>NC_141693.1:1177190278-1178390278 GCF_964263255.1 Lissotriton vulgaris | reverse complement strand
TGGGGTCCGTAGTGACAGGGGGGCTCGGGTGCCTGGGGACCCAGAGATCTTTGTTCTGCCTCCGAATTTCTAGTTCCTGCAAGTGGCGCTCATGCTCGTAGGCTAGCTTTTTCTCTTCTAACTCTCTCTGCCTTTGTTTCTCTTCTCGCTCCTCTCGGAGCCGTAAGTGTTCCAAAGTTATTTTTTGTTCCGCCAATTTGAGTTCTCCATCTAAGCGAAGTCGAGCCAGTTCCAGTTCATGGAGCCTGCTCTTCTCTCGTTCTCGGGCCTCCTCTGGTGAGAGACCCGGTCTTCTTTCTTCTGTCGGCGCGGTGCTTTTTTCGGTTGTCTCGAGGCTTTGGTTTTGGGCTACAGTCGTACCCGTCTCTGCCCAAGATTCCAGGGCGTGTTTGAAGTCCTCTTTCGTGCTCAGTCCTGTGGTAGCAATGTCCAGTTCTATGCAGAACTGTTTTAGTTCTCTGTGGCTGTATTCTTCTAGTTTTTCCATCTGGAATTTTTCCGTTGTTCCGCTCTCTTTTGTTGTCATGGTGGTTGTGTGTCGTGGGGTGAGTTACTCTCTGTACGATTATGCGTTGGCTCGGATCGCGCCGCTGGCCACCAATGTTAGACGGGGACCCGGAGGGCCGGTCGAGAACAGGGGGAGAGGCCTCCGGTGAGGGCCGTCTCCGCCGATCGTACAGACAAGTAACTTCCCCCCCCCCCCCCCCCACAGATGGACACCACACAAGGATGAGTTCAACCCACTTTATATAAGAATCTTGAGGCAAGGTGATAAACGATACAGTGGGGTCAGGACACGAGGATCCTCCCAATTCTAGTCTCTGTAGGGGAAAGGGATAGCGGGACAGTCTTAGTACCGGTCCGGTACAGGTGCGGCAAGAGGGAAGCTCACAATCCTCGAGCTTGGGGGTCTGCAAAGATGGGCCGCGGCAGCGCCAGCAGGCTAGGACGATGGTTCACAGCGAGGAGGGCTGCGGCAGCGCCAGCAGGCTACGAAGGTGGTGCACAACGAGAAAGGCCGCGGCAGCGCCAGCCGACCAAGACGATGGTTCACGTTGAAGAGGGCCGCGGTAGCGCCAGCAGGCTTCGGAGATGGTTCACAAGAAAGGGCCGCGGCAGCGCCAGCAGGCCTCCAAGGATGAGTTCCTCACGGTGTCTCTCGACTCCAAGATACAACTGCCTTCCTGCTCTGGAGCTGCCCCAGTTATAGGTCTGGTCTCCTTTGATGTCCGGACCATCGCACTTGGAGGTCGGGAGGTCCGGGATGAGGGAGTCCAGACACCCAGCAGGGGGGTGGAGCCAGCGCCCGGGGAGGCCGGGGGCGATAGACACCTGGCGGAGGGGAGCCATTGCCACTCCTTCTCCCATTGACCTGCCAAGTGGTCTCTTCACCCCCTAGGTGGATGGTGGTGCCTCGATGTCGGGGCCTGTCCAGGCCCAGGGTTGGGGTCGAGCTGAGGCCACGCGGCCTTGTTATGTAGTGTCCAAAGATGGCGGCAGTGGTGCTGACGGGGGCCCGGGCCAGCCGATACTGGGGTGTTCGGGGGCTGGAGTTCCGTTGTGGACGGGTCATGGGTTGCCCCAGCGGGTTGCCGGGATGGTTCTTGTCGGGGATGCAGTGAGAGCAGGGGTCCGGTCTCCGTCATGCGGGGAGGGAGCGGGCCTTCCCCGAGGCCTGTCCAACACTTACCAGTATGCATCTGTTCTTGGCATGCAGGAGGCTGCTGACATTCATATCGTCCACCCTCCTCCCCTGTGCCTGTCACAGCTGCAGTACTTTATTTCTACATACATTTACATGGTCATCTCTTACTTTTCTATACTCCATCTTTGCCACAATGGCGAAAAACAATCTGAGGATGGAGAAGATGCCCATGCGCACTGTAGGCCAGGGGAGGATTCACCTACCTTGTGATACTTCGAAGACTCTTCCAGGACAACAAGGTGCAAACATCCGGACCCAACACTAGGCGGCGATCTATGCTAAGATATGAATGTCAGCAGCCTTACATGCCAAGAACAGATGCATACTGGTAAGTAGCATTTTCCTTTTCTTTCTTTTGCGGTCTTTGGTCTAAAGATGCAGGGTTTAGAAGCATGTTTAACGTTTATTTAATTATTTTATAACATGTAGAGAACTAGGAAATATCAATCATATTTGATATTTTGGCTATGTTTGATTATTTCACTGATGGGTAAAATGGCTAATTTCATAGGAATCTTTCCCATTATGTACCATCACATTTACCCACAGACGGAGAATGGGTGAAACCCTTTGATACATTACCCCCCTTTTCCAGCGAGTTGGTGTTGATAGTAGATGAATTGCCAAACACCCCAGGCATTTAAATATTCAATGCAAGGTGTAGTGACGGGTACATGTGAAAAAAGTGCGGTCACTAAGCATTTGGGATAGTGGTGAAAACATGACAGCAGGCTTTTCTAAAACATGGGATACAGTGTCACCTGGAACCCTGCTGCAAAATGTTCTTACCAAGTTCAACAAAGATTGGAGGGAGATGGTTTATATTTCCAGTGATTCAGCTACGTATATGAAAAGATTGTGTGATGACGTGTCAAAATGACCTGAGCTGAAGTGCTTCCTTGTAAGAGATCCTTGCTAGATGGTATGCTGAAAGCATCTTTACAATCTTAAGAGTTAATGAAGAATGCTATTGACTTTGTAGTCCATTCTGGTGCACTTCTTCGTTATGCGCAGGCACTAAAACACACACAATTCTCATTTTGTGCTTTTTGTAGCATCACAGAAAGAGTCAGTCCAACTGTGTCTTTTAGTCGGTGGTTCTTCGTCCTAAAGGCCGTGAATGCTATATTATCCATGTGGCGACTGTTTACAGAATGTTTGCTTATTGATGATGCCAAACGCAAGAAATGTGAGGATCTTCGGTTGCATATTGATAGTGATGTGACAAAAAGCACACACTTCTGCATTCTTAGATATTTACAGGAAAACCTGATTGCTGTAGTGGACAAAATAAATAGGGTAAGTGTGCAGCATCATTGGTGTAGATGTGAAACATCTCCTTGAGAGTAGGCTGGGAGACACTTGTAATGACTGGCACTGAAACATGTTACATTTTAGAAAGCTTGCCACGGCCTCCAGCGGAGAGTGAGTGCATCGGAGTTGCCTAAAAAGCTCCACTGGCTTCCTGTTTCAAGACGGATTACTTTTTAGGCACTGACACTTGCCTTTAAGGCGCTCCACCATGTAGGGGCCAGATATATTAGGAAGCGCCTGGCCTTCTATGTGCCTTCTAGAACTCTGAGATCAGCTTCCTTGGCTATGGCTTCTGTTCCTTCCATCAGGCGGGCTAGAATCTGAGGTCGCTCCTTTCGCCACTTGGCACCTCGATGTTGGAACTCTCTGCCCGTCTCTCTAAGGAAAATCAGCAACCTACTGGCTTTTAGGAAGGAGCTGAAGACATGGCTTTTTTCCCAGTAATTTTCCTGCTCGCCCTCTCATCTGCCCTGGATTTTCTTTCTCGGGTTTTATCAAAGCGCCGGGACACTCCTCGGAGTAGCCGTGCGCTATAAAAAATCAGTTTTAACATAACATAACGTAAGCAAAGAAATGCCTAGGAAACCTCTTTGTCTCTTGGAAGTGTTCACCAGATATATACATACACACACTTCCTCTCTCTCTACCTCTCCACAGCTGCTATTGCCCCCACCCTTATTGCCACTTTGGCAAGTTGCAGAGAACAGGCCAGTCTTAATATTTCTTTGCTACCCTTTAAAACTTTACCGAATCCATCTCCCAAAACCATATTCAACACGTCCCTTCTCGTGCTTTGTGTTCAGGTTGCCAGCTTTGTCTCTCCATCCCTTTAACCCATCCTTGCTAGAGTGAAGGTGTTTGCCCTGTGGGACCTTGGCACTGCAGCACACTTCTCCTTGACCTGGCACTAAACTCCGTTACAGTTGTTCAACCAGCAGTCGTGGCTGCCCTTGTAAAGCTTACGGTCATCACAACTGACCCTCTACTATCGAGACCTTGACTGATAGTCAAGGGTCTGAACTGTCTGTGAATAATACTTTGGATTATGTTGTACTGTTGCTGCACTATGTAGCTGGTATTTTGTCATTACTGCCTTTGTAGCTGAACACCAAACAACTGCCTACTTGATATATTTAAGCTTTACGTTATTGAAGGCAAAGCCTTTTAGCTCGGTTGGGACTTGTTTTGGGTGCTATTCCAAGATGATATGATGGCACGACATAAAATGTGGTCTTACACTTCTTGAACCCTCTGCTTGTTTAACAAGGAAAATGTTTGCGCCTCTTTCCATGTGTTTCCTTCTTAATGTGGCCTGTTTGTCTACTGTGTTTAATACAACATTTGTGGTTTGTGCCATAGCAATGCTTCTTGCTTCCGAGTGAGTGAGGGCTGTCCTGTAGCACGGCTACCTATGCGGCTCCATCAGCCTCTAGCAACAAAGATGTATGCATCCAGTGGCACATCTGGGTCATGTTGTAACAGCATTTAGTAACAATGTGTGCACCCAATGGTGCCTGTGGGTCATGTAACAGCATCTAGTAAGAATGATGTGTGCTCCTAATGGCGCCTGTGGATCATGTTGTAACCGCATCGAGCAACAGTGTTTTGTGCACACAATTGCGAGTTGTGGGTCATGTTGTAACGGTGCTTAGTACAACGTTTTGTGCTCCCAGTGGTGCCTGTGGATCATGTTAAAACTGCATCTTGCAGCAATGCTGTGTGCACTCAGTGGCGTCTGTGACTCATGTTCTAACAGCATCTAGTAACAATGATGTGTCCACCCAGTGGTGCCTGTGTGTCATGTTGTAACTGCATCTAGCAACAATGCTGTGTGCACGTATTGCCGCCTCTGGGTCATGTTGTAACAGCATGAAGCAACAATGATGTGTGCCTATACACTTAATGCATTTGTGATTCTGGAATTGATAATGTTTCTCTGATAACCTTTCAGGTGAAAGAAAGAACTGGACAGTTTTATCCGAAATAGTTTCGTCGGCTGCAACAGAAGTTTTATATGTACATGTATATATGAGAAGAGATGTTTCATTGAAGAGGATCCTACTTATTTTTTTAGTTCACTGTTAACACTGTTTTGCTTTTAAACCAAATCACTTGCATATAAATTGTTATATTTTAATATCAAGTTCTCAAATGTGTGTATTGCTTGTTATTGTAAACTCAGATATTCACACGTTGATTCTGTTTATTTATTTTTAAAACATGTGGTGGGTAGAGGTTAGTGTGCTGATGCTGTCGGCACATATCTGCTTAACTGTATTTGGAAGATGCTATAGTTGGCAGCATTACAGAGCTGATCATCTTAGGCAGGTGCTAAGAGCACCTATGTTCATCTAGTACACGGGAGCAGCTCGTGTCCGGGGAAAAAAGGTGGGGAGGGCGGGTGGACAACTGAGGGGAAAAAAAAGAACTTACCCGCTGCCCTCCAGCATCGTGCTGTTCTGCTCCTCTCCATTGTAGACACCGGCTCCCAGACTGCCCTGTGGCCAGTCCTGCAGCTGCTTTCATGCATGAGAGCAGCTTCAGAATTGGCCTGAGTGCCATGAATTTGCACTCCAAGACAGACAGGGAGCCTGCACCTTCTCTCTCTCTCTCTCTCCAACCCAGCAACGCAACTCTGGTTGGAGGGAGTTTCAGTGCACATGACTTACTGAGATGGCGGGCCAAACTGTTATGCACACTGATAATAGTGTCTACAACTCTCCCTCCAGTACTTTCACCTCCCTAGCCCTGCACCCAAGACTCTGCACACAGTCACTTAAAAGAAAAGTAAAATTATAGTAAAACAGGTTTTAAACTTGTTTTACTTTTTCATGTTTTGGAGAGTGCGGGACGTGGGGGCGTGAGGGGGGCCGCGGTGCTCCTTTGTCATAGCAGAGGAGCCACCGATGCTAGTACGTCATTAGTTTGATTGTTTTGTTGGGCAAAGATCCTGTCACTTCAGAGAACTGTACACATTTGTGATAACACACATTATTACGCCAAACTGATTTTACACACTTTAAAAATTCTATCAGTACGTACCAGAATTTAATTTTACAGAGTAAATTTCAACAATGGTTTTTCCATCCATCTGTTTTTTTGCTTTCTTTTCACATGCCTTAGGTCTGAGGGTTTTTCTGCAGGACTGAGTTCCATATTTTGAATGCACAGCTGGAATACGTTTTTGTTCAATTTTTATGAATGTCTTGGTTTCCAACAAGATGATCCCACTGCACAGTGTGTTTCCAGATTTGTTTTTTGACTAGTCAGCTCTAATTGTTTTCATGCATGGCCTTATAGTTTAAACATAAAGCCTTAACAAGCATTGGCATAGCCAATAGGTCTAGCTTTTGGGACCAGGTCATTGGTCTTTGTCTTCCTTTCTTTCTGTCTCCATTAGTAAGTTTCATCTTTACATGCAACATATAAATGTGATAAAAAATTAACAAAGTGACACCTTTAATTACAGCGCTTGATCCGGCCTGTTGAACACTTACTTTGAACTACACATCACTCCAGTTTAAAAATAAATGTGCGTCCCACCTAACCTCTGCATATGCCTGCAGCGAGTGTTGTCTGCCTGCAGTCTCAAAACAAAACAATTGTGTGTCTCTATCTGTGCGCGCTTGTGTGGAGGTGAGAGGGGGGGATAAGGGAATGAGTCAGTAGGTGGATAGGAGCATGAATACAGGTGTGTGGGTGAATGCACGACTGGTTAAGCAAGTGAATGAAGACGAATGGTAAGATAAAGCCATGGATGATGGAGTGTGTGCACATATGCATGAATGTGTAGGTGGGTGGGTGGGTGGATGAGGGTATATTGTAGACCTGAATAGTTCCGGCTTCAGGGCGAGGCAGCTGTCGGAGACTGACCAGCAAGAGGTGTTGAATGCAAATGAAAAGACACACCAGTGCGTTGATAGGCAGCATCACTGCTCCTGCCCCTCTGTCAGCCTGTGGCAGGAACGTGGCAACACGCACACACACCCAATGCGTGACTCCACTCGGGCAGCTCCACTGCTGCTCCAGGCGTGGTGGATTCTGGGAAATTCTTGGAAGGTGATCCAGGCGGTCCTCTTCATTGCAGTGAGAGTGGAACAGGCGGGACTGCCATGCGTGCGCCTCTGCTGAGGCTGCACGAACCTGGCGAGACCAGGAAAGGGGAGCGCGCCAAGCCTCGGGACCTCCGCGCAGAGAAGGTGGCACGGTAAATATTTGCACCATATAGGTGCTAGGATTGTTGTAAAAAGAGCATCTTTCTTTATACACTGGGCAATTGAGCAGGGTGTATGCAGGTAAGCTAAGAAACATTCCTAATATGTTATGCATTTCATTTAAGCTCGAACCAAGTAAAGGAAGGTGAGGTGTAAACCTAAAGAAACCAAGTTGATACGAAAAATTAAATTAAAATGGAAAGATTAACACGCTACTGTTTGAACAAGCATTGGCCGTGCGGCTGTGAAAGGGGACGCATTCTGTGGTGTGCAAGAAGTGGAGCGAGGAAAAGCAGACGGCGCCGCCGCGAAAGTGAAAGTAATCGCGGCTGTAAGGGTGCCCGCGAGATGGCGCCTGTGCTCGTAAGCGTGTGCCTGCAGGCGTAACAGCTCGCTGGTGGCCGGAGAAAGCCTTTGGTAGCACTTCAAAAAGCCAGTTACTAAATGTCTCGCCAGACCAGCGCATGCGTTGGCTCTAGCGAGTCCTAAAAATGTATTTTCCCTCAGTAGGGTAGAATTAGAGGAGCCACATGAGACTACATCCTCATTTCAATGATCTCCGTGTTTTCAGTCTTTGGGAAATCATGAAGAAGGCAAACAAACAAAGCTTGTGGCTGTGCTAGAGGCAAGCTGTAAAAGTAATTTGAAGCAAGGCATACCTATGCGCCATGAAGGCACAACAATCCAGATGCCTGCTGTGTGCAGTGAGCGCAGAACAAGCCATCCTAATGGTTTCAGATCACACTGTGTCCTATTCTTCCCTTTTCGAGCTGGCTGTGACCAATCAAAGTAAAAAACATACTCCGCCATCTCAACTTCGCACACCTGCTGCACGGGCAGTAAGTGTTCCGACCCGGTAGCGAAACAGAGCCCCTCAAAGTTTAAGGGGTACTTTCTATTAGTCTCAATGAAGGCCAGCATGCTGCTCTGATTCTCCTTCACCTCGCTGTAGTCCATGACACCGCTGATCGCAATATTCTCCTGACCAAACTTAAAAGAATCCTTAAGGATTTCCAGAATTGATTTAAAAGGGTGCCTTCTTTCCTCGTTAACTGCATACTTGTTTGCACTATCCTTCTGGACTAACCACCACTGCATGCATCTTGGCATGCCCATTGGATACCACTGCCCTCGACCCACCCCACCCCCACCCCCTTGCGCTTCGAACAAAAACACGAAAAACGTCTCGTTGAAAACGGCCTTCCAAGACCGAATCCACACCAACGCTCACAACAGCAAAGAACTCTTAGCCATTGTCAATAAGTTCACCAGACCCAACAGTGACACCAGATGCCCCACCCTCCCAAGACCTCTGCACAAACTCAACATCTTCTTCCACCAGATCAGGCAGATCTACAACAGCTTCAACACTCAAGACCCCGCCACCATGCCCACCACCACCGCACGCAACCATGCCGCATCCCAATAGATTGTGCTCAACTGGACATGCTCACCACAGATGACCCACTCAAGACCATGAAGACCATCCATTCAGGAACCCCATCGGATCTCTGCCCATACCACATCTTCCACAGAGCAGCCGCCTCCATCCCCCTTACCATCAACTGCTCTATTTGAAATTGCCACCTACCCATATAACTGGAAACACCCTAAGATCAATCTCCTGTTGAAGAAACCATCTGCCGACCTGATAGACCTCAAGAACTTCAGACCCATCTCCCTTCCCTCCTCCCCTTCCCGCCCAAGGTTATTGAGAAGGCCAACAATGCCCAACTCTCCGAGTTCATCTTAGAGAGCCACGTCCTGGACACCTCTCAATCGGGCTTCTGTTGCAACTACAGCACCGAGACCGCTTTCCTCACTGCCACCGACTACATCCGCTTCCTCCTCGACTGAGAAGGAACCGCAGCCCTTATCCTACTGGACCTCTCTGCTGCTTTTGACACAGTCTCCCACCGCACCCTAATCATGAGACTCCAAGACGCCGGCATCCACGACAAGGCTCTGGACTGGATCCACTCCTTTCTGACCGGCCTAACTCAGCGAGTCAGACTATCCCAATTCCTCTCAGAAACTACAGAGATCAGCTGCGGAGTACCGCCAGAACCAACTTTCACAACGGAATGAAGGCAGTCGCCACCTGTAAAGGCCGGATTTTCTGCTTAGGTGGAATCAGCCCCTAGGGGCCCCTCTAACCCAGCCAGAACGTAATCACCTCCCTCCTTAGAACGTATTTACAATGGGTATAGGTATATAGATGTACAGGTCGTACCCAAGGATGGGGAAATAGCAATATACATGCCTAGGTTTTCTACCATATCTTATTCACATCGGTTAGTCTCGCGGCCACTCAGACCCAGACTGAT
Organism: Lissotriton vulgaris; assembly: GCF_964263255.1. Classification (NCBI taxonomy): domain Eukaryota; kingdom Metazoa; phylum Chordata; class Amphibia; order Caudata; family Salamandridae; genus Lissotriton; species Lissotriton vulgaris. The sequence goes on along the minus strand of NC_141693.1, from coordinate 1,178,380,718 downwards.
CTACCCCAGGGCAGATGTGACACACAATCCGGCGTGTCTACACACGGGCCTGCAGAACCCAATGCTCTCTTTTACACATGGTCCACAATCCGGCGAACCTCCACGCTGGTAATCCCCCCCAGCGCTCTCACTTACACACGGTTCACAATCCGGCGAACCTCCACGCTGGTATCCTCCCCAGCGTTCTCATTAACGCCGTATATCAACGACGACCACTTTCCTATGAACACCTATGGAAACAATTTCTCATTTGTCTACTTGGGATAAAACTATGATGATGAAAATTAATACGGTTTCCAAATGGTATGATGTACCTTCTATTCTTGGCATCAAAGGTCCACTCGCTCCCTATTTATTTGATCACTACTTACCTGATCGGGATTTCACATCCGTTCATGCAAACAACTTTCAACTAGGAGCGCCATTTACCAGGATTGAACAAGAATACACGGCACATGTCAGTTCACTAAGAACTAGGGTATTTATTGACAATAAACATATAACACAATACTATGCAACATAGTTTCTGCAAAGAAAAGATAAAGGTTAGGATGCGCGCTCATTAAAGAAAGGGCGGAGATCACCTTCTTAATATGAAGTCGGGACTCAGCAGTCATCTAGGTTCCCTGCTTGGCTCGTCTTGCAGTCACACCCCAGCCGTCACAAGTACACGTCTGCACCGCTAGGCTCAATCTCGTCTGCTTCCCTCCAAGTCACTGGAACCTTGCTGGTTAATAGCTACCGTATCTCTCTCTCTCTCTCTGTTTCAGTGCGCTCCGCGCTAATTCTCCTTCAGTCTTCCTCAGAGAGTCTCGGTCTTAAATTTTTCTCGGACTTCAAAGATGGCGACTGTCCGCCATGGAATAATTAATGGCAGAGATGCTAACGGCTAGCTGCCGCCTACGAACTAACTCTCGACTGTCTAACACCTTCGCTAATATCAAAAGCCTGTTCCTTCATGGAAAGCTACGGCCAGTAACCTGCCGCCCACCAAATTCTTGTACCTCCCCGTACCAAGGACACGTTCCCAGCCGGCCGGCCTGAAGTTGTCTTCGGAGTGGAGAAAAATACATTCCTTCGATAAGGGCCAGCCTGAGCCGGTTCTCTCCAAGCGAACAACAGCTTGAAACTAAAACATTACACTTGACCTAGAAGGCCTCTCGAGCTACCAGGCAAAGGGCAAGATGGAGTCTGTCCCGTTTAAGGCCTACAGGGCCCACAATACGCATAACTCCATGGAAAATATCCTAACACGCTAACAAAAGGACGGATCATGACTAATACTTATATATTTATCCCCTAGCTTGAATTCATAAGCCCTACTCTAAGGAAAGGGGCACGAAAATACCCTACTATGTTTCAGAAAGAGCTCCTGTCTATAATCCTAATCCCTACGCTATAAGGCTGATAGACTGGAGTCACTCTCCATCATTCTCCCTCTAAAGGAGCCAGAAAAAGTCAGCCATTACATTACACCCCTTGACTCCAGTCTATTAACTATATTCTATATGGAACTCACATCAGTAGAAGAATAATAGGAAACAAAATTAACTGATCTATGTCTTTTGCTAAAGCTACAAAACTGGAGTAGGGAAGGAATGCATTGAATAAAGCAACAGATAGCTATTAAGATACAAATGGCAACAATAATCCCCCCTAAAATCTGTCGTAAAGAATGCAAATCAGGTAACCAATTAAAGAGCCAGTCAAATAAGCCCTGATCAATATGCTGTCTAATTTCTGCAGTCAAGTCGTGGAGTTTGTCAATATGGGCTTGGATTGATTTAAAATGATCGGACAAATTAAAACAACATAGGCCCTCAAAATCAGAACACTCATGTCCATGTTTCAACAAAAGGTAATCAATCGCTGCGCAATTCTGCAAAATAGCTCGACGTTCACCCTGGGCATCTAATAACAGGTCAGATAATACAGTAGAAGTTTGATTAATGGATTTAACCATCCAGCAAGCCATCTTGCCGATTGTTTTGGCATTATAAACGGCCAATGCTGGGACTCCAATAATAGAAAAAGCTAAACCAAGGTATTCCGATTTGGAATAGAGGTGAACAGAGGAATCGCAGTCTTCATGTAATGACATCGAATCTCGCACCATACGGGAATGGGAACTAGGATGTGAAGAAAACATTAACAAACTTAATCTAGTGATAGCACATGGACCTCCGGAAATATTTGCGGGAATATAGGGCCAAGATGAGTTCCCACACGAAAAGAGCCAGCCAGAAGGTAATAACATCGAACGATAATAACTAGGGGCAACTAATAGACGTTTACATGTCATATTATTTTTCACGGAAACACATGAATTTGGAAGTCTCTTTAAACACAGCAATCGTTGATGAGCTGAAAAGGAAGTAGCAGCCTGAAGTTTCAACTTAAGGCATTCGGTGATAGCCTTGGGATCACAAGTCAAAATAAAACATAAGTCACCTGGGGTTATATTGTAGGTTGTGATTTGGGAATGAATATGGGTATCGAGGTCAGAAAGAACAGTACATAAGGGCCAAAATTCATGGGCCGCGAAATCGCCCAGAATAATATTGGGTCGGGCACTTGAAATATTAAAAATATGCCGCAAAGTCTCAGTAGATGCTGGGACAGCAACCAAACAGGTCGCTAAAATGTCAGTCACAGACCTCATGGGAGTGAGACAGAAATGTGGAGAGTTTGTCACTCTCTTAGCAAGCGTTATCCAAAAATTAGCGGAAGAGTCCCATGCAGCAAAGGAACGCGGAACTCGGGTTCTCCAATCAACCGAAGTCGGTGGGTTCTCTCCTCTCCCGGCGTAGCAGGCCAAAAGGAGTCCAACGCCGACACATCCTGCAGCAGCAGTCCAGAGAATGATCTGAAAAAATACAAACACAGGCCTTAATCATTCTCGTAAGTAACATTTATCAGCTGGGACAGCTTCCCAGCTATCTTTCCCTGGCCTCATCACCAGAAAGGTGTTGTCATGACCGGTCGCAATAATATCAGCCTGTTCAGGGGGATGTTTAGGCGATTGCACCCATATTTTAGCTCCAGGAAGATCAGATGATCCGAAGCCTTTTTGTCCTCGCACAGTTAGCAAAGTTGGGGCAGAACCTTTCTTAATCTCACCACTGAAGACCGGCATAATCAGCAACTGGGCAACACGGTCAGACTTTTTAATCAATAGGTCAGTCTCACTGCTATTAAGCAAGAGAACTTTAATCTCTCCCTGATAATCACTGTCAATTACTCCTCCGAGTACTTGAATTCCTTTCAGGGCAAGGCCTGATCTGGGGGCAATTAATCCAAAACTACCGGCAGGTATACAGATACCCACGCCAGTTTCAACAATGATTCGATCTCCTCCTTTCAAATTTGCATCATTTACAGCATGCAGGTCTAAGCCTGCGGAACCTGGGGTCGCTCTACATGGAGCCAAAGCTCCGGGGGTAATCTCCCAATACATAACAGTTTTAGACATGGAATTAGGCTTTACATCAACATTTGGAGGAAACAAACGCATCAAAGGGGATTCAGCATGTAACAAAGGGCGATTATTTAAAATCAACAATGCCTGAAACAAAAAGTCTCTCCAATTTTTGTAATGTCCATCTGTCAATTTACGCAATTGTTCCTTTAGCAAACCATTCATTCTCTCAATCAGTCCCGAAGCCTGTGGATAATATGGAATGTGAAACACCAATTCGATGTTATTTTCCACACAGAATTCCTGCACCAATCTTCCACGAAAATGGGATGCATTATCAGATTGAATTTAGAATGGAACACCATAATACAAAATAAGCAACTCCAGGGTCTTAATGGTATTCACTTGGGTAGCGTTCTTGCAAGGGAAAGCGACCAAAAGGCCACTATAAGTATCAACAACTGTACAGACATACTGACAGTTTTTGCTCATAGGGAGCGGGCCAATATAATCAATCTGCCAAATTTGAGCGGGCAATTTTCCTCGATGCAACTGGCCTCGAACAATATGAGGCACTTGTTTCTTTCTAGAATGCTGGCAAATGGGACAATGCAGAATGACATCTTTAATCAAAGAAAAAGGAATATAAATTCCTCGATCGGCAGCCCACCTGCTAGTGGCTTTCTCTCCAAAATGTCCTGCTTTCTGGTGGGCCCATTTCGCCAATCCCGCCAAATCAGAATCTTGCATGTCCACCACTGCCTCAGCAATTTTAGATTTCTCATCTGCAATGTTATGAAAGAATTTATCAAGGGAGTCTATCGGAGTGTGAGCATCCACGTGAAAGATTGTCACAGTACTCTGTGGGAGTAACTCCCAAATTTCTTGCCATAATTCTTTTCCCCACAGTTCTTTTGAATGCAATTCCCAATTATGAGAATGCCATGTTGGTAGCCATACCGCCAGTCCATTAGCAGTGGACCAGGAATCAGTGAAAATATGACATGTGCCAGGCAATTCCTGTTTCAAAACCTGGTAAACTGCATAGAGTTCAGCATATTGACTACTCTTACCATCACCAGTGGTACTCAATAATTTCTGTGTGATCGGGTTATAGGACACAGCCTTCCAATGCCGTTTCTCACCAATGAACCTCGCTGAACCATCTGTAAACCACACATGTTTTCTATCCTCCGCGGACAGATCATCAAATGATTTAACCCACTTGACGGGAGATTCCTGCACTACGGGTACGGAACAATCACTTCCAGTCTCGTTCGAGGGCGCCTGCGCCACTCGCTCATGCAAAACTGCCACACCTTTCGGACCCACACGTGCCCTGTCCTGAATGTACCATTTCCATTTAATCACACTCGCCTCTTGAGCATGTCCAATTCGATGGGATTTCGGCGAACTCAAAACCCACTGCATAATAGGAATTTCAGGTCTCAAAATCACAGCATGACCTAGGGTCAATTGCTCGGTATCCACCAGAGCCCAATAACATGCAAGTAATTTTTTTTCAAAAGGTGTATAACGCTCACCAGCCTCAGGTAACTTTTTAGTTCAAAAACCTAATGGTACTTTTTGTCTGCCCTGCTTTTGCCACAGACTCCAGTTTGCATACAGACCTTCCACGGACACATTCAAATCCACATCACCTTCGCCCACCGGCCACAAATCCAAAGCGTACTGAATTGCTTCTTTCGCCAAATTAAAAGCATTCTGTTGTGGTTCACCCCATTCAAACGCATTCTTTTTGCGAGTGACTCGATATAACGGAGCCAAAATCTGACTCAAATGGGGAATATGCTGACGCCAAAAGCCAAACAAACCAATGAAACTCTGAGCCTCTTTCCTATTCTTTGGAACTGCAAAATCTAGGATTTTTCGCTTCACCTGTGGGATCACTTCTCTGTGACCTTCATGCCAATTAATTCCTAAAAATTTTACATTTTGGGACGGACCTTGTAATTTATCAGGATTAATTTCCCAACCTTTTGCTCGCAAACAATCAAGGATCTGATCTAAATGGGACTGTACCTGATCTTGCGTCTCCCCTTGAATCAAAATGTCATCAATATAATGACACACCTGTATTTGTGGATTCACGGGCACCTCAGACAAATGCTCCGCCACCAGCCGGTGACAGATCGTGGGACTATGTACATAACCTTGAGGAAGACTCCGAAACGTCATTTGACGTCCATTCCATGTAAAACTGAATTGTTCTTGACACTCGGGGGCAATTGGAATTGAAAAGAAAGCATTAGCAATATCAATAGACGCATACCATGTGCCTGGATGCTTCTGAATTCTCTGAATCAAAGTGACAATGTCTGGTACAGCAACAGCCAATTTAGGTGTGTGTTTATTCAATTCTCGATAATCAACAGTCATGCGCCAAGAATTATCACTTTTGCGCAAGGGCCAGACGGGGTTATTCCAAGCAGACGTGACCGGAGTTATAACTCCAGCATCAACCAAATCCTGAATTGTAGCATTAATTTCTTCATGACCACCTGGAATACGATATTGTTTCTGAGAAACCACTTTCGTGGCTAAAGGAATTTTAATGGGGGGCATCCGTAAACGGCCAACCCGTACGGGTCTGGTCGAAATATAAGGTCTAGTTCCAAATTGATAACAACCATCATCCAAATGCAAAGTCATTCCTTTTAGAATATCAATTCCAATTATATACTCCAAAAGTGGCACAACTAGCACAGAATATTCCCTACGGGGAATCCTACCAATTTTAATTTCAAGTGTAGTTTGTACTGCGGGGGTTTCTTTTCCACCTAAACCAGTAATTGTGAAAAACTGTCCTTTAAATTTCTTTGATTTTCCATGAATTAAAGTGGCCTCCGCTCCTGTATCTACTAGTGCTCGGGCCCTTTGGATATTACGATGTTTCCAAAAAATCTCAATATCTACATAGGGTCTGTTGTCTCTGTGAGCCCACTTGTGCACTGGTGCTTGACCTATTTCCTAGTCATTTTTCCTGCGTTCTGTCAACCAAGACAAATCAGGGTAAATGCTCTCCGTTTTCTTGGGTATTAAAATGTCTTGTTCATATCCATCTCCATTACGAAATGGATTTTTGTCATTTTCAAAGTACTGTGAGTTACGGTCAGAAAGCCTGTTACGATCCTCCCTTCTCCTCGTATCAGGGGAATAATTTCTCTCCTCTCTATTTCGGTTGGAAACACGATCATCTCTCCCCCTTTCTTTTTCCCCCTCTCTCCCTCTCTCATAGTCACGATGAGGGGACACATCACGTTCATAACGCCGATCATCACGGCGGTCAGAATCCACACGCCGTCTCATCACCACTGTCATCAGAACCACAATCATACTCATTCTTCCGCACACGACGGGCACCCTCCTTCCGATCCAAACCACGCTTACGAAAAATATCCCATAAGCGATTATTAGGCTCACCGTCAATGTCCTCCCTTTTGACACCATCAGCAATAAGAGCAAGAAACATGTCACGTCTAGAGAACTTATAGTCCCCAGCAGTACGACCCTCAGGTCGAGATTGTCTCTCAGGTTTAAACCACTCACCCAACTCACCAAGCTGACGAACGGATTCAAGCACTGCAGACAAAGAATTGCCAGTTTGATTGATCAACAAAGTCATCATAACCTGCTTATAAGCAACAGGCGAAGAACAGATAATGCGATCACGCACAGAAGATGTTAAAAGACCATCCAACAATCTATCAGAAGTACTGAGAAAAATCGCAGTTTTCATCACTTCCTCTTTCAAACGTTGCGACGCATCGCGCAAAGTGTACCATGGCTTGTCATTAACAGGCCAATCAGATTCAGTAGGATATTTATGATTACAGCCGTCAGACGCAAGCTGGAGCAAAGTAATTTGACCCGCACTATTATAGTTCCGAAAATGATCTTGAATAGTAGAATCAGAACTCAAAGAGCAAAATCGTAAGCAATCAACAGCATCAAGCATAATACCGGCGGCGCCAAGTTCATAAAGGCGCACCATCCATGTAAGCAGGGCCTCACCAGGCCGTTGACGAAATCGTTGTAAAATGTCACTAACCTCCTGTTGAGTAAAATCCTCAATACAATCCAAAGCAATACCAGCTGGATTACCAGGGGCTTGTTGTAATTTGCGACGAAACACAGGATGAGCAGAAACCTCAGGAAGAGCTTCCGAGGAAGCCCGCATCTTAGATTTAGTAGAACAATCGGGGCAAGATACGTCACCTGAATGGGAAGAGCGACCACGGTCGCCGGGAACAACATTATCGGTACAAGAAGCAGATTTACAATCACGTCCGGAGCGGGAAGATTCGCGCTTATCACCCTCCTCAGCCGAGGAGTCCGAAGCATTTGAATCCCAGATATTACCATCCCACTCATCAGGGTTCCAATCCATTCCGGCCTTTGCTACGACCAGACGCACTTTCCGTGTAGACACACGACCACGACGATGTTTGTATTTGTCGTGCAATGCGAACCGCAGCCCTTTCGGCAATGGTCTGATAAGTCTCAAGTTTGTCGGCAAGCAATTTATTCTGACAGCGCAAAAGAGTATGCGCATTTTGCAATTCAACACACTGTCCTTCCATATCCTTAAACTGCTTTAGCAGCTGAACAAACCTCTCATGAAGAATTCTGTATGCATTGAGCACAATCCAACCTCTGCGTCCTAAAATAGGAAGCTCATCACCCTTCACTACTGGTGCTTTCTGCAAGCATGAAACCACATCAGCAGGCTCCGCCTGTTCCAAACAGGAAGACCAATTTTCATTCAGACCAGTAGAAACGGCCCACTCACGGGCCAAGGCCTCATAAGGCGTAGACTCCCAGCCGGGAATCTGAATAGGCAACTTGAAAACAGATGTCGATTTTTTCGCAAACATGTTGACACACAAAAATTATATACACAATTATACACAAAAATGTATACGTACGAGCCGAGCGCAAACCAACAAGATCAAAACAATACAGCGCACACAGGCTTCGTAAACAGTTCGTGACGCCAGATGTAATGGCCGGATTTTCTGCTTAGGTGGAATCAGCCCCTAGGGGCCCCTCTAACCCAGCCAGAACGTAATCACCTCCCTCCTTAGAACGTATTTACAATGGGCATAGGTATATAGATGTACAGGTCGTACCCAAGGATGGGGAAATAGCAATATACATGCCTAGGTTTTCTACCATATCTTATTCACATCGGTTAGTCTCGCGGCCACTCAGACCCAGACTGATCTACCCCAGGGCAGATGTGACACACAATCCGGCGTGTCTACACACGGGCCTGCAGAACCCAATGCTCTCTTTTACACACGGTCCACAATCCGGCGAACCTCCACGCTGGTAATCCCCCCCAGCGCTCTCACTTACACACGGTTCACAATCCGGCGAACCTCCACGCTGGTATCCTCCCCAGCGTTCTCATTAACGCCGTATATCAACGACGACCACTTTCCTATGAACACCTATGGAAACAATTTCTCATTTGTCTACTTGGGATAAAACTATGATGATGAAAATTAATACGGTTTCCAAATGGTATGATGTACCTTCTATTCTTGGCATCAAAGGTCCACTCGCTCCCTATTTATTTGATCACTACTTACCTGATCGGGATTTCACATCCGTTCATGCAAACAACTTTCAATTAGGAGCGCCATTTACCGGGATTGAACAAGAATACACGGCACATGTCAGTTCACTAAGAACTAGGGTATTTATTGACAATAAACATATAACACAATACTATGCAACATAGTTTCTGCAAAGAAAAGATAAAGGTTAGGATGCGCGCTCATTAAAGAAAGGGCGGAGATCACCTTGTTAATATGAAGTCGGGACTCGGCAGTCATCTAGGTTCCCTGCTTGGCTCGTCTCGCAGTCACACCCCAGCCGTCACAAGTACACGTCTGCACCGCTAGGCTCAATCTCGTCTGCTTCCCTCCAAGTCACTGGAACCTTGCTGGTTAATAGATACCGTATCTCTCTCTCTCTCTCTGTTTCAGTGCGCTCCGCGCTAAGTCTCCTTCAGTCTTCCTCAGAGAGTCTCGGTCTTAAATCTTTCTCGGACTTCAAAGATGGCGACTGTCCGCCATGGAATAATTAATGGCAGAGATGCTAACGGCTAGCTGCTGCCTACGAACTGACTCTCGACTGTCTAACACCTTCGCTAATATCAAAAGCCTGTTCCTTCATGGAAAGCTACGGCCAGTAACCTGCCGCCCACCAAATTCTTGTACCTCCCCGTACCAAGGACACGTTCCCAGCCGGCCGGCCTGAAGTTGTGTCTTCGGAGTGGAGAAAAATACATTCCTTCGATAAGGGCCAGCCTGAGCCGGTTCTCTCCAAGCGAACAACAGCTTGAAACTAAAACATTACACTTGACCTAGAAGGCCTCTCGAGCTACCAGGCAAAGGGCAAGATGGAGTCTGTCCCGTTTAAGGCCTACAGGGCCCACAATACGCATAACTCCATGGAAAATATCCTAACACGCTAACAAAAGGACGGATCATGACTAATACTTATATATTTATCCCCTAGCTTGAATTCATAAGCCCTACTCTAAGGAAAAGGGCACGAAAATACCCTACTATGTTTCAGAAAGAGCTCCTGTCTATAATCCTAATCCCTCCGCTATAAGGCTGATAGACTGGAGTCACTCTCCATCATTCTCCCTCTAAAGGAGCCAGAAAAAGTCAGCCATTACACCACCTGACTGCAAGACAGCTGCCTCAAGTTCAACTCTGACAAAACCGAAGTACTCATCCTGGGACCCAACCCCTCAGCCTGGGACGACTCATGGTGGCCACCACACTAGGAACCACTCCCACTGGTCAAGCAGGCAACCTTGCCATCATTCTGGACTCCTCTCTCAATAAATCTCCAAATCAACGCAGTATCCTCATCCTGTTTTCACACGCTGTCTACTACAAAAGACCTTCAGATGGCTCCCCACATAATCCAGAAATAAGAACACCCACGCACTCATCACCAGTAGACTGGGCTACGGCAATGCATTCATCACCAGTGTCGCCAAGAAACAGCTGAACGAAATGCTGCAGCCAGACTGGCCCTCGACATCCCCTGTCACAACCACATGACACAACACCTCTGACAACTCCACGGGCTCCCTTTCAACAAGAGAATCCCATTCCAGCTCCTTACATATGCCTACAAAGCTCTCCATGACGCAGGACCAGATTATCTGAACCACCGCCTCACCTTCCACACACCCGCCAGACATCCCCGCTCCCCCCCAATTCGTCCTGGCATCCGTCCCACGAGACCAGAACTAGAGGAAGATCCTTCTCCTACCTTGCAGGCAAGACCTGAAACAACCTGCCCCTCCACCTCCGGTAATCTGTGTCGTTGACACAGTTCAGGAAGGACTTCAAGACCTGGCTCTTCGACTGAACCTCTACACCCAGACTGATCAGCAGCCCCCCCCCCACCCCCCACCTGCCCCTCAGCGCCTTGAGACACCAAACTGGTGATTATCCACGTTATTCAAACCCCTGATTCATTGTTCCCTGCTTCTCTATGTGTAGTACAAAACCATCTACAGATGGGGAGATCTATATATGTATATTCACTAAAATAACACAGGTTACTGGGTCGTTCTAGTTAGCTTCATATTTTACACACACAATAATAGAAATTCAGCGGTTCTAGTTATCTCAAGTAACTATAACTCATGCCTGAGGTAAATAGAACTCGCGCCCCCGCCATGCAGTTTAAAAAAATCAATTTTAAAGCAGGAAGATGGTGTGAGTGATGTTATATGTGGGGTAATTAACAGTGCATGGTGAGGGGCCCCCATGCAGCCACACAGTTGTTGGCCACAGCATCCTATCCCCCTTCATACATACGAACCCCACCCACCCACGCCCCACGCATACGTACAAACCCCAAGCATACATCCTAACCCCCATGCTTACATCCAACCCCCTGCATACATCCAACCAATGGGGGGGGGGGTGCGCGGAGGAGTTGGCCAACCCCCAAAGGCAACCAACACATTGGCTCCTTCTCTGGGCTGCTTTTGGCCCCAGAGATCCCAACCCTCAGGGCCTGGGTATTTTTAGTGGGAAGGGACACGGGGTCTGTCTCCCAGAGCCGCTTCTGACCCCATCCACTGGAGCCTGGCAACATATTTCCAGAGGGCACAATGCTCCCCTCCCCATGCCAATTTCAGCCCCGGGGACCCCATCCCCTGGCACTATATGTAATGGGGAGAGGGGCACACAGTCTCCTTCCTCAGACCTATTTCAGCCCCAGGGACTACATCTCCCAGGGCCTGGCCATTTTATGTGGAAGGAGGATATATTTATGGATGAGGGGCAAGCAAGCAGCCACTCCCTGGGCCGGTTCCCAGCACCTTTTTAAATAAGGAGGGATGAATTTATGTTTTTGACCCTCAGCTGGGTTCCTGTGGGAACTCACCACCAGGTTTAGGGATCAGAGTTTTTCTATCTTCCCCCTTGTGTTTTTCTTGGGACTTGGGCGAGTCCGAAGATGGCTACCACTACTTCCTGGTTGAAGTGGTGGCAGCCAATCAGATCTGAGTAGATCTTTCGGATCCACTGACCCTTCACAACCCTAGTTGTACATAAAACTTTTTTTTTGTACTTAAAAATTACTTTACTGATTTACACCACATTATAAAAAGATCTTTCTGGACCAAGATCTACCTTTCTGCCAAGTTTTGTGTAATTCCGTTAAGGCTAGAATAGTGTCTAAAATTCCTACAGGAAATTGCAAAGGGAAAACCTGTTTTCCCCCACCCTTTTTCTCCAGGCTGTGCCTGATTAATCACAGCAAAACTTTTTTGACATCAGCTGACATGAGTGGCAAAGTAGTTTTGAAACTTTCGTGAAGATTCGTCAAACGGCGCAAAGGTTATTAGCAAAACAAAAAAAACACTTTTCCTATGGAAACTAGGGCCTAAATAGAACTACCTACTGACTGCCAGTAGATGAGAGATATATATATCATCATGTGATCAAGTCCCACGCTTGGGATGAAACGCGTAATGGCTGCCCCATCTAGCTGTACTATGGAGTAAAACCGCAGCAAAAATAAATTGAAGGATTTGCACTTTTGTGGTCCGTGCTCTTTGTTTGTGCCCTACGGGAAAGGGATTGCAAAGCTGAAGAGTTCTACTGCATGTATATATCTATTCACTGAAAAAACTAAGGTTAAGGTGATGTTATAGTTAAGTGAAAATGTCAGTTCCAACTTAACATTTTAAACAAAAAAATAAAACAATGAAATGTATCTGATATATTTATTTCAAATTACTATAGGACACATCCCGGGGGCGTGGCTACGCAGGCGAACGCAATGGCCGCCTGAATGTAGAGCTCCGCCGTGCGGGCTACGACCGGAGGCATTCCCAGGAGATCCGACACTGCCTGGTGCCCGAAGATGCCTGCCTCCGTCCCCGGAGACCACAGGGAGACGATGGCTGCAGTTTGAGGCCAGGGGACGGCGTGGACGTCGAGATTGCGGAGGGGTGGTGAGGCCTATCGGGTCTCGCCGGACGTGTGCCCTGTTGCGCTGGAGCGCCTGGTGAGTCCTCTTCGGGGCCCCTGCGTCCCCCCCTTGGCATTTGGGCGGCTGTTGGGCCCTCCCCGGTCCGTTGCTTGTCCCCAGTGGGCTCGGTTGGTGGGGGTTTTGCCCCCCGGAGCTGATCCGGCCTTTAGGGCGTGGTCTGGCCTCGGGAGCCGGGGCCTCGATTTTCGAGCCTGCCTGGGATGGGTGGTGGCGGGCGGGGACGGTGGGCGGCCGATCCTGGGTGTGCTCGGGGGGAGCGCCGGGGGGGGCTCTCGGGGGTCTTCTAGGCGGCCCCGCATCTCTGCGTCGGGTGGGGGCACTACATCCTTGCCCCCACCTCTGTATTACACTCTCAGCGTACGCCTGTCCCCGGATTTGCCCACAACGTGTGTGCCAATATCTGTCCTTCGCCTCCACGGCCAGCTACATACTGTATGGGCCTGCCTTCCACCATGAGAAGGAGAGATCCTGCGCAGAAGAAGCTTAGCTTTGAAAAGGCTTCCCTCCGCACGACTGAAGGCCTGCCTGCCCAGCCCGTGGCATCGGTCAGCCCTGCGCCATCGGGAGATATGGCGGGTATGGTGGCTGAAATGCTGGGCGAGATGCGAGCGGGGTTCAAGGCCATCGATTCCCGCTTTGACGCCCTTGATCAGAAAATGGCCGATATGGGCGCGAAAATCCAAACACATGATAGGCGCCTTGATGTTGCTGAATCCCGAGTCTCCGATTTGGAGGGTGGCGCTGCATCCACGCTGAAAAGGCTGGAACGGGTGGAGAAGATCCACAAGGATGTGGCTATTACGAACGAGGATTTGGAAGCGCGCAGTAGGCGCAATAACATTCGCATAATTGGTGTGGCGGAAACGACGGCCACTGGCCGCTTTGACACGTTTGTGGAACAGCTCCTGATTGAGTTATTCGGCAGGGACACTTTCACAGCTGGCTTCGTGGTGGAACGAGCGCACCGATCCTTGGGACCTCGGCCCCCCCCCCGGGGTTGCCGCCCCGACCAATCATTGCCTGACTCATGAACTTTAGGGACAGGGACGCTGCTCTGAAAGCGGCTCGTGAAGCGGGCGAAGTAAAATGGCAAGGCGGGGTGTTATCTTTCTTTCCTGACTTCACGGTGATGGTGCAGGATGCCCTGCGTAAATTGGGGTTGCGCTACGGAATGCTGTACCCTGCCAGATTGAGAGTAGACGTAGATGGCAGGTTCCGCATATTTGACTCTCCCACTGAGGCGCAAGAATTCTGCCAAGCCTATAAGAACAAAGGGTCGCCGCGGGCCTCGGGAAAGGAGCAGCTGTCCCCACCGCCCATAGACTCACAAGCTAGCGCTGACCTTTTTGCTGAGAGCGGACAGGGCTGACTCGGGTCTCCTTTCCTCTAGGCCGCTCGCTTTAGCATTATGCAGCTAAAGATATGGATCTACTTGCAGTGCTCTTATAGTTGATACGATTTGAATGTCGTCCTGGCTGGGACGTCTGCATGGCGGAGCGTTGCCTCCCCCCATGGCACGAGCCGCTTGGTGCCTTTTCCTAAGAATACTTTTCTTTTTCAAGAATTGCATTGGACAATTGCCCTTGTTTGCTAATATTGGTGTTGTATTTTGGGTTGGGTGGTGCCTACTGGGAGCTAACGAGAGGCTGGGTGGTGGGTGGGTTTTTGGGGTTTGTTTCATACAACAGTTCTAATGTTCATGAACATGCAATGTTTTTCGTTTTGAGAGATGCCTATTTTGCGGGAGGGTGGCGACGGATGCACACACGCTTGTTTACCTATGTTTTATGCGGTTTTGAATGGCTAAGATAGGTCAACAGTCCAGTCTTTCCAGACTGACTCTGCTGTCGTGGAATGTTCGGGGACTAAATGACACTAGGAAGAGGAGACAGGTCCTGAATTATGCAGCGCGACACGGGGTTGATGTGTTGTTCCTCCAGGAGACACACTTGGGGCGGGCTGATTCCACCTCGGTTGCCAAGGGCTGGGGCACGCATAGGTATTTCTCTAACTACAGTAGATATGCCCGTGGGGTGGCAGTTTTGGTACACAGGCGGGTCCCCTTTGTGTTCTCGGACAGCGTACTTGATGAGGAGGGTAGGTATGTGGTCGGTACTGGGGTACTCCTTGGCTTTAAGATAACATTTGTTGGGGTGTACGGTCCCAATATTGATTCCCCCGCCTTGTTCCAAGGTCTCCATGACGTCTTACTGCGCATTGACACTGATATGTTGGTGATGGGTGGGGATTTTAATCTGTTGATGGACCCGGGACAGCACTTCTACATCCCCAGATTGCAAACCTCGCTCTCGCGCAGTGATTGCAGACATGTGCGCACACTACCCCCTTATTGATATCGAGGCTCGTCTTCACCCTCACTCGCCCGCTTATACACATCACTCTGGGTATCATAATACTAGTACCAGGATCGACTATTGGCTCCTTTCCCCGGGGGTGGCTGGTTGGGTGGATACACATTCAACACTCCCTCGCACATTGTCAGATCACTCTCCTATACTCCTGACTCTACTGGTCCCTAGGCTGGTTGGGTACGAGAGACAGTGGCGCTTCCCTGGCAAAGCGTTAGCTGATCCGGTCTTCAAAGAGGGCATTCGTACGGCGATAGAGGACTACTTTCAACTCAACACGGGCACGGTTGACACTTGGGCCACATTATGGGAGGGCTTCAAGGCCACTATTCGAGGGGTGTGCATCACAAAATATGTTGGAACCTTACGTGAGATCCGTGCCACTATGACACGTATCGAGAATGACATTGCAGTGTTGGACAGGGACATGCCCCCTGACTCCGATAGCGCTTCAGAGGCGAAACGGCTGGGATTGTTGCAGGAATTCAGGGACGCCGCGGACAGGGAATTGAATTATTTGCACACACAACACTCGGCTAGGCAGCACGGAGAAGGTGACAGACCCGGTAGGCTCCTTGCACAGCTACTGCGTCCGCCCCGTCAGGCTTCATATATCTCTGACATAGTTGATGACTCTGGCGTTCGCCACCAGACCACCCCTGCCATATGTGATGCCTTTCTATCTTATTACAAAACACTATACACCTCCTCCCTGCCCGCAGATCGTCGTGACCCTGGCCCCTACATCAATGAGATAGCTATGGTATACCTGGAGAAAGGCATGCAGGATTTCCTGGCCGATCCTATCACCCCCAAGTATGTTATTGAGGCCATTGACGCACTGAAGGGCTCTTCGGCTCTGGGTCTTGACGGCTTCTCGGCCGACTTTTATAAGGAGTACAAAGACAAATTGGTGCCCTGCCTGATGGAAGTGTACGCGGAGGCACTGGAGACTGGGGTTTTGCCGCCCACACTTTGAGAGGCGGTGATTGTGCTACTTCCCAAGCCTGGTTGCGACCCTTCCCTCTGTGGCTCTTACAGGCCCCTTTCGCTACTCAATCTTGACTACAAGATCTTGGCCAAGGTTCTCGCAATCCGGTTATCGCTGCTAGTGGAGCAGATTATTTCTCCGGCCCAGTCCGGATTTGTCCCCCACCGTTCCACCTCCTTTAATCTCAGGACACTGTTTTCTGTCATACACAGAATAGACCCGGACACCCCGGCGGCAGCGGTGTTTTTGGACGCCGAGAAGGCGTTTGACTCTTTAGAGTGGCCTTTCTTTCTGTCCGTCATGCGACGAATGGGAATGCCCACGATGTTCGTCGCCACTGTAGAACTTCTCTACTCCGCACCTAGGGCGCGGCTGCGCCTTAATGGCACCGTTTCTGATAGTTTCCCGCTCTCGAGGGGCACCCGACAGGGATGCCCTCTTTCCCCACTGCTGTATATTCTAGCCATGGACCCATTGGTTCGGCACTTCCAGGAGAATCATATGCACCGGGGCATCCAGTTTCGCACGGGCCCGCTCCTAATCTCTCTATACGTGGACGATACCATTCTCTATGTCCGGTCCCCTGAGACCAATCTGGAACCCCTCCTTCTGGAGATAGCCCGGTTTGGGGAATACTCGGGCCTTTGTATTAACGGCGCAAGTCCGATATTTTCCCGCTCACGCCCTCCACAGTACGCTGGGACTGTCCATTCGCACTTGAATGGAATGCAGACTCGGTGAAATATCTAGGTATACACATTCACTTAGATACAGTCTCCATGGTTCGTCTGAACTACGGCCGGGCGTTAGAGTTTCTGGAGGATAACCTCGCCCATTGGCTTCGTCTCCCTCTTTCAATGGCTGGCCGCATCGCTATCATAAAAATGATAGTGCTTCCCCGTTTCCTATATTTGTTTAACAATATGCCGATCCCGCTCACCAAGGTCTTCTTCACTCAGCTGCGCTCGCTACTGCTGCGGTTGGTGTGGGGGGACAAGAACCCGCAAGTTTCCTCTGCCTTATGAGCGAGGTGGCTTTGGTGTGCCTGATTTTTATCTTTACTACCTCGTTGCTCAGTGCGCTTACGCACACCCCTGGTTCCACCCTGACGCTCGGATCCCTCATCTGAGACCAGAGGCGGACTTGGCATGGCCTATTACCCTATGGACATTGCTACCTAAGGGCTTACCCCGTGCCCCTCAGGATATTCAGACCGTCTCCACTACGTCTTGGGCTTGGATGCAGCTGCGTAGACTGCTCCAGCGAGACGTACTATATTCACCAGCTCTCCCACTACCGAACCCCCACTGGCTCCCTATCACTGCTGAAAAGGTGGTTTGTAACACTTTGTCCAAATACCAACTTATCACAATAGGGGATTTGTTCCCGGAGGGACACGTCTTTTCGGTATCGGACGACCACCGATTTACCGATCGGACGTTAATGGACTCATTCGTCTTGACCCGGTTGCGATCCATGCTCATAGCACAGTTCCCCTCTTTCCCGCTTCCCCCGGACGAGATGGAGGCCCTGACTTTCTTGATACAGTCCTCGAGTGGTGCGCATGTTGTCTCTAGGCTGTACAGACTCTGTGTAGCGGCTCTTCCTGCTTCGGACGCAAGAGTTCGAGCAGCATGGGAGGCTGATCTGGGCGGCACTATAACAGATGATCAATGGTCCGCTTGCTGCCAGGCCACCAAAGACGTCTCTGTCAATAGCAGGCATAAATTAATACATTTCAAGTTCTTGCGGCAGCTGTATTTCACACCGGCCTTGGCTCACAAGCTCGACCCAGCGAGACCACATTGCTGCCCCAAATGCAGGGCCCCACATGCCGACTTTGTACACCTTACCTGGACGTGTCCCAAACTACATGACTACTGGCTGCAGGTGCACCGCATATTGGGTGACATTCTAGAATGTGTCCTACGACCCATACCTGAGATTGCGCTGCTTGGATATGTTGTTGAATTTCCCCGCTCCACACGGAAACTCGCTGCTATTGGCTTTTTACTCGCGAAACGGGAGATTGCGATACTTTGGGGTTCCAGACGACTTCCCACCTCCAAGGCATGGCTTCGCACCCTGGCCCATTGTAATGTTAACAGTGTTGAATACTCTGCGCAGATCCCGACGGCCTCGCGCCCTGTCATATCTGGGGCCCATACAGACGGTACATCAGCAAGTTAACACAGGCTGCACAGTCTCAGGCTGCGAGTTCTATTGTCCCGGAAGGGGTGGGATAGATACTGTTCACCCGGCATGGGTGTATTGTTTGCTGAGTCGGGATTGTTCTGTTGTTCTTCTGCGCTGTGGCAGAGATGTGGACGGGTACTACAGATTCCATTGTTGAGGATGCCTGGCGACGGGGTGTGTGGTTCCCTGTCTCTTTGCTTACTAGTCTCCGGATGTCAGGATTGTTTTACTTGCATTTATTCACTTGTCACACCGGCGTCCTACGATCGCCTATGCAACTGCTATTACCACCTTGCCATGATTGATGTGTTGTTTGTCGCTCTCTCTCTCTCGTTGGCATTTTTCTTTTTGATGTGTTTTGAATCATGTTTATCTCTTTGCATCATCCTCGTATGTGTGCGTCTCACTGACAGAACTGGAAAACGGAAAATGAGGTTTCTAGAATGCGTAACACCGTTCGTCATATTATTGGTCACGTCTTGCAGATGCTTGTTTTGTATTATTGCTCATGAAGTTTCTAATGTCATTTACACGCCATGTGATTGTATGCTTAAATGGACCAATCTGATGCAAATAAAGAGATTTAAAAAAAAAAATAGGACACATCCCCGTCATGCAGTGGTGTGATCATTGATCTCATAGAACATGTCTGTAGCTTTTTTTTTTACTGACATTTTCATCTAAAACATCACTTTAACACTTTTTTTCTGACTGAATTTCTGAGGTTTTTTTTAATGCTAAGTCCGATATATGATTACCATACCGATACTTTAACCTTTTTTTTGGTGAATTTGTAGAGATCTGTTTTTTTTAACATAAAGTAGTAATTTAGTACCATACGTAACTAGACCAATTCCTCACCGGGTCCGGCCTTTTGCTGTATCTTGTGATCAGGAGCTATGCCTATAATTACTCAGTGGGAACTGAGGTGCTTTGTAAAGGGGGAAGGGGTGTGTGTGTGTGTGTGTATGTGTATGTGTATATATATATATATATATATCTCTAATCTTTATTCATCTAGAAAATAACTCAAGTGTTTGTCTAATATTACCAACTGGCTAGGCTGCATTTATCTAAATAATGGAATGCTACCTGACCCTAAAGGTTAAAGTTAATTCTTGTAGGACAGTGCTCTGCTTCTCTCTCCTTCAGTTTGCCGATTAGCCTAGGACTTGCACCCGCCACTATTCTGAAAACTAAAAACTTGAGGATCATTGTCTAATCTGACCTCCTTTGCCCCAATCAATGTCCTGATTAAAGATGTCAACTTACAACTCTCATGGGCAGAACATTCTTAGTTTTTTAGGTTTTGCCTAGCAAATGCGTACGAAGTACGAAGTACGCATGTGCTAGGAAAACCTTATGTTTTTCTCTGTGGGGTCGGGTATCTGCCCCCTCCTCCCATTGGCTACCTCCATAAATGGAGGCTAGCAATTGGGAGAGGGCTCTGTCCGTCAATCCCGGACCAGATTCAGGGGCGTTCCCGAGAATTTTTCTCTTTTGGCTACGTCAGCCGAAAGCCTGTTCTCGTCAACGCCCCCGAATCCGGTCCGGCATTGAGCCTTCCTGCTCGAGTGGGCGTGGTCGCCTTTCCCGCCTCCTCTCCCACCCCTCTTCCATGCCGACCACGGCCGCCGGAAGAAGTCCAGGTGAGTGCTTTGTTTTTTTGTTTGTTGCTTTATGTCCGTGTGTGTCTGTTCCCGCCCCCCCTCCCTCTGTCAGAGTGTGGCCGTTCCCGCCCCCCTCCCGCTCTCCATGCCTTTCCGCCCCCCTCCGTTGCATTGTAAATGTTCCCTCCCCCTCCCACTGTCCGTGTGTTCCCGCCCCCCCTTCCCGCTGTCTGTGTGTGCCCGTTCTCGCCTACCCCACGCTGTCCGTCATTGTTGTGCCCATTCCCCCCCTCCCGCTGTCCGTGTCCCACTCGTAAATGCTTGTTTGGACTTTCGATAAGCCCCAAAAGGTTTCACATTTTCTCCGGAAAGCCTGCGCCGTGGGGCTCAGGAAGGACTTATTTTGAGTGGGTGGAGCGCAGAAACGTTTCCCCTACCGATCCAAGCCTCCCATTCCTGCATTTCTTCCAAATCCTGTGCTTTTCCCGCCGGCAGTAAACGCAGCGTGGTGCCAGGGCTCAGTCCTGGCGCGGTGCCCCTGCACGAGGTGGTTAATCCCGTGTTCATATTTTCCTCGCAGCTTGTAAACAGTTCCAGGCCCTGTTAATCTCATTTTCTGGTTCCCACTCCGGGCCGAATCCCACAGTCCGTCCGTGGCGCTGGTTAGGGACAGCTTCGGAGCCTTAGTTTCCTGATTTTTCAGTTTGCTTTTCAATGGTTTTGCAGTTTCCTACCTCCCCTTCGTCATGGCGTAAAATGAGTTTTCAACAGCTGGACCCAGGCAGAGGATTAAGTTCTTCTCCGAAAGGGTCTCGCAGGTATTGTGCTGGGCAAACTCCGTCTGCGATGAAATACTGGCCGAGGTGGTACTAAAGGGAAGGTCTACACAACGAACAAAGTCATAAAATAAGTGGGGTGTTTTGAACGATTTAACAGCAGGTAGTTAGTTATTCTGCGCCTTTCCATTTGGGAAGGAGCTGTCACTACGGGGGTGCGGGGAGTGCGGACCGCACCGGGTGTCACCCCATCATGGGGTGACACCAATTTGTTTACGCTGGCTCGCTGTGACACAAACACAGCTACAGCTGTGCGCTGCAGTGCAGACAGACAGTGCAGCCTCACCTCTGCTCTTTGATATGTCGTGCCAGGAGGTTTTCAATTTCAAATGCCTGCTACAGCCAGCCCAGGCCATCTAGAATTGCTGCGGCCGTAAATTAAAGGGAAAAGAGTGCCCGCCTCGGCACATGCTGCCTTCCCAAGCTTGTGTTTGGGGGCTGTGTTCAGTAACGGTGAGACAGAGTTGCTTCCAAAAGATTTGCAAGCTCGCTGGCTTTTCATTCAGTTCTCTTCGAAGGCATTCACCTGTTGGCATTGCTTACGTTGCACTAGTGCACTTCCTTTCTTAAGTAATCAACCATAGTACATTCTGTCATTAATTCTGATGTAATAAGACCACTTTCTGTCATTAGTCATGACGTAATCATGGCACTTTCGGTCGTTACTCATGAGAAATTCAGCGTTCTGTGTGTTCGTGGTCTGCCTATTAATTATTAATTGTGATACCGTTAAGTCTTCCCCTATCAATTAATGTAATCATGACACCTACTGCCATGAAATATTATATAATTATGAAACGTTGTCATTAGGTCTGATGTGTTCATGGTGCTAGCTATTACTAATTATGATCATTCTGCTGCCTATTATTGATGACAATTAAAATACACGTCACTTCCTGTGACATCATTATTTTCACTTTGTAAATTTCACTGATGCTGAATGTTCCTCGGCACTGTAGAAAAAAGGTTGCCTAAGATGGAAAACTATACATATTCAGCACGTTAATTCAAAACAGCATTCCCCAAACATTAATTATTTTAACTTGCACAAGGCACAAAGCACAAGGATGCTACGATATTAACAATGCTTTTTCTACCACCAACAGTTTCTGTTAAACATAACAGAAGACCCAGCATGCACACCCATCTTTTAATAAAAGAGGCGGCCCTCTTTATCTGCACAAAAGAGCTTGTCCCCAAATAGGGCTTTATTCTTTGCCCCCCACTGAGGCCACTGAGCACACCTATGTCCAATAAGAAACAATTCTGCAGAGCGGAACTGTACATTAATTACTTATTTATTATGCATGTGTCTCACTAGAAGACAATTTGAAATTCAAGACATTGGATATAAAAAGATATGACACGCGCAGGATCCGTTCGAAACAACTGATGCATTGAACATTGTCTATGATGCAATCAGGAATTTCAATGAGAAGCGAAGACAAAAGTTGTAACGTTTTCATTTGTGAAAGATGGACTCCTTTTTTTCACTATAAATTGCATTTAAATATGTAAGGATTTTGTTCCCAGCAAAAGACAAGCCTATCCCGAATTCATCCTTTGACGATAATAACAAGATCTGGGAAAGCCACTCACATTTTTATGCCTGGATATTGCAAAGAGTGGGTGAAAGTGGGCCAGTAAACTTTAGCACACTCAAATAACTTCAGTGGCCCAGACTGGCAAGCATGAGGTCCAGGCATTGGGTAGAGCACAGGACACATGGCAGTCGGGTATGGGGCGCGATTCTTTATTTTGCGGTTGTGTCTTGATAGGGTCTACATGCTTTGAAGACTGCGCGTCATGCCCTTTTCAAAGGTGGTGAGTATTCCACGTTTGATTAATCATCACTTTTTGGAGATAAAGTGCTAAAATGTAGCGCTATAATGCAGTGCTTCCCATCACTTGTGTAAATTTGCCTAAATGAAGAGGCATTCGAAGTTGAAATGATTGATCCTGCATTGATTTATTACAGTCTCTTATAAAATGGGGCTCTGGTTTAAAAAAACAATCGATAACGAAGATTCTCCTAAGTGATCATAATACATTCCCAGTTAACACCATTGCTTCCTATTACAGAGGCCTAAAGGAGCTGTAATCCGCTTACTATAGTTATTAGAAAATGAGATCAGTCTGACTGAGTGAGATCAGAAGTTGTACTGTTAGGCAGATGTAAAAAAAATGTTGAACAGTAAAGAAACACTGCATAAATGGGGCTGTGTACCAATCTCCATAATTCTTCAGGTCCAAACAAGCAGAGTAATGCTTAACCAGCGTGAATGCACTAGACATTGAAACAGATGTTGAAAATCCTTTGTCCCTGCTTTGAAAAAAAGCATGCTGTTCCTTCATAGCTGGTTACTAATTCATAATCTACTGCTAATATGGGTGCAATTTCTTATGTTTTTCCCTCGTCTTCATTTCTCGATTTTGCTCGTGCGATAGCGTCACTCATAGTCATTGAATGTCACTCATAATTTCACTGAAATTATGAAAATGTCACACGTGGGCAACCTGAAACCTTGGCAGCTATGCACGAGGCACCGCTGAACTTCAGAGCTGCCTGGTGTCCGCTATCGCTATATGAAGCATCTGTGTCGGGAGCATCACCTAGCCTTGTATCTAATCTATTGTTGTATGTGCTCCAGTTTTTCTTCTGCTTAGGGAATCCCCTTGGACAAATCAGATATAGAATGAAAAAAAGATGGTGGGCTCAAGTTAGCACTGTGTATTTGGAAGATCTGACGCATGACTGTGTCGGCCTACCTTCTTGGCGGACTCGGAGTGGAGGTCCATGCGGTAAGTCCTGAGGGGGTGACACCATGAGTTACCAGCACCGGGTGACACCAACCCTAGTGACGCCACTGGCTCTTTAGCCCATCTGCTTAGACGTGCAGAGCTGCTGCAAAGAGAAGATGCATCGGATTTTACACTCTGTAAATTAAGACAAATAACCATAGTTCATGTGGTGCTTACCTTCTACTAAGGAATGAAAGTGCAAATCAGTTGAGGCAAATGATCTGCCTTTCCTTATAGCCCCCAAGCTCGACCCCTGGTCAGCTCAGTGTTGATAAACAATTTAGCAGAATTCTTGAACTTGAAAACTGCCAAGAACTGTCAAATATTAGCCACCATCCTGTTCTCTCCACCACCCCTTTGAAAATCACCATCTTCCTCTCCGTCTACTTTTCTCAAATGGAACCCATTCTCCACTCACCTTTTTGCTCCAATGCCCCTCTGGGAAGTTTCAACATTGAAAGGCTGAATAAAATGGCCCTCGACTGTCTTAGCTGGAGACTTAAATCTACAAAAAAACGAATTTTGTTTGTCGTTTTAAAGGAAATCTTGCTGGTGATGTGCATGTGATTCAAATCAGTCCGTGGCACTGCTACCAAAAGTCCATAGTCATAAATATCTGTGCCTTTTTAGGTTTGGCCTCTCCCGCTGTCCGTGTCTCCGGCCCCTGTTCCCGTTCCCACCCCCTCTCCCGCTGTCCATTTTAAGAATTTTTGATCTGGTAAGCCGTCATTCCCTTTGTGACCTTGCACCCATCCCGTTGCTCGTGATTGCTGTCCTCCCCCCTCTGTGCTTGTTCCCCTGTCCCCCGTTGCTTGTGCTCGCTGTCCTGCCCCCCTTGCTGTCCTATTGTTGCTTGTGCTTGCTCCCCTGCCCCCCGTTGCTCGTGCTTGCTGCCCCCCCCCCCCCTCCTCATTGCTTGTGCTTGCTGTCCTGCCCCCTCGTTGCTTGTGCTTGGTCTCCTGCCCTGCTATTGGCATTGTAAATGGCAATGCCATTTATTTATGTTAAAAAAAAAACATATTTAAAAATGTCATGAGTAATGCCAATAGCTCTAACTTTTACAAAGGCAAAACCATTGCATTGTAAATGCTTGTTTTCAAATGTCTCTTCGGATTGAACAAAAAAAAGATCCCTGATCGTGGGCCCTGAAACTACTGTCGCACGACTTTAAAGAGTCCAAAACAAAGTTGCTAAGATCTTTGACTTAAGTTATGACCATGTCAAGCCAGCTTTGAAAACACTCCATTGTCTCTTAGTGGAAGGAACAGTTAAGTTCAGAACACATTAAATAATGCTTATGACCTACTGGAATAAAAGTCCAATAAATGTACAAAATGGGCTCCACGCTACATCCGTCATCAGGAGTGTCTGCTACGCCTTGCAACACCAGATCCCAATATGACAAAATAAATGTCAAAAACATGGTGCAAAGTCATTGGGAATATTTGGCTCTAAACTGGAAAATCCAGCATTTGGAAATTCGAGCTGAACCCCATTACCTTTTTTTCAGGAAACCTTTTAAAACTGTTGCTCCAAGAAACCGTTTACCTGAAACTACTCTTGCAATAGAATAATGCGGGTCATTAATTTCATCTCACACTGCTGCAATCTGTGACTATTGTGTTTTTCCCTCTCACTATTTCTCTGTACAAACGAGTTGATGTGTAATTTCCCCAAGATGGCAACCAGGTTACTATTAAACGCCTGAATAAATTGCCATTACATCCACATTTCCATTTCCCTGTTCAAGACTTAATCTGAATCACGTTGCAGACTCAAACCCCCCCTTAGGTCTATCAATGTCTTGAGCCTTTAGGAACTAGAACATGCTCTGTGCCACTTTCTGCCTCTTAACCTATTCCTTTTCTTTAGTAAACTTTATTTCGGTCAGTATAGACCATAAAAAGTGAATAATACAAGCAAAGACCATAAAATCACAAAACACAAGCAATACATAGGAATAAGGAAGTTGCCATATATCCTTTGGATACTGTCCAATTTCATTTAATTAAGTTAAAACCTCTAGTTATATGAAATCAAAAAAGGGTTAAAATTGAGCTAACATAGTTTTAAAAAGCTAAACACAGAGCTAAATACTTGCGGTAATAAGTTGAACAGCATCCTACGACTATTCCACATGGAGTTCAAATATCGTGACACAGCGAAGACAATGAGTGGGTGAGTGTCCGTTCTTAATATTCTGTATGCCTCCATACACTGCCTAAACACCACATTTCTGCAGATTGGGACAAGCCAACGTCGTCTGGCTGTTTTTTAGCCAGGTCAGAAGATAAAAACATAAATATCAGACTCTTCTACACAATTGCAAGTAGGGCACCCAAGCGGGAGGATTTGACCACTTGTTAGTGAAGGCACTTAGCAGCAATGGCCCCACTCTTACTGGATGTATAACTTTCTTGCCATAGTAGGTTGGATATTATCCAGAAAAGGCTCAATGTAGTACACAGCGTTTATGTTTAAAAAGTCGGCTGCTAGATGGCCAAGTTTAGCGTTCCCCTGAATGTTAGCTAGTTTGAGGTATCTATAGGCTCTAATTTGTTCTAGACGTGAAATTGTCAGGCAGACTGCCTCAGGGTTACTCAATAGGTTTGGGATGCCTAACCTGTAGTATACCTCCCTAATATATTTGAACCTTGGTAATTTGTCCACACCCGAAAGGCCCAAGATCTCCTTTAGCACTGTCTAGTAAGCTGCTAGTTTTGGGGTCACCCATAGTCTGCGCCAAAAGGTTATCGGTCTAAGTCCCGTCTCCTCAATAATGGGTCTGAGTCCTAGGTCCAAGCGTAGGGGGATGAAGGGGGTACTTGGCGGAAGACCCAGCAGCTGTCGCATGAAATTATTCTCTGTTTTGGACAGTCCACCAGAAGGACATTGGCCCCATAGTTCGGCCCCATACATTGCCGCACTCCTTGCTTGCACTTTATAGATCTCAGCCACCGGGGCGACCAGTGTATGGGCGGAATTCCTGTGTATTCTAGTTATTTCCCCTACCATCTGGGCAAGCTTGAGGTTTGCATTAGCTGGTTGCGGGCCCCACTCAAATGACTCGGTTAACGTCATGCCGACATTGTCACCCTCTCCGGCAAGGTGCAGTTTAAAGTTGGGTTTGGGGTGGGAGGTTTTGGCTCGATTAAAGACCATAAATTTGCTCTTTAATGTGTTGATATCAAGCCCCCTGTATTTACAAAATGTAGCAAAACTGTTGAGAATCCTCTGAATGCCGATAGGGGACTTGGATAGCAGCAAGGTGTCATCTGCGAACATCATTGCTGGTACCATACTTTGCACCAACTTTGGCGTATTGTTGTCTTAAATCTCATTTAATTGGGCAATCGGAGCATTAACGAAAAGCCAGAACCGGGTAGGCGCAAGCACACACCCTTCCTTACCCCTCTATTAACTGGGAAGCGGGGAGTTAATTCCCCAAGTTTCCCGAACCTTACTTGAGCAAAGTTGCCAGCGTGTAATCTCATGATCAATGTCGCATAGTTTGTATCTGGGAACCAAGTCAAAGGCTGATTTCAGATCGACTGATATCAAATATAGGCAGCCACCCTCTATTGAGACTGTCTTACAATATAATAATTGGAGCATAAAGATTGGGTAGATGGTAGAAATGTTTTTTCAAAAACCAGCTTAATAGGCACTCAGAATTTCAGACTCCTACATCCATCCATGAAGGTGGTCAAGGAGTATCCTTGCAAACAGCTGCTGAGTGACATCTATCAAGCTGATTGGCCTATAGTTGGTCGGCAAGAGAAGTGTTCCTTTTTAGGTCTCGGAACTACGAACAGATCGCGAAGCGATCTGTCGTTCCGAGACTCTATTGCAATCATTCCTGCTTTCAAAGAGTCAAGGGAGACAGGAGACAAGTGAGGTGCACGCGCAACCTTGGAACTGGGATCAGGTCGCGTGCGCTTCCTGTCTCCCATGGCTCCTTGGAAGCAGACTCACACGCACGCACATACAGACCCCCCCCTCGCCGCGCATACACACACACACACAGAACCCCCCCCCCCCCCGCTGCCGCGCATACACACACGCACGCACAGAGACACCCCCCCCCCCCTTCCTACCTCGTCTCGGCGTGTCTTCGTGCTCCCTTGTTTAAGTATGGCGACGTTCGCCAAATGAGGGTGAGCACTGGGCAGACTGTCTTGCACAAGGACGGGCAGGTGCACAGTCGTCTACAGGCCCCAACAAGTCACCAAGCGCCTAAGGAGGGGCACCCTCTCTCAACCGAACACACCAGGCTTGCCTCAGTCGCGTGCCGCCCCTGCCTCTCACGCGGCCGTACGTGCGCGCTCTCCTCGCCCTGTAACTGGAGCTTCTCGATGGGAGCGCGTGCCAGTGCTCGCGCAAGGAGTGAAGCGGCGAGCGGGCCTGTGGTTCGAGGCAGATTCAAGGCTCGCAGGGAGAGGCAAACCTTCGTGCGGATGGAATAGTAAGCCTTCAGTGCGATTTGAACAGGCAGGTCTTGGCGCGAATTGACTTCCGGGGCACTCCAGGCAGCATGAGTGCTGATTGGGTGTCCCGTGTCCCCATCCAAGCCCCCGGCAGTGGCGCGAAGGAATCTTTCCGAATGCAGCAGGAGCAGCTGAGTTCAACAAGAGGACACAAAGCAAGTGGCAGAGGAAACCGTCCTGAATCCCCTAAGTCCTGTGAGCAAACGAGCGCTGTGTAAAAGGTCAGGGCAGTTGGAGCGGAGGTGAGAGATTTCAGACAAGCAATAGTTTATCTAGCACAAAATCAGGCAACCCCGGCCTCGCCCCCCCCTGTATTTGTTCCTATCCCCTGCTCTATGCCTGGTTCTCCTGTATGCTCCTCCCTTTTGTTGTTCCTGGTTCTGTCCCTCCCTCTGTAATTGTTCCTGGACCCCTGCTCTGTGCCTGGTTCTTCCACGCTGCTGTGCTCCACAGACACCCCTCTTTCATTTACACTGCATGCGGGGTTGTGTGCGTGATTAAACAGGTCATCTCTTCCAGGAGGAATTTTCCATGCACGCTGCCTTCCCTGGTTAGTCATGAAGCCCGGGCGGAACACGAGGGGACATTCACCTCAGCCCTACCCGTGGCCCTGGCTGCAGCACTCTCTCTCTCTCTCTCTCTCTCTCTCCACAGGAGCGCCTCGATGCCCCTGGAGGTGAGCTCCACCCAGGGGACTCCTGGTAAGGATGGGTGGCCCTGGTGCAAGCGAGAAAAACGGCCCTTTGACAGCTATTGTGGGAGTAAAACCAAACAGTATCAGGGTGGACTCATTGGGCCCTCAGCCAGGCTCCTGGCCCCGGTGCCACTGCACCTGCTGAGCCAATGGTCAGTCGCTATGCGCTGGGCACTGCCTGCTCTTAGGATTCCTCTTGTTTCCTCCTTTGTCAGCAGTTCTGTCACCTTCACCCACTGCCTTCTGCATTTTCTCCATTGCCTGGGGCTTCTCTCTCAGCACTCCCTGCTGTCACTCCTTGCATCCTGTCCCAGTAGATCCTGAAGTCCTCGCATTTCACCTATTCCTGCCCTCCCCCGGGTATGACGCGTGCCCCCCCCCCCCTGCGGCGCGGTAGAGCTCCTAACCTTTTAGATCAACATATATATTACTTTCAGCAATAACTTCTCAAAAGAGAAAAACGCTGCACACTACTTCGTTAGTTGAATTGTTGGTTTATTTTCTGTAGGTTCCCCACCTACGCGTTTCGGACACGAATCTGTCCCTGATCACGGTAACAAACAATAGTCCATCATTACTGTTTACATTAAATACCTGTAGACACCACATGGCTGTTATGATGCATTGTGGGCTCAGTAGTTTATGGATCAGTGTGATTCCAAACAATGCGCTGTGAGTTCCCGGATCGCGGCATTTACACGACACAATTAGAGCTCTTAAGTGATTTTAGGGAGTGATTGCCAATGCGCAGAATGTTTGTCCAAGGGACTATTATAATCATGTGGCTGATTTCGCTCACGATGTGTAGCGCAAATTATCACTGCTGAGGGAGTAACGGACTGAGTGTCCATGTTATCATTAGTGGCTGAGTGCCGACGAGTTCCATTGTGTCGTATCATGCTTTGATCAACAGTAGTCATAGTGCAAAGATAATTAAAACATTTTTCTTTTTATAAATGTCACATGCATTGAATTTAAATTGCCTGTTTTTAGAAACAAAGATTTACTGATTATAATAGGTATATTTCTCAAAAATGTTCTGATTGTCAAAATTATAAGTGTACATGAAGTTCCTCATCGGCGTTGAGGCCCCACGGGCTCCTGGTTTTGAATCTTATTATTAGCTTTGATTCAAGCCTTCTCAGTCTGGTTACACGATCTCCCCCTAAGTAAAGTATCCCTTATGGGGAATTTTTAAGAATGAAAAGGAACTGCTCAGAAGAGAATGAAATGGAAAACAAGTTCAAAGAAACCAAAGATCGTTTTTCCAAACGTGGATACAAACACGCAGACATAATAAAAGGAGAACAAAAAGCACGAGCCAAGTCAAGAGCTGAAACATTGGTATCAAGGCAAAAATCCACAGCGAACAGCACGGAAGAAGACCAACCACGACTAATTTTAACCTATTCCAAGGAAAGTTATAAAATCCGACAAATTCTAACAAAATATTGGAATGTGCTCAAAAAAGACACTGAGATAGGTACTTTAATTGGCAATCACTCCCTAAAATCACTTAAGAGCTCTAATTGTGTCGTGTAAATGCCGCGATCCAGGAACTCACAGCGCATTGTTTGGAATCACACTGATCCATAAACTACTGAGCCCACAATGCATCCTAACAGCCATGTGGTGTCTACAGGTATTTAATGTAAACAGTAATGATAGACTATTGTTTGTTACCGTGATCAGGGACAGATTCATGTCCAAAACGCGTAGGTGGGGAACCTACAGAAAATAAACCAACAATTCAACTAACGAAGTAGTGTGCAGCGTTTTTCTCTTTTGAGAAGTTATTGCTGAAAGTAATTACCGCGAGGGTGTCCTGAACCTTGCCGCCGGCACCAGCTACGGTTGCTCCTCTCATCTTGGGACATTTGCTTGTTGATATATATATATATATATATATATATACACACGATGTGTGTGTGACTCAGAGCCCCCTCTTTACTTTCTGCGAGGGGTGGAGTGGGGGCATCATTTGATGTTACACCACTCTTCTTTTGGGCATCACTCAGCAATTGCATATGAGATCCTTTGTAGCGTGGCACACCAGAGAGAATGCGCTTTTTAGAGAATCAGCAAGTAACACTAAATTAATGCATTTCACTTAATTAATGAGAGCAGAGGTTGCCAGAAGGACCACGGTTTATAATTGTGAAGTCAAGACGTCTGTAATTGAACTCCATCACACTCTTGACTAACTTGGCTGGCCTGTCATTCTTTCAGTGTTGCTTTAAAATAATAAATTCCAAGGTATAAACCATTAAGGGCCCATATTACCTCTCTGTACATCCAGTGGCCTCTCTGTATATAGGTTAGCCTGTCTTCTTATCTATAAGGCCATGCATCAGTTTCATTGTATGGTTCTATGTCTCCAGTTCTGTATCCTTGTCCGTTGTAGGTAGAGCATTCAAAACAGAGCACATGCTGTTGTGAGGCATATTGTGGGCCTTCTAAGAACATACAGGAACCTAGAGCCCTCCCATTGATTTCCATTGGTTGGCTTTCCTGCCATTCTCTTTTGCCTGCTACTTATTCAATGGTTTTCCTTTTCCGTCTTGTGTCTGCCCCTCCCAAGAGCCCTGCCAATTTACTTGCATCCTTTCGAGTGCTTAATATGTGCTGGTGGTGTCCCACAAGAAAGCCTTGGGTCTTGAGTTGGGTAGAGCCAACGCAGCTCCCCCCCTTCTTATCAAAATATTTGCGGAACACAGGAAGATACACTCAGAAAGGGAAAGCTTAAAGCGCTTCCATCTCTGACCCCGCAGGGTTTGGTATCTGCCCCCACCCAATTGGACTGGTGATAATTATAACTCTCGGGATTTCTGGAGGAAAGGAACCAACTAACTATAAAGATCAGCCTCTCTGTGCTCCTTCTTTAAGGTTCAGTGCAAAAAGGGAGCAGCACATAACTTCATATCCACTTAGTCCACTCCTAGTGATCGGAGCAGAGTCACAGGAAAGCTACCCCAGAAATGTGGAGGGGCAGGGGAAAGAGGGATCTCCCTCGGTTTTTGCTTTTCTTCCCCCATTCACACCTCACTCCTTTGCTTCTCTCCATTCTTCCTTCACTTTCTGCCCTACATCCGCGTTTACTCTTAATCTCCGCCTCCCCTCATTAACTGCTTTTAATTTTTTAGCTTTCATCTCCACACTCCTTTCATGCGCTCCCCGCTGTCTGCTCTTCTTCCTTTGCCTTTCTCCTCTTTCCACTTTACTTTCTCTTCATGTTTCACTCCAATCTCTGCTTTCCCCACTTCTCTTCACATATTTTGTCTACCTTTGTATCTTTGCATCTATCCTTGCTTTCAGACCTCTCCTTCTTCCTCCCTTTCCCTTTTATGTTTTTCCTTCTTGTACATATCTTTATATCCACTCCAGGAATCGTTTTGATTTCAGGGTCATACATTAAAATCTTGGTGTGGCCATCCAGTCTTTCATCTTTCTGGGGTCGATAAAATGATTGCCATTGAGCTGAATAGCAACATTTTTTATTTGGTGTCAAGGCCCCCTCTGCTGAATAAGTGCTTTACCAACATACATGGCGTGTTAAGGACACAGAAATGTATTTTAATCTTTTGTTTTCCAATTTATTTGCTATATTGCACTGTCATCATTCCCTCTGTCGTTGCTTCATCCAGTACCTTTCAAACTCGCATCCATTCCCTTGACCTCCTTTCGTTCGTCCCATCTTTTTCCTCCGCACCTCCAGCCATAACTCCTTTTTCTTTCCATTCTTGCTTCCATATATCCTCATTCATTCCCTATCCTTTCTCCCTTGGTGCATTTTTTCCTCCGTTTATTCCTTACTTTCTTTTTTTCACCTACTCCTTCATTAATTTCTTCCTTTCTTATCCGCAACTCTTCCTTCTGCTGTTTTTCCTCCTTTTCTTTCTTCTTTGTATTCATCCATTACACATTGTTCACTTCTTTTATCACACTATTCCTTAATGTCTTCCTTTCACTTTCTTTTCTTATTTTCTCCTTCTTTCATCCATTACTTATTTGTTTCCTCACTCCAGTACTCTCCTACACGCCTGCATTTGTTGCTGCCTTCTTCAATGTATTCCTTCATTCATCCCTTCCTTTCTTCACACACACAGCCACACACACACACACACACACACACACACACCCAGCCACACACACACACACACACACACACACCCAGCCACACACAAACACACACACACAGACAACAACACACACACACACCACCACACGCACCACCACACACACACACACAACCACAACCACACTGTCAGTGCACACTTACACCAGGCACAGGCACCATCAGTCGTCAGTGCACGTTTTCACCGGGCCCAAACACCTCCAGCTGTCAGTGCACGCTTTCATCAGACACACACCACCAGCCGTCAGTGCACACTAACCAGGTACACACACCACCAACCGTCAGTACATGCTTCCACCAGGCACACACACCACCAGCCGGCAGTGCACACTTCCACCAGGCATACACACCACCAGTGCACAATTTCTACAGGCACACACACCACCAGCCATTGGTGCACACATCAATTGTTAACGCATCCACAAATAACTATTGTAGCAATCGCAGTATGGCGCACTTTACTTTCAAACATATTCATCTAAAGCGCAGCATGCCACCACTGCTGAAAAAATACATACACATTTTTTTTGGCTTACAATTTATAGACTTTTGGTGCAATTAGTGTTGCAATATTAAGCAATGCCAATAGCTCAAACTTAATTAACCCGAGACCTATTGCATAGTAAATGCTTGTTTGAAGATTGGGTAGATTTCAGCCTCTAACCAGGTGTCTGGGACTGCCATACCTCACAGGGTCAGAGCTGATTTGCATATCGCCATTGTCTAACCCAGGGTGGTGTGGAGTGCAAAAAAACGATGGATTTGGGCCCAGATCTTTAGACTGGGGTGAATGTGTGACATTGATCCACATTCTGTCCATCACCTGTTTTGTTTGCAATTGCCACCATAAGTGCGCTGGGGATGCTCAGACGTGGGTCCCAGGCACTCCACACCACTGGAGTCAAGCTAGCCGGGCTGATGAGAGGTGTTACCTCGAAACCGGTCCGGTCCTCGGATGCTTGATTCCGTTCTGGGAAGGACATGGCTTTTGTAGTTCGGACTGGACTGTTCCCATGGGGCACAGGGTCAGAGCTGATTTGCATATCGCCAATGTCTAACCCAGGGTGGTGTGGAGTGCAAAAAAACGATGGATTTGGGCCCAGATCTTTGGACTGGGGTGAATGTGTGACATTGATCCACATTCTGTCCATCACCTGTTTTGTTTGCAATTGCCGCCATAAGTGCGCTGGGGATGCTCAGACGTGGGTCCCAGGCATTCCACACCACTGGAGTCAAGCTAGCCGGGCTGATGAGGTGTTACCTCGAAACCGGTCCGGTCCTCGGATGCTTGATTCCGTTCTGGGAAGGACATGGCTTTTGTAGTTCGGACTGGACTGTTCCCATGGGGCACAGGGTCAGAGCTGATTTGCATATCGCCATTGTCTAACCCAGGGTGGTGTGGAGTGCAAAAAAACGATGGATTTGGGCCCAGATCTTTGGACTGGGGTGAATGTGTGACATTGATCCACATTCTGTCCATCACCTGTTTTGTTTGCAAATACCTCTCAGGATAGCATAAAAAATTGCCCAGAGGTAGGGTCCCCATATTTGTCGCTCTGCCCGAAATAGGTCCCTGGGAATCTTGTCTAGTCCCAGGGCTTTGCCAAAAAGGAGCTTCCTAATTGCATTTAGGACTTCTGGTAAGGTAAACACATGGGCCTCTTCTAGGAGAATCCCAGGAATTATTGGGTTGTTTCATCATTTGGGTCTGTTGCTTCCACTGTGGAATATAAGGCCTGGAAATGAAGCTTCCATGCATCTGCAGCAATATTGGGCTCTAGGGCTGGTTTCCCTTTGCTGCTATCTGTGCGGACTAGGGCCCAGAATTCCTTCATATCCCTATTAGATAGTGCTGTTCTAATATCGTCCCATCTCTCTGACTCCAGTTCTTCTTTGCTTGGTTGATAGTGTCTTGATAGAGTGCCGCCTTTGTTTAATCAAGAGTCTGTCCTTTTTTAGGTCTCGCCTGAGCCAGCGTATGCGCTGCACAAGCGAGACTTTTAGTAAGTGGGCTTCAGAAAATGCTACCACAGCTTTTTGGCTGGCATAGAGTGTGCGGTTACGCGCACAATGACAAGCAGAGGTGCCATCTGGCTTTCCTCTCTCATCATGGTGCGCACACATGGCACACCTATTGCCAGCCTGCTTTCACTTTTGCCATTGCGCGTGCACCACTTCCTTCCTTTTTTTTTCTTTTTACTTTTTTATGGGCACGCACCACTCGCGTGCTTGTTTTCTTTTACTTTCCCGGCCTCGTCACTTTCACGGCCGCGCGGCCACTGCTTGTTTTTTAACCGTTGGTCACGTCCTGTTGGAGCAACACTTTAGCTGAGGCATTCATCACCTGCACGTGAGACGCCCATGTTATTATTGCCTACTTGACCGCTATTTTGTCTGTTCATCAATAAACAGTATTCGCTTTTCACACTATTAACGTGGAACAAAGGCTGTGCACGAAATGAAAAACATTGCGCAATGTGCAGTTTGTCTGATACCAGTTTCCGTACCTGGGTCATTTCGCTCCATAATGGAGACAATTTGAACTCTGGAGCCGCTCAGGTCGGAAATTCAAACCCCCAGGGCCAGTGAAAGGTCATGGCATCACTCACTGTCAACCCCTGGGCCACGAATGAATGAATGGGTGCATGTGTGCACACATGTCTGGACTCCTCCTGCAGTCATCTAAAGGCTGCTCGGGAAATCCTGAGCAGACCTATACTCCTAGCGCTCTCGTGGTCACTGCTGGGCCTATCTTAACATGCCAGCAAACCACTAGCAAGTTTGCATCACAAGATTTAATCTTGCTGCGGGGATGTAACCTCTTGAGCTCTGGTCAAAGTTCTGTATAAATTACACAATGAAGGTAAATGTGTGTGTTTTTCCCATTGCAGTGGGCAATTCTATTGGAGTATTAGAAGTCTGCAGAGGGTGAAATGTAATAAAACATAAGCACACTGTAAAACTTCGGGCACAGAGTATTTATACTAGGAAACCGTGCGTAGCCAAAAGACAACCCCTTTAAACGCTTCCCTCCGTTTCATAGGCTTCATAAGAGGCGCATGTTTCAATGACACCTCCAGAGACTGAGTGACGCTGAAGTCACGAGACATCTTACACCTCCGCCATTCAGAAAAATCCAGGTCGCAGCAGCAGCTAGTACTGAGGAGCGAAGCTGCCGTGAGTGCACGTGACGCCATCTCTCTTTCACACGAGCTTCCTGATGATCGGATGTACCCTCAGAAGCTGGCTCCAGCATGAGATCCCCTTTCAGTGTTACACCGAGACACATAGTTCGCCTGCGGGTCTCGCCTTTCCCCTGAAGCTATGATGACTCCGGGCCTCGGTTCCTAGAGGTCACCTGCAGCTGCACAGGCCGGCCAGGCTTCCCTCGTTTCATGCCCTGATTTCTCACCAGCAGAAGCATTTTACTCTACTCAGCCCCTTTCCACACGCCCCAAAGGAACCCTGCTGCGTAGGTGGGATCAGACCTTGGATAATATGTGTTTGAACTTACCTGATATATTCCTGAATTCTGCACAAGGTCACTAAAGAGGCAATACACTGACGGAAGTGGCACGGTCTCTTCCGGGTCAAAGAACAACTCTTACTTTGTGTGGGCATCACTCACTCTAATAAAAGAGAGGGACCCAACAACCAAAGGGGTAGGGTACCAAAGAAGACAAGTGTCAAAACAGGGATTCGCCTTTGGGTAGAGTTATATACCACCCATACTTATATTCACAGCGCTAAATTCGCAACAAACAAGGTGAACAAAGAGGAAATGTAAAAGTAACTTCATAAAAATATACAATTTATTCAGATAAGTATTAAAAACACAGTATGCCCTATCATCAATAAACTATTAATCAATAGAAATAATACACAAATAAATATACAAATACATTCGGCATACACGATTAAAACACGAAGATGGGAAACAAAATAAGGAAAAATAGTTCCTATTAGAGTGAAGGAAATACAGTAGTAAAACAGTAATCAGCTCTGACACGTATATCACTTTGTGGTCATAGTTGTTGCTTCACAGACTTAGCGTATTTTCACTCAAATGTTCATCAATGCGTTTCGGTGGGCAAGTATATAAAGAGCCAAACCTTCTTCAGGATAAAAATATTTGATTCCCACATGAACATATCGTATCTTGTTTGGGGTTTAAAAGACATCCAATATCCCGAATTTTCACTGTAACACCACTGTATAGTTTTCTTAGTTGTAATTTCTAGTTCCGCCGCTATGTTCCCAATATGTTACGAAGATCTTTGCTGGCGCTGTCTGTGGCCAAGATCACGTTTGATGAACTATCACGTATTGGGAACAAAGTGGTGGAACTAGTAATTACAACTAAGAAAACTGCCCTCCCCCTGTACTCCTTGCCTGTTCTACTTGTGGGGTCTCTTTCACCTCTCCTCTCTGCCCCGCGGCTCTCTGTCTTTACCCTTTATACTCTCTGGGTTCACTGTGCACTGTCCCTTCACGTGCTCTCTGCCTCCTGCACTTTCTGTCTCATTCTCCTTCACGATGCCCTGGGTTTCTGCTTCCTTTCCTCCCTGCTCTCTGCCCTGACCCCTCTCTGGCACCAGTGGCCCTTTGAGGCCCCAGCGCATATTTACCTGGTCCACAGGGTTTGACCCTCAGCAAAAGAGAGAACCAGCATTTTCAATACAATAGATCTGGCATTTATTCGAGTTTGAGCTATTGACATTGCGAATGACAATGCCTTTTGTTTTTGTTTTAAAAAACAAAATAAAAGGCGTTGTCATTTGCAATGTCAATAGCTCAAACTTGTATAAATGCAAGACCTATTACATTGCCAATGAATGTTTTAATAGCAGCTAAGAGGGCTCCCTTGGCCTTGCGGCAGGTGTCGTTGAACCAGGTTTGTTTAACATCCTTTTTCACATTGGAGTGTGTCAAGGGGCTAAATATGTTTGTGCATGAAGAACTGACTACCAGCATGACTGTCGCTATTCTAGCAATAGTTTGGGGGCAGCCAGTACCAAGACTTCTTCCTCCAGTTCCTTTAGTGGAGAAATAGTTAGAGAAAATAGTGCGGCAACCTTTTCTGGTGACTGACTGTTTAATTATGTCCCACCTAATACTCCTTATATTATTGGTGAGTGTTAGATTGCAATCTACAGGGGTACCACTGGTCGTGGGATTATGACATTCTGGGAGCTCCAGCTCCATGGTCAGGGCGTTATGGTCGCTGTTGTGTCTCGTCAGGACAGCAAAATCAACTACCCAGTGCCATAGAATTATTTCTACCAGGGTCTAATCCAGAAGGGAGGCTTGGCCGATTCTACTGAAAGTTAGCTTACCTGGTCTGTCTGACTTGGTGTGGCCATTGCATGCTCTCAGGAAGTGGGTTAATGTTACTGCATTGATCTGAAGTGCTAGTGGGTTCCAAGCCTTTATCACAATTTAACCAGTGTCGATACTCATCGCTAGAGAGGGCATCAGTGGGAACGGGTCAAATTGACAATTAAAATCTCCCCCTATGACCAGCCCAGTGTTCGGGGAGAGAGTGTTGAGGAAAGTGCTCAGTTGGTCGATGGTCGGTGATTCATGACAAACACTTACAGGATGAGACTAGACATTAATAAAAGCAATTTTAAGAGTAGGTGAAAAAGTAAGTACCGTACACTGCATATCATTAGACAAAGTATTCAGGTGCTCCACTGTACAATTCTCCAAGGTACGATTCGCTGGGGCACTGCTGTTAGGGGTTCTGGCTGCAGTGCTGCTACAGGAGTAACAATAGTCCAAGATATAAGCCCCAACCCCTGCATGTAGTGCATAGTGGTAGGAGGTCTGGTCTTCTAAGGTGTGAACAGTCAGGGGATTACTAAAATGAATGACTATGCAGTCCCCTAGTATTAGCTTTGGTCTCCTGCCCACACATCCAACCCTGCGGACCATTAAGAGCTCTTCTGCACTATCATAAGGAAACTGCCGGTGCCTAGCCAGCCAGAAAAGGTATTTGTTCCTTAGGTCCAACTGCGTTTCCTTTTGGCCAGTTTTGATCTCAGGTACTTCAGTCAATATAATAACGTAAGGGAGTGAGACTGGGGGTAGATTTATGGTCGGGAGAGTCCCTACTCCATATCTTCTCTCAACTTTCTCTGCACAGCCCACCCCATGCCTGGCTACCCTAGGCTCTGTTTGGGTAGACCTACTTTTATGTGGATCATGAGACGACGCACCACTGTAAAGCCAATCAGACCTGCAAGAGTGAACTTTGCACTCGTGTAAAGGCGGAGTAAGGATTCTTTGATTGCTGGCATGCAAAGTTCTATCCAGAAGCCCAATGGAGGGCTGAAAAACTTTGTCCCATAAAAAGATGCAGTAGGAGGGTATGAAATTGATGCAAATGAACTACCACTCCCAGCGTGCATCAGCATAAATGTCAAATAAAACGAGGAACACCTGAGGCTTAAAGAAGCAAGAAAAGCACACAGCAGAACGGTGGTTACATCTGAAACAGCCTACTGACATTGGCCTCTGATGAGAAGCACTAATGGCTTTTGATCTCAAAACCATGGCACCTTGGGGGCTCAATAATGATGAAGAAATGTGGGTCCATTTGTAAATTTTGAACCTTTTGATCATGAAAGAACCCGACTGATAGGCTACTGAGAGAGGAATTCAAATAAGAGGAATATGCACCCTAAACACTCATAAATGAACTCTTGAAAGCGAATGACAGCCTGTAACCACCGAGACTGATGAAGGATTAGGCCCATTCAGGGCTACAAAACTAACTCAAAAACAAAAGGGATACGCCCATTTAGGGCCACAAAAGCATCAGGAAAAGAGAAAGGGATAAGTAATGTACTAAATCATATTATGGGAGAAAAGAAATGGGAATAATCTATCAGATATATACTAGTACTATGCATTATGTTTTTGCTAGTTATCCCTTGTTTTGTTCAAAGCCAGTATACACTGAAAATTTTCAGTCTGTTGTCACATGTTTTTAAATGGTTAGCACTAGAGCACTTTATTTGAAACACGCCTTATTAACCACATGAATTGTATTAGTAGTAACACACTATAAGATGGCCGCTGCGAATGTAATCTAGGCACTGAGCACCATTTTCTATGTTGATGAATGTACAACATATCGTGGTTTTAAATGGCGTCACTATGTGCACACAAACTGACACTGATGAAGCTTTTTAGCGAAACGCGTCTGTTCGGGGTGAGGGGTTTGTAATAAAACAACTTGGAAACGGATACCTGTGTGCTTGTCATCTTTCAGCCCGGATTGGGAGTGGAAAAGTGTTTGAATATATATATATATATATATATATATATATATATCCAACAACGAGCTCGGCGTGAAGCTCTGATGGCCACTTGCAGCGGCGGGCTCGGACGGGATCGCCAATCCCAATTATTCCACCACACTCGTTCACCTTTGAAAGAACAATGTCCAGGCCAGCGATTGCGTTCAAAACTGGTTTTTAATCACAGTCCTACTCGACGCGTTTCGGGAACAGCGTCCCTTGTTCACGAAGCCATCCCCCAGACTCCTGCCCCTATGTGTTGTAGTGGCCTTGGTTTTTGCGCAGTAGATATTTTTAATCTTGTTCAGGGGACTAGCTCCTAGCTTCTTCATAAAACTTTTAATAACTTGGAGGCTCCTTTCCATACCCTGTGCTCTTGCTGCCACCAAGTTAGACCAGTAGTGAGTTTTATCAAAGAGGACTCCTAAGTATGAAAAATGGAAGTAGGGATGTGCCTCTCCTCTGGGTGATTCTGCTACGATTATGAAGGATTTGGAATGGTTTCGTTTTAAGTCTAATGAGGCCATGAATGTGGAATATGCTGTTGTTGGGCAGTGTATGGCTACCCCAGTTGTAGCCATTAATACTGCGTCGTCGGCATACGCCAATATCGGAAGAGGGGTATGATCGAATTTAGGCACATCAAAAGGTAAGGTAGACAGGGCAGTTTTTACCCCGTTTTGTATTGATGAAGAAGCGAAATGGGGCGAGGACACACCCCTGCCTCACCCCCTTTTCGATCTTAAAGAAACGTGTGCACCCCCCATTGCTGCGTACCAGACACAGGCAGTGGCATTGGCGTACAACTGACGAATAAAATATATTAACGGCGGATCAATGCCCATCCCCTCCATCATAGACCACAGCCACTGGTGAGAGACACAGTCAAAGGCTGCGGTGAAATCCATTAAGGCCATATAGCTCTTCTCCCTTATTGCCTTAGTATATTTATCTATGGATAAAGAGAGGTTTAGGCATTGATCCACCGTCCCCATTCCCCACCGGAAACCATATTGTGCCTTCATAAAAATGCTATGGGTTTTCAGGACAATCCTCCAATCTGGCTAGTAAGAGCCGTCCCATAAGCTTGGCAATGGTATCGAGAAGGGAAATTGGGCGATAATTCTTTGGGGACCCTCTATCACCTTTTTTGTATATGGGCACTATTACACTCTGATTCCAGGATGGGAGGGCCTTCTAGCTGAATGGTGTTAAAAACCTTTGTTAGTAGAGGGACCCACATGTAGTAGTTCTCCTGGAAGAGATCAATTGGGACTCCATCAGGCCCCGGACCCTTTCTGGGGCACAGGCTTCCAGCCCCTTTCTAACCTCCAATAAAGAGAAAATTAGACCGCCTTGGGATGACAGATCTGAACCGGCGGGTGGCAATATTAAAGATGTCGTGGAGCTAAAAATATTTTCAAAATGTCCGACCCATGCATCTTCGTCTACATGTGAGTTTAAGGAGAGGTCTTAAGAATCTTTAAAGTAAGGTGCATTCACAATTTCCCAAAAGTCCCTGCTACTACCGAAATAGCTGCTTGTTCGAGATCTTCCCAAGCCTGCTCCCTCAGGCCCTTCTCTCTTTTCCTTCTCGCTTGTTTGTAATCGTTGCGTAGTGCTCGTATCTTAATAGGATCTCTTGGGTACGTTTTTAAGGCATTAACAAGGGCTTTTTTTTGTGGTAGAGCATAATGTATCAAACCAACGGGTGGTGGAGGTAGCATTTGTCCCCTTTGAACGAGTGAGTGCTTCTTTTAGTTTCATCAAAAGGGCACTTAACTGGGTGACCAAGAATGTGGGCTGTGAATTCTCTTCCAGGCAATGTATGATTTCTTTCTTAGCTTGAGCTAACGTTTTGGGGACCAAATTTAACTTATGGGCCTGTGGCCATTTCACTTGGTAACCGTTTTTCTATTTAGGGTCACTATCCATTACCTGTTAGTGAACTTTTGCCTTGGACAGGATACTTAGATGAATGAATAGGATGGCGTGATCACTATACCAGGAAAATAGAGTGCCCGTATGGACCACTTTCCCATCTAATGATGCAGATGCTAAAATAAAGTCAATCGATGACTATTGGTTTCCTCTTCTAAATATTATCCCTATCTCACCCTCTTTTACTTCATTTATTATGCCCAGATTTGACTTATGTAGTAATCTATTTAACCCCTTTAGTGCTGCCGTCGGCCTACGGTCGTCGCGAGCACTACCTTGCCAGTGCTGTGCACGTCCGTTGGCCGACGCGACCGCACCCGTTTCTTCGAATGTTCAGCACTGGCGCAGAACGTTCGAAGCAACAAACTGGTTAAAGTTTCACCATACTCATTATGTATGAAGTGTTGAAGAGGGTTACCATGGGGGTCTTCTACTGCGCACACCATAGTCCCATTAAATTTACAAAGGTAAATGTTAAAATCCCCCACCCATATGAGATTTACACTGTCCCTATTTATGGCTATAGTAAATTTATCTATCTCGTTTGCTAGGGCATCTGCCACTGCCTTCATATTCCTCCCAAATTCGTTATTATAGTAGTTAATAATTAACCAGGGTTCTTCTTTCCTATAATCAATTTGGAAACGCTGGAAATGGCTGTTTAAAGAGCCAACCTACCTAACTTGAAAAGGTATGGTGTTAGAAATTAGGGTTATTAATCCCCCCTTCGCCCTTCCAGAGGACAATGGGATTGCGGGGGTAAAAAGTACGAAACCCAGGAAAAGAGACTGGGTCTTTGGCCCAAGACTCCTGGAAGAATATAATCTCCACTGATTGCCACCGAATTTGGCACTCGGGGTTTCCTATCTTGGAGGCTATTCCTGCCACATTCCAGGATGCCAGAGGGGTCCTAATTTCCTCTGTGACAGTCGGAGGAGGTAAAATACTCAAGGCACTCTCTTGATACTAGGGACAGGAGTTACAGATATGGGGGCCCTCTCTAGACCTAGTGGGGTTGATGAGGTCACCTGTAAACTAAGCACTGGAGGAACCAGAGTAATTACCCTTCCTGTTAGTAAGGGGGCTGACGGAGTTAGTCAGTCGCAAGATTCCAGATCTGAAAGAGCTGTGAGTCTGTTTTGTAACCTTATCCCGGAACTAGTATTGAAATCCTTGTTACAACTCAAAACAGGGTATATCTGCATTCTTCTGACCCTATGATCCCTGCGTGGCATTATACCCTGCTTGTAAAAATGATCCAATGGTAAGGGGATAATCTGCGAGTTCTTAGAAAAAAAATCTATAAAGATTGTCTAAAGGGAAGGTCCCGTAGAGGCATTATTAAAATTAGTGACCACGCAGTCAACAGTTTAGGATTTTCTTGTGCTGCCCACCCAACCCACTCTCCTGGGCATGATAATTATATTGGCCAATTGATAACTCCCCATTCCTGAATCCTTAAGGTTATCTAATAGCCAATGAAGGCATTTGTCCATTAACTGTCCTGTAGATTCTCTCTGGTTTTCTCGGAGGGGGGAACATTTGCCAGTACCAGTGGGGAGGCTGCTGGTGGGAGTTGGAGAGATTGTTGCAGGTGATTGTCTTTTGTTTCAGTATCATTCTCATGTGTTCCTGCTGACTGATTGGCTCCTCTTAATTCCTCCTGGTCTTTTGGTACCTGCCGGAATGCATCCCTTGTGCTCTTGTCTTGGGTGTTCCGAGCCTCCCGTGTTGTGTTTGAGTTAGGTGTACCAGTTAAAGGCTGTGCTAGGACGCTGGTGGTGGCAACCAGTATAGTTGACGATGTCTGTAAAATAGATAGTCCACAAGCCTCATTTAGTTGAACTGAGTTTCTACTTGTGGGTACTTCTGGAAGGGGGTCTCTTGGGGGCATCGCTCGAGATAGTAGTAGATGGTTCTGTGTCTCTAAGTTGGCCAACCTGTGTTCAATTTGAGTCAGT
Source organism: Lissotriton vulgaris (assembly GCF_964263255.1). Classification (NCBI taxonomy): domain Eukaryota; kingdom Metazoa; phylum Chordata; class Amphibia; order Caudata; family Salamandridae; genus Lissotriton; species Lissotriton vulgaris. The sequence goes on along the minus strand of NC_141693.1, from coordinate 1,178,336,404 downwards.
TTAATTAAAATAGGGTGCATTATAGTGTTTAACCTTTTAGTCACTTCTGTCCATATGGCATCATTCAGAGCTGATTTTAGTGATACAATATTAGCAGACACTGGAGGAGCTGATGTTTTAGGATTTACTGTAGTCGCCCTGGTTTGGGGGCCTTAAGGTTTAGGGGCACGGGTTGTTTTGGATTGTTTTGTCTTTAAAGGTCCCCCTACTCTTTTGCTTTTGGTGGGTGGATTAGGCATGGGATCCTCTGGGGCAATATTAGGGGGAGAAAGGTCCAGCCCCCTCCTTGGTGTAGCCAAAATAGTTAAATTGGGAGGGTGTGGGATTTCAGGGGGGGTCTCAAATAGATTCGCTGACACAGGTTGTTTGGGTAGTGCAGGTTTAATTATTTTATACAGTCTGCGTTTCTGTACAGGCACACGGTAAAACGGTAGGGGTTGTTCTGCCTCCTCCGTGGTGGATCTTCCTCCTCCCGAGCGTCGATCCCAAGGTCTCCTGGGAGTTGTAGGCCTTTTCCCCGCCGTCTCGATGTCCTCGTTGGGCCGGTATACCAAAAGAAAGGAAAACCGTCTTAGTTATAGTGTTCTGTACGACACTTCTTGTAGGGAAAAGGGGGTGGGGAACACACGTGCAAACCCTTATCCCTGCTCAGTGACGTGACCCCTTGTAATGTGATTATTAACAAGGGTGTGCAGAAAGGGGTTTCGTGCATTCAATGGGGCTTGCCTCGTCTAATGCCCGCCCACCCTGTGAACTTGGACCGTACCTGGTCGAGCCACACTTCCTTGTTAGTGTGGCTGGGCGAAGCGCGATCCACAGAGCCTCCTGGCTTTAAGCAGTAGTCGCCCTCCGCGTCGTCCTCCGGTCCTGGCGCCGCCTTCTCCCCTGGGACCTCCTCGTAACTCCGCTCCGCCTGATGTTCTCTCCCCGTCCTCCTCCGAGGTCGCGCTCCGTTTCCCTCGTCTTTCCTGCGATGTTCTTCCGCGTCCTCCGCCTCCGTGCTACGCTCTCCTTCCTCTTCGTCCTCCGTCCTCCGATCCTCGTCCTCCTCCGTCCTCCGATCCTCGTCCTCCTCCGTCCTCCGATCCTCGTCCTCTTCCGTCCACTCCGCTCCGCTGTCTCTCCACTCACGCCACCACTCTCCTACTCCGCCTCCGGGTGTCTCGCACACCTGGTTCGACTCCGGGATGGGTTTTACCTCTTCGGGGAGGGCGTGCCGCCATTCCAGATCCGCCCCCTTAAAGGTGTAAGGCTGCCGGTTCTCCCCATCGGGCCGCCGTCGTATGACATCCGGAGTGTTCCAGGCCTCTGTATGCTGCGTAAAAAGAGTAGAGACATTAATAGGCATACCAGGGGGTCCCTCGTCCGGGTCCCCCATGTCACACACCTCCCCCCTAGGAATCTCCCGATCGGGGAGAGGGTACCGAGACAGGAAGTCAGCATTGACATTCTCGGACCCCTTCTGGTGCCGGACCTGGAACCTGAAGGGCTGCAAGGCCAGGAACCAGCGCATCACACGAGGGTTATTTGAAATGTTCCTCGCCATCCACAAAAGAGGGGCATGGTCAGTGTATAGCAGGAAGGAACGCCCCTCCAAATAGTAGCGCAGCTTGTCCACCGCCCACCGGATGGCAAGGCACTCCTTCTCGATTGTAGGATACCTGACCTCTCGAGGGAATAGCTTCCTGCTGATGTATAGGATGGGCTGAACGCCCCCCTCCCCAGTGTCCTGGGACAACACCGCCCCGATGCCGAAGTCCGAAGCATCCGTGTTCAAGATGAAGGGCTTGGTGAAATCGGGAGAGGTTAACACCGGACTGGTGGTGATAGCCTTCTTAAGGGTTTGGAAAGCTTTCCACATGGCCGGTGTAGGGTTGTGGAAGTCCGGGCCGGTCTTTGTTTTTCTGAGGGTATCGGTCAGGGGCGCCGCCACCTCCGAAAAAGCTGGTATGAACCTCCGGTAGTAGCCTACCAGGCCTAAAAAGGCACGCATGTCCTTTAAGTTTTTCGGGAAAGGGGTGTCTGCGATGGCCCTCACTTTTTCGATTTGCGGTTCAATGGCACCATGACCCAGAAGGTATCCCAAATATTTGACCTTATGGTATCCTATCCTGGACTTCTTGGAGTTTACGTGTAGTCCAGCGGTTTTAAGCAGGTGTAGTACAACATCGAGATGGTGTAGGTGGTCCTCCCATGAGGGACTAAAAATGATAATGTCATCTAGGTATGCTGAGCAATACCGCTGATGTCCCCGTAAGACCGTATTCATGAGCCTCTGAAAAGTGGCGGGGGCTCCGTGCAGGCCAAAGGGTAGGACTGTAAATTCGAACAGTCCCTCAGAGGTGGCGAATGCTGTTTTTTTTCTGTCTTCTTCACGAAGGGGTACCTGCCAATACCCCTTGGTCAGGTCTAGCGTACTTATGTATTTTGCGTCCCCGAGTTTCTCGATGAGCTCATCGATCCTGTGAATCGGGTAGGAATCGAACGCCGATACTGCGTTTAGAGCACGGAAGTCCATACAAAAACGGCTACTGCCATCAGGTTTGGGTACCATGACAATGGGTGACGACCACTCACTCCTGGATGGCTGTATCACGCCTAACTTGAGCATTTCTGCAACCTCTTTGGCGATGGCTTCCCTTTTGGCAGCGGGGATCCTGTATGGACTATGTTTGACTGTGGTACCAACAGGCGTATCGATCCTGTGCTCTGCGAGGCTGGTTCTTCCTGGAATATCGGAAAATATAGGCGCATACTTCTTCAAAACTTGTCGGAGTCCGTCCTGTTCGTCTTTATACATCTCCTCATTGACAACCAAATCGTCCATGGTGGTTGATTGTTCCGTCTTGGTGGTCGTTGCTAGATGGGCTGCCACTGGATTCGTTCCCAGCCATTTCTTCAGCAAGTTTATGTGGAAAATCTGGGATTTTTTTGCTGTGAGGCGCAGTCGATACGTCGTCTTGCCTATCGTCTCGATGACTTCATAAGGGCCCTGCCATTCATTATGGAACTTCTTAGCCGTCGATGGCAGTAGTACCAGGGCCCAGTCTCCAATGTTTAGGGATCTCCATTTTTTTCCTTTGTTATAGTGTATCTGTTGTTGTTTCTGACTATCTTCCAAGTGGGTAAAGGCAAGTTCCCTGATTTTTCCCAACTTATTCCTTAGGTTTGTGCTGTATTCGAGAAGAGATCTGGTCTCTCCTGCTTGTTCTGTTTCCCACATTTCCTTTGTCATGTCCAGCAGGCTTCTGGGTTGTCTACCATAGAGCATCTCGAATGATGAACAACCAAGACTGCTTTGTCTCTGGCCCCGGATCACATATAGGGCCAGCGGTAACAAGGAGTCCCAATCTGCATGATTCACATCAACCATTTTCTTTAGGACCGTCTTTAATGTCCTGTTATACCGCTCCACTAATCCGTCGGTTTGCGGGTGGTATACGGAAGTTTTAATCTGGTGTAATCCTAATAACTGGCACACTTCCTGCATAACCTTGGACATGAATGGGGTCCCTTGGTCCGTGAGGATCTCTTTAGGGAACCCCACTCGAGAGAACAGTTCAAGAAATTTGTCGGCTATATTCCGGGAGGTGGGGGCTTTTAGAGGAAACGCCTCGGGGAACCTGGTGGCGTAGTCCACAATGACGAGCGCGTATCTGAAGCTTTTTTTTGTGGGCGTTAATGGCCCTATTAGGTCCATTCCCACCCTCTCAAAGGGGGTTCCGATGACTGGAAGAGGTTGCAAAGGCACCGCAGGAGGTCTCTGGGTATTTTTCTTTTGGCAAAGATCACAGGTTTGGCAGTACTTTTTTATATCACTATAGATACCCGGCCAGTAGAAGTTCCTGAGTACATTTTGTGTGGTTTTCTCACTCCCTATATGTCCAGCCAACAGGTGTGTATGCGCATAGAACATAATCTGCTCGCGAAAGCAGAAGGGTACCAACAATTGCATGGGGTCATCACGAGAGGCCTGTCGGTACAGTAGATCTTCCTTGATCAGAAAACGGGGGTAACTGGGGGAAAGGTTGGATAGTCCGATGTGTGCCTGTTCCCAAGCGTTGATGAGGGTGTCATCGTTGGCTTGTGCGAAGCGAAAAGACCTGTCTCCTTCCCAGGGACCCGTAGACAAGAGGTTAGGTACCGCTACCTCCTTGTCACTGTCCTGGCATAAGCGGTCTTTGAATAGGTTCAGGAAATGGGGATTATCCGTACCCAGGATCAATGGCTCAGGCAGGGCGTCCAGTACTCCCACTTTTACTACCATCCTTTCCATCCCCTCCACCCCAATGGGGAGGTGTGCGACCGGGTATTCCTTTACATCCCCGTGTACACACTTTATAAACACACTGGTGTCAGGCACCAGTTGCATAGGATGCACATAAGACCCTTGTATGACCGACTGTCGACAGCCGGAATCAAGGAGAGCCCTGACCACCACCCCATTGACAGCAACACTCACGTGGAAAGAGCCTCCTAGTTCTGCTGAATATAACACCGCCTTGGGAAGATAGTTGATATCCATCGGTTCTTCCTGGGTTCGTTTCTGGGGGCATAAGCGAGCTATATGGCCCCACTGTCCACAGTCAAAGCACTGCGGACCCCGGAACGGGGGATGATCTGCAACCGATGGTCGTGGAGGGGGAGGGAGTGGTCCAGGGGGAGCCCTCACTCTGCGTTCGGGTCTGGTCGGTCCCTTTGCTGGTCTATCGGGTTCCACATTGTGTAGTCGTGGCTGGGCTCTGGCATAGGTGGAGGCCATCTCCATGGCCTGGGCTGTGGTCAAGTTGGAATGTTGGCGCAGCCACCGTTGTGTTCCATAGGGGAGGGCTTCCAGGTATTGCTCCAGGTATATTTTGTCCATGATCTGTTCTTTGGAGCTCGTGGTCGGGGTAAGCCATTTGTCCGCTGCGGTTTTCAATCTAAAAAACAATGTTTTGGGATTGTCGCCGACTTGCCCCCTCTCCTTTCGGAACCGCACCCTGTAGGCTTCAGAGTCCAAGCCTAGGTGATCTAGGATTATTGTCTTGATCTGGGCATATAGTGTTGTGGCACTGCTGTTGGCTACCTGATATGCTGCCTGTGCCTCTCCGTTCAATAAGGGTGCCAAGAAAAATGGCCACTTGTCCAAAGGCCAGCCACATGCCAGAGCCACCCTTTCGAAGTTGGTCAGGAAGGCGTCGGGGTCCTCCCCACTGACGTATTTCTGTAGTGAAATACCTGCGGGGGTAGGGTGAGCCCGGTTCTCCCGGACTGGGAGACTGGCTGGGTCGCCGGCACCCCTCATTCCCTCTAGTTGCTTGACCACTGTGTTCCGAAACGTGTCTCTGTCTAGTTGGGCGGCGGCGAGTTGCTGCTCTACCGCCCATGCTAGTTGTTCTTGGCCCTTCACGAGGGCCTGCAGGATTGCGTCCATCGTTGTGTCCTCGATGTCTACCACTGGCTGATTGCCCGCATTCTCCACCACTTGTGGGATTTCAGGGGGGGTCTCAAATAGATTCGCTGACACAGGTTGTTTGGGTAGTGCAGGTTTAATTATTTTATACAGTCTGCGTTTCTGTACAGGCACACGGTAAAACGGTAGGGGTTGTTCTGCCTCCTCCGTGGTGGATCTTCCTCCTCCCGAGCGTCGATCCCAAGGTCTCCTGGGAGTTGTAGGCCTTTTCCCCGCCGTCTCGATGTCCTCGTTGGGCCGGTATACCAAAAGAAAGGAAAACCGTCTTAGTTATAGTGTTCTGTACGACACTTCTTGTAGGGAAAAGGGGGTGGGGAACACACGTGCAAACCCTTATCCCTGCTCAGTGACGTGACCCCTTGTAATGTGATTATTAACAAGGGTGTGCAGAAAGGGGTTTCGTGCATTCAATGGGGCTTGCCTCGTCTAATGCCTGCCCACCCTGTGAACTTGGACCGTACCTGGTCGAGCCACACTTCCTTGTTAGTGTGGCTGGGCGAAGCGCGATCCACAGAGCCTCCTGGCTTAAAGCAGTAGTCGCCCTCCGCGTCGTCCTCCGGTCCTGGCGCCGCCTTCTCCCCTGGGACCTCCTCGTAACTCCGCTCCGCCTGATGTTCTCTCCCCGTCCTCCTCCGAGGTCGCGCTCCGTTTCCCTCGTCTTTCCTGCGATGTTCTTCCACGTCCTCCGCCTCCGTGCTACGCTCTCCTTCCTCTTCGTCCTCCGTCCTCCGATCCTCGTCCTCCTCCGTCCTCCGATCCTCGTCCTCCTCCGTCCTCCGATCCTCGTCCTCTTCCGTCCACTCCGCTCCGCTGTCTCTCCACTCACGCCACCACTCTCCTACTCCGCCTCCGGGTGTCTCGCACACCTGGTTCGACTCCGGGATGGGTTTTACCTCTTCGGGGAGGGCGTGCCGCCATTCCAGATCCGCCCCCTTAAAGGTGTAAGGCTGCCGGTTCTCCCCATCGGGCCGCCGTCGTATGACATCCGGAGTGTTCCAGGCCTCTGTATGCTGCGTAAAAAGAGTAGAGACATTAATAGGCATACCAGGGGGTCCCTCGTCCGGGTCCCCCATGTCACAGAGGGGAAGGGCCACATTGACCCAGCGCGAGATTCAATGATGTTGTCAGTAATGATGCCTGAGTAACTGGTAAGGACTTGTTTGATCTATCTGAAGTCGACCCCAGGGAAAAAAGGAGTGGCTCCATAGATAGGTGCCTTTCAGTCAACTCTATTTCATAGGAGAGGACACTTGTCACTCTAACCAAGAACGAGTCTAAGCTGGCTCCCCCCCCTCCTCCAATCTTTTCCACCAATACCCTTTTGTTTTCACCATAGTTACAACTAGGTAAAACAGTACCTTGACTCCGACGCAGATGTTAGAGGGTGGGCCCAGCCCAGCCTCTTCAGGGCTCTGACGGGCCGCGCCGCGGGCCGGCGTCCTCCTTTTGTGGTGTGTCCACGTGCTAGGGCTTCCAGGATTTGTGGTCCCCTGTGCGAGTGCAGCAAAGTCCTGGGCACACAGCAAAGCCCAACAACAGGGTGCAGCTACAAAGAGCAGCGGGCCAACTTCCTCCTTTTGTGGCGTGTCCACACGCTAGGACTTTCGGGAGTTGTGGTTCCCTGCCCCAGTGCAGCAAAGTCCTGGGCACACAGCAAAGCCCAACAGCAGGGTGAAGTCAATTTTCCATAACCAGCCCACCCCTCAATAGAAGACCCAACCATACGCCTCCACATCTCACCCATGGGCCTTCCAGTATCTTCTTTTAACTCATCCCTGGGCAATCAACCTAAAGTAAACTGTGTACATACAGTCTGCTCCCAAATTATCAAACTGGCTTTGGGCCTCATTGTGGTAATCCAGCAATTGCCATAAAAATTATTTAGATACACTTCTTATATTAGATATTGATCACGTATACCTGCTAGTTCTCCTAGACCACGTACCTCTGGCATGGTGACCCGCTCTTTGTTTGTCAACAATATCACAGACTGCCTGAATATCCAAAGACTGTCTTCAAATGATTAGTTTTATTCATTTCACAACTCTCCCGACTCTGCCTCCCTACTTCAAACCCCTTTATTTAAGTTTACACTCTTCTCTGATTGTATTATTTTGCCCACAGTCTTCATCTCTGCATGCAGTCCCTGGGAGATTTATCCTAAACAAAATCGGCATATATAAATATACTTATAATAGGCACACTTACTGCAAGATTTTCTCTACAGCAACATATTGAATCTCAAAATCTCCATCCAGTCCCCCGACAGCTCCTCATAAAAGACTGCCTTGCAACCATCATCCTTATATATCTTTATTATGTCTTGGACTCTACCCAAAACAGTCTACGTTTGTCCAATTCTTGAACAGCGAAAGTCTCAAACCCCCATTCCTGATTCCCCCACAGGAATCTGCAGTCCACGATCAGACACTACACCGTGTCATTTGGGTTTTGCATAGAGCAGCAAGTTTCCCATTTTGGAACCCACCATCAGCATATTTCCAATTGGGGATAATAGCTGGAGAAGTCTATGTTCTGCCTCCAGGTTCCAACCTACAGTTTTTGCTTCTCATTCATGTGTGGTGGGAATGTATCTTTCATAAAATAAACACCTGGGCTTTAAATGAGAGAGAAAAAAGAAGAGCACTGAGAAATATACCAAGCTGAAAGGTGAATGTTCCTTTTTGAAGACAATTTCCCTCTGCCACAAAAGAGAGATTCCTCATACAGAATCTCGTACTGTGACAGCTGATCACGGTGTGGGCTACAACCCCTCACTGTGAGGGAGGAGCTCAGCGTATGTTTTAAAGAGCAACGGTAAGTCCTTATAGTGAGCTAACACGTGGTGTGGTAAGAAATGGGCCAGTGATGGTGGTTAAAACTGACTACAAAGTATGCGAGTAACTTTATTAGTGTACGTCAGGGTTTAAAACAGGACACGGCAAGACTTTAATTAATCCTGCTTCAATGTGTCACAACAGAAGGTCAACATGTACATAGGTTTATTGGCATTCTTCAGGACTTGTGAGCGAAGTGGTACTGCTTAACCCCTTCGCTGCGGCGGCTATTCCACCGCAGCGCTAAAGGGGGGGGGGGGGGGGGGCGGGGGCGGTCGCGCGGCGGTCCCGTGCTTGTGACGGAACTGCTCCGTCACGGCTCGCGGGTGAGCTGTGCTTGTGACGGAACGGTTCCGTCACGAACCCGCCCGCCCATTAATTAGTCAGCGCAGGCGCGGAATTCGCGCCGCGCAGGGGCGGCGAGCGGGCCGTGACGGAACCGTTCCGTCACAAGCACAGCTCACCCGTGGCTTGTGATGGAGCGGTTCCGTCACAAGCATGCAACGGGTTGAGGAAAGCGTTAAACCAAACCGTGTCCATAGTCAAATCCAGAAGGGATCCACTGTCAGTCAGCCTGTTGAGTAGTTAAAAACAGCTAGGCGTTAGTTCAGGTAAATGTGACAGTACTCAAGTTTTGCCAACGATCACCTCAATACATTTGGTGGGCCAAAGCAGTCTTTGTGTTCATACACAGTTCACCCAACACCAGGTGAATTTCTGGCAACCTGATGCAAGTGTTTAAAAATCAATCACATCCAGAGGCTTATTGTACAATGCGGCGCATTTCCTTTGTTAGCGCTGGTCACACCTTTCAAAAGATGTGATCGGTGCTAACAAGGAGAGTGTGCTGTTTTAAATTGATTGCACTGCCACAAACTTGTGCTGCCCTGGGGGCAGAGCATTCAAGTGAAATACAAAGCAGCTTTGAAGAGAGGTGAGAGATCATCTTGCAGGGGGTGCCGTGAGTGACTGTTCCCGTTTTCAAGGGAATGTCTAGGGGTCCATAGGAACCCCTTCTTGCCCTTCAGAGGGCTGTCATCAATGTGGGCACTGACATTGCGCCAACATTTAGCACCAGTGTCAATAATACGGCATGGGTGCAAAGGTAAAAAGATACCCTGGTTTGCATGGGGCCATACTCCCATGCAAATGAGTGAACGCCCTCTGAGGATAGTGTTGGCGCTATATGTGCGCCAGCGCTATCTGTTTTGCAGAAGGGGCTGCTCAAGCATCTGTGGCCCCTTCTGTGATACCAAAATGCCCCCGGGGGTGCGCAAAGCAGGCACAAATTTCTGTTGTACTCCAGAGGCATGTACTATACAGCCCCAGGCATCCATTCAAAAACTCTGAACAAAATTGGGCTTACCCACAGTCGTTGGGTGAGGTGTCTAAACTCAGGAACTGTGGCAGGAGCTCAGGATGCACTCTTACCTGTAGTAAGAATATAGGCGAGAGTAGAATGAAGGAAAATAAGTCTCTCTGGTACTGGGATGTTTTAAATGTTGCCATATAGAGCAAATATTTAAAAGATTGACATATGTTAATTTTTTTAATTCTTTATAAACAATAGTAAATGAGAGCAGCATGAGAAGATGGTTACAATCTAATAACGTGATAAAGAGACCATTGTGGGCCATGAGTCGAGCAACAGTGCAATGCTAGCTCATCAGCTAAAGCGTCATCATGGTTTGAAAAAGCACCATTGGGGCGGTTACGGGAGGGAAAACAAAATAGCGTAATTTGCCTTAACTTGTAGTCTACATGGGCGCAAAACTACATAGGCTTAATAAATGTACCTGGACCGTAGTAGGTTAGCTGGTAATAAACCACTACAGAACCCTAAGTCCGGCAGATGTGGAACACAAGCAGTGGAGCTAAAGCGTTGTGATGAATGCAAACAGCAATAATATATATAAACAAAAGCCAAGGAAACGCACCATAATTGCTTGTCAATCAGTTAAAGGATATGGGTGCTGCAGTTAGGAATGCTGATGAAACATGCCGAAAAGGGGCCGGTTGGAATACCTCACACAAAAAAAATTCAAGAGGCTTGCAGGGCAACAAACATTTGCAATGCAATAGGTCTCGCATTAGGAAAGTTTGTGCTATTGTTCTTGTAAATGACAATTTTTGTATTTATGTGTTGGTTTTGAAAATAGACGTTAAAAAACTGGAAAATAGCTAAATTAATAGCTTTGTCATTTACAATGCCGATAGTTATAACTTTTGCAAATGTGACACCGATAACCTGGGGTTGCGCCGAGTGGTGCTGTGGTGGTGCTGAGTGGTGGTGCTGAGTGATAATGTGGTGGTGCTGAGTGATAATGTGGTGGTGCTGAGTGGTGTTGTGTTGGTGCTGAGTGGTGCTGTGGTGGTGCTGAGTGGTGCTGAGTGATAATGTGGTGGTGCTGAGTGATAATGTGGTGGTGCTGAGTGATAATGTGGTGGTGCTGAGTGATGCTGGGGTAGCGCTGAGTGGTGATGTGGTGATGCAGAGGGCAGAAAGGTACACAAAACTAGTATAACCGAGGGCAAAAGGGCAGAAAAACAACGGAAAAACGAGTCTAACAGAGGGCATAAGGGCACAAAAAACGAGTCTAACAGGGGGCAGAAAGGTACAAAAAACGAGTCTACCAGAGGGCAGAAAGGCACAAAAAACGAGTCTAACAGAGGGCACAAAGGCACAAAAACCGAGTCTAACAGAGGGCACAAAGGCACAAAAAACGAGTCTTTGATTTTAAAAAAACTCAGCCATCAGACCGAACCACAAAATGTGCCTTCGACTAACATGACAGATGTAGTCTCGATTGACCTCTATCCTGAAATATCTAAGTGACCTATAATCAGTGTAGCTTCAGCGTCATCAAATCCTAAGACGTCACCAAGATAGCTTAAACCGAAGCCCAGAAAACCCATCACTGCTGTTGTAGCAGGCTCTTGCGCTGGCTTCACCACAGGAACTGGCAGCAGGAACTCTCACCTCTTCCGTTAGGAAACTCCATTAAGGATTAGACATCTATGCTGCTGACGTGTCAGATCATCAGGAGGAAGATGTACAAGCCTGACGTTTGTATAGCGAAAAGTTCTTGTGAGTTTTCACAGATAGTCATGTAAGCATAGGGCAAATACCATGTGAAGGAGAGTGCATTTCTGAAGACCTTCTCCAAGCACTTGGGGACAAAAGTGGCAGGCTCACAGTCTCGACACATGCAAAACACAGAGGCATAAAGGCACACAGGAATAAACTACTTGGCTGCACTGAAGCTGCATGGGACGCTCTGTTACAGCGGTCACAGGAAGCGGGCATTACTGCAGAGATCTGTAGTAAACCTGCAGGCCGCTGGTTGTAACCCATGAAGCAGACATGTCTGCAAGCGCTGCCGTGGGGAATTGTGTAAGGCGCCAAGACAGCACGAGTTTGCTTTGTGTGTCTGTTCACTAGCAGAAGTACTACTGTGCTGCACGCTGTAAAAATGAGCAAACATGTTTGCTTTATGTTTATTGTACGCATGTGAGTGGCTGCACACTCCTGAATCCAGCTCGGGGGGCTCCCACCAAGCAAGTAATGTGGCGGGAGGGGTGAGGAACAGGGCAGGAGCACCGGCGGGAACAAGGGGGAGTGGGAGGGGCTGAGATGCCTCATGGTTCCACGGAAACCAGGAACAACGTACTATAAAAAGCCGAACATTGTCTAATTAAACTCCGCTGAAAAAATGGGGATGGTTAGAAACAAAAGGACTCCTATTAAACAAGTCTGGAGTGCTGCGGGAATGAAGGAGCGCAATAGCAGCAGGATGCCGAACTTAAGTTACATTTTGATAAGAGCGTCTCTGTCGCACGGCCTGGCGGCCGTGACTATAAAAAGCCGAACAATGTCTAATTAAACTCCGGTGAAAGAATGGGGATTGTTAGAAACAAAAGGACTCCTATTAAACAAGCCTGGAGTGCTGCGGGAATGAAGGAGCGCAGTAGCAGCAGGATGCCGAACTTAAGTTAAATTTTGATAAGAGTGTCTCTGTTGCACGGCCTGGCGGCCGTGAAAGTACGGCCGGCCGGCTGGCCGTGGGCAGTGAATAATTAGGGGAGGAGAAATGCCTGAGGCAGAGCGCATGCTGGGGGATGCCTGTGGGAGGGAGGCAGATGGCTTTGATGTGCACGCGCTTTTCACGGGCACTGCATGGATTCGCCCGATGGTTAAGCTCTGGTTAAGCCCCAATATCTCTCGCCAGCAATGCGCAAGCGCATTAGCAGGCGAGACCTAAAAATGTGAAGAAAGCAACAGGACTACAATGGGTTAAAAACCAGCAACGAAACACTGGTTTAATGAGAGTGCTGGCAATGTTTTTTTTTTTGTTTTTTTTTTTGGAAAACCTTTATTTGACAGTATGTGCAGACAAATACGGGCCTACAACCCACAGGCCGGCCTCGACAATAAAAGGCACATCAGCAAGCAATTAGACAACTCAGCAGCATATCAGAGCAGACACGAATAGTCCAGGTTACATTATACACAATTGTGCCGCCAAGAGGCAGGATGATGAGGTTTAATTTTTAAAGTTTTGAAATAAGTCCATAGCAACAGGTCAAGAAGGATCCGAATCAAAGCAATGCAATTAGGACTGTAGTGGGCAACGATCATCAGAAAAGTCAGCAAGCATTATCCGCAAGGCAATCGGTTGTAATCAATGAAGTCAGGATAGAAAATAAACACATCACATGATGACCCCCAAGCACTACCCACAAGTTCCCAATCCTCCCATCGACCCAAGGAAATAAGAAAGGAAAGAACAATAGATAAAGGTAATAAAGAGAAGAAAGGGAGAAAAAAGAGGCCCATAGAAATGAAACCATCAAGGAAATAATCCCCCCACCCTACACGCATGCAGAGGCTACGGCCTACCCCCCCCCTAGCAGTGTGTCTGTCGCCCCAGAAGAGTACCCGAAATGTAGAAGAAAGAAAAAGAGAAGAAAAAGAAAAGGAAAAGTCACGGTTGATCGGAGGAGGGCCAAGGATATAATCAAAGCAAGCAATATCGTTACCCGCGGCCACCCAACCCCAGGCCCCGACCTAGCACCCGTCCAACATGTACCTCCAACAGTTACAATTCACAGTCCCAGCCATATACGTATCAGTCTGCAGCGAGAAAAACCCCTTTCTCAGCCCTGTCGAACCCGCATGCCAACAGAATCCACTTGCAGTACAGCCAACCTGGACGGGACGGGCCACCATGGAGTCCGTTGCAGAAGTCGAGGTGTTTGGGACGAGTCAAACTGGAGTGAAGCTCGATAGCAAAGGACAAGAGAAATCGCCAATGCCATTCCATGAAGAGCACAACAGAGAGCAGGACGATGCGTGAGTTCCAGAGTAGCGGCCGGCCGATGCACAGACAGCAAGTCCAGGAGGACGCCTAGAAACATGTCACCAAAGGACAAAGGAGATGGGCAACACGGCGTCTGAGACACAAGCTCCGGCCATAACAAAGGATCAGTATTGCCAGACTCCCCCAGGGCAGAGCCGAAGAGTACCGCAGCGGGCACTGAGGCGCGTCCCTCCGTCGCTGCCGCATACTCCAGCTCGGGTGATCCACCGTCAATCGACTGAAGATGTGGCGTAATATGCAGCACTGAAGAACCATCATGGCCGGCTGGAAAAGTCCCAGCACGCCGATCCCCCAAACCAGTGGCAGAGTCGCGAAAGGCCAACCGCAGGTCTACCAGTGCAGCCAGGATGTCTCGAAGCCCCAGCGGTGGATCCAGAATGGAGGGTGCAGCTGCGTCCTCCATCTTAGGCGAGCAACCATCGAGCGCCCCGGAAAGCAAGTCCCCCTCGCCAGCCATCGGTATCCGGGAATTTATGAGCTCTCTGCGGGGCCCAGGTGGTGCAGAAAACGTGGAAGCAGCCGGTCGTAGAGAGGCTCCAAGTACAGGGGAATCGGCGGAGCAGGGAAACCCACCGGCAAGTCCAGGGTTTCCAATGCGGAAAATGGCGTCCGCTGCGGGGGGCTGCAACAAAGAAGCGATCCCGGCCCTCTCCCAGCTAGGCCGGGATACAATGTGCGGGAGCCGGATACAATGTTGCGAGCGGGGCGCGCTGGGCTGCCGAGCGAGGAAAAAGGCTTCTGTGAAAATCCCAGCGCCACTCTCCAGGTCCAGTGAACCGGCTCCTCCTTCTCCGCAGCGGCCGCTGCTGTTGTTGTCGCCGCCGGCCGTCCCCACAAAGCAATGGCCCGGCTGCGACCACTCGGAAGGCCGGAAGGGAAACAGGGGCTCAACACCGCCGGGGCAGCTCCGTTCTCGACTGGAGTCACAGAAGCGCGGTCAGGAGCATTGCACAGGTAAGCGTGGGGCTTGGAGGTGCAGGATACATGCCAGGATCTCGACGAAAGGTGCTAGGGTCGGCGGAGCCGAAGAGCTAGGCGGCCATCTCGGCTGCAGGCTAGGCTCCTCCCCAGTGCTGGCAATGTTAAATACACCACATATATATGTTAATATATATATATATATATATATATATATATATATATATATATATATACATACATACATATATACATATATATACGGAAAACTGCTCAGGATAACCGCTTCCCACGTGGAACTCCAGCAAGCAGAAAACAAGCAGACACGAATCAATCACAATCAATCAATCACAGACATTTATAGAGCGCACTACTTACCCGGAGGGTCTCAAGGCGCTTGGGGGGGGGGCGGGGGGGGGGGGGGGCTGCTACTGCTCGAATAGCCAGGTCTTGAGCTTCTTCCTGAAGGAGAGGTGGTCTTGGGTCAGGCGCAGGTCGGTCGGGAGGGAGTTCCAGGTCTTGGCGGCCAGGTAGGAGAAGGACCTTCCTCCTGTTGTCGTTCTTCGGATGCGGGGGACGTGGCGAGCTGATCGGAGATGACGTTTGGGAGTGTAGAAGTTGATGCGGTTGTTGAGGTAGCTTGGGCCTTGATCGTGTAGGGCTTTGTGTGCGTGGGTGAGGAGACGGAAGGTGATTCTTTTGTTGACGGGGAGCCAATGCAGGTCTTTCAGATGTCCGGAGATGTGGCTGTGTCGTGGGATGTCGAGGATGAGTCTGGCTGAGGCGTTCTGGATCCGCTGGAGTCTCTTCTGGAGCTTGGCGGTGGTTCCGGCGTAGAGGGCGTTGCCGTAGTCCAGTCGGCTGGTGACGAGGGCCTGGGTGACCGGCGTATATATATATACGCACACACACATATATGTGTGTAAATATATATGTATATTCTTTTTCACAGGGAAAAAACAAAGGTTACAGTGCTGTTATAGGTAGAAAATATAAATTTTAAAAAACCTTAGAAATTCTGTGAAAAAACAAATGTTACAGGGACGTTACAGTGAGATTCAAATTTCACTTGTACAAAACCATTGAAATACAACAGCTTTAGTTACCGAAGTAAACTAAATCTTACGCCCGCAATGCAGTGCTTATGACCTCACATACTACATAACTCATGACATTCTATGGATGATGTCAACCGTGATGTCACTGACCATGTTAAAAGTGATGTAATATGTGTGGTCATAAGCAGCGCAACAGTTATTTTGAGCTCTGGTAACTATTACTGCTGAATTTCAATGGTTTTGTACGAGTGAAATTTGAGCCTAACTATAACTAGTTCACTACTTGATGCCCTCTCCCAATCCTTTCTCCTGCATGAGGTTAGACAGAAGCTGGTAACAGTTAATCGGAGCGCACAGCACAGTCGAGGTAAATGTATATCCACAAACAAGTCAAAGTGGTGCTCAGGAAGAAAGGGGGGGCTGGTTACCACAGCCCTCAAAGGTTAACCACTAAGTGGTACTTCAAGCAATCATGTGTTCCTCCGAGCACTCAATCAATAGAAAAAAAGTCTTATATGTAGTTTTCACTGATCGTTTTAATGTCCAATCTTCCAAGATATTCACATCCTAGTTCCACCAATTCTTATGACGCAGCCAACACGTGTTTCGTCAAGTCTGTAAGACCAATGACTTCTTCAGGGCAATATAATTAGAACTGATGTCCTATATGTTCCACCGGGTCAATATATGTAATTCTCAAAAATCCAGATGTCCAAAACAGAGTTTAATTTGTATCTGGTCAAATCGTGCATGTAGTTTTCCTCGTAATTTGTCACAGTGGTCGAAGTTCCATCAACCCATTTATCCAGTAAGTCTTCCTATCATCCACCACGAGTACGTGTCGCAACAGCGAGTCCACGAGTGTAGAGTGGCAGAACTACATGCACGATTTGACCAGATACAAATTAAACTCTGTTTTGGACATCTGGATTTTTGAGAATTACATATATTGACCCAGTGGAACATATAGGACATCAGTTCTAATTATATTGCCCTGAAGAAGTCATTGGTCTTACAGACTTGACGAAACACGTGTTGGCTGCGTCATAAGAATTGGTGGAACTGTGATGTGAATATCTTGGAAGATTGGACATTAAAACGATCAGGGAAAACTACATATAAGACTTTTTTCTATTGTTTGAGTGCTCGGAGGAACACATGATTGCTCCTGCATGAGGTATAGCTCGATCTTGATTGGAAGTACTGGTAAAGCACACTAATACCGCCAAGGCCTCTTGTTGCGTCAACAGTCACTCCTAAAATACAAAGAAATCAATCAGCTTAGTCTCATCATAGTACTAGTATACACCAGGCTTATGTATTTACACTATGCCTGCTAGTTGGGTCATTTAGAACAGGCTTGACTAGAGAGAAGATCATCACAGAGGTCTCAAGTGTCCCTGATCTGCAGTCTGGTACCTGCTGTTCAGTGTATCCCATTATAAATTTAGGACTACAAATCCTGGGCTGCTAAAATGCTGTGCTTTGTGAACATGGAATTGTATGCAAATAAATGGTATTTGCACAGCTGAAAGCCAGTGGGGCGCTGTACACGGTCAAAGGCATAACACTTTATAAATAAATAAATAAATAAAGATACAGTCGGTGAGTGATTAAAGCCATAGCTGGTTTCTGAGGGCAAGAGGAGACTGTTGCTGCATGGTGATGTGGGGCGCTTTGTAGATGTGTGTCTAGCTCTTTCCTAAACTGGAGCAGGGTTGGGAACAGTCCTTATAAATAACAAGCTGGAGCGACTGGAATAAATCATAATATGTGGTATCAGAGTTTGTGCACTGATTATTGTATATTTTGCCCATTTGGCCACCTTGTTCCTGTGTAGGTTTCGTAATGTTTTTCCCAGCAAAATTGCAAGTGGACATTGACTCCGTAGTGCAGTAATTCTCCGCCACTCATTATACAGAAGAACCATCACTACTCAGGAGATTTGCTATACTAGTAATGGGCAGTACCAGACTTCATATCAACGCAGCTATATTTGTAATCAACTGTATAGCACGTATCTTCACTTTAGTGAAAAATGCTAGCACAACTTTCCGGAACAGCTATACTTATTCTACAGGAAGCACCAAATTAGGGAGCTAGGCCTCCATTCTGTGTGTGCACATTACCGCTTGAAAATCTGCACCAAAATAGCGCACTCAGAATCATGGGTGGATCGGGCCTGTGTTAACATCAAGTCACAAGGCCGTATGTACCAGACACAAGGTTCAAAACAACATTTCAAAATACATTCAAAAAGAAAAGAACTGAACCAAACATTGAGTTCTAGAACAAAATCTAGAAAAACCATGAAAGTGTATTACAAAATTCAAAAGTACAATGCAGATGTAGCAAGATGCAAATCCATACTAATATAATAAAGAGAGAGACCAAACCTTTGAGGCGGGTAATCTCAGGAACCACAGCACCAATCACAACACCCAATACAGCGTTGGAAAGGGCAGTTGCAGCAGAAGGACATAGGCTATGCAGACGCCCACCATATACATGTAAAAGGTAAAAGAACCGTGCCAGCAAAGAAGTCCCTTGTGGGCGTGTCTGCGTTGTGCTGTGGGCGTGTGCTGGGGGCGTGTGGTACGTTCCGCCCTTCATGCCATGTCTCATATCATGTACTAATCCCACCCTGCTCCCTTTAAATACCCCTGCACCCCATAATCATAACCCACCCCTACTCCTTAAAATACCCCAACACCCTTAAACACTAACCCATCTTAACCCTATAAGAATACCCTGTACCCCAAAACCCAAACCTATCCCTAAACCCAAAAAATACCCCTGTACCCCAAAACCCAAACCTAGCCCTGAACCCTAAACATACCCCTGTACCTCAAAACCCAAACCTAGCCCTGAACCCTAAAAATACCACTGTACCCCAAAACCCAAACCTACCCCTGAACTCTAAAATACCCCTGTACCCCAAAACCCAAACCTAGCCCTGAGCCCTTAAAATACCACTGTACCTCAAAACCCAAACCTACCCCTGAACCCTAAAAATACCCCTGTACCCCAAAACCCAATCCTAGCCCTGAACCCTAAAAAGAACCCTGTACCCCAAAACCCAAACCTACGCCTGAACCCTAAAATACCCCTGTATCCCAAATCTAGCCCTGAACCCTAAAAATACCCCTGTACCCCAAAACCCAAACCTAGCCCTGAACCCTAAAAATACCCCTATATCCCAAAACCCAAACCTAGCCCTGAACCCTAAAAATACACCTGTACCCCAAAACCCATGCCTATCCCTAAACCCTAAAACTCCCCCTGTACCCCATAATCCAAAACTATATCTGAACCCTTAAAACACCCAAACGCCCCAAAACATATACCTCAGTACCCCAAAACATATACCCCTATACCCATACTTACCTTATCCAAACATTAAAAAAAAAACATGCTTTTACCATTCATGCATTTACAACGAATTTCGTTGTAAATGTATGCGTGGTAAAAGCATATAAAATGTAATGCCATGCGTTATAATGGCATTGCGGAATCATGGTACTTTCGTAATGAAAGTATGCGGAGTGATGATATGCGGAAAGAAAGTTGCGGAATAATGGGTGTTTACCCTCCCCCGGTAAGTACATTGGTGGCACGGCGGTCCACATCTCCAGCAACATACTCATATTTTTTCACCACCCATTTGAAAAATGCACAGCCAGCACCGACATACACTTTTATACACACCTCCCGCCACAAGCTCTAGAATTGCGAACTTTAGAGCTGGGGAGCTACGTTCAAATCTCGGCATCAGCTCAACATCCTGGGATTCCAGGCAAATCGCTTTGTCTCCCCGTGCCTACCACAAATGAATGTGTTCTTCTGTAATGTAAATTGTGCTCATGCCATGTTGTCGAGTTCGCGCTATATAATATTGCAAGGAAAAATAAAGTAGGGAAAGTCGAGTTCACACACTACTGAACGCGCACTCTTAAGTGCATCAGCAGTGCACTGTGAATCGGAGTGTTTCACAGGCCTGTCACAGATAAGAAATACTACCTAAACGAAATCCTACAAAACAATATACTACTGGCCGGCTGCAATTCATACCCGGACAACGTTGGGACGGGCTGCTAGTACATATATATATATAGCGCGAGCTCGACAACATGGCATGAGCACAATTTACATTACAGAAGAACACATTCATTTGTGGTAGGCACGGGGAGACATAGCGATTTGCCTGGAATCACAGGATGTTGAGCTGATGCCGAGATTTGAACGCAGCTCCCCAGCTCTAAAGTTCGCAATTCTAGAACTTGTGGCGGGAGGTGTGTATAAAAGTGTATGTCGGTGCTGGCCATCAATGAGAGACCTGTGCATTTTTCAAATGGGTGGTGAAAAAATATGAGTATGTTGGTGGAGATGTGGGCCGCCGTGCCACCAATGTACTTACCTGGGGAGGGTAAACACTCATTATTCCGCAACTTTCTTTCCGCATACCATCACTCCGCATACTTTCATTACGAAAGTACCATGACTCCGCAATGCCATTATAACGCATGGCATTACATTTTATATGCTTTTACCACGCATACATTTACAACGAAATTCGTTGTAAATGCATGAATGGTAAAAGCATGGTTTTTTTTGATGTTTGGATAATGTAAGTATGGGTATAGGGGTATATGTTTTGGGGTACTGAGGTATATGTTTTGGGGTGTTTGGGTATTTTAAGGCTTAAGGTATAGTTTTGGGTTATGGGGTACAGGGGTATTTTTAGGGTTCAGGGCTAGGTTTGGGTTTTGGGGTACAGGGGTATTTTTGGGGTTCAGGGGTGGGTTTGGGTTGTGGGGTACAGGGTTCTTTTTAGGGTTCAGGGCTAGGTTTGGGTTTTGAGGTACAGGGGTATTTTTAGGGTTCAGGGCTAGGTTTGGATTTTGGGGTCCAGGGGTATTTTAAGGGTTCAGGGCTAGGTTTGGGTTTTGGGGTACAGGGGTATTTTAGGGTTCAGGGATAAGTTTGGGTTTTGGGGGTACAGTGGTATTTTTAGGGTTCAGCGCTAGGTTTGGGTTTTGGGGTACAGGGGCATTGTTTGGGTTTAGGGATAGGTTTGGGTTTTGGGGTACAGGGTATACTTATAGGGTTAAGATGAGTTAGTGTTTAAGGGTGTTGGGGTATTTTAAGGAGTAGGGGTGGGTTTCTCATTATGGGGTGCAGGGGTATTTAAAGGGAGCAGGGTGGGATTAGCACATGATGTGAGACATGGCATGAAGGGCGGAACGTACTACACGCCCCCAGCGTTTGTCACGCCCCCAGCACACGCCCACAGCACAATGCAGACACGCCCACAAGGGACTTCTTTGCTGGCACGGTTCTTTTACCTTTTACATGCATATGGTGGGCGTCAGCATAGCCTATGTCCTTCTGCTGCAACTGCTCTTTCCAACGCTGTATTGGGTGCTGTGGTTCCTGAGATTACCCGCCTCAAAGTTTTGGGCTCTCTCTTTATTATATTAGTATGGATTTACATTTACACTACAGTTTGCATCACTTTTTGTCTCTTGTGACTCGATTTTTCCAACATCTTGAGTCATTCATAGACTCGATCCCATGCATATGCCCTCTCATCTTTTTCTCTTAGACGCTGTCTCTTCATCGGTAGACCCATATTATTAATGAATAATTCAAAGAATTTATACAAAAGAAATAGAATGATTGCACAAATTAACACAATGATTACAGGAATTAGTATAACCTTCAGCATGCCCCCTCCCAAATTGTCAACCCACTCACCAACCTGTAAATGCCCTTTCCAATCTCACCAAACCAGGAAACAACTGTTCCCACAAGCCATACTCATCAAAAGCTTTGACTTCACAAGAAACATTAGTAATGTTGCTAACATATGCATTAATAATTTTACTGTTACCTTGGATGAAGGAACAGCATTCTCTCGCCTTCACAACCATACAGACTGTGACCGCCTTTGCAAGTAGGATGTCTAGTGCAAGGCAGTTATGCATACTCATTGCACGCATAGCAATGAATTTGTTATTGATCTGGGTTAATGCACCAGCAATATTAGAAGCAAGACGATCAATAATCATAGATAATCTTCTCCTTTGCCCAGAATCACAGGATGTTGAGCGTCATTCCTGAGACTCGAACCCGGTTCCCCAGATCTGATATCAATTTCCCTAGTACGTTCGGCGCCCCCCCTGGCTTTTCAACCTAAGGTTGAATGCTTCCATGGCTGAAACTTGTTCCACAGCCTGAGAGTGCAATGGTCTTTAATGGTTTATTTGAAGGTTATCCGTATTGTGGCCTAAGTTGGTTAAAGAAAGACACAGACTTTTAATATAATTTTACAATGCTTTATTCAAATGTGTTGCTATTGTTGACAGTAATGATTTTTCAAGAAAAGTTGCAATGCTTCATTAATATAAAGATTGCAGATGGTTGCAATGTTATTAATTATAATGATTGCAGATGACTTATGGTTCCTGAAGTTGGTGATAGAATGATGTATTATTCCATGTGGTACTTGGTCTGTAAATGTGATAACCTTGATAATGCCAATAGACCTGTGCGATTTGAAGTGACGTCCTCCTATATGTCAATGTGCTATATGGTTTGAAAGCAGGGTATGGTGATTTTGGGGGTTATGAATTTTTAGGGGTCAAATGTAATGTTATCAAAGGTATTTTCACCAGCCTAATGTAAATTACTGTGTAGTATTAAGTAGTGTGTAATAAATCTATGTTTCCTTTTCTAAAGAGAAAGCACAGACATCACAATCATTCATTGAGGGTTATTATTGTGTGCCAGTGAATAGGGATTATTAGCTCTTACCACCTCCCCTAAGTAGGTCTTGTACTGTTCTGCTTCACTACTCCAAGAGAGTCAAATACTACAATGGGGTGCTTGGTTCCCCAGGTGAGGGGGTAATTTTGGACCGATTACTAACTCAGGCCTCACATCCTGTAGAGTTATTAGCCTAGTTTTCTTACAACATTTGTCTTTTTCATGGCAGAATAAGAAAAAGTCCTTCGCATAATCAGGCATTACGCGAGTGGGTCATGCATTGGCCTTCAAGTGTTACTGGATCCTTGATGTCACTGTGAGTAAGTCTCAATAAAGACTTTGCAAACAGGGACAAGTTTGAAACCCACTCAAGACAGTAACCAACTGTTCCCTGAAACATCCTTTCTTTCCTCTGGGTAGTTGGAGGAGTCATATTCAAGGCTGCAGGAGGAACACATTCTCTGGTCCCTTTCCTTGCCTCATTCTCACGTGATGACACAATAAACCACTTATCTTTTACAATACTGCATCTTTGTGGGTGATGCCATGTAATCATTGTCAGCAAGAAGGTTCAGGAGTGCAACTGTTTCCAACTTACAATCATTTTTGTCTTTGATGCCACCAGCAGGTCTTCATTATTTGA
This sequence comes from Lissotriton vulgaris, assembly GCF_964263255.1. Classification (NCBI taxonomy): domain Eukaryota; kingdom Metazoa; phylum Chordata; class Amphibia; order Caudata; family Salamandridae; genus Lissotriton; species Lissotriton vulgaris. The sequence goes on along the minus strand of NC_141693.1, from coordinate 1,178,313,344 downwards.
ACTAGTACTGAGGTACAGGGTAGCTGAAAATTCTCCAACTTTTCTTAAGTGAGAGTGTCCCTAATAGTGATGATCTGGAAGGAAAAATGTAATGCAAAGTTCTTGGCTGAGAGTAAATGTTGAGTGGTGAGTATAAGTGGTGGGGATATTATGTTACTGAATGTAGGTGCCAGGCCACCAGGATGAGGTTGTAGACCACAGACAGTATTTTCAAAGTAGGTGGCTTCACATTGTCCAGACTGAGATAATGTGTTAAGAACTGTTTGAAGGTATCATGATTTTCTTGAGTCTTATTCCCTTTATGAAATATCAGACTGTGGAAACTAAAGCTCCTCCTTGGTTTAATACTCCTTTTACACATATTAATAAAAATCTAATCAGTCTAACAAAATCTTATCAGTACCAGTAAGGCTGTGTTTCGGACAGTGTTTCCTTCAGTGCAGACTAAAAGAACACAACACGGTTCTGTGTGGATATCACGAGGCATGGTGACAAATAGCATTTTTCCATTTTAATTGCTTGGTGTGCTTGACACTGCTTCTGCCTTCTCATCTTTGTGTTCAGAGCAGAGCCACCTTTGAGAGGCAGTATGAAAGCAGGCACTGCTGCAGAGGGAACCTTGGCCCTATCCTAGCATGGCTGCTTTAATGTGTTATCAAATCAAAACAGAGAGAGAGGACTAGATAAGCTAGTCCGGATCCCCTAGTTTATATGTAGATTATCAAGGAGGACTAGCTAGGTTGTGAAAGGAGACTCAATGGGTACGTATGTGGGCAAACCATTTGGTTTGGTCATGAAGCCCTCACCCACCAACCTAGTTGGTGGCATGCTTCATCATCGGGCCCTCCACAGTGACACCGAATGTGTCCATGGTGTGCTTCGACTCCAGATTACTGAGGAGCTGGTATACTTGCTGAATTTGCAGTGTTGGTGAGTGTGAAAGGTGATGGTTAAAGTGTATCCATTTACCCTCGGGTACTGGGACCCACTGTATAGCTTTTAACCATCACCTTTCACACTCACCAACACTGCACACTCAGCAAGTATACCAGCTCCTCAGTAATCTGGAGTCGAAGCACACCATGGACACATTTGGTGTCACTGTGGTGGGCCCGATGATGAAGCATGCCACCAACTAGGTTGGTGGGTGAGGGCTTCATGACCAAACAAATGGTTTGCCCACATACGTACACATTGAGTCTCCTTTCACAACCTAGTTAGTCCTGCTTGATAATCTGCTTTAATGTGTTCTCATCAGCTACCATCATCTTCAATTTTATTCTACTCTAGCGATAAACCATGCAGCATCCCAGCGATATGCAACCAACCTGGAACAGATGCAGGAGGTGCATGCTGCAATGCAAAAGCTTCGAGAATCTTTGAATCGTGATGCATTCTCCTTTACTATGGCTGTTTCTTCTTTCTATGGAATGTATGGACCCTTCATTAATGGAGATTATTTTGTGGGGATGCACTCTCTGTGGCCATGCCTCTGATGCTGGGCAGCTCAATTTGTTATGATTCTTACCTACTGCCTTCTATAATTTACCTTTTCAAGCCTTTAAAATGAAAAAGAAATGTGATGCCAGTAATGCTTTGTAAATCTATGGGTCTTGGGTTGGAGATACTTATCCCACATGGCTCCGGAGGTATGCACATCTGCCTAAAATTCATCATGGTCGCTCTGTGGATTTTTTGGACGTTCTCCTCAGCATAACCATTCATGTGTGCTGAAGACATTTTGTGACACCGATCTGAAAGAAACATGTAGTGATAGATACCTTACCTTAGAATTACCCCCAGGCGTCAGACTGGATCCGGAAAGTTTTTCGTCAGCAGGACCCCTCGCGTCGTGAGGTCTGCGTTCATCGTTGGCGCCGTGATGATGTCATAGGAGCTACTTAGACGCGCCCACGCGCGCTGACGTCAGTTCTTTCTTTTTCCGCGACAGCAAGCGCAGATCCTGGAAGAGCAAGTAGCCCCAGTCAATTTTTGACTGACTTTTTTTAGGCCTTTTACCTCATCTTTTCGAGTCGATCGACTCCTGGTGTCGTAGGGATGCCCGGTTTCAAGAACTGTGGGGACTGTCATCGCATGATGTCGATGACGGACCCCCACCGTGTGTGTCTCTACTGCCTGGGGCTCAAACACAATTCTAAGTTGTGCCCCGACTGCCAGACCATGGCGCCAAAGACTTTGCTGGAGCGGTCCCGAAAGTTGCTTGAAGCCCGGCAGTTGGCTCCGCGCCGCTCAAGGTCCCGGTCCTGTGGAAGGTCGAGGGACCGGTCACAGAGTCGTCATCACCACTCCTCTGGATCTAAGTCTTTGCACTCAGGGTCTAATAAGTCGAAGCATTCCAAGAAGAAGTCGAAGAAGCATCGTCGCTCTCCGGCTTCCCCTCGCCCGACGAGGCTGAGGGTGCGTGCGGTGCCACCCACACAGCTCCGGCGGAGCCTGCAAAGTCGCCCCCAGTCTACCCCCCTTTCCCGGGTGCGGGGGCAACGCCTGCCCAGGTGCAAGAGTTTCTTGCTGCCATGGCTCGACTCTTTGGGCTGCCTGGCCCAGCCGGTGTGCCTACGGGTCCTGTGGGCCCGACGGGGGGTCCTGCCTTACCATCTCCAGCGGCTCCGGCCCTGGTGTCGCCGCCGGATCCGGCCCCGGTGCCACAGATGCCCCAGGGATCTGGGATCGGACCCAGGTCGACGCCGGTTGACCTCGTGACACCTCTACTGGCGCCAGTCTCCCCGGCACTGCTTCCGACGTCGCCCCCTCATCAGGACGACGTCGTCCCCAGCTTCAGCCCCGACTCGGACAAGGCACCGGATCGGCGTCGACCGATGCCGATGGGGCCTTTTATGCCCTATGTCCGTCCTCCTTCTTTTGAGCCGGTTCCACAGACTTCGGAGGAAGGGGAGGACTGGGCGGGGTCTGAGGACCCTCTAGCACAAGACTGTGCTTATGGTCAGGACTGGGCAGAGGAATTGGGGGAGGCCAGTCGTCTTAACACCTCACCTGACCTTGGCATGCTGTCTCCTCCTTCCGTAGCTATGGAGGAGGGAGATGGTTATGCAGTGGTGTTGCGTAGGGCAGCAGAAGCCCTCCACCTCAAACTCCCTACGGTGGTCATCAGGACTAACCTCCTGACAGACAGCTCCAACCGGCGGCTACCTTTTCGGAGCCCTTGCTGCCTTTTAATGAAGCACTGACTGATGTTATTTTGGGCACCTGGTCTAGGCCCACCACAGGGGCTCCTGTGGATAGGAACGTGGCCGGCGCCATAGCTCGGCTCTGGACGACACCCTCTTCCCCACCCAACATCCCACCCCCGAGAGCTTGGTGGTCCAAGCCTCAGCTTCCCAAAGAGCATTCCCTACCACACCTCTGGATAGGGAATCCAAGAAGCTGGATGAGTTTGGCAAGAAACTGTTTTCATCTGCCAGCTTAGGGCTGTCGTCGGTGAACACTGCATGCCTCTTGGGCCGTCATACCCACTCTCTGTGGGACATGGTTGCGCAGGTGCTGCCCAACTGCAAGGAGGAAGACTAGGCAGTTCTCTCCCAGGCGATTGTGGCCGGGAGAAATGCAGCTATGGATACCGCCGACTCACTGGGCAGGTCGATTTCCACAACGGTGGCGCTTTGGCGCCATGCCTGATTGAGGACAACTGGCTTCTCCGGGGATGTCCAGAACACCTTGATGGACGTGCCCTTTGATGACATTTGCCTTTTTGGCAACAAAGCAGACTGTGCGTTGGAACACTTCAAAGTCTCCCGGGCTACGGTCAAGTCCTTGGGCCTGTCGGCCGCTCGGCCTCCTCCGACTTCTGCTTTTCGCTCTTTTCGTGACCACGGAAGGGGCGCCCCACATTGTTCGCAAAGCTACAGGCCACAGCAGCAACAACCTCCACGTGGCCGTGGACGTGGGAACCGTCAAGGAGGTTCTGGGGGCCAGCGGGCGGGACAGTCAACCTCCACCCCCGCAGCATCTACTTCAAAGCCTTCCTAGTCTGACCTTTCAGGGCCATCAGACGCCAGTGGGTGGACGAATACGCCATCATCGCCGCCACTGGCGCGACATCACTTCGGACAAGTGGGTGCTGCAAATTGTCTGAAGGGGCTACTCCCTCCCCTTCGAGGCAACCCCTCCAGCCATTTTTTATTTTTTTATTTTATTTGTTTTTTAATTTGTTTTTATTGCAGAATTAGAAACCAGTACACATAATAGATTAACCAGTACACTCATGGTGTCCCATTGCATAGATAAAGTAAGCAGGATATCGTACACAGCCATTTAGCCCACAACCCGAAGGCCGGGCGGCGCATCAATTCGTACTTCCAGCAAGAACATCACAGTGATCATCCCATAGGGATATCTGGCCAATGGCATCATACTGTATCTGCATTTTACCCCCCTAAACTCCCAACCCTCCCCCTACACCAGCCAGCATTCTCTAGCGATCCAACTGAGCAACTTCACACTTGTAATCCTGGTCCCATACCCACCTACCAATGGACGCCTATCGTGTCGACCTAGGGTGTCTCCACAACGCCCTCGCAGCCTGTCTGGGCCCTCTCGGTACTCTTGGAAACATATCTAACCCTAGGTTCAACTGCAGTGCTTCTCTGATCATGGGCTCGGTGCCTAACACTTCCCCAAACAACGCCCTCTCCCTCCCCCCCCTGCAACCGCTGCTGATGTGGGCCTGGTCTTGCTAACATTGCTGTGGAGCTCGCTACAGATCGAGTGATGCCTTTGCTCTTTCAAGCCTCATGGAGCCCCAGGTATACAATTAGTCTATTCTTCGTCCTCCACCATGTAGTCACGTAACGCTTGGACTATCGTCTCCCACGCCCTTGACATTTCCAAGCTCTTTTGATTATCAATCCTGACCGCCTGTCTCATCCGGAGCACACTCTCACATTCGGACCATTTCAGCAGTTCATTCACCCATCTCCTCACCGATGGTCCCTCCTTAGACTTCCAGTGCCAAGTAATTTCTCTTTGCGCCAATATAAGCCCCAGATCAATGAATTTGCTCGTTACTTTTGTGTTCTTTGTGTGCGGAAACCAGAGCAATAGACACGCCGCCATGTCAAAATCCACCTCCCGATCAGTCACCACATTCAGGAGTTCCCCCACTTCTAACCAATACGTCTCCAGCTTTGGACAGCCCCACAACAGGTGATCTATGTCAACCTCTGGTGCCAGGCACCTCGGGCACAGCGCTTCATGCACCCGGAAGTACCTTTTGATCTTTTCCGAGGTCAGGTAAGCCCTATGTAGGATGTAAAAGTGTACCTGTTGAAAGCGTGCATTCCTTGTCCCCTTCCATGTGCGCTTCAGAATATGTCCCCACACCGTGTCTGGAATGGGCCTACCTATACTATCCTCCCATTTCGATTTCAGTCCCAGAAGCGGGTCCAACCCCACATGTAACATCCTGTTATGTAGGCAGGTCACCGCTTTAAACGTACCCGCGGCCATCACTACGTACTGGCAGGCCATGGTCGTTTCTGGCTCGAGGAGCCCTCCTTTCCAGTGTTTCTGTATCGCCGCCACCACTGCCGCATGCAAAAGGAAGGCCCCGTCCGGTAGACCAAACTGTTCCTGCAACGTCTGAAAGGGGACCAACATTCCATCCACATACAGATCTCCCACCATCTGTAAACCTAACTCCTCCCATTCCGACAGCGGAGACCAATCACCTTCATGTGGCAGCGCAGTCAACATTCCCAGTGGTATCTCTGGGGCATAAGGCCGGGACTTCCTTGCCCTCTTCAAACTCCTGAGCCAACACAACCTGAGCGTCTTTTCTTCTATAGTAAGGCCCCTTAACTCTAGTTTCTGTTGCATAACTATGTAAGCCAGGACGTGACGTTGTATACCAGTCCCTCGTTCGTGTTCCGGCCCTCTAAATTCCCTGGCCACGTGCTACGTGAATATTTGAAGCTGCGCCGCCAAATAGTACAGCTCAAAATCGGGGACTGCCATCCCCCCTTCGAGCTTGGGTCTAAGCAAAGTATTCAATGCTACTCTGCGTCGTCCGTGACCCCAGAGGAAGTCCGTTGTCAACATCCTTAGTTCTTTAAAGATCCGCTGAGGGATCCAAATGGGCAGTGTGCGGAAGTAATAGAGCAACCTCGGGAGCGCCACCATTTTCAGTAGTGCCACTCGGCCCAACACTGACAAAGGGAGAGAGGCCCAGAAGGATATACAACCTCTCAATGCACGTATACAACGCCCTATGTTGCCCTCCAACAGATTCGCGACCTCATGGTAGATGCGGACCCCCAAATATGTGAAGCAAGATGGCTCCCAGATCACACCCAAATCACGAGGGGGACACTGTGTGTCCGCCCTAAGTGGAAAGATACAAGTTTTATTCCAATTCACCTTAAGTCCCGACAACTGACCAAACCTAGACAACATGCCCATCGCCCCCACTAGAGCCTGTCCCACATCTGCCAGGTATAACAGCGAATCGTCCGCATACAGGGATATGTAGTGTGATTGCTCACCCTGTTCGATCCCCTGATACATGGCTCCCGACCTGGCCCGCGCCGCCAATGGTTCCACTGATAGTGCAAACAGCTACGGGGACAACGAACACCCCTGTCTCGTCCCTCTATGGACCGGATAATCCGAAGATACAATTGCGCCCAGGCGCACCCTTGCCGTTGCCGATGAGTACAACACTCTCGTCCACCTACCAAACCCCTCGCCAATACCAAACTTCCCCAGTACCTCTTCTAAGTAAGCCCATTCCAGGCTATCAAAAGCTTTTTCAATATCAACTGATAAGACCGCCGGTATACCGTCCGTGTCCGCGGCACCGTCCAATATCCTAATTAGTCGGCGTATGTTTAGCGTCGTGTTCCTAGTAGGAATGAACCCTGCTTGGTCCCCGTGCACCAGTCTAGTCATGTGTGGAGCCAATCTGGTGGCCAGGATACGGCTCAATATCTTATAGTCCACAGTCAGCATGGACAGAGGCCTATAGGACGTTACATCAGATGCCTCTCTACCGGGTTTCAGCAGCGGTACTACCAGTGCCTCCCTCATTGATCTGGGCAGGTACCCCAATCTTCCAGCCTCCGCATACACCACCAATAGTCTGGGTGCCAAAATATCCACGTATTTCTGATCCAATTCGATCGGCAGGCCATCTACCCCAGGCGTTTTGTTCCTTGCCATTTGTTTAATGGCCACCCTAATTTCGGTTAGCGTTATAGGCCCTCCCAACTCCTTCGCGTCGTCGTCATCCAGCACTGGGAGCGGTACCGATTCCAGGTAAGCCCTGATTTCCGCGGCCTCCACCTCTAAGTGGCATTCATACAACTTCGCGTAATAAGACCGAAAACGCTCCATCACCGCTGCCTGCGAATAAACCATCTCCCCTGACTCAGTTTTTATGCTCATAATTGGGCAGCCTCTAATTTCCGGATTAGCAATCCTGGCAAGTAGCGTACCTACTTTATCCCTCTCGGCATGCGCTTTAATGGCGTATTGCTTATAATCATAACTCTGCAGCCGTTCCGTTTCAGTCGCCACCACCTCTTTGGCCTCTAATAACCGGGCTTGTAAGTCCGGTCGTTCAGGCCTACGCCGTTCCAAGTCCCTTAATACCTCCTCCGCTTTTGCAAGTGCATTCAAAACTGACGTTCGTGCATTCGAGAACCTGCCCATGCATACTCCTCTCACCACCACTTTCATCGCATCCCATTCTGTGGACCTGGTATTGGCTGAACCCTCGTTTTCCTCAAAGTAGTGTTCTATGCCCCGCTGAACCGTGTCACTAAACACCGTATCTTCTAAGGTGTCAGGCCGAAGCCGCCATGTTGGAACCGCTGATCTCGCACGTTGCCACTGCACTAATACCAACAAGGGATTATGATCTGAGATGGTCCTGGTCCGGTATTCTGTGTGGGTGACCATGGCAGCTAGGGAGCCACTACATAAGACCGAATCGATCCTAACGTGTAACGCATGGAGAGCCGAAAAAAAAGGATAATCTCTACTATCAGGATGTTGCTCCCTCCACACATCTAGCAATCCCCACCTCTCTTGCCAATCCTTCCTATGTGCGGCTAACCTGCGTACCGGGGAATCAGCCAGCGGTGGGTGCGACCTATCAAGTGCCACATTAGCAATCGAATTGAAGTCCCCTCCTAGGATCACGGGGCCTGCCAGGAAAGAGGCCAGTGAGCACGTAAGGCCATCAAAAAAGTGAGCCTGATCAACCTTTGGGGCGTATACACTGCATCAAACCACATCTCTGCCATATAACCTCCCCTCCACCACCACATATCTACCCTCAAGGTCCACCAACTGGTTCGTAACCTGGAACGGTATGCCAGCCCTTACCCATATCAGCACCCCTCTAGCAAATGCTGAATAAGTGGTGCCAAATACCTGACCCCGCCACCTCTTCTGTAGTGCAGTGCATTCTTGTTTAGTTAAGTGAGTTTCCTGTAACATTGCAATCTGGACACCCCGCCTCACCAGAAAAGCATGCACTTTGTGGCGTTTGACCAATGTTCGCAGTCCCCGGACATTCCATGTTAGGCATTTCAAATTAGGTAACCTCCCCATGGTAATCATTACTGTACCAATTCAGTTGCAACCAGTTGCTGCCCACATCATTGCAGTTGCTTCCCCCCAGTATAACTGTTGAAAAACTCCCCAAACCCCACTCCCCAGGACAGAGCCTAATAACCCAGTTTCAGCCCCGTTCCAAACCTGTAACACAACACACATCAGACTAATCTGTGGTTGCCACCACAGAAGGCCTTAAGGGCCACAAGGGGGTGAGTTATCGCTGACCCAGGGCAGGCGGAGCCCCCGCCCCGCGCTTCCCATCCCACATTGCTTATGCACCACCATACCTGCCAGCCCTTCAATCACTAGTAGTGTCTGCCCCCGTAGCAATAACGATATCGGCAGCCCCAATCAATAGTCACTCATTAAAGAGTCCATCTGATGTCTGTGGGGTAACCGCAGGGCCCTTCGAACTCTCCGCCTCCGATAGTTCTTCTCCAGTTCTGCCTCCGTCCTCACCAGAGTCCGATTCAACCAGTTCCCTCTCCTGTTGCGACCTCGTGATATTCGCTGTTGCAGCCAGCGCCCCCTTCTTATCCGCGGCCATCTGACCCTCCCGCTCTGCTCTCTTGAGCTTGTTTCGTGAACGGATTTGTTGCGATTTTCGGATCTGGAGCGGTTTAGGTCTCTCCCGTTGGCTTTTACCAGTCCGGTCCGTGCCGGCTCGATACAACTCAAGCCACGACCACGCTTCATCAGGGGTCTGGAAAAATTGGGTGTTCCCATCCAGGATAACACGTAGCTTAGCCGGGAAGAGCAAGGAGTATTGAATGCCTTCCTCCCTCAGCTCCTTTTTCACCGCTAGGAAGGACGCTCTGCTCTTTTGGACTTCCTGTGTATAGTCCGGGAAGATCGTAACCCGACTATTGTCCACCTGAAAGGGGCCCAATGTGCGAGCTCTCTGTATTAACAGGTCCCGATCTTTATAGTGCAGGAGTTTCACCACCATCGGCCTAGGTGGTCGGCCTAGCATCGGTGGGCGAGCTGGTACCCTGTGTGCCCGTTCCAGGGAGAAGAAGGGAGATAGGCCCTCTGGCGCCACCACCGTCTTGAGCCAGTTCTCCATATAGGCCACTGCGTCATCCCCTTCGATTTTCTACGGAAGGCCTACAACCCTCACGTTGTTCCTCCGATTACGACTTTCCGCATCCTCTGCTCGTCTCTCTAGTGTGTCTAGGCGGTTGAGGATATCCATTAGTTTATGTTCCGCGGTCACCACCGCCGGCTTCAGCTCTTGAAGCAATTGTTCATGGTCTTTTACTTTGTCCGATAGCTTGGCATGATCTGCTCTCAGGAGACCCAGCCCAGTGGCGACCTGTGCAATGTCCTGATGCAAAGCCTCCTTAGTCGCAGGTATTGCTTCCAAAATGTTGTCCAATCGCTGGTTCAGCCTCTGTTCCTGCTCCGTAATCAACAAGGAAGCCCGGGCCTCACCATCTCGGGTCAGCGCAGTCGAGTCGTCCCGGCCCTGTTCCACGACGGCCCCGCCAGCAGCCGCCATCTTAGTTGCTTCGGGCGTCATCATATGGCCGCCGCAGGCCTTCCTCCTGGACTCGTGATCCCCGTCTCGGGAGCCGTGCTCTCTATTGTCGGTCCTAGTGCAAACACCCCAACTGGTCTGCCGAGCCGTGGCCCTCTCCGACGGTGTCAACAGCTACTGGATGCCGGGGCCGCCCGTCTCGCAATCACCAAGGCCGGGGTTGGGGGGGAGGGGAGGGTAGAGGCGATTGTCGTGTAAGACGTACCCCAGTCCAACGTGGGCCTCCGCACCTCCTAGTCCACTCCCCAGACCCGTTCAGGTGGGCCCTAGCTTCACCAGCCCAACTGAAGGAGGCTCACACTTCGGTTCGATTCTGGTCCGCCTCGCCCCTTGCGCAGAGACCGCCTTCCCTCTACGCCGCCATTTTCCTCCCTCTCGGCGCAGCACCTCAGGCCTCCACTTTCGGGTCTCAGCGTTATAGTCGGTCTCCCGAGAGCCCTCAGCTGCTCTCCGATGTTTCCTCAACACTTCGCATAAGGATATCGCCGTTCAGGGAACGCCAAGGGTGTAGTTTTCAGGAGAAATAGCGGGACCATGCGCGGAGCTGCAAGCTCACGCCGCCATCCCGATCGGCGTCCAAGCCACGCCCCCGGCAACCCCTCCAGCCATGCCACCTCGGGACCACCGCATGTCGGTGGATCACTTGGCGCTTCTCCAGCAGGAAGTGGCGGCCCTCTTGGCCAAGGGGGCCATAGAGCGCGTTCCGACGCCAGAAGTAGGTCGTGGTTGATATTCCCACTACTTTCTGGTTCCAAAGAAGGACAAATGGGGCCTGCATTCTATCTTGGACCTTCGGGACATAAATCGCTTCCTCCGGAAGGAAAGGATCAAGATGCTCACGCTGGCTCAGGTCTTGTCTGCCCTAGACCCGCAAGGCTGGATGGTGGTGTTGGACTTGCAGGATGCCTATTTCCGTGTCCCCGTCCTGCCTGCCCACAGGCACTACCTGCGATTCACGGTAGGCCATGAGCATTTTCAGTTCACCGTGCTCCCCTTTGGCCTTACCAGTGCCCCTTGGGTGTTCACGAAAGTGATGGCGGTGGTCGCAGCTCATCTGCACAGATCAGGGGTTACAGTCTTCCCCTATCTCGACGACTGGTTGTTGAAGGTGGGCTCCCCCCAGTTTGTTGTCTCCCACCTCCAGGCGACGGCAGACCTCCTGCATTTGCTGGGGTTCTCCATCAATGTACCGAAGTCGCACCTGATTCCCTTGCAGAAGCTCCTTTTCATTGAAGCGGTTCTGGGCTCGGCGCGGTTTTGGGTTTATCCTCCTGAACAGAGAGTCTGGGACCTTCAGGCTATGATTCCGTTCTTTCAGCCTCTGTCCCGGGTTTCGGTCAGGATGACTCTTCGACTGCTGTGCTTGATGGCCTCCTGCATCCTGCTTGTGGATCATGCCAGATGGCATATGCAGGCTCTGAAGTGGGACCTGAAGTTCCAGTGGGGGCAACATCAGGGCAACCTGTCCGATCACGTCCAGATCTCGGAGGGCCCTGCACGACAATTGCAGTGGTGGCTCCGAATCGCGATTGGGTCAATGGCAGATCCCTCTCCCTTCCCCAACCGGAGCACACAGTGGGGACGGACGCGTCCCTTCTGGGATGTGGCAGCCACATGGGACAGGCGGAGATCAGAGGCCTCTGGCCTCCGGCGGAGTCCCAGCTCCACATCAACCTGTTGGTGCTTCGGGCGATCCGACTGGCACTAAAGGCATTCCTTCCGTCTGTCCGGGGAAGTGTAGTGCAGGTGTTCACGGACAACACCACCGCCATGTGGTACTGCAACAAACAGGGCGGGGTGGGGTTGTGGACCCAATGCCAGGAGGCTCTGCGTCTCTGTGCTTGGCTGGAACATTAGGGCATGTCCCTGGTTATTCAACACCTGGCAAGTTCTGTGAACGCCAGGGTGGACGAACTCAGCCGTTGGTGCATGTTGGATCACGAATGGCATCTGCACTCGGACGTGGCGCAAGGTCTCTTTCAGCAGTGGGGAGACCCTTGGTTAGATCTGTTCGCCACTGAAGAGAATGCGCAATGTCATCATTTCTGCGTGTTGGAATTTCCAAGGCGGCACTCACTCGGCAACGCTTTTCGTCGTGAGTGGAGTTGCAGTCTGTTGTATGCCTTTCCGCCTATACCACTTCTGCCCAGAGTGCTGAAGCAGATCAGGCGCGACGGGGCCCAAGTCATCCTTGTGGCTCTGGACTGGGCTCGAAGAGTATGGTATCCAGAGCTACTCAGTATGAGCATCGATCCCCGATCCATCTGCCTCTTTGGGAGGACCTTCTGGCACAGCAGCAGGGGACAGTCCCCCACCTGAACCTGTCCAGCCTCCACCTCCTTGCGTGGAGATTGAGCAGCGGCAGTTGACGTCTTTCGACCTGCCTCCCGAAGTCTGTGATGTTATCTTGGCAGCCAGGCATCCCTCCACAAAAACGGTATACGCCTGTCGGTGGAATAAATTTGTGGCATGGTGCACAGCAAAGGCTGTGGACACCCTTTCTGCCCCTCTTTCATATGTCCTTCTTTTTCTTTCTCTTTGGCCCAGCAGGACTCTGCTCTGGGGACTATCAATGGCTATCTCTCGTCCATTTTCGCCTTTCTAAGGCTCCCAGATCAGCCTTCCCTTTTCAAGTCCCCGGTTGTAAATAGATTCTTGAAAGGCATCATGCACAGTTTTCCTCCTGTTCCTCAATGGGACTAGAACCTGGTTCTTACTTTTCTTAAGTGCGCTCCCTTTGAGCCACTTCATAATTGCCCTCTTCATCTTCTGACTCTAAAGACTGCTTTCCTGGTTGCCATCACCTCTGCCAGAAGAGTGAGTGAGCTCCAGGCTCTTTCTTCTAAACCTTCTTTTCTCTCTGTCCTTCCGGACAAAGTTTTTCTGAGGACTCGTCCTTCTTTTCTGCCAAAGGTTGTCACCGACTTTCACACTGGACAGACCATCACTTTGTCCACCTTCTTTCCGCCTCCGCATCCCTCTAAAGAAGAAGAGAGGCTCCACCGTCTGGACCCAAAATGTGCGCTCTCTTTCTATCTGAGTCGCACACAACAGTTCCGGGTGGATGACCAGCTCTTTGTTGGCTACTTGGATGCCAAAAAAGATCGGGCTGTGCACAAGCAGACCATCTCTCGGTGGGTCGTTCTGTGCATAAAGGCTTGTGACTCCTTGGCTAAAAAGGAGCCTCCGATCGGGTTGCGTGCCCATTCTACCAGGGCGACGGCAGCCACTACTGCTCTGGGACGTGGCGTTCACTTGCAGGACATTTGTCAGACAGCTACGTGGGCCTCGCTGCACATGTTTGCTAAGCACTACTGCCTGGACAACCAAGTCCAGAGAGACGGCTTCTTTGGCCGTTCTGTTCTCCAGGACTTTCTGGTGTGATCTTGGTTCACAGAACCACCACCGGGTTTGGTATTGCTGGGGTATCTATTCTAAGGTAAGGAATCTATCACTACGTGTTTCTTTCAGATGCACAAGTTAAATACCTTCGGTAACGATATATCTGTAAGAAACATTAGTAGTGATAGATTCCTTACCGCCCCACCCATCCGCCCCGTTCTGCGAACTGATTTCTAGGGTTAAGGACATCCCTTTCAGGGCCCTAGTATCATGGCACCAGTGGTCAGGATCTTGCATGGCTCTGCGTTCCTGGCGCGGAAAGTTGTGTACAGAACTGATGTAAGCGCGCCTGGGTGCGTCAAAGAAGCTCTGACGACGTCATCACAGCGCCAACGACAAACGCGGAGCCGCACAATGATGCCTACCAGCGGGCAGGGTTACTGCTGACGAAAATCTTTCCAGATCCAGTCTAATGCCTGGGGGTAATTCTAAGGTAAGGAATCTATCACTACTAATGTTTCTTACAGATATATTGTTACCGAAGGTAATTAACTTGTGCATTGAGACCCGGAGCAGAACTCTGTGGTCTGGAAGGGCGCACCATGTGTACCCTCCTAATTGAGTATGACTAAGTCAGGTCACCAGGCTGTAAAGGACTGACAATGATAAACATTTGTAGAGGCAAAGTAGGCCTTTTTACCTGTCACTGCCAGAAAGAGTCATTTACTGCCTCTTCCACTTTTTAAATTGGTTTGCTAATCCCCTGCCACCAGGTCCTATGCCTATCCTAAATCCTGGACTGGAATAGCTTCTCACACATGGACGTGGGAAACTTGGCAGGGTTGCCGCAGATGTGAGCAGCAGGGCTCCTCCGGGACATTCCAGGGACCTGCTTTAATGAGTCAGGTTTTTAACTGTTGAGGAGAGGAGACAGATGACCATTTTGAAGTTTAGGGAGTTCCCCTGCCCTATTGTGCACCTGAAAGATTATCTATCATAGCCTTCCTCTATTTTGCACCCTTGTTTACTGTTTTCCAAAATAGGAGACTCCCTGCTTCATCTCACCTGCCTGCTAACACCTTGCAAGTCTTGAACAGTTGCAGAACCGCTATCAGGGCTGAATGTTGGAATACATGTATCCGTGTTAGTGAAAACCTGAGGCCTGTGAGCCCGCACCCATTGTTTCTCCTTCAAAATCTCTTTTGCTTGTATTTCTCTGTGAAATCATTTGTACACATCAATGAATGCTCCCTTCCAAATCTATTTCCTGGTGCCTCCGATAAATGGCAGTTTAAATATTTATAAGTCACCCCTATGTAAGCCTTATTGCCCACAAGACAGGTTGCATGGTAATTAAAAATAGGCAATGTAGAAATGTAATGTTAGCATGTCTTTACAGTATAATGCACCCAAACGTATTGCCACTGTGGCAAGCCAATTTGTCCAGTGCAGAAAACCATAGTACAGATTAAAATACTAATACTGTATTTCAGGAGTTTAACCAGCTAGAAAAATAACAACTATTTTTATTAGTTGTTAAAAATCCAATTAGATGTCGAAGCTTGATTTTTTAATAAATATTAAGGAAAAATAACTTTTAGAAAAAGAAACGTTTTCCCTGCTTGAAGTTCCTGCAGGCTAATTTGCATCAACTCTCTAGTTTTGCCCAACCAGTAAATAGTGAACTTTGAATAGGTGTGACAAGGTGTGAAATGTCACCCAGAAGCAAACAATGACTGACCTGAATAGGCAACAATGACTCCTCTGAATATGTAAGGTGGGGGCTGCGGGAATCCTTTTTAACACTACAGTGTCAAATCCTGCCTGACGGGTCTGCTGGGCTCACATATAACACTTGGGGTTCACTTCAAAGGGGAGCTAACTGGATGTAAAGTAAGCTGCTTTTGTCCAACCAGACTCCTACCGCTGGGTTTATTGTGGGTACAGTGGCTGCCTCAAACTGGATTTTAGTGATAAATGTGGAAGGGGACTAGTATTACCATAGTACACTCCCCACATACACACCCCAACCGTCACAGCCCAAGTTTAGCATGGCCGAATAATTTCACCATCTTGAAAATGCCCAATGTGGTCTGGGTTGGCCCCAGGAACTTTTACCTCATTGGTTATGGCATGCCCAGGAATCATTCCTATCTACTAGCTAGTGACAGTCAAAAATATGGTACCATGCATCTCAAAGGAGGAGGGGCCAGGGGCGCTTGCAGGTTCAGCATATGCATCTGTACTAAATTTTTGACATATCAAAACAGGTATGCAGTTGCTTAACTGTGTTGCTATACATAAATCTGGTACCTCCAAGCACCCACTTCAGGACACTGCCTGGACCTGCGAAAGATCAGACGAGGACTGAACCTGCCATCTGTGAATTAAGAGGAGTCCTGAAGAACTGGACTTCCTTCCACTTATACCCAGGACAAAGACGTGGACTCTAAAGGTTAGTTGACTGACCTCCTGTTCAGGCTACAGGGATAAATCAATCTACAGAAGATCTTTTCATGGAAGTACTCATCTGACCAGTGGCAACTGGACATGGTAAGACCCTGTTGTTGGCCTCTGTCTGACAACCTGTGAGTCTTTCAGTGCTTCCTCTGAGTTCATGGGGACTTTAGAAGAGTATTCCTGTGGTGGATTGGGACTTAAAGGACTAAGTCAGAAGGTAAAATCTTTGAGCATGACTAACCTGGTTTTTGTATACGACCCATGCTTCATTGTGGTCTGTCTCAAATTGTGCCTAGGTCCCAGTCTACCACAACCATAAACAATTATTCACACTTTGTGCTTTTTGGGGCTATTTCTACCGAAAACTTCAAATGTTCATATCTCTTGTTCACCTTTTGTCATTTTTTTATAAGTTGGTTATTAAATTTTACTCTACTTTTCAAATTAGGTTAGGAATTTTTATTGTTTACCATTTTGACTTCATTACTGGTACTCCATAAATTCTTTACACATTGCCATTAGTTGAGCGTGTCTGCTCTGTACCATAGCTACCAGGAAGTTGAACTCGGGTTTATTTAATGAGTTGGAGGTTCAACCCTGACATGGGCTTTGATTATTCCATGAAATGGGCAGTCGGCAACCCTAAATTAATAATATAGTTTCTTACACTTATTTATAGGAACTTTCAATCAGCTCTCTTCATCCATCAGTCTATTGTTATGTTATTAAGATTTTTCTTTCATCCACTACAGTACAGAATGGAGAAGCGGAGCAGCATATTTTGCCTATTGACTAACTTCAGTGTGAATGATGCCATTCGGCTTTTTCACAATGTACATTTACATAGAAAATGTAGCCTTTTTAGTGCACAGACTACAGGCTCAAAGTGTGCTTTTTGATTACACAAAAATAGGCAAGACGAATTGATGGAAAAAAAACACGTTTTCTAATAAAGTTTCACAAAAGCTATAGCAAAAAAAGCAATGGCAAAAACAAAAGGCTTGCAGCAAAAGCCAGACCAATTAGATTTGCCAATGCTTGTTCAGATGTGTTTTGCGGGTTGCACAGGTTTGCACAGTTTAAGAACGTGTGAGTATGATTATTTACTGGGACATCAAAGTTCTTAGATAAACCAAACAGTGTATGTGCTGTTTAAAGTCTAACATTTTATTTACAAATGTTTTTTGCTCATCATGGTGTATGCTGGTTTGCTTGATATGCCACTTGAAGCTCTGCTTTCCGGTCCACTGGTGTTCTTTATAAGAAATAAAGTTTGTCCAGTAACTGTTATCACGTGTTGCTAGTTGGAGGATGCTATAGGTCATTTTAGTGTTGAGACTTTGGTGCAGTGTAGGTGGTATACATAATATAATTTAGTTATGTGGTGAATATGGTACCTGCAGAGGATATTATGATGCAATGTAGTGCACTAGTGTGTGAGGACATTGCTCTTAGTGAGGAATACTGCTATAGTCGAGATTAATGTGTTCATTAATTGGGTGCACAGAATGAGTAGTGGTGTGGTGCTTGGTAGTACTGTAAAGTGAAATCACATTGTTTGTACGAGTGGCAATGCTTATGCAGCACCACCTTAGAGTTTGTAGTTTTTAGGTCGAGCCTGGGAATACGCATCCGAAGGATGCGGTCCAGGTGGAGAACTATAGCTAGCTGACACGGGGGAATAAGGACAAGAAAGTGCCACGCGCTTCTCTCCGGCTGGATTCAGCTGCGTGCACGCGCACCCACACTCGCGCATGCGCACATCACAGCCACACGCATACACAGCCACACGCATACACAGGCACACCCCCCCCGCCCCTACACACACACTAGCGCACCTACACGCACACACAGAGACCCCCCACACACACACCAGCGCACCTACACACACGCATGCACACATACTAAGACCCCCTTCCCCCCGCCGCCGCCGCAATCGTACACATACACATACACATACACACACACACACACACACCAGCACCGGACCCCACTCACCGGCTACGCAGGATTTCTCTTCTCTGGGGCGGCCCCGGGGCTCTCCGTAGCTCACGGGAGCCCCGGGCCGCGGGAGGACTCGGCTTCTTTGCTCCATCCCGGCGGGTGGCCAATCATAGCCCAGCAGCAGGAGGGACTTCCTTCTTTCTTCTGGCCCGGCCTACGTCTTCTCTCCCGTTGCCTGGCTTCCTGCCTTAGGGGTCCGCCAATGGCAGCGCGGCCCCGAGCAGGGAGGCGGGCACAGCGTTTCCTCTGGTTTTAAATACACTTCGACCACTGCACGGTAATCTCGCTTTCATTACCATTCAAACATAGATCTCTTTACTTTTGTGATTTTCTATCTTGTCAGCCTTAAGTCCGCTGTCACTCAACAACTGAAGATGCAGACCGGTAATTACGCCACACAAAAATATTTTCCGTGCACTGGGTTCCTCTTGACAGAGAAGACGGACACAAATGGTAGCTTCCTCAGTCCAACTCCGACATAGAAGACGGACAAGGTCGTTGCCAGCAACGAGAGTTCCTAGCAACGGTCGAAGCTGCCTATTTAGTAATGGAGTTGATGTGGGTCCTGTTGGCGCTGTGGATATCTGCTGTGTTGCCTGTAATGCATTGTATAGAGGCATCCATATCTGGGTACCGGATAGCTCCCGGTGTCACGACTTATGTGAAGACCCTTGGGCATCCCACATCAGGGAATCAGGTGCCACCCGGAGTCGAGAGCACTGCAGAAGTGACCATTTTGGAGGTGGACCCCGCGCATGAGGCTTCCAGGGTTCATGCTGAAAAAGAGGTTGACCTTGATACTCCTCTTCACATATGCGAATTATGCATCAAAGCAACCTTTATGTTTGATGTGTTCACCACCATAACCAAGAGGCAAGATATCTGTGGGCTTCAATATCACATTTTAACATTTTCTTTGAAGAAAGTTCCACTGTATTAGTCAACCAAGTGCCCAAGTCAAATAACCTTTCTACACTCAATCCATTAATCTCTATACTGTTATTGGGTTGTCTGTTCGCCAACCTGAAATACAGAGGCCTCATTATCACTATATACGTCACTCTGGCTCCTCCTAACAATCCCACTCTGACAGCACTTGGTATAATGTCCTCTCTTCTAACATAGCTTGCAGATTACTCTGGAGACTAGACATTTTCTGTCTCCAAGAAGGGAATCGGTGTGGGTGCCACAAGCCCGCACCAGGATGCTGCCTTCACTCCTCACAATAAAATACACTAAACATAATCTTCACAAAAGTTATTTACAAAAGTTTAAGCTATTGCCATTATAAATTCCAATACATTTTATTTAAGTATTAATTATTAAAAAAATGAAAATCCATTGTTATTTGTAATATCAATACATCTAAGTCACGTAAATACAACACATATTGCATTACAAATGCTATAGGTGTCACATTTGCGAAAGTTATAACTATTGCCATTCTAAATGACAAAACTATAAATTTTGCTATTTTCAAAACCAACACATCAATAAAAAATTGTCATTTACAATACTAATAGCTCAAACTTTCCTAATGCGAGACCTATTGCATTGCAAATGCTTGTTTTATAATGACGTGTAACATGAGTCACAGCAGAATTATTTGAAAGTGATATTGTCAGTGAATTGTTGCTTTAACGATCAGAAAACTGAGTCCCCTCTAAAACTGTGATGACTGTTGTGGTGATGTATCAAACAACTATATTTCATTGGGAATCAATTGGAGGATATGATTTTAAGGGTAAATTAATTACAAAAGAAATAATAACACATAGTCCCAACTTCAAGAATTAATTTACCCTTAAAATCATATCCTCCTATTGATTCCCACTGAGATGTAGTTTGAAACTACATTTACCCAGGTCTCAACTGGGACAATGGGTTTCTCCTGTGGTTTATAACAATGTTGCAGTGATGTGGCATATGGTGGAATGGAGTCGCTTGCTTAAGATTTCGCAGTTTATGTCAACTGGCCTGGGAGTCCCTAGTCAGCATTTGTGCCTCAACATGAGCTTTAGGGTTCCAGTACTGTGGAGCCTGAAACTGTGTTGTGAGGTTAATAGGCCCTGTGCATCAACACTTCCATTTTGCATGTTCACGTTTAAAGTTAACATCCTTTTAAATTCAGACTTTTAGCATACATGTGCTTGCGTGCCCTTATGAGATATGGTACTCTGCGCAAATTGGCCTTGTTTGTTGTTGTCTGTTTGGCGACAACTCTGGCTAAGTACAATCAACAATGACAGCCAGACCTTAGGCACAGAACAAACGGGTTCAGTTTTATTATATAAACTGCACCAAGTCTTTGTTTGGCAGAGGAGCATTTAAATGGATTGTTGTGGTCGCCCGTGCCTGAATTCTAGCCCAGCTGAATTTAATCACTAACATGAGAGGGATGGCGGCCTGTTCCACGCCAAGACTGGCTTCCAGATGACACACGAAGGCAGGTACATGGAGAGTTAGACCACTCTAAGGTATCTGGCAGAAAAGCATCCACCCTATGCCCTCTAGGACAGGCAGTGCTAGGTAGGAGTACAATTAAATGTATTCATATAATCAATGCAACAATGTTAATGGTTGAATCTTCAACATTTTTGTAATGCTGGTTACTATGCTTTGTTTTCCTCTACTCATAATTGCAATACACATATTTAACAAAAGAATCCAATTGAGTGAATAAATGTTGGAAATGCCAATTTGGGTATTTCTTGTTTCTCCCCTTTGGGCATGTACGAGTTAACAACGAAAGGGTAGATTAGTTTTCAAGATGTCCTTGGAGGAATTAGCGTTGTCATGTTCTGAGGTTGCAGATACCATCAGTTAACCTGTAAGGTTTATGGGCTCAGATGGCCACTGTGACCAAGCCAGAAACTAGGTCAACATATTCTGATGGTATGAGAGGACTCAGTCCTCATAGGTTTGACGCTTATGTTGCCCAAACTTATATTCTTACTGAATTAATATGAACCATACCACAACTGTGCATTGTGCAGCTGTCTGTTTTTGTTTGTTACCGGCAGAAATATGGAGTCCTCATGCTGGGGTATGTGCTTCAAGGTGAGCATGGTGCTTCAAGGTGAGCAAGCCTTGGTTGTTTGGGTTGAACAAGTGGGGATCTACAATTGTGCATTGTGAAGTGTCTGGTATTTATTGTTAAAGGTAGGAATATGAAGTTCTTGTGCTGGGTATGTGTCTCAAGGTGAGCGAGTCTTAGTGATTTGGGTTGCACACGTGAGGAGCTTACAACTGTGCATTGTGTTTGATTTGGGTGTTTACTGTTACAGGGAGGAGTATGGAGTCCTCATGCTGGGATATGTGCTTCAAGGTGAGCAAACGTTTGTGGTTTGAGTTGTGTATGTGGGGAATCTGCAACTGTGCATTGTGTTGTTTCAAGCTGGGCAATAGAGCACCCAATCCTGAGTTTGTGCTTTAAAGTTAGTGACTGTTAGCAGTGTTAGTCCAGTACTTGATGTATCATGCATTTTGGTGAATGAATAATATGGATGGTTGTCTATTGATTGCAATTGTGAGTACTGTTACTATGCATGGATGCGGACTATGTGTCATTTTGTGTGAAGGGAAGTATGTGGTACCTGGGTATGCTGTGAAGGAAGAGTGTGCCTGTGTTCTGCTGAAGCTTTTTGCCTTACATAGTACATAGAAATACCATACTGTCACATAAGAACATAGGAATCACAGTCCAAGAAAACACGTATGAAACAAATAACTGTTTGTTGGAGGACAGAAGGGAATAAACTTAAACAGGGGTCTGTGCACTGTATAAAAGGTCAACAGAAGGGGAAAACATAAAAGACTCAGGTGTCACTTGGAAATGGGATGAGCTATGTTGTCACACGTGATTACTGCCCCACTGTAAATCTGCACAGTTCACACCTCTATGCCCTTTATAGAGTACTAGCAGCCCGCCCGACGTTGTCCGGGGTCAATGAGGCTTCAGGGCCAACCGCCCGCCAAGACTCCCGCCCGCCCTGACATTGTCCGTGTCCCGGAGCCACCTCCCGCCCCGACATTTTACGTGTCCCTTTGCCTTACCTGAGCCGGCGCTCCTGACTTCACCGCCGCTCCTTGCCATTCGTCACCGCTCCTCCCCGCCCGCCCCGACGTTGTCCGGGGGCAATGAGGCTTCAGGGCCAACCGCCCGCCTAGGCCCCCGCCCGCCCTGACATTGTCCGTGTCCCGGAGCCACCTCCCGCCCCCGGCCCCCACCCGCCCCAACATTTTACGTGTCCCTTTGCCTTCCCTGAGCCGGCGCTCCTGACTTCACCGGCGCTCCTCGCCGCTCGTCACCGCTCTCCCCCCCCGCCTGTCCGCCGCTCATGTCCGCCACTCCCCCTCGTCATCACGCATGTCGCGGCCAGTGCTCTGTCGCAGCCAGCGCTACGTCATGGCCGGCACTACTTCCAGGGGACTACTTTTTTTTAAGTAACATTTTTTAATTTACGTTTAATTTTTATTTTATATAGCCTATGTCCATCTGCACACCCTGACATTTTCAACGATGTATCGGGTGTGTGGATTGGCGCTGTGGTTCCAGAGTTTACCTGGCTCAAAGGTTTGTGTTCTCTCTTTATAATAGTAGTATAGATTTTAGAAGTGTGTTTTGCCAATGATATGATATGCCTATATATAGTGCAATCAAAGGCTTCTTGGCTGTACATTAACCATCTTCCCATCATTGTTTTATGTCTATTTGATCGTAATTTCTTGGATGCTAATTAAATAACTATGGATGGCATAGCTGTTGGTGTGGTGTGTATCTATAAGGAAAATGTAAGAGCTATTGTACCGGTGTTACTGGACATGGTGAATGGGACTTCTCTACATTAAGTATATATGCTATATGTCCTAAAGACACTACAATCCCCAGGGTAGACTACTAGAATCTGCAATTGTTTATATGTAATGTGCATTCAGTATCCACAGTTATCGTATGGCATAAGATTAATTGGTTATTCCAATAATTATTTTATTGGTGCATGATTTTCGTGATTTCAGTATAATGTTTCTTCATGGTTAGTAATCCATCGATCAAACATCCAAACTTCATGTTATCAATAATTGAAGTTGTTCAAGAAGCCCTAATACGTTTTGCAGTCCATCATCTAGGGGAAGTTCTAAACATTTCCCTTATATCAATAGAAGCGGTCTGGAAAAAAATATATACTAATATCAAGAAAAACCCACTAGCAACCCAATCAAAATCTGTAAAAGTGCTCATTTATAGCTCTTTCAAAAACAGTAATTTCAAAAGCCTGAGAAATCATCTGCAGAGTACCTCAAGGCTCCTCTCTCAGCCCTATTCTCTTCAACATCTACATAACACCATTGGCTGATGTAATCCGTGCATACAACATCAATATCCAATCCTACGTCGATGACACACAACTGATACAGTCCCTCTTGGACAAATCTCCCAGCACAGGGAACAACTTCACCACCTGCATGACCAAAGTGGCCAACTGGATGAAGTTGAACTTTCTCAAACTGAACACAAGACAGAGGTGGTGATCTTCGGAAAAGACGACTTGCCATGGGACTCCACCTGGCAGACTACAGATCTCATTCACACCCCAAGCAAGAAACCTTGGTATTGTCATTGACAACAAAGTGAACATGTCTGTCCAGGACAACGCAGTCACCATAATCTGTTTTCATACCCTGAGGATGCTGATAAAGATGTACAAGTGGCCACTAAACAGCACCAGAAAAAAACACTCATATCAACCTGGATAGACTATGGGAACTCCCTCTACGCAAGAATCAACAAGCTACTCTTGAAGAGACTATAGACTATCCAGAATGCAGCGGCCACAGTTGTCCTAAACCTCCTACACTAGACTCACATCACACCACACCTGAGGATGCTTTCCTGGATCCCAATACACAAGCATGTACAACTCAATCTCTTTACCCACTTATACAAAGCACTTATGACTCATGACCGTTTGGTGTACACAAGCGACATGCTTCGCGCTCTTCACCAGGAAAAAAATCCGGAGTGTCATCATATCCACGCTGAAGGGAAACCCTTTATCAACTGCGCACGCTGTAACCCAGTCGAACAGATCTCGGGAAAGCCTGGACTACAGATTGGCCTCCTTAACTGCCGTTCCCTCCCCAAGCATGCGCATGAAACCAACCTGCTGATACAGGACCAAGGCCTAGACGTACTGTTTCTCACAGAAACCTGGCTCTCTGCCAGCACGGACTCTGATATTGTCAATGCCCTACCCCCAGGCTACCTTATTCAAACCCTGCATAGACCTAAAGGGAGAGGAGGGGGGCTGGCAATAATCCATAGAGAACACCTTGTCTGCAGAACCAGCAGTGCCAACATTGAAGATTGCGAAAGCTGCCACTTCGCCCTCCAAATTTCCCCAGCACACTCCCTCTCAGGTCTGCTGATTTACCGCCCTCCGGGTAATCCAGGGAAATTCCTCAACGCCCTTACTGATACGGTGTCACAATCAGCTTCCTCCACCCCGAACTTTCTCCTCGTGGGCGACCTCAATCTTCACATTACAGACCCCACAGATTCTACAGCATCTGATCTCCTTCAGGACCTTATGTCATTTAACATCCGGTTGGTCAATAACGGACCCACCCACGACAAGGGACACCTCCTGGATCCCGTCCTTACCAACATCGCGGATATCACCACAGGCCCCCCACTCCCCTTCCTTGGACAGACCACTTCCTAATTCCGATCTCCTGGCATCTATCTATAGCACCCCCCCAACCCTCCAAAATCCGAGTCACAGGCCGACGTTGGCACAAGCTTGTACCGGATGAATGGGCCAGTATTCTTTCAGATTCTATACCCGCCCTTTCTATTGATCCGGTCACTGCCGATGAACAGTTTAATTCCTGGCTCACATCCTCATTGGATAAACTCCTCCCCAATACTACCACTCTCAAACACACCAAACGAGTGAACCCCGCTCCCTGGTACACTCCGGCGCTTAAATCTCTGCGACAGGAATGCAATAGATCAGAACGTTCCAGGAGGAAGGATAAGTCTAATGTAAAGAAGGACGCCTACCATACCGCATTACAAATTTACAAAGCCGCCCTCCGCAAGACCAAAAGTCTATTCTTCCAAGAAAGAATAGAAAACTCTGCCTGCTCCAGTAAGGAATTGTAGCAGGGTTTCCGTTCTCCCACAGAACTGTGCACAGAGATCTAGAACCCGGGTGAGTTAGGGGGACCCAAACCTCACCTTTGTTTCAGAAATCCCCTTACCAAGCTAGCTACAGTGTCTCATCGGTAGTAATTACTTCCCAATGACTTAGACAATCCAGAACATGAACTTAGGGTACCTCAGATATCGTGGAACACATGAACACTCTTTCGTTATATAATCATTACAAACCGAAACTGGGAGGCAAAGAACACACGTGCAAGTTTGAAATGTTTATTTTTCAATGCAAAGTTCTCAAACGCAGTATCTTGTATAATACCAACATACATATTATAAAAATCAGAATTAGCAGCATAGTCACTAATCCATAATAAGCAAAAGGTGATAGCATGTTATGATGCAAAAATCTACAGAATTCTGTATCACCTATATTTCGCGCACCCTATTCAGTATATTATATTATATCTAAGAAGGTCTCTTTTGGGTTCTAGCTGGGCGGGCCCATACCTCTAATTCTCAGTAGGAGTAGATCACATCAACAGCTACCAGCTCTCTGCATGCGAAGCATCAAGTGTGTCGATTCATTCCCTGTAACTCTATCTTAAACCCGCGTAGAGCCCAATGTTGGCAGCAACATTATTTGTGTTATGTCTAACGTGGTACGAGGATCAGGCCTTCAGCAACCTTGTGTTAGGTTATTCTTAGAGTGTGCAGTTCTCGGTGTGCAGACAGTTGTACCAAGTGTACCAAGCACGGCTGATACTAGAGCAATAACATATTATTCTCAAATAAATCACATCTTTTGTCTAGGTTGAAAGCTACAATAACAAGTAGGTGTCGTGTGCAAACTCAAGCTGAAATAAAATATTGCGTTTAAACATTTAATAAGCTCATGCTAACTTAACACAATATATAGAAACGTAGTAACCATATGACACCCCCCCAATGATCCGAGAACGGTTAAAAAGGAGAAATATAAGCCAATACTCTATGAGAGGCAAAACATGAAAGCAGAGTTCAATGATATTGAGCCAAGCTAAATGTATGTAAATGTACATAAAAGTTTAATATCAAAAATATGTATGAATGCCTACAGTGGCCACACAAAAATATAAAAAATCGAACTTAAGGCCTACTCCCAGGTCATAGGCCCAGAACATATGAAAGTCGAATGTTCGTATTAAAAAAGGGCACCATTCAGAATTACTAAAAAGTCACGTGCCTTAATAATGAAAGTCTTCAAAGTCACTCATGGGTTGAATGAATATGCAAAATAGGTAGCTACAGCTTCCAACATGAAATCACTGTCATCATCCGAAAACAGTTCAGCCATCCAATTAAGCAATGGGAAAGAACATACGTGCTCCTCCAACCCCGATTCCTCTAGCAACATCAGAGGACAACTCAGTGGGTTCTCGAGAATGCTATGTGCCAGAAAGTCATGCGCCGCTGCAAATATGTCCCACTGACCCATTAGTCCATGCATCGCTGCCACAGCCATAACCCTTTCGCCAGAACAAACCAACTCGTGCGCAACTACGGGGCTCATCAGCTGATCAAAGTCGACGTCAGGAGAAGTCGGTAAGCAGAGACACAAATCAATGGCCCAGTCGAAATCACAGCTCAGGCAATGAAACACAGGCTGGACACATGTGAAATAGGAAAATCTGAACGATAATCCAAAAGCCGTGCTTAAAGTCGCAAGCGGCAAGGAGCCATAGTAATCAAGCATCCGGTTGCGAAACTGCATCAGTAGGGGCTGAGCGTTTTCTTGCGCAGGATGGGCATCCATGTTTTAGAAAGCAAAATATCACCAGAACGCCTGCAGCCAAAGCCAGCAAAACAGGAAATCCGCCAAACAGGCTTGCGAATATAGAATGAAAGAACTTTTTCAAATGTAGTCACAAGACCACTGCTAACCAATTTAAAAAAATGTGCCAGACCTGTTGTGGAGGAGGCATTGCAGATTTGATGAACTAGCTCGGAGAAATGAAAAGGCAAATCAGTATTTAAAAGCGCCTGCACTTCTGTGCGTGTGTTAGCTATGTGAAGGACATAAGTTTCGCGGGCAGAGCTCAGGGCCACTGGCTTCTGAGACAATAGGGCTCTTATACGGCTTAAACCATTGAACTCGGCCTTCAAAGTTGGTATTCGTGGCCAAATTGAAACATCTGAATTCCCATGCGTGGGCGGATATAACACATTCTTGCAACAAACCACCCTCTCTGAAACGGTAACCACATAAGCGATACCGACCTGTAACCCACAACACAGTTCGTTATTCAAAAGTAAATAACTACCGTTGGACAATAACGTGAACGTGGGAACTATTGCAGGAACCGGTGTCCCCTTCAAAACACAGGCCAAATTAGGCTTGTCCTGATTACAAGAACCATGCAACTGGATGTGTCTGCATATTAATGAGCGGTCAGGCGACTGTGTACATTCTTCACCATTCAGATTCACTTCACTCCCCTCCTTTAGGCATCTGTAAGTGTATGGTAAAGACCATGTCTCATGGAGGAAAGTACTGCCTAATGGTTCATATCGCCCTATAGCCATATACTTCATACAATTTGTAAATTTATACAGAGCAAAAGGCAAGGTAATAACACCATGGATAAGCCATGTAGCAGCAGTCACCTCAGCCACCGAAAAGGGCAAGTATTCTAATTTTTCAATGTGTAACATGGAAAATGATGCATCTCTCATTGAAAGCATGCGTTGTTTTTCAGTCAAATTAAATGGGGCAAATAGTGATGAGACGTTCATAAAATTCCATGGTACTCGACCAGACTTCAGAGTCTGTAGTGTCCAAGCAAACTGCATCACAGAACGCAATTGATTTTGACCATGATATAACACGGACACTTCATCATGTACAATGTCAACTACAGAAGACACAATATTGTTCAACGTGTAAATTCGGGAAGAAAGCGTGTTAATACTGTTATCGACGACTGCAAGCACTTTTTCTAAATTTGCTTGATCAATAGCCCTCAGGCGCTTAGCAGCCTCAATTTGGGAAACTTTCCAAATTTCATTGTAAATAGCATAAAGCCACCATTTAGATCTACCTTTAGCTGGGCCTTTTATAAAATCATTTAAATCCACATTATCATTCAATTGAGACAGATGTAGTTTAACTGCAGCTAATGTGGAATGTTGCAACCAATTCTCACACAGCTTCCCCACAGAATAAGTCGTGACAGTATAATCTTCTTCAAAACGGGGATCGGGTCTGACTTCTGTGAACCCTTCAGCCAAACCTAGAAAACGACGTTGGCAAGAATCAGCACTCCTATGCCACATCAGCCAACCCTTGGAATCCAAACTGGAAATGTTAAAGGATGAATTGTGCAATAGAGCTTGCAACTCATGAATGGACAATTCAGTAAAGTTACCCCAACCTGAATATTCCTCTAAATCTGGGATGGTTGGTGTATTTAATTTTTTAGAAGTAGCCAATCCAAAGCATGTTGTTTGGAAAATGGATGAATTTAAAAACAACATGTGATTCGGGATGAGACATGCACGGTGCAAAGCCTCAGTGCCTTGTACCTGCCAATCCTTGGTACCCCAAACCGATTTAAGGTCAATTGTTCCTTTCCAAAACTCGTAGTCATCTACAGCCAACCTGTCTAGAAAGGACTTCGAATACAGCAATTTTGTATCGGTAAGTCTAACTTTGGACATGGACTTTTGTGTCATTTTAAAATAAAATGACTCGGGATTAGTTTGATTAAAGTCTGTGAAATAAGTGTATTTTTTCAGAAACGTATTGGAGATGCCACCTAATGGAGCAGGGCAATGTTCCCATTGTGTATAATTTACAGCAACCCTCCTTGAATTTGTCTTATGCAAAAAATGATTACCATAGTGTTGAAAACAAAACAAATCACCATAATTAATAGAATCTAAATACAGATCCTCAGCATCGAAGGCAGCATAATATTTCAAATCAGAGAATAATGCTTCTACGACCTGAATATCCCAATCATCAGAACGTATATTTTGTTTAATCACATCTCCCATGTTCACTCTAAGCACATTTAGAACATTAATCACTTCCGTGGGCCCATGTATCAGAAACTTAACCGCATCCCACACAATCCCATCAAGGACAGGCCAAACAGTAATGTTAACTGTATTTAAGTTTCGTTTCAGTCTGTGCGCTGAATGTGAAGAGGAAAGAGGGGCCAATGTTCCATTAAGGTATCGAATTCCTGTTCTTTCTTTAACGTAGTGACCATCAATCAGGCGGAAAAAATAAAACACAAAACCAATTGACATAAAAAGATAAAATGAAAATAGGATCAACCAAATGTATGTCCAAGGGGGAATTAAAAAATGTTTTTTAAACAACGTGGCATATCTTGCAATAGTTGAGGGTTTCTTTGAAGGTTTCGAAACAGAGTCAAAAGAGAATCTGGACTGGTCGGACAAACGGGTATGCAAATCAGGCATCGATAAATCAGCAGGATAGGTGTAGTTTAACTCATCAATGTCAGTTACAGGAATAGTATTTAATAAAGGACTGGATATGGCAGGCATCTCGAGGGACACCTCATGTTCTGCACCAGATGTAATAGCCAGCACAGAGTGCCTCACCATGGAAGGACAGGAAGCAGCCGGTGTCATGCTATGAAGAATCGGCCACCCTGTGTGTCTTGACATTGTCAATAGAAATAAATCTGTTTTCCTTACGACCTGGAAGTGGTGGCAAAATGACTGTTCTTGTGCCCTTCACTCCAAGAACTCGAACCGGTGCACGATATGAGGGACCAAACTCTTTCTTGTTATCGATCTTCTCTCGAACCAGTTCTCCAACTTGGGGTAGCCAGCCAACTACCGGGATCTGCAGCGCGTCATCCGATGTGGAGGGCAAATGTTCCTTTGCAAGACTGTCTCTGGTCTTTTGTAGATTCTGTAAAACATTGCAATGTTCATCTACGTCAAAGGCCGTGGCCTGGGCCTTGTAGTCCAGCCCATCGAGGTCAGGTCTTGATACCAAAGAGCATTTCGTACGGGGTCCGCCCACCCAGAGACCTTCTAGGGAGATTATTAAGCGCACGCTACACGCCTATGAGGTGGGCTAACCAGTTTCTGCCAGTGCCTATAACTCGAGCTGTCAAAGATTGCTTTAAGTCGCGGTTCATTCGTTCAACTACACTATTGCCCTCGGGTCTGTAGGGACTCGAAAATTTGACTTGGACCCCCAACGAAACCATAGCATCCTTATACGCCTTAGAGGCGAAAGCCGGACCCTGATCCGAATGGAAAGTACCACAGGCAAAAATTCCCACAAAGACTCGCAAATCCTTAATGACAGTACGTGAATCAGCGCTCCGATGTGGCCATACCCACACAAAGCGTGTGCATGAATCAACTGCTACTAAGATGTACTTGTACGCAGTATCAGAAGAAAAGGGACCGCAGTGATCCAAATAAACGCATCCAAGCGGTTTATTCGAGATGTACAACTGTGTCTGAGGCGGACGCGCAGCAGTCGAAGGCTTAATCTGCTGGCAAATGTCACATTGAAGGACATAATCGCGCGTCTGTTTGTACAGTCCCCGCCACCAGAACCTCTGTTGTAGCTGAGTTACAGTGGCTGAGACGCCCGCATGCGCAGACGCCACACCTTCATGAGCCGCTGTAATCAAAGTAGCCCTGCGATCCGAGTTGGGAACTAGACGTTCGCCAACATCAGGGATTTTCACATAAGGAACCTTATCGGGACTTAAGTGGTATGTGTATTTAGAAGGGAACCCCGCAGGATATTTACTTCCCTTCTCTGTTGCAGCAACTGCTGCCAATATGTCATCATCTATCTTGCTTTTGGACCTCGTGACCGCTGCAACTAAGTATTTTGATACCGCTGACTTCGCTGCTTCATCCGCAAGCGAATTGCCAACAGCGTGAACCCCCACGCGCTGATGACCGAGAGTATGAATCACAAACACGAGTGGCAACTTCTCTTTAAGTTCCGCCACTCGGACCCAGATCATTTTATGTTTTATCGTGCTACCTTTGGAATCACAAAACTCATTCTGAATCCAAAAGAACAAGTTCTCATTGTAAGACTGGACACAGTAGTAAGAGTCACTTACGATCAATGTCGTCACACTAGGATCTGCGTACTCCAATGCAAGCATCAGAGCACGAAGCTCTGCTAATTGTGCGGTGCAGTCCCCAAGCATCTGCGTGTGCACGACACTGGACTTGAACTCATCGTTCACCATGGCACCGACCACAATGGCGCAAGCGGAAACGTAGGCATGTTTAGAGCCATGCGCAACCTGCGCCGAACCATCAGTGTAAATGATGCAATGGAAATCCTCCAACGGCCGCATTGCTAAAGGAGCAGGATGAACAAATTCATACTGTAAATACTCCTGCGAGTGTAAAGTGGTGTCAAAAATAAACGTGACATCCTGGGATGTCAAGGATGCTGCCCATTGAATCCACCGAGGGTGCAAAGCTTTGGAATTAGGTACACTGGCTTTCGTAACTGCCTCTAAGGCAGGACACGGGGCAACAACCAACATGCGTTTTCCTTGTGACAGGGCACGTTCCTTAAGAATTGCCATCTGCACAGCCGTTAAAACTTTCTCAACAGTGGAAAAGCGCAATTCAGCCGAAGTGTACAAGTGTGACTTGTAAGCAATAGGTACTGTATCTCCTTCATTAAAAGTCAGGTACGTGAAACCCACCGCCCCAGGGATAATTCTTATCACCAGGTTGGTCTGGTTATCACGAGTCTGTAAGTATTCAGAAGCGAGCAAATCAGCCTGCAAAGACTGCAAAATGGCCGAATGCTCAGGCAGCCAGCATGATTTGGAGACAGATGGTTGTATCAAAGCATACAAAGGCTTGATACGCTGGGCATATTCCGGAATGTAAGTTCTCCCGAAATTCAAAAATCCCAGCAAAGACTGTAATTTTTTCAGTGTTGTCAGAGAGCGCAATTGTGCGCATTTCTCCAGGAAGTGAGGGGCTAACCCTTTTCCCTCGTTGTTAAGCTCGTAACCGAGAAACAACACTGTGTACTCTGCAATGTGCGACTTTGCAAAGTTAAACTTGTAACCAATGTCTGCAAAGTTACAAATTATGCTATTTACTCGACACAGATGCTCCCAAAGATCGTCGTCTGTGAGATAAATGTCATCCACATACGAACAAGCAACTGGGTCGATGCCCTCTAGAAGAGAGACAATGCGGGCGGAGAATACTTCAGGACTGTTCTTATAGCCCATTGGAAGACGCCGAAACATTTTTTGCACACCGCCGCATGTAAAACTGGTCCATTGGGAACTTAGACCGTCTAATCTATGGGCATAAAAACCATTGGAAATGTCAAGCGTGGTTTTGAACCGTTTACGCTCAAGACTATTCACTAACGCAGAGCCATGAGTATTCTGTACTGCGCAGTTACGGCAATGCGAGTTCAAATGCCTATAATCCAAAACCAAACGACATGAGCCGTCCGGCTTGTTTACAGTAAAAAGGGGGTTATTCATCGGTGACACACACGTTTCAATTACACCTTGATATTCCAATTGTTCAAGGATAGCCGCGACTGAAGCTTTGGCTTCACGCCATATGGGATATTGAGGTTGAGGCTGCGGTTGAGACCGTAAAGGAATCTCGTGGCTCGGTGACAATTTATCCCAGCCACACTGATTGCGGTACACAGCCGGCGCAAGCGCCAGAGCCCACTCTTCTGCAAAATGCAGCGCTTCCACTCTCGGTACAGTGTGCGCGAAACTGGGCAGGATTACCTCCTCCCCTCGCGGAGCTGCGAGAACAAAAGGTGGGGGCCAGTCAGCCTCCGAAAGCAAAATGTCATACGTAGACGAGAGATTTTCCCAAAATACCCCTTTTACAGTTCGCTGCATGTCACCTTCAATTAACAGGACAATTTCAAAAAGACGTTCAGGGGGAGCAACATGCGTATCAGCAGTTTCAATTACAACATAAGTGTCAGTCGCTGTCACCTTCAACAGTGGACGGAGGGCCTCTCTCACTATGGTAATCTCCGCCGCGCTGTCCAGCAAGGTCAGAGCCCACGTCAGATTCCGAAGCCGCGTTCTCACTATCTGGGGCATAACGATGCGCTGTCAGGGCGGCGACTTTCTTCGTAGCAAACTGTGGTCTCTTGGGCGTAGAGCTTTCCTGCTGATCTCCACCGGCACGCGGGCGGGGCTGACCACGTCCTTGCTGGCCACCCCGGCCCCTGCCGCCCCCTCCACCACCGGTTGACGGAGCCGATGAGTCCTGAAAGGAACGAGGAGAGCGTTGGTCAGAAGCCTGAAACCTTTCAGGAGATTTAATCATCGCGCGGTCGCGCAAATCATAAACACGATCCGACTGCGCAGGCAACGGAGACGCAGGAGCAGAAACCTGTGTTTGTTGTTGTTGTTGTTGCTTACCCTGATTCTGCTTTTTAGGCCAATTTTGTTTCTTGGACTTTTGTTGACCACTAGTTTCCGATGTCTGACCCTGGGGCTGCTTTTTCTCTTTATCAGGAAAAGCCTTAAGCCCCTTCGCATTGCGGCCAACCGTTTTATAAGCAGCCACAATGATCCTTGCCAACTGACGGGGTCTCTCGGCCTCGGGAATCAACGCTAAAGCATTAGCAACCTGAAAGTTCACTGCATCTCCCTTGACATTTGCAAGGATTAGATCGCAAACTACATCAAAGGAGCCACACAGGCGCATACCCAATTCGACCGCCGACTCCGGTCCGTGTTCATCCTGAACACGTTTAAGGACCGCACCCAGATTGGTCACAGACGGGGTGCCGTAGCACCTCGAATAGACCGCTGCAAAAGTCTTACCCCAGGTCTCACAGTCAACAAGCTCAGGTGCCAAATCTTTCGGTAAACTTAGTGTAAGAATCCGGTGTTTATCACCGGGATTCGTATTAGGAAACACAGCTTCCAGCTGGCCGAATTTCTCCGCAAGCGGAAAATCATCCTTGTCCTGTGGCTTTTTGCCCATCACGGAATTCACCATGACAGGATTGATTTTCAAACCAGCCTGTTCTGCACGAAGCTGTGCACCCCTAGGGGCTGCGTCTTGAACATTACGGCTAGTGTAATGAACAAGCGCTCTAATCACTTCCACCGCGACTTCATGAAGTCGGCGCAGATCTCCCACATTACAAGTGGCGCGATTAGGGTGAGGAGTGAATCCAGCCAAAGCGGGCCAAGGTGTGCCCGGAATGGACAAAGGACCTAACCTCGGAGCGGTTAAACAACCGGTACAGCTGAAGCAGTGTACGAATGGAACACACCAGAATTAGCGTCCACCGGCGGAAAGGTCACCCACGAATAAAACAGTTCGTACGGGTAAGCATGTTCCGCACTCACTACCAGAACAGCCAAGCCTTCCACTGGAACATCATAAGCCCGCAAATGGTCACGCACCGCAATGCGACTATGCTGCGGGATGTCCACGGCTTGTGCCATGTCAGCACAGGAAAGTGAAAAAAAGAAAATTACTTTGTAGCATGACTGGGTAGCAATTCAAAAGAAACCGTTTACAGATAGATTCAAGCTTGAAAAAGACCTATTTCAAAAATAGGTAGGTTTTTCCGACACTGCCGTTTTCCGGAAACGGGAATGAAGGTGTTAAGGTTTGAATGATATACTACTCGAGCGTCATGATATAAGGCCAATCAACGTATGGGCGCCATGTAGCAGGGTTTCCGTTCTCCCACAGAACTGTGCACAGCGATCTAGAACCCGGGTGAGTTAGGGTGACCCAAACCTCACCTTTGTTTCAGAAATCCCCTTACCAAGCTAGCTACAGTGTCTCATCGGTAGTAATTACTTCCCAATGACTTAGACAATCCAGAACATGAACTTAGGGTACCTCAGATATCGTGGAACACATGAACACTCTTTCGTTATATAATCATTACAAACCGAAACTGGGAGGCAAAGAACACACGTGCAAGTTTGAAATGTTTATTTTTCAATGCAAAGTTCTCAAACGCAGTATCTTGTATAATACCAACATACATATTATAAAAATCAGAGTTAGCAGCATAGTCACTAATCCATAATAAGCAAAAGGTGATAGCATGTTATGATGCAAAAATCTATAGAATTCTGTATCACCTATATTTCGCGCACCCTATTCAGTATATTATTTTATATCTTAGAAGGTCTCTTTTGGGTTCTAGCTGGGCGGGCCTATACCTCTAATTCTCAGTAGGAGTAGATCACATCAACAGCTACCAGCTCTCTGCATGCGAAGCATCAAGTGTGTCGATTCATTCCCTGTAACTCTATCTTAAACCCGCGTAGAGCCCAATGTTGGCAGCAACATTATTTGTGTTATGTCTAACGTGGTACGAGGATCAGGCCTTCAGCAACCTTGTGTTAGGTTATTCTTAGAGTGTGCAGTTCTCGGTGTGCAGACAGTTGTACCAAGTGTACCAAGCACGGCTGATACTAGAGCAATAACATATTATTCTCAAATAAATAACATCTTTTGTCTAGGTTGAAAGCTACAATAACAAGTAGGTGTGTGCAAACTCAAGCTGAAATAAAATATTGCGTTTAAACATTTAATAAGCTCATGCTAACTTAACACAATATATAGAAACGTAGTAACCATATGACAGAATCTTTTACGATTTTAAAAGAACTCCTTAAAGTCCCAGACCCCGGGCCTAAAAACCCACCTGACCCCAAGGCAGATCATTAAAAATGCTATAAATTAGCTAATTTCTTCCAGGAGAAAATCCAGAAAATCCTCGACTCTATCCCAACCACAAACTCGAGCGAGGAAAAAGTGATCAACAATATTCCTACCCCCCCATGTCTCACCTCTTGGGGACAAGTGACTGCCGAAGATGTCGAAAGCACGCTTAATACCATCAAAAGCGGATCTCCCAGGGACCCTGCCCCGCTACGCATCCTCAAGAGAGTAGCACCCACGATTGTTCCCCCCCTTACCCATCTTATCAATGCCTCATTTCTACAGGGAGTCGTCCCCTCCAGCTGGAAGGCGGCAGTCGTCAAGGCATTACTAAAAAAACCTTCCCTGGACCCTGCCGACCTGGCCAATTACAGGCCAATCTCTCTTCTCCCGGGAACTAGCAAGATTGCCGAAAAGATTGTGAATAGAAAACTTTCACAATTCTTGGAGATCAATAATCGGCTTAAAAACTCGCAGACGGGATTCCGCCCAGGGCAGGGCACCGACATCGCCCTCCTTGTGGCAGTGGAGGAGGCCAGAGCACTTCTAGACGCGGGAGGATCAGTGGCAGTGATCCTCCTCGACCTCAGTGCGGCCTTCGACACCGTCAACCACCAACTCCTTATCCACCGACTCAGGAGTGTTGGTGTTGAAGGGACCGCACTGTCCTTGCTGTCGTCTTTTCTGGATCAACGCTCCTTTCAGATCTGGGAGAATAACACCCGCTCCTCCGAAACACCCCTCCAATGTGGCGTGCCTCAGGGCTCTTCCCTGAGCCCCACATTATTCAATATCTACATGTCCCCATTGGAGGAGGTTGTCATCCCGTTCGGAGTGAATATCGTCAGCTATGCTGACGATACACAATTAGTGGTGTCCCTTTCTCACCCAAGCCAACAACCTGCGGACCTTTACAACTGTCTGACGCAGATACAAGGATGGATGAACAGTTCATCTTTGAAACTTAACGGCTCAAAGACTGACATTCTCCTCCTTGGTCAGAAGGGGCTCTCTCTTCTACAGAACATCTGGCCACCTTGTCTGGGCCCGCACCCTGACCCGAAACCAGAGGTCAAAAGCCTGGGTGTCTGGCTCGAAAAAGATCTATCATTCTCAACACAAGCAAAAAAGGTAGCCGGGACGTGCTTTGGGCTCCTCAAGTCGACTCGTAAGATCCTGCCCCTACTCCCTCCTAACTCGCAAAAACTGTTGATCCAAGGCCTGATACTATCTAGGCTCGACTACAGTAACTCCATTTACCTAGGCGCTCCTGAGGCAACCTTGAACAAACTACAAAGGATCCAAAACGCAGCCGCCCGGATCCTCACCAACACTCCTGCCAGAGCCTCGGCCAAACCAGCCTTGAAGCTTCTCCATTGGCTCCCGGTAAGAGAACGTGTGAAGTTCAAGGCCCTCTGCCTGGCACACAGACTGCTTCAAAACAAAGGCCCCCCAATTTTAAGAAAATTCATTAAACCTTATAAAGCCCCAAGATCCCTACGATCCGATCAGGAATATCTCATCATTACTCCCAGAGTTAAGAAGGTTCGCACAGGTGGAAGGCACTTCTCGGTCCACACTGCTCGCCTTTGGAACGCCCTACCCCGCGACCTTAGAACAGAACCTAGCTATCTACGATTCGGAAAGCGGCTGAAAACCCATCTCTTTCCTTAAACCCTGACCTCGCCCCCCCCTGCCCACACTGACCCGCAGTTGTACTGATCTTAGCGCTGGGATACTCACGGGTGACTATGCGCTTTATACATTTTTTTAATAATAATAATAATAATAACTTAACAACTCAGGACCAGCCTATCTGAATAGACGCATACATTTTCACCAACCCTCTCTGTTCAGCCGGACTCTTACTAACACACATCTACCAAAGCAGATCTGGAGGTTGAGCCTTCTTTTACAACCTCACACTCCACATCAGAATTTCTTCCTCCTCTCTTGACTTTCGCTAGTAGCTGAAGACCTGATTCTTCCGGTAAGTTCCCCTCCGGGGACTAACCTCTCACAACTGCGACCACTAGGAAACCTTGACAAGTGATAACCTGCTGTACAAATACAGATAGCAATAGTTTATGAATGCTTTCATAAACATTCTACAAACATCTGTACAAGTGCTCGTTACTAGCACGCTATTGTAACCTATTTGGAACTCCCTTCTTCAATGTCCTTTACTTGTATCCATACAATGTCCATTAATCGTATCCCAGATCTGAA
Organism: Lissotriton vulgaris; assembly: GCF_964263255.1. Taxonomy (NCBI): domain Eukaryota; kingdom Metazoa; phylum Chordata; class Amphibia; order Caudata; family Salamandridae; genus Lissotriton; species Lissotriton vulgaris. Next base: position 1,178,275,290 of record NC_141693.1, on the reverse strand, counting down.
CCAATGAAATGTCCTCTATTTCTTCACACATTTTGTACTCTATTTGAGCATCCATTTTTGTTCTTACAAGGTTAATTTCAATCAGTCAATCAATCAGGGGGTCTATAACATGCGCTACTCACCCGTGAGGGTCTCAAAGCACTGGGGTGGGAGGGGAGGGGGAGCAGCTCCAGATCAGTTGAAGAGCCAGGTCTTGAGATCCTTCCTGAATGTGTGCAGAGTCAGGAAGCGTCTGATGTGCACAGGGAGCTCATTCCAGGTCTTGGCTGCAGTGTAGGAGAAAGCTCTTCTGCCTGCTCTGTTTCTGCGGATGTGGAGAGGTCAGCGGAGCGGAGGTTCCTTCTGTGTATGTGGAAGGAGACTCTCTCGTTGAGTTATTTGGGTCCGATGTTGTTGAGGGATTTGTAGGCGTGGGCACCTGTGCCACACTTGTACTTCCTGTCTACCCCTTTTAACCGTACACTCTCTTCAATCTCTACTGCAGCCCGATTGAAACCACGTCCTGCAAAATCTTTTTTTTAGGTCTCGGCTAGACAGCGCATGTGCTGCCTCGAAGAGACATGTTGTGTTTACCTGTGGGCTTCAGTTCGCCCACAGCCTTCCCATTTTCTCTCTCCATTGTCTGTCTCATATTCTTTGTCACCATTTGTCCCTGGCATGCATAGTCATGCCTCATCTTGCGTTTAGACCTCCCCCAGAGCATGGACTAATGTACTTCAAGACCTAAAGTGAATCAGGTATGCGTTATCCCAGGGCATGTAATAGCTTCTAAAGAACTTTTGTCTTTTGCTGTGTTTCTTGTATGTGAAATGATTGAACTGTTAGTGTTGCATCTTGTTGCTTCTCATTTCATCGGGTGGGACTCAGTTTCTACAAATTTCTTCTCAGGGGCGTAGCTTCAGGGGGGGTGTTACACCCCAATACATCTATTCTCTAGAAAATATTTCGGTACAGGTTTTTTCAGTCTGGCATGGTGAGGAGTCTGTCCGATTTCTCCTGAAATTTTTTACATGCACACACAGACAGCAAAACACACACACACACTGTCTCTGTTTTGAATGTCTTAAAAAATGTTGGTCATTTTACAAAGTATTGTTTTAAGTATCCATTAAAATCTGCACCCTGCTTCCTTTCCACCGTCTCAAACGCCCCTTCTGCACTGCTTCTCTTATAATGTATTCTAACATGATATGCCAGCATGGATTTTGGAAACCCTGAAGCTCATACCCCACCTTATCTTTCTGACCAAGTTACGCCCCTGTTTCTCTCATCTGGACACTTTCTTACTTATTACGCGTTCACTGATTAAGGGTTTCCGTGCGCCATTGTGCTTAATTTCAATTCTCTTCAAAGGTCCATGGAAAAAGCAGTCCATTTAATGTACTTGCCAATGCAATGTATTTCCTCATGTTCACTACTATAAACCAGCTTAACACTGTGACACTTTATGTTTTTTGTGCAGTTTTATATAGCACCAACATCACCCAAAGTATTAGAGCGCTGTACATTAGCACCAGTTACTTTACACAATCATTTTTGTAGGCACCATGAGATTACGTGATTTGCCTGGTTCACTGACAAAATATCGACTATCAAAATATCTAGATACAAAAATATCGAAGTCAAAAATATTGACTTCCTATACTTGTAATAAAAACTTACAAAAATATCGGGAAAAAATACAGTTGTCGCTAATATAGTTGTCTAAAGTATCGATTTTTTAAATATATAGAAATGTAAGTAGTAAACATGAATTAAATTAAATAATACTAATGTAATAGAAATAAAATATATTCAATAATGTTTTTGAAAAATATAACAATTAGTATAATTTTCAAAAATTAAAACAAATATAGATTAATATATATGTATTTACATATATCTGTATTAATATTTTTAATATATATATTACAAAAATGTAAATATAATTTCAACAAAATATATATGATTGCATGCATCAAGCGCTCATCCACGTCATTTAATAGCTAGCATACCCTACGGGGAACTGTTACGTCTCAAACGGATTTGCAGCACAACAGAGCAATTTAATGTCTGCAGTCAATCATGTTTGGAACGTATGCGACAGAGAGGGTATAGCGAAGAGATTCTAGAGAAAGCCATGACTAAGACCAATGAGAGACCTAGAACTGCCTTGTTACCCTGCACCAATGAACTGAACGTTAACACAGCAGAAGAAAATAGCTCTCCAAGACTTATCACCACCTACTGTAGACAGGAACGCAAAATACGGCACATCCTGAACAAAAATTGGCCCATAGTTCTTACTGACCCAATCTTGAAAACTACGTTATCAGAACGTCCGAATGTGACATTCAAAAAATCTAAGAACGTAGCCAATCTCTTATCCAAAGAGATTCCCATTGGGTCCACTAGTATACAAACCTGGATGCCCACAAGTAATGGCTTTCGTAAATGTGCAACTTGTAGGGCTTGCAACTTTGGAGCCAACACTGCCACATATAGCACCCCATTTAAAACCAAAGAACTACCAATCAGGGGAAAATATGACTGCCGCACTGAGTACGCTATATAAGTTCTCACCTGCACATGCGGCCTACGCTATGTGGGCAGTACAAAAAATCCAGTGTACATGCGTATCCTGCAGCACATTCGTGCAATTATCAATAGTGACCCAGCCTACCCGGTTGCCAGACATTTTAAAATAAGTCACAAAAAAGATGTAAATTGTCTGACTTATTTTGTCATCGATCAGGCACCGATTTTGAAGCGAGGTGGAGATAGGGATAAAGCGTTAAGGCAGTTAGAGACCAGATATATTCTGAATCTCAACAGCAAGCATCCAAATGGCCTTAATGACAGGGAGGATATGCACACTTTCCTGTAAATCTGAGTAAATGCTACCTATCCTGTATCCCATCTCGGTATGTTGTTATATAGGTTACTTGGGTCCATTCTACCACCAGTGAATGTCATATATCAGAATGCACGATTTAAATAACTACTTAAGAAGTATCCACTATGCGACTACTATAAAACTTGCAATTGTATCTCTCTCCACCTTTATCACTTTTTTAACCTTTAAATTCCTTGGTTGCACTTTAATCACTCAACACACTTACATTTGGATTTTATGCTTTCATTACACCTGGTTGTCTGACCTCGTGATAATCAGCATAGCACTAGCACTTTATTGATAGTATGGTCACAGACATAACAACATGACGTCTGGATGTGATATTTTAGACAGCGCATGAGGACATAATTATAGCTAGTTACACTAGAAATATAGTTATTTCTTTGAAAAATTGCCATTTGCACACTGATTTTTAGCATAATATTTATTAATTGATGCAAATCATGAATTGACCCTTCTTTTTATACATGGTCTTTTACAAAAAAAATTTTAACATATTTATATGTTATTTATTTGTTGCAATGGAGTTTGGTATTGGAATACTATATTAATGTGTATATATATGTCTGTACTAGTTGCAGTGTCATTCTTATCATGCTGCTAGTTCTAACTTTGCACAAGCTAAAAAACGCATTTATGCTGTTATATTTTGTTTGTTGTAAATAGAACCTGATTGAATATCTTACTTTATGGTGCAAGAGTGAATATGCTGACAACAGTCTAAAGACATCCTTAGAAAGCTACCAATTGTTTGTTTCTATCACCGTACACGAACAATCTATTTTCTATGTCTATGGTTAGAACACGTGGTGGTATCACGAAAAGAAAAAAATTGAGTGGGTGCTTTATTTAAAGTGACCACAACTGCATTTCCGTTATGTGATCAAGGGCAGTCCCTGCCCGAAACGCGTCATGCCTGCTGAAACTGCCAAAATGGATAATAAAAGCTCGTTTTAACACTCGCGAAGTCGTATGGTGGTCCTTACCTTCTGTGGTCTCAACCGGCGAACAGATTTTGCTTTATATATATATATATATATATATATATATATATATATATATATATATATATATATAGAAATACATATATCCAATAACAAACTTTTTCAAACAAACCATTTTAATTACACAAACAAAATGAAACAAAATAAAAATGTTGAATTTACTAAAAACAAATACAATCTTAAAAACCTTAAAAATTATACATATTATAATTTTAAATAAACAGAAACTTTTTAATATAAATGTAAACAATATAAAGTAAACTACAAAACTTTAAAATGAGTATACTATTCCCACTACAATTTATACAAGAGTAGACAAAATGTCAAACTCGGGAGGTGTAAAATGTACAATCCCCACTACACTCAATGCAGCAGTAGAGAGAATGTTGGATTGCAGAGAGGTAAGATAAACTATTCCCATTCCACTCAGTTCAACAGTAGGGAAAATGATGGATTGTGGAGGGACAAAATGTACTATTCCCAGTCCAGTCAGTGCAATAGTAGGGAAAGTGTTGGACTGCGGAGGGGTAAAATTTACTATACCCACTCCAGTCAGTGTAACAGTAGGGAAAGTGTTGCATTGTGGAGGGCTAAAATGTACTATTCCCCATCCAATCAGTGCGACACAAGAGAAAGTGTTGGATTGCGGAAGGGTAAATTGTACTATTCCCACTACAGTCAGTTCAACAGTAGGGAAAGTGTTGGATTGCGGAGGGATAAAATTAACTATTCCCACCCCAATGAGTGCAACAGTAGGTAAAATGTACTATTCCCACTGCAGTCAATGCAACATTAGAAACCAAACAAATTCTCAACACAATAAAATTATTTCGAAAACATAGTAAACAAATATAAATATACATGTTAAAAAAATAAAAATATATTTTATATTAAAAATTAAATTAAACCCACCTCCCGCCTGTCGCTGCTTGCCTATGCTGAACAGTCATTGCAAAGATCCCCTCCTCCTCCAGATCCCCTCCTCCTCCAGATCCCCTCCTCTCCCGACTCAGATTCTCACATTTGCTTTTTGTTGCAGTTTTTTGTAGCACCAACACCACCAAAGGAATTAGAGCGCTCTACATAATCACAAGTTACTTTTTTGTGCAGTTTTATATGGCACCAAACACCACCCAAATGTATTGGAGCGCTTTACATTAGCACCAGTTACTTTACACAAGGATACATTCATTATTGTGAGCATGGGGAGATTAAATGATTTGCCAAGAATCAAGGATGTTAAGCAGACACTGAAACTCCATTTCATAGATCCGTGGTAAGCAGCAGGGGCCCTTACACCTCATCCTCTCTCAAGAGGACGCCACATCCTCTCCCTAGCCTCAGATCCACATTTTGTGATTATGGCCAAATCACTTAATCTCTATGTGGCAGGCCACATTTGCTGTAGGTTACCCGTCCACCTCCCGTCCGTACCTGCTTGCCCGCTGAACTCTGTTGCACAGAATCTGCTTTTCACATTTTTTTTGTGAAGTTTTATATAGCGCCAACACCATCCAAAGATATTGGAGCGCTTTACATCAGCACCATTTACTTGACACAATCATTTCTGTCGGCACCGCAAAATTAAGTGATTTGCCCAAAATCAAGGATGTTAAGCTAATGCCGAAACTCAAACCCGGTTTCCAAGTTCCAAAGTCGGCAGCTCTGGCCTTCAAGCCACATCTCCTCCTGAAAGTACATCATATCATCTCCCTAGCCTCGACCTCAGTTACACATTTTGAGATTACGGCTTAATCACTCAAATCTCCCCGTTTCTGAATACAAGCATTGGCAAAGCCAGTATGTTTCACCGGTACTATAGCTATTGTTTTTAGATATCAGATACACAGCACGTGCGTTATCTCAATGAGACGTGTTATGTTTTATCTGTGGGTTTACAGGCCGCCCACCTCCTAATACTGGTAAACTTTAGCGTCACTCTCATGTTCTTTGATGCCATTCATCAAGGCAAGCGGGCATCATGCCCTCTTCTTGTGTTTAGCCCTTCCATAGCACATGGACCAAGTACATGTCTCCTTACACTGCTTCCGGTTATTGGAGCTATTTTTTCCTTTGTTTTCAAGCACTCCATAGGATTGTTTTCAGGCCGTCTCCCTTGTACACATACCACTAAAATGCTTGTGTTTCTACATAAACAAATGCATTCTTACAAAAGTTGTTAAAACACAAACAGAACTTGTTTATTTATTTGCACGGCCCCATGGTATTGAAGATCTTACTCCGTCTTGCCATATGCGAACATGAGCTATTGATATGGGGGCCCTTTAAGTGTTCACCAGTTACATTCCACAATGACACATTAATTTTTGTCGCTGATCCTGCTTCAATTAAGGTATATTTTTACCCCCTCATTGTTGCTTCCTCCTACCCTTTCCTGTTGTTTCTTGCCCATGTCCCCTGCTTAACCTGTCCCCCCACTGCCCGCCTTGTTGCTGCTTTTATTTTTTTGCACAACCTGTTTTGGAGCTCTCATTCCATCCCTACGTCTTGCCGTGGGCTCCCTTGTACACAAACCACTAAAATGCATAAGTGTACATAAACTAATGCATTTCTTTAAAAAGTTGATAAAACATGTATAGCACTTTTTTTTGAACAGTCAGATAGTATTGGAGTGATTGCTCAGTCTTGCCAAACTGTGAACACAAGCCAGTGGTACTGGAGGGCTTTAAATGCTCACCAGTTGCATTCCACCTTGACACATTTATTTTTGTAACAGATCCTACTTTAATTAAAGTATTTTCCCCCCTTTATTGTTGCTTCCTCCTGCCCTCTTCCATCATTGCTTACCCATCTCCCATCCCCTCCTGTCTCCTTGCTTGACCTGTTTCCCCACTACCTCGCTTCTTGCAGGTGCTTTTATTTTTAAACATGTTCTGATGGTACTGGAGCAATTGTTCTGTCCTCCATCTCGCCATAGTGCTAACACCAGCCGATGATATTAGAGCACCTTAAGTGCTCACCAGTTACATTAAACAATGACACACTCATTGTCATACGCAGGGGGAAGCACAAGTGATTTGCTCAGAATCACAAACTGTTCAGTCGATCACGTAATTTGGAACTGGTTTCCCAGTTCCTGTGTAGGCAGATCTGGCCATAAAACATCCTTGCTTCACTTCAATGCTCCTCAACTGTTTCTCACTATCACTTTCACATTTGTTCAGAAAGACACCATCAACACTGAACAAGCATTGGCAAAGCCAATAGATCTCAGCAATGCCCGAGCTAATGGCCTTTTCAATATGAATGTATTTTAGCCATGTTGTCTGGCAGCATATTTGCTTTTCAGCATGGCTGAAAATCACTGGAAAAAAACTCTATGATGTGCCCAGCACAGGCCATGTGATATCGCTTTTTTATGTTGGGAGGGGCAGAACAATAAACTCAACATAGGGGGCAGGACTCGACGTCGGCTCAAGTCAACAGCCTGCAATTCTGGACTTTCACCATGCTGAACAGCAGATGTGCTGCAGGACAACATGGCTAAAAGACATTCACAGTGACAAAGCGAACAGCTCAGGCAATTGCTGGGACCGGTTGGCTTTGTCAATGCGTGTTACATTCTATGATGCCATAGCTTCCACCTATTCCCTGTGTTCTTATGCTCACAGTGACAATGTCACGTCGGCATCGAAGTACAACTAATATCCAATTCCTCTTTTACTTCCCAGATGTGTACCCTGTTGCCCACCCTATCGTAGTCCTAGACTGTCCCCTTGGAAAACTCTTTCTTTGTGTGCTATATGGCCTCAGGCGCGCAACACCCATTGGGCTGACCGGGCTTCAGCCCCCCCCGTCGTCATCTTCAGCCCGGGCTGCCAAGGTTCAGATGACAGCCCGACACGCTTTCCTGATTTATTATGTAAAATAATGAAAGTATGAAAACCGTTTCCCCACTTTCATTTGTATTAAGCCTCCTCTTTTATTCTCGGAGGCTTTAGAATCCGAGATTGTATTTTTAGTGACCCCTGCAGAGAGGCCCAGAACCAGCCGGAGGCAGCCATCCTCTGACGCTTTCAACAACCCTCCCTGCCCCCTACCTTTTGTTTTCTTTCAGAGGGGTGCCACCGAGGTGATTTCCTTGCCTGAAGCAGGGATTTCACCTAAGCACGTTTGATGTGCGGTGCAGCATGGAGTGTGAAGATGTGCACAGCAGGGGGGTGCGACGCCAGCAGGAATTCCTTTACAAAGGAAAAGCGTCACCTGCACTGGCCATCCCTTTCCCCCTGCTGTGCACATCTTCGCACTCTCTGCTCCAAGAGTCCTGCTGTGTGAGCTTGTGTTTCATGACTCACCTCTAAAGTGAGGCCCCTCCTGCCCTGCGCATTTTGGACACAGCTTGTTCGAGGAACACCTCAACTGATTTTTTTTCTCAGGAGCTGTCCTTACTTGTATCCAGTCTGTACTTGGAGGGTTGCCCAACCCGCAGATCTGCACGAGGAGAGGAGACACATTGCAGTGGTAAATGTTAGAGGACTGTGTTAAGAGCACCACACTTGCGTCCTGTGGGTCCTGTACAGGCATTTTTCATGTGCCCCAACGCTGTGGGCAAAGTACATCCCAGGTTTACACGCAGGTTTCCCGACTGAACACAGTGAATAGGGGTGCACGATAGTGCTGCTCATTGCATCCTATGGTCCCTTCATTGGTTGGAAGTCATTGTTGTGGTGGAGAGGAGCTGTGAATGTGCGTAAGCACGGATATAGCACCTAGTGGGTTTTGGCACTGGTGACAGTGCTTGTGCTGGCTATGAAAGCGGCACATTGAAGTAGGGTGCATGGAAGCACCTACAGTTGGTACCTGGGGTTGCGCTGTCGCCAGATGCTGGCAACAGTGGCCCAACTTCCAATAGGAAGGCGCTACCAGCTGAGCAGAAAGCAACTCTAATTTAATGCTTGACTGGTCCGTTCTATAATCAATCCGATTTTATTATTTTTAACAAATCTTGCCACTGGAGGGCGTTACTTGGTTGGAAATAACATGTTGGGGCCTGGTACCCCACAATGTTTGTGCATCGATGGATGTAGGTGCTTGGATTCGGTTTTTGCACTCCTGTGTGGGCTGTAGGGTCACATGGTGAAGTGAGAGCAGAGATCCTGCGTTGAGAATGATGGCTGTGAAGTTGTGCGACACCTGGTGTGTCCTCCCCTTACACCAAAAGTGTAATGAAGGTGGTGGTCAGGAACGCGTGCTAGGCCTCAGTTCAGCTGTGTGGGCTTGGGGCAGTGATGCCTCAGATACCTGCCCCCATGTCTGCTGAGTGCGCTGGACAGTGGTACCATGGAAGGGCGGTACTTGCAAGTGATGCTGTTGCAAAGCAGATTGTAGCCTCATTTTCAGCAAGTGGCCTTGAGGCGGTGGTGCCCCTGGCATGTCCTTGGAAGAGATGAGATGCTGATGTGAAGCAGAACAAGTCCCCTTATCTGCTGAGTGGCCCGACCAGTGGCGCCACAGGTGTGGGGGGGGGGGTCCCTGGGATGTTGTTTGAAGCATATGGGGCCCATTTCTAATACATCCAGTCAAGGGGTAGGTTGGCCTTTCTAAAGTAGTCCGCAGTACTGTAACAACAGATGATGGCCAAATATATCTACCATGTCCTTGGTTTGGATTGGTGGTATGTGTATTGTAATCAGGTTCGTAAGTTTATTTGTGGATTTTTTGTATATTTTCACGTTTTTCTTCGATTCACCCTCTATCTCAATAAAGACCGATAATACCTGCAAATCTTAAACATTCACTGTGCAGTAATTCAATTTTTACATCATCATAATACACAACTTAAGAACATAAAAATAAAAAAAACAATTTTTTTTTTTTTTTTTTTTTTTTGGTGTAAAACTTTTATTGACAGTTATCATCCATGGAACAGCAGTACATTTATACAGTAATCATGGTATAAGACAAAAAAAACGTTACGTACTTTTACACAGCTATTCAGCCGACAACCCTCCGGTCCGGCAGCACAGGATGAGGATGATATGGCAGACCATCAGGATGTAAATTTCAGAGCCATGAAGTTTTACTTTTAAGGTTCATTTTTGTTTTGTTCCTTTTATGAAAAATAAAAACCAAACCAAACGTAGTGGCTCATTTGTAATAAATAGACATAAAGCAGTATGGAAAAAGAGTTACTAGTAGAACACGCCGACCCCCAACCCCCGGCCATCCCTCATCACCCCCAAGCACAGCGTGAGCCGAATTCCCAATGACAAGAGTACATTTCTAATCCCACCCCACAGCATCCTACAGGTTAATCAATCATTTCCTCCTCATCATCCGAGTCCTCGTCTTCGTCCTCCTGCAGCGGGTCACACAGGTCCCCTCTGTACCTATTCCAAGCCTCCCATACCCTATTCCATTTCTTTGGGTTCGCTCTGAGTTTATATACAGTTCTTTCAGTTATCATCAATTTGTCCATGTTCTTACACCATAACGCCAAAGTAGGTAACTCCGCCACCCCCCATCTCTGCGCCACATCACGCTTTGCCACCATTGTGCCAATTGTCACCCATTGCTGTTGTCGGAGGTTAAGATCGGTGCCCTCCCATATATTTAGGAGACAAAGGCGTGGCTCTGGTGTGAGGGAGGTATCAAGGGCCTGTGAGATTGTGCGCATGACCTGTTGCCAATATCTGGCGATGAGAGAGCAACCCCACAGTGTGTGTAATAATGTGCCGTCCTCCCCACATCCCCTGAGACAGTGAGGGGAGTCAGCCCTGTGCATTTTGTGTAGGGTGGTCCTTGTAGAGTACGTTCTGTGCAGTACTTTTAACTGTATGAGCCTGAACCTGGCCGATACCCCAGACTCTCTCGGAGACGCCATAGCAGCATTCCAGTCCGTCTCATCCATAGCACCCAACTCATCCTCCCATTTTTCTCGCAGTTTCTGTAGGGGGTCTGGGAGATTATTTAGCAGTTTGCGGTATGTGAGCGAGGTGGCCCGTGATTGCATAAAATCCGTAAGAAGCCGGTCTTCCAGGGGTGAGGACTCTGGGACTGTAGTTCCTGGTTCCAACACTGCCAGGAGAGCGTGCCTGATTTGGATATATCTGTATGTTTCTGTGGGGCCTAGGGCATATTGCTGTTGAAGTTGCTCGAACGGGATCACCCCTGTGCACGACCAGAGATCTCCCACCGTAGAGATGCCTATATTATCCCACTGGGTGAACCCTTTACTGGTCCTGAGGCAGCCCAGTTTCTTGGCATCCCAAAGCGGGGTAAGCTTCGTGATGATTCCCTTCCATTGTAGCCTGGTGAGCGCCTTATACCATAAGGTGACTGTGTGTTTAGTAGGGCCAATCAGGTCCTTGAGGAGGCTTGGGTTATATAGGGGGGCCAACAGACTTTGTGTTCCCAGTTGGGCCCTGTCTGCCAGATATGCCGGGTCATTGTGCGATGCATGGATCCACTGGTTGAGCACCTTGATTTGAGATGCCCAGTAGTATAGCTGCACATTCGGTAGTGCTATCCCACCATCGTACCAACCGCGGTTAAGTTTGAGGTGAGCTGTTCTCGGAGGACGCTCACCCCATAGCAGGGTGGTGACAACTGCGGTGATCCTCTGGAAGTAGGAGGGCGGGATTACATCTGGAGTATTTTCAAAGATGTACAGGAGGCGCGGGAGCGCCATCATTTTAAACAGGGCAGCGCGGCCCAGAAGTGTGAGCGGCAGGGACGACCAATGTCGCACGTCTGCCTTCAGACGGAGGAGGGGGGGTGCCAAGTTCCGGTCGTTGAATACGGCCGTATCGCTGGTGACATGGATGCCCAAATACTTGAAGGAGACATCGGTCAACACCAAGGGACAGTGTTCAGGGAGGACTGGCCAGGGGCCCTTCAGAACATAAAGGACCGATTTCGTCCAATTGATTGTGTAGCCAGAGGCCGCGCCGTGTTTATCTATCGCAGAGAGCCAATAGAATCGGAACACTTGATTCGGGGGCAGACACGTAGACCAACATATCATCGGCATACAATGATACTCTATCTTCCCAGGTCTCCGTCCAACTGATGCCCTTCAATAGTGATGTCTTTCTGATAACAATCGCGAGAGGTTCAAGGACCAATGCGAACAATAACGGGGATAGGGGGCAGCCCTGGCGAGTCCCACGCGCTAGAGAGCTCGCTCGTGAGATATGGCCATTGGCCGCCACGTGGGCTACCGGGCCTGTGTAGAGTAGTCGGACCCATGATAGAAACTTCGGTCCGAAGCCCATCCGATTCAGAACTGCGAACAGGTATTGCCACTCTACCATGTCAAAAGCCATCCTGGCGTCCAGTGACAAGATGGCCGCCGGCTCTTTCAGGGAATGTGCTCGTGCCAATGCGCCGTGCACTCTACGGAGATTTAACGCTGTACTCCTGTGCGGCATAAAGCCGGACTGGTCGGGGTGGATCAGTTGGGAGAGGTGTGGAGTCAGTCTATTAGCAATCACCTTCGCTAGGATCTTTGCCTCTGCATTGATGAGCGAGATCGGGCGATAGGACGAACAGCACTCTGGAGGTTTACCAGGTTTTGGGATAGCTACTATCGTCGCCAAGCGCTGGTCTAAAGGCAGTGTCCCGGTCTCACGGCAGTTCTCAAACATGGCCAGCAATGGCGGGCCCAGTGTGTCTGACATCGTTTGGAACCATTCGATTGGTATCCCATTGGGGCCCAGTGCTCTGCCTGTGTGCAGTGCACCTATCGCCATACGGAGTTCCTCTACCGTGAGGTCCGCTTCCAACTCGGTCCGCGCCTCCGGTGTCAATATCTCCACTTCTACATCCTGGAGTGCTAGTTCTGCCGTTTCTGCCGTGACCACCACCTCTGGGGTGTACACCCCTTGGAAATGGTCTGCTAGGAGGTCGACGATTTTAGGAGGGTGCGTGTGACACGTCCCCTCTTGGTCCCGTAACTGCAGAATGTGCCTGCCTCCGTCCCGGTTTTTGTCCAACCAAGCCAGCAATTTGTTGGCTTTGTCGCCCACATCATAAACTCTGCATGCTGTCGATTCTATACGCTCTAATACCCGTCGACGGAGAAGGTCGTCATGTTTTTGTTGACAGAGAGTCAGCGCGTGGCGAGTGTCTTCTGTCGGTGTGGTCATATGAGTCACATTAGCCTGTTCCAACTGCAGTTCCAGTTCTACCAGTTCTTGTTTTTGTTTACGCTTATGATCGGTTATGGTCGCAATGGCCTGGCCCCTCAGTACTGTCTTGTATGCTTCCCAGAGAATCGTCGGTGAGGACACCGATCCGGAGTTCTCCTGGAAGTAATGCTTAGTGGCGGTTTTGAGGGACTTTCGGATCGGAGGAATTTTAAGATAACCAGGGTAAATGGGATAGAGACGCTTGCAAGCCGTGGCCGAGCAGGACAATGTAGCGATCAAGGGGGAGTGGTCTGATATACCCCGTGGCGCAATTTGTACATTGTCAAAAGTGAGTCTGCCACCCCCCAGTGTGAGAAAATAGTCAATGCGAGACAGGCAATTGTGGGTGGATGAATAGTATGAATAGTGGCGATCAGTAGGGTGAAGCTGTCTCCAAATGTCTACCAGACCCTGTGCCTCCAAGAAGTCCCTGAATTTCGTTGGGCCAGTGAGGAGGGAGCGAGCCGGAAATCTGTCCATGTCAGTGTTAGCCAGTGCATTGAAGTCTCCGCCCACCAACAGGTCTCCTTCCGGGAGTTCCAAAAGAAATTTACCCAAGTCCGGAAGTGCCGATGAATGTAGCGCTGGTGGGATGTACGCAGACACCACGTTAATGGGCACGCCCTCCCACTGCCCACACACCGCCGTAAAGCGGCCATGCTTGTCCGCTTTCGTGGAGTGATGTATGAAGCGTGACGTTCTTCTCACCCAGACACCCGGCCCCCGGGACCCTGAAGTGAAGTCTGAATGCATCAACATGCGATATCCTCTCCTATCCAGGGCTTTGGTGGCTGCCCCCACTAAGTGCGTTTCCTGAAGGAGGGCGATATCACAATTCAGTCTCTTAATACATTGTAAGACTAGCCCCCTCTTCACTTTATCTCCTAACCCCCGAACATTCCAAGACATCACCTGTAGCGGTGGTACAGCCCCTACCCCAGTGTCATGCGTTACTACAGTAGGTTGTGAGAGATCCGCCATTTTGTGATCGTGCGTGCAATTGGGTATCCCAGAGGGTAGGATGGAGCCATATCAATTAAAGAATTCCCCATTCCTGTGCAATTAATCATGTGTTTGCTCCATTTCAGTGTTCGAGGATCAGAGGCGACACACCGGGTGTCAGGAATACGGTCATATGTGACCACTAGCAGTTTCAAAATGAGGAATAGAGCCGAACAGTTCAAACCAACAAACCAACATAACCCCCCCGTTCCCAACATCCCCACCCACCCTGCTTCCCTGCTACACGGACTCCAAACTGCCCGCCACCCCAATTTAGCTGAGTGCTTAAACCCACCCCAAAGAAAACACACAGTTACTTGCTCGTTGGGGGTGAGGAGCACTCCGGAATTAGCGATCCCTCGTACCCTCCACGGATGCCCTCGGCCCAGTGTCCTTGGCGGTTCCAGCCGCGGTCCCAAACATCAATGTTACGTACATGTGTTCAAGGGTCCACCTCCTGACTTAGGTTAGCCTCGTCTCGTACCGGTGAGCTTCTGCCACTGTTCGTACCTGCGTCTCCGACATCGCCACGGTCAGATTGATGCGAGCCATTCTTAGTCCGTCCAGGGCGGCGAGAGTGGGAGGTAGGACGTCAGCCGTCCAGCCAGTCTCGTGCAGTGCCAGGGTTGTCAAAAAACCAGGTTCTGTTATCCGCCACCACCCGAAGCCTGGCCGGGAAGATCATGGAGTAAGGGAGTTCACGTTTCCTAAGTTCCTTTTTAACATCCAAGAATGTTTTCCGCCGCCTGGCCACCTCCACCGTGTAGTCCGGGAAAAATGCCACTGTTGAGTTGAGGATTTTCACCGGTGGCGAGACACGTGCCGCCTGGAGGATGACGTCCCGGTCGCGGTAGTTAAACAGTCTTGCTAGGATCGGCCTAGGCGCGGCCCCTGGTTTCGGTTGACCCCCCGGGACCCTGTGGGCTCGCTCCACGGAAAAGAAGGCCGACAGGCCTTTAGGTTGAAGATGAGTTTTGATGAGATCCTCCACGTATAAATCCATCGCCCTCACACCTTCAGTCTCCGGAACGCCAAGAATGCGCACATTGTTCCGCCTGGAACGGCCCTCCTGATCGTCGAGTTTGTCTTTAAGGAGCTTGTTTTCCGCCATGACCGCTTCCATAGCCGTCTGCAGTTCCGAAACATCCTCCACCAGCGATTTCGTGACAAGCTCTAGGGAGCCTACTTTTTCGGCCATCTTGTGAAAGTCCGCTCGGATAAGGGTGATTTCGGTCGAGATAGAGCCCACCGTCGTCTGGACCTGCGAAAGTGCCTTCATAACGTCATCCAGCGTCGCCTTCTTCGTTCCCCCAGGCTCGCCTGGTTTTACGGGGGGATTCGCCGGAGGGGAAGCGGTTCTATCGTTTGTGAAGCGGTCAATACGAGTCTGGGTTGTGCCGCCTTTCACACCATTCCCGGCCATCGTTCGGTCGCGGAGAGAATACAGTTTGTCGGTCCGGTGGGATATCAAGAGAAAGCACAGTCACGATGCGGACCTCAGTTTAAGATGAAGAGGGCTTCCGTTACGATGAGAGAGACGCTTCGATGGTCCCCGCAGGGCAGACTGTCGTGCGAAGTTCGGATGGTAGTCTTGATAAAGTACGGCCACCCTTCCTATGAACCTCCGCTGGGTATAGCGAGTAGAGTGTTACTGGGCAGGGCCGTCACTGGGTGTGGTCCTCCAGCACCGACCACTTCCTGTCTGTAGTAGCCGAGCAGGCTGCACTTCCGGTCGGTCTCAGTTCTCACTCGAGTGCCCGGAGGTGGGCCTGTGCTCCGGTCGGATCTGCACTCGACGATAACTCCGTCGTCCAATTCACGATTTTCGTCCGGGAACCTGCCGCCAGTCCCGCCCGGTCTCGGGCATTCGGTGCTGCAGGTAACAATTAGTCACGGATTATCGTGCGGATAGATGGAGAGGCCGCTTGCCTGCCGGAGCTAGTCCTCTATGCTGCCGCCATGTTCGGCCGCCAGCCACGCCCCCCTCAAATAAAACAAATTTTGTTGTGCGCACTGCATTGCATTTGGCGATGCAGTGCACGCAACAAAATTCATTTTATTTATTTTTATGTTTACTTGCCTGTATTTGGCTGTATTTCATAGTTTACTACCCCCCACCCTGCCCCTTTCCACCCCATGTCACCGCCCGGTAGCACTCCCACCACTGACCTCTACTGGTTCTTTGTAAGAATTTCCTCCATCTGAAGCCAGGCCCAATTTGTTAAGCTGATATATAACACCAGGCTTGTTCCCAGCCCATAAGTCTAGACTAGGATAATTACTTTTTCTTAGTTTCATTTCATATTTTGTTTACTAGACAATTTGGCTTGTGTGTGGTCTCATTTTGTTATTTTCTTCATTCTTCAGTATTATTTGGCCATTTGTTAAACATGTACGCATGGAGCCTCTTGGTGCTATAGATATGAAACTGATAACAGATTCAGCTTGGTGGAAAGAATTATAGAGTGAAAATACAGGTTTTTTGCTTTTTTCTTTATTTCAGGCGGGATAGTGGTCGGTAATGGTACAGAATAATCTAACACCTTACACAAACACACAAGTACAACACCATTTGAAAGTCTTAGTTTATTAAATGCAACTTTATTCTACATAGATTCCCTTCCTTATGCATTTAGATACCTTTCATGTACTTACGTATCTTTATATTGATTACTTTGCACTACCCTAGATCTCACCATATATCTCTCGCAATATATTCCCTACCTCCACTCTGACTCATCTCAAACCTCTCTCTACTACTCTCTCCAATGCACTGCCCTATTTCTAACCCTATACCTCTATCAGTATATTCTCTACCTACACTCTTTCATTCATCCTAAACCCAATACTCTTCTCTCCTCTACCCCTCCTTCTATCATCTCAAACCTCTTTTACTATTCAGATCTCCCAAGCAAGCCTTTCTAAACCCTTCCCTCTGACTCTTCCACCTCCATCCCAAAGCCCTTCCTACTGCTATGAACTCCCCTAAAAAACACATTCTAGACCTTCCTTTTTCTATCCCTCCACTATTCCTTTTCAATACAAATAAAAGACTAAGATTTAAACCACTCAGATTAATTTCATATTTCCCTATATCAGTCCCCACTAATTCTGTTTGGGTTCCAGAGTAGCGTGCTACCCACCAAAAAGCGCTTCAACACCTCATATGGGGTAGTAAGTGCTATATAAATGAAACCTTTTCCCTCTTCTATCCCTGCGCTATGCTTCTCAATCCAAATAACAGACTAACATGTCCAGTGCTCAAATTACTTTCATATTTCATTATATTAATTCACCACTGATCCTCTATGGGTCCCAGAGTAGCGTGCTACTCTCTGAAAAAGCTCTTAATCGCCTCATCAGGGTTAGTGAGCGCTATATAAATGCAATTATAATAGGAGCTGCGCCAGCCGAAGAGGTGAGGACTGGAACTTTGTGACAGGGATGCAATTACCAAGTTCTGTGTTTTTGCAGTATCAACAGCCTGGCAATTGACCTGTCTTTTGAAGAACAGCAAATGTAACATGATATTATCAAAATGTAAATGCTTTATTATTTCTCATGCACCCTCTGAATTCCAGCATGGTGATGATGGGGGTGCTGCTGCACAGCATCCCACCCGCCACTACTTCCACTGCCTATACATTAAAGCACCACGCTTTAATGTCTGTGCTGCCAATAAATTAATGTTTGTTGGTGCTATAGTTTGTAACAACACTTCAAATGGACACATTGCAAAATCTCAAATCCCTTCTCTGTCTTTGCGGGGTGGACAGAGTCCCCTTTTTGTGTGAATTATATCTGTGAGAGCGTAGCATGTTGTTCTGGGCTCTTTTGACCCAGTTTCATGGGCATTCCATTAGAACAAAGGCTGTAATTTTAACCATCTACATAATATCGTTGTGAGACAATTTAATGTATTTGAGTGACACTTTATTGCAAGATGAACACATCCCTTGTCTGTTATATAAATGGTTCACATTACCCTCTGTTCTCCAATTGAATTCTCATAAAACTGATTGTTGTCTAGTTTGGAATGCAGAATTTGCCATTTCTTTTTCTTAGCTTGGCCTGAGCATTACCCGATCCTGATTGTCTGCCATTTTAGCCCCGCCCCCATTGATTAACATGTTAACCACGCCCCTTTGTATGCCATGTTAGCCCCCCCCCCCCCCCCCCCAACTTAAGACCTAGTTGCGCCCCTGTATGGCCTGTTGGTGCTTTCACTTCTCTTAGTGTTCATGTCTCTACACCACCTTCCCGCTTAAGTGTTCCCTCCATCTGTACTTTGCTGGTATGCTACTTCACCGTTATGCAAGTTAGTGCTTGCTGTTGACATTAGCACAAGGTTTACTTGCAGAACAAATCATACATTCTAACCCAAAGAGTTCAAACTCAACCTGTATCTTCCATATTGATAAACTGGATGAATTATACTACATAATACCTGTTAGTACACCTGTTATTTGCAGCAACTTGTCAAATTTAGTGCAATATAAAATAAGCTGTTTCCAAAGGGATAGAACCCAGAACCCCTTCTGTGCACCCAGAATTGAAAAGCAGCACTCTACCCTGCGCTCACCCATCCCCGCCCTCGTTATAGGAGGGGCAACAAGAGCCGCCCTTCCACAGAGCAGTACAGGAGCCATGCCCTCTCTGGCGGAGTACAGAGGATTGCGGGAGTGCGGCCGCTGTGGATACTGCGGCGCCACCGAGGGCAAGGTGAAATACGGTATGGCGGCATATAGTTCACTGAAGCGCCGATCTCAGTCCGTTTCGCATTGTTTACGCAATCGCAGGGATCCTGTCCTGAAGGTAGGCGCATGGGCCGCATTCCTGCCTGCGTGACCGCTAACTGCTATAACAACCCCGCAGACAGACAACGGTCTTCCGCAGCAAGTACAGCAGAACAGACCATCACCAGTCACGGCGCACGGCTGACGCTGCCCTCTGCGTGCTTGTGTCATCTGTTTACTTCCGGGTGTCCCTTGCTCTGTTGCACGGCAACGTGATCGTGTTTCAAATGAGAGATGTCTAATCAAACAACGTGATCCATAACTATGTTCTAGGATTGTGCTAGTAGTGCTTCAAATTGGGAAGGTACTCAAAGTACTGAAAACATGTTCTTTCATTTGAAAGGGAGCGTATCAGCACTTCTCATGTAGTGCGCAGTACTTTAATGAGACAGTACTGACACTTCTCAGTAGCAAAAAACGGTGAGCTAGTGCGTACCTGCGCCTTTTATTTTCTGTTTCAACTGCTGGCTAGAAGGAGTCCTTGGCAAATCGTTCCTCCAGTTTTTTTTCAAAGTTGCATTTGTATGGGGTCACTTTTTCCAGAGAAAAATATTAGCCATTTGTTGACGTTTTACGATTGTGCATAGGTTCAAAGTGCTTTTTTCATATTTTTACTGTTTTAAATAGGTACTGATGAAGGGGATTGCTTGGGGGATTTTCCTAATTTTTGTACCCACTGGGACATTAAAATGCTGGTCGTGACGGTAAAAAAAACAGCCAAGTGGCCTACCTAATGGTGCGTGTAACTATCACATGCTCCACAGTGTCTTCTGTTTGCTTCAAAAGAAAGTTTCACCTGTCCAATCGCCCGCATTTAGAGGGTGCCATTATCCTTGGGTTTTGTTTTCATCCTATAAACAAGCAAAATGTCTCCAAGGGACATAATAGGGATCACCATACTGAATACTTTTCTCACCATTCAAAACATATTTACAGTGTGTCTACGTGTGGCACTTTGACATAACTCTCACGTTTTCGGAATGCTTGTGTGTGACATTTCATGTTTTTAGCCAGTGAACCATCATACTAAGTGCCATTTTATCTCGAATAGAAAAAAAGGAGTTATGGCCATGTGGCAGGAGACATTTTACAAAGTAGCCCTCTTTGTGCAATGTAATAAATAGCCTAAAAACTGAACTAAAATAGATTCAATGGTCTTCAGGACCGATATGAATCCCCACCACATGCTAACCACATTTATAACCTAATTCGTAGACACACACAGAACCACATACGCTACATCAAACAGGAGAACAGTTTCATAGAATACACATAGAAATCATTTTTTGATTCATATGTGACATTTTAATCACAACTTCTTAAAATGTCAAAGAAAAGGAAGAATAATGATTAACAATGGCCATTATCAGTTTCAGAAGTGTGGTCAACCTCTGAACACTGAGCCATGCTGCCTGTAGATAGCAGTATTATATGTGCTCCAAGTCATTGCTGCAAGATACATAACAGAGAAATCAAGTCTTGTAACTTTGCAGGTGCGGTCATTCACTTCAATCTCAAAGATAAAGTGCAGGTAGCCATTGCACGATACATACCCATTCAGCTGCATAGTGCAATATTGTTAAAAGCGTTTTAGAATTTTTTGTTACTTCCCAAACAAACTGATTTCTGTAAGTTTGTCCACAAATTGAATCAAAATGCTGCCTTTATTGCTTAGTAGGTAGCAATCCACAAAAAACAAAGCCTTCCCACTTTGGCCTCAAATAGGGTATTTAAAGAATGCACTCCTCTCAGGCAAAATGCTGAAACTAGCAACATTTTACAGCATACATAGGAAAAAAGGGATACTTACAGCTTTAACCAATAGTTCTTGTTTCTAACTTGAATATACTACATCACCCTATAAATTGCTTGGTCTCTCTGTATGTATGCCATCTAATGACAGATTCGTTTTGCCTGACCCATCCAGACTTTTATTTCTTTCTCTTTGCTGTGCCCCCATGTAGACTACATTTTTACAGTTAGTCTCTTATTACCTCTCTTACCCTTTCTGTCTCATACAATTTTTGAACTTACTGTTATGTCTCCACCTTCTCCACCTCGGGAGTAATCCATGCAGCCGTCGTCCTTTCGGTAACTGCACTCTATATGCAGCAAATCAAATCACACACTAACATATCATAAATAGGGCCCCCGGTTTATGGTATTTATTTTTTTGACATTTCCGTCTGTATTTATCCATATTTATTTTTTGCTAATTTTATCTGTAATTATCCATATTTATTTTGGGTTTTGTGGCAAAATGCAGCTGAAAGTAGTACGTGTCTATGTTTATTTAACCAATAAATATGCACTCCTGCTTGAATGCCTGTCAGATTTTAGTGACAAGACCACCTGCAGAAGATAAATCAATGCACTTAAATGAAAATATGCAC
Source organism: Lissotriton vulgaris (assembly GCF_964263255.1). Lineage (NCBI taxonomy): Eukaryota > Metazoa > Chordata > Amphibia > Caudata > Salamandridae > Lissotriton > Lissotriton vulgaris. Next base: position 1,178,254,047 of record NC_141693.1, on the reverse strand, counting down.
ATTTCAATATCAACCTTGTGCATATCTTCTGGTGTTACAGCGTCTATATTAAAAGTCCTTTCTTTTTTAACCCCCTCACCTGTTAATTCACACAGCTATTGGCCTGGCAGACAGTATTTACAATTACTCAAAAAGCAACCCCATTTCGGTTTTTATCCACATTTAAAAATAAATACAGACAAGAAAATAAATGTTTTCTGTCTGTATTTTTTTGTAAAAATCAGTAAAAACTGATAACAGGGAGCTTTAATCATAAAGTTACTGCTTACCCTCACTCCTTCTTTAATCTCTTATTATAATATCAAGTTCCTTCCAGTGAGATATTCAACCTTGAACTGTGCTTCTGTTTATGCCACCACTTCTTCATTTCAACTCTACTCCTCTAGTGTTGCATATATACTACTGCAATTAATGCAAACTTCCTCTCATGATTGTGTGGGAAGCTCTTCATGGCATATTTGAGCAAAATATGGGTTACTGGGCATCACACCTGCAGTTTGGAATGTGCCACTTAACCAAATTGCTTGCTATATTCTGATGTTTTTCTACTGTGGAATAGGCCATCATTCCTATGCCATGGTGCATGCATGGCCTTTCAAATGGAAATCTGGATCTGCCTTTTATTCACACATGCTGTGCCCACTACCACTAGCAGAGCTTCATGCTCCCTATGAGTTACACCATGTCCCTGGTTGGCCAACAAAGTATGATCTGACCCTCACTACAACACCACAAGCCTAGCCCCTATAATGCAACTCCTTACCGTCATCCTTTCCTCCGAAGGGAAACCAGGTCTCTTCTGATGCACATCACAGGTCACACCTCCTCGCACCAGCATTACCAGTACTAAACCCTTTTAGAACACTGCAGTGCACATGCACTGGAGAGAAATGCTGTTTAGCAAACACTCACTATACTAGTTTCAGAGGGGTGTCATTAGACAAATTAAACGGTTACCATGGCAATATTTAGTTTTAACTTGTGACTTGCAGGTCACAAGACTGAAGCAAAAGCTAATAAATAACACAGCATGAAAGAAGATGCTGCACTACAGCTGTGGGGTGGAGGAAAGAGGTGGCAATGGAAAAAAACATGGGTAGCGAAAGATAAGTTGAAAGAAATTGGACTGTTATTTAGAGTGGGTGGCTACTCACCTCAAGGAACAATCACAAGCCTTGTCAGCTGAACCATCAAGGTCACTAAATTAACCTTAACTCAAACCCTGGTAGCTATGCCACAGAGCAGACACGCTTAAGTTACGGTACTATTTAAAGTATTTATGCAGTACCAAAACAGTAATAAAGTCTAAGCGCAACACAATAAAAATTCCAAATGTGAAAAAATAGAGTAATATTTAATATACAAAATGACAAAAAACCAATAAGGAGAACCGGAAATATGATTTAAAAAAAGTTTTAAGCAGGAATATCGCAAAAAAAGCATAAAGTGACAATGATAGTTGATGGTCATGGTAGACTGGGACATAGCGCTGACTGCAGTGGAGCGTTGGTCGGATGCACCAATCAGGTTCATCTTCGTCAAAGATTTTGGATTGTGACTTTAGTCCGTTTCGTCCCAATCCGTCACAGGAGTACACTTCTAGGCTCCCCATGACCTCAAAGGGGCACTTAGAGGCTCACACAGTGGCAGTTAGAGGCCAACAGTAGGGTACTTTCCAGGTCCAGTATCACTTGTCTGATCGGCTGTTGCAGGAAAAGCCCTCTTATAGCTTGTTATGTCCATGTAGCTTTAGTAGTTAGCCTTTTTGACCCTCAGTGTCTACTTCTTTGTCCTGGCTACAAAAGGGAGAGCAAGTCTACTCTTCTAGCCTCTTCTCAGGTCTAAGACAGCAGACTCAGTCCTCTTCTGACGTTCAACAGGTCCAGGAGTGTTCTGAAGTGAGTGCCTGTAGATGCCACATGTATGCCTGCCATAAGCTAGTAGTGGGTAGGAATGACTCATGATATGCCCTAACCAACAGGTAAACGTTTCTGGGGGCAACTCTACCCACTTTGGGCATTTTCAAGGTGACGGATGTCTTCGGCCATGCTCAACATGTGCTCTGGGGGCTGGAAGAGTGTGCTGGAAGTGTCCTATGGTACTCGTGGTGCCGTCCCACATCTAACACTAATATCCTGTTTGGGGCATCCACTGTACCCACATTAAACCCAGAAACAGGAGTCTGCTAGAACAACATAGGGTTTCCAGCAATCAGACAATCAATACACTAAAACATTTTGGCATCCCAATTCCCTTATTCTCAAGGATGCCCCAAGGTTTATATGTAAAAAGCCACAGGCTGAAGCCTGGTAGGACAAAGCAGGTCCTTCAGCAACCAGACCATGGATGCACAATATTTGTGTTTACATTCTGTTTACCTTCTTTTCAGTGGTGGCCAGGGTTACATGTAAAAACTCAGAGGCACATGACTGGTAGGAGAAAGCAGGTTCTTCAGAGATCAAACAATGGATACACAATAATTGTTTTGTTTTCTTGTTTCCCTTCCTTTCATGTGCAGCCTCATTGTTATATGCAAAACTCAGTATACTTTTCAAGCAGGATTTGACAGTCAAGCAGGATTTAACACTGTAATGTCATAAATGCCAACAATGATGCTCACAGACCCACCCTGCATAGTCTGTCTGCTTCAGAGGAGTCATCTCTGCCCATTTAGGTCAGCCTTTTGGTTGCTTTTGGGAGGCACCTCACACCTTTTCACACTCCTTCAGATGCTAGTTACTGGCTGGCAGAAGTGGGAGAGCAAAGTTACCGTCCCTTAATATTTATTAAAAACCCTCCTACCACCACTGAATTTTATTTTTAATAACAATTAAAAATAGTTGTTTAATTACTTTTCTAGCTAATCACATTCATGACATACAGTATTAGCATTCTAACCTTAGTTTCTACCTAGGGCAGTTAGGCCTCATAGTGAAAAATAGCTTTTGGGTGCGAGTAACTGTAAGGACATTACATTTGTACATGTCTTAACATTTCTGCATGTCCTACTTTTAAAAAACATGCACTCTAACTTGTGGGCACAAAGGCCAACATAGGGGAAACATATTAATCCTTAAAAGAGAGGCATAAATCTGTCAAAAAGGTTAATTTTAACAAATTGAATTCCAGTTAATACACTGATAACAGAACATAACAAGCACACGTTCACTCAAGGGCATCTTGGTGCTGAATGACAGATGTTTATTGTTACCAACCTCAGTGGTACTCATTTTATTGACCTTAGAAGGATGAAAGGCTAAGTGGACCCACCGGGATTTAAACATGTGACCATGAGGTCGAAAACAGGCCCCCAAAGTAGACCCATTAGTCCACTATGCCACCAGACCCGATTACCGTCAGGATACCTTGCACTATCACTGCAGTGGATGGCTCAATAGGTGCTGCATGCCACTAGTGACATTTAACTTGCAGACCCCGGTACATGTTGTACCGTATACTATATGTAAGCTAAATATGCTATTTAGGAACATGCCAATACGACTGTTGAAAGTGGATGCACAGGCTACTTTACCACTGGTTAACAGGGTTAAAGTGCACAGAGTTTCTAAAGCTGGCAAAAATAAAGGGTCCAGCAACAGGCGAAAAATACTGGGTGGCCACTCAGAAAGGAAATTTTCCAACAGAAGTGATAAAAAAGCAAATAAAATAAAATAAATGAGAGGCAAATGCAATGAGTGTGCAAGAAAGGAAAATGCAAAGAAGAAAAAAATAAGCAGGGTAAAATGACATCTGGAAGGAATAAAACAATAGAAAGAAAGAATAGAAATGTATAAAAGTGAAGGGATAATGCAAGAAAGTAAGGAGGACGAAAAACTTGTTTGGGGGACATTTCAAGCGTGCCTTCATAGAAAAGGTTTGGATCACATGCTTCTCTCACTCATAGAGAGCAATATGATTTAAAGTGTTGGATATTTATTTTATGGCTATTCCCTTGATGTTATGTGGAAATACTATTTCACATCCTGCAAAGAACATACCCAGCCAAGTGCCCTGTGAAAAGGTAACCTGCCACTATGAGGCCCACACTCAGCATTGCTTTAGCTCTAGGACCTTTGTGACTCCAGAATTCTCCGTGACATCAGGTTGGTTACACCCTTCTCTTCCCACCACTTTCTCCACAGTGAATTGCCTGTTGCGATTACCTTGTGCTTGCCACCTACCCGTGGACTCGCCTCTCTTTTGATATCAGCTGACAGCTCCTGCGGCACGTCAGGAGTACTCTATTAGGCTCATAGTTCAACATTGTGGCAACAGACAATACCATCGACTCACTGTAGCTGTCTAGAGAACATTCTTGGAAGCTGCAGAGAGGAGATTGTGGATTTAGTGACAGAAAACTCATACATTGAAAGTAAGAGAAAGGAAGAGGATGGGCTGGGCGTGGACATGCAATGAGAAAATAACTTTTAGTGTGTGCAATCTGATGCCACAGACTACAGTGAGAGTAAGCTTGCCAGGGCTTAATTTGAGCCAGAGGTTTCCGGAGCTCGGCACTAGCACCTAATTGTCAATACCAGCACTTATGACCGTCTGCCACATGGTGGCACTGTTCGTCTAATTTAGAGATGAGCACGACTTAATACAATACATATTAACAATTAGTAATACCTTCCGGCCAAGCCATTTTATAGCTTTTTAGGGGGTGGTAGTGGTGGTGGGGGGTTATAGGCGTATGATGGTTAGTAGTTATGTTGGTACTGTCATTGGCAGGCTGGCACAGGCAATGGGTGGTGCAAGCTGCAGATGCCTCCTGAAGAGGGCCCTGCCAGTTATTGTTTTAAAAATGTAGCACTGCTGGCTCAGGTCCTAGCTGCCAGTCTGAAACTGCAAACACCAGACCTCTGACCGCAGCAGACATTAAGACTCTGCCAACCCACTGAAGGGTGACAGTGAGCTCCTAAACTGAAGCAAATGGAAGGAGGAGAAGTGGATGGGTATCCGTGTAGAAAAAGGAAAAGCCTTTTAGTGTGAGCCATGTGCCATCACAGTGAGAGTGAGCTGGCTCAGGCCCTGGCTGCCTATCTGAAACTGCTTACTCGTGACCTCGCACCCAATTAGTCAGTGAGGCAGAGGGTTACTGGTAAGCAGATGTAAGTACCGTACCAGTCTTTTTCATAGACAGTGCTCTGAATCTACATTCAGCTTTTAATCTAAATATATACGTAATGTTTGTTTAATTTAAAGCAGTATTACTAACATCACATACGAAGCCAAAGGAGATACTTAGAAGTTCTATTTCCTATGACCTGACAAAAATGCATTTTTAGCATTATCAAGAATTCAGTGTATTGAAACACCATAAGTAAAATAGAAAAAACTTTAGAGGGGGCATAGTGGTGTACACATTTGGACATTGTATGCAGTTGTTTACTGATACTCATGGCTAACCATTTTTCAGCTCTGGTGTTGTTTTGTTCGTGCTACATGGTTTCTGTAAGGTCCTCCATGTTTCCTTAGTCATATTTTGGTATGTGGGCTAATATTGGAAATTAGAGGAAACAGTGGCGGTTATGAGTGCAGACAGATGTTTGAACTACATTCTTTCACAATCCTGGAGACTTAGTGAGAGAAGAGGACTTATTCAGTGGACCCATGCCTGGTCTTTGGATGCTCAAGTGAACTGTCTCTCTGCTTCACAGGCATTGGCCTGCAGGTGAGCTCCCTGCACTTCTGTGAAGTGGGTGAAGTGAAATCATATAAGAAGCAGGAAAGACTGAGAGGCTACCGAGTGCTGAGTTCTACAAACCTATTTTAGTTTATCCTCGCTGAAGGATGTAGCTATCAATAGTGTCGCAGATGCAGTGGCACTGGAGCCAAAAAGGCTCAGGGGCTAACTATATTCCATCTATCACTGTAATTTATTATCCAGCTCATTGCTAGGGTGTCCGTTCGTTATACTTACCTGCATTGTGGACCAACATTCCCTTGCCACACCACTTTCTGAGCTTCTGCACCATAACTTTTGTGTTGTTTTTGAAGTTTGTGGACGATGTATAGTGATCATGATTTTTCCTCTCGCTCTCTCTTTTGGGTCTACAAGTATAAGTTAAAGAATAGGCTCCCAGGTCCCAGAATGTAAGAAGGACAATTATGTTATCAACCAGATATAGGTTATTGACCGTATATATTTACTTATGGAGTATTACATATGTTTTAAGGCTATTTCTGGGCTATAAAATTGCACTAGCGACATTTTGATTTTAATAGTGTGTGTGTGTGTGTGTGTGTGTGTGTGTGTGTGTGTGTGTGTGTGTGTGTGTGTGTGTGTGTGTGTGTGTGTGTGTGTGTGTGTGTGTGTGTGTGTATGTATATGTGTGTGTGTGTGTGTGTATGTATATGTGTATATTTCTCCACAACTTGTCCTGTCACAGGGGGAACTCTTATTAGCTGGTGCCACTGTCGGGACCAGGGCAGTGTCCCGTTAAATATTAGCCGCAATATTTCAAAGAATGATGATGGCACTCCACTCAGTAACTTTTCAAAGCACACACAGACCCCCATATTGACACGTGTATTCACGAACACCCACAAGACATAACTTGATGTCGGGGACCATGTAAACTGCATTCAAACCTGCAGCAATGTAGAGGGAGTGAGCTGCACAGCCAGGCCAGGAAACATAGGGTTAGAGAAGGGCTTGAGAGATCATACACATGCACACACACAAATGATGGGCTGAAAGTAACTAAAACCTCCGTGCACGGTACTCTGAAGTGAGACACGCCGGAACATTGGGGAGAGAGCTGGTGACAAGGGCACTCAGCCCTAGAAACAACTAACTGCACAAGACACGATTGTGGTACGGGGCTGATTGATCGCTCCACTTGCTCGCTCCTTCAATAGCTGGCACCAAATGTCCTTAATGGTTTCGCCGCTTGACGCTCCCACAGGACTGCCGAGAACGGCCCATCGGGGCGGGGAGGAACATTTATCTGCGGTGCCGGTTAATTGCAGTTTTCAAATTGGAAGCCCCTGATGAAGTGATTAACATCATGAAACGCGTTGGGCAGATTACTGTTGGACTGTGCTGACATGCAGCTTCACTTCCTTCAAATAAAGAAAGGTTTGGCAGAAACTTACCGAGTGGTGGGCTTTTTAGGTCTCGCCTGTCGATGCGCATGCGCATCGAGCAAGCGAGAGTATTGCGACTTATCCACTCTTTATCTACACTGCAAGGAATCGTGGCGATTCCTTGCAGTGCCCGTGACTTTTAAGGTCAATGCGCATGCGCATTGAGCTTATGTGCATGCGCATTGACCTTAAAAGCGCGTGCGCGTCCGTCTTTGTTTACCCGCTCCGCCCCCTCCCGCCGTGTCGCATTTCTCCTCCCCCTCCCCTCTCTTCCTTCCGTCTAACGCCGTCTAACTTCCTTCCGTGTAACATCGCCGCAACGGTCACATCACTCGTCTTTCCTAACACTAAGGCTAACCCTCCATCCTCCAAGCCCACCCCCCCCTCCCCCGGTAAGACTCCACGCGGTTTGCGTCCCTCGCGCAGCTCACCCGCTCCGCCCCCTCCCCTTCCCGCCGTGTCGCAGCCTACAGCAAGACTACGTCTCAGTCCGCCGCGAGCCATGCTCATCTACCGGGCTGCAGGCACACTGATCCTGCCAGTCATTCCCACAGGCCGGTCGCAGCTCCCTCGGTGCCGCCCGTCCTCCAGCTGCAGAGCACAGCGTCACACGTATCTTGTGTGTGTAAAGGTGCCCCTCCGATCCCTAATATAACCATTTGAGGGTAAAGGGCTTCTCTCGGGTCACCATTTAGAGGTTAGTGGTGCCGAAGTTTAATTTTAGATAAAGAGAGGCCCCCAAAGATAAGGCAGTCAAGGCGCCCCCAGTGACCCGCTCACCGCGATGAGCCGCTTCCGCTCTTCACTCACCGGTTCAGGGAACGTTCAGGAGCTTTCAGGGCCTCGGGCGCAGGCCTCCTGACTACGTTGTTGAATGTGCCTGCCATCTCCATCAATCACCCCCTGTGTTCCCCGGCACTCTCCACTGTTACTGGAGGGACACACGGGAGATTGTGTGGCTCACCGGTCTTCCCCTTCGCTCTGAGTCTCCGCTGCCACTTCAGTGCAGTGATGTCAGGTAGAGGACCCTTGCCAGGCTCACCTCCAACACAGTGTCTTGGCTCCCTGGGGGCTTGCAGTTCTCCGCCACCCTCCCGATGCTGCAGCAGGTCCTCCGCGTCGCCCCGGCAACGGGCCCTCCACCTACGCCCTCTCCGACGCCATCTTGATTCCACGGCGGCCACCAGTCTGGAGTCTGATTCACGGCAATCCTCACCACTGGGGTATATCCCTCGCAGCGCCGACTGTTCCGCTGATTCCCTCAATCATTGAGAATTGAATCACGTGTTTTGGAGGTGGCAAGCGCTATGGATGCGCTCTCCTCAGGCTGTTTGGAATGCTTTTAAGATGGCAGCCTCACAATGGTCAGTCAGACTTCCAGCTGTCCCGCAGTCAGCATTTCTTCAAAACGGACAATGCGGGCATGTTTTGAAAGGTGCTGTGTTCCAATGCAGTGGGTCATCTGCCAAGTCAGATGATAGAAGCGTGGGTCCCGACATTTAGTCGTGAAGCTCCCAAGCAACACAGAGCTCTACAGAGCTGCGGCCATCTCACTCACCCTCAACCCCTCACTCACCCTCACTCACCCTCAACCCCTCAACATCAACCCCTCACTCACCCTCACCCTCACTCACCCTCACCCTCCCTCACTCACCCTCACTCACCCTCACCCACCCTCACCCTCACTCACTCTCACTCACCCTCATTCACTCTCACTCACCCTCACTCACCCTCACTCACCCTCACTCACCCTCACCCTCACTCACCCTCACCCTCACTCACCCTCACTCTCACTCACCCTCACTCTCAGTCACCCTCACTCTCTCTCACCCTCACTCTCTCTCACCCTCACTCTCACTCACCCTCACTCTCACTCACCCTCACTCTCACTCACCCTCACTCACCCTCACTCTCACTCACCCTCACTCACCCTCACCCTCACCCACTCACCCTCACTCACCCTCACTCACTCTCACTCACCCTCACTCTCACTCACCCTCACTCACCCTCACTCTCACTCACCCTCACTCTCACTCACCCTCACTCTCACTCACCCTCACTCACACTCACCCACCCTCACTCACCCTCACCCTCACTCACCTTCACCCTCACTCACCCTCAACCCCTCACCCTCACTCACCCCCACTCACCCTCAACCCCTCACCCTCCCTCACCCACCCTCAACCCCTCACCCTCACTCACCCTCAACCCCTCACCCTCAATCCCTCACCCACACTCACCCACACTCACCCCCACTCACACTCACACTCACCCACCCTCACTCACCCTCACCCTCACTCACCCTCACTCACCCTCACCCTCACTCACCCTCAACCCCTCACCCTCACTCACCCTCAACCCCTCACCCACCCTCAACCCCTCACCCTCACTCACCCTCAACCCCTCACCCTCAACCCCTCACTCACCCTCACTCACCCTCAACCCCTCAGCCTCACCCTCACTCACCCTCAACCCCTCACCCTCACTCACCCTCACTCACCCTCAACCTCATGCTAAAGATTTACAAAAAAACCCATAAACAATTCTAAAAGCACTAACTCTAATGCTGCGAGACCTATTGCATTTCTAATGCTTGTTTACAACAGGCAACATTTGGAAATGATGTTTGGCGGCTTGCCTGAGCCGCAGGATAGAAGCCCGGCTGCCGTTCTCGGCAGTCCTGTGGCAGCGTCAAGCGGCGAAACCATTAAGGACCTTTGGTGCCAGCTATTGAAGGAGCGAGCAAGTGGAACGATCAATCAACCCCGTACCACAATCCACTGGGATATAATGAAGGAGCAATTTTGAATTTACAGAACTGCATCTCACTGGAGTTTTAACAGCGGCACCACAACTCCCAGGGGCCGCTGGGGTGGCCACACCAGTAGGGACGGGGAGGAACATTTATCTGCGGTGCGGTTAATTGCAGTTTTCAAATTGGAAGCCCCTGATGAAGTGATTAACATCATGAAACGCGTTGGGCAGATTACTGTTGGACTGTGCTGACATGCAGCTTCACTTCCTTCAAATAAAGAAAGGTTTGGCAGAAACTTACTGAGTGGTGGGCTTTCCTACAACAGGCAACATTTGGTGATGATATAGATATATATATATATATATATAGATATAGATATATATATTTATTTGTTTGCATGTAGGGCATTTTAGCCAGCACTCTTCATGCATTGGTCTATAAATGTGTCACTCCCAATTTTAATCCACCCGCTATAGCATACAGCAAGTGGCATAGAGTTAGCTCACTTCAGCCATTGCATACCTCTCTGTGAGTGACAGCATTCTATTCTTGTACTATGTACACAAAAAAGTAGTCCACCATTGTCATGCTGAATAAAATATAGTTTTTGTAGTCATAAAGCATGCATTGCCATATTAGTCCCTGGCACCGAAGGGAGCTACTCTGTGTATCAAATTGTACCAAATCTCGGTTATGTAAATGGGGGGCTGAGAAGGAACAGCCGGATTGCGGTGGTGTCTGACTAATGCACCCCGAGGGCACCCTATACCTCTGGTTACATTGTATGGGGAGTCGAGGGCTTTTTGTGCCTCCCACCTTCCTCAATTTTTATGTTATGTTATGTTAGGCTCCATTTATAACCCTCACAGCTACTCGGAAGTGTCCCGGCGCGGATGCCAAATAGTGAACAAGGAGAGGAAGGATGGCCTAATGAAGGATTACTTAAATAGCAGAGTTTTTAACTGCTTTTTAAACAGCCTAAGGCTCTCAGTATTACAATGTCTAAAAGGCAAGGCATTCCAAGCCATGGCCGCCTTAACCGACAGGGAGCTGCCGCCTAATCTGATCAGGCGATACCTAGGAACAACACAAGGCATTGGCCTGTAGATCGCAGCTGTCTAGTTGCTACGTAGAATGAAAAACATCTCCTAAGATAGTGAGGCCCTGTTTAATAGAGGGCGCCATGAACAAGTGTGAGAGCCTTAAGCAAAACCCGCTGCTCAACCGGGAGCCAATGTAGATCACAAAGGTTCTGACTAGCGCTAGATCTGCCAGGCACACCCAGAAACACTCTTGGGGTTTCCATACGTAGTAAAACCTCCATGCATTGTTGTATGAAAATGTTTTAAAGGAGCCAATGGAGAAAGGGCAGGTATGGACCTCCCAGGTTCAATTTGAGAGGCTGGCAGCTAAGCGGCATCTGCGAACCGTGATTTTGTCCCAACCACACACCCACACCGCGTGGCCTAGCAGGCGTTGCAGCTGCGGGTATAAGGGGCAAGGAGGGGCAAGTGCAGCACCATTTAACCTGCACCAGAAACTCATTAGTGTTTTCTGTAGGCCGGTAGATGGTATAGAGTTGCCAGAATGGTAGTCCTTGGGATGCCTCCCAGCATGGATACTGAGGGGCAACTAAAGAGCTTAAGGGGACAGTTGCAGAGCAGACATGGCACTTGCAGCCTGGGCACAGCCTGAGAAGGCTGCGGATGCCACACATGGGTAGCAAGGGAAGCTTAGAAACTGTGTCTCGAATCGGAATAGGCTTTCACACATAGAGCACGGACATGAACCTGGGCAGGATGGTGCTTTTATTGAGTGATTTATGGCATTTACAGTCTGGTGCATCTAAGGTACCACTGAACGATAGCTAATCTTTCGAGTGATTCTACAGTTGTCATCAGTACATGATTTATGGCACATATCAATGATTGATTACTGTTGTCATGATTTATGACCCACGTATAAAGTGTACTGCTCATAAAACTGCTGACTTATATCACCACCCAGCTGTTGGTTCATTATTCAGGAGCGAAGGAAGGTGGGTGGCCAGAAGCCAGAGGGCAGCGCATAGCCCGGCTGGGGCACCCTTGCCCTTACAACCCCAAGTGACGGCCAGCACAAGTAAGAACAGTGGGGTGGGAAGGAGGTGGGAAGTCAACAGACAACAGAATAGGTCAAATAAAATAAATAAATAAAACCACTTACCTTGCGCTCGCCGCATCGCAGAGTGCAAGTAAAAGGTTGTATTTCTTTTTTTATTTAATTTCACCTATCGCGTCGTCTGTCACCTTCACCCTGCCTCATCCCATCGCTCTAAACTGTGCTGGCCGCCACTGACTACCGCTGTTGAGGCATAAAAGTACTTTTGTATGAATGTGTTCCTTGTGAAAGGACAGAATGATGCATTGCCGCCAAGTTTCACAGTTTCCTGTATGTTGTGCTACTCCAGTCTAGGTTTTTTTCCCTTTGAATACTTAAACTTGTAGTCCTGGTTTATAATGGTATAAAAAAGACTACAAGTCCCAGAATTCAAAGCAATAATCTGTCCTGGAGCAGCACATCACCATGCATGCTAAAATTATAGAAGAGGAAAAGTGGAAAATTAAAAAAAATAATTGGTAGGATGTTTTTCTCCCATTGACTTTTATTGAAGTAGGGAGAAGGCGCGGATGGAGGCTGCGGAGTTCCACGCCTCCACTTTGCCTCCCGTGACCCAGGGACTGTAACCCCGCCCCTCGAATGGTGGACTGCAAGATCGCTGTGTTGAAACGCCGCGGCCACGACGGGGGGATGCCGCTGCTCTGGCGTCTTTTGTGCGAGCTGAAACAAAAGATCACAGCATATCGTTTAAGGTTGTGAGACGCCTGCTACAAACCGCCGTGTGTGCCGCAGTATATTTTTTCTTTTTGCAAGTTGCTGCTCGATGCTGCTCGATGCTTGATGCTCCCCGGGGTCCTAGGTCCTGGATCCCGGCACTGCAGCCGGCATTGCTGCCTCCCTCAGGTTGCTCCAAACTGCCTGCCTGTCTCGGTCACTGCCTCGGACACTGCCTCCTTCCTCGTTACTCATTTGCTCATCTGCTCACCTGCTCGAGGTTGCTTGCTCGAGGCTCGAGGCTGACGGCTCACGGCTCACGGCACACGGCTCCAGGTATCTAGGGGTAGATTTCATCGGGGGTTTTTTCTATAGACTGATGCCTGCCGAGTGATGTATTGAATCATTGCTCTGCGCTGCCCTGCTGATTGTAAATCGGGTCTGCAGCTACAGCTACTGGGCCTATGCTGGCAGCATCCCTGAATCTATCGTTCTGAGCCTTTTGAGCCTTTTAAGGGAAGAAAAAAAAAGACACCCCCTGGCTGAAAAAAAAAAAAAAAAAAAGGATTCTGGAGAAAATCTTTTCCTCTAGCACTGGCTTGTTAAGTGGCTGGTTAAGAGAATCGAACCCGCAGCGCCAGGAGCAGAAACGGGTCTGGTGGGGAAAGAAGCCTGCACAGGGTTTTTTTTGTTTGTTTTTTTTTTGCTTTTTTGGACAAGAAAACTGATGGAAAAATTATATATATATATATATATCCGTGAAAATGGGCAGACCTCAAAGGGAAGGCGAGGAGGTTGTGAAGACCAGCAAAGCCGAACTGGCTGCCCGTCAGAAAGCGAGAACGCGCCTAGCCCAAGCTAAAAAGTCCTCTCGCAAGGCAGCCAAGGGGAATGATCGAGGCAAAGGTAAAGCTGGAGGGGAAAGCTCAGCCGGGGATACGCTACCGGAATCTTCAGAGGATGAATTGCCTACTCCTCCTAACCCCAAAGAGATAAAAAAGGCTAGGATAGACTTGCAAGAGAGCTATGACTTAGTGGTACAGTCAGATCAAGAACTTGAGCTAGAGCCAGAGCCAGAGCCTGAGCTGGAAGTAGAATTACTGGCCGGCACTGTAGAATCAGCTCCGGAAATGTCGCCTCAAGTAAGAGAGGTAAAAAATAAAAATGGTAAAGGAGGAAAGGAGGTTAAAGACTATCCTCTTTTTGCGAAAAAAAAACACTCCAAAGTCTCTCTCTACGCAGCCCTCCGTTGCCGTAGCTCCAGCCACTTCATCAACCACAATACCTTTATCAGCTTTATCAGCCAACATTGCACAATCTAATGAACTATCTAATGACTCGTCCAAAGTAAATTGTCATGACAAGATGCCTGTGCCTCTTCTTTTAAGTGCTTTACAACCTTCTAGAAATACACTAGAGTCTCTGAATGGGGCGGGTCACACGCAAATCTGTTCCCCGTCTTCAGCTAAACAAAGCGAGGTACTGGGAGCCCCAAATACAGAGGGGGATAAAGTACAGTTGTGTTCTGGCGAGAATAATTCAGGTGCAACAATAAATCCTTTAGTAGGGGGAGATAATTTTGTAAGCTTAGAAGAGAGTTCAGAGGCAAGATATCAGCTGGGTATCCGCGAAATGTTGAACTTGATTCTAGATGAAATTCGAGAAATCAAACATAACCAGCAAGTGGAGATAGCTGCCCTTCAACTAAGAATGGATAAATTCGAGGAATCCATGCTGGGAATCCCAAAAAGACTGCAGGAGGCAGAGACAAGGATCTCTACACTCAAAGATCAAATGAACCTGGTTGCCGGAGAGTCAAAGGAGGCAGCGAAGAAGAAGAATGCCCTTGAAAACAAGTTGGAGGAGCTTGAAAATCATTCTAGAAAGTCTAACCTAAGGATCGTAGGGGTTCCGGAAGGAACAGAGGGCTCCAATCCCGTTCAGTGGGTTGATTCTTTTATTCACCAGACAGTCCTACCTGAATTCGAGGGAGATCTGACAATAACAAGAGCCCATCGTGTCCCGGCTCAGCGCTTCCCTAATTCTCCATTTCCAAGAACTATTCTATTGAACTTTGCTGATTATAGGATCAAGGAGAAGATCCTATCAAAAGCTTTCCAACATCGTCAATTTGCAGTATCAGAAACTGTAAAATGCAGGATCTTCTCTGACATGACTGCAGCAGCGGCAAAAAGAAGAAAAGAATTTGTGAAAATCTTACACTTATTCAAGGCAAATGGCGCTCAAGCCTCAATCGCGCAGCAGTCAAAATTGAAGGTCCTGGTTAAAGGAAAATTCTATTTGTTTACGGACATAGATGAAGCTCACTCTTTTCTGGAGGAGATTTCTTCAGGAACTAGGTCGGAAAAGGGGAAAATTTAACTTGGGCCTAATTTTGCTTATTTTTTTTTTTTCACTTGCATGAATAATGTATACTATCTACATGGGGCGGTAACGGATCCCTGGGTTACTAAGGGTGTAACAAAAGGACACCCAGATCAGAAGGAGTGGGAGGAATGTGGCCAGCATGGAAGGGAGGGGGTCTTCCACATTCCTGGGGAGGGTGGGGGAGGGGGGGTAAATGCAGTAAAAAAGAATATGAGCATTGGTTACTTCTCTAATCTTAGTTTTTCTAATAGGTACGCAGCTGTGATAAAATATTCTTTCAGATGAAAAGTAACACTTGTAATATCCTGTCAATCAATGTAATGGAATGTTAAACAAACAGAAGTATGGGGCATTGCTGAAATGGATAATTTTTATTAGACCTCAGGTGGTCTTCTTTCAGGAGACTCATTTGAAGTCTAATAGTCCGAAGTTGTTTATTCCTAGTTACTTTTCTAAAGTATTTTTCTCATCCGCAGGGGTGGCCCAGAGAGGGGTTGCTATCTACCTCTCAAGGGATCTTGCCTGGGAAATTCTCCAGGTCCATAGAGACGTTAAGGGCAGGTGGATCTGGGTGGCTGCCAAACTGCAAAATAAAATTATAAATTTTGTCAACTATTATGGCCCCATCCACGACGATATTACCGGTCTGTCAGAAATTTATGAATCTTTGAGGGGCGTTCCAGGACAGATAATTCTAGGAGGAGATTTTAATTTTATCCAAGACCTGTCAAGAGATACTTCTAACAAGAAAAAGAAACAGCTAAAACCCAAAACAAAATGTTTTTTTGAAGCACTCTTACGTGAATATCAATTAAGGGATCCGTGGCATTATAGAAATCCTGAAATTGAATCTTTCACATGCTATTCCAACCGGTTCCGCACTGCATCCAGAATAGATTTTTTTTTAATATCTAGATCTTTTTTGATCTTAAGAGCTGTGATTGGATGCAATCTATTTTCAGACCACGCTAGAATTGAATTAGAATTAGAATTGGGAGGAGTGGATGAGACGTGCCCCAGGTGGCAGCTGGACCGCACCCTCTTACAGAATCAGGACTGGGTTTCACAATTCAGAGATTGGATTATACAATACTTTGTAATAAATGATAATACAGCTGAACCCTTTTCTGTTTGGGGCGGATTCAAAGCTTCAGCACGCGCCCAGATTATTGCATACACTAGCGCTAAGGCAAACGAAAGAAAGTTAAAAATAGCTATGCTTCAAGCAGATGTAGAGAGGGAATATGCATTGCAGCTTCAACATCATTCAAGCAAGCTAGAGCAGGCTAAAACTCTTCTTCGGGATTATTTTGTCGCGGAAGAAATTAACAGCTCGAAAGCCTTTCAACAAAAGGTCTATGAAGACAGCCAGTTGGTAGGGAAACTATTAGCTAACTCTACCAGAAAAAAGCAGGAGTCTTCACTGATAGGGAAAATTCGCGATCCCCAGAGTGGGCTGGAGGAGGAGGATAGAGACAAGATCTCAAAAATCTTCCTGGATCATTTTGAGAAAATCTACTCTACGGAATATCAGGTAGAGGATATAATGATTCAGGACTATTTTGCAGATATACAAATCCCCAAAATCTCCGAAAGTCGGATTAATCAAATTAGTCGGGAAATAAATACCACTGAAATTCAAAATTGCATAAAGGCAACCTCAGGGGGAAAAGCTTCCGGCCAGGATGGATTTCCAATAGAATTTTATAAGGTTTTTTTGGAGAATTAGCAACTCCCTTGAAAAAGTTATATAATTATATTAGGCTAGGCGGGTACGTCCCTTCCGAGTTTAAGGAATCTACAATTATATGCTTTCTTAAAAAAGATAAAAATGTGTATGATGTTAATTCATACAGACCGATTAGTTTACTAAATTCGGATTATAAAATCCTTATGAAGATATGGGCTGAGAGATTTGTCTTTGCTGCTCAGGAGGTCATTCATCAGGACCAGTCTGGGTTTATTGCAGGTCGCTATATGGCAGCAAACACTGAGTTCCTAATACAGGCATTAGACTACTTTAATATTAATTCGACCCCAGCCTGTATATTGATGATGGACGCGGAAAAAGCGTTTGACTTAGTGAATTGGGCTGCATTATTCTACTCTCTCGGTCAATTTGGTTTTCCAGCCTCAATTATTAAGATGCTTTATAACATCTATAAGGGAGCATCAGCCCAAGTAATAATCAATATGAAACAGGCTGGTAAGATCAAGGTAAATAGGGGCACAAGGCAGGGCTGCCCGTTGTCCCCGTTGCTTTTTACTTTTTTTATCGAACCTTTAGTGATTAGGATTAGGGACAATGTGGCTATTCAGCCCCCATTAGTTGGCATGTCCAAATTAAAGTTGTTTGCTGACGATATTATTTTATATCTATCACCCATAAAAGAAAATATTGAAAATTTGATGAGAGAGTTCAATAATTATGAAAAGATAGGGGGGTATAAAGTAAATCCATAAAAAACAGAGATTCTTGCATTAAATACTGATCCTCTTTTTCTCCCTGATGATCTGCAGGCCCAAGCTGTAAGAAATGATCCAATTAGATATCTGGGCATATATGTCACCACTGAATATGATATGCTCTATTCTATGAATTATATCAGGATGAAGAACAAAATCCAGAGCCTTTTAGATCACTGGCTTCTTCTCCCACTATCAATTATAGGTAGGGTCTCCTTGATCAAGATGTCGGTGTTGCCTTTACTTATCTTTTTGTTCAGTAACGTGCCCATTAAAATTAATTTAACATTTTTTAAAGAACTCGAAACAATGCTGAGAGGCTTTATATGGGGAAAGAAAACTTCAAGAGTTAAACTTCCAGTATTACAACTTCCAGCTGAACAAGGAGGCTTAGCTCTACCTCATTTAAGGACCTACTATGAAGCTGCATTTCTTGATATAGTGGCAGGATTATTGAGGAATAATCAAACA
The DNA here is from genome assembly GCF_964263255.1 of Lissotriton vulgaris. Taxonomy (NCBI): domain Eukaryota; kingdom Metazoa; phylum Chordata; class Amphibia; order Caudata; family Salamandridae; genus Lissotriton; species Lissotriton vulgaris. The sequence goes on along the minus strand of NC_141693.1, from coordinate 1,178,236,061 downwards.
AGAGATAATTTTTTTCTTACAAGAATGCTACAAGAGATAGACTCTCAAATTCCAGTTTTTTTTAAAATCGCAAGGCTCCCAAAGAGGTCTAGATACAAAACTTTAAGAGAATATGCCTTAAGAATGTCACTCCTTTTCAGAAAACATGGCACTAATAGCTCTCATTATCTAAGCTTGAAAGAATGTATTCAAATAGGCCTCCCTCTAAGCCTGAATCGTATTAAATCTTGGGAACTTTGTGGCTTCCGAGAGCTAAGACATTTTGTAATCCAAAACAGGGTAATTAGTTGGCAGGAGGTAACCGCTAGAATAAATGGTTCATTACATCCGACTTTTTTTGAATATATGCAGATTGGTAATTTTATTAGAAAAGAGATAAGTGGCCTGTTTAATCCCCCTAATAGCATATTAATAGCCTTGTATGATAGAATGAGTGTAGGTATCGGATACTGGTATAAGATGCTTCATTGCTCAAATCAAAATGTTTTAGTAGACAGTCATCTTGAGAAAATAAATCTAGCTACACAATGTAACTTTTCCATAAAGGATTGGGAGGTCATTTGTGAGTTGGGGAATAGATCATTGCGAGCTGCCAACTATAAAAGGATGTGCTTTCTGTCTCGCTGGTTAGCATATTATACACCGGAGGCTTTGGAAAGGATGTTTCCCGGAACTGAGAATAAATGCTTCAGATGTATGGCTAGTAGCCAGGGAGGATGGCATCATATTTTTTTTTCTTGCCACCAGTTAGAAACTTTCTGGAAGGGAATATTTGCGGATATCGAACAGGCTATTGGGAAATCTCTTTTACCAACAGCAGATGTAGCCTTATTCGGTATATCCAAAGATAGGAGTAGGTTTAATAAAGCAGAAGAGGTATTTATACTTATTTCCTGCGCAGTTGCTCGCTCCTTAATTCTTCAAAACTGGAAGTCCTGCGAGATTCCGTTACACTTAAAATGGTTCATCAAAATGAGGAGAACATGTTATTTTGAAAAGGCTTATGCGGGTAGAGTGGGAGCTGTTGGGAGATTTGAGAGGAACTGGAAATATTTTGAGGCTCTAGAAGCAATAAAGGGAGGTTGATTCGTGAAGAGAATTGTGAGGGGATGTTTCCTCATTTACAGCCTATTATCTGATTTCCAGGACATTTACATGTACTAGCACCTTTTTCCATATCAGATTGCACGTTGCACTTTTAAAGATAGTACTCTTTTGTACTTTTGGTACTTTTGCATTTGCACTTTATTGCAACTATGTACGTTTTTGCTGATGCACTTTATAAATTGCATATTTTGCACTTAATGTCCTGGGGGGGGGGGAAATGTTTAACTCTGTAATAGGCTAACTTTTTCTATCACGATGAACCCTCCTTTTATCTCCGCATATTGCTTCCAACTTTTTAACTTTTTTATCTCTTGTTTGTTATTTGAGGATTTTGTTCGAAATTTAGTGGAAATTTGTGATTTTTGAATTCCAAAATTTGCCATGTTTTGTACCTTTGGCTCACCTTTTGCTCTATTCAATAAAAAAGATATATAAAAAAAAAAAGACTTTTATTCAAGTAGAGGCAATTTCAGATGGGAGACAGTCAAATTAAAGCCTTTTTCGCCTTGAAAAATCGGGAGTCTCCCGCCTGCATATTCTACTCTACTCTGGCGCCGTATGTATGATCCCAGTGACAAAAATAAATATAGGGAACTCACGAAGATCTATCATCGCCACATTATAGCTGAGAAAAAAGCTTATTATGACAAAAGAATTGAGGACGCGACCAATAAAAGTAAAGACATTTTTCGCATTGTAAAAGACTTTATTTCTCCCACCTCGATATTACCATCCCACTCCCACACGGAAGTATGGGTTCATCAACTTGCTATTTTTTTCACCTCTAAAATTAAAGCTATTCAAGATTCCTTTCCCTCTCTGAGTTCATTATCTGTATCTGAGCACAGGCTCTCTCGGCCCCCAGCCTTGGTAGTGGAAGGCCCCTCTCTTTGTGAGTTTCCTCCTCTGTCCCTACCTGTTTCCCTTGACCTTCTCACCCAGCTCAAGTCTGGCTCTCCGCAGGATCCCTGTCCTGCTAAATGCCTCGGAAAAGTTGTACCTGCCTTGAACCCCTTGTTTAACTCGGTGCTCAACATGTCGTTCAGCACAGGGGTGGTTCCTCAGGCTTGGAAGCATGCTTTGATCCTGCCGCTTGTCAAGAAGCCCAATCTAGACCATCTAATCCACGCTAACTATAGGCCGATCTACCTTCTCCCGGCCCTGGCTAAGGTGGTTGAGAAGCATGTGCATATCTCCCTCTCTGACTACATTGAGAGAAATGACATCCTCCATGATACTCAGTCGGGTTTTCGTACCAACATGAGTACGGAGACCGCTCTCCTTGAAGTCACTGATGCCATCCGGGAAGTTTTGGATTTAGGTGGAATGGCCATTTTAGTTATGCTGGATTTGTCGGCGGCCTTCGACACCGTTCCCCATGACGGTCTCTTTTTAAGACTCTCGGAGATCGGATTGCGTGGACTGGTGTTGAAGTGGTTCGAATCGTTCTTGGCCGGCCGCCGGCAAACGTTCTGGGCGCCACCTTTCTCCGCTGATATGCCGCCATTGGAGGTGGGGGTGCCTCAGGGCCCTATCCTGAGCCCCACCCTTTTTAACATCTACATGGCCCCTCTGGCGGCAGTGGCGGAGTCGTACGGTGCCCAGATCGTATCCTACGCTGATGACACCCAGCTTCTTTTCACCTGTACCAAGGGCTCTGACTTTGATGGTATGCGGATCAGGGATTGTCTGGGAGCGGTCTTCGACTGGTTTAAACAGCACAGTCTGAATGTAATTCCGATAAATCGGAATGGCTTTTCTTTGGCTGCTCGCTGGATCCGAGATGGAAGGCCTGGTGGCCTCCTGACATGTACCCTCCGGCAGATGTCTCTTCCAAGTCGAAGAATCTTGGCGTCCAGATTGATGATGGCCTTTCCTTTGGGCCGCAGATTCGCGACCTCACAGGGAAATGCTTTAGCATTCTAAAAATACTAAGGAAATTTCTTCCGATCTTGTCCATTGAGCATAGAAAGATCACAGTACACGCGTTGATTGGATCTCGCCTAGATTATGCGAATGTGCTCTATCTGGGATTGCCAAAATTTCTTCTTGCACGCCTTCAGCTAGTGCAGAATTCCGCTGCAAGGGCCATTTTTGGCCTTCACCGAAGAGCGAGTGCATTGGAGCTGCTTAAAAGACTTCACTGGCTCCCTGTCACGAGACGGATTGCTTTTAAGGCGCTGACTCTCGCCTTTAAGGCGCTCCATCTTGGTGGGGCCAGATACATCAGAAGGCGTCTTACCTTCTATTTGCCCTCCAGAACTTTGAGGTCGGCTTCTTTGGCCATGGCTTCGGTTCCTCCTATTAGACGGGCTAGAATTGGAGGTCGCTCCTTCCGATACTTGGCACCACGATGTTGGAACTCCCTGCCCGTCTCCCTTAGGAAAATCAGTAATCTACTGATTTTCAGGAAAGAACTGAAGACTTGGCTTTTTACCCAGTAAATGTTTTTCTGCCTTCTGCATCTGCCCTGGTTTTTTTTCTCTCCTCGGGTCTTTGTCAAAGCGCCGGGACACTCCATGGAGTAGCCGTGCGCTATAAAAGAGCCAAAATTAACATTAACAAAATTAACATTAACATTGGCATGTATACCCAAATATACCTCAAGGTGTCTTCCCCTCATGATCTCTCACTACTCAGCTCTACTCTCAACGCTATTCACAACTTGATGTTAGTGCACCAACTTATTCTCAATCCCTCCAAAACTGAATTCCTCCTCTTATCTAGCTCTCTCTCCCCGCCTCCTGTTCAACCCTGGTTGGATCAGTTGAATCTACTCAACAGCAAACCAATCATTGTGGACTGCGCTAAATCCTTAGGTGTCATACTTGACAAAAGACTCAACCTAATCTCACACATCAGTTCCATGGCTAAGAGCGCATGTTATCAGCTGCGCCTTTTATGGGGGATTCGCCGGTTCTTCCCGGAGAATGACCTAAAATTCTTGGTCCAATCGCTAGTTCTCTCTAGATTGGACTATTGTAATTCTCTTCTGACTGACCTTCCCAAATCTCACCTCTCTCCCCTCAAATCTGTCCTCCATTCAGCAGCTCACTTCATTTCACGGTCCAAACGAAGTGACCACATCACTCCTATCCTGTCTTCTCTCCGATGGCTTCCCATCGAGGCTAGAGCTATCTACAAAATGGCGTGCATCACCCACAAAGCTTTGCACTCTTCCTCCCAGTGCTACCTGGCGAATAAAGTGAAATTGCCTGGAGGCTCAAGACTGTCTCGGAATGCAGAAAAGTTCCTTCTTGAGCCCCCCTCCTTCAAAAGGGAAAAAATGATGGCACAATCGTTCTCAGGTAATGCGGTGAGAATCTGGAACTCGCTTCCTCCTTCGCTCCGTGCCATCACCTCCATCCAGATCTTCAAAGCAGACCTCAAATCTCTTTTATTCCAAAGACACTTTCAGAACTAATTCCCCCTTCTCAGACCCCACCAGGAAGTTCTTTAGTCATTGTAAATGTGTCACATATATTTATATTTTTGTTTGTACATCCTGTGCTTGCTGCGTTTGATTTTGTGTTCCGTTTGCCTGCGTTGTTTTGATTCTATGGCCTGCTACTTTTTGCCAGGAAGTTCTTTAGTCATTGTAAAATTTTGTCATTTATATTCATATTTTTGCTTGTACGGTCTGTGCTTGCTGTGCTTGAGATTGTGTGCCTTATGCCTGCGTCGCTTTGATTCTATGGCATGCTATTTTTTTTTGTTCCATTCCTGTAACAGTTCTATCATGTAACGTAACTGGTTCTATTGTACAGTGCTCTGACACCTTCGGGTAAAGTCTGCGCTTTATAAAAATGCATTAAATAAAATAAATAAAATAAAATAAATACTGTTGTTTTAGACATGTTGCGGGACGAGGAGTTCTGGTTTCTTCCAATGGAGTGAGCACAAAGAGCCTCACGGGCGTTTCATGCTCCCCTACTAAATGTGAGAGAACGCCCAATGGATCCATGGCATGCCCCGTCCTCCTTATCTTAAATTCTTTCTCCTGGGTCCTCCCTTTACTTTGTAATTAGACCCGTTGCTGCCTCTCTCTTAGGCTGTCGAACTGACGGCCCCCTGCCCTCGCACACCTTTGACTCTCCCATAATCCGATTTAGATGCACTTTTACAGGAGCACCCATTGCGCACACCAGGACAATATCCTTTGTTTGTTACTCCCACGAGATTTATTAATCTGCCCAGGATCACTGGATGTTGATCCATGTCGAGATCCTCCTTCTAGGCAAGCTGATACCCCCCCCAACTTTGTAATTAGACCACTTGCTTCCTGTTCCGTAGGCACCCGACCCCGCTGTTGATGCGCTTTTACCGCTTTTACCGTGCCTGGCCTCCGTAACCCACCTCTCTGTGCCTACTCCGACCCCCCCCGTTGGCCACCCAAGCCCCATGTTTGTGGCAAGCACTGCAACTCTCACTCTCCACCACTCCTGGATGTGCTCTTTCCCACACCTTGTTTCACTACTGCTGCCAAATGACTTTACGCAGGGGGCAGTCCTCAATGCGCGCTGCTGCGAGGCCCACCAGGTGGTACCTGGGCTAAGCAGGGGTGTGCAACCGCGCCCTGCCGCTCAGCTCAGATGTAGAACACCCTTCACCCAAGAGTACCCAGACCCCACCTACTTTCATGCGCTGTTACTTTTGCCTCCTAGCCTCCCCGGACTGCAAGCATTCTCATCTCCATGTGTCCCACAAGGGATCTCTATCTATCCCAAAGGTGACTGTCTGCCTCACCCGAGAAAACTACCTCCGCCCTTTCTAGGATTGCACCCTGTATAGCGCCCCTCTCCCCCCCCCCCACCTATCCGATGGCACTGTGATCTGTGCTGCGCCCTCCCTGTGTGCCCTTACTACTAGAGGACCGTCAGCGAACCCTGCAGCTGCCCGGACATCTATCCTTCTACCTGTGTTTGGTACTCTTTTGTAACATGCACCCGTCACTTTTCTCTTGTAACACACTGTTTGCTACCTCTTACATTTTGTTTGCTTAAGATACTTGCACAAGTGCCACCATTGCCTACGTAACGTTTGTTCTTGTGCTTTAGTGTCTGCCATTTATTGCAGTATTATACCTCTACTTGTACTTTTTACGCTTTTGTAACTTGCACACGTCACTTTTTCCTCCTGTAATGTACTTTTGCTACCTCTTGTATTTTGTTTGCTCACAATTGTCACTTTTGCCTCATGTAACTTAACGTTTGCTTTTGTAATTTGTTCACTTGTAATTTTCTCCTCATGTATCATTTCTGTTCCTATTGTGAAGCGCTCTGACACCTTCGGGTAAAGTCTGCGCAATATAAAAACGCATAAAATAAATAAAATAAAAAAATCACGCATGGACCTGGGAAAGTTGGCAGGGCAGTTTACATCATTTGAAGTGAAACAAGCCAACAGTGGAAGTGAGCTGACTTAATGACCAATGCTGCACCCTGCAGTGGTGAAAAACATGTGAATGACACAAAAAGACCAATAGATTAAGAGAACTGGGTGAAATCCCATAAAAGTAAATTTATCATACAAATGCTTTTGCTAAAATCATATGGTCGTAATTACATCATTAAAAAAGGTTTCGAGTAAAGCTAGACCTAAACAAATATAAAATCAAGAGATCTAGGTTATCGCTTGCAGGCTTTCATCTACAGCTACATTTCTAGGTAGGGGACATAGTCTAGTTTTTCCAAGGATGTGGTCATCTGAGAACTGGCACAGTATACACAGTCTGTTTTCTATGTCTATAAATACATTAGCGCTGTTTCGTGAAAACCGGATGCAGCAATAGCCTCATCTCGTGAAAGACTGGCGGCCATGTCAGAATGGTGTGTGGTTCAAAGGCTCGTTGAACGCACACACTATTCTGACATGGCCGCCAGCCAGCACTCAGAACCCACACATAGCTCAATAAAAAGAAGAAAGGCTTCCTATGTGTTGCGCACGATAAACAATACAAAACGTATCTATACATTGTATTGGAAATTGTAACCCAGGATGGATGCTGCCACGACGTTAATACTAATATTGTCGGGAATATGAATTTTGCCCGTGCGCCAGCCTGCTGAGGTCAATAGCTAGAAGGGAAGTCTGACTTTTCTAGATGAGTTTAGTGTAATCAGTGAATGCCCGCAAGCGATTTGGGAGCCGGGTTTCTCGCACATGCGCAGAGGGTGTTAGCCCCCATTGGGTGTAGAAGCTACAGCTGAGAGACACCGCCCGTCTGTCATGGCCGGGCAAGGGGGCTCGGGCCCCAGTATCCTGGAATACTTCGGGGGAGAGGATGGCTACCGTTGTGGATACTGCCGATGTGAGACGGGGAACATGTCCCACGGTAATAGGAGGGAAGAGATAGAGTGGGTATTGGGATGCTCTCCTATACCATCTAGGAACTGGCACATGAAAAAGTAAAGCGAAAGTGACCCTTCTTGAGCAGAGGTGCAGGTACTAACTATAGAGAATGATCCATCTCCACTTACAAGTCACTTTGAAACTTCCCACCCCCTTGCAATTTTACAAGTTCCGCTTGTAGTAACACATTGATATTTTGTTTTAACACTCACTCAGAAGTAAGCTGTGCATGTTGAAAACCCAGTGACACCAAAACCTTAGCCCCGCCCTACAAATGTATCAATATCGTATCCTTTCCATGTTAACTGTTAATAAATCACCTTCCCCCTCCACGATTATTTGCTAGACCAATCCTGTCCGCTTTTTAGCAATCTTGTTGGCCCCACATAAGACTGGTAAACTTTTATTGTTTGTTCTATAGGTGATCTATCACCTGTTCTCCTCTGCAGCAGTGCTTAATTTGAGTCGGTGCCTGCAGGTGGGATTAACTCACACTTATTTTTGGGCCCTGGGACTTCGTTTTCATTATCAGACTTTGATCTAGCATAAGAGTAAGATATAAACGGGGGATGAAAAAACTGTGACGAGAGAAAGTAGGTGTTAACAAGAACCTACAAGCGTTAGATAAAGGCACATAAAGCGTAGAATAAGGAGGCATAGGGTGGAATCAAGACTAAACTGCTCGGATTTTCGGCAATGTGGGAGCATATTCTACAGTAGATCATTTTGTGTTTTTATTAAAATTAGAGAGACTTGAGCGCATTTTTTCCTGTATTTAATATAATGCATCTATGCCAATATTTTGAACGTTGTAAGAGGGAGAATTTGGAGTCATGGTTTTTTATTTTCTCCATTGACTTAAATTGAAGAGGAGGAGATTTTAGGCCGGAGACACATAAAATAAAGTCACTTGAGGCTTAACAAATCGCAAGTCTCCTGCCTCAATTGGGTCTGTTGGAATATATGATAACTTAGCTTATCGGTTGACATGAGTTTGGCCAATTCATGATTTCAGACTTATGCTTTTAAAATGTGTGTGAGGAGCATTGCTTGCAACTAATGTTTTCTCTTTCTCTGCCTGTATACTGAGGGAACTCATCTGTGACCTTCATTGTTGTATTGAATGTAAAAACTTCAATTCACTTTACTGTCTTGCTTGCACTGTGACATTTTTAAAATTTATTAATTTCTGTTCATCGTGTTACTTTAGAGAACTGATTTTAACTTTATACAATTGAAGGCCACCTTCTCCAGCCAAATGGATGTGCTATTTATATTTTGAATGATGTATGGTTTTCTGTGTAGAGTATAACACAGGTTTATTGAATACATATGGAGTAAAAGTCATTATATAATGGGATGTGTTTACTGTTTTGTTATTGAGCTTTGGAATGTACCTTTCTTAATCGAACCACAGTGACTACACAGTTTCTCTGCCTGAAAGTGAATAAAAACTCACCATTATGGAAATTAGCCATCTTGGAAAGGAGACTGCATTTGGGTCTATCAAGCAATTCTTAGAATCATTTTTATGTTCTGTCCTCCCTATACTGAGCAGTCCTGATGACATATGCTCCTGTATTCTAATTGGCCTTATAGTATTTGGGTTTGGCTATTGACTACATTTGGACTCCGCTTCCACAGCTAGTAAGATTTGCATATATTTGCATTTAGCATATTTTGAATTGACTAAAATTATATATTTTTGCCGTTTTTATAACGATTCTTTAATATAAAATATTTTTTCATGTTTTTTCCTTTAAACCTTGTCTCAAGTGGATTCTCCTCTGTTTTTATTTTCTGGGTAAATTCTATAATTGTGTATATATGTCTCTTAGAGACTCTCAAATACCCCTGATCCATCAATTGACCCTTTTGATGTAAAAGGCACCAACAGTTTTTGTTAGCAGAGTATGTTTTCAGCAAACGGGAATGGTTTCGGCAATCTAGATGTTTTCGCAATTGGTTCAAGTGCAGTTTTGCAATTTAAATTTGCACCTTCTTCGGAATTGGTGGTAAGGAACTCTCCCATGTCCCAGCTCCACGGTATCCTGTTTGTTAGACCTGTCTGGCTTTTTGACGTAGTCCCTCCTCATTATTATTTATTTTGTCCCCTTTTTGCCCCTCATACCCTTGATAATTTTTGTCTACTGACTTTTTATAGGTGTTGGCCAGGGGGATAGGTGTTCTTTTCCCCCCTCATAGTTTTTCACCTCAGGCCCAGAGGCCTGTTCTGACAGGAAAGTTGGCACCACACAAAATGGTGGCTACCAACTGCCCTAACTGTCACACTCAGAACTTGGCCATAGCCTAGCATAGGGCATTCTAGAACCTTCTGGTCCATTCTGGACCACTGAGGGTCAGCCTATATAAGGCGGAATGCGGGGCAGCCATTTTGTCTACCTGTGAGAGTCAGCTGGAGGATAGGCTATCTCGGAAGGTGGGGAAAGGCTAGTGAGAGGGTTGATCTCCTGTGAAGGGAAGCAGCCTAGTTAATCCACTCCCCTACCCCCCTTTGGGATTCTTGTCTTGTCCCCGCTGTGTAAGTTTAAGGGAGACCCTGGGCGCCTGACTGACCCCTAGTTTTAGAATAGAGGGGTGTAGACAGGAGAAGGAGACTGCGGCGCTGCGGAGCGCAGTCCTCTGCCTAGTGGAAGGATCTGAACTAAAGAGGACTCCTGAGCCTGTTTTCTGTCCAGTAAGGAGGGCTGGCGTTCTAGTGCTGGAAAAGTGCACAGTGACTTTATACTAAGGAAGCCCTTTGATCCCCCCTCCCTTTTGAGGGCAAGAAGTAACCTGTTGGCCTGGAAGGCATTGGGCACCTCTTACCTGTGTCAGGACTGGTAGTGAGCCGACCCTCTCTTAACTTTTAAGGTGGTGGAGAGCGGAGAAAGGTCCCACCTGTTCTGGGACGTCCTGCAGGCTTTCACCGTAATCGGGACCCCGGGGGTGCCTAGCGCGCTCTGTATCAGCGCACCGGTGGACTCAGAAGAAGTGTGGGCGTTGTGTTCATGCCCGGCGCCAGCGCGCTGTTTCCTCACTGACTGGGGGACGGCCTCGCAGGAGGGGCCTAGGACCGAGCAGGCCCAGTGCGGAGACACTGTAACTCCGCGCATGCGCGGAAGAGCCCCCGTGTGGAGAAAACGACGACCTTCGCCGCTGAGGGGAGCCGAGAGGAAGCGTCTTCGTGGAGCGTCTGAAGACCGCTCTGCACGCCGTGGGACAGATCCTTCCTGGTGAGGTGCCGCCGCTCGTGTGGCGGATTCAGTGTGATAGCGGCCCGGATTGCAGCTGAGAGGGCCTCCGCTCCTCTGCGAGGGAGCGAGGGGGCCGATCACCGGAGGTGACGCGTCTGAGAGCTCAGGGGGTAAGCGGAGGAACTGCCTGCCGGCCGCCTATACAAGTAAGCCGGGGAGAGCGAGGGGTGGCGAGGGAGTGCCGGTAAGGTCTCCTGATCGTCTGGTTTCCTCCACACACGGTGCAGAACTGAGTGAGAGGAAGAGGGAGGAGGGCCTGGAAAACGAGTGGCCGAACTTGTACAAACTGACTGATTTCAGAAGCCTAGTTACCTGTGGGGTGCAAGGAATAACAAGAAATCTCCATAGACCCCTGGTTCTTGACAGTTGGTGACAGCTTGGCCCCTCTCTGATAGAAGGGTTTCTGAGAAGCAAAACAAAGCACAATGCACAGTTAATCTGTCCTAGGAAAGTAGAAGGGTTTCCTACCAGCCATAGTTATGGTGCATGTTTATATATAATGAACTATTGTAATTAATTGACAACTGGTGCAACAGTTTAAAAGAGTTATTAATATTTATAAAACCAAGTGTAGAGTACAGGCCATATTTAAACAAGCTTATGGAAGAGTAAGCGTTACATGCCAGACAGGGTTATGGTGTGTGACTAAATATATAGAACTGTATATACTGATTGCAAAAGTGTGATAGGAGTTCAAGAGTATAGTAATTGTTTTCAAGACAGAATTGTAATGCCTAAATTGTAAGATTTTGAATCCAAAGAGCAAAGATTTATTTTTATAAAGCAGTACTTATTTTCCCACAATTTTGGTGTAGCGTTATTTTTGTGTGATATTGCGTGGCTTTACTGTTGGGTGGTCTGCAACCTTTACACTGTGCCTCTGAAATGTTAGTCTTGCCCTAGGCCAGGCTACCCCAGTTCCAACACTGTTGTTCTGATCTAATCGGGCAATTCCATTACATTATTCTGAAGAGAGCTTTATGAAGTGACTTGTATTACACATGTTGTGTTATGTGGACTGTTGTGCGGCATGTGTGACTTTTAGTGACTAATAGTTTAGTGGCGAAGCAACCTTTGTCTTATCAGTGGTTTCATGCTTCACATTTTCTTGTGCATTAATCATGTTGAAGTTGAAATCTGCATTGCATTGTATAGGTTTCACATGAAATGCTGAATATGTTTTAAATTGTTTGTATTAAAAGTTTATGTTTTGATTTCAGGGTTATCGGATTCAAAGTAATCCAAGATTTCATGATAAAAATATTTAAGTTGGTTGTCTACTGAAGGCGTGCATAGAGATGTCAAAGGTTTTTCTCTTATGAGTCCTAAATGGTCTAGTTGCATTTAACTAATCATGGTTATGTTGTTCATTTCTTTGTGCACTGGAAATAGGTGCGCAGACCCAGAGGTAGATTTATTCCTGGTGGAAGATTTGTTAGTGAGACGGAAGTTGTTTAGAATTTCCCCTGTTAGACGTGAATTTGATTTCCCTTCCTGTATTCTGGTAGACAGACAACGTTTTCTTGTTTTAAAATGTGTTGCTTTGTATTTCAAGTCTCATTTTGAAATTGAATTGTGATTGGTTAATTGCGATTGGTTAACCTAGTTTGACAATGGGTGCCATTCTCAAAACGTTTGTAGCTGTTGCTTGTGAGGGAGATGTTATGTTATGGGGGATTTTATAGAGCGCACTAATACCAACAAGCATTTGCAATGCAATAGGTCTTGCATTAGGAAAGTTTGAGCTATTAGTATTGTAAATGACAAATCTTTTATTTATATGTTGGTTTTGAGAATAGCGAAATGAATAGCTTTGTCATTTATGCCAATAGTTTTAACTTTTGCAAATGTGACATCTTTAGCATTTGTAATGCAATATGTGTTATATTTACATGACTTAGATTTATTGATATTACAAAGAACAATGGCTAGTACAGTGAGGCACTGCCTATTGACTGCCCAATTACGGAGACCCGGGCGGGGCCTGACCTTAGCAGTCTTTGCATTACAGGCTGTGGCCCCGCCTGGGGGGCAGGTGATCGGATGTGACCTCACGAGACCTGGAACAGGCAAGGTCGGTCAGAAGCTGAGCGGGGCCGGGGACTCGACTTGAGTCACGGGTCAAATTTAAAATTATTCAACATCATGATACCACGAGGCCTGGACTGAGGGCCTGAAGAATCATGCTCGGGTGGCGCGGTTTGTCGCCGATGGACGAGTCATTGCGGCCACTGTAAAAACATTCCTACGTCGCGTGATCCCGGAGCTACAGCATATTCTCTCAGGAAGCCTTCGTGAGTTGAGTAAGTTATTCCCAAATCAATACTGTTGAGTCATCCTGCCAAGACACACGTTGTCTGTGAATCCCGTGCACATATAGGCTGTGGGAGAGCTAGGGCAGGCATAGTTTAAACTTTTGAAGCCAGAGCACGCAGCCGGGAGCCCGACTCTGCTGCCGCTCCGACTGTGTTGTGCTGCGCTGCTGCCGGGGCTCCCAGCGTGGTAATGAACACTTACTACAAAGCTACCAACCCCTGGCAGACTCGTGGGTGGCCGCCGCTGGAGTTGTTGCCTAGTGCCGTAATACTGCAGCCTGGTCCCCAGGTATGTAAAATAAAACTTCAGAATTCCATACCAGTCACAATGTATTTGCGTTTGAGTGTTAAGTATAGACATATGCTCGGTAGATTCTTCCTCAAGATGTCCTTTTACACACTCGTGAGCTAAAGCGCGAGAGTATGTGTGTGCCTAGTACTCACTTCTGAAAAGATGCTGCCACCACTTTTGCTCTGTGACCGCGGCGGTTGGGACACGCTAGTAGCCAGAAGGAGGCGTGCTCGCGACAGGCTGGGGAGCACGCGCACACGTTCCAGGCAGCGACGGAGGCGTGGCGCGCACCGCCTCCCTGTGCCGTGTCGCGCGCCGTGGATCTCGTCCCCTTTTGCTCTTCCCAGTGTGCGCACTGCGGGGGCCTGTTTCCTACGCTGGGGGCCTGCAACCGCCGCTCCCTGCGATGTTGGCGGAGGCTGGCGGGGATGCGCCCCCGGTCTGGGGGAAGCTGCCGGTTTTGCAGCCACTCTCGGTCCTTCCCCTGAAGCCGGGCCCGCCTTCCCACCACTGCCTCCTCCACCCGGAGCCTCCGGAGCTGCAGAGGAGCCTGACTCTAGACGGGCCGGAGTACAAGGAGGAAGAGGTGGTGATTCCGCTGACCACTCCGGCGCCTAACTAGTAAGTACCGAGATTCGGGGGTAGGGCAGATCTCCCAATGCATGGGGCGGGGGGGGGTGTCTGTGCGTGCAGGGGGGGGGTAGGGGGCGGCGGCGTGTGTGTGCGTGTCTGTATGTGTGTGTGTGGTGGGGGGCGGCAGCCTGTGTACGTGTGCCTGTGTGGTCTGTGTGCAGGGGTGTGGGGTCTGGCTGCGTGCGCACGGGAATATGAGGCACGAGAGTGGCACAGCGCCGTGCGCGCCCACGAGGTCAAATCTGCGCTCGTGCCACTCTCGTGTCTACATTCCCAAATACGGGCAACAATAGGTCTCGAGCAGACGCTGCTTGACCTAAAAAGGCATCTTGGCGCTAGCATCCTTACATCGTTGAGTCACCAGATCAGCATTGAAGACATGAGATATAGTGGTAAGCCGCTGACATATGACTAAACAGTGGATTAAGATTGTTAAAATATACAATTTGGGTAGATTTAAAGAGCCAAGTTTTTAGATCTTTCCTGAATTTCAATAGATTATCTTGGATTCTCAGGTGGTCTGGGAACAGGTTCCACTATTTGGAGGTTGAGTGGGAGAACCTTCACCCTCCTCAATGGATTTTTTAAATTCTGGGTACTTTCACCTTCTTAGCAGTGCTAGAGCATATGGTTCGCAGGGTGTGTGCCACTTGGAAATGTCCTAAAGAAAGAATGCGCCCTCTTTGTGGACCCAGCAGAGTGCTTTAAATTGAATATGTGATCCGATAGGGAGCCATTGTAACTCTTTATAAACGTAGTGACCGAGCAGAATTTTGGAAGATTTAAGAAGAACTATGGCTACTGAATTAAGGAGCGTCTAAAGTTAATGGAGGACTCTTGTTTGAGATCGCATAAATAATGCATTGCACTCATATATTTTAGAGATGACAATTGCTAAGATTACTGCTTTCTTAAGCTCAAGGGGGAGATCAAGTTTCCACTTTAAGGATCACCTGCCCATGACATTTTGATAAATTATTTTGCTGCACTTGTAAATATTTCTGTTGACCTTGTATGATCAAGAGCTTGGCTGATGTGGTATGCTCTGTCTCTGACAAGACAAAGTTGAATACAAGATCATCAAGTGAGGAGCCCTGCCCTGCCATGACCTTGTACCTGTTGATGGGGTCCTGCTGAAGAAGCATGTGCGGAAAAGCTGCCTAAACGCACTGTGGTATGAACCTCACCAAGTGGTCCTTGTGAGGAACACTGCTGTGAAGGAAGTAGGTTTGTCTCAGAGGATCCATGCATCTCACACGAAGAGAAGTAGTGGCACCCAGCGCAAATTCACAAACGCGAGTTCGCTATGGGGATCCAGGAGTGTGGGGCGGAGTGGAGGGGCGATGGGACAAGAAAATAAAACAAATAGAAGTAAACGGTGCACAACAGCAAGATGAGCAAAGTGAGTCAGGAGAAGTGCAGGCAAAAGTGTGAATTTCAAAAACCCTCAGAGCAGGTCAAGCTGTTTCAGCCAAAAACTGTGTAGATCAAATGGCAAGTGAAGATGAAGACCTACCATGTGGGTCCAAAGATGAAAACTGGCTACGAGAAGGTTTGCCTGAGGGCGTCAAAAAAAGTTACAGACTCGAAGCGTTTGGAGGAGAGATTGAACTGGAAACAGTGCAGTCAGAATCAGATTTGAGTGACAAAGAGCCAGAACAACAAATGGTTAAGAGCTGCAAGAGTGTTGGATAAGTAGTATACAGCATCTGAAAGGCCGGATCATTTCAAAATCAAACCTGAGCAAAGCAACATAACCTAAGAGTCTATCGTTTCATTTTTGAAGAACCAACATGAACTTATGGGGGAAGAAAGATGGAGAAAATCAATGCTGATAACATTTATGAAGAACTCAATATTGCATTTTTTGTGTTTCGAATTTTTCAAAAGTGCTAACACTATTTCTCAATCGAAGTCTGATTCTGTTTTTGAAAGAAGATTCATTTTTGCACCTAGCTTAGGTATCCAGTCGAAGATAGTAGGTGAACATTTCATGAATGGAGCGTATCACTGATAAAATATTGAGATTTTGAAGGATTTGAGAGTTCTAAGTTTGCACCCGTGGTAATTGTCAAAATTAAGACTAACATTTATTTAGCATTAAAGATATTTTCTGTAGTATTTTTATTGATAATCTTCGTGGGTATTCTGGTCAGCCGTCACTCTTCAGTTCGTATGCCTAATATAAAATTGAATCGCATATTGGTACTAATAGTTCAAGAGTTAAGAGGCTTGAATATCATGTGCCTGTAAATTAATTTAATGAGAATACTTATGCCAGCTCGTTGAATGAGTATTAAACTATTATGAATGTGGTGAACTGTTATGTTTGCATGTACATGCCTTTTTCTGTTGCTGGGGTTGTGACCTACAATCAACTGCCGTTTTCATATGCATTTTCCTGCACCATTTTGACGTTAACTCTGCTTGATCAAGTTGTCCTTGAAATTAGTGATGAAGATGTTTATCTTCAGTTACAGATATTACCTATTTTTGGAGCCTCCGGTTGTTTGCAGAACACTTAGGGGTAATTAAACCTGTTAGTATTACTAATATGCATTGAAAACAATGATATTGAATTTTATTAGAGAATTTCATGAGAGAAGAGTGAAACTTAGTAGTAATTTGGATGCAGCAGGAGAGTTTTAATTGCATGAAGAGGCTGACGAGAGATTTAGACGTTCAAAGATACATTCTAGGCTTAGAATTGAACGAGAGAGAAAAGGAATTATGTGTAAGTAATCTGATTGTTTAGAGTCATAGGCTATTGTTTAAAAGAGTGAATGTAATTATAATATTGTGGTTGATTATGAAATTTTAAAGTGAAGAATCCATATAGAGAGGGAAAATGTCTTAATTTAACCTACCACGAAATTAGGTGGTTAGCTGCTATCTAATTTTAGTGTTTCCTACAGTGTACCATGTGATTGAGATGAGTGAACGAGGACTCAAAAGAGTGAAACGTGGATCTGGACAAGTACTTATGGATATTTTTGGTGTGTTGATTCCGCCTTTTGGTTGCTTTGACTAATGTGAAGATTTGCTGTTGTCTACTTTGGTTGATCGTCTTGCATCAAATACTGCTGGGGCACTAACCAAGATTAACGAGGAATGATTGCAAACCGATTGATTGGATTGATGAGGATATTCTTCTTGCAAAAGAAGGCTGTGATTGCATAGTGTTGAAATTGAGGTATTGTTGTGTTCATACTCCTACTGGGCTTAATAAGCGATAAATATATAATATAACAGATGTTTTGTGTGAGGCAGAGGCTGTTGAAGAGATTGGTGCAAGGGAAGCAGTTAGTCATGGCTAACTGTGAAAAGAGATGGAATGTCAAAGGTTGGTGAATGGTTTGGAAATTTAAGTAGTGTCATGTGAAGTAAATCCTAATCGTATTGTGTGTAATAGGCTTGATACTTATTCTTAAGTTCTTTGGAGTAATAAATGGTAGAAGAGGGTCAAATTGTGGGCATATAAAAGTAGAAATGATATTGACTAAGAAGAGAAACATGGGCTGAATACGAGTTGAAAGATATCAAGGCTGAAATATGTGATGGCTTGCATGCACTGCAGAATTCAAGACGGAAAAAGCAGTGTGTCAATTATGGAATGGTTTGGTAGTGTGATTTTGAGATAATTTATAATTGGAGAGAGGAACTGCAGATCCCACAGTAGATACTTTTGTACTATAATTAATATTAGGGAGAGGTAGATGTAATGTTTTTATTGTGATTAATATACCATAGCTTATAGGGTGACATGAGCTTGGCCAAGTTGTGTTTTCAAACTTGCACCTTTAAAATGCTTGTGAGGAGCAGTGCCTAACACGAACTTGTTTTCTCCCTCCCTGTCTACGAATCAGGGAGCCTCAGCTGTGACTTTCATTGTTGTATTAAATGTACAAAATTCAGTTTGCTCTGTGATTTTGCTTGCACTGTAACGCTTTTTAAATGTATTATACCACGTTAGGTATTTTCTGTTTTGCTATTGGGTTTAGTAATGTAACTTTATTCATCTAACTACAATGACTGTCCCGTATTTCTATCTGAAGGGATATAAAAACTAACCATTTGGGAATTGAGACATGTCTTCCTCTGGCCCTCTCCGTGCTAGTCTGTTTATCGAGCAATCCTTAGAATACATTTCTTGTCCCATCCTGTGTGTACTGAACACTTCTTATAACCAAGGTTCCTTTTCTCTCATTTACCTTGTTCTCTAGAATGTATTTATTTCTAGTTGTTGACTACGTTTGGGCTGAAATTCTGCTGCTAGTCAGATTTGCATATGTTTGCATTTTACATATTTTTAATTTAATGGACTAACCATATATCTTTTTTCCTTCTGTAATGATTCTTTAATTTGAAACAAACCTTCATAGTTTGTATTTTGAACCTTGTCTCAAATTGATTTTTCTCTGTTTATTTTCTGAGCAAATTCTATAGTTGTGATTAGAGCTCTCGTCTCTTTTGATGGAAAAAGTGCTGACAGCAACCACAACATTTGGCAGTACTGACGCAGGTTTCTGAGAAAAATGTTGGGCACCTGCTTTTATTGCATTGCTAATTAAGCACTTAGGTTATTAGTACCCTTGTTCTAAAGGGTATTGCAAAACAGCTGTACGCTACTAAAAATTATGCATTTTGATTATTTAGTGTGTCAATTTTTACCCAGGAAATTTGTAGTTAGTACCTTTTTATAGCTGCCAAGTATTCAGTACGCTCATGAGTGCAGATGTGACTTTTGACTGCCACGTGTGACACTTTATCGTAAGTAAAAGAAACAGTTAAAAACTTCTAATAAGGTAGAGTTCACATAATGTGTGCAATGTGATAGTTTGAAAAGTGCCTTAAAACGGCTGCTATGCACATGATTGAAGTTTTCGTGCTAGGTCGCTCACTACCCTATTGGTTTTTTTTTTTTTTTTTTAGCCGATCAGTCTAGAATAATTTGTGATGCCATAATAAATGTAACCCAATTGCTATCTTGTAATTGTAAACATTATGTGCAGCCGTGATGCTGCAAGAAGCTTGACACTCTGAAAATCATCTCTGAAGGACCTGTGAGTGGGCGACTGGGTGGAAGGAGCTGTCGTGCAGATGATGTTAGAGACTTCTACTGAGTCAACAATAATCAACATCGTAAAAGCCTTTCATAGTTCTTTTCTCTATAGGTATATAATTTGGGGTACCTGTGTAAACCTTTTCATATAAGAGTGACACATTGCCGCATTAAACAAATCTCCAATCACTTAAAAAGCTTTTATAGGGCCTTTGTTATCAGATAACAAAAATAACGAAATCGCACGTTTCCAAAAACTACATAACTTGTCCATTTTGACACATAAAGCATGATTCTGGTACAGTGGGTGTTTCAGATGGTTTTTATTTAATGTAATTTTCAAGAATGCTTTGTTAGCTTTCCCACCTAACACACCAGCCACCAGGCAGTCAGTCTGTTACATCAATTAGCTAATTATTTTCTGCTTACCAGTGCAGCATGGCTCTTCCCTCACCTGCTGTCTGCAGCAGCATGTACCCCAGAGATGAATCGGCTCTAGACACTTTCGTCTCTGAGCCCTGGTTCTGCAGTCAGAGGCACTGCTAGGACACCGTTTTGTGCTCGGAGCACTGCCACTCTGTTGATGGGGTGAGAGGCAGGGGTAGCTTTTTTTGCCCAGGTGTGCAGTCTGAGCAGCAACATGGAAAGAGTTTTCGGAAAAGTCAGCAAAACAGCTGCGCAGCCTCCTTGTATGCAATGCATCACTGATGGCTGTCGCGGAGGGTCAATAAAGGTTACCACGAATAAGAAGTATAAATGGAGAGAGTGAGTGGAGGCTGAAACCGGCCTCCCTTCACCCGTATTCTGTATTCTTCAATTTAGCATTTTATAAGGTCTAAAGAAGACGTTTTCAACAGACCAAGAATATATATATTGTTTTAAATCTGTTTAATAATTTCCTTATATTTTTTCGCAATACATTTTTTTTTATGCTAGTACACACATGCAGAGAGATGTAACTACTGACTAGGAATTATGAAAAAGTGAAAAGACAAAATAAATGTCAAAACAGCAACTATTTCGGTGAGTCACACTAACCATTGGAGCACAAATCTATTTATTTTAAATAAGAGATGTCTGTAAATAGCCTCCTTCACCTCAAAAAATCTACTCGCATATATTTAAATGTAAGATTCAAATATTTGATGTCTGCCAGAATGTTACTGTTTGAAAATGTAATTCAACCTGCTCCCAGGATCGACTTTAATTTCAACAACTCCAACAAAATGGTGTTCAAAAGTGTCTCACTTTTATCTTGAATAAAAAATGTTAGCTTTCTAGTTGTTTATTGGAACTCTATGGTGAAGCTACTGTACATCAATGGAGAGGCAACTAACAGATTGCTACTGGTTTTGGATTACGTTTCACTCATCATACAGACGTATTATCTGACATGGATGTGGAAGACATTTAAGAATTTATAGGAATTGTGTCCTCATTTTAGCTTTCTAGATCACCTATCCTAATTTGTATGATGGAAAGAAGCCCCTCATTTTGTGTACTTCAGCCTACTCAGTAGGAAAGGCTTTAAACTCAACAGCTCGTTTGCCCTGGAAAAGGCGTTCAGTCATGTCTCGCATATGTCATGGATATGAAATGTTAGTATTTATTACAGCTGTATGGCGAAGCAGCAGCAAAAGAATGTGGAATGAACCAATGCTGTTGGAAGTAAATTTTACTCAATATGGCAAACCTTTTTCTCTTGCTGGAGGAGGATATTTGTTGATTTACAGAAAATGTATTCTCTTTGGTAGCTTCTAGCGCACCTTCTGTAACCTCTATTAGAAAAATCACGAGAGAAAACCTCTTCTGTCAAACATGATGTATCAGATCCCAGCAGAGGATCAGCTTTTTTGCAGGCGACAGTCACCTCAGAACTCACCAGTATTCCTAACAGTAGTATGGTATTGCCAACAAATGATTAATATTGTGAGTAAATGTGATATCCCCACTTCTGTATGCTTCTTTTTGTGACCCTCCGAATCAGTCTGAAAGGCCTGCCGCCTTGCTTTTTCTTTTTAAACACCTATTAGTTACCATGATAGTGCCCTTCGACAGGTGTGCCAGAACACCAAAAAAGGTGAGCTTGCCTGCAAAATTAGTTTGGGTGCTTGTTGGGATGGCTTTGTAAAAGATGCAGCTGGTTTAGAAGATGGTGCTGGCTCACAAGGAGAGACAGTCGAGTTCCATAACAATGGAGGTGACTGTTTCCTGACCCGCCATATACAAATGGGAGAGTTTACCCTCCACTAAAGAAAATGAAGTCTTATTAAATAAGGCAGCAAAACATATTTAAAAGTTTCACTTAATATGTTTTCTATTTAGGATGAAATGTATTGGCGTAGTACACCTTCTAGTGTTTAAGTAGATCATGATGCTCAATTCACTTCAGCCTTTCAAGTTAGAAAACGTTATTTCGTTGAGTGATGCCAATAGACAAATCCGTACAGAATATTAAAGGGGATTTCCAAGTATTTCACCTTGGTGAATTACCAGTGTTTCTTGATCAAACCGCTTCCCAGAATGTCGACAGTGCTGTGGTGGTTGGTGTAGGTCCCGTAGGTTTGCTTTGCCATACCTTTTATAAGGTGACAAAGCAGACAATCACTGCAATAACAAGAAGATGATGGATGGAATGCTTGAATTAATCTCAGCCACTGGCAATCGGTAGGCCCGCATACCAGCCCATAGTTTTTCATCCACAATCCCACCTCAGTTTGGACCCAGCTATGTGCAAATAGGTCTAAACCCTGCTCCAATGGGAACCGTCCATCCCGAACTGCCAGGCCGGGTCCTCCCTGAGCCGGAATACAAGCAACCTAGGACTGGTTTCTCCCTGAGTAGGATTCATCAGGCAGTTATAGCCTGGCTCCAGTGGTACAGTGAGCATGGGATCCACATCTGGGCATACCCATTGCTCTTGGGGCGCCATCTGCAACAACAACAACAAGGTGAATGGTGGAATGCTTGTATTAATCTTAGTCACTGGCAATCGCTCGGGCCGTAACCCAGTCCACCCTTACTGGGGCAAAACCTGTCCTGAGTTGCTTGTGTTCTGGTTCAGAGAGGACCTGGCTTGACAGTTTGAGATGGACTGTTCCCACTGGAGCAGGATCAAGACTAATTTGCATATACCTGTGTACAAACTGAAGTGGCATGGTGTACAAAATAACAATGTACTGCGATGCAGCCCAAGTAATTACCAGTGGCTGAGATGCAGCCAGAGTAATTACAATCCCACCGATCACTTTTTTGTATACTACATGCAAATAAGCTCAGACTTCTGTGATTTCTTTCTGCTGGGCTGCAGAGGGTTTCGTAGACATTTTAAAGGCAATTTTATTGTTTCAACTGCAGTGCGAGAATGTTTGGGAAAAGTGTAAATTTCCCCTGAATTGGACCAGAAGGCATATTTACTATTCTAAGTCTAGTCTTGAAATATTTTGCAGAAAGTTATAGATTCCAGGGATGTTTTAAAAATAAATGTTTCAATGTTGTACTTTTCAATGCTAAGTGCTGCCCTGATAGTTCTGCTGAAGGTAAAAAAACGTGGAACACTACAACTCGTTGAACACAAAATTGCTTCAGTTCATTGAAGGGTAAGTTTTCATCGCCGACAGTACCTCTATGTGCATTTAAGATCCAGTGAAATGTCAGGAAAACGGTGCATTGAACTCGAGCAGAAATCCGGAGACTTGCATACCTGCCGACGGTTCCTTTGCTCTTATCTGCTTCACCCTCTTTTTCTGAACTACCTTTTAAACCATGAAGTTTGCAACTTCTGGATCAAGGAACACTATTCTTTCTTCATTTAGCATGTGCAAGAAATCGCAGCTGGTTTAGTAAGAGCGATGTAGTTGCAAGTACTTGCTCTTTGTTTCAGGCAGTGCAAAAACTGATGGGTGGAATTTTGAATTATCACAGTCGGTAATTTTTTTTCTCCATCAAACAGGATCCAGCCTACACAAATCAGCCTTCTCAAATCAGAACATTCCAGCTTGAACTTCAAAGCGAGGTCATCTCTCTGCGGCAACGCAAGCAAACCCCTGACCGATATTGGCCTAGTTAGACCTGACTGGTGGCGTATGGCTTGAGCCATGTGTCGCAGTTAGTCTGGGGCACAAACCTGACCCCACCTGTTTCATGTATGTGAAGTCAGTGGGGGACAAAGGACTAAAATGCGTCTCCAGAGATTGCCAGTGGCTGAGACTAATCCAAGAATTCCTTGCTTCACTTTGTTATTGTTGTATTTGACACCTTAAGTGTGACTGGTATCCCCAGACGTGGTCCTTATCTCACTGTACCACAGGAGTCCAGCTATGCCTCACTGATGATGTCTAGGTAGACTGAGACTGGTCTGAGCTGCTTGTGTTCCTATCTCAATGGCACCTATCCTGGGAGTTCAGGCTAGACGGTTCCTATTGAAGCGGGCCAAGAGCGAAAACTGATTTGCCCTCATTTAGTCACCGTTTCGAGTGGCACTGTGGGTATAAATGGTGGACAGTTGCTGAGATTATTTCAAGCAGTCCCTCCGTCACTTTGTGATAGAAAACATGTGGTAGACCATGGTCTAGACAGGCTTGGGCATAATATGAATACAGTCTTAGACTGGCATGTTTAGACTTTAAAGCGCTAATTTACAGCAACATGCTTCTTGAAGGAAAACAATCGCCAGTAAATGGTCTAGAGTTATTATTATAGCAACAGCTTGACTGTAATTTTGCCCTGATTTCTACTGTGAGATCTTTGAAAGGGATCAACAAAAATTAGCTCACTAATCTGATCGTCTGTTTCAATGTTTTCTGGAATGTTCCTTGAAGGGATGCTCACTCCTCTCTTTTGCCTCCTAGGTATGTGGGCCCATTCATTGACTGTTCAGGATTATCAGGATCTCGTAGACCGTGGCTGGCGACGGTAAGGAAGAATGCAGCTGTTGGAGAAAGAAAGCCTGTCTACTCATGCAGTGTTTGGAAAAATAGCACATATTATTCATAGGTTATGAAATCCTATAAATATATTTTTTCCATACCAATGTTAATAAAAGTGGACCAATAAATAATTGCATTCAGAAAATTGTAGTGATAAATGTACATTTATTTATTTACCAGTACAATTCAATGGTCAAATTCCAAGTTATTACTACAGCGTAAGTAAGCTAATGACATATTCATTACAGCCTAATATTTTGCATATTACAGTTACTTTAGAGTTGGAAATTACTGTGCTAATAAAAGGCCCAGTCAGTATGATTTGATCCCACTGTATGGATTTACCTTCCTTGTAGCCCTTATGTTTTGGTAAGTGCTTTTATTTTTAACCTTAACAAAAGCTAAGCAGCTGTGCAAAAAAATAATCAAAAGACATCTAGAATGGTATAAATCATGTATGCAGGTCTGCAAAGAATTATATATTTTTATTGCCATTTGATTTATTTCATGGGAATTACATCTGGACCCAGGCAAAACCTTTCCTCTTGTGACTTATGGCCACTTTCCACACTCAACAATGGTAATAAGCACCTTCTTGCAATTTGGCCTGTTTATTTAATAGTGGTTTCTAAAGTGTTATGCATGCCAAGCATGACCCTTTAGCAGGAATGTGGGGTGGGGCACATTTGCAAAGATGGATTGGAGCATCAGTAAAGCTGAATGAAATTGATAGGTAGTTGGCTTCTGATAAGACTAGCAAATGCTTTGTAAGCCTTAGCATCTGATCCGCAAAGTGGCAACCTCTGGTTCCTGTCTTCAGACTTGTCTAACTGTAAACCAAAACAGTTGTAATGCTGGATGGTCCTCTCTGTGGCTATGATTACAGACAGTTTAAAGGACGGAAAAGCTATGTGACCCTAGTCTTGCAGAAAATTCTAAGATGGAGTGGATCAGCACAAACTCTGGTAAGATCTCAACAGATCTGCCGTTGAAGCTCTCTATTGTCATGATTTGCGTTTAGGAATGTACACCGTTCTAGTGGGCTGTGTATTGTCACTTTGAGTGAATTTGACGTGCAATTCTATAGTTTGGCTTTGAAGCCTCAGCAGTCTGTGTGTACTACAAAGACCTTTGCTGAGTCTTATTCTGGGCAAGGATAACCCAGAATTTTGTTTCTTCCGACGTGCCACATCTTTAGGTCTCGCCGGAGACTGTGTATATGCTGTTGCTTGCAAAATTCTTTTTGTTTAAATCTTTTTTTTTTTATTAGCATTTTGCACATTTTTAAAGTAGACAATCCGAGCAAAGCCCGTACATCATGAATAAATGCTTGCCATTAACACAGAAACGAGTTCTCTACAGGAGAGGGTGTAGCAGACGAATTGTATAACAAGGACTACAGGAAGTCCAATGACTGCGCCTATCTAGAGGCGCTTCAGGGTGTTGCTTGCAAAATCCTTTGAAGAATTTTTGACTACAGGAGTCCCCCTGAGACCATTAGGTCATTAAACCCTTGATGTTATGGTGGATATTAATAAACAAAGAAGTAGTCTATAGGTAAGACTTACTCTTACCTTATTGCACGTACCAAGGGGTAGCATAGATAGTAGGCATCCAGTTTGCCTGATGAAGGTCCGAAACCATGCGGAAACATGTTGGCACACAAACAACCAGAGGATGATTGAGACCTAGATTCTCATCAAGTATTTTTTTTAACCCTGCCTTGTGTCCCCTCTCAATAAAGGAAATTCCTTTGGGTTTATACTGAGACTGCTTTAACTATATCCTGGATCCTAACACATATCCAATACTATTTATTATGAACTCCTTCGCTGTGAGGTGAAGGTCACTGTATCGTCGTATGCAGGTAGGATAAATATCTCTCCAGTATCAACAGGATTGCTCCCATGAGATTCATGTACCTTGAAAATAATCATAGGGTGGATGCTACTATCATATCTGTTTATGTTGCCAATTTAGTTTAGTAGTAGCAGAGGTGCAATTTTGACTGTTACATAACAGTAGATTAATGAAAACCTTAGATTGTGGCTTCTAGGCATTTTGACAAGAAAAGTTGTGTATTTGAGGTTTTTACAAGAAATTTAGATTCCACTTTTCTGGTACATGGTGTATGTCTATGGACCAGTCCTAGGCTTGACTTGTGACCTCAGTCTATTTAAACATGGAGATCTTCTGATTCCAGAGATGTACAGTGTGTAATGTCCATTTTCTTATATTATGTATATACATTCTTATATTATGTATATACATTCCGTATGGAGCACACATCAAAAAATGAAATGTCTTTTGGAGCCGGAGTAATTGTTATTAACCCCTTAAGCGCTGCCGTCGGCCAACGGTCGTCGCGTGCACTACCTTGGTATTGCTGCGCACGTCCGTTGGCCGACGTGGCCCAACCCGTTATTCGAATGTTCAGCACTGGGCGCTGAACGTTGGACGCTCTAAATGGGTTAAAACCTAATGGAATAGTTCTGCTTTTATTTACTTCTGAAGGGAAGTAAATAAGCAAGTACTGAGCAAGTCATGCTGCTTTTTAAACCTCTTACTTGCAAGTTTTAAACCTCTCGAAGGCACTCCATTTTCACCTCCCCAATGTCATAGACTGGGGTAGGCGTGTAGATCTGTAATGCTCGAAGAACTTCCTAGCCCCTGGTTGTGCCCACGTGTACATAAGGCGTCTCAGTCCAGTGACTAGCCTGTTTAGAAGGCATACACTATTTTAGGCATAACATGAACTGAGCTATACTTAGTATTGAACGTGATACTCTTGAGATTGCTTAGCTGTTTAAGTTGCTAATTTATTCACACCGATGGAACATAATCACTTTATTTCACAAAAGAGAAACACTTGGCACAAATAAAATGCAAATGTTATTGACTTGTGTTTGTGATTGATACCATGGCACTCTTTATTACCATTGCAGGAGTGGAAAGTATGTGTACAAACCGCTGATGAACCGAACATGTTGTCCGCAGTACACTATAAGGTAAGGGGTGCTTTGTGTGCATGGGTGTATTGTCCTTGGGAAGCTTGCCTGGGCAGTATCTCGGCTGCATATGAAGCTTGTACTGTTGCCGATTGTGTACCATTTAACTTGAATGGGTTATACATGCATATATGAGAAAATTCTTGAACTTTTCTTCTTCTCTGATGTAGATCTTAAATTATTATATTTACTCTAACAATTATAAAGGTGAATAGATGTGCTTCGGTGCTCACATTTTGTGGCAGAAGTGGTATGAGTAAAACTGTTGTCTGTCAATAAGTAGAAGTGACACCAGCAAAAGGCAGATAAAAAAGTGATAAAGGAAAGCCATATATGCTTAGAGGAAGGAAACCCCAGGCAATCAAACATCTGACTAACCTACCGTAGGCAGGGCTAGGCACTCAGCTGCTCAGGGCCAGGCTAACCTTGCGGGTGATCGTGCGGTTTACAAATACACATAACCTAACTTCCCAGATACTCCTTGTTTGAATTCATTGGTAGTAGTAATAAAGCAAATGTGAAGTTATCATGAAGAGGGTGTTGAGGTCCTGAAAAAAAAAGCAGAATGAAATATGGGTGACATTCCTTTGCGAAAAATACTCCATGGAAACACTTTTGCATCCATAGTGCTACTTTAGAAGCACCGATGTGTATAGAATCTCATTTATTAAGGGAAGAGTTTTCCTCTATCAACTAAAGTTTGGTAGGGTTACAGATCAGTTTGAATCCTTCCTGAGGGAGCTGAGGAGGGTATATAGAGAATCACTGCTAAACTATTTATTGGATTTTGGAGAGCAATTTTATGCAGCTGGAGAAAAAAAAAGTTTATAGTGTGTGTTGGGATGAAAAGTCCCTCGCATAGTGACAAACGTTTAACACTGCTCTAAATGCCCTAACTGCAATGATGCTTGGACCCCTGGTGGGGATTTTTGTTGTCATGGGCTAAAACGAATCATGCGTGTGCACCAAGACAAAGTGATGTCTCCAGGATTGCTGTCTTGTTGGACCAGGCGGGGTGCCCAAGCGATGCCTTCATAGTAGCGAAAGGCTACTGCCTTTGTCAACAATTAAGTAGAAGGCTTTTTATTTATGTCATTGGAGTGAGGCCTACAAACTCACCCATGTAAAGGTCTACTGCTGTGTGTTTAACTCACTCTTGGTCTACATCAAATTAGTGTATGTTGCTGTGCAGTGCAGGTGTGTTGTATGGATGTGCTGGGTGTACAGGTGCCTGTGAATGGTACAATACATAAAATATTCTAGATTCTGATTTCGGAGACCCAGGGCTGACTGGACGAGCATGAGGAGATAGAGGAATGCCCTCAGGCAGATTTGTGGATTGCTGCATACTTGTGAGCTGAGTGGGACACACACACACACTACAGGAAGAAGAGAGAGACACCACCGTACACTTCAGAGGTTGCCCTTTGGTTAAGGGAGAGGTCACTGGTAAGGGGTCTGAACACAACGCAGGTAGGAGATGTGGCTGATAAGAGGATCATATAGAGTAGGTTGGGGCCCTGGGGTAACCTTTTCATGCACATATCACTGTGGCTGACATCCAGGTCTGAATGTATAGTCACTCCCATGGCCTGTGTTTTGGATTTGCTTCTGATGTGACATACTGCTTTCTGGAGAAGGTCAGGTCAAAGGAGTGGTCACTACAAAAGAAAGCAGACCCTAAACAAAAACTTCAAAGACTCAGACCCTATATCACATTTGGTGTCTAGAATGGTTTATAAGAAGGGGAGCTATAGGCTCCCAAATTTGTCAACTGTCCAGCAGCCAGTCGGGCTGTGCGTGGAGAAGCTCTGCAGGATTTCTGAGTTTGAGGAGACTGCTGCCCAACCGATCGGATTGTCGCCCGTTTGTGGGTTTTTAGTTTGCAACCTGTGTGCTAGAGGGAACTGGTATGAAGTTAGGTGGTCAATATCACTGCCATGCTGAGACCCTATATCACATTTGGTGTCTAGAATGGTTTATAAGAAGGGGAGCTCTAGGCTCCCAAGTTTGTCAACTGTCAAGCAGCCAGTCGGGCTGTGCGTGGAGAAGCTCTGCAAGATTTCTGAGTTTGAGGAGACTGCTGGCCAACCGATCGTATTGTCGCCCGTGTGTAGGTTTTAGTTTGCAACTCGTGCGCCAGAGGGAACTGGTATGAAGTTAGGTGGTCAATATCACTGCCATTCTGATTGAGCTATAGCCGGTGCGGAAGGAAGCCTGCAGACCTGTTTACCAGGTGGGGATGCCATTAATATTACTGCCATGCTGACCAGGCCATTGGCCATGCATGGATTAAGGACTTTGACACTGTATACCAGGTGAGGCCACCGTAAATAACAGGGACCATTGCCTAGTTCAAGATGTTGCCACGAGGAGATGACCTGTGAGACCTGAGGCCCGGAACCAAAGCAACCTACCCTTCACCTATCGGACAGTTCAGAGGAACTAAATTGTCACTGAAGGAAGTGCTGTGGACGCCCAGGCACTGTCCCTGCAAAGCGATGAGTGCTACTTACCACCTGTAGCTGCTGCAGCTCCCTGCTGAGACACTGGTCCCGCTAACCTTGCCGGAGCAGGTAAGGCTGATTGCAGATCTGGAAGGCCCCAGAGGTAACTTGTTCTGCTACATAGTGCTTCAGGCGCTTGGACACTTTAGACGTTGCTGAGAGTTGGGATGGGACTCCGGAGAGACTGACTACTAGTGGGGGCCTAACCTGAATGTCACCTTTAGTGAATGGGAAATAACCACTACCGCTAGAGAAAGGGAAGTGGGTATCTGGGACCTGCCTATTGAACACTAGAGCCTTGACCTTAAGGTGTATGTGCATTGTTTATGCATGTCATATTTACTTTATGTACGTATATAAATACTCCATTTGTCATAAAGAAAGTATTTGACTTGACAATCATTTATTGATGCTCTTGAACGTATTTTGTGTAGTGAGCCTGTGTTCACCTCCTACCATCCCCCCTCCCTATGGAATTCTTGAACTGCTCGGCCTGTGCTATCACTGAGAGTCACGTGCTGAAGGGTTACTTCACCCATTTGCTCAGGACCCTTAGATGGTCGGGCTCTGGTACATCGGGAGGAAAAGGCTGAACCCTCACGGTTGGACCCTACAACTCCTGCTTGCCTTGCAGCTCTCAGAAAGGACCTTCACAAAAGAGGAAGCATAGGGAAAATTGGAAATTGGAGTTCTGAAAACCAAACCTCGTGGCGGATAAATTAATGGAATTGTATGAAATTAAGAGGTGGAACATCTTGAAGAATTATGATCAGAGAATCCAAGGCAGCATATTTGGACTGATGGAAAATCAGGCCCTGCATTTCTGATGTAATTCTTTGGTTGTGTAACTTCGGTCATCTAGTTTACTCCGTCCAAAAGTAATTAAGATGGCATTGTGACCCCTCTTTAATAATTTGGTTGAGCCTTTGCCTGGACAAAGACCGCATTTGTTGGAGCATCCCTGCCCTGTTTTTAAGTGAGGGGGTAATAACTGGTATAAATCTCCACTGGTAAAATATTAGAATTTCTAGTAGTGCAATCAGCAGTTTCTTTCCTGCAGGGTGTGATTATAGAGGAAGCTTAGACTAAATGTTGAGGTAAGGTGCTGAAGAATCCCACAAAAATATTACGATATGAGAGATGAATCACATGCAACTACGCATGTGTCAAAAAGCCCACCCTGAAATATAATACCAGCTAGGTCACTTATAAGTCCGAGGAGGTAAAACAGATGGCGTAAACATGGGATAATGTGGTCATGATTTTACATCATGCATTGTCTTGGCTGAAATCAACATGAGACCGAAATGTCTAAATACATCTGACACTCCACGTCTGCCTAGAAATTGTGCACCAAGTAGAATGAATCAACATCAGCTTCATTACTTTTGATAAGTTTGAGCAATGTCAAAAAGCAGAGGATCAGAGAAGTACAACAACTCACATGAATCAGGTAACACTCACAGCATCACACAGTCCCTCTCGACATGCACACTGTACATCCAAGACGCAGAGCCCATCAAAAATCGAGAAATGCATAAATTATTTTAATTGTCAAATCATCGTCTTATGAAGAAAACAAACATGTTTGCTTAATGCCAGAGCTACATTTAAAACTTCCTTCTGAGAACTAAAGTTCATTCACCTGAGATCTTTCTTCACAATACACATAAATAAGTTGCTAATTCATAGCAAGGTGGTGGTCTGGCAAATTGAGTGCATACATCATTGACGACCAAATTGTTGTTTTTGCCTAAAATCTCACCGCATTTGTATAAAAACGAATGACTCAACATGAACAACTGTATGTTTTGTTTGTTTACTGAATGCCAGGTGGCACCTCAGGAGAGGTTACTTGTTATATATAAATTTCGCTGCAATTAATACATTGAGATACTTTTGTTAGAAAACAAAGTGGCCCACTATTTCAATGCTGTTTATAATTTCTGTAGGCAAATTTAGAATTATCGATTCTAGACATTATTTCAGAAAAGGCTGAAGAATTACTGTGACACAGTGAGGTGCTGACTTTGGTAAGTTGTATGTATATTATTAGATTGAACATGGGTCCGTGGCTCACAGAGCACTACCCTGGCTCCCAGTTCCCAACTGCATCTCCTTTATGGTAGCATGCTTTGCTTTCAAATTCCTTAAACATCAGAAAACTCCGAACCTTTCCTCCAGATAACAAAATGATCTCCAAGTAGCAATCTACAAAGTAAAGAGAGGTCAGTATTAGTAGTTTCTAGATTGTGTCTTAGTATCTGAGGTGGCTGAGCATTCATTTGTTTTCCATATAGGCGCACTCGGTATGAAATGCCTCAACATAAGGCTCTCAACTGCTGTTGCTGCCTTCAAGGCAAAAGTTGCAGATGAACTTGTTTGATTAAGCAGGACTTATTATTAAACCATTGCCAAGAGACTTTACATGCTCTTCGTTGTTGGAGATGTAGTTTTGAGTGTTGTGTGCAGTTCTGGAAGTTACATCTCTAACACGATGTAGCTGGATTGGAGACAGCTCACAATGGAATTTGCAGGAAGGGGCTAGTTCCCTATCATAAGTCTTATGCATTAGTATTTATTTAACCACTGCACTTGTTAAACAGACTTTGTAAATTTGTCGCATTTTACAGTGCATAGCACCATAGTGGCGTGGTAACAAAATAAATTACTTAAGAGAAGTGTTAAATGTGGTGATACAAGTTCCATTACATCAGTGAGAGTGACCCTTGAAAGCTGTTTCTTTTGCCCAAATCTCACCTGGATTTTGGAAGTGCGTGGATTCCCTGCTGTTCCTTGTGGAGAACGGACCCTCAGCGCCTCCCGACCGACACCTCGCCGGACCCGCTTCGCGGGTCCCGCAGCGTGCCATCTGCTGCCGGTGACTGCTGGTCGGTGGAGAAGAGCGCGGGGAGAGGCGAGTTGACCAGCGGGGCTGCGAGCACAGGCAGGGACTCCAGCATCCAGGAGCCCCTGCGCGCCCAAACCTGCAACACCTGGGCTGCTCTCCCCGCTGGCCACGCCCCCCGCCAACTGAGTGAAAAACGGGCTTCACTCTCGCCCCTGTGGGACCCTTGAAAGCTGTTTCTTTTGCCCAAATCTCACCTGGATTTTGGAAGTGCGTGGATTCCCTGCTGTTCCTTGTGGAGAACGGACCCTCAGCGCCTCCCGACCGACACCTCGCCGGACCCGCTTCGCGGGTCCCGCAGCGTGCCATCTGCTGCCGGTGACTGCTGGTCGGTGGAGAAGAGCGCGGGGAGAGGCGAGTTGACCAGCGGGGCTGCGAGCACAGGCAGGGACTCCAGCATCCAGGAGCCCCTGCGCGCCCAAACCTGCAACACCTGGGCTGCTCTCCCCGCTGGCCACGCCCCCCGCCAACTGAGTGAAAAACGGGCTTCACTCTCGCCCCTGTGGGACCCTTGAAAGCTGTTTCTTTTGCCCAAATCTCACCTGGATTTTGGAAGTGCGTGGATTCCCTGCTGTTCCTTGTGGAGAACGGACCCTCAGCGCCTCCCGACCGACACCTCGCCGGACCCGCTTCGCGGGTCCCGCAGCGTGCCATCTGCTGCCGGTGACTGCTGGTCGGTGGAGAAGAGCGCGGGGAGAGGCGAGTTGACCAGCGGGGCTGCGAGCACAGGCAGGGACTCCAGCATCCAGGAGCCCCTGCGCGCCCAAACCTGCAACACCTGGGCTGCTCTCCCCGCTGGCCACGCCCCCGCCAACTGAGTGAAAAACGGGCTTCACTCTCGCCCCTGTGGGACCCTTGAAAGCTGTTTCTTTTGCCCAAATCTCACCTGGATTTTGGAAGTGCGTGGATTCCCTGCTGTTCCTTGTGGAGAACGGACCCTCAGCGCCTCCCGACCGACACCTCGCCGGACCCGCTTCGCGGGTCCCGCAGCGTGCCATCTGCTGCCGGTGACTGCTGGTCGGTGGAGAAGAGCGCGGGGAGAGGCGAGTTGACCAGCGGGGCTGCGAGCACAGGCAGGGACTCCAGCATCCAGGAGCCCCTGCGCGCCCAAACCTGCAACACCTGGGCTGCTCTCCCCGCTGGCCACGCCCCCCGCCAACTGAGTGAAAAACGGGCTTCACTCTCGCCCCTGTGGGACCCTTGAAAGCTGTTTCTTTTGCCCAAATCTCACCTGGATTTTGGAAGTGCGTGGATTCCCTGCTGTTCCTTGTGGAGAACGGACCCTCAGCGCCTCCCGACCGACACCTCGCCGGACCCGCTTCGCGGGTCCCGCAGCGTGCCATCTGCTGCCGGTGACTGCTGGTCGGTGGAGAAGAGCGCGGGGAGAGGCGAGTTGACCAGCGGGGCTGCGAGCACAGGCAGGGACTCCAGCATCCAGGAGCCCCTGCGCGCCCAAACCTGCAACACCTGGGCTGCTCTCCCCGCTGGCCACGCCCCCCGCCAACTGAGTGAAAAACGGGCTTCACTCTCGCCCCTGTGGGACCCTTGAAAGCTGTTTCTTTTGCCCAAATCTCACCTGGATTTTGGAAGTGCGTGGATTCCCTGCTGTTCCTTGTGGAGAACGGACCCTCAGCGCCTCCCGACCGACACCTCGCCGGACCCGCTTCGCGGGTCCCGCAGCGTGCCATCTGCTGCCGGTGACTGCTGGTCGGTGGAGAAGAGCGCGGGGAGAGGCGAGTTGACCAGCGGGGCTGCGAGCACAGGCAGGGACTCCAGCATCCAGGAGCCCCTGCGCGCCCAAACCTGCAACACCTGGGCTGCTCTCCCCGCTGGCCACGCCCCCCGCCAACTGAGTGAAAAACGGGCTTCACTCTCGCCCCTGTGGGACCCTTGAAAGCTGTTTCTTTTGCCCAAATCTCACCTGGATTTTGGAAGTGCGTGGATTCCCTGCTGTTCCTTGTGGAGAACGGACCCTCAGCGCCTCCCGACCGACACCTCGCCGGACCCGCTTCGCGGGTCCCGCAGCGTGCCATCTGCTGCCGGTGACTGCTGGTCGGTGGAGAAGAGCGCGGGGAGAGGCGAGTTGACCAGCGGGGCTGCGAGCACAGGCAGGGACTCCAGCATCCAGGAGCCCCTGCGCGCCCAAACCTGCAACACCTGGGCTGCTCTCCCCGCTGGCCACGCCCCCGCCAACTGAGTGAAAAACGGGCTTCACTCTCGCCCCTGTGGGACCCTTGAAAGCTGTTTCTTTTGCCCAAATCTCACCTGGATTTTGGAAGTGCGTGGATTCCCTGCTGTTCCTTGTGGAGAACGGACCCTCAGCGCCTCCCGACCGACACCTCGCCGGACCCGCTTCGCGGGTCCCGCAGCGTGCCATCTGCTGCCGGTGACTGCTGGTCGGTGGAGAAGAGCGCGGGGAGAGGCGAGTTGACCAGCGGGGCTGCGAGCACAGGCAGGGACTCCAGCATCCAGGAGCCCCTGCGCGCCCAAACCTGCAACACCTGGGCTGCTCTCCCCGCTGGCCACGCCCCCGCCTATCAAATCCTATCAGTTGTAGACACAAAAGGAGGGAGTCGTACCCGCTACGCGGGAGCGAGCGGGAGCGCGCCGGGAGAAGCCCGGGACAAGGGCGGGACCGTCTGTGGCCGTCCGGGGCCGGAGGAGGCCGGGCTGGGCCACATCCCTTGGTTTCGTGAAGCGGACGACAAGCCACCAGGACAATGGCTTCAGGTACTCGATCCTGTAAGACAAAGAAATCTGCTGGAGACGTTGTGCTAGGTACTATGGACCAGTTCATTACCCGTGCAGTTTCCATAGTTGAGAAGGAGATAATCTTGGCAGAGCGAAGGTTATCACGGGATTCTTTGAGTATGTCTAACAAGCGCTCCTCTCTGGGCGCCATTGCCCTAGCTGATAGCCCTGGTCAAATTCCCCCAACTCCTCTGTTGATAATTGAGTCGCCTACTATTGACGAGAGAGTGAGTCGCATTAGGGCTAGCTTAGAAAGGGTAACCACTACAGCACCAAGTATTGTGCTTGACCCAACACACTCCTCTTCTTCTCTTCCTAGTATCTCATCACCTGGAGGCCAGATCCCAGATTATAATTCCGAAATACTTGATGCCTCGAGTCCCCCTGTGCTTGTTAGTGAAGCTATGAATTCCCCACTAACTGCAGGCCATTCCAACATTAACACTCCTAGAGTAGCAGCCCCACAAACTGCACCTGTAGGGAAGCCAGCCCTAGGCATAATCTCCCAAAAAAAGAGAAAGCGCCCCGCTAGTCCCCGCAGGGGTGGCTCTCTAAAACCCCACAGCAAAGTTAGTAGGAACGTTATATCAAAAGGGGGCATTACCCCGAACCAGGTTCCTCACTTAAAACCCCAAACACCTCATACCGGAGATTCCGCCTTTGAGGGCAATCCTGGTCAAATGGCCCCTATAGATGCTAGCATTTTCCCCCAAGTCGAGAGCATTATTAAGTCTGTGGTGATGCCTCTTGTAGATAAGCTTGATGGCCTCACACGCAAACTAGCCTCACTTGAGCAGACAATGCTGGACAACTTTTATGCAGTGAAATCGTTAGTCAAATTTCACGCTAAATCCTATGCTGAAGAAAACAGTGGCCTAAGGAGTGGTGCTGTTCCACTAGTTCTCCCTATTTCTACAGCCCTCCCTGAGCCCTTATCTTCTCAAAAAAAGCCCGCCGTGGTTAAGGCTCCTCAATCCCAACAAACCAAAACAGGTACCATTCCCCCTCCATCTACTCCTACTCCTGAGTCTAGTGTGGTCTGTCCATTGAATAAACCCAGTACCCAGGCACCCAAGGTACTTAAGGTTAAATTTGCGGCCAATCCAAAGCCTATTGTCCCTAACACCAAGGTAACCGGAGATACAGTGACCGGAAGTAAGGGTGTCACAACCCCATCTCCTCCCACTCCTGTTACACAAGCTGTGCCCAAATCTCCAGCAATAACCACAGTAAAATCCCCGGCCAAGGACAGGGTAAAACGGCGTACGCCAAATGCTAGCCTTCCCCCTGGCTGCAAGCCTTATGTGGTTATTCTAACAGGGGTACCCGAGCTTGAAGAGGGTTCTTGTGAGTCTTACTCTGAACTCAAACACAAGACGCTCTCCTGGCTAAAAGCTAATAGACCCCTCCCAGGGCACATTGACGGTAGAATAGCCCTCGTCCGACGCGTGGGTTGGATTGGTAATAGACGCAAGGCTATTACCGGGGACTGTGTGCTGATCAATTTCAATGACCCTAGAGCAGCCGGCATGATTTGTAGCCAACAGTCGCATCATAATTTCTGCGACATACAAACTAGGGACTTGGGGTATTTTTATCATCCGCCCCCATTAATGGGGCTTAATAAAATTTCCCAAGATGGGGGTAGAGGCGTATGGTTCCCTCATTATCCAACTTTGGATCCTAGAGCAAGGGTATGGACTCCTACCCAACCACCCAACCCACAGGGTTGGGGCTGGTGACTTAAAGACTCAGTGGCAAATAATGTATCCGCCCCGAGGATTAAAACAACTTGTACAGTAGGGGAGGTACCCTTGACCAATATTGTCGTGCACCAGCCCCCGCCTTCCCCAATTTTACCCACTCTTTCAGGCGAGGGGCCAGAAAATATTGAATTAGTGGACGGACCTCAAACACGGGGCCCTCAGGGTGGGAACAGCGGCTGTAATGAGCCTCAGCACTATGCACATTTGAAAATCATTAGTTGGAATGTGGCAGGCTTAAGTAGCAAGCAAGATGTTCCAGACTGGGTGGCGCTCGTCGAACCTCACTCAGTTTGTGCATTCCAAGAGACGTGGTGCGTAGAACCAAGGCACCGAGTAGGTTATGCCACTTTTTTTGTCCCGGCAGAAATCCCAGCTTCGGGAAGAGGTCGCCCATATGGAGGTCTCTTGGTTTGGGTAAACATCACGTTGGGATGGAGGGTACACCACCACCCCCAAAAATCTCCAGATCTGATGCATCTTACTGTAACTTGTAACAGGAGTGCAGAAAAACTGGAGATTATTAACATCTATACACGAGGGACCTCCGGGAGAGCTTTGTCACCAACGCTCTCGGACCTGGAGGCAGCCCTGGGTGAGTGTAGTAATGATTCCTTAATTTTGGTTATGGGGGATTTCAATTGTACATTCGAGCCCTTGTTGCCCGATGAATCCCTAGATTTATATGAAGAAGATTCTAGGAGAGGTGTCCCGTCACTCGATCTTCCTATCATAAATAGTTGGACCCCCAGAATCATTCAGTTAAATTCCCTCACTCTAGAGCACGGCTTACGGGCAGCCAATGGGAGGACTCCATCAGATTTAGTGGGGGCTCACACATACAACAGGATCGGCCACTCTTCCCGGATTGATTACATTCTTTTAAACTTTTCTTTGTGGGTACATATGAAGGATATGATGGTCCTACCCTCTTTGGATAGTGACCATAATGCACTTTCTTTGACCCTATCAATCTGGTGGAAAGAGAATATCACAGGAAGCGGAAATCATGACGCACTAGCGACAGGGCAACTGGGAGAGGTGGTTCCATCAAACTGCCTAAGACGTCTGAAATGGGACAAAGTGGCAACAGATGAGGAGAAAATGGCATGCATTAGAGCTGTTACCTCTACAGCCTGTGCCATTTTAAAAAGTCAGCCTATTTGCCCAAATCAGATCACAGCATTGTTCTGCGAGGTTTCATTGTCAATTGGGGACCTTTTCAAGGCCAAAGTAAAAAAGGGAAACCCAAATCGTGATAATCGGCAGGGTAAGCCAGGATGGTACTCAAAGGAGTGTCGTGCCATGAAGAGAGCTCTGATATTGGCAGTGAAAAGCGGAGATGCCGCCCTAATAGCCACCAAACGGAAGGGTTATAAAATGGAGCTCAAAACAGCAAAGAGAGACTGGGAAGACAAGTATTGGCAGGATCTCCGAACTGCCAGCGTGGGAAAAAACGCAAAAGGTTTTTGGGACTTAGTACACAAGAAAAACAGACCCCTCGACACAGTCATCACGTGTAACATAACCGAGGATCAATGGTTTACACATTTCTCGAAATTGTACACGGCAACTGATGTAGAAGTATTGGATTTCGCTCTACCGCAGTCCTCTGGAGTGGGGGAAAGTCCCGATGAAAGTCTGTTTACCAAGAAAGAAGCGGAAGGCGCAATAAAATCCCTCGTCCCGCGCAAGGCGGCTGGCCCCGATGGTCTTCCGGGTGACCTGCTCCGAGCTGACCTAGAGGATTGGAGTACGCTGATTTCATCCGTTTTGAATGCAGCTTT
Organism: Lissotriton vulgaris; assembly: GCF_964263255.1. Lineage (NCBI taxonomy): Eukaryota > Metazoa > Chordata > Amphibia > Caudata > Salamandridae > Lissotriton > Lissotriton vulgaris. The sequence continues at coordinate 1,178,197,392 of NC_141693.1, read as the reverse complement.
GGCGGGTGCACCTCTGCCTGCCTCCTGGATGGCCGCTGAAGTGGTCCCCCTGCACAAAAAAGGTTTAAGAGAAGATCCAGGGAATTACAGGCCAATTAGTCTGATTGACTGCTCACAGAAAGTTGCAGGCAAGGTTCTCCTAACTAGAATACAGCAATGGGCAGATGAGAACAGGATCCTCTCGGATCTCCAGGCAGGGTTCCGAGCTGGAACCGGAACAATTGAGCAATCATTAAGGCTCCTCATGATTTACTGGAAGGTCGTCACGATTGGGAAGGGCACATTATATCTTGCTTTCATCGACCTCCGGACGGCCTTCGATTTGGTCCCAAGAAATAACTTATGGAAGGTCCTTAGTGATCTTGGTCTGCCACCTTACCTGCTCCATTTGGTCATGAAATTTCATGAAAACAACTATGCCCAAATCCGCTGGGGTCCCAATGGCCAAAAGACACGAAGAATAGATGTGAACAGAGGAGTGCGGCAAGGGTGTGTCCTAGCCCCAACACTCTTTTCGCTCTACGTTAATGGGGTGGTGGACCACTTGTCGAGGATTCCAGCAGATGCCCCTCGTCTGGCAGGTCGTTCTATCCCCACCCTGCTTTTTGCGGATGATACTTTGCTCTTATCAAAATCGCCAATGGGCCTACAACAGCTTCTTCTAGGCTTTGACGATTTTTGTAAACAAAGAGGACTCAGTATAAATACAGATAAGACAAAGTACCTCATTTTGAACCCTCCGCAAAAACTTGGTCCTCCGCCAACACTGGGCTCCGTGGCATTGGACAGGACTAAAACCTTTGATTATCTGGGTATCAGGTTGGTGGATTCCATGAAATGGGACCAACATTTGCTCAAAATGCTGTTAAACTTAAAAAGAGTAACCGGGATCCTGCTAAAAGAGCAGAGAGCAGCCTCAATTAAACCCATAGCTGCAGTTTTGGACATCTACACGGCTAGAGGAGTAAGTGCCGCTTTGTACGGAGCGGAACTATGGGGAATGACGAACTTGAAAGACCTTACTCGAGCTGAGAACTTCTTCTTGAGAAGCCTGATGTCCCTTGGCCCTTCTGTCCCCATCCTGCCTCTGCAATTGGATATGGGCTGTCGGGCTATTGAAGATCTAGCGAAGTTACGCCCTTTGCTCCTGTGGGCCCGCATCTGGAGAGTCCCTGAACTCTCAAGTTATGCGGATGGTCTACGTGAGATATTAAGATCAACAGGGTGGGCGAAAATAAAGTGGCTAACGGATGTCAAAGCTTTACTCAGCAATTTGGGGTTGGAAGAAGCATGGCACCAACAGTCAGCTCCGCCAAAATCAACAATAAAACAGCTCTATTGGAACTGGGTGTCAAATAGAAGGAATTCTTCCACCTCGATTTGTAAGTCGACAAAAAACTTCATGGAGTCCAAAGATACTCCTTTTAGAGAACTGTATTTGGACATAATCTCAGCCCCTTGGGAAAGGTCCTTGTATTTTAAATTTAGAATTGGCCTCCTCCCCGTAATGGAATTTACTAGTCATTGGAAAATTCCATACCAGACTGCCCCGTGGTGTCCTTTCTGCCCACAGCGTCAAGAATCCGTCCCCCACCTTTTATTTGAGTGTCCTGCATATAGAGTCCCACGGTCAAAATGGCTAAAACCCATGTGTCGTACCCTGGGTACTAGGCATTGTAACGTGGCCCTAAGGATCCTACTCTCAGACACTCGCACTTTTTACGCTTGTGCCACCTCAAAGTACCTTGGGTGGGCATGGCGAATTCGGTCAAAAAGACTTAGGCAAATTGTTTAATCGCTTTTTTAATCAGGGTATATTTAATTCTGTGGTTTTTTACCTTTAAATGTATTGAAATGAATTTTATTGTATGCATGCTTTTTAAGATATTTTTATATGTCGAAATAAAGCCTTTTTGACCTGACCTGAGTGAGAGTGAATTTCACACATCAGAGAAAAGTGATTAATGTAATCGGCGGACGTGGTGTCTACCATGTGGAAGTGGGAGAGATGTGACTTCATGTTGACAGAAGTTGTGTTTAAGGGTTATTTTAACGATGTTCAAAGAAGTGGCACATAACCGCCTTCAGAATGGGTAGGAAATGTTCCAGGTGCCAGTAAATTACCTACAGTTTATGGGTGGTGGCAGAGGGCTTAGGGTGGTTCTAAGCTTTGTCAGCTCTCTGGATGTAGAAGGAGATGGCCTGTGCAAATTAGAGGGACAGACCCTGCTCATGGAGTTCTGTTCAAATTCTAGAATGAGGCACTTGTATAGGAGCTAATAGTACAATGAACAAGCCTGGCTGATGTCTGTAGGTGAAGGCGCAGTATGTATACGTGTGAATATTAAAGGAGGTGAAAAAACAGAGGATTTTCAGGAGGTTGAAAAGGTATTAAGTTGACACTGGAGTGGAGGACTTTCGGTTATCCAGCTTGCTAAGCATCATTTCATATATTTGCCTGAACACACCCTAGCTGGTCTGGGTGTGGTGGCTCAATGGACTAATGTTGCCACTTCAGGAATCTGTTTTGGCCTTAAGGTCGCAAGTGTAAATTTCAAAGGGTGCACTATGCCCATCACCCCTCTGAAGTTGATTAAATGGGCACACATTACTTGGGTAACAATAAACCTTTGTTATTCACTGCCAAGATACCTGTGCACTTTACAAGTAGCCAGCAAACATGACTCAGTGCAAACCTGGCTCAGTGACCTAAACCTTGATCACTTCAAACCCCAACTCTCACCGTTTGCCAGATCACTTGGATTCACATTGGACACAAGTCTCAACCTCAAGGAACCCATTGCCAAAAATGCGAAGACGGTCTGGTACCAGTTCTCTCGTCAAATAGTTTCTTCCAGAAACAAAGTCAGAACTGCTATCCAAGCCCTTGTATTCTTTCATCTGGATGGTGGTAATGCACTGCTCCATAGCCTCCCAGACTCCACACTGGCACAAGTGTCAGCTACTGCACGCCTCATCCATGACCTGAAGAATTATCATCACATCACCCCCACCATGATGGAACTCTATTGGCTCCCCTTGCCAACCCGCACCATTTTCAAAACCAGCTGCATCATATTCAGAGAATCACAACCAGCAATCTTGCTTATCTTGCAGGAAAGCTCACCATCCCTGGTGGTTTTGAGCACACTCAGTCATGATACAGCCAAACTGTAGACTGAAAAGTGTAAAACAAGAAAAAAACAAAAACAGTCCTTTTCCATCAATGCACCCAGGATCTGGAACTACATCTCTGGATCATCCCAACGCTGCTCCAATTTAGGAAAGAGTTTAAAACTCCCCTCTTTAAAGAACACTACATCACACTGCATTTTCTGTCTACAACTCTGCTTCCTCTCATATTACTGGCTGACTTAAAGTTTGCCTTTGACCATTTACAGTGATCCACTGCCTTTTGGCTAGGTCCGCTATATAGAACTACCACATACATACATATATACACACATTGTGTTATATTTTGCATTATGAGATGTTTTAGAGTACTCGGAGTGCTACTGAAGTAAGTGTGGAAGTACATCCTGAGGAGCACCAAGTCAGCTGCCATGCTGAAGTTGTTTTCAGTACTTCATCAAGGGCAGGGAGTGTGATTAAAAGTAGACTTGGATGACACCAAGGCAGCCACTAACCAGCTGTAAAGAGGCTGAGTGACGATATCAGACTGGGGTCGATCTATGTTCCTACAAGAAGTGTACTGCAGAGTTAGGTTGCATTTATTAAGAGTTGCAAGTTGATCAGAAGAGATTAGCTTTCATGTCTCTGCAGGAGTCCTGTATGTTGTTGTCTTGTCGTACGCTTTGAAGGACTTTGTTCAGTAACATACCTCTCTGTGTGCACCGGTCTGCCTACAGATTGTAATAGCTCATGACTACAGGATTAATAAGGTTCGTGACGGAGAGGAAGGTGTGGATTTTACAGATTTCAAGCATATGGCTGCTGGCAGATAGTAGTTGTCCTCGTGATGGTCTAAAATCTTGTTTTTGTGTTGAACACAATCCTAGGGGTCTATGCAGAGGTGGAATGGTGCCTACATTCAGTAGGGAGTTGAGAGAAGGATTGGCTTCAAAAGTGGATGAAGAGAAACAAATAATTTCTGTATTGTTGGGGTTGAGCACCATGCAGTGTGCAGCCATCTGTATTGGTAGCTCTCATCCACGATCTTGAATCTCAATGCAGCAATTTGAGCATCTGCATCACCTCAGCTTTCAACACCGTTATTCCTCTCAAACTTTGCCTGCCTCATTGCTAATCCTCCTCAGCCTCTGGTGTAATGAGTTTAGGATTTCTAAAAGTAATTGCACGGCCTTGAAATGTAATTGGAGGGTAGATTCTGATCTCATCCTGAAAACGAACTACTCCCTGCCCATTAAGCAATGCAAAATCCTTTTGAAGCAGGCCAATCTCTTTCAATGTTGACAAATGTTGTTGTGAAGTCTCTGCTATTTTAAAAGATTTGTGTGACCCCTTTGCCTTTAAAAGTCGTTTATTCCACCTTCCTAAAAGCTCTGATCAGAGCTAGCTTTCTGTTTTCAAATTAAGATTGTTAAATATTGTGCTTTCGCTCCTGATCTCTCTTTGGGATCTATCATATCCCTCCTCTCTTCCTACTCTCTGAGTCTTCCTAATGCTGCCGCTTTACTGGCCTTTACCAATATACCTATTGAGTCTGTTTTTGCCCTTGCAGAGGATTTTACAGCACCTCTGCTGGCTGAACTCTGTAATCTAGACACTCCTCTACTAAAAAGTTAAGGTAGTTCCTACAGTGCTTAGCAACTACTGGTCTCTTTGATGTACTTCCCTGTTAAAACCATTGGACAAATAATGTATTCCCAACTCTCCTCCTTCTTCGAAGTAAGCAATCTCCTGGAAGAGGCCCAGTCATGGTTCCATTCAAGTCATGGTCCAGAAACTGCGATATCTGTACCATTGTGAATAGGGAGAGTTTGCCACCTAGATCCTACATGATCTGTCCACAGCTTTGGATGTGGCCTCTCACAACGTTTTTTATTGACCAGCATTTTGATTGTGGAATATATAAACAAGGGTTTGCTTCGATGGCAGTTTTCTGACAAATCGCACACAAAGAGTTAATCTTCCTCCATTCCTGTCTGCCTCCTTCCTGTGACTTGTAGTGATCTGCAGGGTTCCTTCTTGAACCTCTTGCCTTTTTAATATCTAGATCACTCCTCTCATCTGACTTAATCGTTCTTATGGCTTTCAGATTTTGCCTTTCGCTGATGTTACCCCGATTATTGTATTGATCAATGTCATTTTTTCCACAACCCAAGCCAAGTTTGTCTTTGGATGTGTCCAATTGAGTATCAAGCTCAATAATCGCAAAATGGAGGTCAGTATTTTCTAATCCTCTCCCTCTATCTCATCCTCCTATTGGTGGCCCCAGGAGTTACAGACCGCCACCCGCATCCACCTCCCCAAACCAAGTCCTCACTGCAAGGAACCTAGGACTCATTTTTGACTCCTCGCTTACTCTCCTTGTCTAAGCAAATTGAATGCACTGCTTCTTCCTACTTCTTAAAGTTTTGTATGCCTAGAAAAATCCTTCTTTGTCTGCTAGAAAAATGATGATTAATGTGATCATTATGCCCTGCCTGCACTACTGCAGTGCCCTCTGTCTGGGCGTCCCTCTGTCTAATTTGCTGCCGGCAAGTGGTGCAGAATGCAGCTGTTTGCCTTATTCTTGCATTTTCCCCTCGGTTATCCCCGATCTTCGCTAGCTGCATTGTCTTCTGATTGGTAAGCGTTCCATGTTCAAATCCGTCTGTTTGAACCACCTGGCCGTTAAGGGCTGTAACTCCCTTACCTCAAAAAGATGTCCCCAACCTCTTCTTTTCTTTACTAAACCACTTTTCTTCTTGCTGTAAGCCGTATTAGGAAATCACAGGATGGAGAGCTTTCTGTTTCCTACCAATGAATCACTGGAACTCCTTGCCTCTGTCTATGCATTTTATTTTGCTGAAGCGCCTGGAAACTTGTCTGTTCAACTCCTAAGATACTCCCCACTTACTTTAGCCTTCCCATAGCAGAGAGGTAGATTGTAACACTAATAGTCACTGAGCCTTTAACAGGATGAAAGAAAGTAGGATCCGAAAGATGGAAACATGTTTCTATATGCATCTGTTTAGTCTGAAGGAGAAGGCGAGGTATGGTAGAGAATTTCATGTTCCTCTGAAATGAAATTAGTTTTTATATAGAGCGTGGAGGAGGTGAGGATATCCCCTGCAGGCATGGCTCTAGAACGGAGTATCTAGTCTAGGTTCAGCAAGGCAAGATCCATGCCAAAGTTTCAGCGTAGTGTCAGACTATGTAATCGAGTAACATTTAGACTAACTGGTATTAGTATTTATCTTATGTGGATATCATGAAAACCTGCCATTGATCTGGATCTTTCTGCTCTACATTCGACATTTCTGCTCTAGAGCAGGAGATTATGTGATAATGTAGTGTGAATATATATCACTATAGGACACAGGGAGTGCTGATGCTTAGAAATTGGGGCAATGTGGTCTTCACACCTTTTCTTGTTGGCATCCAGTATGAAATTACCAGTCCTCCTCTTTCATTCATTGCATCTAGACCAGGAGTCTCCAACCTTTTCTGTATAATGAGTTACTTGTATTGAATGGAAATCATCCTGACATATAAATATTATTAGCTTTCTAATAGTGACTACTTAAGACTTGATTACAATAGTGGCCACAATATGCAGGACTACTAGCAGTGATCAGTTCAGCAGACATGGTTGCCAGCAGTGATTGAAAGAAGAGTTTGTGATTGTGGATGGCTCTTCATGGGTAATACAAAACAGCCATAGCTGCAAAGCTCCTGGTACGAAGCTAATAGTATTAGCAATTATTCTGTCCAATACTACATACTTTATCACTTCAATAACAGCTTTAAATATATTTGGGGAATTTAGTCATTTTTCTCCAAACATCAACTTATGAGTTCTGAAAATGGACACATTTTCATCTCAAATTCACACATTCCATTTTGGTATGTGTTACAGCTGTCAGCCTTAGGGTGCTCTTCCCCCAAACCTTTTGCCTCCCTCCTCCATTTTTGCTGATGATCTCTTTTGTTTGCTGGCCTCAAGACTATGTGCACTTTACCGTTGCTAGCCAGTGCTGAATTAAAACATAGCAACATTGGCTTATCCCCAATTGGCATATTTCATTTACTTATAAGCATCTGGTAAAGTGGTACTATGTGTACCCAGGGCCTGTAATACAATGCTTCTGGTAGGCCTGCAGCACTGACCTTGCCACACTTAGTTAGCCCTATCAAACATGTCTCAGGCATTTCATTGCAGCCTGTGTGTGTAGTTTTAAACTGCCATTTTGGCCTGACAAACCTTTTGCCCAGGCCCAAGCCTTCCTAGCAGTGATCAGTTCAGCAGACATGGTTGCCAGCAGTGATTGAAAGAAGAGTTTGTGATTGTGGATGGCTCTTCATGGGTAATACAAAACAGCCATAGCTGCAAAGCTCCTGGTACGAAGCTAATAGTATTAGCAATTATTCTGTCCAATACTACATACTTTATCACTTCAATAACAGCTTTAAATATATTTGGGGAATTTAGTCATTTTTCTCCAAACATCAACTTATGAGTTCTGAAAATGGACACATTTTCATCTCAAATTCACACATTCCATTTTGGTATGTGTTACAGCTGTCAGCCTTAGGGTGCTCTTCCCCCAAACCTTTTGCCTCCCTCCTCCATTTTTGCTGATGATCTCTTTTGTTTGCTGGCCTCAAGACTATGTGCACTTTACCGTTGCTAGCCAGTGCTGAATTAAAACATAGCAACATTGGCTTATCCCCAATTGGCATATTTCATTTACTTATAAGCATCTGGTAAAGTGGTACTATGTGTACCCAGGGCCTGTAATACAATGCTTCTGGTAGGCCTGCAGCACTGACCTTGCCACACTTAGTTAGCCCTATCAAACATGTCTCAGGCATTTCATTGCAGCCTGTGTGTGTAGTTTTAAACTGCCATTTTGGCCTGACAAACCTTTTGCCCAGGCCCAAGCCTTCCTAGCAGTGATCAGTTCAGCAGACATGGTTGCCAGCAGTGATTGAAAGAAGGGTTTGTGATTGTGGATGGCTCTTCATGGGTAATACAAAACAGCCATAGCTGCAAAGCTCCTGGTACGAAGCTAATAGTATTAGCAATTATTCTGTCCAATACTACATACTTTATCACTTCTATAACAGCTTTAAATATATTTGGGGAATTTAGTCATTTTTCTCTAAACATCAACTTATGAGTTTTGAAAATGCACACATTTTCATCTCAAATTCACACATTCCATTTTGGTATGTGTTACAGCTGTCAGCCTTAGGGTGCTCTTCACCCAAACCTTTTGCCTCCCTCCTCCATTTTTGCTGATCTCTTTTGTTTGCTGGCCTCAAGACTATGTGCACTTTACCGCTGCTAGCCAGTGCTGAATTAAAACATAGCAACATTGGCTTATCCTCAATTGGCATATTTCATTTACTTATAAGCCCCTGGTAATGTGGTACTATGTGAACCCAGGGCCTGTAATACAATGCTTCTAGTAGGCCTGCAGCACTGACCTTGCCACACTTAGTTAGCCCTATCAAACATGTCTCGGGCATTTCATTGCAGCCTGTGTGTGTAGTTTTAAACTGCCATTTTGGCCTGACAAACATTTTGCCCAGGCCCAAGCCTTCCTTTTTAATACATAAAAGTCACCCCTAAGGTAGACCCTGGACAGCCCAGATGGTAGTGTGTAGAATATTTTGTCAGTAAGGAATGTACTTTTAAGGTTTGCATGTCCTGATTTTGAAAAACGATTACATTCGTTTTCACTATTTATTTATTTTATTTTTTTATTTTGTCAGTTTTGTATAGCGCGAACAAGACCCTTCCGGGTATCAGAGCGCTTTACAGATCAAGTATAGGTAATGCCATATAAACACATATAAATTTAGATACAGTGATACATACAGATACATATATGACAGTAAGACCTAGGAACAGTTAAAGATTAGTACATAGCTGCAGTAATGTCTCGGCAAGTTCAAGTGAATTTGGCCATTTGAATTGATTTCACTTCTTTTTTTAAATGGGCCGTAGAAGAGTTAAATCTCGTTTCCAGGGGTAGAGGTTTCCAAATCCTGGGTGCCATTCCTGAGAAAGTACGATTGTATGTTTTTTTCTTGGAGAAGCGTTTAGGTTTCAGAAGAAGATTGTTAGAGCTCCTGGTAGTCCTGTTGCCGCCTGAAAGAACTAGTTTCTCCGCTAGGTATCTCGGGGGTTTGTGATGAAGTGCCTTATGTGTCATAAAGGCTATTTTTAACTGGATTCCTGCCTCAAAAGGGAGCCAGTTGAGGGCCTGAAGGTCAAGGGAGATATGGCAGTTGCGTTTGGTGCCTGTGACGAGTCTAGCTGCTGTATTGATAGAGGCTCTGAGAGGAGCGGTTGTTGATTTGGGTGGACCAGAGTGCGACACTCCCATAGTCAACTCTGGGAATTACTAGAGATTGAACTGCCTGTTTGAAGTCATTTGTGGGAATGAAGGGTTTCAGTTTTCTTAGTGTGTTAATCTGAAAATTTGCACCCTTTGTTGCAGCGCTGATGTGTTTCAGCATGTTTAGTTTTTCGTCTAGGGTTATTCCCAGAGATTTAGCAGAATCGATGATGAGAGGTTGACTGTCTAGTGCCGTTAGGTGTTCCATCCACTCGCGGATGATCGTTGATTGGTTGCGATCAAGAGGAATTGTTTACCAATGTTACCAATGGTAACATTGGAGTTACCATATTACATTTAATAAGAAATAACTTCAAAATGGGAACAGGTAATCAGTTCATGTTGGGTATCTTTGAAATTGTATTAAAAATACTATTTTATGGTAAAGTTTGGTTTTATTGCAGTTTTGAAAATGCCACTTTTAGAAAGTTGCCATTTTCCTGCTTTTTAATTTCTCCCAAAATGTTTCTGTCTCTCGTCCGTCTGCTTTTCTCACTTTTCTCTGCTCTCTTGTTTCTTATTGCTTATACACTCCTCAAATGCACGTGTTTTCTAGCTGTCTCCATTATATGCCTTTTTTTTTAACCCTCCTGCTTGTTGTTGCGCTCTCTTGTCTGTGTGTTTCTTTCTCCCTGGCTGCTCCCTATCATCCGTGTGCTTCTATCCTCCCACCCCTTGCTCCGTGTTGCCCTGTCCTTGTATTTGCTTCCGTTGGTGTATTCTCCCTCTTGTGCTACTCACCCTCTAAGTTCTGCTTTTCCCAATCCTTTCCCCAGTCCGCCGAGTAGGATTGGTAAATAAAAAGTAAAAGGAAATGGAGCCTGCATCGCCTACACCTGTTTTGATGCATCGGAATAAGGCAACCACCATTGCACTTTTTTTAATTTACATTTTTTATTTTGACAGTCCTGCACATCATTCCAATGCTGTATAGCAACACCAAAAGCAATTGATTCCTAAAGGAGAGACCTATTGACTTTGCCAATGCCTATTTCTTTCATGACTCCCTCTGCCCATTCCCCATAAGAATAAGGATTTATTTTTCATTTGAGTATCTTTATTTACTTTAAAGTAACTGTGATTTATTGTAATAACTATTTGCAATGGTCAACTTCTCTGTTAAAATTCACAGTTCAACATGTTTGTTCTATTCTAAAGATGTTCCTGTTTGCACTTTCAACCTCACAAGTCCCACAAGAAAGTTTTGAAGAAGATGCTAAAGTACCTGAGCAAGGACTCTGCTGCAAAACCCCTACATGACGGTGAGTTATTTCTTTAGGCCGCACTGGAGAGAGTGACCAAATAGATGCACTATTGCCTCACTGTGTTCCACTTGTGGTCTAGCGATGTAAGGGCTGCTGTTGATTGAATATAAAGTCTGCGAGCTCCTCAGCGATTCTCAATCTTCATATTTTCTCAGTATAGAACTTTCTTGCTTCTTTTGCCATCTAGTGACTACATGTGGTAGTCTTTTGATGCCTTTTTAGGTCGAGCCTAGCAGCACATGCGCTGCTTTGCGAGGCATGGGATAATCTCTCTATTGGCATTGATCACACCCCTCGCTCCCAATTGGTTACTTAGTGCGCCTGTCTAAATTCCCTTCTTTTCTATGGCCAGTTTTCACACTTGTCCCTCCTTTCAGTGGGTGGTTCTGTCCCTAGCGACTGGCTCTTTTACTTAGAGCCATTCCATTCTGGCCATATAAATAGGTTTGCTGCACTACTTATTCTTTGGCTTCGGCTTGCGTTTCCTGGTCTCACCCTCCTCTAAAACCTCAAAGTTGTGGCTGCTTTTCCTGGTCCATCGCGCCCAACTCCCACGCATCCCTATCCAGCTGAAGCAGAGTTGTCTGGCCCCTCACATAGAGTGAGGTCTCATGAGGAGTCACACTTACTGAACAAAATGTATGTTTCAAAATAAATCCCCGGACAAGTGAGAGCCCCATCCCCCAGCCACCTCTCTCCTCGTCAGTCTATGCTTACAACAGCTGCCATGTCTGATGTTAATCTCCCCCGGCTGAACAGTCAGCCACCCAGTCTTGCCATTGCCCAGTGATTTGCAGTACCCTACTTCTCTCTGTCGGATGATTTATGTGGAGTTCTGCCTCAGCTGCTATCCTCCTCTATATATGACGTCACCCTGCCGCACTTGTAGTTTCTTTTGTTGCCAAAGTACTTGCTAAAAATAAAAAAAGAAGTTTTCGCACATTGTCTTAACTTACACGCAAACAACCGACAGCAAGAAATAAACATCTCCTTTTCACAATTCTTTATCATTTGTTCAAAGCATTGTATTAGTGGATTTGTATCTTGCAGGTTTTTGGGTCTCGTCTGGCATTAGCAGCGCGCATGCGCTGCTCTCGCCATGACTAGGACCTTTTGGAATCGATACGGATTCCAAAGCGTGCACGCAGGGAGACAGAAGATGTGCACGCGGGGATTGGATGCTTTACTGGCGGTGTGATACACTGGGGACTTTTTTTTGTCCGCCGCCAGTAAAGGATGTCCCCGCGTGCACATCTTCTGTCCGTCCCATGACGGCTGCGCTTTTTATCTCACTGTTGAAGTTTTTTTTAGGTTTCGACCTGGCGAGGGGCAAAGCCCCTCCCAGATCGAAAACTATTGTCTACAGTAGGGATGTTTGGACCGCCTCTGTCTATCATTGGCTAGCTCCATAAATGGAGGCTAGCCATTGGGAGACAGAGGCTGTCAATCGCGCTTTCTCTTGAAAACGCGATTCGGGGGCGTTTCTGGTGCTTTTTTTAAGCCCCGCCCCTTTGTCCTGGGCCGTGCTGCGATTGGCTGCCGGCCCGGGACACCCCCGTGACGTCATTCCCGGGCCGCGCTGTGATTGGCTGCCGGCCCGGGACACCCCCGTGACGTCAGCCAATCACAGCGCGGCCCGGGACCTCTTCGCTTCTCCCGCCTCTCTGGCTTCCCTGTCCCTCTCTCTCATCTCTCCTGTCCTACCTTGCCTGCCCCGTCTCGTGCTCTTGCTCCCATCCTTCCCCACCCGGCTGTCCTCCGCAGGGTATGAGTAAGAAGTGGGATGTTTCTTCGGATAAAAATGTACATTAATTTAACACGAACAGTGTCTGGTCACATCATTTAAAAAAATAGAATATCCTATTTTTCTATCCGTAGTTAAGTTTCCAAAGCACAGCACTCCCAGCCTCACTCATGCAACATTCCGCAGCGCCGCCATGCACAGACATGCTACACAACACTCACTGGCTGAGCGGCAAGTATAACACACTGCCCGCCGCCAGATCCCATAAATGAGGCCCTCGGGTTATGCACAGCCCTTTTGGGTGAGTGCAGCGAGGTTGAAACAGCCCGCCCCCCCCCCCCCCCCCCCACTCTGAGAAGTGCTGTAGCCCCCCTCTAGAGAGGCAGCTGTGGTAAGAGAGAGGCAGGGAGTGTCTGTGGCACCGTTCTCAATGATTGGCGAGCAGATCCTTAAACAAAGTGATGGGGGACTAATTACGGTACGCAGTGCACTACAACATCACAGGAAGTGACGTCACAAATTTACAAACTCCGAGAAGAATGCATGCTTTGTTTGTGACACATTCATAGGATAGTGCATGAAGTCTGTGACCACGTGGTTTTATTAGCGCCTTGAAGTGGTTTTACTACTACACGAGCATCGTCCAAATCGACAAATATACACAACCAATCATAGAAAAGTTAAATAAAAGTTTTAGATTTTGTTTTACGTATCATAAGTTACAGGCTTCTTTTCCATAAATAAAAAGCTAATTGGAAAGAGAGATACCTCAGACTGACAACAAACGGGTCAACCTTTTGAGATTTAAAAACGACAGTTTTCACAAAGCCAATATTAGGTGCTGTCTGGGTGTATATTTTAGGAGTAATAACTTAGTTTTTGTTGTTTAACCAGAGTTAAAGCATAACAGCCGCTCCCTCGCCTCAACCCATTTGAAATCTACCGACCTCATGAGGATAAAGGGCGGTGACAGGCAGGCAGCGCCCTCTGCATGTGAGAGCTAAGAGAAGCCCCCTCCCCCCCCCCCCCCCCCCACACACACACACACACACGGCGCCCCCTGTCTCCAACCCCTCCTCCGCCCCCTTTCTGTGACATTCTCAGAGATAAAGGGGATTCAGCCAGGGGGTGTGAAAAGCCCCCCAGGCTGCAAGAGTTTGTTTATTTATTAATGTATGTATTTACAGATGCCGTTTTCTATAGCATGAACCAGGCCCGAGGGCATCGGAGCGCTTTACAAAAGAAAAAAAATAGATACGGTACATTGATAAAAACGATGTATGTCAGACAGCAGGTACGGATGAGCGCATCCAGGTGGAGGCAGAAAAGGCTGCTAGCAGGAAAGGCCAGCAGGGGAGACTAGCAGAGACGGAAGGAAAACAAAACGGTTGAAAGGAGGAGCGGGGGCAGAGGGTGAAAACAGGAAAAGCAGAGAAAGTATAGAGAGAAGTGGAAACGCGCGGGGGCAGTGGTAAGGTGAGGGGGGAGGCGGGGTAAAAAGGCGTGTCCATCGGTGGACGGGTCTTAAAATACCATTACACTGTTGCAGGATGACGTCAGGCCTGCTGTTCTGTTCCTTAACCAACACATACATATATGTAAGAGTCTGAGTGATACTAAAAACGTTCAGCTAAAGTGAGGGTTATCAGGCACTGCATTTACCACAATGCACCCGGGCGAGTGGGGTCAGTGTGCTCCCTCCCTCCTTTTGTGATTGGCTCCTTTAAATAAAGACTCTGAAATCACCGAACGATTGGATGACACTTTTTTCCAACCCCCTCTCTCTCTCTCTTGGTATTTTCCACTATCTTTCTTAATCTCTCCCTTCCAGATATTCACCACTGAGTCCTGAAAATGCGAATGAACGAAGCTTGTGGTGTCAAGTTTACTGCACACTTCCTGTGCTTCTACTGGCTGACCCTGGGTAACCCCATCTCCATTAGCATTTGCATATGTTTGCAGTGATTGGACGACGCCGTGACCTTGAAGGACATTGGCAGTCAAACCAGGAAGAGAGTCATCATGTGCAATCCACTAATGCACTGGTTACAGGTCCCTGGAGGAAGGTTAAACATTCCTCTTCGACTTATCTTGATAGTTTATTTGGAGCCGATCCATCGCTTTTAAAGATGTCTCTACAGTTTTGCTGCACTTCTGTTCTTTGTCCCTTGGGACCAATCCCTTTCACTCTTGGCCTAGTCTGTCTCACGATGACACAGTCAATTACACCGCTGACCTACACAGATCTTACTAAATAAAACTGAGCAGAAACTACTCAAATCAAATCAAAGTTTTATTTGCATAATTGGTTAAAATTATTACAAAATTCGCATAATAAAATAGCGATACAAAATGGATTAAAACTACTAGAGTTATAAACTCTCTGCTTCTATTAAAATTGGGGTCAAAACGTGAACGATCATCATGTTAAAAAAGTTTCTGATAACCCACCAACCTGGTGATCCCCCTTTTCAATTTGTCCAAGGCGATTTCTTACTTCAGCCAGGAATTTAACTCCGCGGCATGCCAGGATTATGGAGGAACCTCCAAGCCAGCTTGTAACAGCGTGTCTACAAGAGCGTATGTTTAGCGCGTTAAAAATAGGTTTCAATAACAGTCGTCTCTGTCCTATCAGCGCAGGACAAACACAAAGAAAGTGGGCAAGGGTTTCAGTTTTATACCCACAGAGGCGACATTGCTCCTTCTGGTCGGAGGGTTTCCAGGACGGTAATAAGTCTTTTGAAATGTGCATCCCCATCCGATAATCAATAAAAGCCTTTTTTAAATGGCCACTAAAGTGAGATAATAGGTAAGCGAGTGGTTTTGAGTTTGTATACGAGTTCATGATAGTCCAGCCATGCCGACGTTTTGCCAATGTCTCTTTATCCTCCAAAAAGGATTTCCTTTTTACTGCCGCATTGGCTAATTTACTTAGGCTTACTTTATCTGTCCCTAATTTCCAGACTGATTCCAGCTCCAGCTTTTCCACACATAGTTTCAGGTACTTTCCCCAAGGGTTCGGTGTGCAGTATCCGCCCATTTTTAGGTTTCGACCTGGCGGGGGGCACGAAGTGCCCCTCCCAGTTTGAAAACTTTTGTTTTCAGTAGGGATCTTCAGACCGCCTCTGTTTCCAATTGGCTAGCTCCATAAATGGAGGCTAGCCATTGGGAGACAGAGGCTGTCAATCGCGCTTTCTCTTGAAAACGCGATTCGGGGGCGTTTCTGGTGCTTTTTTAAGCCCCGCCCCTTTGTCCCAGGCCGCGCTGCGATTGGCTGCCTGCCCGGGACACCCCCGTGACGTCATTCCCGGGCCGCGCTGTGATTGGCTGCCGGCCCGGGACACCCCCGTGACGTCAGCCAATCACAGCGCGGCCCGGGACCTCTTCGCTTCTCCCGCCTCTCTAACTTCCCTGTCCCTCTCTCTCATCTCTCCTGTCCTACCTTGCCTGCCCCGTCTCGTGCTCTCGCTCCCATCCTTCCCCACCCGGCTGTCCTCCGCAGGGTATGAGTAAGAAGTGGGATGTTTCTTCGGATAAAAATGTACATTAATTTAACACGAACAGTGTCTGGTCACATCATTTAAAAAAATAGAATATCCTATTTTTCTATCCGTAGTTAAGTTTCCAAAGCACAGCATTTGCCTCGGGGTGCATTTTCCAGTCTCTGAGCCCTTGGGTAACGTGCTTATTTTGTGTCCTACTTCTATGTCTCTCATCACGATGTTACTCCCTGCTCTCCATCAGTTTTTGTCGGGTCACGTGACAAGAGATTGGCAGCTCCAGTGGCTTCGTTCTGTTCACCGAAAGGGAGGTAGTGGGAGGAAGTGGGAGGGCCGGGAAGATGGCGGCGCGCAGGAGCGTAAGTGTCGGGTGCAGAGCTCAGTGAGTGGCCAGGAGATTGTGCGCACGGGTGACATGGAGAGCGAAGAAGAGCAGCATACCACGACCCTGCTGTGCATGGGATTCGCTGACCCTGGTGCCATCCGGAAAGCATTGCGTCTGGCAAAAAATGACATCAATGAAGCGGTGGCGCTGCTCACAAACGAGCGGCCGGGCTTGGACTACGGCGGGTATGAGCCCATGGATAGCAGCGGCCCTCGTGGGGACAGTGGCGAGGGCAGTCGCAGCGGGCGCGGAGGCTTCGACCCTCCACCGGCCTATCATGAAGTAGTGGACAGTGAGGTAAGGAGAGTAAGGAAACTTCATATTTTGCAATGAAACCAGGAGGGGAAGCAGCTGACAGCAGGTTTAGAGAGACCACACCCGACATGGGCATGGTACCCCATCTGAGCATCATGGTGTGTGTGTCCTACGCATGGTGTCCCCCCATCTCAGGAAAAAATAGTACAACAGGAACCTCCAGCCTATATGCCTCGAGCAATCAATGTTTTGTAGCATATAGGATGCGCCTTGTGAATATCGTGGGAGATTGAGTGTAGTGAGCGAGAGGTTGGTCTGCTCGCTCTACAGTTCCCATCCATATGGAGGGCAATCAATGAGCGTGAACAGTAAGGGACTCTATTAGTAACTATCTACATTTGCACGTAATTAGAGACGGGCAACTTGATCAAGAGTATCCTATGATGCACTAAACGGGAGCTACCCAGGTGGCATGATACACCCAAAGGTTGGCGCACTCGGCAAGCAGTAGCTTACTTCCTACTGCCAAGTATACGCTTGGTAACAAATACAGCACCAACACCCTGAGATTCCCACTATGGGGAGAAGGCTGTAAACACGCATTCATTGGCATCAATTGCACCACTATGAATGCATCCAATAAGAACTACAGTAGTAGCTCTTAATCAGTTGAGGGGATTAATCTACTAACTAAGAAAATGGAGAAAATGTTTGGGGTGTCTCATATAATACTTATCAGGCAAGGCGAAAATATAAGAATTCTGGGCGTGGGGATCAGTGTAAGGTATATCATTGTTAAGTATTTGTATGGGACACGTGCTGTAAAAACCGCTTACTATTGTGAAAAAGGATGAACAAATAGGAGGCATTGTGGAAGGTACAAAAACTAAACGCGTGAATCAAAACGTGAGTTTGGCACGCACTCGCTTATGCTGAATCCCTCTTAACTTGAATGAAAGTAATTAAATACATTTTGCGTGCTACAGAGTATGAATGGCTGCTTACCTACGTGCCCTTCAGTAACTCAGTAAACCTCATTATGAAAAGCACTCCTCATTACTTACATGAGGAAACATGGTTTAATGATCGTTGTATTAGAGTACAGTGTGTTTTAAAGCCAGGTGATTTTTATTTATAAGCAGTAAAAAAGTGATGTTAATTGTTCGTACCTTATTCTACCTTTTTAACTCTGGCTGTGGCAGCAGCACTGGTTATGCGTTGATCATCATGCTTTCTGTTTCATCCTGCTTGAAAGTGTAATCTTGCTCCTTATCTGCGTTTCTGAGTAGGCAGAGGGTTCATGCCCTCTCCCAGTATTCCAGTAGGGATCTCCGGCCAGCTGTTGCACAAATACTTGATCTCAAAATTGTGCAGCCCAGGATCTCTTTTGAAACCTACTAGTGTGCTTGCTTCCCTGCCCCCTTGCTGTGCTTGCTTCCCTGCCCGTGCTTGCTTCACCGCCCGTGCTTGCTTCCCCGCCCCCTGGCTGTGCTTGCTTCCCCGCCCCCTGGTTCCCCTGCCCCTGGCTGTGCTTGCTCCCCTGCAACCTGCCTGTGCTTGCTTCCCTGGCTGTGCTGCTCCCCCGCCCCCTGGTTCCCCTGCCCCTGGCTGTGCTTGCTCCCCTGCAACCTGCCTGTGCTTGCTTCCCTGCCCCCTGGTTTGCTTCCCTGCCCCCTGGTTTGCTTCCCTGCCCCCTGGTTTGCTTCCCTGCCCCCATGCTGTGCTTGCTTCCCTGCCCCCATGCTGTGCTTGCTTCCCTGCCCCCTCGCTGTGCTTGCTTCCCTGCCCCCTCGCTGTGCTTGCTTCCCTGCCCCCTCGCTGTGCTTGCTCTCCTGGGTGGGTGTGTGTGGCTCTGGGTGGGTGTGTGTGGCTCTGGGTGGGTGTGTGTGGCTCTGGGTGGGTGTGTGTGGCTCTGGGTTTGTGTGAGTGTGTGTGGCTCTGGGTGTGTGAGTGTGTCTGGCTCTGTGTGTGTGTGTGTGGCTCTGGGTGTGTGTGGCTCTGTGGCTCTGGGTGTGTGTGTGTGTGTGTGTGGCTCTGGGTGTGTGTGTGTGTGTGTGTGGCTCTGGGTGTGTGTGTGTGGCTCTGGATGTGTGTGTGTGTGTGTGGCTTTGGGTGTGTGTGTGTGTGTGGCTTTGGGTGTGTGTGTGTGTGTGTGTGTGGCTTTGGGTGTGTGTGTGTGTTTGGCTCTGGGTGTGTGTGGCTGGCTGTGTGTGTGTGGCTCTGGGTGTCTGTGGCTCTGGGTGTGTGTGTGTGGTAGTAATTGCTGTCTGCTGAGCTCGTCCAGTAGGGTACAATAGGTCTCACATTTGCGAGAGATTAAGCTATTGGCAATGTAAATGACAATGTCATTTATTTATCTGTTTTCAAAACCAACACATAAATAAAAATGTTGTCATTTACAATGCCAATAGCTCTAACTTTTGCCAAGGCGAAACCGTTGCATTGTAAATGCTTGTTTATCTATGCCTTCCCTTTTGTCACTTTTCCATATTTTCTCCTCCTCATTTCTCCCTTTTCTGCCTTTCTACTGCTTGTCAAAGTCTAATCATGAACAATAAGCCCCAAAAATGAGCGCCGGTGCAAATATCTGGCACTGATTCCGACCATCAGCCCTTCAAGAAGGCAGTGCCACTTATTGACAGCCGCGCCTGTGAAAATAAAATAAAAATGTGCTTTTCCTGAGTTTACGTGTGTCCATGCCTGACCCTTTGGCAAGAGCCGCACATCTTCTTGAAGCTTTTCACTTGTTCGCCTGCATTTACATACCTGGAGCTATTTTAATATGTCTGCCGTGGTGCCATTTTTCCTCTGCTCAGATTTTAAAAAGTACGGTGGGGCCTGCGAGGCACGAGCTCTGTCTGTGCGAAGGTCTCTGCTGTTTCCTTATCTGTAACAATGAAATAAAATGTTTCCCGGATGGAGATGCCGCTTGGGTGGCCAAGTAAACAGAGCTTCGCAAACATCGGGCAAGTCACACTAGTGAGCGGGTGAAGCGTTGTTGGTGCTGTCCAAGGGAGAGGTCGTGTGCGCCCCCTTGTAGCCATCCGTGCCAGCACTTGAAAGCGTGTGCGCATCTGACAGGAGAAGCTTCCGCCCATGACGCAATGCCACGAACAGGAGCCGTTCTACAGTGCACTTCATGATTGTCCCGGCCAGTCCTCTGGCACCTGTGTATCAACCCTGCTCCATAGCCCTGCCTCTGGGTCTCCAGTTTTTGTCTCTGCCAATGACCAGAACATGTTCTTCATTTGCTACCCGCGGTGTAGTTCAGCACAAGAAGAAGGTGATGGATGGAGTGAAGAACTAATGGCAGCAATGGGCTGTTGCTAAGACCACATTCTAGTCTATCGTTTTTCACCCACTGGGCAACTCTGGACAGCGGCCTGCCTTATGCAAATCAGTACTCACCCTGCCCCTCCTCGGGAAAGTACAGATCCCGAACTGCCAGGAGAGCCCGGTCCCCCTCCGGAAGGAAGCACAAGCCACCCCCGCCCGGATGAATGCTGATTTGGGTCTCATCAGTCGCACAGAACCCCAGGAAGAGCTTCTATAGTTAGGGCAGGCCATTGCTCTGCGGGTGGCATCACAACCCTGTGCACAGAGGGAGCGGCAGCTTCCCAGATATTTGCTCACTGAGCCTTTCCCTAGTAGCTCTTGCTCCCTTCATATTAGTCATTCCTCTTGCTGTCTTCGTGGCCATGTCACATTTCCCACCCAGTTTATTGCCATGTGCATTGTATAGGCCTGTATAATACATGTATCGTGCCCCTGATGAAGCGCAAAGCCCTCCGATTGACATTGGTGCGTTACGCACCACTTTCCGCATTTGGGGTTGATATGGTTACAGTTTGGCGTATATGTGTGGTGATGAATGAGGTGCGTACATTTTTAGAGATGTGCTCCAAATATGTGGGAAACTGGTAGCTGTGGTTAAAGCATGAGATGTTAGTGTTTGAATAGTTGCAGTCGCACATTCACATACCTACTTTGAAAAGGTATATGAGTGGTAAGAGCCGTGTTTTCGACGTGTGCTGGAATTTGAGGTGGTTGTCAATACCCCCCAGTCTCCGACTCTGTGACCACAAATACTTCTCTTTGCCTTGTGACTCTGCATTTGTCTCCATTGAACCTTCTCTTCCTTCTTCTAGACCAAAGTCCCCTCTTATGTGAATCGCACATCATTTTTTTCATATTGCACCATTGGTTCAATACCAACCATGTGACCTTTCTTTTTGTGAGGTGCATATGGGCCCCACCTTCCAGCTGCCGTGTGGTATCACTTGTGTGTTGAAGACCATTAGTCCTTGTGATATCCTATGGGTCCTCAATATGAACTCTGGGTACTACAACACACTCCCTCATGGCTCAGATGGTTTAGCTGCCAAGCTCCCACCTCAGAGCTGTTCAGCCTGTTCTCAAGTCCTTTATGGACGCCCCTCAGACCTTCATTGTTGTCACTTAGGTTGACTGCATTATAGATCTTTTCATTCGCTGGCAAAGTGTAACATCTGCCTTCGTCATTACAGAGAAAATAGACAGATTTGTAGCTAAGATTTTAAAACAGAGTAGATAATCCCAGCTCATCCGCGTCATCCTAAAACGCTGTGTGATTTGACTGGTTCCGCAGCTCTGCAGAGGGGGTGTTAGACGGACCGGGAGGGTCGGCCGAGGATAAGGGGAGCGGTCTCCAGGGAGAGCCGACTCCAGTGACCGTACAGACAAGTAACTTCCCCCCCACAGACGGACACCACACAAGGGTAAGGTTCAACGAGATTTTATAGGCGATTCTTAAAGTACGATAAGATGGTACAAGGAGGTCTGGACTCAGGGGTCCCCTCGATTCTGGTCTCTGGTTTGGGGAAAGGGTAGCGGGACAGTCTTGGTTACCAAAAGATGGAAATAGCTCTCAATCCTCGAGCTCGGCGTTCTAGATGATCGGGCCGCGGCGGAGCCAGCAGGTCCCGAGATGGACGAAGGAAGCGACGGTCCGCGGCGGAGCCAGCAGGTCCCGATGAAGATGATGGTTGTAAACGGTCCGCGGCCACGCCAGCAGGTCCCGACGACGATGAAGGATACGAAGGTTACGGAGGTTGCGGCAGCACCAGCAGGCAGGGTGATGGTGCACAAGGCAGAGCTATGGCAGCGCCAGTAGTCCGTCAAGGATGAGTTCTTCTTTACGTCTCTCGACTCCAAGATACAACTGCCTTCCTGCTCTGGAGCTGCCCCAGTTATAGGGCTGGTGTTCTTTGATGTCCGGACCCTCGCACTTGGAGGTCGGGAGGTCCGGGATGGGGGAGTCCAGACACCCAGCAGGGGGTGGGGCCAGCGCCCGGGGAGGCGATGGGCGAGCGGCACTTGGCGGGGAGAGCCATCGACACCTCTTTCTCCCATTGACTTGCCAAGTAGCCCGCTCACCTCCTGGGTGGATGGTGGTGCCGGGATGTCTGAGGCCTGGCCAGGCCCAGGGTTGAGGTCGATCGGGGGCCAGGCGGCCTCGTGGTGGAGTGTCCAAGATGGCGCCCAGGATGGGCGCGCGGGCCAGCAGTGGATCGGGTCCACGAGGTCGATATGTTCGAAGGCAGGGGTCCTTGAGGGGACGGAGGACGTGCAATGGTGGTGTGTGGTACCTGGGTGACCGGGCTCGGGCCGGTTTGGGCCGGGGGAGAGCGGCCCTTCATGTGGCCTGTCCAACAGGGGGCATTCTAGAAGAGTCTTGCTGCGTGAGTGGGGATAGTTCTTCTAGCCAGGTGAACTTTGCTAGTGATGGAAACTACTAGGGTTCTTGTTTTGTAGAACCACATAGGCTGACCTTAATAATGCTTAAAAAGAAAACCAGAGGTCACGGGTTTGAGGACTGGTCCCTGTGTGGTGCTGATGAAGAGCTAGGGGTAGGCTCGAAACATGTTGATCTTACACTGAACTCCTACCCATTACAGTTCGGTTTTTCCGTGTAACACCCCCTTTTTTAGATATACCAACCTAGGAGCGATAATAAAGTATTTAAGCCCACTAACAAGGTATTTTTAATCACTTTCACCCACTCCCCCACACTGTGCACTACACATAGTCTTCCACTATAAGTGTTCCTACGTATTCTCCGCAAGTCATAGCACGCCCCAGTTCGTAGAGAAGTGGGATGGCCCAATGATGAAGCATGTCACGTGGGGAAACCCTGGTGAGTGAGGAGACTCAAGAAAGAAATGTTTCTTTCCTGAAGGCAATCTCTGATCATATCGATTGGGAGCCTCTTCCTTCGACTAGGTCCTCAAACCCGTGACCTCTGGTTTTCTTTTTCAGCATAAATTAAGGAGGGCGGACCTAGTTGACATACCCTCTACCTCCCTCTCCTTCTGTGTATCGTAATAATGCTTAGTAATGTCTGTAGAATGACAGGCTCGAAAAAAACATATTGAACTAGGCATAATGCTTGTGCATCCTATGCTCTTGCACTGATAGTGAGTGTAAGGCATTCACAACCGGGTTGTTGTTACCTACCCCCCGTCAATTCCAGTAGTATGTGGGCAGCTGACTTCTGAGTAAGTTGTAGCCTTTTTTTGGGCACTAGATAAAATGCCCCCAGTACTCAAAATTTACAAGTACAAGAACTTCTCTACTATGAAGCACTCGAGCAATGTCCCAAAAACCTGGAGTATTCAATCAAAACAAAAATGCTTGTTCGTGTCCCTACAAGAGTTCAAGGCAAGTTGAAAGTATTATAAGCTAACTTCTAGTCTGTATTACATTTAGCATGCTTGACCTGAACGGCTCCTGTTAATATAAAGCATGATTGCAGAAACTGATGTAAATATATAATTTACCGTCTTAATTTCTATGCAGGTAAGTACTTAATCAATAATAACTCAAATCGGAAAGAAAGAACCAGAGTCCGTGGTGTTAGAGTTCTTAGGGGTTTTATTCCTCAAAAAGGAATGGTCAAGACCAGAAATATCATGTTCTTCCCACCGCAGGGGTGAAAGAAGGGATAGAGCGCTACATTTTATTGACAGTACATAGCTTATATACTTAATTCATGTCATAGAAAACAGTACAGTAGGCGTAACAGCTGAGAGAAGACAAGATAACAGTATACACGTGTTACTAGTACGTAATCAGAAGGCGTGGACTAGGCGTGAACTGGAGGTGTGTGCTAGAAACGTCACAGGTAGGTGTCACAAGGGGGTGGCACTAAACAGGAATGTTGCAATGTCAGCAGAAATCGGAAGCTTGGATGCGCGCGCAGCTGCATGACGTGTGATAGACGTGAAACTGGAGGGTGCAGGGGACTTGACATTTACACTGACGGAAAGAGACAGAAGTCTGGCATGTCAGATCAACTTGTACTTCTATCATATCTGATATCTGATGTTTGGGAACCATATTATCTGGACGGAAAGGTCTCTGGGGCAGAAGCTATTCTATACTAACTGTGGATGCGTGTATAAGCGCCTAAGTGTCTGCATGAGAAGCGTGGGGGCATGGGCCTTCCATGGGAGCATGGTAACAGAGGCTATGAATTACTTGCACTGAGACAGGTCGGCCCTTTGGCCCTGTAGCAGAGGGGGATGTTTACTGAAGCTAGTAGGCAGGAATGCATTTTCGAGGAGCGGAACAGATAACTCGAAGGTTATAGTCAGTCTTGGCAGGCAGCAGGCTGAGCTGAGCGCGGTGGGCCGCGCTGGAAGTAAGTCAGAGTTCACGGGTACAGAGGCAGCCTGGGCTGAGGCTGTCAGAGTCAGAAGCCAGAAAATAGGCTTGATGGCGGAAATTCAGGGCCTACCTTGCCAGAGCAGAAAAACATGTAAGGTACACTACAAAAAGACGTTGGCATAGCATACTTAGGAACGGGCTATTTAATCCATTCAGGGTGGATCTGAAAGAGGACATGTTAACGTTTAACGTTGGACGCAAATGTATTTGCGTCTTCATAGCTGACACAGGAGGGAAGTTAAATGCACTTTAAGCTGGTACATGGAGACGGTGGGGTACGCGCTAGGGAACACAACTTGACCATAAAATTTATATTTCCTCATCTTCCATCCCCAAGCGGTTAACGTTGTCCAGAACCAACCGGACCAAGTCCAGGTGCCTGGATTCTGATGTATCTGATTTGCAATTTTATGGAGACGTGTAATAGCTTGATATACAGATGGTGCGTTTTGTGGAATGAAAACACAGCAACTTGACCCGATGACCTTACAAGCTCCACCTCTATCTGCCAAGATGACGTCAATAACAAGACGATTCTGAAGGACAACAACCCGCATGGCGGACTGTTCTTCTGTTAAGTTACCTAGGGCGGAGGCAGTTTCATTCACTACTGCTTCAAGAGTTCTAGTTAATCTGCGTATTAGTTTACTATTTTGAACAGGTCCTAAAAAGAAAAAGAATCCTTTATTAAAATCGGTGTACTGTTCCCATGCCGTTTCTGTGTAGTCGACAAGTGGAATATCTCTTCTGGGTCTATTCTTTACTAGATTTGTATTTCTATGGTAATCAGGAGGAGCTAGGAAAACAGGTGGCAGAAGGAATGCAATGTAACAGGTACCATCCCAATCTGGAGGTAGGCGTATGTATGCGGTATGACCACAAACAAAATAAGAATGACGAATAGCTTTAAAGGACGATTTACCATGATCACTGAATTCGATCACAGTAGTGCATTTACTATGACCTAAGTGTACTGAACCTTTCTTCCTGATACATAATTCACCAGTGACTGGTAATACTGACATAACGGGTAGAACTGGTGCGGCTTCGGATTCAACAGTAAGAATCATAAGGCTAATTGTGTAATTACCCAATCCATATACTTCATTTTCTAGATCAGTTCCTATTCTAGTGGGGAGTCCCTCCTTGTCAGGGTAACAGACATCGAGCAGGACCAAGTTCAGGTTTCCCCAAACCCAGCCCCCGTCGAAAACAGCAATATCAGGATCTAAGGAATTAATTATTTTAAACCATGCACCACAGGAGCCATTGTGAGTGAACGGGTACGGAAAGAGGGGCAGAGCTCCCTTGTAATTCTGGTAGGGAGGGAGTCGGCCACATATCCAGCAGTCTGTAGCATTGTTAGTTTGATGGGAATGGTGTAGCATACTAATGAATGTGTTGTTGCGCAGCGCAAGTCTGTAGGAGAGTTCGTGTGGAGGTAACTCGCTAAAAGTGTGTTCAGCAGAGACATTGTAAACAGATTGTTCACGCCTGAAAATAGGGTAGTAGATAGGGAGAAGTATACTGGCAACTATGATCAGAAGACTTAGAAAAAACATTATTAACAATGTCACTATACAGTGACTACGCAGTGATTTACAGTATGTACGTTTCTTGAATTCTCTCTCTCTATCTCGATCTAGGGGATACATGTCAGAAACTATTTAACCGATTCACCTAGGGGAGGACTTAAACAATTAAACTGTCTGACTTGCTAGATCGGAGTTTAAGTCTGTACTCCTCTTGGGGAGTTTTCTCTCGTTCGGAAGGTTTAAAGTCACTGGGCTCGATACAGTCTTTGGAAGGGGTGGATGAGCCTGGGTCGGATTTCAGTTCATTACACAGCTTAACATGGCTCATGTGGACCCACCCCTTCCTGCCCTCAACCTTCACCGCTGTCCTCGTGGTAAGTAGAACGGTCTTCGGCGATTTCCAGCGGGGCTCCAACGGACTTTTCCGGTCGAAGTTCCTTATCAGGATCAGATCCCCTGGACGGACATCATGTGGCTTTACATCAGTGTTGTCAGGGAAGGCTGCGGCAACCTGTGAACGACATGATTGGAGTGCAGACATCAAGGAGGCAAGGTAATCTGTCAACATATTGCAATCAACATCAGTAATTTTTTTCGGAATGGGCGTCCCCCACATATTCGGTGGTCTACCAAAGACCACTTCGTACGGGGATAGTCCTGATCTCGAATGGGCAACCATCCTCATATAGAACAGTGCCACTGGCAGGGCGACTATCCAGTCGACCCCTTTCTCTTTACATATTTTAGCAAGTCGTGTTTTTAATGTCTGATTATGCCTCTCTACAAGGCCTGCGGCTTCGGGATGTCGGACACAATGGAATTTCCACTGGTATCCTAGCAATAAAGAAACTTCTTTCATTAATTCGGATGAGAATGGCTGACCGTTATCTGAGTACACGACACGAGGCAAGCCGTACCGTGGGAAGAATTCACGAACCAACTGCCTGGCAGTGGTCGGAGCAGTGTAATCTGGGACTGGGTATGCTTCGGTCCAACGGGACAGAGCACAAACAACTACGAGAACATATTTAAATCCTCGACAACGGTCCATCTGGATATAATCCATCTGGAGGACTTCAAAAGGGTGATCGGGAGGATGAAATCCACCTTGCTCTACAGGGACGCTTTTACCTGGATTGAACTGACAACAGATCATGCAAGTACGCACTTTCTGTTTTGCTGCTGCTCGTAAGTGTTTATTGTTCCAAAGATTTTGTAAACTATCTAACATCGCTTTTTCTCCTAGATGTGCTGGACTATGTGCTGTATTAATCATGACTTGAACCATAGAGTCAGGGAGAAACCATGTAGATTTTCCCTTCGTCATCCAACCTTGATCTGTCTGGATCCCTCCTAGTTCAATCCATTTCTTTATTTCTTCTGGGGTAGCATGTGTCTGAATATCGATAACATCTAGTGTGGGATCCCTAACTGTCATACAGTGTGTCGGTCCTGTTGTCTTTGTCATGTCAGTTGTCTGAGTGTGAGTCAGTGCTGTATGTTTTGCTGTCTGGTCTGCCAGGTCGTTACCCTGGGAAACAGAATCTGTGACCTTAGTATGTGCTTTACACTTCATGACGGATATTCCTGAAGGCAGATGTATTGCTTCTAACAGTGCTTGAATGAGGGGACCATGTTGGATCTTGGCACCGTGAGAGGTCAGAAAACCTCGTTCTTGCCATAACATACCGAAGTCGTGTACAACTCCGAACGCATAACGGGAATCAGTATATATGTTGACATTTCTGTTCTTGGCTAGAATACAGGCTCGGGTCAGAGCAATAAGCTCTGCTGCTTGAGCGGACAGTGTATCAATACGATGTGTTTCTTTTACTTCGGTTTCAGTGGTCACTGCATATGCGGCCACTAATTCTCCTGTACTTGTTCGCATACATGAACCATCCACATAGTGTCAGGTCCGGATTTGTCAATGGAACATCTGTTAAGTCTCGTCGGGGCTTTGTTACTGCATTAATGATCTCTATGCAATCATGTGGGGCTGGATCTGTCATAATTGTAGGTAACAGTGTTGCGGGGTTCAGAATGCTGCAGCGTCTGATCTCTATGTGTGGCTGGAATAGCGTTAATTCGTAACCTGTCAGTCGTGCTATAGTCAAGTGCTGAGTCTGGGTTCTATTTAACAGAACCTCTACAGAATGTGGAACTTGTACTGTTAACTGATGGCCTAAAACAATTGAGTCGCTCTGTCTTATTGCTAACGCTGTTGCTGCTACTGACTTTAAGCACGCAGGGAGTGCCTGGGCTACTGAATCCAATGTACTTGAAAAATAAGCGCAAGGCTTATGTGAACCTGCTTGATCTTGAGTGAGGACAGACAATGCTGTACCATCACGTTCTGTAACAAAAAGTGTAAACGGTTTGCTGTAACATGGTGTCGCTAAAACTGGTGCTTG
Organism: Lissotriton vulgaris; assembly: GCF_964263255.1. NCBI lineage: Eukaryota > Metazoa > Chordata > Amphibia > Caudata > Salamandridae > Lissotriton > Lissotriton vulgaris. Next base: position 1,178,169,051 of record NC_141693.1, on the reverse strand, counting down.
ACATAATGCTTTCTTTAATTCCTCAAAGGCTTGTGTATGTTCCTGTGTCCAAGGGAGGGCAGTCGAAGTTGCTGCCTCCTGCGTCGTTAACTGAATGAGTGGTTTAGCTAGAAATGCATATTGAGGAATCCATTGTCTGCAGTACGAGGTGAGGCCTATAAAGGCCCGCACTTCCTTTTGTGTCTGTGGTTGTGGCATATTTACAATTAACTGAATGCGATCGGGAGTGAGCTGTCTCCCCACTTTGGACAGCAAGTGACCCAAGTACACAACTTGCTGAACACAGAATTGCAGCTTCGAAGGAGACACCTTGTGTCCCTTGTCTGCCAGAAAATGTAGAACTGTCAGTGATGCTTGTTCACATTCGGGCTCACTTCGTGCGGTGATCAGCAGATCATCGACGTATTGCAGTAAAGCGGTGTTAACTGGCATTTGGATACAATCTAGTTGTCTTTTCAGTGCTTGACTATAGATGCTGGGGCTTTCTGTGAATCCTTGAGGTGCGCGGGAAAATTTGAAGCTTCGTCCATTTAAACTGAATCCGAAGAGATATTGGCTCTCCGGATCAATAGGAACACTGAAGAAAGCGTTCTTGAGATCAATTACAGTAAAGAACGCTGCTTCTGAATCAATAGCAGTCAATAGGGAAGAGATATCGGGGACCACAGGGTACTGTGGTACAATACATTTGTTCAGTTCTCGAAGATCAATCACCAGCCGATATACTGGCGGTGCATTGGGGTCAGTACGTTTAAGAATTGGAATGATAGGTGAATTACAGATATTGGAGTCAGTCTCTACGACCACTCCTTGTGCTATAAGCTCTTCAATGATTTCCAGTAAAGCCACTACAGCATCGGGTGGTAACTTGTATTGTCTGATTCGTGGTAGAACAACTCCTGTCTTGAGTGTAACACGGTATGGTGTGATATGCATACAACCTACATCAGTTGGGCCTTTTGCCCACAGGTGATCTGGTACATTTTTTCAATCTGACATCGAATTCTCGCAACACATAGTGACCCTTGAAATCCCGTAGAAAGAGTCTAACTCCCTCCGGGGAACAGCAGATTATAGCTCCTAGAGCCTTCAATGTTTTAATTCCTAACAGATTTTCTGGGCATGAGTTCGTAAGTAACAAGTCTGTAACTCGTGATAATGGACCCACAGCCAAGGGTACTGGTTCCGATACTTCATTTACAATAGGCTGTCCTGAAAAACCAAGGGAAACATTCTGTGAGCCTGAGAGGGGTGCCCCTGGGACTTCATTATGGCTGATTGTGGTGCGGCTTGCCCCTGTGTCAATTAAAAACTTTCTGTCTTTTCCCAATACTTGACTGTGTACATAAGGACCTTCTTGATCTACAGGAATTTCAATAAGAGGCAAGCCAAATTCCCTCTCTAGGCTGTTTCATGTGTATCGTTGGTACTCCGGGTAAGCAGATTGGGCATACTGGTACATCTGTTGGGAAACTTGTTGAGTCGTGGCAGTGGGCTGTGGTACCGCTACTGTCTGTGCTGTGTGAGATGAGGCATGCATAGGCTGTGTATTCTGCATGGGCTGTACAGTCTGTGAAGTCTGTTGCTGAACCTGATCTTGTCTAGGTGGATGCGGTCTCTCTTTAGTTTTACCTGTTGCTATGTTATGTTTCAGAACTGGACATTCATGTACGTAGTGACCTGGCTGCTTGCAATAATTGCACGTCCCTTTAACGGGACCTGCGACGTGACCTGTCTGGTTCGTACCCTTTCTGTTTCCGTCGGTATGGACCGACTGGGCTACCAACATTTTCATTTTCGTGTCTTTCATACGTTTCTGTTCTTGATCCTGTTCTTCTCTAATTCTATTCTGATGGTATTGTAACATTTGTAACATCTGGGATGGCGTATTTGCTTGCCATGTACTCTCAACCTTGTACACACGATTCTTGACTGCTAACAGGGAGTTATCAACTAACTTGGATACAAAAAGATGCGGGTACGATTCGCTACTTGGTTTAAGACCACTATTAATAATAAAACATTTCTCGAATCTTGAATAAAAGTCACTAGTATCTTCGTCGGGTTTCTGTTTACATGCTGAGATTGCATCCCAGTCTTCTTTTCTAGTTACCAATAATCTTGGCAGAACCTGTACTATTAAACCTGGTAATGCTTTAGTTTTGTCCCCAAGGCCTACCCCTGGGACACGTTTATTCTCTTCGTCTTCTATTTCTGCCCATACAATCTTTTTCTCTCCCACCTCCCATTCCTTTTCCTTTAGTTTCTCGTAGATGCCCGTGGGCAGCAGTACCTTTAACATTTTCATGATATCATCATATGTGTAATCCCCCATCAGTAACATGTCTTTAAGCTCTCTGTGAAAACCTGCAGGGTCTTTATCATGGCTCGGGACTAGTTTCTTCATTTCTAACAGTTCTAACTTAGTCAGTGGCGTGTGTACATATACACGTTTCAAGAGATGATCCTCACCCATAACTGGGTGTACTTCTCGTAAGGGGTTCTGACTTTCAATGCCACTCAGGCATTGCATGTGATACGTTTTCCTTTCTGGGAGCGGAGCAGGAACATATTCAGAGCTTATGAAAGTGTTATATCTATGTCGCTGTTCTAGAATTATTTGTATTAACTTGGTACTTAAACCTCTCCATCTATCCATGAGTAGTGCTTCTAATGTTTCGTGTAAGGGACCTGGATCAGAATATTGGTTTCTGTATTTCGTGAGGAGGTGCTGAATCATGTATACACCTGCTAGTTTCTGTTCGTCTGGGGAGAGGTTCAGGAATGTCTGCGCTAATGTATCATCATTATACATATCCGGATTTTCAGCCCATAATATGGCTGACCGGGCTAGTTCTTGTTCATCCATCGAATTGAGTATGTGGTACCCCACTCGGTCTCGGAGTCTTTTATCAGTCTCCTGGAACTGGTGTTCAGAAGAATTCGGGTTTGTTAAGGCAGAGAGGAAAACTCTCTTGCTTTCCGGACGGATACCTTTCCTAAGGTGAGTTCCCTTACCTACATACGCTATAGTGTCTGTAGTCTTTTCTGGTTCTTCAAGTTCTTCTTCCTCGGAGGAGGAAGCCTTTTCTTTCTCTTTTTGGTGTACATCTATTACTGCCTTTCTAATTTTCTTGTACATACTGGCTATACAATTTCCTCTATCGTGTTTTCCTTCAGATATATTTTGACCCCACTTGTTTAGTGCATCTAATTCACTCTGATCTGTCCCAGGCCTGTCTCGTTCTCTTATTAGGCAATTTATGAAAAAACGTAGTATCTGTGCTTGAACGTCAACTTTCTGTCGTTCCATGGCCTCCTGAATACTGTCAGGGTCTTTCCCTGTCTGAACAAACTCATATATTCTATCTAGGCGCTCCCTCATTCCTGCATAGCATAGCAGGAAATCAGTAGCAGATCTTAACCGTAGTGATGCCATCATCATTACATTGTCTTTACCGGGTACTGGATCATATCTGCAAACTGAAAGGTTTTCCTTGAATACATCAAGGCTGGGGGACTTGAACGTAAAAGGACTCCGAAAGTCCCTGAGCTGTAACCTGCGTGTCAATGGTGGGGTGTGTAGACCCCCTTCCGCACCCCCTGAGGCGGAGGCTTGGGTATCATCTCTCGGCGGAGTCTGTATCTGAACTTGAACTTGTCTTTTAGTTGGATCAGGTAGAAGTGGTTTCGGTAGATCAACTTTAAGTGCGGGAAGTGGTGGAGGTGGAGGAACAGGAGCTTTCTGTTGTGGTACTGGCGGGGTTCGATCTTGGGGCGGATTACCACCCCCGTCCCGGTCGTTAGGCAGGGCGCGGACAGGCAGATTGGTGTAAGCGGGTGCCACATCCTCTAGATAGGAATTCAGGAATATGTCTTTAGAAGCCTTATGCATTACTTAAAGTTGGAACTAATGGTGGCGGTAGGTTTTTCGGTATTTCAGAAATGGCCTCAGGCGAACCCTCAGCCGCGAGATACATACCGTTCACGAGGTTATTTCGTGCGCGGTCTACTTGCTCTGTTTTTACTCGGATCCCCTCGGTAACTAACTTGTTTTCTTGGGCCTTTTCTGATTCTTTCAGTCTGTCTTCTCTACGTAGTGCTTTTTCAGCACGCCTATGCGATTCCTTACGCCAAAACTCTATGGCGTCTTTCTGAGATTGTCTGGCTTTCTTTTTCCATAGTACTTCCTCCACCTTCATGATGCACTCAGCATCCCATGTTCCGTTAACAGGCCATCTGTGTCTTTCGTCTAGGAGCTTGGTATAGTCGGCCCATAACTCTAGGAATAATATGGCATCTATGCCATGCTTGTGGTACATGAAGTTTCCTGGAGTGTCCCTAGGGGGGATAGGAATTGCTTCCTCTAGTATCCCTTTCCTAGTTCCTATCTGCTTTAATTTGTCGAAAAACGGCATCTTGTTTACTTAATACTGAATGCTCAATCCTTACTGCTTAATACTGAATACAACTAGCTATACAAGAACACAATAAGGCACATAAAAAGAAACGGTCACATTCATCTCACGACATTAATCACATAAAAAGACATTTTGAAACATATATGACTACCCCCTATACTGGATGTACTGCTAAACAGTACAGATACACTGTCTAAAAACAGTGCAGACCGGACTTGTGTACCCAAACCCGTCTAGATACGTCCCAGCAATGGTACTCACCGGGAAGCACGGAAACAGAAGGCCTCGGAAAACTCGACTGGACTGGACTCGACTCGGCTCGACTTCGGAAAACTTCGGAAAACTGGTGGGCCTCTTGACACCTCGGACCTTGCTTCTTTCGGCTAGGCTCTGGTCGGGATCCTCCGCACTCCTCACCGCCTCGTCTGGGTACTGATCGCAGTCTTCGTCACCTCCGTGGGCCAGAGGGAGATGCAGGAAATCCTGCCGGTACGCGTAGTTTCCTTCTAACTGATGGCAGGGGACAGAGCTTGCAACGCACCAACCGGCGCGTGAGGTGGGGGAGGGGTCCCTGTTCGGGCGCCAAAATGATGTAAATATATAATTTACCGTCTTAATTTCTATGCAGGTAAGTACTTAATCAATAATAACTCAAATCGGAAAGAAAGAACCAGAGTCCGTGGTGTTAGAGTTCTTAGGGGTTTTATTCCTCAAAAAGGAATGGTCAAGACCAGAAATATCATGTTCTTCCCACCGCAGGGGTGGAAGAAGGGATAGAGCGCTACATTTTATTGACAGTACATAGCTTATATACTTAATTCATGTCATAGAAAACAGTACAGTAGGCGTAACAGCTGAGAGAAGACAAGATAACAGTATACACGTGTTACTAGTACGTAATCAGAAGGCGTGGACTAGGCGTGAACTGGAGGTGTGTGCTAGAAACGTCACAGGTAGGTGTCACAAGGGGGTGGCACTAAACAGGAATGTTGCAATGTCAGCAGAAATCGGAAGCTTGGATGCGCGCGCAGCTGCATGACGTGTGATAGACGTGAAACTGGAGGGTGCAGGGGACTTGACATTTACACTGACGGAAAGAGACAGAAGTCTGGCATGTCAGATCAACTTGTACTTCTATCATATCTGATATCTGATGTTTGGGAACCATATTATCTGGACGGAAAGGTCTCTGGGGCAGAAGCTATTCTATACTAACTGTGGATGCGTGTATAAGCGCCTAAGTGTCTGCATGAGAAGCGTGGGGGCATGGGCCTTCCATGGGAGCATGGTAACAGAGGCTATGAATTACTTGCACTGAGACAGGTCGGCCCTTTGGCCCTGTAGCAGAGGGGGATGTTTACTGAAGCTAGTAGGCAGGAATGCATTTTCGAGGAGCGGAACAGATAACTCGAAGGTTATAGTCAGTCTTGGCAGGCAGCAGGCTGAGCTGAGCGCGGTGGGCCACGCTGGAAGTAAGTCAGAGTTCACGGGTACAGAGGCAGCCTGGGCTGAGGCTGTCAGAGTCAGAAGCCAGAAAATAGGCTTGATGGCGGAAATTCAGGGCCTACCTTGCCAGAGCAGAAAAACATGTAAGGTACACTACAAAAAGACGTTGGCATAGCATACTTAGGAACGGGCTATTTAATCCATTCAGGGTGGATCTGAAAGAGGACATGTTAACGTTAACGTTGGACGCAAATGTATTTGCGTCTTCATAGCTGACACAGGAGGGAAGTTACATGCACTTTAAGCTGGTACATGGAGACGGTGGGGTACGCGCTAGGGAACACAACTTGACCATAAAATTTATATTCAGAGCTGTTCAGCCTGTTCTCAAGTCCTTTATGGACGCCCCTCAGACCTTCATTGTTGTCACTTAGGTTGACTGCATTATAGATCTTTTCATTCGCTGGCAAAGTGTAACATCTGCCTTCGTCATTACAGAGAAAATAGACAGATTTGTAGCTAAGATTTTAAAACAGAGTAGATAATCCCAGCTCATCCGCGTCATCCTAAAACGCTGTGTGATTTGACTGGTTCCGCAGCTCTGCAGAGGGGGCATTCTAGAAGAGTCTTGCTGCGTGAGTGGGGATAGTTCTTCTAGCCAGGTGAACTTTGCTAGTGATGGAAACTACTAGGGTTCTTGTTTTGTAGAACCACATAGGCTGACCTTAATAATGCTTAAAAAGAAAACCAGAGGTCACGGGTTTGAGGACTGGTCCCTGTGTGGTGCTGATGAAGAGCTAGGGGTAGGCTCGAAACATGTTGATCTTACACTGAACTCCTACCCATTACAGTTCGGTTTTTCCGTGTAACACCCCCTTTTTTAGATATACCAACCTAGGAGCGATAATAAAGTATTTAAGCCCACTAACAAGCTATTTTTAATCACTTTCACCCACTCCCCCACACTGTGCACTACACATAGTCTTCCACTATAAGTGTTCCTACGTATTCTCCGCAAGTCATAGCACGCCCCAGTTCGTAGAGAAGTGGGATGGCCCAATGATGAAGCATGTCACGTGGGGAAACCCTGGTGAGTGAGGAGACTCAAGAAAGAAATGTTTCTTTCCTGAAGGCAATCTCTGATCATATCGATTGGGAGCCTCTTCCTTCGACTAGGTCCTCAAACCCGTGACCTCTGGTTTTCTTTTTCAGCATAAATTAAGGAGGGCGGACCTAGTTGACATACCCTCTACCTCCCTCTCCTTCTGTGTATCGTAATAATGCTTAGTAATGTCTGTAGAATGACAGGCTCGAAAAAAACATATTGAACTAGGCATAATGCTTGTGCATCCTATGCTCTTGCACTGATAGTGAGTGTAAGGCATTCACAACCGGGTTGTTGTTACCTACCCCCCGTCAATTCCAGTAGTATGTGGGCAGCTGACTTCTGAGTAAGTTGTAGACTTTTTTTGGGCACTAGATAAAATGCCCCCAGTACTCAAAATTTACAAGTACAAGAACTTCTCTACTATGAAGCACTCGAGCAATGTCCCAAAAACCTGGAGTATTCAATCAAAACAAAAATGCTTGTTCGTGTCCCTACAAGAGTTCAAGGCAAGTTGAAAGTATTATAAGCTAACTTCTAGTCTGTATTACATTTAGCATGCTTGACCTGAACGGCTCCTGTTAGTATAAAGCATGATTGCAGAAACTTTAAAACGACTGCCCATCTTCGGTATACTCTGTGTATTTTCTCAGTCTCCATTCCTGTACAGTGATCCAGCACCATGATTAAGGTGAACACCATAGATACAAGCAGTGGCATAGCCAATAGGTCCCGCCTTTGGGACATTAGAAGTGTTCCATTATCCAGCACAATATCCTTGGTGCAAAAACATCAAGTGTTGCATGGCATAAACACTTATAAGGTCCCAAAGGTCAAGACCTATTGGCTATGCCAATGCTTGTTTGCTTTTGCAGTTTCTATGAATGTTACCACGTCTGGTTAGTCTCAGGCAGGCCTTTCACCTTCTCCGTCCCCCACTTTTCGCCCTTAATCACCATGCCGCCCTCCCCCAACAGAGCCATGGTGAATCTTCAAAGCAGTGATAAATCCAACTGCCTGAAGCAGATTGTGCAGGAACAGCAGGACGACAAATAAAGATTCGGTCTTTTTGTGTCTGTGTTGCTGAAAGCCTTTAATTCACGGGTACTAGTGAGAGACCAGGGGGCACGAGAGAGGAACACATGAGTCTGCTGTATGCAATTAAGCAGCTCAAGCAGAATGCACTTAAATTGTGAAAGACAACAATTGAAGAGTAAATGTTCCTAAATAGAATACATAAACTCTGCTTCAAAATGCAGTTTTAATTATCACTAGAAAAATCTCCTCTTTTCTTCTGTGCGCGCAAACAAATTTTCAAAAACATCTTCGTTGATAGTTGGGTTTCTGTGACTTAGATGACTCGCTTTAAAAATTAAACAGAACCATCATTTCAAAATTGCGCTCAAACGAGTCAAGTTGAAACTGCAACTAAAATACTTTGCATTCTAGCAGTTGCAGTTCTGCTTATAAGTTTATAACTGCACAAACCAGAATGCAAAGAAACTCAATGACTAGGTACTTGTGACTTAAAATGTGGTGGCGCTGCTTGGGCACTCTGCAACTGGGAATGTTGTTCCATGAAGTATAACTAAGTTTGAATTATGCAGATAGGCTCCAAGTCCTATTCCTAGGGCATATCAATTCAATTCAATTCAAAGATTCTTTATTCGAATTTAAAACATTCATAAAAGTCATAACGTGACAGGGTATCATAAAATCCCATTTAAAAAAACTTTATACAAATTCTTCAAAATTTACAGCAGATTAGTGTGACAATTGAGACAAACTAACAATTTATGGGTTTTCCATCATTTTACGAGTGCAGATGATAAGTCTCTGGAAAGTGCTAGTGCGAAAAACTAGTTCTTCAATATCCAAAGAGAGCAACAACAAATATGATTCTCCCATGGAAAGGGGTCTGTGTTTTCTAAAGTATGGAGTTAAAAACCATTTAACATATTTGAAATAAAATTTACAGAAGAAGAAGTGCAAGTCATTTTGTGTACTCACTCCATCACAGGGACAGGGTTTACAGCGCGTTTTTGGGAAAACATAACAAAACTCTTACGTTTCCAGCCCTTAGACGAAACAAACGCGATTTTTCCCAATTAGTCATAGGTAGAGTGAGGTAAAGAGGTAAGGGATACCTATGGATTTCCTTATTCATATATGCTGCCACTGTAGATTTACTAAGTGCCTTATTTGTCCTCTCTAAATTGTAGAGTGCATATAATGCAAGTTGTAGCTCTCTCTTATCACTGGGCACAATTTTAGTGGTATCCAAGAAAAGATAGCCTTTGCCCACGCTACATAGCTTTTATAGACTCCTGAGAGCCAGGGGATCTCCATACCTTTATCACAACTGAGACAGTCACTTATAATTTCTTGCGTTAAGGTGGCTGAATTATTCCTCCAAATGGAGAGCCAAAATAGAGCCGGTCTTGTCCCAATAAAATCACAAAAAAAATGCAGATTAAGTTCCCTCTGGCAGATATATACTCAGAGGTAGAAACTGTGCACCCAAGATTTTCCTACAAAATCGGGTTTCTTCTAATTGGATGCAATGGTTTTTTGCCAGCCCCATATCTCTGCCCCATATGTAACTACTGGGGCACATTGCAATTTAAAAAATGTTTTAAATGGCCTTAGTGGCGCCTATTTTCCTCGGGCTTGGTAAACTGAGGATTGAGTTGATGGCCTTTGAGAACTTGCTCGTGGAGTGGGCCAAATGCCCAGTCCACGAGCCGTTCGCAGCAAAGACCATCCCTAAATATGGGAATTGGCTGGTAGAGTGTAATCTATTGCCCCCCACTCAAATGGAGTTGAGCTGTCGCTTCCAAGGCCCACACGACATGATAAAAGATTTTTTAAAATGTACGCGTAGGTCCAAGTCATCCATATATATTCAATGAAGGTTTTAACCAGGGTATTGCAGGGAGTTAGGGGTGCGGCCTATAAGGACCGCATTATCTGCGTAAAGTAATGCCGGGAGTAATTTCCCTTTAATTCTTGGTACATCTGAGGTTGCCTGCCTTTGTGAATTACTCAGCCCATTAATGTAAAAATAAAATAGTTGAGGTGCTAAGACGCACCCCTGTCTAACGCCTCGTCCCACCTTAATTGCGCCCGAAGTTTCCCCACTCAGTCCAATCCTTACTTGTGCATTAAGATCGGGATGTAAAAATGCCAGGAAGTGTACCAGGGATTTGACTAATCCATAGTCCAGGAGAATGGTCCAGAGTTTCGCTCGATTAACTAAATCAAATGCGGACGATAAGTCCATGAAAGCTAGGTAGATCGGTGAGGATCAAGCAATATTATATTTACCAATTACTAATTTAAGATATAAACACTGCGCGACCGTGCAGACCTTACTTCTAAATCCCATCTGCCAGGGATCCAATATCCCACTTTCCTCCGTCCATTCCAAGACCCTATTATATAGTACCCTCCCCAGAATCTTCAGCGTGTTGTCCAACAGCGAAATCGGCCTATAATTGATCGGGTCAGATCTATCTCCCTTTTTATATATCGGCACGATAATGCTAGTTGACCAGGTGTCGGGCATGGAAGCTAAGGGCACACTGTTAAAAACATTTAATAAAATTGGGGCCCAGAGATCCGGCTTCCACTTAATAATGTCTATTGGGAGACCATCAGGACCAGGCGCCTTGTTACCAAGGCTCTGTTTAATGTCTGCTTCTACCTCGTGTAGCGTGATTTGTAAACAACATAATTGTCCTGGTGTATAACAGGATTATATTTAGAAAGATGGTTCTCCCATATATCACTCGAAATGGCGCAGCTAATTGTTGTCAGATGTTGGCCCGTATTCCGCATATTCTTAACTGCGGGCCAAAAGGATTTTCCATTCTTCCCACCTGCGGAATCAACTAAAGCCTCCCAGTGCTCCATCAATAGAGTTGCCTTTCGTTCACCCATCTTGGTTTTATCTGTCTTTCTTGTCGCTCTTATCTCCACTGGGCACCTAGGTTTGGAGGACAGAGCCTTACGTAGGGCCCATTTGCCTCTGAACAACTATGATCAAACCATCTAGGTTCTTTCTCTGCCTTGTGTGATGGCACTGACAGAAGAGATTTTATTACAGAACATAATTTGGCGAACTCATCAATTTTCCTTGTATGACTCCCATCTATTGATATGCAGGAATTAATTAAATGCCCATGTTCTGCTAGCACGGTTTCTAATATACCACCTCTATCTACTCCCCTCCATTTTAACCTTAAGTTATTCGTTGAGGGAGTAATGTCTCTTGCCCCATGAGCAGTTGCATACGCAGGCCTAGTACCTACACATAAGGCTGATAATAGCGGATTGTGATCTCCAAAGCTTGTGGTGAGAACTTTAGCCTCTATGAGCCGATCAACTAAGCTTGGGGACATAAAGATATAGTCGATGGTTGATGAGCAATCTCTACCTCTATAGGTTGGTATCTGTTGTTCTTCCCGGATATGATGCAAGTCCATTACATTAGTGAGAATATGTTCATTAACACTTTAATTCTAAGCCCCTTCGTGTTGCTGAGTCGACTTGGAATTTGTCCATGCCTTGAGATGCCCCTAATATTTTTGCATTAAAATCTCCTCCAAGGAGGATCCCTATGTCATCTCCCATGGCATGCTGTTGGGCTAGGTCTGATATAGTTTTAAATAGTTCAACAAAGTTCTTATTAGGAACCGAAAATAAATCATTATTATAAAAGTGAATCAAATATAATGGTACCCGTCTCTTATATTCTGTTATTTGGATATTTAAACTGGTAGTCGGTATTGCCTTAATACTTCCTCCGGCGGTTATCCTGACACCAGTTAATAATCCGCCAGATGCACGACCAAAATCGGGTTTAGGTGCTGTCACACTAATGCAATGGTACTCTTCTTTGTGTAGGTCGACTGTGGCCCATGTTTCCTGAAGCATTATTATGTCTATGCTACACAATGTGTGTAACCAATCCGTGTCAGCCAGTCTTGATTCCAGGCCGGCGACATTCCAGCTTAAAATCTTAAAGGTCTTGACTTTTACTTAATTCCTTTGTGTTACAGCCATTTGCTGACTTGTTATTTATAATAGATTCTGTTAGCCGTGGATTGGCCACTACAACAGAGCGATCAATAGGCTGCGTTACAGGGCGTGTCATAATGTCTTCCTCCGCCACATTACCCTCTCCTGAGCTTATTTGTACATGGTGTGGAGTTTTCACTATCGGTCGTCCCTCTTGGCATCTTGCACTGAGCAGCTTAGTCGGGAGTCAATCTTGGTCATCCAAGTTGGAAAACGCCTGTTCAAAACGGTTAAAAGTCGGGACATTATAGTGGTATCTCCCAAAATGTTGTGTAGTGGATTGGTTGTTACGCCTGTGGGCAGGTATTGTCTGTGGGTTACGATAAAAGAAACCCAAAGGTAAGATATGAATCTCTTCCTTCCCATGTGCGTCGTCCCTGCCCTTTCTAAGATAGTTCTCACTAGCTCGGGAGAGCCAAAATTCAGAACTATGCAGTCACCTTTTACATGTTTATTTGAGCTTCCTATCCACAACACCCTGCGCACCATTTTGAAATCTTCAAACAGGTGGTTGCTTAGTCCAGTTCTAATATTTACTAAGTGTAGTGCTTTATTTTTTAAAGAAAACCAATGTTCCTCCGAATTAGGTTCAATCGTTGGGACATTCGAAAGCACGACAGTGTAGGGTGTGGATTCTGGTGGTAGGCTAAACTGTCCCTTCCTGTTCTCGATGATTGTTTCTCCCCTGTCTTGTCCCTTCAAACCATTATTTCCTCTTAATTTCCACCCTGCCCGAGTAGAGCTAGTAGCTATCGACTGTGCGTTGTCCTTATTGGTTTTGTGGGTTTTGTGGGCCTGCGAGTTCTCTACTATTGTGATATTACCAGATGCTGTGATAATTTTAACCTCTGCGGCCAAGTGTGCTGTTTGTCTACTCAGAGTTGAAGGCCCATTATTTATTACTTGCCTGGTGGGCAGCAACATTTTTTGATCTACAGCATTCAGGCGGTTTTCAATAGCCACAAGTTTGTCTAATAGTGGTTTAAGCAATACGTTTAGCCTCCCCTCTATTTTTGCCACGATTATATCTTCCGACTCAGCTGAGCATTGTTCACTAAAGTTTGTCGATGTATTTATGGGAATAGAGATGGGGCTGTGAACTACCACTTGTATTTCCCGGCCCTCTTTGACAAGTGTGTTGCCCGTTGTTTTGTCCATTTTGCGGGTTTGATGTGTTGTAAGCGGTGCCTTCCCAGCCTTTCTTTTCCTTACTGCTACCTGAGCCATACCACCCTTGACTTTGTGCTGTGTCTGTCGTGTAACTCTAGCTACGACTGGGGAGGGTGGTGGTGTTGGTGACGATGTTATAGCAATGCCATGCGGTATAGCTGGGTGTTCTATAACAGTTATCAAAGGTTCTAGTGGCACTTGTGGGACAATAATCGAACCAGAATTGTTAGGCCTATCTTTTTGAGGGTTAGTATTAATATTGATAAGGTAACCTCCCGCTGTATTGGGTTCTATAGAGTTCCTGCGTGGTTCTATAGAGAGTCTACGCGGTTCTAGGGAGAGTCTTCCCTGCTTCAGTTCAATTTCCTTTATTAGGACCAACTCTGCTCTAATGAGGAAGGCATCAAGGGTGCCCACTACCCCTTGGCCCCCTCTTTCTTTACGAGTAAACATACTCAAATATATAGACAACCACAATTTAGCAGCAATATTCACATACACGCTGTTGGAAAATCAAAAGACACTGACCATTACAACGTTTTTATAATGTCCGTGTACCTGGTCCCAGATATCCCCAATGGCTAGATGTTAGATTGGTGGCCCTGCCTCGTACTGCCCCGGACGGCCACAGACGGCCCGCCCTACGCCCGGGCTTAGCCCGCAGGCGGTCCAGCGACGCAGGGGCTGCCCTCTCTTATCAAGCATCTCTGGGCGCGGAAATGGCGGCAAAGGAGTCTGGGGGATGTAGTTTCCCCCCCACACGGCGGCCGCAAGGCTGGGATACTGCGGCGGCGGGAGGGAGACAGAGGGAACCAGCGGGAACCAGCAGTCAGGGAAGAGCAGGTAGGAAATGTTTAAAACACCCACACGAGTGTCGTAGCAGCGCCCGTTCCACCGGGGCTGCCCTCCCTTATCAAGCGCCTCCGGGGGCGGAAATGGCGGCAAAGGAGTCAGGGGGATGTAGTTCCCCCCCCACACGGCGGCCGCAAGGCTGGGATACTGCTGCGGCGGGAGGGAGACAGAAGGAACCAGCAGGAACCAGCAGTCAGGGAAGAGCAGGTAGGAAATGTTTAAAACACCCACACGAGTGTCCTTTGGCATATTGTTTTAAAGAACATTTTCATATACGTACCTTCAAAATTCTTACTGGCAGATTATCATTCTGTAATTACTGGGATACCAGATGCAGCTGGGTTGCGTATGCTGAAGACAGCAGGTTTAGAAGGGAGTTTGACTAATATTGACATGCCTTGAATATCTCATTCAGTTTCTGTTTGTGAAACATTGATAGCTTGCATAGTGCCAAGTGCCCCATGTTATGTATGATACATTCAGCCGTAAAAGTGAAAAATCAAGTCCGAGATTGCAACCTACTATAAAGCAAAATGTTTGGAATAGCTGGAGGTGTTCTATCTTCAGAAAGTAACAGTCTGCAAATAAATATCCTATTTGTTATTTTTCATATACTACTAAAAGCGATGGGATGTCTGTAAGAAATGCTGTATATTTGTACCTCAAAATACAAATCTGTCTTTTAATACCACTAAAAAGTATTGCAAAGTTCTTGTTTCTTACCTTTCAGCTCTTCATTTATAGCTTCCTTTATTTCTACTCTTCTGCTCGTTTTATTCATAAACTCTTTCGAACTCCCTCTCTGGAATCACTGTTATAAGCTTCAGTGTGTTTGGTTTTCTGATATAACCCACTAAGCTCCCACTCCAACTGGAATTTAAGGTCTCTTTTCACAGACCACTTACGCAACAACATAGCGCCACTTCTGCATCACTGCACCAGCACAGCACCAGTACAGCCCTACCACAGCATCAGTGCAGCACAACCATAGCATCAGGGCAGCACACCACCACCAATGCAGCACCACTTCAGCATCACCTTAGCACAAACTCAGTATTACTCTGCGCGAGCTCAGCACCAGCTCAGCACCAGCTCAGCACCAGCTCAGCACCAGCTCAGCACCAGCACAGCACCACCACCTCAGCCTCACTCAGCACCACCTCAGTCTGCCCTCGGAATCTGGCATCTGTTAATTTTCCCCTATTGTCCATTTGCTGCTCATGTTGTAATTCAGGTACTAGTTCCCAACCTTCATCCTCCCACTGTTTGTGCTCCACCCACCCCCACCGCACCTGCATAACCAAAAAAAAGCTATTAAATAAACAAGCATTAGAACAGGCAAGAAGTTTCCAGCAATTTTTTATGTTCATTTTTATTTTTAATACATTTGTTCACTTGTACATAATTTCTTCTTCGTATATATGTGTGTGTATATATGTGTATATATATATATATATATATATATATATATATATATATATATATATATATATATATAATGTCTGAAAGGGTTCCCCACTCGATAGATCGGAGGAAACACAAACGGCTCGCACTCCAGGGTCCGTGTGAAATTCGTTTATTGGCATATATATATATAATATAAACAAAAATGCTTAAAACACTTTTTATTGTAACTTTTCAACATGGTGCACAGCAGCCACACTGTTAGCCAATAGTTCTGGCTAAACACTTATAAGGTCCCAAAGGAGAGAGCAATTGGCTATGCCAGTGCTTGTTTAGGTCTTGTCTCTAGATGGTGCGCATGTATGAACAGAGACGTGCTGTATCTACTTTGCGGGTTTACGCCTATAGGATTCCCATTTGCTGGCACCATCGTTGCTCCCAATTTCAATCTCCCCATTTGTCAAGGACATGCATATGTCAGTTCTCTTTGGGTGTTGAACCGCCCTGAGAGCACCGGCCAACCACTGTTAAGCATATGCCGCAGACATTTTATTCTTTTGTTTTGGGACTACTCTTTTATATTTGGAAATGTGTGACCCCACCTCCCACGTTAGGAGTACCGGTGTTTTAATTTCGACGAGTGGTGTTTTCAGGTCTCGCAGAGAGACCTATTGCGGAGAAACCAGAAAGTTAAAAGTGCGGATTTCCAACAGTTCACGTGAAATCACGTGACCACAAGCATGCGCATTTCCCCACATCAAAGACCTCAGCCTCCCTCCCACAGGCTTCCCCAGCGTGCGCAGTGCGCGCAGGCCTCACTTCTCCTCCCCCCTAATTGCTTGCCCTTTCACGGCCGCTAGGCCGTGAGCTACATCAAGGGGTTTCGATGCCCCCCCCCCTGCTTCACGGCCGCTTCTCATTCAGTGTAACCCTTTGTGTCTGGCCCTCCTGCCTTCTCCTCACCGTACCTCTTTCCCATGCCCTCTCAACCACCCCTCCTGTTCCTCCCTTCCGCCCCTTTTCCTGTGCCTTGTCTGCTCGTGAAGTTGACCCCCCTCCATCAGCTCTAGGTCCTCTCACACTCCCCCCTCCCCATCAGATGCTGCATGTCCTGCTAGTTCTCCCCGCCTCAGCCTGCCCGTCCCTGCCAGCTGCTTCTCATCCGATCCGCTGCGACTGGCCAAGAAATGAAAGGGTGTCTGCATCGAGGGCTGCCTTGCCTTCCAACCCCCCCTCTTTCAGATTCTATGTCAAATGAAGGCCTTGTTGCGACAGGGGAGCCTTCATTGCAACCCTTGTCGCTTTCCACGGCATGGAAACTAAAGAACGGACCTCTTGAATGCTATTCATTGTGTTAGCCTCAGAAGGGTAAAAGGAGGAGTCATTATCCGAATTAACTTTCCCCTCTCCATCACGTGGCACCTTTCACACTCACTCATTCATACACTCATTCGCAGTGGCACTCACCCACCCAGACCCATCACATTCATGTGCTCACTCACTCACAATCGGACACTCACTCACATTTCCAGCTACATGCCCAAAGGCACGTGCTTTGGGACACTCAGCTATCACGAAGTCTCCCCTCCCATCCAACCGTAATGCAGCATAGCACTGAGGACAGGACTGTACTGAGGCGAGGGAGCCTTCAAAAGAGACAACCTTTCATTTCTTACATTTGTCTGGCTTTCATATGTTTATGCTACATGTGTTAGGAGCACTCCAGACCTGCTGGCTTTGCCAATGCTCGTTTTCTACGAATATCCCTCTTAGGCGTTCCCAGATGTTGGCCGGTATGCACTAGTATCTTGGAGGGTATGTATCCTTTTAATTTCAATAAGAAATACTCGGTTTTCATATAGCTCCTCTTACCGCAGATTTTAGAGCGCTGCATATCACAGGTGTTACTACGGACCTCTTTAATGCTATTCATTGTGTTAGCCTCAGAAGGGTAAAAGGAGGAGTCATTATCCGAATTAACTTTTCCCTCCATCACGTGGCACCTTTCCCACTCACTCATTCATACACTCAATCGCAGTGGCACTCACCGACCCAGACGCATCACATTCATGTGCTCACTCACTCACAATCGGACACTCACTCACATTTCCAGCTACATGCCCAAAGGCACGTGCTTTGGGACACTCAGCTATCACGAAGTCTCCCCTCCCATCCAACCGTAATGCAGCATAGCACTGAGGACAGGACTGTACTGAGGCGAGGGAGCCTTCAAAAGAGACAACCTTTCATTTCTTACATTTGTCTGGCTTTCATATGTTTATGCTACATGCGTTAGCAGCACTCCAGACCTGCTGGCTTTGCCAATGCTCGTTTTCTACGAATATCCCTCTTAGGCATTCCCAGATGTTGGCCGGTATGCACTAGTATCTTGAAGGGTATGTATCCTTTTAATTTCAATAAGAAATACTCGGTTTTCATATAGCTCCTCTTACCACAGATTTTAGAGCGCTGCATATCACAGGTGTTACTACGGACCTCTTTAATGCTATTCATTGTGTTAGCCTCAGAAGGGTAAAAGGAGGAGTCATTATCCGAATTAACTTTTCCCTCCATCACGTGGCACCTTTCCCACTCACTCATTCATACACTCATTCGCAGTGGCACTCACCGACCCAGACGCATCACATTCCTGTGCTCACTCACTCATAATCGGACACTCACTCACATTTCCAGCTACATGCCTAAAGGCACGTGCTTTGGGACACTACATCAGTCGCACGCACACACACACACACAGTCACTCACGGCTCATCCAGTCACTCGCTTGCAGGATACATTTCTTTCTAAATGCATCCTGTTGACGTCCCGACAGACGTCCGATCATTTCACATAATTGGCACATCTATCCTTCACCAAATAAGACACTCGGCCTTCTCACGGCACCTTTGTCTCGTGCACACACGCGTGCGCACGCACCGGAATGTGCTCCTTGGTGACGAAGTGCTTTGAAGGTCTGTGAGTCTGTGATGCAGCACTATCGTAGCTCAATTGCAGTAAAAGGACCAGCCCAATCACTGAGGTGGAGTGACTGTCTCCGACATGCAAGTCACCTTCGCCTACACTCCCAGGAGCACTATATATCAAGCATTGGCAATGGCAACTGGTCTTGGCCAATGTTCATGTTAACAAGGCTTCCAATGGCTAACAAAGTTTTTATAAAAGAGTTCAGAGATGGCCAACGGGTCTCGCTATTTAATAAATAAAATTACTTCGTAAATAAACACTGGCTTACAGAAATGCTGAACACATTAGCAAATCAACGTCAAACGTGTTAGCTGTGCCAATGCTTGTTTTAGGGCAATGTTAATGCACGGAACCCGTTTTATGGACACAGTGTAATTACATATGGTCAAAGGTCTTGGAAGGGAGGTGAGCCGCCTGCCTCGCATCACCACATGAAAGTCATTTGTTGCTTGTTCACACTTCTTTCACGGCCGCGAGGCAGTGCGTGCTTTCAAAGGGATCCGCTCACTTCTCCTCCCCCCCCCCTCGCTGAGAGCTTCACATTTCGAAGAGCTCTCCCCGCCTCCTCTCCTCTCCCCCGCCCCACTCTGACTTATACCTATTCAGGCTTCCCTCCCTCCTGATTTGCCGTTCTCCCACTCTTCCTCCTCCGGCCCCTGTGGTCTGCATAGAAAGAGGACCTAGATGTTTCAAGAGGCCAATTGCCTCGCAGCGCTAGAGGTCTGAGGTTGCCGGTTTACATTGTGCTGTTTAACATCTTGGAGCTCAACGACCTCGCAGCGCTAAAGGTTCTGTGGTTGCTGGTTTACATTGCCCAGGTTTAAATCCAGGGCTCAGCGGCCTCGCAGCACTAGAGGCTGTTGGGGGCTCAGCGGCCTCTCAGCACTAGAGGTTGTGGTTGCTTGTTTACATTGCACTATTTTATATCATAGGGCTCAAATGCCTGGCAGTGCTAGATGTCAGTGGCTTCCGGTTTACATTGCTCAGTTTTAAATCCTGGAGCTCAGTGGCTTCGCGGCACTAGAGGTCTATGGTTGTTCGTTAACATTGCGCAGTTTTAAATCCTGGAGCTCAGCGGCCTCGCAGCGCTAGAGGTCTATGGTTGCTAGTTTACAATGTGCGGTTAAAATCCGAATTTAATCCGGCTCCCGCCCCCTTCCCACAGACACTCGCGTTGAAAAAGTTCAGGTTTGTTGGAATCTATTGAGCTGCACAGCAGCATTTGCAGACTCCCAGCCCCACACTTAAAGCATATTAAACATGACCCTGCACGGCTGCTGTGTGTAGTACTGGAACAAAGCCGGATAATACCAATAATAAACGTAAGCGTCCGCGCGAGAACCCAAAAACCGCACAGGTCTGTTTAGACACGTTTACAATACTTCATACACTGCCTAAGGCACAGGTACCTTGGCACAAATGTGCCTCTAGAATGACCATCACTAATTTCATCCAATGTGCTATTCATTTAAAAGACGTGTCTTTATGTTGGATTCTTATATTTTGTTTTACTAAATGTATAGTTAAGTTGTTACTGTCAATTAGCATTTATATAGCGCGTAATCTGCCATTGGCAGGGCATCGCAGCGCCATTCGCCAGTCCCCTACCAAACTTTTTTTTTTTTACAGACTAAAGTCTGATTCGGTTTTGTGAAGTCCCTTGCAGCTATCTGCTAAAAGGCGACAATTACCAATAGATAACATTAAAAAAATATTTCAATCTATGATGTGTCAGCTGCAACACCAGATAATAGAAAAATCGGATTCCGATTCACTCTACAAAGCTGAGCTTCGTTTCCTATTCATGTATGTTTCCCTTTTTTTCTGCCCTTATGCCCTCTGTTAGACTCATTTTTTGTGCCTTTCTGCCCTCTGCATCACCACATCATCACTCAGCGCTACCCCAGCATCACTCAGCACCACCACATTATCACTCGGCACCACCACATTATCACTCAGCACCACCACATTATCACTCAGCACCACCACATTATCACTCAGCACCACCACCACTCAGCACCACTCAGCACCACCACAACATCACTCAGCAGCACCACTCAGCAGCACCACAGCATCACTCAGCGCAACCACAGCATCACTCAGCGCAACCACAGCATCACTCAGAGCAACTACAGCACCACTCAGCACCACCACAGCAACACTCAGCACCACCACATTATCACTCAGCACCACCACATTATCACTCAGCACCACCACATTATCACTCAGCACCACCACCACAGCACTCAGCACCATCACTCAGCACCACCACAGCACCACCCAGCACCACCACATTATCACTCAGCACCACCACATTATCACTCAGCAGCCACAGCACCACTCAGCGCCACCACAACATCACTCAGCAGGACCACCACAGCACCACTCAGCAGCACCACAGCATCACTCAGCACCACAACAGCATCACTCAGCACCACCACAGCATCACTCAGCACCACCACAGCACCACCACAGCACCACTCAGCACCACCACAGCATCACTCAGCACCACCACAGCATCACTCAGCACCACCACAGCATCACTCAGCACCACCACAGCATCACTCAGCACCACCACAGCACCACTCAGCGCCACCACTGCACCACTCAGCGCAACCACAGCATCACTCAGCGCAACCACAGCATCACTCAGCGCAACCACAGCATCACTCAGCGCAACCACAGCATCACTCAGCGCAACCACAGCATCACTCAGCGCAACCACAGCATCACTCAGCGCAACCGCAGCATCACTCAGCGCAACCACAACATCACTCAGCGCAACCACAGCATCACTCAGCGCAACCACAGTACCACTCAGCGCAACCACAGCATCACTCAGAGCAACCACAGCACCACTCAGCACCACCACAGCACCACTCAGCACCACCACAGCAACACTCAGCACCACCACATTATCACTCAGCACCACAACATTATCACTCCGCACCACCACATTATCACTCCGCACCACCACATTATCACTCAACACCACCACATTATCACTCAACACCACCACAACATCACTCAGCAGCACCACTCAGCAGCACCACAGCATCACTCAGCGCAACCACAGCATCACTCAGCACCACCACAGCACCACCACAGCACCACTCAGCACCACCACAGCATCACTCAGCACCACCACAGCATCACTCAGCACCACCACAGCATCACTCAGCACCACCACAGCATCACTCAGCGCCACCACAGCACCACTCAGCGCCACCACTGCACCACTCAGCGCAACCACAGCATCACTCAGCGCAACCACAGCATCACTCAGCGCAACCACAGCATCACTCAGCGCAACCACAGCATCACTCAGCGCAACCACAGCATCACTCAGCGCAACCACAGCATCACTCAGCGCAACCACAGCATCACTCAGCGCAACCACAACATCACTCAGCGCAACCACAGCATCACTCAGCGCAACCACAGTACCACTCAGCGCAACCACAGCATCACTCAGAGCAACCACAGCACCACTCAGCACCACCACAGCAACACTCAGCACCACCACATTATCACTCAGCACCACAACATTATCACTCCGCACCACCACATTATCACTCCGCACCACCACATTATCACTCAACACCACCACCACAGCACTCAGCACCACCACTCAGCATCACTCAGCACCACCACAGCACCACCCAGCACCACCACAGCACCACTCAGCGCCACCACAACATCACTCAGCAGGACCACCACAGCACCACTCAGCACCACCACAGCACCAACACAGCACCACTCAGCACCACCACAGCATCACTCAGCACCACCACAGCATCACTCAGCGCCACCACAGCACCACTCAGCGCCACCACAGCATCACTCAGCGCAACCACAGCATCACTCAGCGCAACCACAGCATCACTCAGCGCAACCACAGCATCACTCAGCGCAACCACAGCATCACTCAGCGCAACCACAGCATCACTCAGCGCAACCACAGCATCACTCAGCGCAACCACAGCATCACTCAGCGCAACCACAGCATCACTCAGCGCAACCACAGCATCACTCAGCGCAACCACAGCATCACTCAGCGCAACCACAGCATCACTCAGCGCAACCACAGCATCACTCAGCGCAACCACAGCATCACTCAGCACTACTACAGCAACACTCAGCAGCACCACAGCATCACTCAGCGCAACCACAGCATCACTCAGCACTACCACAGCAACACTCAGCACCACCACAGCATCACTCAGCACCACCACAGCACCACTCAGCACCACCACAGCAGCACCACTCAGCACAACCACAGCACCACTCAGCACAACCTCAGCACCACTCAGCGCAACCACAGCACCACTCAGCGCAACCACAGCACCACTCAGCGCAACCACAGCACCACTCAGCGCAACCATAGCACCACTCAGCACCACCACAGCACCACTCAGCACCACCACAGCACCACTCAGCACCACCACAGCACCACTCAGCGCCACCCCAGCATCACTCAGCTACACCACAGCATCACTCAGCGCCATTGCAGCATTATTCTGTGCAACCATTCAACAACTGATTCAAATATGTTCTCTCAATGTTTCAAGATTTATTACAAATTCCTCAAAAAGATGTTAATATTTCACTCTGTTCTTAGATTTTCGTCACAATAAAATACACTGAACATAATCTTCACAAAAGTTATTTATAAAAGTTTAAGCTATTGCCATTATAAATTACAATCACTTTTATTTAAGTATTAATTAATTTAAAAAAAATAATAAAAGCCATTGTTATTTGTAATATCAATACATCCAAGTCACATAAATACAAAACATGTTGCATTACAAATGCTATAGGTGTCACATTTGCGAAAGTTATAACTATTGGCATTGTAAATGACAAAGCTATTAATTTAGCTATTTTCAAAACCAACACATAAATAAAAATATTGTCATTTACAAGACCAACAGCTCAAACTTTCCTAATGCGAGACCTATTGCATTGCAAATGCTTGTTTTATTCCATGCTGCTGCCTGGTTTAACTAGTAGCAGTGTGAAAACGGCTATTAGGTAGTAGTGTTTCCATTCCACTGAATGGAAACATTTTAAAGCCTCGCTGTAGGTATCTACACTTTTTTCTTTTCTAAAAATGAGGGTAAAATTAGGTTGTACCAACAAAATAAGGCTCATTTAACAAAGGTGTCTGATAAACAATGATTTGATTCGTTTTTGGCTAGCGAGAATGCAGAAGTGTTCAACGTGGAGAACTTTCCCGTCGAGTTTAGATCTGTTGAGTAGCTTGTCCTATATAGACATCTAGTGGCCAAATTGTGGCACTGAGCACTTTGCATTTTCCTTTGTGAAAACTATGCATGTAACACAACTGATACCTAGTTTGCATCCAGACCCGACACCTCTGTTTACAACTGCATTCTAAATAGTATTTTTTTTACACTTGCAGTAAACGCCCTATCTAGTACGTAAACGCATGCGGTTGTGAGATTTTTTTTTATATGCTAAAATGATGGTGAATACATTCTATGAATTAAATATATATATTAAGAATACATTTGCCCAAGGGACTAGAGTGCATCCGAAACCGAACTTTCCGACACTGTACTGTTTATTTATCTCTTGATGGTGCTGCAGAAGTAATCATTTCCACGGTGGCTATTTTGCCCACTGCAAAGTTAATTTACCTTAATATTAACTTTCATACAATATCTTAAAACATAAACTAGAAGTATAAACATTTAATATTTTGTATTTATTCTATCATAATTTCACATTGATGCATATAATCTCTTTACGATACTGTTTGTATATTCAGCTCGCCTCGAAGCGTTATATGTTAAACATGAATTTTTAGTTCTCCTGCTGGCTAATCACTTGATACAATAAAAGCAGAGCGGATCTTTGTGTCAAACAATTCTATAGTTAAAAGTAAATCTATCCTTTCATCCTGCCTTCATTCTATTGTCATATGAGGAAGCAATGGCTTTGCTCTGAGCTATCCTTCTGTGCAATATGCCGGTAACAACTAACTGTTGCTTTATCATTGAAATAATCTGCGCTGCTGATCTCATCCCTCAAATGCAGAATTATGTGAGCTGAGCCAAAGGACTGGTTTTGTAACTGTTGCATTTGATTGTTCCTTATGTAAACTACCTGCTGAATCAATTTGTATAATATTTGGATGTATTTTCTGACACACTTTACATGCATCATTTAAATCCGTAAATTTATTTTTTAAAGGTTTCTGTAATAGT
Organism: Lissotriton vulgaris; assembly: GCF_964263255.1. Classification (NCBI taxonomy): domain Eukaryota; kingdom Metazoa; phylum Chordata; class Amphibia; order Caudata; family Salamandridae; genus Lissotriton; species Lissotriton vulgaris. The sequence goes on along the minus strand of NC_141693.1, from coordinate 1,178,144,350 downwards.
TGTTTTAATGTGTATTTTTGTTTTCACCTCTAGATATTTGTGTATTTTATGATATTCTGATTAATCTGAAAAACAAAACATTTGAGATGTGCGTATATATTCTGATCCACGTTACAATATCACTTCAACCTTGAGCCTCTTATCTGTAACAAAATGTAGTTTCTAAACAGCTGAAAGTCTTTGTAGGGCGAATTGCATTTATCTGTGTTTCAAAGGAAGTGGTGGCACTAAATAACATACATCCACATAATAGTCGATATTTAGAAGGTGATGTTATAAATACAGTCCAGACATACATGATTTACAAAAATAAGTGTAACGTACATTATACATGAGTAGCATCTTCGCACAACTATAGAAACCGAGAACCTTTCTATTGAAACAGTTAGAAGATATTACTCTAAAAAAAGCAGGTGGGAGTGTATAGGACACATGTATATGTTATGCATCCCATACATTTCTCTTATTTTACTCACTTATGCTTATCGAAATCTCTATGAATCATACTTGTCTTCCACATGCATCTATCACATCTTTCTCGAGGCATAAGGCTGATCTGCATTCGGAAAATCCTTTGTAAATTGTGTCTAAAATCTCTCTAGTTTCACACTTCACACTTGACAATTATGTTGCTAAGGGTCTCCAGAGAGTAGCATCAAATGTACTATCTGTCTCCAAGTTCTGCAGTACAACTTCAACCTCTAGCACAGGTGACTATCTGAAAGATATTCACATTGCCAATAGCACGGGCATTGTGAAGTCCTATTGGCTTTGCCAATGCTTGTTTTAGGAGGCCTTCATAAAATGATGTACCACTTTCAAAGTCAAGCCTAGGACCAGTCTATGCTCTGATTTCTTTTGAAGAGGCATTTCACGCTAAAAAAAAGTGCCCAAAAACAAAAGCACCGCAATCAACCACTTGCCCTCTGGTTTTCCTGGGCACTTGCAGTTAATTTTTACCACGAATGATGCATTTGCAGTACATTTTTACCACCACTGCCATGTAATTATAAAATAGTTACATCATTTTGGGAATTTTGTGTAACAGCCATAAAACAAAATTGTCCAGATTCCCAAAAGTATGTGAATTACTCCAGCATAATTTAAATTTCGCTCATGCCTGCGCTACAGATGATGAGACCGCTCTGCTTAAAGCCCTCAATTTGAAAACCTTACCCAGTTTAAGAAAAAGGATGTGAAGGGTAAAGGAGGACTTTGTTCCCCTAGACATGTAACCAGGTCAATGCTTTGAAATCTCAGTCAGGGCAGTGCCTCTGACTTTAAGTTGCCTCTACAAACTCTTCGAGCACTTTAGTGTTGTGTTACATATTTGAAAAAGACCCTCAGATTAGTCAAGTTCTCCTTATCTTTTGTCAAGAGATGAAACCCCCCACCCCCATACCCCAATCTATGCATACCACAAACGTTCTCCGATACAATTCCACCATTGACACTGCAAGCCTGAGAATCCATATCATCAGCATGAATGTTGATTTCTAGATTGAAGGTGGAATGTAAATACTCTAATAAAAGGCAGGGGCTTTGGCACATCTTGGAAATAAAACCTCATGTGAGTCTAAGCATGTTGCTACTTCGTAGACCCCTTCATCATAAAGATGAATGCGCGGTAATAAAAAATGGTTATCCCTCCCATGTTTAATAGAGATTGAAGGACATGAGGGCATTGTTCCCTGTAGTTCCTAGGATGATGATGAGGCTTTATTACCCATGCTGCTCCTAAAGCCTCATCACTTCATGACTTGATAGTGATCACATAGGCCTTGGCCACAGTGCGTCCCAAGTATACAATAGCTCACTATAAAAACAAAAATAGAAGAATGAGTTTTTCTAGTGAAAACTCTAGTACTTCTGTCTGCATCTTTCAGAAACTGCCATATATTGTTTGAAAACTTCACATTCACTTCCTTACACCGGTTACTTTTGAGGGCTTTTGATACACTACAATATAAAATAGTCTGTCTCACCTTAACAAATAGAGAAAGAATATGGTAAAGTGTAGAAAATAACCAATTCGTTTTTGGGACAGCCCCCTACAGCATGTAGCTCAACTCTTGTCTATAAATGAAGGTACACCAATTTGAGTCCTTAACCAGTTCCGTTCCATTCCATGTCTCTCACGGCAAATATACCATACACAGACACTTACCTCCCTTCACCTCTAGCAAACAAAAAAAATAACACACACATCTCAGTCATTCAATTCATTCAATAATCTTTATTTCGTTGCAATTGCATCATAAAAGATATACAAAAAAAAAAAAAAAAATACATAATACACATAGTTATACATGGCCACAATATCATCAGCAAATTTACATGATATATAATTCAGAAAGTGCTAGTGCATGACCAAAATATTATCCCTGGGCTTCTTAGTTAAATCACGAGAGTGAGCTTTAAAACAATCATCAATAAATATAGTTAAAAAGATGGTTAAAATATTTACAAGGTTAAAAAAACATTAAATTGATGTATAACAGCCAGACACTTAAAATGCCAGTGATGATTTTTGCCTAATGAATTTTACTGCCAAAAGGAATCTACTGATACCAAACACTATTACTTGACTAGTGTCCGTAAGTAATATTCTTCCTGCTTCCTTATATGAAGTTGTTCCAATATTACGGCACAATGGCACTATCCATTTTTTCCTAGTTTCTACATAACTTGGACAGAAAAACAAGATATGAAAAATGTCTTCTCTTGCATTATTTGTACATAAAGTGCATTTGTCATTACTGGTTTTCCCCCATTTAGACTCGGTTTCCCGAGTTCTTAGTATACCGTACCTATACTTTATATACAAGGTTTTCGCTAAAGGTGGTTGAATCTCATCAAGAAACATTTCAAACTTGGCTGCATTTTTCACCAATAAAAATCTTTCGGTTAGGGGGCCATGTGCTCCAACATATACAGCATCATGGCTCACTAGAGCCCAAAAAGAGAGTTTTACTATTTTCTTTGAAGACACAGTCAGTAGTTCAGGTTGAGTCCAAAAGTGGGATAAACCCATTTTTGTTAACCAAATTTTAACATGTTTAAACCAAAAGATCTTGTTACATGTGTCCAGTTCCTGAACTTCACCCAACCCTTTTTTATATTCAGACAGCTCTGGGGTAATCCACAGCCTGACCCATAACAATAATGGTCTTAATATTGCATGTAGGTCAGTGCGTCGTATGTTCATATCAAGGAGTAAGGGTAATAATGGAGTACTACTAGGAACCATTAGTAGTCCCCTTAGAAACCTATTTTCCATGATTTCAAAAGTCTTTCTGCACACGGGTCCCCAGAGTTCTGCCCCATAAAGAACCGCCGACTGAACCTTGCATTTAAACAATTCTAATGCTGGGGTAACTGCTTTATTAACACAGTTATTGTGTCTTTTCAGTATTGGTAGGCAGTTTTGCTTGAAGACAATTTTAGACTTTTCTAGTTGGGGTTTCCAACTTAGGGCTGAATCTAATAGTACCCCCAAATAAGTAAAACTTGATTCATAGTCAAGTTTTTCTCCATTTAGTGTTAGGTTTTTCCTAAAACCTTTGTGAGGATTAAGTGCCATATATTTAGTCTTTTTCACATTAACTTCTAACCCTTTTGTAATACAATACTGCTGGAACCTGTCTAGTAAAGTCTGCAGGCCTCTGGGAGTTTGTGAAATGAGAATTGTGTCATCCGCGAAGAGGAGGGCCGAAACTCGATCCCCCCCCAGGCGAGGTGAATCATTGTCACAATTCTCCATATGGGCTGCAATATCGTTAACATAAAGGGAAAAAAGTGTAGGTGCCAGCACGCACCCTTGGCGTACTCCCCTCTTAATAGGGATTTCACTTGTTAGTTCGCCATTAGGACCCCATCTTACCCTGGCATAGTTATTCTGGTGTAACCTGATCACTAGTTTCAAAAGATCTTTTGGGAACCCCTGCTTTTTCAATGATTTCCACAGTAGGTCACGGGGGATGAGGTCAAAAGCTGCTCGTAAATCTACAAAGGTAACATATAAGTTACCTCTGCGAATAATAACATATTTCCAGTACAAGCAGCACAGCCTTAATACCTGGTCGATGGTCCCAGTCTTTTCCCTAAACCCTGCCTGATACTTGGATAAAATCAGGTTTTCCTCTAGCCACGTATTTACGCGGTTGAGAATATGTCTGGCATAAATTTTCTGTGTTATGTCTAAAAGGCTAATGGGGCGATAGTTCGCAGGGTCCCCTCTATCCCCCTTTTTAAAAATGGTAATAATTTCTGCCCCATCCCATGTGTCAGGGATTTGGTCTCCTGCTGCGATGACATTAAATAAATGATTTAGATAAGGTGCCCAGATCTCCACATTATGTTTATAAAGATCACCAGGAATCTTATCCAGGCCCGGGGCCTTTCCTTGCTTCACAGAAGCAATTGCTGTTTCAGTCTCTTGTAGATCAAAGATTACCAATAGGTTTTCAGCATCCTCTATCTGGGTTACTATTCCATTTGGATCTACCGTAGGCTTTTCCTCTGTAATTTGGGCTGCATATAATGATGTAAAGTGAGCAACCCATGTGGCTTCATTTAGGAATACCTCCCTCGAGCCTCTATCTGGTTTGTTCCCTTTGGCTACTAACTCCCAGAACTGCCTGTGATCTTTGATTTTCGCAGCTAATAACATGCTGGACCATAGGTCCTCGTCCCAGGATGACTTTGCGGTGGCTAGTGTTTTGTTATAAATTTTCCTTTTTATTTTAAGATCTTCGGGATTTTTTGTTTTTACCGCATTGATCAGGTCGGTTTTGGCATCTCGGCATTCCCTGTTAAACCATGGTTTGCCTACTAGTTTAGTGTTTACCGATCCATTCCCGTTCCTTGGTTTTTTTGTAATAAGATCAATCAGTTTTTTACAAAAGGATTTATGCAGACCAATAAATTCACCCGGATTACAATCGTCCATATTATAAAGCTCGAATGAGTTAACAAATGCAGAATAGATATTAGCCAATAGATCCTTTCTTTCTAGAATATATGCCCATTTAATGGCCCTTCGGTTATTACTTAATACAACATTATCACAGATTAATGGTAGTTCTGGACCTTGGGTACCCCCAGTAGTTACAGGTTCTTTCAGGATACTTGACAAGAAACTCATTTCTAACGGGTAGTGGTCACTCTCAAACCGTTCTCCAACATTTAAATCATATGTGTATGGCCACAGTTTAAAAGAAACAGAAACATAGTCAATCTTGCTACTACAATTCCCCCTACTAAAGGTAAATGCTCTCGGGGAGTCTGATGGCATACGGCCATTACAGGCTCTTAGACCATAACTTGTGAATAACCCTGTGATCTGGAGGGCTAGTGTAGTTCCACGAACAGTTCCACTGTTTAGTACTGGTATCCCATGTGCAACATCCTCATCCTCATACAATTTGGTCATCCCCACAATCGGCTCAAAATTGCAATTTAGGTCACCGCATAAAACAATACTTTCATCATGATCCAAAGTGCCCATGAGCATTTCCAATTTCTCTATGCATGGTGATTCCCTGTTAGTCGGACATGGTCTATTATACACATTTATGAGATTTATTATCCTCTTGTCACTTGTGGTTAGTTTCAATCCTAGTATATCTAAGGAATCGGTGTTTAACATCTTTATCCCCACATCGATAGTTGTACTGATCCATATTACCAACCCTCCCGAGGCTCTCCCTCTTGCTGAGGGCACAGCCGCCACTTGGTAGGTTCTGTATCCTATTCTATGGATCTGATCCGTGGCCCATGTTTCTTGTAGCACACAGATATCAAATGAATTAATATAACTATTCCAGTCAGGATCACACAATTTTGCACCAACACCCGCAACATTCCAAGAGACTAAGTTTAATAATGACGATCTCTCTTTTACACAATGTGTGCTAGCTTTAACAGTGGGGAGTAGATTATCATCAATGTTGATACAGATATTTAACTGCTTGTCCACCGATAACCTACTAATATCACTATCTCCTCCCATTATATCACGGGGTCTTGTACATACTTCATGGTCAGACTCTATCAGATTATTGCAGTTGCAAGGATTTTCACTGCCAATCTCCTCGTGATTAGTTGGTATATTCACTTCCCCGTTTCCCCTAGGCGATATAACGTTAAGTATGGGGATCATATTATCTAATGATGAGGGTTCATTTAATATAGTAACCTTAGATGATGCCTGAAGTCAATCAACTGACTCTAGGCAATCGAATCGGTTATAGGAGAGGAAGTTAAAGGGATGATGGGTTTGTCCTAACCAGCCTACTCCTTGGTGTCTGTTCCCTCGGTGCCTTACCGTGGTCCACCCATCTGTTCTAGAATGAAAGTGACTGGGTGGATAAAAATGTGTTAATTTGAATGGGTGTATGGTAGTGGCTGGATCTGGATTAGGATACTTCCAATTGCAGATATAGTTAACTATTCTTGGATTGTCAAAGTTGATAACTATACTGTCACCTTGTATGTCTTTCTTCATGCGCCCCACCCATGATACTCGCCTAATACTCAAGATGTTGCCCCTCAGGCCAGGTGGCAATGGCCTGTTGGTATTCAACCATTGAGTCACCCTTTTCCAGAGGTAGGATGTACTTTCCAACTCTTGTTCTCCTAGCTCTGGGACTCCAGTCAGGATGACCACAAAGGGGCAAACCTCTGGTGGAAGATTAAGTACATCCTTTACATGATCTTTACTAGTTTTGTTTACATCTAATACCTCTTTGTTACCAGTTAGGATTGGGGTGCTTTGCTTTTGAGACTGGCCATTGGGTACATCACTGGCTGTCATAGGTCCCCCCATGTTTGATTTAGATGCTAAATTTTCCTTTTGCGCATCTGTAGCATCTAAGGGTTTTACAGGGATAGCTGTTGTCAATGTTGGTTGCGAGTTAGAACTAGGCTTTCTCTGTTGTATATCTATTCTCTCCTTTATGTCCCTCTCTATACGTTTCAGAAATGCCTCTATTTTGCTTAATCTCTCCTCTAATGGGTGGAGCATGTAACGTAGTGCTTCAAGTATAACAGTGGTAGCACAGTCCACCCCCTCTGCCCCAATCCCTGTTAAATCCTTGTTTGTACCGACAGCCCCTTCCCGGCTAGTGTTAGGTGAGACAGGATGCTTAGGGCCCTTCTTTCTCTTACCGCTAATATTGTTTGCAGGCCCTTGTTTGTTCTTTGGAATAGCCCCTGCATTCACCCCCTTTTGCTGTCTGGTATTGTAAACTTTAGCTTGTTCAACAACTACCGGTACAGTACGAGCAGTAGGTAAATTGTTAGGAGATTGCAAAATAGAGTCGGAGATAGTTAGGGAACTACTCTCTGTGAGATTTAGTATATCATTGGCAGTATTTGTATCCACATTAGTGCCATTACATTGAGTATCATCAGAACTCCCAACTATCTCAGTTCTATCTTTGGTGATAGGTGTTTGTACATGTGCCAATGGCCCAAGAGAGGATCTTCTCGCGATGTCCAGTTCCTGTGAGACCCTCCTTTCCATGATGTTATGCTTTCATCCACCACAGAGTTCATTCTTTTAAGGAATTGGTCCATAGCTCCTGTAAAGGCAACGGTATCACTCTTCCCTTTGCTTTCCTTTGGCGGCATTATCCCAATGACTGAGGGGCTTGTGTAAGCAAGTAACAAATTAAAATCTAATTAAATTCAAAACAGTACTCATGAAATAAAGTATAGAAGAGTCAAGGGGGGTGGCCCGCCCGACCACTGTTGTCCACTGACGGCCACAGACGGTCCCGCCCTTGTCCCGGGCTTCTCCCGGTCGCTCCCGCGCGCGACTCGCGGGGCGAGAGGGGGTGTCAGCCTTTTACAGGCGCCTCCGGGCGCTCCTTGGTCGTCACTGGCGTGCACCCGCCCCAGGGGCTGCTGGGGATTGTGGTCCGCGTTTCTCTGGCGCGTTCAGCAGCGCCGCCGTTCCCCTCACGGCTCTCGGTGCTCAGGTCAGTGTCAGGTGTTCCCCCACTGGGCTCCCGGGGGGTCAGCCTTTTACAGGCGCCTCCGGGCGCTCCTTGGTCGTCACTGGCGTGCACCCGCCCCAGGGGCTGCTGGGGATTGTGGTCCGCGTTTCTCTGGCGCGTTCAGCAGCGCCGCCGTTCCCCTCACGGCTCTCGGTGCTCAGGTCAGTGTCAGGTGTTCCCCCACTGGGCTCCCGGGGGGTCAGCCTTTTACAGGCGCCTCCGGGCGCTCCTTGGTCGTCACTGGCGTGCACCCGCCCCAGGGGCTGCTGGGGATTGTGGTCCGCGTTTCTCTGGCGCGTTCAGCAGCGCCGCCGTTCCCCTCACGGCTCTCGGTGCTCAGGTCAGTGTCAGGTGTTCCCCCACTGGGCTCCCGGGGGGTCAGCCTTTTACAGGCGCCTCCGGGCGCTCCTTGGTCGTCACTGGCGTGCACCCGCCCCAGGGGCTGCTGGGGATTGTGGTCCGCGTTTCTCTGGCGCGTTCAGCAGCGCCGCCGTTCCCCTCACGGCTCTCGGTGCTCAGGTCAGTGTCAGGTGTTACCCCCATCTCAGTCATATCCATGACCTGTGTGTGTTCTGGCAAAGTTCTTGTTCTCTCCTGTCCTCTTTAGTTGACTTAATCTCACAGAGAGCCTAGGCCTTATATTCTCATATACCTTGATAACTCCCTATCTTTTCTCGGGTTCCTTTCTCAACATTGATGTCTCTCACAAAGCTGACTGGTTGCACTCAATTGAGCAATGAATGAATTTGAGCAACCTCAAACACTGTGGCTCCAAGACCAAGTCATTTTGGGCTTTCACCTCCTAAAATCAGTACTTCCACCACACACTTTTTTCTCCACTCACCTTGCCTTCTGCTCCCAGGTCAAGGCCATAGGCTTCTACCTGCAAAGGTACCTTCATCAGCCCACCTAGTTGCCTGTTGTTGTACTCGGGTGATCGGTCACTGGGATCATCAGAACAACAATATTCCTGTAAAGATAAACACCACTGAATTTAGTCAAATTTAAAACGCCTGTATCTGGATGGGATGATTGGAATGCCCCCGCTTCCTGTTCATTGGATGCACAAATAGGCCAATGACAAATGGAAGAGCAATACTTTGGCAGATCATAATTATTGGGTTAGATTAGTTTACAGTGCGATAGGTAGAACTACAAGTAAGAGAATTCAAAGAAAAAGTTTAGTGCTCTGAGATGCAGAGCTGCAAAGTTCACAGCTTCAGCATTCTTCTGAACTAAGCTAGAGTGGTGTAAATTGACAGCACATAACACTGTTAATGTTTCTGGTGCTTGGACCTGAGCAACACTCATTTGCCTAAATAGTGATTTGTCGAGCCGGAGCTGAACATTGCTTCTGGGTGATGGCAGATTTTCTGTTACCAGGAAGCATTTGGGCAAACTGGGAACTATCGTGTCTTTGAAGTGAAATCTCATAAGCCATGGTTGGCTTGCATGATGAGCGTCCCATGTGTTCAGCACCATTCAGACCATGGAATACGGTAACAACAAGAGCCAATTTGATTGTAATGTAAAGTGTGATCCATATGGATAATTTACTGCTGCAAGAACGCCGAATAATGTTTTTATTTATAGCGATTTTCTTAAAGCATAACGGAAAGTTCTGTTTTTGCATGGGGTAAAAAGAAGGCTTTTATTTAGCTGCATTCAAATGGACTTGTGTTAAAAATGTATTTTAGAAAAGTAATTTACATGGGTAACACTGCACCCTTTGCAATTCTGATTGTGCTATTTTAGGTTTAAAGTATTTTATTAAGGCATATAAAAGGAAAAACACGGGGAGGGGATCAGGAAGGCAGGTAAACATACAGTACAAGAAGCAAAATGTTGCAGCGAGTCAGAAGAAAAAGAGGGAGGCAGGATGCCCCAGAGGGTAACAAGGCAAAGACATAAGGCGATAAGGCATTGCGAACGACCCCCCTGTAGGCCCCCACTCCCTAGGCAAGGCCAAACCAGAATAGGACTCCGCGACACAGTAAAAGAGAAGCATACCGTTCCACCAGCCCCTCGACCCCAGAAAAGAAGGAGAAAGAAAAGCAAAGAAGGAGAGGAAAGAAAACAATACCCCAACATCCCCGTCCGAAAGTCAGCATTAGAAGCATATAACTCCACTTCCCACCCCCGACCCTCGGCCCCCAATCCGCACATTCACTCCGCCGCTGGCGCCGGCGGCGTCAGCCTAAGGAGGCGCAAGTACCGTGGACACGTAAGCTCGCGAAATTCCGTGGACAGCAGTGCCAAAAAGGGATGCCAGAGCTCCTCAAACTGGTCAACATTCCCAGCCACCGTTAGCGACATCTTCTCCATGCCCAGTACCTGCCAGAGCCTATGCAACCAACCAGTGATAGAGGGGGCAGTGGGGGTGCGCCAAAGTACAAGTATGTTCTGAACGGCGGAGCCTAGCGCAATCGCAATCTGCCTGCCCCTGCGGGATTTCAGCGGGTACATCAGGTCATTGGGGAGGCCAAGCAAGACATACGCGGGGAAGCGCGGGAGCTCGATCTCAAAATGCCTATCCACCTCATCTAGGACTTCCTTCCAGTAGGCCGACAGCACCGGGCACTCCCAGAGAATGTGCGTGAGGGTGCCCTCCTGTCCGCAGCCGCGCCAGCAACCCTTATCGCCTATTTTGCGCATCTCGTAGAGCCGCTCCGGGGTGTAGTACCAATAGGTGGATACTTTAGTGAAGGTTTCCGTCAGCCCAGTGTGGTACGCAGAGTGCCTCGCCCGATATGCGATCTTGTCCCACTCCTTGTGGCTCAGGGTCCTGCCCAGTTCCCTGTGCCAGCGCTCCCTCCCTGGGTTGTGGTAATGAAACGGCGGGGGTTGGAGAAACTTATACAAATCAGTGATGAGTTTGGCGTCCGAGGCCCGGGTTACCAAGCATCGCTCATAGGGCGTAATCGAACGGGCGGCGACGTCACGCACTGGGGGTTGAAGAGCCCAGTGGCGGACTTGCATGTAACGCAGTCTGTCCCCTTCCGTCAGGCCAAACTCCTGTCGGAGCTGCTGGAAGGGGAGCACGCCCTCCGGCCCGTAGATCTGGAAAAGCGCTCTGCATCCCGCACTCACCCAGTGGGAAAAGGCCCCCGGCTCTAGACCCGGAGTGAAGTCCGGGTTGCCAGCAATGGGAGTGAACGGCGATGGAAAAGTGGTGATCTCCCGAAGCTCACACACCGCGTCCCACACTCTTAGCGGGACCCGGGTGATAAAGGAGGCGTAGAGATTAGGCGGGCGATGAATGCGCCGCAGGAACGGGACCTCCTGGAGGGTACGGCCCGCAACTGCCTGGTCTTGAAAGAGCCAGTGTTTGTCCGATTCCCACCGGCTCCACTCCACCAGGTACCGGAGCTGCGCCGCCTGAAAGTACTTCCGGAGGTCCGGGACTCCGAGACCTCCCGCCTCCGGGGCAAGCATGGAGAGGACCCGCTTCATCCGAGTCTTACGGCCCTGCCACACAAAGCGGGAGATGTCTGCCTGCGTCTGCCGTATCCAACCCACGGGGGGCTGAAGAGGTAGAGCGCGAAAAAGATACAGGATCTGGGGCAGTATCGTCATCTTCACCGCTGCGATACGGCCAAGCCACGAGAGTAGGCCCTTGTTCCATCGGCCGAGTTCCTCTTTGATCTTTTTGCCCAGAGAGGAATAGTTAGCTGCGACCATGGCAGGCAGGGAGGGAGCAAGCAAAATGCCCAGGTAAGGCACCGTGGAGGAGGACCACTGCAAAGGGAAGAGACTTTGAAGGTCCCGCCTGGCGTCGGCAGAGAGCGACACATCCAGTGCAGCCGACTTAGCCATGTTCATTTTAAAGCCCGCGACGCGGGCAAAAGCGTTCAGTTCCTGGACGCAGGCAGGGAGTGACCGCCTGGGGTCATCTAGGGTCAACAAGACATCGTCCGCTGACAGTATGTGTGTATTGCCCCATCTTCACCCCAATAGCGTCCGGGTTGTCGCGGATCCTCTGCGCAAACGGCTCCATATAAAGGGCAAAGAGGAGCGGCGAGAGGGGGCAACCCTGTCTCGTGCCGCGCTCAATGGCGAAGCTGCTGGAGCTGTGTCCATTGACACGTACTGACGCCGACGGTCTCCTATAGCAGTTAAAGACCATAGTGCGGAACTTCTCGCCGATCCCCAGTTTCCCAAGAACCAGCTCGAGGTATGGCCAATGAACCCTATCAAAGGCCTTCTCCGCGTCGACCGATAGCAGCATCCGCTCCCCCGGGACGCGTGAGGCCTTTTCCAGCACGTGCGTCACCCTCTTCGTGTTGTCGACCGTCTGCCTACCGGGTACAAAACCGGCCTGATCCGCCTCCACCAAACCTGGTAAGTGGAGACCCAGTCTGGCCGCCAAGATTCCGGTGTAGAGCTTGAGGTCCACATTTAGGAGCGAAATGGGCCGGTACGAGCCGCACAAGGTCCGGTCCTTCCCCGGCTTGGGGATAACCGACACAGTCGCCGAGAGGAGGTCCGGTGGGATGGCACCCGGTTCGGAGAAGGATTCGAACAAGCGAGCCAGGAGAGGAGCGACAGTGGGACAGAAGGTCTTGTAGAACAGGGCCGTGTAGCCATCCGGGCCCGGGGCTTTACCATGCTTCAGTCGTGCGATCGCGGAGATGACCTCCTCCACGTGAATGTCCCTCTCTAGGTGGTCCGCCTGGGAGGGGTCCAAGGCCGGGAGGGTCACGGATTCCAAATAGGCCTCAGCCTCTCCCGGTGGGGAAGGTTCTGAAGCGTACAGTGCCTCGTAAAAGGAACGGAAGGTATCTGCCACCTCCGCGTCACCGGAAACCGGGATCCCATCCACTCCCACCAGCTCCTTCACCACATTGCGTTGTTGCGCAGCCCTGAGCCTATGGGCCAGGAGCTTACCGCACCTGTCTCCGCCGGTGTAAAAGGCATGTTTCAGGCGCAGCGCTGCGTACTCCGCCCGATCCAGATCCAACGCAGAGAGGAGTTTCCGTGCCGCCTTCAGTTGCTTCCAAACACGAGGAGCCCCCGTTCGGCGGTGGACCTGTTCAAGCTCCCTAACCTGCGCCGTCAGTTCCTCCCTCTTGCGCTGGCGTTCCTTGTTTTCCGCCGAGGAAATGGAGATAAACTCTCCCCTGACGACTGTTTTCAAAGCCGCCCACTGCGTAGCCAGGGACGTATCAGAGTTGTTATTGTGGGTCAGGTAGTCCTGGATGACTTCCTCCACTCGCTTCACTACCGATTTCTTATGGAGAAGCGTGTCCCGAAGCCGCCACATCCCTCTGGAGGGGGGGGCCGCCGGCCAAGCAAAGACCCCGGAAACCGGCGCATGATCGGACAGGGACAAGACCCCGATGTCCGCCGCCGTGGCGGCCGAGCGAAGCGGGCCGCTCACCAAAAGATAATCTAGCCGCGAATAAGTGCGGTGTGCGTGGGAAAAATATGAGTAGTCCCTAACGGTGGGATGCATGGTGCGCCAGAGGTCATGCAGGTCCATCTCCGCAATCTGGTCCTGTACCGCCTTAGAAAGCTCCCCCGTCTGCGGAAAGCGCTGGGCAGACCTATCTAGAGTGGAGTCGAAGACCATATTCAGGTCTCCCCCCAAGATAATATGGCGATCGGGCGAGGCAGTGACGTCCACCAACACTGATTCCAGGAAACGATCCTGGTGGTCGTTGGGGCTGTAAACCGAACCAACCGTAAAGGCCACACCTCCGAGGCGCATGCGATACACTAAAAGCCTCCCCTTCTGCTCAGCATGTTTATACAACACCTCCCCCCTAAAGGAGCTGGCTAGAAGAATGGCCACCCCAGCGGTCTTAGTCGCAGCAGAGGAAAAGAGTTGCGTGGGGAACTTGGCAGAGCGCAACCTATGGCAATCTCTGGGAAGTAAATGGGTCTCCTGCAGGAGGCAGATATCCGCCTGCGACCCCTCCAACAGGGAGAGGATCGCCCTACGCTTCACGGGGTTATTCAGACCCTTAACATTAAGGGTCACTACTTTCAGGGGTGGCATCGCCTCCAGGGAAACAACGCGCTATGCAGCAGGCGGGGGATCAGCGGAGGGGGCGCGCGGGGCAGGGGCGCAGGGAAGGCCAGAAGCGGCATCGTACACGTTCGGACAACTTCGGACGGGACCCCCCCCACAACAAACCAACAGTGAAACCCCCCCAAAACCCACTTATGGCAACCAGCCAAAACAAAAAGCAGAAAACAACACCCCATAGTCTCAGTCTAGCCCAAATGGGCGAGTCTGCAGAAAACAGTCAAGTGGACGTCCAGCCACACACCACCCCCCTCGCCCCCCCAGCCCCCAGCCCAGCATTGTTAAAGCTAAGAGCCTCTCCCCCCCGGAGAAAAGTTAGGCCGTTAAGGCCACCCCAGTAGATTCAGGCAAGTTTCTGGCCACAGTCCTCAGGGCCTCCGCCATTTCAGCTCTGATGGTGGGCGAGTCTGGACGACTCGCTGGCGCTGACGATGGGCGCCTTCTCGACCTCCGTCGACCCCGCCGCTCGGGGCGCCGCCATGCGGGTGTAGCCCCTTCCTCCTCCGTAGCAGTAAGGCCCAGCACTCCGCAGACATCTTGTAAGGAGCGCAGCTGATGCAGCACCCCATTCCATCTAAAGATAAGACGGAAGGGGTGACCCCAGGAATAGGCTGTCTCGTGCTCTCGCAGAAAGTCCGTAGCGATGCGGAAAGACCTGCGCTTCTGCAGTGTGATGGCGGACAGGTCTTGATAGAGCGCCACAGGTCTTTCTCGGAAGGTCAGTGGTTGTTTCCTGCGGGCCTCCGTCATGATGCGCTCCTTTAGGGGGAAATCCGGCAAGAATGCCAGGATATCAGGCGGGGGTGCAGATGACTGGCGTTGGCGGCCCACCCTGTGTGCTCTGTCAATGCGGATTGGGAAATCCGCTCCTTCCCCCAAGATTTCGCGGAACAGGTCCTGCAGATAAGCCACTAGGTCCGCACCTTCATCCGCAGATGGAACACCCCGCACCCGGATGTTGTTCCGCCTGGACCTGTTCTCGAGGTCCTCCGAGTGGGCCTGGAGCTCGACACATTGCTCCCGGAGGCGGAGGACGTCCTGCTGGAGATGGGTTATCTCCTCATCGCGACGTTGAGCCGCCGTCTCCACAGTATCGACCCGCTCGCCCAGGCCCTCGACTTCCCTGCGCACCTCCCGGACCTCTCCAGCCACTTCGGTCTTAAGAGTTTGAAATTCCTCCTTGAGGGAGCTGAATAAGTCCTCCATGAAGGACCGTGTGACCGGCGGCTCGCCCACAGTCGCGTCCGTTGATGCCCGGGAGGCCCCCGGGGACGGCTGCGTCCTGTCGCGTAGTTGCTGGGACCTGCCGAGCATTTCCGGCAAAGTGCGATCTCCTCGTGCCGCGCCACGTCTTCCAGTCATCTTGGGGCCCGGCAAAGCCCAGGGTCAGTTGCTATAGGCGAGCGCCGCCGCTCGCGGGCACCAGATGTGAGGCCCTCGCCGAGGACAAGGGTAGTGCGTCACAGGCGACAAAATGGCGGTCCGAGCCTGGGCAAGACAGCCCCCGGGCCAGTAGGGCAGGCAGCAACGTCCGAAGTGGGCCTCCCGCCTCGTGCTCCCAGGGAGGGCAGCAGATGAGTTGGTGCCAGGACGAGCCGAGGCTCCCGTGTGAGAAGGGCGCTGGTCGGGGTCACTGGGCTCAGCCACACAAAGACAAGATGGCGGGAGGGTGGGACCCAAGAAGGCAGCCCGGGCCAGCAAGTCCGTGGGCGACTCTCAAATGGTAACGAGTCCGGAAAGTATGAAACCGATGCCTCCCTCCACCACCAGTTGATTTGCCCGGCTCGGGCATCGCTCGAACTCCGCCATCCAGCGCCTCCAGGCGCGGAGTTCACAAGACGTCACCCTTCGAGACCCCGGGAGGAGGGAGACCGCCGGTGCAGGGCTAAGGTCCGTCGCCCAGCAATGGTGCCCGCCACCAGGGCACCGGCCAGGAAGCCACCGCACTCCGCGGAGTCCGTCTAGTCCGCTCCCTCGGGATCTCCGGCTTTCCGCATTTCAGCACTCGGGCCAGCCGAGGCGCGCGGACAGCGCCGCACTACGCTCCGCCTCCAGGCTCTTCTCCTCGGGGCGACCCGGGCTCTACTCCTCGGAGCGATCTCCGAATAAACTTTTCGGGAACTTCCCCCGGGGCCACAGAAGTCAAAGTGGCACCAAAATGTGCCCCTCGAGCTCCGGCACAGTCCTCTCACCCGCGGTGCAGCCGCGGGGGGAGAGAAGCGCAGAAATCAGGGCTCAGGCTGAGCTGGGCCGGAGGAGCTACGGGAGGAAGCGTCCGCTCACCCCGCCATCTTGGCCACGCCCCCGATTGTGCTATTTTAAATTAAATTTTACTTTATTTTACACTAATGATTTCTTTTACAGTAGCAAGTATTTCTCAAAATGTCCTAGCAACAATAAAGAGGTGATACAACAATAGGAACATCTTATTTTGTGCTTATAATATTAAAACTAGACTAGTAACGATTTGAAGAACGTCACAGCTATTTAAAATCCAATAATAACTAATAATTTCAGTAATGTAGAGCACTTTTTACTACTAAGAAGTAATTGAAAAGTCTACTCTTGAAAGGTCACGTTTACCTCTGCACCTGTTTTGTCTCTGCATGAACAGAACACTGCTGTAAGTGCTGATTGCAATACTTTCCAAGGACAGAATTGGCTCAACTGAAGGCTAATTGCAGCCCATGACCCTAATTGGATATCTACTGGGTTTTGAAAGATCTAGTATGAGCTTACACTGGTCTTAGAGCCCGCCCTTTGCTAATAATTGGTTGACATTATTGTAAATTGCATTAACTTACTTTTCATTGTTGCCTTGTGTGTAGGCTTCCTCTTCTGTTTGTCCCTCCCCTGGATGATTTTCTATTTGCTTGTATCCTTCCGCTGCTTACTTTTCGGGAACTACATTTTTCTGTTTGGTTGAGCACACCGAAAGAGTGCATGTGTTTTTCTCCCTTCTCCCTTATGTACATCTTCCCCCCCCCCCCACACCGTGCTCCATGTTGCTGTCCCACATGTGTGCGTCTCCCTTGCTGCGCCTACGTTTTTGCTCATCCTGATGTGCTCGTCCCCCTTGTGTTGCTTTCTCACTCCAGTACTTCTCCCGCGAGTGCTGCTTTTCCCCGTAACTCTTCAGTTGCCCGTTACTGTCCCCTCTCATCCTCCTTCTGTCTATTTTTATTTATTTATTTTTGGGGCGTGGACCAGGCAGCAAATTGCTTCCGGCTTGTCCATTTTAATAGTCCCTTTGTAAATCTTGGATCAGTAAAAAAAGAAACGGCACCGCATAATTTTGTAGGCCACATGTACTGCAACTACATCATTGCGCCTTTTTTCATATTTCTTTTACTATAAAACTTTTCTCCATACTGCACAGAATTTTTCAGATGCAGTACAGCATAGCTAAAAGGCATTGTTAAAGCCAATAGTGCCAAAGGCGTGACCTATTTAATTTGTCAATTCTTATTTTTAGTTCAGTCTACCGGGGAGCGCAAGCTGTGAGGTTGTGAAAGGCGTATTGTGAACGTACTACCCTCACACTGCTTACCATTCATTGGCTTTGTCACTCTCATTTACATGTTTCTTGTTCAGATGGCTTGCCATCTCTTCTTGGTATTGTCCTTGCCCTGGAGCATAGCCTCTTCACCATTCTTTTGATTGACTGATTTGTATACTTCTACTACTCACTTTTAGTGAACGACTTTTTTTCTTATTGTTCAAGTACTCCTTTGTAGTGCATGTGTTTTCTTGCTGTCTGCTGTGCTCCGTTTCTCATATTCACATCCCACACCTCTCATTTTGCTCTCCCCAAGCTTGTTTACAGAGATGAAGCACATCACAGATTCAGTTTCTAAGCATCTACATTATCCTTCTATTATCAAATACTTAAACACTTCTAATGTCCTCATTTGCGGGTAACCTAACCTCTACCCTGACTCTCCGACTTCTTAAAGTATCAGCTGCATATCCCTCTTACTTTTGAAAGAGAGAACCAGAGGTGCGCCGTTTGCTGTGCTTTTTTGGGAAGGGATAACATCAGCTCAGCTAAGATCACATGCTGCAGTGGCATATCCACTAGCACGACATGGAAAGCCAGTTATGAAATGACTCCGTCTGGCTTGCGTTCTTTTTTTTATTTCTATTCAGGCTACATGTACCTTTACCTTCTTAAAGTGTAATAAAAGTGCACTGCACAAAGTCCCAGTCCACAGAGATGCGCAGCTGATATTAGAGGTTTGTTTTCTCATGCATGTTTGCTGTTGACTTTTTAGAGTTTGGTTACTCTTTTCTGTGTCTTCTGGGGCCTGTGTCTGGTTACAAGAGTACCACCTGGACACTTTTCTCAGGATTCTTGTCCCCTTTCTGCCCCTTGCTAAGGAGATATGAAGCTGCAATTCCTTTTTATTTGAGGACATAGGAATATCCGGTTTCGCGCCATGCTCTAAGTGTGTATATGTGGGTTGCTAATTGTTTTTGTATGTTTAATCTCACAGAAAGTGAATGTTTAGTTTGGTTTAGCATTGAATCCTTGGACAGCAGCAAGCCTTTTGAAATATTACAGCCCAATTTAGGTGTTTAAACCCCCCTTACTGTCTGTAATTGGTGCAGTGCTGGATGGCAAATAGTTTAACAGATACATTTTCACTACTTGATCTGTATGTTCTCTCATCATTCCTTGTTGCCACGTCTAACTGCACACTGTTGACGCCACACAATTGACCTCACATCCTGTAGTATGGCCGTTAGGGTCATTGTCGACATTGCTAAGTTAGCATGAGCTCTGCTGCCATGATGCTGCTTTTGCTGATGTTACTACATGTCTTTATTTTTGGAAGACTCTGTTTGTGCCTTTCACATGAGAACCGTCTGCGTTCTCTGCCTGTTTCTGGAGTTTATTCTGAACATGCTGTGCAAGGTTGATAAAGAATGCCCCATGTTATTCTGTTTTGCTCAGTTCCTAGCACATAGACAAAACACGATAACACAACTGCATTTGCTGAAGACTCATGTTTTGATATTACGGGAAGGCATGTTATTTTCACACACACTTGGAGAGGGACCTTTCCAGGGACAAGAGCTATGCTGTTCCTATAATGTAGAAATACCATCTAGGCACTAAGGTATGGGGTCTGCTGACAAAGCCCAGAGATCTTCATTTATATAATAAAACGTCTTCTTACCTAGGGGAGGGTGGTTAGGCCTTATTGCCCTGTATCCACTGTCTGTATACAATGACATCCCCCTTTGTAATCTATGGACTTGTTGCAATGCTAACTGTCTTATGTTTATGCGTTTTGCTGCTGGTAGTGGCCTGTACACTGCATTATAGAGCACTATAGTTAAAATAAACATTTTGAACTATAACAGTGACTGTCAATTATTATTGTGAACAAGTACGAGTGAGTGAGCGAAGGGGGGCTTCTTGCTACCACGATTCCGGAGAGAGTTGGGAGTGTTGTGTTCTGGATTGTCTAATCATTTGTAGCTTCAATATTATGTAGGAGAACGAATAAGACACTGTAGCTAGTCGGTCCTGGGATTTTGGCTGCTGAGGCGGTAGGAAGGCTTGACCCCTACACACCAAGGTCCGGTTTTCCTGCGCATGGTTCTGTGTATGTGCAGAATCATTGCAACATGTTGCCACCAACGTTTGGTCTGGTACTTCTCTGCGAGACACCTGAGTAGTGCTTGTCCACAATCCTCTCACTTCTGTTTCCGGAGACATTTGTGACTGTGTAGCCTCCTATTTTGAGATATTATAGGTTTTTCAAGCTTGAATTTTAAAAGGTATTTTTCTTTCTCCTTACCCATTATTGTGCTGCCGCAAATAAGATTGTCTTTTACTATCTGTTGATTATGGCGTTTGCCATTGTAGGTCCTAACCGCTCTCCAGTTACTTACTGCACATTTGACTCAACATGGAGTCCCTAATGCAGGTGCTGATATAATCTTTGTTTTTGAAGCGTTTGCTGCCCATCGCTATGATGTATTTTATTCTAGGGTCACCTTTCCGGCAGTGGATGGAAATGATAATTTCTTTCACGAATATACTGCCACTGCGCTTCCGCAGAATTATCGACCTTGTGTATTTCTTGAAGTTCCATTAACGGTTTGTCAACACACCATATGGTTTAATGGCGCCCTTCCACCCCCTATACCAGCGGTCCGTTTAGGCCCCTTATCAATTGACGGGCCACGTGACCCGTTTTGGCTGGATATAGCCCGCATCCAAATTATCTTAATGTTTCTGTCGCAGAGTTATGCTTATTACATACGTATACATAGAGCTGTTATACAGTTCATGTTGCGCAACGTACAGGAGGGACCACCTGGAGTTCCTGCATAACCACCGGGACCCAGTGGTATAGTTATGGTCCTGTCATGATTATTTCAGTGATGGGCAAACGTCTGCAGAATAAGGACGAGCTTCCTTATTGGCTTGCTGAAAAATTTGGGCAACTCAAAGCTGTTTTTCCTAATACCACACATGTGGAGAAACACAGGATTCTTACCATGAGCTTACCAAAAGGCCTTGTTCCTGAGTTAGCTGATTGTAACACTTAGGGTAGAGTGTTTGCAGTGATATATTCGATGTGTTTCGGCACCCCCTCAATCACCTTGCCTTGATTAAACGTGTTCAAGGGGAACATGGGGCCGAAGCGGCCCTGGAGTTGGGAATGAGACTGGTGGGAGTGTTCAACATTATTTCCGACCTGATCCATGCTAATGTGGTAGGTGAAGCAGTTAGATTACAAGTGGTGCAAGGCTTGCAGGCTGTTGCTGACCTAGACAAACAGCGCAAATTACCAAAGATTATTGCTAAAGTTTATAAAATATTAGGGCGCAATAGTCTGGGAATTAAGCCTTTTACACAACCTCAAACACAAAATCAACAGAAAGCCCAGACAGATGAGGATGGGCGCCCATTCTTTCCTAAAAAGATCTGGAGAAATGAAAAACAGGGGCAGCAACAACAGAAGCAAGGTTCGTGTGCTGGATCACGACACCTGATTCTTCTGAGCGCATTTTTTATTTGTGCGATCGCATGAAAATTAAGACTCCTGATAGATTCAGATTCCCTTATAAGCGCTCTCCTCGTTCTTTACAGGACACATCGGACTCTCAAGTCTGTGGGGGGGAGCAACAGGATCGTGGAAAGAGTATGACCACTCAATGAGGAAGGGGTCAACCACAACAGATTGACGTAAAGGCCAAACAAGAGGGTCTGCCTTATTTTTGACCCTCCCTATCAAAAGAAGAAAGTTGCCGCTTTACCAGTGAAGTATTCCTCAGACGGTGATAATGCTACTCCTAGACTGGACATGGGCAGTGACTCTGCTCGACAGCGTGGCGGAGGTTACCATAGTGCGGGAGGCACTGTGCCCCTGTCTGGAGGCGAGAGCAACGGATATATTTATTACAGTAGAAACAGCAGATACCAGAGTTGCCCCCCCTCCCTCAAGAAAGACTTTAGGAAATTGTCTTACAAATTGAAGGTGATATACAGCGTACAATTACAGGAGTTTTCTGGGAAAATCTCACTTACTCGTATGACATCGTGTTGGCGAAGGCAGATTGGCCTACACCATTCGTTCTCGCCGCTTCTAGAGAGACGGACATGATACTTCGGAGTTTTTTGCATCTCGTCCCTGAAGAAGCTAAAAAGGCTTATGCATCAAAGTGGGCATTGGCCCTGGCTCCGACTGTGTATCGGAATCAAGTGTGCTGGGATAAAGATTCGCAAGCACATGAGTTTCCAT
This sequence comes from Lissotriton vulgaris, assembly GCF_964263255.1. Lineage (NCBI taxonomy): Eukaryota > Metazoa > Chordata > Amphibia > Caudata > Salamandridae > Lissotriton > Lissotriton vulgaris. The sequence continues at coordinate 1,178,122,553 of NC_141693.1, read as the reverse complement.
TACGGTCTAAGCGGCAGCCACAACCGGAATATCCAATCAGACGTGAGTCGAAAGTTCCCATTTGTGACACTCTGACTCAATTGGAATATCCGGGTGTAATTGTATCCTGTGTATCGCTGATGAATGATCCTCTTTTTCCGGTATCAAAACTGGACCGTTCATATAGCATTGCATTTGATTATCAAAATTTGAATAGCCATTGTCGTACATTTGCGGCACAGAACACCCACAGCTCTGTGCTAGTGCACAGCATTGTTCGTAAAAAATACAAAACCACACTGGATATACCCAACGGTTTCTATAGTCACAACTTGGCTCCTGAGAGCCGTGACCTGACAGCATTTGCCGCTGTCGGAAATCAAAAAAGTTTACCCGTTTGCCTATGGGGTATAAGAAAAGCCCGAGGCTTTTGCTGCAGGTGTTGTGCCTTTGTTACACAGCATAGACCCAGATGTGTTCTGGTATGTAGATGATATGTATCTAATGGTCGAAGAACTGATACCGCATCTTGTTCGTGTCGACCAAATTATTCTGTTGTTCGCCGACTATGGATACAAATTTAATTTTGCCAAATCATTCATCCCTTCCTTTGCGGTGCTCTTGTTGGGCTACAAGCTCAATATTTTAGGTTGGGGGTTAGCCCCCCACTTTCTGGAGAAGTGTGCATAATTGCACCCTCCAACTACGCCAAAGAAGCTTCAGTCTTTGCCGGGATTTTTACACTTCGGGAGGACATACATCCTGGATTATGCCCAGCGTATCAAACTGCTTTATGCGTTGATACAACCTACGTTTTCTTCTGCCTGCTGGCTTCCATAACATACCTCTATTCTTACAGTCTTTGCAGTCAGATCTGCTAACGACTACCTATTTGTTGACGCGTTATAATTAAACGAACCTGGTCATAAGATTTTTCCCGGGAACTGTGGGTTTCACATACTTGACGTTCGACGAAGGTAACACAGTACCTATAGCATACAATTCATATTAGTACACAGCAGCGGAAATGCTAATTTCGAAAGTTGAAAATGTTTTGACTGCGGTCCAAATGGCTCTGAAAGAGCACTCACTGGCGCAGGGGAAACTCATTCTAATGGTTTTGCCTATTCCTGTTTTAGAAGCGGTGACAAAGGTGAGTGTACCAAGCTCAAAAGCTTTACATCCTCGTTGGATACAATGGGCTACTTCTTTGACATTGGCTAATGTCACATTTATCTTTGATCCTGCTCGTCAGAGACAGGAGTTTATACAGTATGAACATGTTCATCCTCTTCCATTGTCGTTGCTTCCTTTGGATCAGTACAAATGTATCATTTACACCGACTGCTCGGCCAACGGGTCCAAACATGCTTATTCAGCAGCTTGCACTATTGTGAATGATGAATTTAAGTCTTCCATTGTGCATACCCAAGCACTTGGGGACTGTACGGCGAAATTGGCAGAGCTGCGTGCTCTTATTCTAGCTCTTGAGTTTACAGATCCTACTGTGACTACTCTCATTGTGTGTGATTCTTAATACTGTGCCCAGTCTTTTAATGACAGCCTATTCTCCTGGTCTCAGAATGATCTTCGGGATTCCAAAGGCAGCACAATAAAGAATAAAACGCTTTGGGTTCGAGTGGCGGAACTTAAGAAAGGTTTACCACTCACGCATGTTGTACATACTCTTGGCTTTCAGCGTGTGTGAACACCTGCTGTTGGTAATTATTTGGCTGACGAGGCACCTAAATCTGCAGTAGCCATGTGTTCCATTGTAGCAGTTACAAGGTCCATGACTAGATAGATAATGATATTCTAGTGGCAATAGCTACTACGAAGGACGGGAATGCTTACCCACAGGGCTTCCCTTCAAAATATTCTTATAATTTATCTCCCAACCAAGTTCCTTATGCCACAATTCAGTAAGTTGGGGATCGGCTCATTCCCAACATGGATCGCAGACTTGCCTTGATCATAGCTGCACATGAAGGCATGGCTTCTACACATGCTGGAGTGTCTGCGACCAACAAGAACAAGCATTTTCCTTTCTTGGTTCAAAAAGACTTGCCTGGTCCCACCCTGCACCTACATCTGATTGGTGCTTATCGTGATTTTCCTCTTCATGTCGATTGGATTTGTAACTGTGTTCTTCTTGCTCATCAATGATCATTATTTGCCAGAGCGCTCTGCTGTTAAGTTGGTTGATGGAATTCTGGCTCCCCATACATTCTCCCAGATCATGAAACATGATCAAGCCCTTGTGAACATTTTGGCCAATCCTGTTGCTGATTGCATTGTTTGGGCTAAAGTTGCATTCGAAATCCATGGTCCGACGGAAGTCCTCAAGAGACCATACATGTTTTGCGTTTACTTAGGAGATGTGGTGACAAAGAACATACAATCGGATGATTGGAAAGTACATGCTGTCCATTCATTGTTTTCTGATTTATAGTATTATGATGCTTTTGATGCTGAAGATTTGTATTTAAATTCCACCAATTATACTGATTTATTCTGTTATCAACATTATGGGCATCATTTCTTTCATAAACCATTATGTTAAGACCTGTATTTAATTACACACAGTGGGAACATTATCCAGCTCCCTTAAAGGGGAGTTCGAAAACACTTGGAGATAAGTTCACATATTTCACTGACTATAATGCGTCCAATCCTGGGTCCTATTTCTTTACATTGAAAAATAATTCTCAATCAAAATGTATTCTGGCACACACTAAATAGATATATTCAAATTCATTTAGAACAGATTTGGCTTCACAAGTCTATGAGCACTGGAAAAGTACAATTGGCATACTTACACCAATTATATCATTGATATGCTACAAGCTTTGATTCTAAATGACAGTTTAAATATCACTGATGTTGACCCATCATGTTGGTTTTTGTGGCAAACCAATTCTAATGCTTGTCAACTTCGTTTTTATAATGCCATGACCATCTTCACACAATCCAGACCTTATCCCCGTTACCCCCATTCACATTCAGTCACCACATATTCAGTGTGAAAATTGTGTCAACAGTGGTTGAAACACTCCACTCTGTCGTCCATGAAACAACACCTGTCACTCTTATTTAGCAACATTAATTTTGCTGATTTTATTTTAGGTTCTAGAACTACTAGAGCCAAAAGATAAATCTATGTAGCTTACATTGAAGTATGGCAATTTCCACAAATGGAAGCTGCATTCCGTTTTCGCCAAATTTACAAAGCTAATTTGGAGAAAGTTCTTACAGTAGTCGACAATAGCATAAATACATTGTCCTCACGTAATTATACTTTGGATAATATTGTTTCATCTGTTATTGATATTGTTCAAATTAATGTATCCGTGTTATACCATGGTCAAAATCAATTACGATCTGTAATGCAGTTTGCATGGACTTTGCAGACACTCAAAATGGGAAAAGTACAATGGAATTATTTGAACACTTCCGATTGCTTTTTAATGTTTAATTTAACTGATAAACAGAGATTCATGTGCATGAAAGACTCTAAGTACACGCTGTCACACATTGAACAATTAGAACATTTGCCATTTTCTGTGGCCGAGACAGATTCAGCAGTGTTGTTAATTCATGGCGTTATTTCTCTGCCATGTTCGATATTTCAATTTAAATCCTGCATGAAACATCTCCCAATTGGCCGCTTTGAACCCCTGGGTAGTACATTTGTTCATGAGTTGTGGTCCATGGCTTTTACCTACGGATGTCAACGCGAGGGTACCGAAGTTTTCCTGACAGGGGAGGACTGCGATTCTATGGTAGGACATTCCCTAGTATGCAAACATGTTAAGTTGCACAGCGCTTGTAATGTGTCCGCGCCTAATCTCACTTGTTTTTTAAAAGGAAAGCCCGTCCCAGCAATAATTCCCGCTCTCATGTTGCTTTCTAACAGCAGTTATCTTATTTTGAATAACCACGACTGCTGTGGCTTACGAGCAGGAATCCCATACATTGTAACAGTTTCACAACGTGTTACTTGTTGTAGCAATGTGCTTTTTCCACACCACATAGGAATGTAGCTAGTTCAATAAGGTAAGCAGACTCAAAGTGCTTTTGTTTCAACAAGAAGTGCCTCTCACTTCAGCTCGAGAGACCTTCGAATTGCAGGTGGCTAGAACTTCTAGTGAGATTCAGTCACTGCTCAACACAAATCTCCCACTTCATTTTGGGGCACTAATACATCAAATATTTAATGCGTCTGACACAGAAGGCCTTGCTTATTTTTTTTAACTTGTGGGTTCCGGCCTTGTGACTTCTTTTCAGACGATCTTTGGAGTAATACCGGCCTTTATTCATTCTTTTTTTCCAGCGCATTTGGAGGGTTCCCCTTAATATTAGCGTTGGGAGCAGGCGTCCTGATTCTTCTGCTTCTGTTACGCACTGGCTGCCAATCATGTGGTAATGCACATACCCGGCCAATTGCAACTGTACCGTGACCGAATACAACAACTTTATGGATGCTTAGAATTAGCGACGCTTAGCGCAATTTACGGACTAACTTTTCGCTTTGCGTATTTCACTAGCGTGCAACCTGTGTTCTACTGCCAGCGATGCCCTTTCCATATCCTCCTTCAACTCGACCATTTATTTCCTCCACTGCCCCCACCTCAAGCTCCTCAAGCTCCTGCCTTGCTCCTCCGCCACTTTGCAATGCTCTCACCCCTGCATTGACTTTACATTTTCTTTTCTGCTGCTGTAGATCGTTAGTCAAAAGAATGGTCAAAGCCAACAGTTGAAAAGGTGAGACCTATTGGCTTTTCTTACGCTTGTCGATCCTGGATGCAATCCAATTGCACATAATTCAGGTTGTAGCTATAAGATGATTCCTGACTATCCTCTCTGAAACTTTTATTCAATTTTCAGGAGGGAGAATGTTTTGGGTTAATGTGTAGGAGGCAACAGTTAGTTTCTCGTGTAGCTTTAATAATGTTTAAATGCCTGCCCAGAACATGGGCGGTGGTAAACCTTTCTCAGATGGGCAGTGAGTAGAGGGTTAAAAATAAACTAGCAGGTGTATTCTGCCACATCAGACCGTTACGGATGGACTTATTCTTATACATTTGGGTTAGTGGGTGAAATAACTATTCGGACAGCCATTCTGTGGAAGTCCCCGGTATTCCCATTTGTGGTACTTAAATGTCCCCCGTCTACATTTAGCTCTTGGAGGGCATGCCTCAGTGCGCTCTGATGCATATGCTGCGCTCTGATGCATATGCTCCATGCTGACTCTGATACTTGTGCTGACACACACCATATTTGTATGTATGTCTAAAGGACTGTGCTCCTAGATGGGCATTTGCGCTTCTCACCTCTGTTTTCTTGCTGTCGTGCAGCTGGAGAGCCTTGGGCTTCTGGGGTCTGTGGTGGCAGTGGGTCTGGCCATGTGACTACTGAATGTAATTATTTGTGCAACTACTCTGGTTTGCTTCTCTGAGCTATCAGTTTCTCCCTTCTAAGTTATTTTAAGGATTGGCACCTTTGTACTCAAGTCGTGGTATGTCTCTGCATGTCAGAAAACAATGTGACCTGAAAATCATTGAACGTGATGGTACTTAAACACCTGACTCCGACTGGACTTTTCATGTAAGCCTGGGATTTTGATGGATGCTTAATTTACTGTTGTATAAAAACTCAAACTTTTACTCCCAAGTGCTAGATATTTGATCCGAGAGAATTTGCTAGTTAAATGTGCTTGCATTATGTGCTAAAAAGCAAGGTCTTTAATGATGTCCTAAAGGCAAAGTGACTTGTTTTCTGGCTTAAATGTAAAGATGGCCCATTCCAATGTTTGGGGGGGCACAGACAAAAAGAGCGGCCTCCCAACCTCCCCCTTTAAAAGTGTTGCAAGGTTCACCCTATAGAATATTTTTAAATGAAAAACAGGCTAAATGCATCATTACCTAAATTGGTTGAACATAGAGCGGGTTTGAAGAAACACTAATGAAATATTATTGTAGTCTTATAATATACCAGGCAAGTCTTGCTTTCCTCACAATTGTGGAGGCTCACCCTGACTTGCAGAGATGGTAGCAAAACAGTTGATGTCTCAACGTAATCTCCCTAAGGTTTGATTAAAGACCAATAGCTATACAGGAAGTTAAAACACGCATTGGCAAAGCCAATAGTTTTTGCCTTTGGGACATAGTGGCTTTCTTAGTGCCTTTTTCAGGTATGCGTGCCTGTCTCCTAACCCACTTAAATTTCATTTCAGTTCTGTTTCGGTCTGCATGCAAGTTGCTAAAACATTGCTTTTCGGTGATGCTGAACATTATTTGTAAAAAGCAATGGCTTTTGCTGGTGCTGTTCTCCATCGTAAAAAACTAAATGCCACAATGACCCAGCGCGTCATTTGGTAGACGTTTGCTGCAGAATAACACAGGTGCCATTTTCTTTTATTTTTAATTGACCGATCTGCGATGGTGGGCACCACTTACATTGCTCAGTAAAACATGAATTTGCACAAAAGTGCTTTTGTAGAGGTCAGGTAGCAAGTTGCTGTGTTTCGTTCCCCCCAAAAAAACTATTAAATAAACATTGCTTGGAGGCATCTGAGGAGCAGGTTGGGGAAAGCAACGTGGAGTGGGTGGGGGTCACAAGGGGTAGATAGCAGGGGCAAAAAGCACAAGATGGAGACAGCAGTAAGGTGGTGGTGGAGAAACACACGAGGCAGACAGCAACAGAGTTCAGGGGAGAGCTGCACGGAAGAGAGAGAAAACGATGGCATGGTGGCAGGTATTGAGGAGGGGAAAAAAAACAAGAGGGAGAGAACCGGAAAAAAGATGCACTCTGATGGAATGCTTAACCAAAAAGCTAAAATGAGTTCCCTAGATGTAAGCAGTGGAAGAACACAAGTTAGGAATAAAGCCAATAAATAGTAAAGCCGTTGGCTCATAGCCCCTGTCTTCAACAGAGAACCCTGACCTTATGCAAAGAGCCAATCTTAACCGCATGACCCGTTATCACCCCAGAAGAATCACTCGCTAACACGAAGTCCATCTACTCATGGACCCCATTGAATCCCCACTACGCCAACTTTAGAGAACGTCAACCCATCAGTGCCATGCTTACACCCATTCTAAATCCCTCTACCTTTTTTGCGACCTTCCCACATGTTTGGAAACGCGCAACTGTCCAAAGAAACCCTCTGTGGACCCTTCAGTGCTTGCCAACTCCGGACTGATCTTCCTGCTACCATTCCCGGACAATGTGTTGGACTAAATCATCCACAGATGCCTCACTGAATACCTCAAAGACCACCAACTCTTTGACACCACTCAGTCTGGTTTCAGATCCAACCACAGCATGGAAACTGCCCTCATTAACACCATAGATGACATCTGCAAGACTCTGGATGGAGGAGACACTGCGGTCCTCATCCTTCTGGACATTTCCGCACCATTTGACACGGTCGCCTACCCCATCCTCATCCAACGCCTTCATCACATCAGAATCCAGAGACATGCACACAGAGATGGTTTGCTCCTTCTGACTGGAAGGATCCCATCCGTTGGCCTGGCACCGTACACTAAGGAATTACATGACCTCGTCTACGAAGTTCCACAAGAATCCTCTCTGAGCACGAATCTCAATGCATACATAGTCCCTGTAGCCACCATCATCTGCTCTCACGACATGTATATCCTCCCCTATGCCAATGACACACAGCTCATTCTCTCCCTCAAGATCAAGACGCGTAGTAACTGGATCAATTTTAATGCCTGCATGAATGAAATAGCCCACTGGATGAACACCAACTGTCTGAAGCTGAACACTGACAAGAATGAAATCGTGATCTTCAAGAAGAGCACTTCACTCTGGTACCCCATCCGGTAACCAACAGAGCTAGGAATGACACCCTCCTCAACCACCCCTGTCAAGAACCTCGGGGTCAACAGCAAGAAAACTTGACATAAGCACCTAATTAGTGCAGTCACGCTTCATGCTTCCTTACTCTGAAGCTACTGTGGTATATTTTGAAATGGCTCCCAATCAGAACCCGTAAACTTGTCACAAGCAGGCCGGGCTAGGGAAATTCCCTCTATGCTGGAATCCACAAAAAACTCATCCAAAGGCTACAGTTCTTTCAGAACTCGGCAAGCAGAATCACACTCAACCTCCAATGCTGTACACTGGCCCAGCATACCATGACAATCGCATCTGTTTTCACAAACCTTTCAGACTCCTCCGTGCATATGGAAAAACCGGATCAGTCAGTCGAGCCTTCTCTTACGTCGCTCCTAAAGTGTGGATGACCTGCTGCTACAAATAAGAACCTCCTTCCCACTTCTTGAATTCTGCAAGATGCTGAAGAGCCAGCATTTTGAATAGTCCAACTAGTCCTTTTGTTTGGCTAGGTGCACACCTGAACAGTGCTGGATACCCTCCCAGGTGATGGTACGCCCTACAAATCTGAATAACATAAGTTCTTGGTAAGCCAAGAATGGCAAACTACAAAGACACCTTTTGAAACCATTGTTGTTCATAGTCTGTGACACCAGTCGTTGTTCTCGTTCCACTGTGTTATGTAGCATTGGTCAAAGTAGATGGGATCTGAGAGGCACGAAAAGTCCATACTTTTTTAAGTGAAGTAAAACCATTCCCCTATTGTTTTGTGAAAAGACCACCAGCTCGGCACGGTTCATTCCGAGAGTTGAAATGCTTCAGCTGAAGTGTAATGTAGGTAGTCTCCTGTGATGTGAAACTGAGAAGGGGCAGACAGGTGAACAAGCCTTCTTGCCATGGTGCCTGATTGCCTGAAAGAAACGTAAGTGTTCACAACTGGTCAACCTGAAAAGTAAAGTGTTCTTGGACGTGGGTATTGGCTTTAATTAATGGGATCACTTGAAGCTTCCTGTTGACAGATTTATTCTTTTAGAATGGTATTGCAAGGGAGTTACCATCTGAGCTGTGAAGTATGTGCTTTTAAAGGACAGTTATAAAAAAGTGCACTATGTATAATCTAGCTATTACTAAAATCTATAATTTAGAAGCACTTTTTTTCTTAAACCTTTTTGCTCATTTTCTAGCAGCCTATCTTATACTGTGTGTAATGCAATTTAAAAATAATGACTTGCATATTTGCAATGCTTTGTCACAGACTGGGACATCGTAGCACTAAAAATGCACAAGTCACTATTCTCCGCTGCACCAACTAAGACTCAATTCTGTGGCTCTCTGGTATCAGACACAAACGTCTGCAGTGCATTAACTAATAGAGGTTTCTTAATATACGTTAGTGCATTTCCCACTGATTAGCATAACTTGCATTTAATTTTCATTTAAACTGAGCATTATTTTATAAGTAGTTACCTTAAGGTAAAAAACAAAAAAGTTATAGAATAGTTAGTTTTTTTAGCAACACGTTTGACCCTGCCCACATTCTTACTCACCTGCCCAATTTGCATGCAGCACCACAGTTCCCATACGTTTTGTTTCATGCACTTTGACCACTTTGATGAAGAAGATTTACTGTGGATCGGGCATAGTTATTGTTGCCTTTTGTGAAACTCACAAGAGTGTGAAACCTTTGACAGACCTGAATTTGAAATTGTGAAATGGTGTCCAAACGCCTCCAACAGTGCATTTCATAACGAGTGGCTATGTGTCATGTTCCTCCGCTTTCTCTGGCTACTTCAGACTGCTTTAGAACACTGCACTTCAACCAATGCATTCTGTGAAAAAATGGAGGACTCGACAACTCCTATTATGTCAAAGACTGTCTTTCAACTGGGGCTGTTGAGGGTATTAACCCTTTATGGGTTATAAGCACCTAAGTGTAAGTAACGTTTCACATTAGTTGCCTCTCTAAAGTTAAGATAACACATTTACTTTCAGTATAGTCTCCCTTAAGGGTTTGACAACGACCTCAAAAAAGATTACAGGACAAAGCCCCCAGTCCTATATGCAATTTTAGTAAACACCAGTCCTGTATGCAGTTTTAGTAAACCCAGACTGTATTTTGAGGTCTATGAGATTTAATAAGTAAATACTCAATCAAAAATTGATGAATAGATCAAAGGGTTATTATTGTTATTGATTCAAAAGTTCTTTATAGGCCAACATATGTTTAACGACAACATGTCGCTTCATCAAGGCCCAAAGATAAGTTCTAGGTAAATGCAAATGCAGACATTTTTAACAGGATGCACGGTCTATGAAGAACTTTTGAACCAATAACAATAAAAAAAAACTCTAAGTCTATTCATCACTCTTTGATTTGATTAAGTATTTACTCATAGACCTCAAAATACAGTCTGTTCACTTTCAGTATATTCTGCTGTATTTTTAATGTCCGTGCTGCTTTGAAAAAGGCTTGAATTAGAAAGCAAGTGTGCGTGTATTAATGCATTCAGGCAGAATGTTCCTGTTTTTTCTGAACAGCGTCAGATTTGGGTAAAAAGTGAAAAGCATAATATGCGTCCTAAAATGTATATATTTCCCTCCTGTTTACTGTACTACTTCATTACTTAACATGGGTAGCTTAGGAAGTGATAAAGATGATATTCCCCTCCCCCCACCCCTAAAAGAAAATGTATAACATCTGGGGTTTTTAGTTGTTCAGGAGCGATCAGTCGATGTTAGGTGATCTTGGTTTGGAGAAGTGTCTTGGATGGAATCTATGCTGACTTCTGATAATGAAGCCAGTCACAAGATGGACAAGTTCCTTAGAGGTGCCTGTAGATGAACTGTTCCATTGCCAGAATTGTGCATATTATGCCATCTGTGCTTGTTGGTGGGGACCTCTTCTGCAAACACCCCTCACACTCATGCAGTACAAAGCAAAGTTAGCGGAGCCCACTACCACTGGGGGTGTGTGCACCACTGAAGAAAAAACAAAGTGAATCAGCTGCTGCAGTCCCGTACTAATACAGCTTCTAGATAAAGCATTGCTCTAACAGAGGCATTGCTAAGTAAACCCGCTCAAAATAGACGCAATTTTTTTCCCCAAACTTTATTTAAAGTGTATTTGTTACGGGAAATGTATCACTCCAGAATTGTAGCTTTGACAAAATGTTCAGGTTCGGATCATCAGACATTCTGTTATATGATATAGATATAGGCGTATCATGTTGGCAAAAATATTGCATTGGTATTCAACCCTCATAAAAATAAGACTCATAGGATCTCGTACGGATGCTTTTATTGTGTTTTCACATTAAAAGCAGGGCCTACTATGTAAAGTCTATTGGGTCATCTTTTTCTCTCTCCGGATGATGATGACTAGCTAGGACAACGATTGGGTAATCTTCCTCATTAGATGATAATAAGCCAGGACGACACATTTCTCATCCATATAGAACAGGGGTCTCCAACCTTTCTGTAATGAGAGCTACTTCTGATCAGTAAAATCTTTGTGAGCTACTGAAGGCCATGTAACTTGCGCATTGTTACATGACACCCCCTCGCCCAGCTTTATTGACTTTAAACCAAATGCCCATGGTCCCAATACTATGGTTTGAAAAAGTACTGTGACTAGAGATACTTTGATATGGCTGCCATGTGTGTCAGTGAGTGCATGGTCTGTGGGGATGTGTGGGAATTAATAAGATATATGTATATGGGTGACTGAGAGCCTGACACATATGTACTTGTGGCACAGGACATTCCTTTTGCCATATTTGGCACTGTACCACACAGACATACATCCATTTTTCTTTTTAAATTGGAGAAATGTAAAGTGCAGAAACATTTTCTACAGAAATATTCATAATTAAGGAACATTTTTCTGCCCTCGTTTGAACATTTTTCTGCACTTTGAATTTTTCCCATTTAAAAAAATTGTCTTCTTTTTTTGTTAGAAAAATGGCAGCGTGTGTTCCAGCCACTGGGAGCAAGATGCTTGCTGTGTGTAAATACAACGCTTTGAACTGGGAGGAATTTCAACTGAACAGTTAACTTTATTTATATGCATTATACAAAACTCATCATTTTAATTTTTTCCCATGTCAAAGTGTCTTAACAAACAGCAGGTATATTTCTCCCAGTGGCCTGTAGACATGGTGCCTGATTTGAACAGGAAAATACACTCATTTGTTTAAATGTGAGGAATTAAAAGTAAAGAAACCTGCTTCAGAAAACATTAGGACTTCATTTAAAGTAGAGAAAAACATTAAGACCATGTTTCACAGTAACTTTTTTCTTCACTTTAAATTACTCCCATGTAAAATAAAATGACTGAATTTTTCAGTTATAAATATGGCACGGTGCCTACCAGCCACTGGGAGCAAGATGCCTGCTGTTAGTAAATATGACACTTTGAAAAGGTAAAATATTTTATGAATTGTTAACTTAATAAAAAATAATAATTAAATTAGCTCTTCAGTTACATTTTCACTCATTCAAAAGCTTTCAGAAATATCCTTGTGTTTCCATGATCCAATATTGAATTGAGAACGACTTATATTTGAGTGAAATACCTCAATATTGCAGTCTAAACTTGTCTAAATCTGAGTGGAGCACTGCTCATTATCAGGCTCTGCTATCTGCAGCCTAATAATAATGTAAAATAAACATTGCCGTTTTTTTCCTTTTTTAAGGAAAACCCAACATTTATTTATTGCAGTTCTTAGTTAAAAATGAATTACAGCTGGGAACTACTCTGAAGGTTTCTGTGAGCTACTGGTAGCTCGCTATCGACTTGTGGGAGACACCTGATGATGAACCATTCACATGTGGCCCGAACCCCTCCTGTGCCAGCCTGCATTTTTCGTAAATGTACAAAAAGGGGCCCAAATTTTCTCAAATTTGTTAATTTGGCTTTTACTATTGCCAACAGATTTTCCATTGTGTAAATATGCCAAAGTTATGACTAGCACATGTTTAAGGAGCAGGTTTGGTTGCTTCTATATTTAGGCTTTTTTGAAGTGGGCAGCAAACAAGAAGTGTGTGAGGAGTTTGCCTGTGTGGATAGTCAAGGAGTGTTCCGGTTCATCACCCGTCACCTAGAGTAGCATCAGGGGTTAATGGGTAAGTCTGTAAACTATAAATCCAATTTGTTCCACAACCTTTTTCCCGAATATTTGAACCTGCCCTCAGGTCCACCATATATGAGCCATTGTTTCCCACTTCCTGCAGTTTCTCCACCATGCCTCTGACGAGTCAAACATTGCATGGTGCTGCGTTGGCGTGAAATATAATTCTAAGATAATTTTATAACCATTCTCTTTATGTTGTGCGCAAATAAACGCCTTTGCTGCACAGAACCATGAGTTCTCCGTTCTTTATACACCCAACTCGGTTTAGCAAACGGGAAGCAATTATTGTTATTGATTGTTCAGCAGCATATATGTATATATGTTTGAAATCCTCCTCGTTGTTAATCTGCTTTTCAGAAGAGGCTCGAGTGGTTTGGGTGGGGGGTGAGACTCTTGGGGTACCTCAGTGCTGCTGCTTTCTGTTTTTACTGGTGAGCCCAGTGTGCTAATAGTGCACATCTGAAGGGATTGATTCTAGGGAGATGCCAACATTTATGCCATGATACCAGTGATCTAATCTGGCTTCAGTTGCATCAGTTACTAAGAGCTTCTATGGGGCAAAAGCCGTGCTGCTAAATGATTCAAACATTCACCTCCAGTAAAGAGAACTGGGGTAAATCCATTGATCTTTTGCTCACTACACCACCTTAGTTTGGACGCAGCCATATGCAAATCTGTCTTGACCCTACTCCTTGTGGGAACAGTCCAGCCCGAACTGACAAGGCTGGTCCTCCCTGACAGAAACAAGCATCCTGGGACTGGTTTCGGGTAAACACCCCTCATCAGCCAGGCTAGCTTGAATCCAGTGGCACAACGAGCTAAAAGCCCGCCTCTAAAGTCCCGGCCGTGCACACCGGTAAGAAAGTCAGGATGGGTGAGAATTGAAGACTGAGGCAATCATAATGCAGTCACCCCTGCACACCTCCTTAACACCAGTTAGTGTCTCATGGAGATTTTTGTAGAGAATGAGACTTTCCATGCCTCGATATTTTGGTGTTAGCCACGGCAGAGAATGAATAGGGAACTCTGAGGACCTATTTTCTGCTATGGCCTAAAGTTTCCTAATGTCGGGCTATGTAATGTCTGGTAGGGGCTGAAGCTGTGTTGCCTGAACATAGGTTCCTAGGAGGGGTAAAGGATAAGCCACATTGGTGATTAGATTATAATAATATTTTTTTATATCCTGAGAGACGTATTACCCCATGTAAATGCAATCAGTTTGTCTTGAATGTTTTTCAAAGTGGCGGTTGGTACTATGAGTGGGAGAGTCTAGCACACAACTAATAATTGTGGAAATCTCTTATTTTGGTTACAATACAAAGCATGAGATTTCCATTTTATCTGAACAGTTGATGTCTTTGAAAAGAGTTTCTAAAAGTGAGGGTATGTTACCTTCATATGGGTGATCTGCAGAAACTGTGTTTGTAAGTCCCAAGTATTGTAAAGGAGAGGAAGAATATGTGTCAGAACTATTGTCTTGTCTGCGACCATTGAGGTATCCAGACCTATGGACTATGAGCAGTTGAGAATGACCCCTGAGGCCCTACCAAAGTTATGAAGTTCCATGGGGATGAGATTGTTTGGGCTATGTGAGAAAAGGAGGATCTGGAACCTTGTCCTAGTCACCACTTGACCCAGATCAAGAGCTAAGTGGACATTATCCATTGCCTGTTTTTTTTCAATAAAGCACTATTGAGCCAAATGAATCAAGGCAGACCAAAGATCTTCCAAACGGTGCGCTCAAATTGTAGTATGTATTTTAGCATCAATGTTGAGTAATGCCGTAGGTTAATATGACCCATATTCCTTTGGGTTTATATTGGGTTTTAATATAAAGATTGTTTCAGATTCCATCAAAGTTTTATTGAGAGTTTGGGATGCAAGAAGTGATGAAATAAGTTTTCTAACGGTCCACAGAGTGTGTCTTTAAAAGTCTTATACAATGTGGCTGGGAAGCCAACTAGGGCAGGTGCTTTGTTATTAGGCAGGCCTGTTTTAGCTTGTCTAACCTCGTCAGATGAAATGCATTTGTTAATTAAGTCCACTATCTCTTGTTCTAGCGACGGGTAGATAATATCCTGTAGCTTTATAAATTGTATTGAATTGGGATCTTCTTCCTCTTTATATAGGGCTTAGTAACAGTCGTAAAATCTCTGGGCAGTATCTTCAGGAGATACTACTGTATTCCCTAAAGAATTTATGACCCATCTGATGTTATTGTGTGACGAAGGCATTTTCAGTTCATGGCCAGAAACTGGTCCGTTTAATATCTTTTTTAAATAATATTGTTGGTCCATTTGAAATATTTTACAAGCTGTTTCCCACAGCATGATTTGCTTCAGTTTGTTTCTATAGAAGTACATCTAGATGCTGAGCATTCATGTTGAAGCTTGAGTTCCATTATTTATATTCTAGGTCTCTCTTTTCAGTTTTGTTCAAATGGAAAAAAGTAGAGGTATGGTAAATAAGTCCCCCTTGGATGACCGCTTTGGCTGCTCCCCATAATGTGTCCCACGTAAACTCGCCCTCCGCATTCCCTTGATAATAATGTATAGTTGTTAATCTAATCGAGTGGTAGATTACTGGGGCCTGGCATGCTATCTCATACATTGGCTTTTGCCTTTGCCTGAGAAAAGCCTGCATATTAAATGTTGCATCATAGAATGTTGGGACTACCGAAGCATGGTCAGAATGGGTCTGTGTCTCAATTTTACAGATGAGATTGTGTGTAACCGTCTTTTCTATAAACAGATATTCTATTCTTGACGATGCTCTTTCTATGTTGGAGTGGAATGTGTAGCTCCTGACATTCGGGTGGGCATAATGCCTTCTGTCTACCACATTTTTATCTGTCAAACCTTGTATTGTGGATTGCAGGAGGTTATTGTATCTGCTCTGAGAGCCCAGTCTGTCCTCTGCTGGATGCAACATAATCCAAATTGTGTTGAAATCCCCACTGTAAGAAATGGGGGTTACCCAAATCTCCAAGGGGGTAGCATGGCATCAAGCGGGCAGGCCAAACTTCGAGGACATGTGAAGCATTCACGCAGTACCCACACACGACACACCAGGCACACTACAAAAGAGACGCAACTCCACCTTTGGTTGGAAAAGAAGAAGTTTAGTGATATCTCCAACCTGTAAGGTAAAAAGGAAAAATACACTGGTAATCACAACAAGGCGCCAACTGGCACCCAAGCCAAGTACTTCAGTGGGGGATTATTTACATGGGACAAAAAGGGTTGAGTCCAAAGTCCATAGCTGAAATAAAAATGGTTGGTTAAATGAACATTAGACCTGGGGCCAATCTGGCGGGGCCAACTCAGGCTCTCATCCTCGGGGGTAGGCTGTAATTGCAAAATCCAACATTATGCATTAATACACCTCAGGCGTTAGAACGCCAAACCCCACCCCTGTAAGGGAATAACAACAGGTTATCACAGTATACAACTTACAGGAACACCTGGAATAAATCAGTTCAACAGCTCATAAATCTGGGGCATAGACAGGGGCCTGGAATAGCACCTCAAGCCAACCCATTGACCAACCTAGGCGGAACTTACATCGCCCAGCATAGGTATCAGGTAGGAGCTCTCCTCATATATCAGGAACACCTGTAAGGAAATAGCTAGGCTCCCTCTACCATCAAACTAGGGGTATCAACATCGGGGTGTACACAACAGCCAACCCTCATTACCTCTAGACTCCCTTAGACATTTCCTGGCCCAGACTTCCTCTCTAACTGGGGACCTCAGGACAACCCATAAGGTAGGTACCTAAATTTGCGATGAGGGGGAATAAGACTCTCTACCCCAGAGTATGCCATAAGGGCAACCGGCTTGCTCCTGAGTTGTCTGTTAGGGCAGTTTGTGGCAGGAAAGTTAGGGCAGTTCAACAAATCTGGAGCCCAAGTCACAGGTGCCCTCCGCAAAACGGGGCACCTGACAAGGCAACACAGTCCCTGGGGCGGGCACCGACAATGTACCCCGTTGCCCTCTATGTCCCCCACACAGTTAAGCGTAGGCCCCACTCACCGGGCTCTCCTTGATGGCTACTGCGGGGTTCCTTTGGGGTCTCCTCTGCAGGGGGGGGGAACCAGGCACCGACAATGTGCCTCGAGTCGCGGGACCCTCCGGTGATCTGCGTGGTCACTCGGGCCCACCAGGCCTCACCCAGGCCTCAGCGTTGCAACCGGGGCTCCCTCTTCACTTTGGGGGCCCCACTACACAACTCCTCCTGTCTTGGGCCCTCCGCCGGGCTCCTCTCCGTACTCAGGGACCCGGGGCTCTCCACAACAGGAGACTGAGCTCTTTTCCAGGGGAAGGGGCAGGCACCGGCAATGTGCCTCGAGGCCCCTCCCTCCATGTGGCATCACTCGGGCCTCTCTCCTCCTCTCAGGGGCCCATGGGGGGGTCCACTGCACCTCTGTGCGGCCCCAGCGGGCTTCCTTCTCTGGTCCCTTTCAGGTCGGGAGGCGGGCTGGTACCGGCAGTGTACCCCGGCCCCGCCTACCTTACCGGCCCCTCGCGTGGGGCACAGACCGGCGGGGTGGCCTCCCGCTCCGGGCGCTTCTCTCGGGGCTCCCTTCTTGACACGGGGGCCCGCAACGGTGCTTCGCCTGGGTCCTCCCTCCCTCACGGGGACCCAGGGCTTGGTGTCGCTCCTCGCGGCCTCCTCAATCCGGGCCGCAGACCGCCCGGGTGGACTCCCGCTCTGGTCGTTCTTCACAGGGCTCCCTCCTGACCACGGGGGCCCTGCACCGAGCTTCACCCGGGTCCTCCCTCCCTCACGGGGACCCAGGGCTTTTATTCCCCTTCTTCTGGCCTTCCCGGCCGTCAGCCAATCCCTGCGCGGCCTTCACAGGTCACGGCCGCGCAGGCCAATCAGTGCGCAGCGGGGGCGGGCCGATGACGCGGTCGGGCCCCCGTCATGTGATGCCGGCCCTTTCTGGCTTCACCTCCTCATCGGCGGCCCCCTCCTGGTACCGGGGGTCGCCGCAACGTTAGACACAGCGGCGGGGGCCCCTCCACAGTCGCGCCGGGCTGCGGCGGTGATTTCCAGCGGCGATAAGGGGTAGGCTCCCTTGTAATTAATTAATATTACGGCAGACAGCGCGCTGACACGAGGGTAGGCTCCTCAGCGCTATTTCTCCTCACAGTTTCCTCAGCGCCCGGGCTGCGACGGTGATCTCCGGCTGCGATAAGGGGTAGGCTCCCTTCTTAATTAATTAATAATATGGCAGACAGCGCGCTGGCACGAGGGTAGGCTCCTCCAGCGTGATTCTCCTCAGGAGAATGGCGCTATTCACAGCGCACTACTCCTCCCTCTGCCCACACAGTCCTCAGGGCCAACAGCACGTCGGGGGCCACACCAATCACAGGGCACAGTCCCTTGGGGGCACAATCCTCCCCAGGCAGCTCCACAGGCAGTATCAGTCTTTGGACTCCCAGCGCTTAGGGGGCGATACTGCAGTTTACGCCAGTCAGCTGTCCACAGCCCTTCACCATAGGTACCTCACAGCCCACAGCTTCCTTGGGGGCATCAACCTCCCCAAAACAGCGCTATTGCAGCACAGCACCTGGCAGCACACCTCACAGGGGGGGGGGGTGAACAGTCCCACAGTCCTCCTCAGGGGCACACTCCTCACCTCCTGGGCGCTTCTTCACGCAGTGCTGGCGTGGTACCCGGTCCAAACAACTTCAGTGACCTGGGTAGGGGCCCTCCCTTGTCAGGGGCCCATGGGGACAGCAGCGCGGGGGGGTTTATAGGGGTGCAGGGCCCAGCTGACAGTCCCATGTGGCGGTAGCACCTCACAGCAGGTCCCCTCCCTTCCTGGTCCCAGCGCTGACTGACTTCTGGTGACACTTCTCCCTATTTATACCCTCCTCCCTCACAGAGCCAGCACCTTCCGGAATGTTGGCAAATCTGGCCTAAACTGGTTCTAGAGGAGGGGGTGAGCACCCTGGGTGCCAGGCTTTCCCTCCAAAAGCTAGGGGTAGCTGGGTAATATTAACTAGACCGCCAACCTAACGCAGTCAGGTGGCACTACCCAGGGCCATGGCATCCATTTTAAAATCACAGTACATTTTAGTCAGGTACATTTTCAAAATGGGGGATATTTTCTGCACACCATTTAACAACATGTAATTTTACATCATGGTAACTCTTACCACACATGGTCCTTATATGTTTAATACCATGGGGGAGACATTCAATTTAGGGGGGCAAAAAGCGAAAAATTTTGGGGAAAAAGGCCAAGTCCAACACAACTCCCCCCCAGCCAAAAGCCAGGGTAGGCCAATCATTGCCTTGATGGACTTCCCTGCTTGGGGCGGAAAAAGGTGGACGCAGGCCTGCAACTACAGGAGCACCTGCAGTTTCTCCTCCACTCTGGAACCCAATGGTTCTCTCTCGCAACCCTCCCTTCACTAACAAAACCACCCCACGGGTGTTCCCTAGTGGGATGTTTCTCCTTCCTAGAGTGGGAGGCTCTAGCCTCAGGCTTGGAATTCTCTTGAACCACTCTCCTCTCTCCAAATTTCCACTGGTCCACCCACCTGGGGTCTACACCCTCAGACTGACCAGCCCTTAGGGGCGAGGCTCCCCTCCCCCTACTTCTCTTCCTAGGGTTCCTCCATCTCCTACGCCTGGGGACACCCTCACACAACTCTCTCCCCAACCTGGAGTCGAAACCCCCAGGCTGAACCGGTGACAGGGGCGAGTCCTCCCTCTCCCTGCACCCCCTCCCAGAGTTCCGCACCCTCGTACCCGGAGAAGTACCCCTGGGAGTCACTTCCGGGGGGACTCTGGTTACAGATGTCCCTCCCACCAGGGCAGGCAACTCCTGTCCCTGGCCACCCAACCCGGGATCTATGCCCTGTGGCTGAGCTGGTGACAGAGAAGAGACCTTCCTCCCTCTGCACCCACTCCCAGAGTTCCGCACCCTCCTGACTGGAGTAGTACCCCTGGGAGTCACTTCCGGGGGGACTCTGGTTACAGATGTCCCTCCCACCAGGGCAGGCAACTCCTGTCCCTGGCCACCCAACCCGGGATCTATGCCCTGTGGCTGAGCCGGTGACAGAGAAGAGACCTTCCTCCCTCTGCACCCCCCCCCAGAGTTCCGCACCCTCCTGACTGGAGTAGTACCCCTGGGAGTCAATTTGGTAGGGACCTGCATTACAGGAACCCCACCTTCCAGGTCAGGCAACCCCTGAACCTGGAACCCCAGTCCAGGATCTAGACCCTGTGACTGGTCAGACCCCCGAACCACTGGAGCTCTGATTATTGATGCTCCGGGTTCTCCTGACATAAGGGGATCCCTCCCTCTGGATGACACATCGGGGCAGCCTAGCCTCCCAAGCTGGGGTTCTCTTAAAGAACACTCCAGGCCCGGTGGCCGCAGCTGGGGCACTTTGGGACACCTCCCCGTCTCACTCCCTTCAGGATCACTTCCCTCAGCCTTCCCAGACGCTCTGGCACTTACCCAGAGGTCTGCCTCCCGTGCAAGTTCCCTGGGGTCTGAGAACCCGCACTGCAACAGATGGTGACGCAGTCTTGGGAAACAACTCCTCAGCATGTGCTCCCGGATAACGGCATGGCACAGCCCTTCCCAATCCTCCACTGCTCTCCTCACCACCCAATCCTCCAGTACAGTCCAACACTCCTCCTCAAATTCTCCCCAGGACTGATGGGACAGCTTTCCCCTACCCCTGAACACTAACCCGTCCTCCTCTTCTGGGGAATCCGGCACAGTCTCCTGGGCTTCGGGAGTGGGACTCCTTGCACTGGACCTACACTCGCTGCCACCACTGGATCCCACCCTCCTCGGTGAATCCAGACTCCTAAAACCACTCTCAGGGGACAACCTACCCACCTGAGCTGATCTCTCTCTTGCAAAGGCCCTCTCCGCCTCCGCCATCCTCTCCAGCGCTAGGACTTTTTCAGTCTCTAGTCGCTGTTCTTCTACCCTCAGCTGCGCTAAGCCCTCGGCATGCCTGAGCTTTGCCAGCGCCAGCTGATACTCCCTCTCTTCTCTCCTATCTACCCACTCTTCTGGGGACAGGGAAAGGGATGGGGCAGTGCCCCCGGGACTGGACCCAGTGCGAGACGCCCTATCTTCGGTGTCCTCCACAGCTACTGGCATCTCCGCCCTCTCAAATTCTTCCTCCTCCTCATCGGAGTAATTACCTCCCGGTGTTCTGGATGGGGAGCCCTCTCTCTGGTCTCTAACCCACTGACCCTTTAAAACCTCGGGGGGTAGTCAGACAAGTCCCCATCAATCTCTAAGGGCTCTCCCCTCTTGAGGGCCTCATAGAGAAACAAATTCCTCCTAATGTTCCCTACTGGGGGTATCCCTCTCTCCAGGAGGAAGTCTATCACCTCCTTTTCGGTGTACTCCATCAGTTCCACTTCCTGGTAAATCAACCCCATCGTGGCGAGGTACACCCGGGACACACCCACAGTGGACCAAGGGGACACAGTTGTCAAACACTTTCAGGAGGAAGCAATTTAGCAAACAACAATAATCCCCACAACAAGGCTCGGATTACATCCAAAGCTCTATTTGCAGTGTAACCCGTGGCCGCTGTGGTACTGCGCAAACACAAGTCCTATCCCACCGCTTGCCACCAATGTAAGAAATGGGGGTTACCCAAATCTCCAAGGGGGTAGCATGGCATCAAGCGGGCAGGCCAAACTTCGAGGACATGTGAAGCATTCACGCAGTACCCACACACGACACACCAGGCACACTACAAAAGAGACGCAACTCCACCTTTGGTTGGAAAAGAAGAAGTTTAGTGATATCTCCAACCTGTAAGGTAAAAAGGAAAAATACACTGGTAATCACAACAAGGCGCCAACTGGCACCCAAGCCAAGTACTTCAGTGGGGGATTATTTACATGGGACAAAAAGGGTTGAGTCCAAAGTCCATAGCTGAAATAAAAATGGTTGGTTAAATGAACATTAGACCTGGGGCCAATCTGGCGGGGCCAACTCAGGCTCTCATCCTCGGGGGTAGGCTGTAATTGCAAAATCCAACATTATGCATGAATACACCTCAGGCGTTAGAACGCCAAACCCCACCCCTGTAAGGGAATAACAACAGGTTATCACAGTATACAACTTACAGGAACACCTGGAATAAATCAGTTCAACAGCTCATAAATCTGGGGCATAGACAGGGGCCTGGAATAGCACCTCAAGCCAACCCATTGACCAACCTAGGCGGAACTTACATCGCCCAGCATAGGTATCAGGTAGGAGCTCTCCTCGTATATCAGGAACACCTGTAAGGAAATAGCTAGGCTCCCTCTACCATCAAACTAGGGGTATCAACATCGGGGTGTACACAACAGCCAACCCTCATTACCTCTAGACTCCCGTAGACATTTCCTCGCCCAGACTTCCTCTCTAACTGGGGACCTCAGGACAACCCATAAGGTAGGTACCTAAATTTGCGATGAGGGGGAATAAGACTCTCTACCCCAGAGTATGCCATAAGGGCAACCGGCTTGCTCCTGAGTTGTCTGTTAGGGCAGTTTGTTGCAGGAAAGTTAGGGCAGTTCAACAAATCTGGAGCCCAAGTCACAGGTGCCCTCCGCAAAACGGGGCACCTGACAAGGCAACACAGTCCCCGGGGCGGGCACCGACAATGTACCCCATTGCCCTCTATGTCCCCCACACAGTTAAGCGTAGGCCCCACTCACCGGGCTCTCCTCGATGGCTCCTTTGGCGTCTCCTCTGCAGGGGGGGGGGGAAACCAGGCACCGACAATGTGCCTCGAGTCGCGGGACCCTCCGGTGATCTGCGTGGTCACTCGGGCCCACCAGGCCTCACCCAGGCCTCAGCGTTGCAACCGGGGCTCCCTCTTCACTTTGGGGGCCCCACTACACAACTCCTCCTGTCTTGGGCCCTCCGCCGGGCTCCTCTCCGTACTCAGGGACCCGGGGCTCTCCACAACAGGAGACTGAGCTCTTTTCCAGGGGAAGGGGCAGGCACCGGCAATGTGCCTCGAGGCCCCTCCCTCCCTGTGGCATCACTCGGGCCTCTCTCCTCCTCTCAGGGGCCCATGGGGGGGTCACTGCACCTCTGTGCGGCCCCAGCGGGCTTCCTTCTCTGGTCCCTTTCAGGTCGGGAGGCGGGCTGGTACCGGCAGTGTACCCCGGCCCGCCTACCTTACCGGCCCCTCGCGTGGGGCACAGACCGGCGGGGTGGCCTCCCGCTCCGGTCGCTTATCTCGGGGCTCCCTCCTTGACACGGGGACCCCGCAACGGTGCTTCGCCTGGGTCCTCCCTCCCTCACGGGGACCCAGGGCTTGGTGTCGCTCCTCGCGGCCTCCTCATTCAGGGCCGCAGACCGGCGGGGTGGACTACCGCTCCGGTCGTTCTTCACAGGGCTCCCTCCTGACCACGGGGGCCCTGCACCGAGCTTCACCCGGGTCCTCCCTCCCTCACGGGGACCCGGGGCTTTTACTCCCCTTCTTCTGGCCTTCCCGGCCGTCAGCCAATCCCTGCGCGGCCTTCACAGGTCACGGCCGCGCAGGCCAATCAGTGCGCGGCGGGGGCGGGCCGATGACGCGGTCGGGCCCCCGTCATGTGATGCCGGCCCTTTCTGGCTTCACCTCCTCATCGGCGGCCCCCTCCTGGTACCGGGGGTCGCCGCGACGTTAGACACAGTGGGGGGGGCCCCTCCACAGTCGCGCCGGGCTGCGGCGGTGATTTCCAGCAGCGATAAGGGGTAGGCTCCCTTGTAATTAATTAATATTACGGCAGACAGCGCGCTGACACGAGGATAGGCATCCTCAGCGCTATTTCTCCTCACAGTTTCCTCAGCGCCCGGGCTGCGACGGTGATCTCCGGCTGCGATAAGGGGTAGGCTCCCTTCTTAATTAATTAATAATATGGCAGACAGCGCGCTGACACGAGGGTAGGCTCCTCCAGCGTGATTCTCCTCAGGAGAATGGCGCTATTCACAGCGCACTACTCCTCCCTCTGCCCACACAGTCCTCAGGGCCAACAGCACTTCGGGGGCCACACCAATCACAGGGCACAGTCCCTTGGGGGCACAATCCTCCCCAGGCAGCTCCACAGGCAGTATCAGTCTTTGGACTCCCAGCGCTTAGGGGGCGATACTGCAGTTTACGCCAGTCAGCTGTCCACAGCCCTTCACCATAGGTACCTCACAGCCCACAGCTTCCTTGGGGGCATCAACCTCCCCAAAACAGCGCTATTGCAGCACAGCACCTGGCAGCACACCTCACAGGGGGGGGGGTGAACAGTCCCACAGTCCTCCTCAGGGGCACACTCCTCACCTCCTGGGCGCTTCTTCACGCAGTGCTGGCGTGGTACCCGGTCCAAACAACGTCAGTGACCTGGGTAGGGGCCCTCCCTTGTCAGGGGCCCATGGGGACAGCAGCGGGGGGGTTTATAGGGGTGCAGGGCCCAGCTCACAGGCCCATGTGGCGGTAGCACCTCACAGCAGGTCCCCTCCCTTCCTGGTCCCAGCGCTGACTGACTTCTGGTGACACTTCTCCCTATTTATACCCTCCTCCCTCACAGAGCCAGCACCTTCCGGAATGTTGGCAAATCTGTCCTAAACTGGTTCTAGGGGAGGGGGTGAGCACCCTGGGTGCCAGGCTTTCCCTCCAAAAGCTAGGGGTAGCTGGGTAATATTAACTAGACCGCCAACCTAACGCAGTCAGGTGGCACTACCCAGGGCCATGGCATCTATTTTAAAATCACAGTACATTTTAGTCGGGTACATTTTCAAAATGGGGGATATTTTCTGTACACCATTTAACAACATGTAATTTTACATCATGGTAACTCTTACCACACATGGTCCTTATATGTTTAATACCATGGGGGAGACATTCAATTTAGGGGGGCAAAAAGCGAAAAATTTTGGGGGAAAAGGCCAAGTCCAACACCCACCCATTATCAGAAGGCCCTGTGTGTGGGAATAAACTAGAAAAAATGCCTCACTGTTCTCATTCGCTGCATATATTGTTATTTCTTTTATTTTAGAAGTTTTCTATAGCGCTGTCAAGACCCAAAGGTATCAGAGCGCTTTACAGTTGGGGCATAGTATATAATCAACAGAAACATGACAAGTGAGTTATATACAATAAACGAGTGACATAGTATAGAGCGGCATAATTGTCATTTAGAGCTTCTTTGGTTTCAAGGTTCTTAGGGGTCACATAGCTCTATGATTGCTGTCTGTCCCGTGTTGTCTTCAACCAAGGGAACGGGTAAGGAATAGGGATTTGAGTTGACTTTTGAATTCCATAAAGGAGGGTATGGTTCTGATGTGCGGAGGGATGGAATTCCAAATGTTGGGGGCGTTTCCAGAGAAAGAGCAGTCCGCTGTTCTTTTCCTTCTAGTTTTAGGTGGGATGAGTAGAAGGGAGATAGAGCTTCTCAGATTTCTGGCTTGACCTGCCTTTTTGAGTTTATTTGCCAGGTATTCAGGTTTGCCTGTATGGAGGGCTTTGTGGGTTAGGCAGGTCGTTCTGAAGTTACTTCGCATTTCTACTGGAAGCCATTTGAGTTCTTTAAATGCAGGGGAGATATGATCAGATTTTTTGATGCCGGTGATCATTCTGGCTGCCGCATGTAATGTTGTTTTGATCGGTGCCAGATGCGATTTAGGAATTCCTGTTAGGACTGCGTTTCCATAGTCCAGTCTTGACGGTACCAGAAATTGTGTGGCCAGTTTGAGATCCTTTGTTGGAATATAGGGTTTGATTTTGTTCAGAGGTCTAAGGTTAGGGGATGCACTTTAGGCCGTGTTCTTAATGTGTTTCATCATGTTCAGTTTGGGCAGTGAGAGGGGCAGCTTCCCATAGATCTGCCTGGAAGCGATTGACTTGTATAAAGAAAAGGGTTGTATTTGAGTCCTGTTTATCACGTGCAGCCGCCCTAGAACATAATCAATTTTGCTTTTGCCTATCTCAGTGGGATACTCTCTTCTCTAAAGTATGCAAAAAGTTATGAATGGGACTCTGGAATTAATCTCAGCTGCTGGTATTTACTCTGAATAGCATACCGGTCCAACATTATTTTGCACACCATGCCACCTCAGTTTGGACTCAGCCATATTCAAATCAGTCTTGACCCTGGTCTAATGAGAACAGTCCAACCCAAACTAAAACCGAACACAAGCAACCCAGAACCGGTTTTGCCATAGTTAGGGCTCATCATTTCCTCTCTGCCTTCATAAAAGTCTTGGTGTGTGTGCGTTACATCTTACTTCTGGATCAATATTGTGCAAATGCAGTTTCCGAAGTAGTCCAGCCAATGGCAAGGTTGAGGTCGTATTTTATTTATGCCCAGAGAAGCTGTAGTAATCCAAATGGGATGACTGTTCTTATATGTATTTATAACTATGATTTTGTAAAGTCTGGGGAAATGTTTCAGCGAGCCACTCTAGGCTCATATCTTGTATAATAAAATCCATACCAAATTAAGCCTTCATGGATGTGCTATCACTTTTGCGGCACCAGGTCCTCCATGTTAACCAGAACACACACATAGATACCCGCCTCTGTCATGGACTGTGCTTGCATACTTCAGTCTGGACCCAAGTACGGAAAGGAAAGAGAAAGAAGAAACAGAAAGTAAAAAAGCATCAGTGTCTTCATGTCCGTGTCCCTCAATATTCATGTCTTCTACTTCATAAATGCTGAATGTCATCCTGTGAAAAAAGTGATTTTCAGGTTATTTTGGAAGGAGCCCTGGACATGGCTTGCTCCGAAGAAGAGCTGGAATATCAAATATATAGTGCCAGTTTTGTCTGAAAAACTCTCTCTTGGCAGCCACTCTGATGGATAAATTGACTTTCAAACAGGGCAACTTGAATGAGTGAAATTGTACTTTATCCCCGGGACATGTACACTGTTCTGCACGCCTACATTGTGGCTTCAGTAAAAGAGGATATATGTTAGTCATTTAAACTCCGGCTAGTAAAATGTTTTGTCTTCTATCATTTTGACCAGTTTAGCAGATAACCTCCGCCACTACAGTGAACAACTTACCTATAGCAAGTTGGCCATACTCTCTGCAGATATTGGAGGGGTCTAAGAGGCTCTGGTTTCTGGGAACCAGCTTCCTCTGCAGGCAGAGCACATTCTGGGAAAGCAAAAATATTGTAAATAGTAAATGGTATTAATTGTTTTCCGGTCAACATGGCGGACTGAGGACGCCGCTGAGCAGTAGTGGCTAGTGGGAGCTCCCCGATCCCACCCGAAATGGCGTGATTTGGCTTACAAGATATACTATGGTGCTGCTGCCAGTCCGGGACTCCGAGAGCACTTGAGACCATTGAAAACATTTGTTCACATGTAACTGTTGGAGTTAGCAGTTACTTTGTATCTATGTAAGGCGATTGCAGCCGGCGAGCTAACAAAAGAAGACGACAAGCGAAAGGCGGAGGAAATCGAGGAGGGCTGCCAAAACGCGGCTGCGAGGGAACATGTGAGATATATTGTGACCGTATTCGGGCCGGTAAACCTGCCGGTGAACTCGCGGTTGGACCCAGAGACTTGCGAGCTTGCAAACTTTCTTCTAAAATAGCAGGGAGCATAACTACATTTTCAAACGGTAGACAGATGCAGAGGCTGCTACGCTCGTACTTACTGCTTGCCCGGCACCTTATCCCGCGGCTGATCGGCGGGCCAGTTTTCGGCTGGTCGGGTCTTGGGATTCGACCTGGATTGCAGCTGAGTGCAGACCCTGCACTGGACGGTGGTTTACAGATGGCTCCAAAGAACTTGCCCAGAGCTACGAGAGCAAACAAACCCAACACTGAGGCTGCACTAGCGGTTACAGCCACACCAGCAACAAATGCAGTACAATGTTCCATGTTCTTCGGAAAATTCAAAGAAGGGGCACTCGCATCGAGAACTGCTATGGCAGGTGAACCCGTTTCATCTTCTGGGGGGGAACTGTTACAACGGCCCCTCCTACAGCTTCTACTGTATCTGGTAAGCAAGTTCTGAGACCTCCGGTTTTTCTCGCACCTTTGCCTCCATCAGTTCCCGTTTCCGCAAATAATAGCAATGCTAAAACTGACACAAATAATGTTAAACCCCTGAAAGGGGGAGAGTGTGAGATGGAGCTGGAGACTAATTCAAACAACATAGGCGCCCTCACTGACGTTACGCCAGAGTTCTCACTGTATGGGGATTCTATAGTAGAAGCAGAAGCAGAATCTACCCTGTTAGTCCGCTCTGTTGAATGTTCTAGTGAGGATCTCTCCCCGGCGGGAGAGTCAGCTGTTGCAGGCGCAGAGGTAACTGGCTCTCCGAATGGAAGATTATACACAGAGGAGGAGGCGGCGGTAGAGGGCACAGCTGAGGGTGAAATCTCGAACGACTAATTTGAGGATTTAACAGAGGTGGATACCCCTTCAGATAAAGCTAAATACCTGTTGAATAGGAGGGACAAGGCTTAGTCCAAATCTAAAGCTAAGTGCAAAAAGGGAAAAGCACTGGGGCTAGTAGTAAACGCAAACCCTCCGGTAAGGAAAAACCTTTTGGCTGAGAAAAGCCCCCTCAGAAAATGGATCCAGGCCAAGGGGTTGGTGAAGAGTATGACACTCAGGCTCTCCGGTACAAGCTTGTCTGATCATGATGGCACTGATCCCTCTACAATATACCCAGAGGATCCTGTAAGCATGGTAGACATAGCACAGCCACCCCTAGCTGGATCATCGGCTGTATCTAATATGGCAGGACTCCAGGATTTGGTTCCAGGAGATAGAGGCTCCACATGGGACACCCCAACTAACTAAGTTTCTCCCAACGACACTCCTATTGTTAATATCACTGCTGTTAATAGTTCTCCTGTCAGGGTAAAATCACCAGCGATTCTCCCTCCACCAGCTTCTGTGGCTCCTCAACGCATAAATAACCCTGCCGGAACTATAGAGCTGGGATCTTTTGACTCGCCATTGAATATTATCTTGCAGACTCTAACTGGCCATCGGAAAGAATCGCAAGAACACTTCTTGCAGCTGCGAGATGACAATACTAAGCTTCAGAGTGCTCTACAAGAGATCACATCTAAGATGGGGGGATGACCCAGGAAATCAAGGACTTGCAGCAGCGAGTGGTTCAGGTAGAGGAGGGTTCAGCTAGAACTGATGCTCTGGTTACTCAACACGATTCCCAACTTTTAGCTCTACAACTGAAAGTTGAAGATTTGGAGAATCGCCAACGGCGATCCAATCTCAGGCTCTTTGGTATTCCAAGGGGAATCAAAGGGGATGATCCGAGGGCTTTCATGGTAGGCCTACTTCAGAAAGCTTTTACTGATCTCTCTGATTGGGACTGGGATTCCCAACTTCAGAGAGTCTACAGGCTACCACTTGTTCAGACGAACAAACAAAATAAATTCCCACTCCATTTCTTATTCATTTTGGAAACTATTTGTTAAGGCAGGCAGTATCATTAAAAGCCAGGCCTAATCTACCAGTTACAGTAGGAAATCTGTCTTTTTTCGTTAAATCTGATCTCAGTAAGGCTACCATGGACAGACAGTGGCAATTACGTAAACTCATAGATCTGTTTAAATCTCTTGGTGGACAAGGGATGGGATCCGGACGAGCAGCGACGCATAGCGGGAGCCTGTGCTGCCCCTGCGACAGGAGCCGAAGGTGACCGGAGGTGAGAGCTGCAGGAATGGAGCTATGATGCACGCGGGTCAGTGGGAAATATCGGAAAACGGCCCGACCAGAGCCTACCCCTCTGCACGGGGAGCTGAGGTGAAGTGAAGCAGAGTTATTGTTCCCACCACTGACGGAGGAGATGGCTGTCTCCTGAGACCTGGGGCAGTAGGGAAAACACACGCTGCGCACACACATCAACCAGAAGGCGGTGCAACAGCGGTGTGTGTCCCTTCCCCATTTCTAGACCAGAAAAAAGGCGTCACTTGGCACCACTCCGCTGGCAACATCGTGGGTCTTTATGGACAGAACTGTAAGAAGGTATTTTGTGACCCTGCACACATTTCCCCTCTTTCCTTTGTGCCTTTTTCAAAATGGCTGTGGCCATAAAAGGGCAGCAATAAATCGACTCATGTAGCGAAGAGGCCCACGAGGCTCCCAGGTCTGACTCTGACTCCCCCACACATACCATATTACAGATAAGACTCCCTCCCAGCAAGAGAGGATCTGGTCTGGCTCAAACAGAGTCTAGAATCTGACTCCACCCTCCTTGTGCCTAAAGCAACAGAAACTAACAGAGGACTGCCGTAGCTATCTCCTCTACTTTGGCGGCCATTTTGGAGTGGTCTGACCCTATCTCCCATCTCTCCTAATCTCAATTACCGAGTAGCTACCGTTTATTGCAGTATTATACCTCCACATGTACTTAATGCACTAACGGATACCTCATATACTTCTGGCTGCTCACTAGGGGCTTCTCTGACTCCTGCTGCTTTTCCTTTGCACATCTATTATGTATATATACTCTGACCTAGTATATCATTAATATTATACTCCTTTATATATATTACACCCCTCGCACTTTCAATATAGTATTGCACTGTTAACTACCTCATATCTCTAAAAAAAACAAAAAAAAACTACATTTCTCCTCACTCTGTATACGTGTATCTTGTTCCAGTGTAGCACTAATATTACACCTCTAGACTATCCACTGTTATAAGCTGTACCCTTCTTCCTCTATCCCAGTACTGCACCGACTGCTACCTCATACTCTTATCATTACTATTACTATGCTACCTCATACTTGTATTTTTACTATTAGTGTGTTTATATCTATGCTACGTCGTCTCCCTTCACATATTATTATTACTATTAGTGTGTTTATATCTATGCTACATCGTCTCCCTTCGCATATTTCTGTCTCCATCCTGTGCGGTAAGGTGAACCCATTCCACTCCGCTCCTTGGACTGCACCAATTAACACCTCCTACTTCCTGTTTTCGTTGTATTTTGAGTCTGATTGTGTTTATTGTCTTTAGATTTTGATTTTGACCATGTTTACAACGACTGCTGAATCTGATAGTGATTATTGTATTTAGATACAGTGATTTAGACTTAGATACATGCTACCTCATATCTTTTCTTAGACGCTACCTCATATCCCTTTTGGATGCTCTCTAGTGTCACTTATAACGCCCTAGCTCCTACACCCAACTCTACAGCCTCTAAAATGGAGCGCAGCGGCAAGCACACTTTTAGAATTAACTACCCCTCCACCCTCACCAAAAAAGCCATTAAACGTTTTAAACATAACTTCATGAGGTCGCACCCTGAAACACCCTTTGCCGACACCTACTTTTCACCGGGCAATGGAGCCATGAAAACAGATATCATCTTCCACACCTCACGCAGAGCCCAATGGAAAAAAGCGTTCCTAACCCTACTTACCGTCTCCTCCACCAGGAAAACAACTCATGGCCTAACTCTCTCTATCACACCTTCCCACCTCTTCCCTGGCAGGACTACCATTACTATCTATAACAACGGGATTGTCCTTATTCAATCCACGGACAAGAACCTGGAACTACTAGACAACCTATTCCCCAAGTTCAAAGAGCACCTCTCCAATCCGCGGACCCCCACCCTGATCTCCACCAGCACCATCACCCCTGACATCGCAGCCCCCACCTACAACACCTCTACCCCCAGCACCCCAGTAAATAGCCCACCCGCTGTTAACACCCCACATTCCCCAACGACAGACTCCCCCAGCACCCCAGTAAATGGCCCACTTGCTGTGTCTAACACAAACGCCGCCACCTCTTATACTAACCGCCCCTCTAACGTGATCCCTTTTACCCCCACTCACATCCCCTCTATCCCTCTCCTCCCTGACATAACATCCCACACCCGCAACACGCCACCTGTACACACCACCGCTCGGAGTTTATCCACCCTCCCCTCCCATCCCCCCCACGACAGACGCCCCCCCCTCCCCAGCTCCCTCCCCACTCTCACCCGCGACACTCCCACACCTGACAAAATAACTCTCACCCACAACACGCCACCATCTGATAACATCACCACTCGAAGCCTATCCACCCCCCCCTCCCATACCCCCTACGGCGAACACCTTTCGCCCCCCAGCCCCCTCCCTACTCCCACCCACGACACTCACACCCTTCCAACAACACACACAGAACATACCACCTCTCCTACCTTAGCATCCCCCTCTCTCCCACCGCCTACTCTCAGCCCTCACTACCCTCCGGTCTCCCCCACTGTCTTCGGCCTTCACTCACTCTTCCACCCACCGGCTCCCTCTCCCACTGGCAGCACTACCTATGCCTCCCACCCACCGCCATCACCGCCTGCTTCACTCACACCCCCCGCCAACAACGCCATTATATCCCCCCCTTCGATTCCCTGCCCGCTTTCTAGTTCACTACACACCACCTTCGCCATCCCCAATGCTCCCCCTGACCAGACTTTACCCACCCTCCAACAAGTCAAAGAGGATATTCTACAAATCAAAAAAGATGTCTGCGCAATCAAAGACCTGCTCTCATCACAGCCCAGTCCTCCTCCCATCATCCCTCTACCCTACAAAGGACACACCCGCCCTACATACCCTCGCCTCCAACGACACCCGCGCTGGCTGACTATCCCCGTTCGCAACAACTCCCACCGCCCCCGCCGTGTCCCCAACCCACTGTCGGACCGCGACCTATGCTCACTACTACGCTCTTATGGCTCGGGTCCGGTAAAACACATACCCAGCACACACATCCCCATACCCACTATTGTTACAAACCCTCTGAGGCTCCCAACACTCAACAACAGAGGTTCCGTCCCTAACAACCTCAGAAAAGTTCCCCTCACTCTAGAAAGCTCGACCACCCCTCTTTCTCCCAAACTCAAATGCATCCTACTCAACTGCAGATCGGCCCAGAGACACTCCTCCGACATCGCAGATCTCGTCTCAGATAGGGATCTGGACCTAGCCATTCTAACAGAAACTTGGCTCACTGAAGCCTCTACTCCGATTATGGACATACTAGTCCCCCCCCAACTATCACATCATTAGGTTAGACAGGTCTTCAGACAAGACGGGTGGGGGAATTGCATGCATTTTTAAAAGCAACCTCTCCGTTAGTAAAGTCACCTCCCCCTCTCTCTCCTCCTGTGAACTCCTCTGCCTCGACATTACCAGCGAGGGCAAACAAGTTTGTGCTCTACATTTCATCTATCACCCGCCTGGTGACAATCTCATATTCACCCAACAACTCATGGACATGATCACTTCCAATGCCGGTCGGCAGACCACCCAAGTCTACCTGGGTGACTTCAATCTCGACTGGAACGACCAGAAAGACACAGTGGTAAACAGTCTCAAAACTTTCCTTAATGCACTTGACCTCACCCAAATATGCGATAGACCAACACACGACAAAGGCGCGATACTTGATCTCATCATTGCCAAAGAGAATTCTACACAACTGGAGACGATTCTACCCTGCGACTGGTCAGATCACCACATTATCACCTTCTTTATCAATGAAAAAGTTAAACCTAACCCGACTCAACCAATCAAATCCAAAACATGGAAAAGGGACATGAAGAATCTCAACGCCTCTACTCTGCCTCCCCACATCGGCAATCTTCTCCTTCCCCCTTCAGGTGCCACGGATGTTCAATCACTGACTGACCACTACCTTAATTCTATGAATACATTAGTCAATGAAGTCGCCCCACTGCAACTGAAGAGAGTCTCCACCAAAACTTCTCACCCCTGGTATGACGACAGACTCAATGACGACAGGCGTTCGATGCGAATGGCAGAGCGCACTTGGAGAGCGGACCCCTCAGCACTGCACCTCAAAAGGCTCAAAAACAAGAGAAATGCCTACTTCAGGAAAATAAAGCGCACAAAATTGGACTTCTTCAGCCGCCAATTGGACCAAGCAAAAAACAGGCCAAGAAAACTCTTCGAACTAATCAAAACCCAAACAAAGGCACAACCCCTACAATCAAGTAGCACAACAAGCGACACCCCACACTGTGAAGACTTCTCTGCTTTCTTTAAGCTAAAGACTGACAACATAAGAAATGACCTCATCATGGATGTAAGCCGATTCCCCAACCACACAAGAATGGCTAACACTCAACCTAAAAACATGGCTTCCTGGCAGTACTTCGATACCTACTCGGAAGAAACAATACACAAACTGCTCTGCACCCTGAAGCCCTCTAACCACCACACAGACCCTCTACCTGCTAATGCTGTAAAAGACTTCATCCCCTTGCTCCTCCCTCTCTGGACCAAAATCATCAACTGCTCCCTGCAACAAGGCCTCATTCCGGACTCCCTCAAGGTGGGGCAAGTCACACCTATACTCAAGAAACCTACAGCTGATCCGACTGACCTAAACAATTACCGACCCATCACCAATATCCCCACCCTGGCCAAACTGCTGGAGAAATGTGTCCAACTCCAACTAACAAGACACATTGACCAATTTGACCTCCTCAATTCTCATCAATCAGGATTCCGAGCGAAACATAGCACGGAAACAGCTATGACACACATAATTGATGACGCCCTCCAAATTCTTGATCGCAATGAGTCCTGTCTCCTCATCCTTCTTGACCTCTCGTCAGCATTTGACACGGTCAAACATGAGAACCTGCTGGAACTGCTAAGCACTAGAATGGGTCTATCGGGAACGGTTCTCAAATGTTTTTCGTCCTTCCTACACAACCGATCTCAGAAGTTCAAGATCGATAATGTGCTATCTTCACCTGTGCCTGCGGATCTAGGTGTTCCACAAGGATCCTCCCTCTCCCCCACTTTGTTCAACCTCGTCATGGAACCGCTCGCCACCTTGCTCCAAGCTTCTAATGTCCAATTCCATATGTACGCCGACGACACACAACTGTACCTAAAGCTTCAATCTCCGGAAGATATCAAACATCTGAACTCCACGCTTATTAACACTCAATCTTGGCTAACCGATAATCACCTCAAACTAAATGCTCTGAAAACTGAGTTCCTTCTCATCTCACCCCCGGCGAAAATTTCCACCACCCAAACATGGCTCAACAACCTAACAGCACTCAATGTCCAACCCACCATCGTGGACTCAGCGAAATCCCTAGGCATCACACTGGACGCCAAGCTCAACATGCAGCAACACATCAGCAAAGCCACAAAAGCAGCTAATTTCCAAATAAACACACTGAGGAAAATCAAACCCTTCCTTCCGACTGAAGACTTCCGAACTGCTGTACAAGCGTTAGTCATCCCTCGAATCGACTACGGAATTGTGACCCTCAGCGGACTCCCGCTATCCACAACAGCACCCTTAAGAGCCTCCCTGAACGCTGCCGCAAGACTCATTACTGGCTCAAGAAAACATTCGCATATTTCCCCAGATTTAAAGTCCCTAAAATGGCTGCCGTTTGAAGCCAGAATACAACTAAAAATTGCAGTTATGACACACGCGGCCGTGCACCACAATGCACCCAACTACCTCGCTCAAAATTGTCCATATCAGGAGGTTCGAGGTCCAATAGAAGCTCAAAAAATCTACTCCTGAAACCCCGTAGATTCAGGAAAGAGAAAACCTACAAGCGCTCCTTCTCAGGAATGGCACCCAGGATCTGGAATGCGCTCCCGCCTGAAACTAGGCGTATCTCCTCCGCTGCACTCTTCAAGAAAGAGGTGAAAACCATCCTTCTGGCCAAGATCTCCTGAACCTTATAGGTAGTGGATCAGAGACTCTACATTGCCTTGTATCAATGCTCACCTTGTCCTTTGGCATTATACCTCTACTTGATGGTGACACTACTACGCTTCTTTCGTCCTACCGACCAATATATGAGACACATTGGGTCACTGATTCACCCTCCCGATGCCCTCACTCAGTGCGCTCTCTATACTAAAACACTGGTATAAGCCTGCCACACACCCAAGGTGTACCTGAACACCTATGTAATGGGATCCATGACTTGTGCCGTTTTATTACCTGTTCACCTGACTGTATATTGATAGGTTTTATGTATTTTATTTTATTATTATCCTTTCATGTTAGTGACTACTACATTGCTCCCATTACCTCTGTTCTTTCCTACTGCCCCTACCCTGCCATTGTGAAGCGCTCTGATATCTGTAAGGATCTTGTTCGCGCTATATAAAACTTTGAATAAAATAAATAAATAAATAAAATAAAGTTTTCCTACAGGAACCTTTTCGCCTAAAGGTTATTAAGGGAGGGCACACTCACTTTTTTACAGACGTAAGGGAAGCCGAGAGCCTACTAGCCTCATTCTCTCAAACTTGAAGAGAACCGAAACTGATCTGTAATAACATACTTTATACTTAATCTCTCACTCATTTTTACGCCCCCTTCTCTCCTTTTCTTTTCTCTTTTTCGTATCTTGTATTTCTCTATCGGACAAATTTAGATTTTTTTTTAGTTCGGGTGGGGATCAGGGGGGGAACCACTGGCTGCTCCTCAGGATAGCTGCCATTCCAGCGGCAGCAAGTGTTCAGGGGGGGGGCTCCTTCCCGAGAGGGGGGAGGGGGTTGGAGGAGAGGGGGCTTTGGGAGGGTGGCTGGGGGAGGTACCTTTTGGGAAAAGCAACGTGGAGCTCTGGTCTTATTTCAAGAGTATTTTACTTTTTGTTTCAGCCTTACAGAATGATAAGATTTATTTGATTTCTCTTTCTAAATGGTGCGTTTAAAATGTTTAGCATGGAATGTTGCAGGTTTAAATAGCAAAAGAAAGAGAAGGCTGGTCCGGGAAGAATTAGCCCTTTATAATTCACATTTTTTTTTGTCTGAGACTCATATAGCTTATAAAGACAGGAAGATACTTGGTCAATTGGGCTATGATGTGATTGTTTGCTCTACTTTTAACTCCTCAATAAGAGCGGTCGCCATTCTTAAGGACAAACGCTTCAAGATAGAGATTTGCAGAACTGCTTGTGACAAGAACGGTAGATGGGCTGCAGTGCAATTACTAATTGAAAAATGCTAATTTGTTTTTTGTGTGGTTTATGGGTCAAACTTTGACGAAGCATTTCTTTTTGATCAATTAAATATGGAACTGTTATTGTGGGAAGGGGAATTAGTTATTATGGGTGACTTCAACTGCAAAATGAATTACCAGATTGACACCACAAGGCGCAACGCCTTTCAACGCATGCGTAGAACCCGTGCAGCCATACTAGAGTTAGGCCGCATCCATAACATCAAGGATGTTTGGCGCAGTGCCTTCCCCAATGTGCCTGGCTATACATACTACTCTGCTCCTCATAAGCTTTGCTTACGGATTGATATGGTCTGGGCACCTGACAATCTGGCGAGCAACAGTACCTTAGAACTTCGCCCAAGAATTAACTTCGACCACAATCCCATTTTATTTTCTTTTGACATCTAACAGAATTGCACTATACCCCGAGCCTTTTCGTTTCCTAGGCACCTGCTTACAAACACCCTATTTATCTCTAAGCTTAAACTGCATATAGTGGATTTTATCGAACTTAAACTTAACTCCACTACCTGCCTCATGGTCTGGGACGCATGCAAGGCAAGCATTCGGGGGTTCACGCAGCAATTTCTTTACCAACAAAATGCTGAGCTACGCAGGAGAGACAAAATACTGGTTAATGATATCTTGGATGTTGAACTGCAATTGGCTGATGCTCTATGCTCGTGCCCCAAAAATGTGATGGCACTGGGGTTACAACTAGGTTGCCTGAAGGCTAGATTAAAAACTATTTTCTGGGAAAAGAGCTGTATAAATCTACACAAATCACGCCTCTCTCAGTATGAGAGTGGTGACAAGGTCGGGAAACTGTTAGCCTACAAAATAGCGGATGAAAAAGCTAATACTTTGATTAAATATATTAGTGGTCCTAACAACATGATTTATGATCAACCATCTCAAATCTTGGAGCAATTTACAATGTTTTATGAAAAACTGTACACTCCCGTACCATACCCCACTTCAGCTGCTATTCAAAAGTATTTGGACCATCTTATAGGAACACCCGATTCTCTTGAGCTGGAACAGCTGTCTAATTATATCAGTCACCAGGAGAACAGACAAGCGATCTCTTCCTTACCATCTGAAAAAGCTTCTGGGGAAGACGTAATACCTATTGAGATCTATAAAATATGACTACCAGAGAAGAGTGCGTCTATAAAATATGCCTGGACGAATTGATTGTGCTTTTCCAACAAGTTATTAATTATATCGGTGACCATGGGAAAGCCCCTTGCTCATGAAATAGGGTAAAACTTGTGTTTTTTTCTGAAAAAAGGGAAACCACCGGACAATTGTGCCTATTTCGTTGGTTAACGCTGATGCCAAAATATTCGCCAAAGTGTTGGCCACTCGCCTGGCCCCGTATATACCATAAATAGTCAGCCCGCATCAACATGGCTTTGTAATGGGAAGGGATACTACGGCACATATCAATATGGCTATAACTGCCTTTGGTATCGCAGACAAGTAATCCACCTCACTTGGTATGATCCTGCTTGACGCAGAAAAGGCCTTTGACCGAGTGGGGTGGGATTACCTTTGGCAGGTGATGACTAATTTTGGCTTTAGCTGTAAATTTTTGAAGTGGGCCCAATCGTTATATGACAACCCTACAGCTAAAGTTAGTTACGCAGATATGGCATCAATACCGTTTTCCATAGCTCGGGGCACCCATCAGGGATGCCCCGTCTCCCCTTTATTGTTTGCCTTATCAATGGAACCATTTCTTCATGCTTTGCAGTCCCAACCCTGTATTCTTCCTTTTAAGTTTGCCCCCATTCATTAAAAATCTCAGCTTATGCCGATGATATAGCTATCTATTCGACTAACATAACAAAAGCCCTGAAGGGTATCATAGAGGAGGCCAATCGATTTGGAGATATCTCTGGGTATAAATTGAATCTAAATAAAACCCAAATTATCACGAATTATAAACCCTTATTGCCAACCAAAGGGTTATGCCAGACTGCCACCTATTTAGGGATTCAAATCTCTGCCAAAATGAAGAACATAATTAAAATAAACTATGATGCCCTAGTCAAAACTATGGGTTTATTATTAAAAAAGTGGCACAAAATTCCCTTAAATATCATTGGTAGAATTAATTTGATCCGAATGATTATACTGCCTAAATTCTTATATCTATTTCGCTCTATCCCTCTGGCTCTTAACAATTGCTTTTTTTTAAAAACTGGATGGCATATTTAGCAGCTTCATATGGGGGTACCGTAAAGCCCGTCGTTCAATGGCCTTGTTAAAAGGGTCTCCAGACGTGGGCGGGTTAAACTTCCCGGACTTCAAGCTATATTTCTGGGCAACTTTTTTAGGACGTCTACGACGCCTAATTAATATGCTCACTGCAGACAACCAATTTTATTTCTTTACCTTCATGTTAGATATGGATTCCAGTATGTTTCTGTGGAGGGTTAAAAACCCTAATTATTTTAAAAGGGTTAGGTTTAAGACCGCCAGGGATTTAGTTAAAATATGGCGGAATATCTTGGATTTTTGGCATACCTCATTTTTTCACCCTAAATTACCACTGTGGGGCAATCCGGGACTCCCGGAAATTTTCAGCAATGGCGCATCAAGCACTTGGCTGGTACACGGCATAAGGACACTTGGGGACCTTTATGGAGCACAAGGATTTTTGAGTTTTGATACATTAAAAACACTATACAAAGTAACCGACCCCATGAGATATAAATATATACAGATACACAATTTCCTCTTCCGAAAGATGAAACTTTCTAGTATTTTAAATTCGGATATCTGGGACTGTGTGTATTTACATAAAAACAAGGGGTTAATTAGTGCAGGCTATAAGTGCTTCAGTACCTATAAAATTAGCGATTGCAATAAACTTGCGGAAAAATGGAGCAAAATGTTGGATAGTAATATTACCCCTGCGATGATTAACACATCGCTGCGTAACATTAATAAAGCTGTCTTTTCGTCTAGTGTAAGACTTCAACAATTCAGAACGACATGTATGCTCTATCATACTCCCGAAAGAGTATCTAAGTGGGCTGCGAACCCCTCATATAATGATCGAACTAAATGCCCCAAGTGCGCGTTAGTAGTGGCAGATTTGGTACACATGCTGTTCTCGGGCCCTATCCTAGCAGAATTATGGAGAGCTGTGGACAAGATAATTAAACAAAAACTGACTTGCACTCTCCTGCTCACAGCTTCTTCAGTTCTACTTGATATCAACACCATTAACACCTCACAAAAGGCTATAATTACTATTATGCTATCCTACGCTAGACTTACAATTGCCTGCGCCTGGATTTCTCAAAATCCCCCGCTAATCATGGAATGGTGGTCTTTGCTTAACGAATTACACGGTATGGAATCCCCGCTAGCTAAACCTAGGGGCACTAAATCATTAATGAGGTTCGATAGGTTGAAAGCAGTTTGTTTTTCTGTTTATGTTTACCTGCAGTGTCACACGCCATATATATTTATTTTGTATACTGTTTTGGAATTACTTCCATATTGTTATCTATGTAATGTTCATTCTAGTTTCGCTGTTTTATTTTTGTTTATTTTATGGCCTTTTTGTACATGTTTTTTCTGAGTTGCAATAAAAAAAAAATTAAAAAAGTGAATGGTATTAATTTTTCTTGCCATTTTAAATTATTTATTGAACTATTGCTGCTATTTTCTTTACCTGATGGCTGACTGCATCACACCAATTGATATAATTTTTTTTCCGCAGTGTCCATGACTAACTGGTAAAACCTATTGCACCCGTTTCTAAATTGGGATTTGTATTATAAATGGAGTGTTCTTTTTCTAATTGACATATTGTATTTTTAATAATGTCTGCTATCCTGTGCTTACTTTTTATGGTCCTGGTGGCCGAAATAAAAGTCTTTGAAACGAAAAATAAACCAATGCGTTAGTCTAAAGTGAGACTAAGCTGCTTAAGTGGAGCCGATAATGTTCCTAAAGAATATCTTCTAATTAGTGAACGTTCGACATGCTGTTTTTGTAGTTTGTAGTCAATTGGCATGCTAACATTTAAACAACTGCATCCTATTTTCCTCCCAGGAGAGCCAATGGAGTCCCAGATTGGTGATCCCAACCCTTGCACCTTCATCAAGGAGGTCAGATTGGAAGAGTCGGAGTGTAAGCAGAGATTGTTAGTGTCTGAGCTGAAGGAAGGTCTGGAAAATGAGCTGCTGGAGAATGAAACGGGCAAGGAAAGCCAGGCATCAGAAAAGAGCACAGAGCCACACCCATCGACGGCTGACACCGATTGCGGGGTACCATCCAGTACAGCTCCAAGTACCCATTCCGGGCCCAAACCAGGTGAGTGGCGGCTGTGTTTATTTTCCCATATGTAAAGTTTTAACATGACCCATCCATGATGAGTTGCTGCTGCATTCCATTCACCCTGCACAAAGCTCACACACTTATCTGAAGCACACCTTTCCCCACCCCGAGCACCCATACTGTCCTGAAGCTGGACAGTTGGTAGATCCATGGCCTTGTTTCTCTCTGAAGTGACCACGCTGCATGAGACGATGACATTGCAGTTGTACTTCTTTCTCCCTGCTTGAATCTCACTCACTGTCGTAAAGCCAGGTTAATTACGAGTGACGTCTACGGCACTGCAGTCTGTAAGATATAGGCTGGAAGAAGAGTACTGGTGTGCTAGGCAGGTGATTCTTACTTGGGGTAACATCCCTGAAGCTTCTTGCCACAAACTTCCTGAACATTGTCAATGTTGTGGAAGTTAGGTGTGTATTTGAATGCAGGTTTTGGATCTATGTTATTTTTATCATGTCTCGGTGCAAAGTATGTATGTGCATTCTGCCCAAATGGCCGAGTCCACCTATAGTTGTAAGACTGAAGGTATTGAAGAGAGCAGGAATTATTACAGGTAGCAGGTCTCTGCTTAGATTCTTGAACAAAGCATTATTTTAGTAGCTATGTGCGGAAAAAATAATCTTTTTGTTGGACCTGCTCAGCTTGGCAGATGAAACTCACATGCTTCTTTGCACATTTCAGAGAACATCCGATAATGCTTGGTTGATAGGACGCCCCTTTTTCACCATGTTGACTCAATTACCTGGCCATTGGTTTACATTTTTGTGTCGGTGCTCCCTAGGATAGGGTCTTATTAAAATATTGTTTCTTTTTCTTGTACCAGTGACTTATGCTTTCCTTTAATTCACATTTTGTGCACGCAAATAGAGAGGTTCAAGCACTCCAGCCCTCCTTCCTACCTGATCATGCACCTAGAGAAGGGAGCTGTTGTCATAGAGGGAAGAGGATACCTTGCTCCTCAACCCAGCAACACCGAACTCCCATGTGCGCCCAGATGCTTTAGCATTTATATGAGCGTTGCATGTAAGCCAGAGATCTCCTGGAGTCCATTACCCATCTGAAATATGTCAGTGGATGGTGAAAAGACAACATGTTTTAGAAAAGCCTCTTTTAGGCTGAGGTTCTTTTTCCATGGAATATACATGTATCCAATAAACATGTTAGTAGCACTTCTGCAGGAGTCTACCTCTCTCTATGATTGCATATCAAGAGACTGACCAAGGGTTTTTATTTATGATTTTCAAAATCC
Organism: Lissotriton vulgaris; assembly: GCF_964263255.1. Classification (NCBI taxonomy): domain Eukaryota; kingdom Metazoa; phylum Chordata; class Amphibia; order Caudata; family Salamandridae; genus Lissotriton; species Lissotriton vulgaris. The sequence goes on along the minus strand of NC_141693.1, from coordinate 1,178,079,980 downwards.
ATTATTTTTTAAAGTGGGAAATGTTCACACAAGATTAGAGCGTTTACTCTGCCAATAAGGTTATTTGAAGGAGTCATTCACCTTTTATGGAACAACCTTGAAAAGTGATCGGATGAATACTAAAATAAAAATCTCAGCAGCCATTTGTATTAATGTCTGTGGTGAAGCTCTAGTTGTTGAACACAGCCTTTTCAGCATTGGGGATATTTCCATTATTGTTGCCACCTTTCTGTCTAAATCTGCTGTTGGTGGTAACCTATATTTCCACCCCCCACAAAGATTAAAGTAATGTTACAGTTAAGTGTAGCAATAAGGGTAAAACAGAAAACCTCTGAAATTCATGTCACCAGTTGTAATTTACTGAGCTAACTTTAAATTGGGTCACCACCATGTACTGCTCATGACATGTTAAATAGCATCACGATGACATCATCCAATGGATATGACATTTGACTGTTAGCTTATCATATTGGAATGTTTTGCGCAAGGTACACTTAGACCCAGTTTTCCATAACATTCGTAGTATTAATAGCGTATCCTTTTGCATCAAGCAGAATATGAGGTATATCTGTGAAATCACACACAATAAGTAAATATTATGCTCTTTTGTTCCACTGGTGCATGACAAATGTCAAACCCATACCCAATCTCCTTATATGTTATTTTAATTTTTACGAGACAAACGGGAGGGACAGAGGGGCAAGTTTAATGAGGTCCAGCATACATGCCCTAAAAAGACAGTGGGCAGAGAGGGTATGAAGTTCCTTGAGGTCTGAGTAAATCAAGTGAGGTTACAGGCTGGGAGATCGCCACTGGGTGGTCGTCTCACCTTGAAGGGGAAAAAAGGGAAGGGAGAATTCCCCTGTCAGAACTAGGGCTTGCTAGGTGAGTGAGAGCTTGGTGTCATGCTTCATCATATGAGACTGCCACTCGTCAGGTCGGCGCTGCAACACTGGATGGGCACCCAGTATGGGGCTCTTTGGCGGTGGTCTTTTGTTCCTGCCGATGGGTGCAGTGGGGGTGAGGGGCCTAGTGTGTGTAGATGTGGAGTGAGTGTATTTAAAACAGGCCAGTTAGTCCTAGTGATGATTTATTCTGGAAGGTAAACTGCCTGAGTAAAATCAGAAAGAGTGGCAGTGAACTAGATATAAGGTTTCTAGCTATGTATGCTCTACTCTATAGAGGTCAACATGTTTCGTGATCCTAGTGTCAGAAGGATCAACAGCACTTCATCAGGACCATGAATAACTATCTACACAACATAAGTGACGAGTCTACATACCATGTAATCAGGTAGGTACCCTGTATGTGGAAACGGAAGAAATACAGTATGATTATATACTCAATGTCACGTACAATTTACTCAGAAAAAAGGGTTGTGCTGGTGTAGTAGTGAACATACACCTATGCCATACACTGTGTGTGAGAAGTTGGCCTGATATATGATGCTCACTAGTTCTAGTGATCACCTTGTATCAGTCCAAATAACCCTTATGGTGATTGGTTGTAAGTCAACCTTATAGACCAGCTATCCTAATGGTAGCATGGACAAAGCAGTCTTAGACTAAACCCCTTGGCATGTGAAGCCAGCTGTTTTACCACATATAACCCCTTGAATACCAAATGAAAGGACACCACACAGGTTGTTATGAAAATAAACAAGATATTTATTACTAACAAAACACCTCTGAACTCTTTATGAGATCAGAGGGCTAAGCACATGACAAGACTCTTAAGAAAAATACGTTAAGTTGCACAAATTACAATGGTGCCCTAGGGGCACAACAAACCATATACTAAGTAAATGGTATAAGGAAATGGATAGAAGGAATGGAGCTGTCCAGAGGCTGTAGGATCGCTGGGACTACACTACCCTAACTTTAGGTAAGTAGCAGGAGGCCCACGGGACGCGTGTGCAGAGTGTGAACTCACACGCGAGATGCGGGACAAAGTCAATGGACAGTACAAATTACGAAAAGGTAAGTAAAAGACAGTTCCGACTAGCTAGGACTAAAACGACTGGATACCTGGACACTAGGAGAGTCAATCTACCCTTGAGCACCGAAATGCTCTCGTTACCTCACCCACGGGCTGCGGGTGCATAGGTGTGAAAGTGTGTCGGGTTTCCTCGTTGAAGTCTATGGAGCCTTGAAGAAAGATGCTGCAGGTGACCAGGAGGAAGCTGTCCGGAGCGATCCAAGGGTGGATCGAGGAAGATGAAGACCTGAAAGCAGGGGACAATGTTCAAAGTCACTAGCCAGTGACCGGAGTGGAACCAGGAAGGAACCAGATGCTGTCGTCGCGATCAGGTGAAGAGTGGATGCTTGACTCTGCAGCCACGTGGACCAGGTGGTGTGTTTGACGACCAGGGTGGAGGCAGGAGCTGTCCCACACAGGCTCTCGCTGTCGGCGGTGTTGGTTCCGGATTCGGCGTCAACAGGCCTTGGCAAAGGCAACCCACGTGGTGAGTGGAAAAGGCGTCTGGTGCGGACCAGGAGGGTCCGGGGTGCTTCTCCTTTGCAGGGAAGCAAGGGCCAGTCTGGAGCAACCAGACCAGCTGTGTGGATTTCAAGGATCGTCGTCTAGGAGGCCACTAGCCAGCCGGCAAGTGACCAGACAACGTGTCGAGCAGCAATCGAGCAAAAGGGACCCACGCAGATTTCGTGGATGCTGGAGGGCTGATCTTCTGTGCAGGAGCTGCTTGGGGCTGGGTCTTCTCAATCCCCAAAGCACTTTCTCGAGGATGCCTCTGAAGTCGTGCTGGAAGCGAAGTGCAGTTTCTCCAAGATGACCGGTCCCACGTGTCTCGTCGCACCCACGGAACTCAGCTATGCTGCAGATGTAGGTAGAGGTCGGAGAGGTCTGGAAGTCCGGATCTCGTCGGGCTCTGAAGTCTGGTTCCGGTAGGAAGGACGACAAAGTGAACCGCTAGGACACTTGATGGTGCCTGCAGATGCAGGGTGGTCACTCCTTGGCCACAAGGGAGATTTCTTCAGTCTTCTGTGGAGCAGAACGTCAAAGTCCAGAGTTTCTTCTTTGTAGTTTCAAATCAGGATTAATCTAATTTGGAATGGGACCAGCTCCTACCTTTATTCTCCTAAAGGGGGCTGTACTATGACTAGGTCCCTCCTATGGGTGGGACCAGGAACACCCCCTATCCTTTGTCCGGTTTCGCGCCAGAGCTGGGGCTGGAGTGCCCCAGCAACTGGTTTGAACCGGGGTATGCGCAGGGACACCTTGTGTGCCCCAGGCATGTCTCATTCGTTTCAGCCTGTCCTACCTCAATACACAAAATCCTGTCTGGGGTGGTGCTAGCACCTCCCAAGGCAGGAAACCCTTTGTCCGAGCCTCCCTCGCTGGAAGGACTCCTAGCAGCAGGAGGTCAGACTTGTGTCTGTTGTGGCAGCATCCATTTTGTGATGCTGAGACTTGATTTAATTTTAACCGGGGTTCACAGTTACATACATGTTGTGTACGTCTAAAAGGGTGGAATTCTACCCCGTCGCCAGAACTGGCGAGGGGGTAGTATTCCAATTCGTATGGCACCTTACTCGACATGTTTTGATAATGCTATGCCAAAGTTAGCAATACCTGCGAGGATCATAATGCAATTAAGAGTATATGGCATAGCGTTATCATGGAAACAGCTAAAGGACTTGGTTCCGAAAGCTGCAGACAGGCTCAGCTCATGCTAGAGCACCATCTCACATAATTCCAAGCACTCTGCCTCCAGGATTGTTGAGGCCTGCCATAGGAATTACTTATAGGAGTATATGTGTCCATTTTAGGGTTAGATATAGGTATACTATATCTATAGCAAAGGGTGATTACACCACCTTGCCCCAGCTGTGTTACCAGCCAGTTGTGTCTGTTTAGATGGCCAGTCAGGGGTGGCACAATACATGCTGCAGGCCCTGGTAGGCCTTGGGTGCACCTATGCCCTGGATACCTATGGTACACTGTACAAGGACTTACAAGAGTAACCCAATACCAATTGGTAAATGCACCTAAAGTACATGGATGTCAATTTAGAGAGAGAACAGCTAGGCTGTGGGTCTGATTAGCAGGCCCACAGCCAGGGAAAGTCATAAACCAGTGAAGCAAAAAGCAAATATCTGGGTTGACCATAGGATTGCAGACCCTACTCTCCTACATACCCCCCCCCCCCAAACTTAGGGGCATTAAACTAACCTTGACCAGGTGAGTCTTCTTGTTATAATTGGAAATACCTGGAGAGACCATCTGCATTGTCATGGTCAGTCCCTGGTCTGTGCTCCACTGTAAAGTCCATCCCCTGTAGGGAAATGGACCACCAAAGAAGTTTGGGGTTTTCACCCTTCATTTGATTTAGCCACAAGAGGGGCTTATGGTCTGTCTGAATCTTGAAGTGAGTTCCAAACAAGTATGGCCTCAACTTCTTCAGGGCCCAAACCACAGCGAAGGCCTCCCTCTGAATAGCTGACCAACGTTTCTCTCTAGGGGTCAGCCTTCTGCTTATAAAAGCAATGGGCTGGTCATGACCATCATTATTCAGTTGAGATAGAACAGCTCCCACACCCAACTCAGAAGCATCTGTTTGGACAATGAAAGTTATGGAGTAGTCTAGACTCTTGAGAATAGGTGCAGTACACATGGCCTGCTTCAGGCCATCAAATGCCTTCTGACAGCTAACTGTCCACTGAACTTTCTTTGGCATTTTCTTGCTTGTCAGGTCATTGAGTGGGGTCCCAATGGTCTCATAATTTCTGACAAATTTCATTTAGTAACCAGACAGGCCCAAGAAAGCTCTGACCTGTGTCAGGGTGATTGGAGGAGCCCAGTCCTTTATGGCCTGTATCTTGCTGTCCAATGGTTGAACCTGGCCTCCACCACAGGGTGGAAAATGCTTTTTTGGCCTTGGCATCCTCAGCTAACCTGATTTGCCAATAACCAGCTGTCATGTCAAATGTACTCAAGAATTTGGCAGAAGCCAATTTATCTATGAGTTCATCTGCCCTAGTATTGGATGGGCATCTGTCTTAGTGACAGCATTGAGACCCCTGTAGTCTACACGAAAAACCTCATCTCTCTCTTACCATCCTGGGTGTGAGGGTTTGGCACTAGAACTACAGGACTAGCCCAAGGGCTCTCTGAGGGTTGAATGACTCCCAATTCCAACGTCTTTTGTACTTCTTTCTTTATGCAGTCCCTGACGTGGTCAGGTTGCCTGTAGATTTTACTCTTTATAGGCAGACTGTTACCAGTGTCCATCTCATGGGTGCACCAGTTTGTCTAACTGGCTGTCAGAGAGAACATGTGTCTAAAGGATTGAAGAACCTGTTTGCAATCCTTTTGCTGATGCTCAGAGAGGCCGTCAGAAAAGACCACACCATCTACTGATCCATCATCAGGGTTCTGAGTGAGCAGGTTTGGGAGAGGGTCACTCTCTTCCTCCTGTCCCTCATCTGTGGCCATGAGCAAGCCCATGTCCTCCCAGTCAACAAATGCCTTGAGCCTGTTCACATGAAGTACTCTGTGAGGGCTCCTGGGAGTTCCAAGGTCCACCAGGTAGGTGACCTCTCCCTTCTGTTCAATGATGGTATTGGGTCCAGACCGTTTGTCTTGGAGAGCTGCTGGGTCCACTGGCTCCAACACCCACACCTTCTGCCCAGGCTGGTAAACGATAAGGACATCCTTTTGGTCATGCCAAGCTTTTTGAAGTTCTTGGCTGGCCTCAAGGTTTTTGGATGCCTTATCCATGTACTCTGCTATCCTGGAGCGGAGACCAAGTACATAGTCCACTATGTCAAGCTTAGGCGTTTTGAGAGGTAACTCCCATCCTTCCTTCACAAGACATAGGGGTCCTCTTACAGGATGCCCAAATAGAAGCTCAAAAGGGCTGTAGCCAACCCCCTTCTGTGGGACCTCTCTGTAAGCAAACAGAAGGCAGGGTAAAAGGATGTCCAATCTTCGCCTAAGCTTTTCAGGTAACCCTTTTATCATCCCTTTTAGGGTCTTGTTGAATCTCTCCACAAGCCCATTGCACTGTGGATGATAGGGGGTGGTGAATTTGTAATGTACACCACACTCCTTCCACATTGCAGTCAAGTATCCTGACATGAAGTTTGCACCTCTGTCAGAGACAAGCTCCTTAGGAAACCCCACTCTGGAGAAAACTCCAAGTTGGGCCCTGGCCACCACAGGAGCTGTAGTGGTCTTAAGGGGAATAGCTTCTGGATACCTGATGGCATGATCCACTACCACCAGTATAAATCTGTGCCCAGATGCTGTTGGGGGGGGGGGGGGGTCCATTGGTCCAACAATGTCTATCCCCACTCTTTCAAAACGGTACCCCCACCACAGGTAGTGGTATGAGGGGGGCCCAGATGCTGTTGGGGGGGTCCATTGGTCCAACAATGTCTATCCCCACTCTTTCAAAACGGTACCCCCACCACAGGTAGTGGTATGAGGGGGGCCTTTGTTGTGCCACCTGATTTGCCACTGGCTTGACAGGTGACACATGAGCGACAAAACTCTTTGGTGTCTTCAGACATATGAGGCCAGTGAAAGTGAGGGACAAGCCTGTCCCAAGTCTTGTTCTGGCCTAAGTGACCTGCAAGGGGAATCTCATGGGCTAAGGTAAGAAGGAAACCTCTCAGAGACAAGGGGATGAACAGCCTCCTGGTAGCACCAGGCTTGGGGTCTCTTGCCTCAGAGTATAGGAGTCCATCATCCCAGTACACCTTGTGAGTACCTGTAGCATTCCCTGCAGCCTCAGCAGCAGCCTGCTGTCTTAGGGGATCAAGAGAGGAACAGTCTAACTGTGCCTGCCTCAAGTCTCCCCTGGAAGGTCCCCCTGACCCAAGAAACTCAACCTGATCAGGTTCAAGCTCCTCTAGGACAGTTCCTTCTGGGGTCTTTGGGTCAGCCTCCTGAGAGGGCTGATCCTCACCTTGAGGCAGGGGGGAAGGCACTGCCTTAACCTTACTGCTCTTTCTCTTGGGTAGTGTCTGGTCCATTGTTCCAGGATCCAGCACTTGTTCAGCTGGGCATTTCTTGGCCTGTGACCTAGTCACAGCAAGGACATATGTTGACAAACCTAACATTTCCACATGAGTCCTATACTCCACTTCTGACCATAAGGAGGATTCCAAATCATTGCCCAAAAGACAGTCCACTGGGAGGTCTGAACTAACTACAACCCTTTTGAGGCCAGTTACCCCTCCCCAGGAGAAGTTAACAACTGCCATACTGTGATTGGTAGTGACATTGCTAGCATTGGTCACTAGGTAGTCTGAACCTAGTATTACCTGATCAGGGTCCACAAAGTTTGGTGTCACCATAGTGACACTGACAAAAGTGTCCCTGTAGGCCTGAGCCATTTTTCCATTGATTAAAGGAGTCTGTCTGTATTTGCCCAGAGTACTGGGACTTACAGTAGGGGTCATATCCATGTCCCCACTACAAACAAGAACAGCCTGAGTAGGTATTCTGACTAAGTCCGAATCCACCTCAGTTCCCAGGGTTAACCCAACCATGGCCTTGTGGGGTGCACTACCACTACTAACTGTACTAGGGGGTGCAGGTGCCTTAGGGGCAGTAGTGGTAGGAGCTGTGCCTTTCGCTGTGCACTCACTAAACCAGTGAGTCTTACTTTTACAGTATTGACGCCATGGTTTTCTTGGAACATCAGTCTTCTTCTTTTGGGAATTCTGGGACCCACCCTCCTTAGATTGTTGGGGCCCTGTTGAAGACTTCTGGTCATTTTGCTGATTCTGATTACCCTTTTGGTCTGCTTTCTTCTGGCCACCACCCTGGTTCTGGTTCTGCTGCTTGACCCTTGTCCTGACCCATCTGTCTGCCTTCTTTCCCAATTCTTGGGGAGAGGTCAGATCTGAGTCAATCAAGTGCTGATGCAACAACTGTTTCTGACAATTATTTAAGATTTGCTCTCTCATAATTAGATTATACAATCCTGTGCAATCAGTAACTTTACTTCCCAGTACCCAGCCTTCCAAAGCCTTAGTGGCACAATCAACACAGTCAGTCCAATCCTGAGACTGTTTTCTGGGTGTCTCTGAACATCCACCTGTACTGTTCAGTTGTTAAGCCAAACCCATCAATCAGTGCATTTTCAGGACTTGGTAATCATTAGCATCGTCAGCTCTAACAGTGAGGAGCTTATCTCTACCTTTACCTTCAAAGGAGAGCCACAAGATAGCTGCCCACTGACTCTGGGGTACCTGCTGTACTGTGCAGGCCCTCTCCAGAGCAGTCATCCATTTGTGGATGTCATCTCCTACTTTATAGGAGGGCACTATTTTGTTCAGGTGTCTAGTATCAAAACTCCTGTCTTTATCTCTAGGAATAATGATGCCACCAGTGGGTCCTAACCCACTCACTTTCTGCTCTCTGGCAAAGGCAAGTTTCTCTTTGGCAAGGGCAAGTTCTTCCCTTTGGATCCTCAGACTCACTTCCTTCATCTTTGCTTCATGTTCTCTTCTCTGAGGGGATGTTATCCCTCTCTGAGAAGATGCATGAGAGACATGGGAGTGAATAGATCTGTTAGAGCCTCTGGAGTGAGACCTAACTTGTCTATTCCCAAGGTTAGGCCTGCTTGTGGATAGGTCTTGGGCTCCCCCAGTTCCATCCCCATGTAGGCTTACGTTGGCCCTGGTAAGTCTGCTGACTATAGCTTGGCCATTGTCTACCTCTCCATCAGAGGAGTTCCCATCTTCCTCACCATCTACATCTTCTGTTTCAGGGAGGTTAGATTCAGGGTCACCTTCTAAGGGGGCATGCTTCCATCTGCTGAATTAGAGGGGCCTGGGTTAGAAGCCCTTCTAGCATCATATGTCTCTAAGAGACCTAACAGAAAAGGAAGGGTAGGGTTAGAACCCTGTTTCAATTTCCTGGAGGTACACAATTGTCTCATCTCCTGGAAGTTGAGTGCTGCATATCTGGAAAGGACCTGTGGAGGGTCACTAATCACAGGTGGAGCCACTGCGTTCTCTCCTGTGATAGACATGCTTTCTAGTGAGGTTTAAGTGGTGCACTTACCTACACTATGGGTTTTCTTACTGATTCCTTGCTAAGAGTTGTAGTCAGGGTGTGCTACTCCCTTTCTACTACAACAGCTGGTTCAGTAGAACTCAAGAGTATTTCTAAGCTTTGTTATATGTACCTATGGTACCTATGTGATCTTCCAAATGATATCTCAAGATTATATTTGGTAAAAACAACAGCAAGCTCAAATCCCAACCGCTGCACACCAATGTGAGAAATTGGCCTGATATATGATGCTCACTAGTTCTAGTGATCACCTTGTAAATGTAAATGTAAATGTAGGTATACTTATATAGCGCAACCTGTCACCACAAAGGGCATCCTGGCGCTTGCCTAGGGAACCCGCCCTGGTATTCCCCTGTGAGAAGCCCCGACAGGGTGTCCACAGGGTGAAAGTCAGGCATCCCACCGCGAGGGGCCGTTGTGGAGATTAAGCAAGCTATTGCCCAGAGTCGCAGAGTGTGAACCCATGAGTCGAGGAGGCACCGGGACGAGAATTATCGAGTCCGTGGAATTTTTAGCCCAAGCCCCGTCGAGGCGGGGAATTGAACCCTGGTCCAGGACCGATCTCAGATTCCGGGTCTGCCGCCTCTAACCCCTGAGCCACACTTCTCCACTTCTCTTGTATCAGTCCAAACAACCCTTATGGTGATTGGGTGTAAGTCAACCTTATAGACCAGCTATCCTAATGGTAGCATGGACAAAGCAGTCTTAGGCTAAACTCTTTTGGCATGTCAAGCCAGCTGTTTTACCACACATGAAAGGACACGACACAGGTTGTTATGAAAATAAACAAGATATTTATTACTAACAAAACACCTCTAAACTCTTTATGAGATCATAGGGCTAAGCACATGACAAGATTCTTAAGAAAAATATGTTAAGTTGCACAAATTACAATGGTGCCCTAGGGTCACGACAAACCATGTACTAAGTAAATGGTATAAGGAAATCGATAGAAGGAATGGAGCTGTCCAGAGGCTGTAGGATCGCTGGGACTACACTACCCTAACTTTAGGTAAGTAGCAGGAGGCCCACGGGATGCGTGTTCAGAGTGTGAACTCACACGCGAGATGCGGGACAAAGTCAATGGACAGTACAAATTACGAAAAGGTAAGTAAAAGACAGTTCCGACTAGCTAGGACTAAAACGACTGGATACCTGGACACTAGGAGAGTCAATCTACCCTTGAGCACCGAAATGCTCTCGTTACCTCACCCACGGGCTGCGGGTGCATAGGTGTGAAAGTGTATCGGGTTTCCTCGTTGAAGTCTATGGAGCCTTGAAGAAAGATGCTGCAGGCGACCAGGAGGAAGCTGTCCGGAGCGATCCAAGGGTGGATCGAGGAAGATGAAGAACTGAAAGCAGAGGGGACAATGTTCAAAGTCACTAGCCAGTGACCGGAGTGGACCCAAGAAGGAACCAGATGCTGTTGTCGCGATCAGGTGAAGAGTGGACGCTTGACTCTGCAGCGACGTGGACCAGGTGGTGTTTTCGACGACCAGGATGGAGGCACGAGCTGTCCCATGCAGGCTCTCGCTGTCGGCGGTGTTGGTTCCGGATTCGGCATCAACCCACGCGGTGAGTTGAAAAGACGTCTAGTGCGGACCAGGAGGGTCCGGGGTGCTTCTCCTTTGCAGGGAAGCAAGGGCCAGTCTGGAGCAACCAGACCAGCGGTGTGGATTTCAGGGATCGTCGTCTAGGAGGCCACTAGCCAGCCGGCAAGTGATCAGACAACGTGTCGAGCAGCAATCCAGCAAAAAGGCCACACGCAGATCTCGTGGATGCTGGAGGGCTGATCTTCTGTGCAGGAGCTGCTCGGGGCTTGGACTTCTCAATCCCCAAAGCACTTTCTCGAGGATGCCTCTGAAGTCGTGCTGGAAGCGAAGTGCAGTTTCTCCAAGATGGCTGGTCCCACGTGTCTCGTCGCACCCACGGAACTCAGCTGTGCTGCAGATGTAGGTAGAGGTCGGAGAGGTCTGGAAGTCCGGATCTCGTCGGGCTCTGAAGTCTGGTTCCGGTAGGAAGGACGACAAAGTGAACCGCTAGGACGCTTGATGGTGCCTGCAGATGCAGGGTGGTCACTCCTTGGCCACAAGGGAGATTTCTTCAGTCTTCTGTGGAACAGAACGTCGAAGTCCAGAGTTTCCTTCTTTGTAGTTTCAAATCAGGATTAATCTAATTTGGAATGGGACCAGCTCCTACCTTTATTCTCCTAAAGGGGGCTGTACTATGACTAGGTCCCTCCTATGGGTGGGACCAGGAAGGGGGGTGGTTACACCCCCTATCCTTTGTCCGGTTTCGCGCCAGAGCTGGGGCTGGAGTGCCCCAGCAACTGGTTTGAACCGGGGTATGCACAGGGATACCTTGTGTGCCCCATGCATGTCTCATTCCTTTCAGCCTGTTCTATCTCAATACACAAAATCCTGTCTGGGGTGGTGCTAGCACCTCCCAAGGCAGGAAACCCTTTGTCCGAGCCTCCCTCGCTGGAAGGACTCCTAGCAGCAGGAGGTCAGACTTGTGTCTGTGGTGGCAGCATTCCTTTTGTGATGCTGAGACTCGAGTTAACTTTAACCGGGGTTCACAGTTACATATATGTCGTGTTCCTCTAAAAGAGTGGAATGCTACCCCCGTCGCCAGAACTGGCGAGGGGATAGTATTGCAATTCGTATGACACCTTACTCGACATGTTTTGATAATGCTATGCCAAAGTTAGCAATACCCGCGAGGATTATAATGCACTTAAGAGTATATAGTATAGCGTTATCATGGAAACAGCTAAAGGACTTGGTTCCGAAAGCTGCAGACAGGCTCAGCTCATGCTAGAGCACCATCTCACATAATTCCAAGCACTCTGCCTCCAGGATTGTTATGGCCTGCCATAGGAGTGACTTATAGGAGTATATGTGTCCATTTAGGGTTAGATATAGGTATACTATATCTATAGGAAAGGGTGATTACACCACCTTGCCCAGCTGTGTTACCAGCCAGTTGTGTCTGTTTAGATTGCCAGCCAGGGGTGGCACAATACATGCTGCAGCCCCTGGTAGGCCTTGGGTGCACCTATGCCCTGTGTACCTATGGTACACTGTACAAGGACTTACAAGAGTGACCCAATACCAATTGGTAAGTGCACCCAAAGTACATGGATGTCAATTTAGAGAGAGAACAGCTAGGCTGTGGGTCTGATTAGCAGGCCTGGTATGAAAATAGGGGGCCCCTACCTTACAGGATAAAGCCTAGCAGGGAAACTATACTTTTAGGAAAAAAGGAATTTGCACCGGGTTATGTGCAAGGATTTAAATCACCCAGTTAAGACGCTGAAAGAAGATTCAGGTACTAGTGAATTTTTATATAAACTATTTTTTGTTTAATTTTATTGAGTTGTATCAAAAAAGTTTGTTCACATATTTGTATCTATATTTTTTATAAAAACTTTACATATTTTGTGACTATACACAAAGCATCCTGTTACCAATGACCATATACACAAATCAATAAATCACAAACACAGATAAATCTCAATGAGTTGATCAATCTTTTGGTGAAATACATTACCAATTCCTCTTCAACACGTTTCGGCGGTTAGCCTTCCTCAGGAATTCTGTATTTGCTATCTCTAACACATTGATATTGATCAGATGACTGTAAAGGACATTCTATGTTGTTCCCGATTTAAAAAGGTAGATGTAACCTTCCTGGTGATTTCTAGTGCTCGTATTCTGCGCCCGTAATGATCTGCTTATGATAGAAATATGTGGACAAAGTAAGGATCCTGTAGAAGATGAGTCATTAGGAATCCTGATTTAAATCTATATTTTCCTGTGGCAGGTGGGAGATGATGAGGTTTGTTTATAACGAGCAGCCAGTCCTTCTGTGTCCCAGTCTCTTCCGTCTGTGATTAGCAGGCCCACAGCCAGGGAAAGTTGTAAACCAGTGAAGCAAAAAGCAAAAGTCTGGGGTGACCATAGGATTGCAGACCCTACTCTCCTACACTGTGCTCGAGGTATAGTGAAAATCCAAGACTCATGCGTCCATTATGGAATGGAAAGCCTGCTGTACAGGCAGGCACATTTAAAATGAAATAAAACATTGGACTAAAGGACATGCATTAAAACCATATATTAGGCTGCACAGACAAACTGAAATAAGGCTCACCAAAGTTACTGCCTGGTTTTGCACCCAAGTATTTAATACGTTTTAGCTCTGAAGCGCCAACTGCTCCCAGCTAAGACGATTGAATAAGGCTGATTGCTTTTTTAAGTGCGGCTTGTGCGCCGGGTTAAGCTGAAAAGAAAGGTAGGCGCCTTCCACTAAGCTGTGCTTTCACGTGCCTGTAAAGAAAACACAGAACAAACATGCATGCAGCATTGGGTAAGAGGCTGTCCTCCTGGATAACACTTGTGCCTGTTGTGTGCACAATCACTCTTAACCAAATTTAACACACTGAATATACCCCTGTATACACATGTATGTTGCGTCCGAACCGTTGTCAATGTAGACCGCTCACAGAGACGAGTGTCAAACACTTCTTCCAGTGTGTGATGCACTTCTGCATGACTTTTAGAAGCGTGCCCCTAATCAAAGCTACCGTAAGCGGAATCAAGGACGCCTTTGGTGAGATACCCACACCAAAGACAGAAATCAAAACGCTAGGAGTCTGGCTGGAACCGAACCTCACCATAAAGACCCAGGCAACCAAGACCGCTGGAACATGTTTTGGCCTCCTGCGGTCAATTCGCAAAATTCTCCCTCTCCTCCCCCCCCTCTCCAGGAAACTTCTGGTTCAAGGGCTCATCTTAGCCCGGCTTGACTTCCGTAACGCCGTCTACCTCGGCGCACCGGAATTCACCTTGGCCAAACTCCAACGGGCACAAAACGCCGCGGCGAGGCTCATTATGAACCTCCCTCCCAGAGCCTCTGCCAAACCGGCCCTCAAGGCTCTGCACTGGCTTCCTGTCCGCCAGCGAGTAGAGTTTAAAGCCCTGTGCACCAGCCACAAACTCATCAATGGTGCCGGCCCAGCCGCCCTGAAAGACCTGGTCGCCCCCTACAAAGCCCCCAGAACACTTCGCTCTGACGACGAACATCTGGCCATTGTTCCAAAATTTAAGAAGGCTCGTACCGGTGGCCGTCGCTTCTCTGTCAAAGCCTCTGCAGGATGGAACGCACTTCCTCGCAATCTGCGTCTGGAACCCTGTCACGCCCTCTTCCGGAAAAAACTAAAAACCTTCCTATTTCCCAAATAGTTCTCCCGGTCCTTCTCCTCCTGGTTCTCACAAGTCTATAGCGCGGGGATGCCAACGGGTCACCAGGCGCTCTATAAATCATAAAATAAATAAATAAATAAGACACAAACCTAAACACATCTTTATTGCATCCAAACATAGAATGCTCTACACATCCATCATCAAATGAACACACCAAAGAAACACATTTCCATGGATGTTCAGACATTAAAACATGCAAACCCCTCTGTGTGCTAAGCCTTCATACAATCTTACATACACCCCAGAGTTCCACACAGACTCAATACACACAGGTTTCACTGTTCCACACGTACCGAATGCAGATCTGTCCCCACTTTTTGCACTTGTGTTTAAACCTTTATTAACAACGACACAAACTTTCGTCCCAGAAACTAAAAGGGGCAAAACAAGTTAGCTTATGCATGTTACATATGTGGTGTCTGTATCATGGCGGAAGGCAACAGTGCGTTGTACAGAGTTGAAGGCATAGACACAGTCGGAGGGTTTGGGAAGATGGACTCTTCACTGTGCCACTATGGGTGTCTTCAGCGGGGTGTGTCTCTAGCGCTTCTCAAATTGAAGAAGGAGAAGGACCTTCCTGATAGGTACTGGGCTGTGGTTCTCCTTCCATATATGGATGGAGAAATCTGGTTGCCTGTATTTTTCTTTCTTCCACTTCCCTGTCTTCAGTACCAATATAACTTAAAGTCGCCCTTTAATAGTGGCAGTAAGGAGAAAAAAATATTCAGGGACAGATAAATACTCCATACTCTATTAGTCTACACCAACACGCCCATTCCTTTAAAACAAACAACACAAAAGTGACCTGAAAAGACGTTAAGGAGGTAAACTATCACAAAACCATGACAAAATATTAAGAAAGTGACCACTTTTACAAAACTCTGCTAAACTCAGCACTCACTGTCGTAAAATATAACATTAAAAGACATTCACCAAACGTACAAAAGCCGACCAATTTGCAAGCTAAAAGCTTGATGATATCACAAACACTGCATTCTGACATGAAAACCAAAAATACAATCTACCTTTGAAAATCATAAAACATTAAATAACATGGTTGCACAATGAGTAATCAATATAACACAATAAAGATAACACATCAGTAATCGATGTTGAGGGAGGGTTGCTTTAAAAGCTTCACTTTTGAATTTCTTTTCCTTTTCCTTTTTTTTTTTAGATGTAATAATGTTGGCTGTAACCAATAAAACCTGTTATTAGGTCAAATTGACTCATAAATGTACATTCACAGGTTTATGGCTGCAGTGCAAACGTCAAGTTCCATTTTCTCACACCAGTATAATTAGCATAAAAAATCACTACTTCATAGATTCCATGGTACCAGGATTTTACAGGAGAAAACAGCTGGGCCCAGACTCGCAGGGCTAAGATGTTACATCACTGCACTGATGTAACCCATAATGCTTTAGTTCTTGTTACATGGCTTTAGCTGTATTGTCTTTGCATGAAAAGCAACCAATTATACATATCCATTACTTTCATTCGCTATGTATTGATTTGTTGACCAGGCCTTTCAGCAGAGCAATGACCGTAGTATGTGTATTTGAGCATTTACAAATAGTTAGTAGAAATGGGGATTCTTCGGTGAGGATAGTTGGGCCTTAATGGAGACATTTACGTTGTGGACAGCAGTTTTACCACATACAACCACACGTTAGCTAAATCTGTGTCCGCCATATTTACAAAACAGTGGTCCATGTTCGAGTAAGAACGTGATCTTTCTTTAAAGGTGTTGCAAGTAGATCTGATCAAGACTTGCATTAAGTTCCATAATGGTCAATTGTAGTGATTGAGCAGGCAGGGATTGTGATGACTGGGTGAGATAGGAATGGTCAAAGCACCTGGTGCCTTCGTCAACTAAAATAAGTATTTTGAACTTTGGCCTTTGCTTAGCAAGTAGCCAACTCCCTTACTGTATGAAGACCTGCCAAGAGTGATGTGCTGTGAGAGGGAGGCCATTGTGACCCCCTTCCTTCTCGACCAGTCATGAATTCTATGTCGGGAATAATTATTCATAAACTTTCTCCCTTCATTTCTCAAGCAACATCATGTAACAAACATGGAGAACTACAACTTCGTAGAGGACTCTAACCAGTATTTATAAGAATGCATGCCATGCTCCTGAGAACTTTAAGTCTAAATAGCTGTAGGCTTTTAGGGTCTAAGTGAAACGCTGCAGTACTACTATTCATAAGCCAGGAGGTTTGGTGAGGTTAAAGTGTTTGCTGCCAATCATCTTCCAAATTCTCTGTTGGTAAAGCTTGTCCCATGTATGACAGATCTGCCACACGTATGCAAGCTCGGAATATCTCTTATTTTCTCGACCTTTCTGATACTGTAGCTGTCATTCTAGTCACAAATTGTGATTAGGTCTACAATTTGTATTCATCAGAATCGGACTATCAAATCTACCAAATGTTAAAAAGTACAACACACAAGGGTGCCAGACTCCTTGCCAGCCTTAATGAAAGGGACGTTGCACTCTCCATCCTTTAAACATTCACTTACTGCCAGGTAGAAGAAGAATCTACATCAAAATCCGATGCCTGGCCTACAGCCGCCTCACAAGAGCGGTCCATGGAAGCATCAGCAAAAACATTGCACCAAACAAATTCTAAAGGCACCTCAGATCAGCCAAACTGTGCATCAGCCCTGATTCAAACACATTGGCTGAGAAGATTAATGCTTCTTGGTTCCCGGCTGTCAATGTCCTTTACCATAGTTCATGACAGGGCACTTTTGCATTGAGGAAAACGGCACTCAGCACTCCACATATAGGACTGCATTTGATGACACAACAAATAATCACCAAGTATAGGTGCTGTAGAAAAGTAGGAACTGCTTTCATTGTCACTCCCACTTTTTGCTGGTGTCATTATGTTTTACTAACTAGTCTGACTGGGATCCGGCTAATATGGACCCCATTATCTGTGATTCTTTTCTAAATTGGACTTGGTGAGTACTTGGGTACACTCCAGATTAGCTACTGGTGTACCCTGATAAGTCCCTAGTATATGGTACTAAGGTACCCCAGGGCATAGGTACACCAGCGGTCTCCCATGGGCTGCAGCATGTATTATGCCACCCATGAGAGACCACTCAAATTGTGACTACAGGCCTGCCATTGCAGCCTGTGTAAGCTGGTGCTAGCCCACTTACGACAGAAATACGTTTCCTTATATCGGAGGTCACTGTTCTTAAAACCTATAAGTCACCCTTAAGGCAGACCTTTCAATCCTGAAGGCAGGGTGCTTGCTTCAAAGTGTGAGGGTGCCCCTGCATGAGCAGGACACCCCTACAACCTTCGCAGACCATTCTCACGGGTTGTTAGTGCATCAGCCATTAAGATGCATAGAGTTGCCATGCGTCATTACGCAATGGCTATCTCTATACTGGCTGTAACCGAAACCTGTCGTGTTTGGTATCAAACATGTTGGAATCATACCCCCACACTGTAAACGGTTTATGATTGCATGCACTGCAAATCTACTCCGGGAGGCCCTCAGTGCTCCCGGTACCAGTCTACTAGACCCGGACAGCAAACTATAGGTTTCCTGTCACAGAAAAGTGTGACCACTTCCCAGACAGGACCTTGTGTATTGGGCCAGGGAGGGGGGCGCTTGCCAGCGCCACTGAGACTCCTTGAAGGGCACATTTGGTGCCCTCCTTGCATACTCCAGTTTAAACCAGTTCAGGGAGCTGTTGGCTCTTGCTCTGGTGTGAAACTGGACAAAGGACATGAGAGTATCCTCCCCACTGTCCAGCCCTTCCTCTGGAAGGATAAATGAAGAGGGGGGTTTACCCAAATAAGTCACTGGGGACCTGGGTGCTATTTGATATATGAGGAAAGGGTCCCAGTGAACCGTTTAGACATTAGTCATGTTTATTTACAACGACAATAATAAAGACATTAAAGCAAAATCTACAATACATGAAATACGATAACAGTGCCCCAAGACAGGAGGGAAAGAGGGAAAATAGCGTGATGCTGTGAGAAAGAAATAAGAAAGATAATAGTTGTGACAAGGAATTATTTCAAAATCATTAAACATTTACAAACTAGGTTGGCTTCAGATCCCTGAGCCAAAACATGGAATCACAGATTTCCAAACATTCGTCAAGAATCATGTATTTGACGCTGGCATTCTATATCCAAAGAATAGGGGCGGCGTCAACTGAGATGAAAGGGAGTAGCCGTCGTCGTTTCGACCCCACGCTACAAATGTAGGCATACTTAAGGCCTTGCATCGGGGTCTTCATCAGGACAAGAAGCGTAAAACCAAGGGTACACTATGAATTCATGGTGCGTGGAGAAATTAATTTCACACGGTGGTAAATTATTGGAATGATTTCTTTCTTTTCCCAATCGTCAATATCTGGAAAAGGTAAAACGTAAGTGCGTATAATCTTATAGTAGTTATGGAGCTGGGGTCTATCACGACACAAGACCTAATCAGGGCGGGTTGCCGCGTCGTGCTCGGTCACATTCCAAAACGGGTGGTTTCCTGGTAGAAGTATTCCACCTAATTCGGGATCCGCTCTCAATCACGGGAGAAAGCACTCTGTAGTCGCATCAGATTCTACCAGGAAACCACCCGTTTTGGAATGTGACCGAGCACGACGCGGCAACACGCCCGATTAGGTCTTGTGTTCGTGATAGACCGCAGCTCCATAACTACTATAAGATTATACGCACTTACGTTCTACCTTTTCCAGATATTGACGATTGGGAAAAGAAAGAAATTTACCACCGTGTGAAATTAATTTCTACACGCACCATGAATTCATAGTGTACCCTTGGTTTTACGCTTCTTGTCCTGATGAAGACCCCGATGTAAGGCCTTAAGTACACCTACATTTGTAGCGTAGGGTCGAAACGTCGACGGCTACTCCCTTTCATCTCAGTTGACGCCGCCCCTATTCTTTGGATATAGAATGCCAGCGTCAAATACATGATTCTTGACGAATGTTTGGAAATCTGTGATTCCATGTTTTGGCTCAGGGATCTGAAGCCAACCTAGTTTGTAAATGTTTAATGATTTTGAAATAATTCCTTGTCACAACTATTTTCATTTCTTACTACTTTCTTTCTTTCTTTCTCACAGCATCACGCTATTTTCCCTCTTTCCCTCCTGTCTTGGGGCACTGTTATCGTATTTCATGTATTGTAGATTTTGCTTTAATGTCTTTATTATTGTCGTTGTAAATAAACATGACTAATGTCTAAATGGTTCACTGAGACCCTTTCCTCATATATCTTCCTCTGGAAGGGACTTCTGAACCGCCCAATCCTTTCCTTGGGGTACTTAAGGGCTCACCTATGGGTGGGTCACTAGATTAGTCGTGGAACAAGATTCAGATCAAATACCACTTTAACCGTGTGGGCACTCTGGACCTCGCAGGACTTCACGTTGGGAACCGAGACAGCACCTGGGAAAAGGCCCCTGCTGCTCCTGATCACGTCGTCCTGGAAGTTTGCTGCAATGTCTGTGCCTGTGCTCCAAATAGGTGCTTCACAAGGCCTGTGGACATCCAAGACACCGGAAGGAATCTCCCTTGGAGTGAAGGAGTCACTCCCCTGTATTGTGAGTATTGTGTTTATATCTCCGAGTAGGAGATAATATATTGTGTGAGTGTTAATAATAAATACATATTGTTATAACTACACTGTGTGGTTCTTTTTCTCTTAACCTATACCATAAGATTAAGTACTTGTAAAACAAGCTGCTTTCCACTTCTTCTATACTAAGCCTGGAGGTTGCTCTCCACAGCTATCACTCAGAGAGCTTTCTAAGGTTGTCTAAGACCAGTAAAATCACCATAAGAGTTGTCTGGATGAGTGCAGGGTGCTACACTTACATAAGTGATCACCATATACTAAGCCAACCTCTTACAGGTGCTTCATCCTTGAAAGCCAGGGGGCCATGTAAAATATTTGTCTAGTCACTGTTGTTGGATGGCATGGCTTTGTACTAGAAGCATATAAAACAATGTTTGCGCTTTTGAGAAACTGTTTCTGAAAAAGTAAACACTATTGATTTGTATCTTCCTCATTGCTAATTGTTGGTAAACCAGTTACTCACCAACCATCTACACAATAACCTCTAAGAAGGCCTTCAATCTGATCACTGCTGTGCCAAACTGTTAACAAAAAGGGGATGGGGCGCTCAGAAGGGGATCTAGATCTGATTATATTGTTGCTTTGTCTTTAGTTTGTTTCAACCAATGCTCTCCACCCCAAGGCATCTTAAATAAAGAGTGCTGTAGCCTTCTAAAACCGGCATGAGTGGTTTGATGTGTTGTAGGGTCCACTCCTTATATTTAAAGTGAGCTTTTAGATGCCATTCTTACATTTCAGTACTGCAGACTTATAAAAATGTGGTGGTCTTTGATATCATGGTGGGCTGCCTATACATCCTCCCTAGAAGACACACCTGGAACCACTTGATGGTTCCACGATTCATGTCACCAATTTCCAGTTGACTTGGCATCAGTATGGGGGTGAACATGCCCCCTGTTTAGCTTCAGTGCTCAGCAATCTACAGTTGGATGTTCAAAACATGCAGGAAGATGTTGGGGAGGTATTTTGAGTATTTGATTTTCTGCAGATTTGTAGGTTGAATGTTTTTGCCATCTTAAGTATAACACACATTTGTCTCCTTAGGCAAAGGGGCTGATACCAGCCGTCCGCCTTGCCGGAAAGCTAAAGACCTCCGTAGGGAGCGCAAATTGCAAAAGCTGCTGCAGAAGCAGGCGGGGACCGGTGATACACAGCCTGCAGTGAAAGAGGCAGCTGCAAGCTCACCAAGTAAGACTGACGGCGGTCCAGCAAAGTCTGATGGTGGTATGGCCAAGTCTATTGAAGACTTCCTTACAGAGGCATCACTGGAGAAGCCTGCACATGTACTGGAGGTAGGTGTGTGATATCAACTGTATAAGAATTCAGATTGCTCTTTAAATAGATGTGTAAGCCTGACACAGTGATAGTAATTGATAATTTCGCACTGTCCTCCTTCTTCTCATTCTGACTCAGTTCATTCCTCTGGGTGCTGATGCCTTTTTCTTGGGCCCATAACTTGAAGCCACTTAAAACTGACATTTTTGTAGTGACTTATAACATATCACTTTCCTAATGAAGACCATGCTAATTCAGCAGTGGACATTGACAAAGTGTCATGTGACCCATTGTATGTGTCTGCAGTACTGCACTGTAATTTGCTCTGCATTGTAAAATGCTCTAAAGTTCGAGCTGGATAAAAGCAGTACACCAGTAGAATTCTTAGTGATCAGACCCAATCTGGAGATTGAGACATTGGTGCCTGACCCGGTTTGTCAATATTTATTGCCTCTAGGTTGGTGGTTGCAGTGAACATTTTCCTGGCATGCTTGACGATCTTTGACACTTTCCTTATGACTGTGCCGGGAACTCTGATGTTCAGAGGTAGCGTGGACCCCCAATCCCTTTCGTAGTACATAACTTGTTTCGTTGGATGGCACAATCATTTTATCGCAAGGCTAGTATTAGGATGAGAGTTTAGGCTGGAAGCTGCCCGAGGCTGCGCCGAACAGACATAATAAATATTTTGTAACCTTCAATAGCAGAAGCCATGGAGGGAGGTCAGCTATTGCATGAGTTTTACAAGGTAAGCCCTTGAAATACCCATGGACGGAGGTCAGCCGTTGTAAGGGCTTTAACAAGTTACGTACTTGACGAATATCCTAGGCATGCCATCCTTATGGTACCGCACACAAATGCTCAGAGCTGGTTCAGAACCAGGAAATTTAGAACTAGGTCACTTTGGAGACCACAGATGCCATGGTGTCATGCATGATCGGATTTCCAATAATCTGGAGATGGATGAAACCGGCAGAAGATACCACCAACGTGGCCATTACGGCAGAGGGATGAGTTTCCTGTGACCCCAATATTCTTTTCTTCCTGAGAGAGGAAGAGACACCATGCTAGGACACAAAACGTCAGGCTGAGAGGTCTTCTGTGGCACCCACAACCATGATCTGCCTTCTCAGAATTAAATTTGAGCCATTTACTTGCTGCCGAGCCACATATATACAACATACACATATGAATCTTGTGTCTTCTAGGCCCATGGTCTCACCCAAGTAGAAAAGGCCCTGGTTATCATCAGTGTGCAGATAAAAGCTAAAATCTTGTGACTGGGTTGAATGCACAAAGAGGATGAATGTACACTTTAGAATCATTAAACGGCTACATAACCAATGTAAATTTATACTTGTATACTTGTAAATTGATACTTGTATAGCACACTACTCACCCGCAAGGGTCTCAAGGCGCTTGTACGAATACCGCTGTGGAACCCATCCTGGCTTTCCCTGTGAGGCGTCCACTCCTGGGCACCCCCAAGGTGGAGGCCAGGCATCTTTAGCGTTGTGGGGGCCGTTGTGGAGATTAAGCAAGCTATTGCCCAGAGTTGCAGAGTGGGACTCCATGATTGGAATAGGCACCGAGGCAAGAATTATCAGGTCTGTGGAATTTTGAGCCCAAGACCCGCCGAGGCGGGGAATTGAACCCTGGTACCGGGCCAGACCTCTGCATCAGGGTCTGCCGCTCTAACCATTGAGCCACACTTCTCCACTCCACCAATAGGAGTCTTGTGGAATGTTACCGGTCAAAGGCTTGACCCTAGAAGAAAGACGAGACATCACAACATTATGAGTACTATTCAAACAGAGGAAAGAGCAGTACAGATTGAGCATTGTGCCTCTAAGCCCTGGTGCAGGTGCTTCAGCAGGACGCCCTGGTCAATGCGGGTCAGTGCTAAAGACGGGTGCAAAAGAACTAGGATACAAAACCTGTTACAAAAAACAGCCAGGACGGCTGATTGAGTAACCTAGCATGGAGGTCGAATTCATAGGGAATCCGTAGAATAGGACTCCTATTTGACATGTTGTCACCCACCCATAAGGAAACTCAGTTTCTGCGCATGCTTCCACGCATGTTACTGCACACTGATGACATACGTACATACCCAAGTCAAAGCCCCACGGGTTGATAAATATAAAGTGGCTCCCAAGGCCCCCTTTTTTTACACGTAGCCGGGGCACACTGTGAGAAGTTGGCCTGATATGTAGTGCTCACTATTCTAGTGATCACTGTGTATCATTCCAAACGACCCTTATTGATGATTGGTTGTAAGTCAACCTTATAGACCAGCTATCCTAGTAGCATGGACAAGAGCAGTCAAAAAAACAAACTTTATTTTGGTTTGTTACAACCATAAAAGTACAATTTACCTCTTATCTTACTAAAACAGGGAAAATAAAAACAACAGTAAATACATAGCACGGCGGTATCAATAAACATATTACATCTTAATATACATATACTTTGACTATCGTTTTTAAAACCGGAATGTTATCACAATTAATTTAAATGAGACGCTCAATTCATATCTATACATCATCTTCTTAATCATACAGCACTATTTTAATCACTAATTGTTTCACGTTTATTTGATGTCAAGGGCTTATATTATTAGATCTTACTCTGTGCAGCTGAGGAATACCTTAACTTTTTTCATATATTTCCCCAAGGCACAGGCTATATCTAAGTTCTCCATTTCCATCAACAATTTAGCAGCTTGCATCGTATTTACAATATTATAATTTTTAAAAATCGGACGTAAAATCTCCTTTCGTAAATCTAAAAACCACATACAATCTAATAAAATGTGTATAATATTACAGGTAGTACCTAAAGTGCAAGTGCAGATCCCATTACAACTTATCATTTGATTTCGGGCTCCATTATTCGCGTAGCATGGGTTTATTCCGATTCTCATTTTTAGGACTTCCCGCCTTAAGTTATGACTTGGTAACCGGTCCACATACGGAAAGTGTTGGTCAAGCTCCCAGGCAGATGTCATGTGGACTACTGAGCTTTTTTGTGAGAGGTACTCCCGGTCATAAGTGCGGGACATATCCGTGCCTTGGAGCCTTAGCTCTCTCTTTCCTATTGTTATATGATCTTGTAGTGGGCAGACCTTCAGATCGAGCACCCTGTATGCATTCCTTATTGATGCTCTAGCCTCTTTTGCCCAGGGTAGGTCGCTCTTTGTAATTTCCTCTTTGGCCCACTGGGAGATTTTGAGGAGCTCATCTGTTCCCAATCGCTGCCAAGAGCAGTCTTTAGGCTAAACTCTAGAGAACGTGTTAAGCCAGCTGTTATACCATCACATATACCCCTTGAACACCAAGTGAAAGGACACCACACAAGTTGTTATGAAAATAAAAGGATATTTATTTATAATAAGTCTACCCTGATCTCTTTATGAGTCAGGGAGCTAAGCACACAACAAAACTCTTAAGAAAATACTTCAAGTTGCACAATTTACACAAATGCCCGAGGGGCACGAAAAACCATATACTACAAAAGTGGAATGCGAAATACTAGAAGGTAAGTATCTCGATCCAGAGGCTTTAGGATTGCTAGGACTACACTACTGAACCTTCAGGTTAGGAGCAGGAGGCCTAGGGAGATCGGGTGCAGAGTGTGCACTCTCACGCGGGATGTGGAACAAAGTCTATGGATGCTAGATTTCGTAAAGTTAGTGTTATCGAACGAATCTGACTAGTTAGGCTGAAAACGAAAAAGGATCTGGACACTTAGATATTGAACCTACGTTGGAGCACTGAAATGCTCAAGTTACCTAGCCCAGGGGCTGCGGCTGCATAGGGTTCAAAAGACGTTGGGAATCCTCGTTACAGTCTATGGAGCCTGAAAGAAGAAGTTGCTGGCAGGCGACCAGTGATGAAGTTTGATGTGATCCAAGCCTGGATCGAAGATGGAGACGACCTGAAAGCAGAGGGGACTCGGTTCTTAATCACTAGCCAGTGATCAGATGGGCACCAGGATGGCACCGGATGAAGTCACCTCGACCAGGTGAGGGGGCGACGCTGGGCTCTGCAGTCTCTCGGACCAGGAGGCGTTGTCGGCGACCAGGATCGAGGTGCGAGCTGTCCCACGAAGGTGTCTGCTGTCGGCGCTGCTGAAACCAGGATTGGAGCAACAAGCCTTGGCAAAGTCAAGCCCACGCAGTGGACTCAAGATGGCGTCTTGAGTGGACCAGGAGGGTCCAGGGTGCTCCTCTGTTGGAGGGGAGCAAGGGCCAGTCTGGAGCAACCAGACCAGCGATGGAAGTGTCGTGGTTCGTCGTCAGGAGGGCCACAAGCCAGCAGGCAAGTAGCCGGACAACGCGGTGAGCAGCAAAGAGCAGAAGGGCCCCACGCAGATCTCGTGGATGCTGGGGGGCTGGACTTCGGTGCTGGAGCTGCTCAGGGTTAGGGCTTCTCAAACCCCAAAGCACGCACTCGAGGATCCCTCAGCGGTCGTGCTGGATAAGCGTTGTGCAGTTCTGAAGATGGCCGGTCCCTCGAGGTCTCGTCACACCCACGAATCTCAGCTGGGCTGATGATGTAGGTAGAGGTCAGAGGTGCCAGGGAATCCGGGTTTCGTCGAGCTGGGCAGTCTTGATCCGGAGGATGGACTTGCAGCAAACCACATGCGCTTAGATGGTGCCCGCTGGTGCAGGGTGGCTACTCCTTAGCCACAAGGGAGACTCTTCAGAAAGGTTCAAGAGTTCTTTCGTGGAAAGTCATCAAGATTCAGAATGATCTAATTTGGGAAGGGGGCCCGCTCCTACCTTTATACTACAGAAAGGGGCTGGCACGCGACTAGGTCCTGCCCATGGGTGGGACCAGGAGGGGGGTGGTTACACCCCTCTCCCTTGTCCGGACTTTCCCCAGCTCAGGGGCTGGTGTGCCCCTGGAACTGGTTCAAACCGGCAGATGCATAGTGAGCACAGGGGTGCCACTTGCAGTCACCTTCCTCCTCAGCCCTTCCTACCTGGGATACACAAAACCCTGTCTGGGATGGTGCTAGCACCGCCCCTGACAGGAAACCCTTTGTCCAAGCTCTCCTCGCTGGAAGGACTCCCAGCAGCAGGAGGTCAGACTTGTGTCTGTGGTGGCTGCATCCATTTTGTGATGCTGAGGCTCGAGTTAGCTTTAACCGGGGTTCACAGTTACATACATGTCGTGTCTTGGAATGCTAACCCCGTCGCCAGAATTGGTGAGGGGTTAGTATTCCAATTCGTATGACACCTTACTCGACATGTTTTGATAAAGCGATACCAAAGATAGCAAGTAACCGCGAGGATTATAATGCACTTAAGAGTATATGGTACGCGTTATCATAGAACAGCCATTAGGACTTGGTTCCGCAAGCTGCAGACGGGCTCAGCTCATGCCAGAGCACCATCTCACATCATTCCAAGCACTCTGCCTTCAGGATTGTTAAGGCCTGCCATAGGAGTGACTGATAGGAATACATGTGTCCATTTTAGGGTTAGATATAGGAATACTATATTTAAAGCAAAGGGTGATTACACCACCTTGCCCCAGCTGTCGTGCAGCCAGTTGTGTCAGATTTGGATGGCCAGCCAGGGGTGGCATAATACATGCTGCAGCCCCTGGGTACACCTATGCCCTGGGTACCTAAGGTACACTGTACAGGGACTGATAAGGTGACTCAGTATCCAATTAGATATGTACCTAAGGTACATGGAATCCATTTTACAGAGAGAGCAGTGGGCCTGGGGCCCTGAATAGCAGGGTCCCAGGTCAACTAAGTCGAAAAACCAGCAAAACACCAGGCAAAAAGTTGGGGGTAACCATAGTCAGGTATCCACCTTCCTACACACACCGTACTCCATTGTGGCTATCACAGCTCATAAACTGGCAAATAGTCAGGCAAGGGGAGACACCCCACCTCCTGAGAAAGAGAGAAAGCGCCTTGATCCTGCTGGTAAACGTGTTGCAGCTCAAGCAGCCAATCATTGGTATAGTGCTAACTCACAAACCCTACTTGCATGCTACGATAGGACCCACTGAGATTAAATGGAAGAACTGCTGCAATATCTTCCAGAAGAACACTCAAAAAGGGGTCAACAACTAGTTAGCAAAGTTCAGGCCATCTCCAATAATTCAATCTAATATGCCTTACATTCAGCAGACACCGCTGCTAGGGGCATCCACACCATTATATTGCTCAAAAGGCATGCCTGGCTCAGCCTTTAACCCGTTAAGTGCTGCGAACGTTCGGCGGACGTCGCGTGCACTACCTCGCTAGTGCTGCGCACGTCCGCTGAACGTTCCGATCCCGCCCGCGCAATGGAACGTCCGCACTGGGGATGTATTTGCAGCGCTTTTAACGGGTTAAACCAGAGGTTCAACAGGCGGTTTTGAACATGCCTTTTGAGAAGGGGCATTCATTTGGCTCTCAAGTGGCTCCACTGTAGACAAAATGAAAAAAGACACTGACACCGCACAAGGACAAATACAAATCCTTTGCCACAGATGTCTACACTTCCCAGCAAAAGCAGGGGCATCCACTTAGATTGAAGGATTTTACAAAGGCTCCTATAGAGGAAATAATAGAGGAAGAGGTAGGGGTGCTTTAACACATACATGGTGCAGCCTCCGCCCCAAGAAGTGACTGCCCTACCCTTCCCTCCTGATCACGTAACACCTGTCGGGGGAAGACTGCAGTCATTTTACCCGATCTGGGAAACCATCAACTAATAGGTACCGAACAATGGGTCCTAGCCATTAGCCAACATGGCTACTGTCTGGAACTCATTACCACTCCACCCAACATTCTACCTCACAATCACAGACTATCACAAGATCAATTAAGTCTTCTAAAACGAGATCCAGCCCTTCTTCTCAAAGGGGCTATAGAACGAGTTCCCCTTCATCAACAAGGCACACAGTTGTATTCCCTTTTCTTTCTAATACTAAAGAAAGATGGGTCACTGAGATTAATCTCAGAACTCTCAACTGCTATGACCTTTACAAACACTTTCAAATGGTCATTCTACAGGATGCCATTGCACTTCTACAGATGGGCGACTTTATGGCCACTTTAGATCTAAAGGACGCCTGCTTCCATATACCCATTCTTATTGCTCATTGCAAATACCTCAGGTTTGTCATAGCAGGAAAACATTACCAGTTCAGGGTTCTCCCCTTCGGTGTCACTACTGCACCAAGGGTTTTTACAAAGTGCCTAGCAGTAGTAGCAGCACACCTACGTCGACAAAACATTCATGTATTCCCATACTTGGATGATTGCCCAATCAAGGCCAACACCCATCTACCGTGTTGACACATACAAATGACAATAGACCAGCTGCACAAATTAGGGTTCCCCATTAATGTCCATGAGTCCCACCTTCAACCTCTTCAAATTCAACCATACTTGGGACCAATACTCGACACACAGGACTAGCTTGTCCCAATCCAACTTGGATGCAAAACTTTCAGGCACTTTTACCTCCATTTCAGACAAAGAGTACACTCACAGTTCCGACTGTTATGCATCTACTAGGTATGGTGTCATCTTGCATTGCCATAGTTCCCAATGCAAGACTAAACATGCGCCCACTACAGCAATCTCTTTCTCGTCATCGGTCTCAGTCACAGGGTCACCAGCATGATCTAATGTTGATAGACCGCCAGACTCACCGTTCTCTGCCATGGTGGCACCCCAAAAATTTGTAGAAGGGGTGACCTTTTCTGGACCCTTTTCCTCATACACTCGAATTACAGTAGCTTCAGAGCCTGGTTGTGGTGCACAACTCAACAACCACACAATACAAGGTCTGTGAGATGCCAAACCTCAGTCCCTACACATCAACTACTTGAAACTTCAGGCAGTATTCCTTGCACTGAAAGCGTTCCTTTCCCCCCTCTATCTCACAAGGTTGTCCTAGTCCGAATGAACAATATGACAGCCACGTATTTTCTAAAAAAAAAAAAGGGGATGGGGGGGGGGGTCAAGGTCTTCACAGTTGTCTCACCTTTGTCAGACCATATGGATCTTGGCTCTTCACCATCACGTTCATTTGTTGGCAGAATATCTGCCGGGGATGGACAACCATCTTGCCTCCTCACATAGACCTGTTTGCCACAAAAGAAAACACAAAAACCCCAGACTTCGCTTCTAGGTTCCTTGACCTCCTATTCAAGGGCAATACACTATGGATGAATTGGTCACGGATCTTTATCTATGCTTTTCCACCTATCCCTCTCATTCCATTTCTGTTTCAGAAACTCAGGCAAACATCTCTCACCAGGATCCGAGTAGCTCTCACTTGGGCATGTCAACCCTGGTTCACAGCACTCCTGCATCTCTCATTAGTCCCACACAAGAAGCTCCCAAAAAGGCTGGACTTTCTGACTCTGGATCAAGGTCAAATCAGGCACCCAGACCCCAAGATGCTCAACCTAGCAATTTGGCTCCTGAAGTCTTACAGTTTAGTTATTTAAACTTACCATAAGAGTGCATGGATATTCTTAAACAGGCATGCAGGCCCACAACTAAAGTCTGTGACACTGCAAAATGGAAGCATTTTGTTTGCTATTGCCAACCTAACTCTTTAATCCTTTCAAAGCCACTGAGCAGGACATTAAGTGCTATTTACTTCATTTGCAAAATTCCAAGTTGGCATGAACTTCAATTACATCTTGCAGCAGTAACTGCCTATCTCCAAAATAGACAGCATCTATCACTCTTCAGAATTCCTGTCATTAAACCATTCACGGAAGGAATCAAATGAGTCATTCCACCCCGTGTGCCTACAGCACCATCTTTGAACCTAAACATTGTGCTTACTAGGCTCATGGTTCCTCCTTTTGAGCTATTACACTCATGCCCACTTCAATTTCTATCATGGAAAGTGGCTTTTGTTTTAGTTGCCAAAATCACTCAGGCGTGTTAGTGAGGTCCAGACTTTCAAAGAATAATTTTTTCAAACACATAAACAAAAATTAGTACTTCAGACTAATCAAAATGCATATCAAAGGTAGTTTCTCAATTTCATCTAAATCAATCCATTGAACTACCGGTCTTTTTCCCTAATCTTGTTTCTGTAGCACAAAGAGCTGTTCACACTTTTAGATGTAAAAAGAGCACTCTTGTTCCACACAGATAGAACTAAAAATATCAGGAAAACAAAACAACTAGTAGCTTTTTCGCCACCACATAAAGGTAACCCTATATCCAAATCCGACATACCCAGCTTGTTAGTAAAATACATTGAAACTTGGCTACATTATAGCTAAAAGACCTTCACCTGTCACTCCCAGAGCACACTCTACTCGTAAGAAGGGAGTGACAATTATATTTTTAGGTCATATCCCCATAGCTGAATTTTGTAAAGCAGCTACATGAGCTACACCACATAAATTTACTAAACACCACTTGTAGATCTGTTAGCACGCCAACACGCCAATGTAGGCCAGGCAGCTCTACGCACATTTATTTACTGCATCTCCCACATGCTAGCCATCGCTTCTTAGGAGGGACTTCTTTACATTCTATGCAAAGCATGTGTATCTTCAGCCACACATGCCATCAAATGGATTGTTACTTACACTATAAGCATCTGTTTGTTATGTTATGTTAGGGACATTTATAGAGCGCATGGCTGCCCCAGCAACAGGGCCTCCCAGCTCTAGCGGACAGGTGACCAGGAGAGATGTGGCTAGATGGAAGTGAAAAGCCAGGTGTTGATCAGTTTCCTGAAAGCCCAGTGATCCTGGGTGCTGCAGGCAATCAGTAGGATGGAATTCCATAATACGTGGGCCAGAGATTTGAAGGAGCGACCCCCGGCTCTACACCGGCGGACCCGTGGGATGCACAGCAGATGAAGATCAGTGGAACGCAATATACGCAGAGGAACATAAAGGGTACAAAGTCCCTGCTGGATTTGGGGTCCTGCCCATGTACAATCCCATGTGTGATGCAGAGGGTTCTAAACTGGACCCTGTTTGATTGGCAGCCAGTGTAGTTGGTGAAGAAGATTGGAGGTATGACATTTCCTAGGGAGAGAGAGTGTGTGCTGCTGCATTCTGTACCCGTTGGAGTCTTGCAGTAACTGTTTTATTTACGCCAAGCAGAAGACAATTACAGTAAATCGGGCGTGACTGGACAACTGATTGGGAAACTGCTTGGAGGACTGATAGGACTATCAGTTGGGGGGTGGCGGCGTCAAAGAATCCTAAAATAGGTTTTAAGCCACGCAGAAGACCGAAGCAGGTACCGGCCACTTTTTTTGCATGAGGCTCGAATGAGAGGGCGGTGTTAATCAGGACCCCTAAATCTTTAACCGCGTTTTTCTGTGTGGGAGGAGTGTCCAAGGCAGTGGGCCACCATTGGTAGTCCCACTTGTGAGTGTCCCGGCCAACCACTGTCCAGGCCAACCACGAGCTCCTCCCTCTTTGCTAAAATAAGCTGTAGATAGTTGGTTTCCATCCAGTCTGCAATGGCCCGAACATCGGCCCGGAATTTTAGTTTTTCCAAAGCAGGGTTGTTGGAAAAGGTGAATTTCCAGATGGGTATCGTCCGCGCAAGATACCATTTTGATGTTGCGCTCTTTAGCCAGGAGGGCCAGAGGGCGGACATACATGTTGAACCGTGTGGGGCTAAAGGCAGAACCCTGTGGGACACCACAGCTAAGTGGGTAATTACTAGACTGGTAGGGGGGGGCATGTACCTGAAAGGAGCATTCTGATAGAAAAGAGGCAAACCAGGCCTGAGCCCTGCCCTTGACCCCGATCTTTTCAAGCCGTGTCAATGCTGCACTAAGGTCAAGTAAAAATAGTGCAGAGGTATTGCCCTCGTCTAGCATGTCCCTCAGCTGCTCAGTGACCGCCAAAATGGCTGATTCTGTGCTGTGCCTGGGACGAAATCCATTCTGAGAGCTATCTAAGATCTGGTTGGACTCCAGATATTTGGTCAGAGTGATGTTGACATGGGACTCCATAATTATGGCCAGGTAGGGAAGCAGGGAGATAGGTTGAAAGTTCTCCGGCAAAGATGTGTCAAGTGTGGGTTTTTCAGCAGTGGGACGACTTTGGCGTGATATCCGGTTTTATGGGATCATCAGGGGAGCCTGATTTGACTTTAGCTGCTAGGGTGGCTAGGTCTTCGAGAGACATGGGTGGCAAAGTTTGTAAGGTGTGTGGGAATGCTCAAGAGGGGGGCACCATGGCTTCAGTGGAACTCCGCCTCATTTCTAGCGTGTTGTATATACATTCCACTTTGTTAATAAAGTACCTTGCCAGTGAGTCACAATGAGTGTTGGAAGATATGGTGGTGTTGGTTCCTGTGGGAGATGTAGACATATCTTTCTTAAGGAAGAAGATAGTTTTGGAGGGGTTGGAGGTAGATGAGATCAAGTTGATATGGAACAAGGCTTTAGCCATTTGAACTGATTTCTGGAAGGTTTTTATGCCCATCCTATAGATATTTTAGCAACAGAATCATAAGTAGGTCTTCAGGCCTGTTCCAGAATAAAAAAAAAAAAAATTCCGCCCGTAGGGATTCATTGTACCATGCATGCGTATGCGGGCGCTTAGTTCCTGTCCGTTTCAGCGGGATTCACTGGTCGGGTGAATTATTAATCCAGCCCCTAAAGGCTCTAGCAGCTGCCTCCAAGTCCGCAGGCCAGTCTGGACGGGAAGTATTTAAGGCAGATAGGAAGGTAGTTTCATCCAATTTGTGCGACGGGCGCTTCATAAGGGATTGGCTAGGGGGCCTCCGGATAGGGCCTGCCATTTCAAGACGCAGGGAGATCAGAAAGTGGTCAGTTCAAATCAAAGGGAGAGGGGTATTAGCTATTAGGTTTAAGAGATTCGAAAAGATTGGATCCAATAGGTGAGAAGGTCCTACCACCAGCTGGATAAGTTGGCAGGCCTCCAAATCGCCCAGGAAGTTGCAGATCTACTGGGTATCCCAGCGTTCCAGGAGTAGGATAAGATTGCCTATGATGTTGAAATTAGCTGATTCTAAGGCAAGGGTTGAAGCAGAGTGGACCAGGGCCTCTTGGAAAGCCCTTGCTGGGCCTGGTGGGCGATAAATAAGAATGCCTGTGAAGGTAAAGTTATGTGACAAGGAGATTTTAAACAGGGCTCTTTCGCAGCCTGGAATAGTATGTGAGGACAGTGAGCAGTGAAAGGCACTTTTGAATATGACTGCAAGACCGCCCCCTCTTCCGCTAGACCTGTTCTGAGTGAGCAGCCTACAGCCTGCGGGTAAGGCTAATGCTGGTATTGTAGTGGAATCTGTGGTTAGCCAGGTTTCTGTCAAAAACAGTATGTCTGGGGCCGAATCCATGAGAAGATCGAAGATGCCCGCATGGTGTTTTACCCGTGACCTGCAATTAAGGTTACATATACTGATATGGGTGGAACCTGGGGCCATATGGGAGCCTTTAGGGTCTGTTGTAACTTTAAACACACAGTTGTTACATTGTGTTCGAGGCATGTGGGCTGCTGATATTGTGCATAGATCGCCGCCTAGTGTTGGGTCCAGATGATTGCACATTGTTGTCCTGGAAGAGACTTCGAAGTATCACGAGATAGGTGGCTCCTCCTCTGGACTACAGTGCGCATAGGCATCCTCTCCATCCTCAGATTGTTTTTTTCCGCCATTGGGTTCGGATGTACTTTCGTTACTCGGAGTTCAGAAATAGATTTCTAACTTTCTAAAGGCCAAAAGGCCTTCGGGCGTCGGTATTGTATCTTCGATCGGTACCAACAACGTATTCCTGTTTCTACTCAGGACGTCGAATCGGGCCGCGTGGCCTTCTCGACACCAGGGCCTTTCAAGCGATGCCCCAACTGTAACTCTAAATACCCACACATTGATAAACACCCAGTCTGTAATAAGTGTTTATCTCCTGAACACAACGAAGCCGACTGCTTAGCCTGTGCTCAGTTTAGGTCAAAAAAAGACTCTTCGGGTTTGACGTGCGGCGAGACAGACAATGCAGAAGTCAGTGCCCGAGCCACAGAACATCTTTGAAGACGACGAAGAGGTCGTCAAGCCTGAAGACTCGGATCAGCAGTCGGAGCAGGGGTCTGAACACGACTCAAACTACTGCGTCGAGGAAGACATCATCGAGGTAGGGGACGACGAACCAGGCATAGGAGCCGTCGAGGACGACTCTGGCGAGGACACTGGGCCGACCGTGAGTACGGAGCCCAACATATTCGCAGGTTCAGATCCAGAGGTTCAGGTCGAGGCATCGCCGGAAGGGCATAGCCAAGATCAGGACGCAAATTCTATAGCCCCGCGGTTAAGCCCGGCTAAGAATATAATACTAGAGCCATCGGTGCGACATTACCAAACTTTGGAAAAATCGAAACCGAAAGTGATGGCAACCAAACAGAAACCGAAACTGATCGACATCTCATTCTTCGGACTGAAAATGGCGGATCCGTCGAAGCCGACCAAACAAAAACAGGTCGTCGACCCGTCGAGGTCGCATGCAAAGGTTGTCGAGGCCAGAACCACTACTCCTATGTCCGCGATTAAGCTGAAGGCCGTCTAGCCGACGACATCAACGTCAACGCCTAGCACTGCATGAAAAGGACTCGAGCGGACAACGGTTGTCGATCCCAAACTACGAGTCGAACAACCAAAACAAGTGCACACGAAGACACTAAAGCAAAAATCAAGACTCGAGCCGAAGAGCTCCGTCGAACCGAGGGAACAAAACATCGCTCCGAAGCAGCAAGCTCCGAAGTCGACACCAGGCCAAAGGATGGTTATCGAACAACCAAAAACAGTCGGATCGATTACCACGGCTCCGAAAAAGAACATACAGTCCACTAAGACGGTCCAACAACCAAAGTCTCTCGGACCGATAAAATTCGGACTTCCTCCGCACGTCAATCCGAGAGTGGTCGAACAAGATAGCGGATTCGAACCGACCCAGCAAAAGAGGCCAAGATTTGGGGAAAGAGCTAAAGTACCTGAAGAACAGGATCCGTCAGCTGAAGAGCAGTCCAAACTGTATGTTGACCCCGATACTGGGAAGGTTACCCTATTAAAAAGAAAAATCAGGCCTGAAACTAACGTTGAGTCCTACAAAATACCTCTAAAGAGGAAAAGAGACACCTCCAACATCACCAGTTCTCTTTGAGACTATCACACCATATGTGCAAGAGTATTATATGTACTCGCCCACTCGCACAGATGACTATGTGGAGTATGAGGACAATGACTAGTATAATTATGCGACGGATAATAACCAGGACACACAAACTCAGCCATGGACTGACCCTGTAGATCCTGGAGACTCTCAGGCAATTCCTGACAATACTGCATACCCTGTTAAAACATCGCCTACAGAGGATACAGCTGCCTTCAACGCACTAATAGAAAGGGCAGCATATAATCACCATGTGGGCATGCATGCAGATCCCATTGATGAAAACTTCCTCTTTGACACTTTCAGCACCTCTGAGAAAAACGTCAAAACATTGCCAATGCTAAAAGGGGTGCTTAAAATGCAGGGAACATATTTAAAGACACAACCAGGGCGAGGGTCATTAACCCTAGGATAGAGAGAAAATACAGGCCAGCCCCAGATGACCCTACATACATTAAGGGACAACTGCCTTTGGACTCTTTAGTCTTCTCCAATGCACGTAAACGTGCTAATTCTCAGACCTCTGGCGAAGCGCCACCTCCACACAAAGAGTCCAAAATTCTGGAGGCCTCTGGCAAAAGGGTGGCTGCTCAAGCAGCTAACATTTGGCGAATTGTAAACACGCAGGCCCTGTTAGCCAGGTATGACAGGGCGCACTATGACACACTGGAGCAAATCTTCCAGACCTTTTATAAGGAACAGGCAGAATTCCTGATACAAGAGGGAAAGCTCATATCTAACGCATCCATCAAATGTGCCTTAGATGCAGCAGACACAGCAGCCAGGGCTATCAACACCAGTGTCATGCTCAGAAGGCATGCGTGGCTACGCATCTCAGGGTTTAAAAATGAAGTTCAAACCACTCTGCTTAATCAACCTGTTAATCCTGACTACTTATTTGGTCCTGATGTGGACACCATACGGGACAAAATGAAAAAGGACACCGAGACAGCCAAGTCTATGGGTGCCTTGCAGTCACAGCAGTATAGAGGCAGTTCCTTTCGTTGCTCCAGCAACAGAGGAGCTGTTAGAGGAACCTCAACACAGCAAACCTCTTACAATAAAGGCAACACGCAAAACACCTACAACAAGAACAGTAGAGGTGGATACTGTGGCAATAACACCAAGGGTAGAGGACGAGGAAATAACAGCTCCAGATCCTCCACCAACATCAAACAGTGACTTCTTGTCACTGCCCCCAGACCATTTAACACTGGTCGGGGAAGACTACAGCAGTTCCTACCAGTCTGGAAAACCATAACTACAGACAGGTGGGTGAGACAAATTATACAGCATGGCTATTGCCTAGAGTTAATCTCCACACCGCCCAACATACCCCCAAGACAACGTCCTATGTCCGCAGAACACCTACACAGCAGGAAGTCATCAGCATGCTACAAAAGGGGGCCATAGATCTAGTACCCTTTGAACACCAAGGCACAGGGGTGTACTCTCTGTATTTTCTAATCCCCGAAAAGGACGGGTCTCTCAGACCAATTTTAGACCTCAGGCCCCTAAACCAATACATCTTATCAGAGCATTTCCACATGATCACTCTGCAGCAGGTGTTGCCACTGTTGCGTCAAGGAGACTTCCTCGCAACATTGGACCTCAAGGACGCATATTTCCATATACCTATACACCCGGCACACAGGAAATATCTCCGGTTTACAATTCTAAACCAGTACTACCAATTCACGGTCCTCCCTTTTGGGGTGACGACAGCCCAAAGGGTGTTCACCAAGTGCCTTGCGACAGTAGCTGCACACCTCAGAAGACAGCATATACATGTCTATCCATATCTGGACGACTGGTTAATACAAGCACAGTCAGCCCAGCAATGTGCCAGCCACATGTCGCCCACTAGTCACCTCCTGCACAGTCTAGGTTTCTCGCTGAACTACAACAAATCCCATCTCCAGCCTGCCCACGTGCAGCAGTATATGGGAGCAACAATAGACACTCTGGCAGAAAAAGCACAACCAAATTCTGCCAGAATAAACCGCATTCAAACGCTCATCCAGAAGTTCAGGCCACAACACTCACTCCCAGCCCGAGTGTTTATGCAACTGATAGGCATGATGGCCGTGTGCATCTTCATAGTCCCTCGCGCAAGACTTCACATGCGTCCGCTGCAGGAGTGCCTAGCACGGCAATGGAACCAGGCTCCGGGGCAATTAAAGGACCTAGTGTTGGTGACCAGTCGTGCATACAACTCTCTGCATTGGTGGAAACCACAAAACCTTTGCAAGGGACGACTGTTCCAGGAGCCTGTACCACAAATTGTGCTAACAACGGACGCATCCCTGATAGGGTGGGGAGCCCATGTCCTCCACCACACAGTACAGGGCCTATGGACCACGCAGCAGAAGAAACTGCACATCAACCTGCTAGAGCTGATGGCAATTTTTATGGCAATCAAAGCTTTCAAGGTACATCTGTGCAACAAAACCGTGTTGATCCGGACGGACAACATGACTGCAATGTACTACCTACAGAAACAGGGAGGAACACACTCTCCACAGCTGTCGCATCTAGCTTAAAGAGTGTGGAAGTGGGCCATCCAGAGAAACATGTTTCTCATGGCGGAACACCTCCCAGGCAAGGACAATCAGATAGCGGATCTGCTCAGCAGACACAGCCAGCAAGTGCACGAGTGGGAGATTAACCCCTCAGTGCTTCAACCATACTTTCAACAGTGGGGACAACCAGAAATAGATCTGTTCGCCACAAAGGAAAACGCAAAATGCCGGTCCTTCGCCGCAAGGTTCCCACACCCGCAGTCTCAGGGCAATGTGATATGGATGAACTGGTCAGGCAAATTTGCCTACGCTTTTCTACCAGCACCGTTGATACCGCTGGTGGCACGCAAATTGCGCCAGCACTCCATGACGCTAATCCTAGTTTCTCCAACATGGGCGAGGCAACTGTGGTACTCCACGTTCCTAGAACGTTCCGTGGTGCCTCATCAAAGACTACGACTAACACCCAGTCTCTTAACGCAGAGCCATGGAGACATTCAGCACCCAGATCCGCAGCAGCTGAACCTTGCAATCTGGCTCCTGAGGTCCTAGAGTTCGGCTACCTCAACTTACCTCCTGACTGCATGAACATTATCAGGGAGGCAAGAAAGCCTACAACAAGAGCTTGCTATGCGTCAAAGTGGAAACGTTTTGTCATTTATTGTAACAACAACGACATAAACCCACTAGACGCGTCCATTCAAAATATCATATGCTATCTTTTGCACTTACACCGCAGCAATCTAGCATATACGTCCATACGAATACACCTAGCGGCCATAGCCGCTTACCTTCAAAACAGGCAGCACCTTTGATTGTTCAGAGTGCCTGCAATTAAGGCATTCATGGAGGGCCTCAAACGAGTGATTCCCCCAAGACACCCACCTTCACCTGTCTGGAACCTAAACGTTGTTTTAACCAGACTGGTGGGACCACCTTTTGAGCCATTACACTCCTGAGAGATACAATTTTTAACATGGAAGGTGGCTTTTCTCGTGGCCATTACTTCGCTTAGAAGAGTTAGCGTGCTGCAAGCCCTAACTATTCAAGAGCCTTAATTCATGCCCAAAGTGGTATCACACTTCCACATC
Organism: Lissotriton vulgaris; assembly: GCF_964263255.1. Classification (NCBI taxonomy): domain Eukaryota; kingdom Metazoa; phylum Chordata; class Amphibia; order Caudata; family Salamandridae; genus Lissotriton; species Lissotriton vulgaris. The sequence goes on along the minus strand of NC_141693.1, from coordinate 1,178,040,993 downwards.
AATCAAACAATAGAACTGCCAGTGTTCTTCCCAAATCCACAGACAGTACCTGAAAGAGCCCTGCACACACTGGATGTTAAGAGAGCTCTCCTATATTACATAGACAGGACAAAAGATTTCAGGAAGACGAAACAGTTGTTCGTTGCCTATTCACCACAACACAAAGGCAACCCTATTTCAAAAAATGGTTTAGCTAGATGGATAGTTAAATGCATCCAAATATGTTACATTAAAGCTAAACATACTTTAACAGTGCCCCCAAGAGCGCATTCCACACGCAAAATGGGAGCATCCATGGCTTTCCTAGGGAACATTCCTCTAGAGGAAATATGTAGAGCAGCCACATGGACAACCATACATACATTTACCAAACAATACTGTGTAGATGTACACTCCAAGCAGCTGTGGGACAGGCTGCAGCTGGCACAGGTAGCCACCACTAAGGGAGAGACTGCTCTACATTCTATGCACAGATACGAATTCAGCAGCCCACATGCGTCGAACGGAATATGCTACTTACCAGTATGCATCTGTTCTTGGCATGTAGGGCTGCTGACATTCATATCGCCCACCCTCCTCCCCGATGCCTGTCGCAGCTGTAGCATTCATTCTTACTCTTACTTTCTTGCATGGACATCTTACTGTATCACACTCCATCTCTGCCACAATGGCGAAAAACAATCTGAGGATGGAGAGGATGCCCGCTGTATAGTGGGCAGGGAAACAGATGAAAAAATTGCTCCAGCACACAGGGAGCAGCATTTTTTGCCCCCAACATACATACACTGGGTGAGGCTAGGCACCCACCATTAAATGGCCGGGCCCCAGTCGATGGGGACCCCAGGGAAAAATCGTCACCAGGGGCCGTGCCGCCCTCCCTTCCCCTTGCATTCATTAGCCGGGAAACGGGGTCCCCGGAGCCAAAATAGACCCGGGGAGGGGGGCCATGCAGCCCCCCAACCCTGTTATTTTTTATTGGCCAGGCACTGTAGAAGGGGTTCATGTGGCCAATATTGTCCCAGGGATGGGGGGCTTCGTGCTCCCCTCCCAGTTTATAGAGGCACAGAGCCCAGAGGCCAAATTGACCTGGGGAGGAGTGGGCCACATGTTCCCACATTTTTGATGGCTTGGGAGTTGGGGTCCCCAGGGCCAATATCGGTCCAAATAGGGGGGCTGCGTGCCCCCCCTCCCCCCATTTAGAATATCTCTGGGCCCCAGGGCCAAAATCAGGCTGGGGAGTGGGGCTGCTTGCCCCACTCCCCAATTACTATACAGATGAGCCCAGGGGATAGGGTCCCCGAGGCCATCATTGGACTGGGGAAGGGAACCGCGTGCCTCTCTCCTGGATTATCTGCATGTGGGGAGGTTCGCCAAACGGCCTGGCCACAGGCCTGGCCCTTGGCCAACCCCCCGCTGAACATAGCCAAAGGCAGTGTGTGGCACAAGGTTGGGTGCCTGCGGGGAGTTGGCCTCAAAGCCCACTTGACCCCACCCACTGATGTGCATGGCTTAAGGCTATGCAGGACTGGTGTCTGTGGAGAGTTTGTTTCCAGGGCCTGGAAATGCCGGGCTGGGGTTGGAATAATGTAAGGTAATTAATTTTCTGATAGATACATCTGCCGTGTGGATTCCTCACCTTGTGAATATCCCCCTTGCGTCAGCAACATTCGGAAATTCTTTTTTCGTAGCCTCGCGCCGACGTGGATAGGACGTCACAGAGACACGGCTCCGCTCGCGACTCCGCTGACGTCACCGACGCCTATAACAGGCCCACGCCGGCGTGATGACATCAGTTCCCTTTTTTCCGCGTCGTCGACGCTAACGGTTATCGGGAATCTCTGTAGCCTACTGGTACATTGTTGCCATTTTGGTGGTTATTTCTGCTTCTCTGTATCCTGTTTCTTCGATAATGTCATCTAAGAAGACCGGCTTCAAGCCCTGCAGGGAGTGCGGTAAAATGATGTCCATTACCGACCCCCATGAAGACTGCATCTGGTGCTTAAGTTCCGACCATGATGTGGAGGATTGTTCTTCATGTCGGAAGATGAATCCGAAGGCCCTGAGGGAGAGAGAAGCCAAACTTCTGGTTGCGAAGGTGAAAGCTGGAAAGGAGAAGTCGTCGAGGTCTCGTTCTCGAAGGGCGAGGTCGAAGTCCAGGGCGAGGTCGAGATCTGCTTCTCGAGAGAGGTCATCTTCGAAGTCGGCGGATCATGTTTCGAAGTCGAAGAAAAGGCACAAGAAGAGGAGACATGAGTCTCGGCGTCGGTCCGGTAAGGAGTCGGGCTCGGGGTCGAGGTCGAGGTCACCGAAGAAGGTACGTTCGAAGGTGGTTACCCTCGAAGTCTCCGAGCATGAAGGTGAGGCCTCGCCTTCTGAGTCGCGTGGGCGATCTCCGGCTCCGGTACCCTCTCCGGCTCCGAATCCGTCTCCGGCGCCGTCCCCGGCCCGTGAAGAGGAAGAGGCCCGGGACGATGTGGATTCCGCGCCTGTCGAAGAGCCGAATCCGATCCCTCTTCAGGACCGGCCTGATGGTTTTCAGCCGCCCTTTCCTGCTCCAGGCCAGGACCCTTCTGCGTTTCTTAACGCAATGTATGGTGTCTTCTCAAGGGCATGGTACCCCTCTGGTGCGCCTTCGGGTCCCACGGGTCCATTGGCATTCAGCCTGGGAGTTCCTCACTCCTATCCTCCGGCTCCGTTTATGCCCTACATGCCGGCTCCGACGCCGCATTGGCATTTCCCGGCTCCGCCGAAGTCGTCGACGCCGATTCCGGCGTCGCCTGCTCCTGATCATCCTCGAGGGCATTCTTCTGTGCCGTCGGTTTCGGTACCGGCGCCGGCCCCGAATTCGTCGAAGCCGCTGGTGGATCCGGCTGCGAGGCGTGTTAAGGAGAGATCCAGAAGAGAAGCACAACGCCTTCTGGAGGAGCAGAGTTATATGGGCTCTCAGTCTGACGTTGAAGAAGGTGAGCTAGAGGAGAGCTGTTTTGAGGAATTGGCGGACTCTGGGACCCTTGATTTCTCTCCAGAGTGGGAGTTGCCCTCAGGCTCAGGTGCTCCATCTAAGGATATCCAGCCTTACCATCTGGTTATGAGAAAAGCTGCTGAGCTCCTTCAATTGACTCTGCCTACAGTGGAGTTCAAGTCTAACCTCCTCACAGAAGTCTTGCATTCTCCAAATTCGGTGGTTGAGCCTTTACTTCCATTCAATGATGCCTTGACTGATCCTATTATGGAAGTTTGGAAGAAACCTTTGTCTGCTCCTGCGGTATCAAAGAGTGTTGCAAGGAGGTACAGGGCTGCCCCTGAGGACCCGGCTTTTCTCTCTTCACATCCTTCGCCGGAGAGCCTGGTCATTCAGGCTGCCTGTTCAAAGAAGAGTCTTAGTGCCTTTCCGCAGGTTCCTTGTGAGAAGGAGGCAAAGAAACAGGACCAGGTGGCAAAAAAGACCTTTTCATCGGCTAGTATGGCCTTAAAGTCAACTAATGCCACATGCCTAATGGGGAGGTATGTTCATGCTCTGATGGACTCCTTACGTATCCTGGCCCCTAAAATTCCTGACGCAAACCGAAAGGATTTTGAGGAGGTGATTAATGACACTCAGGCGGCTGCCCGCCAGGTAATTCAAAGTGGTCTGGACACTGCTGACTCTGTGGCTCGAATTATGGGCACTGCTGTTGCGACAAGGAGATCTGCCTGGTTGAAGTCATCAGACTTTTCGGCTGATGTTCAGGCGACTCTGCTTGATCTCCCTTTTGATGGCTCAGGTCTCTTTGGTAAAAAGGCGGATGCTGCTCTTGAGCGGTTCAAGGATTGCAGGGCAACAGCGAAGTCCTTGGGCCTCCAGATCAGGGGCGCTTCTTCCGGCAGAAGGTTCAGGGGCTTTGGTCGCTCCTTTCGGAATTTCCGGCAAGGCCAACAGCAGCAGCAGCAGCAGCAAAATTCTATGTACAGATCGTACAGGGGAAAGCAAAGAGCGCGTCCTCGTGGACGTCAGCCCTCCTCTTCCTCCACCTCTTCCAACCCACCTGCCGCAGAAAAGCAGCCCTAGATCCGCTATTCAGGATCATGTGGGTCCGGTTGGGGGTCGGCTTACCCATTTTCTACAGGATTGGGAATCGGTTACGTCAGATCTTTGGGTTCTCAATCTTGTAGAAAATGGGTATGCCCTTCCCTTTCGGGAATTCCCCCCTGTTTACCCTCCTTGTCAAGGTTTTTGCACCCAGGAACATCTGTCTCTTCTGCAGGAGGAAGTTCTAACTCTGTTACGAAAGGGTGCGATAGAGGTGGTCCCAGAGCAGGAAAGGGGTCAGGGATGCTACTCCCGGTATTTCCTGATCCCCAAGAAGGATGGCAGGCTTCGTCCTATCCTGGACCTCAGGATCTTGAATCTCTATCTGAAGCAGGAGAAATTCAAGATGCTCACCCTTGTTCAGGTTCTTCAAGCGTTGATGGAAGGAGACTGGATGGTGTCGCTCGACTTGCAGGATGCGTATTTCCACATCCCAATCCTGAAGTCGCACAGGAAGTATCTCCGTTTCACGGTTGGGTCGCAGCACTACCAGTTTGCGGTCCTTCCGTTTGGTCTTACTACTGCGCCTCGAGTCTTCACCAAGGTGATGGCGGTGGTGGCAGCGCATCTCAGGAGATCGGGGATACCTGTGTTTCCGTATCTAGACGACTGGCTGATCAAAGCGGAGTCGTCGGAGAAGGTGCTCCATCATCTGCAGGAGACAACTCAGTTGTTGTTCAGGTTGGGTTTTTCGATAAATGTACCCAAGTCTCACCTGGTGCCCTCCCAGCGCAACCTGTTCATAGGTGCCGTACTGGACACTACTGTTTGTCGCGCATTCCCTCCTCCTCAAAGGATTCGCGACATACAGGAAATGATTCCTTTGTTTTACCCTGGAGCGGTCGTTCCAGTCCTGAAGGTTCTTCGCCTGCTCGGTCTGATGGCTTCTTGCATTCTCCTGGTCAACCATGCACGCTGGCACATGAGGGCACTCCAGTGGTGTCTCCGCAGGCAGTGGTATCAGCACAACGGAGATCTCGGGGAGTCAGTGAAGATCTCCAGAGAAACTGCAGCGGATCTGTCTTGGTGGAGCGTGGAAGGCAACCTGTCGCAGGGGAAGCCTTTCCATCTACCTCCATCGGTGGCCACGGTGATTTCGGATGCATCCACTCTAGGGTGGGGTGCTCATCTGGGGGATCTGGAGGTCAAGGGTCTTTGGTCTCCAGAGGAAAGGTTGCTTCACATCAACCTTCTAGAGTTGCGGGCGATACGTTTGGCGCTCAAGGCCTTCCTCCCTTCCCTTCGCGGTCGGCCGATCCAAGTCCTGACGGACAACACGACCGCGATGTGGTACATCAACAAGCAGGGTGGAGTGGGGTCGCAGTGTCTCTGCAGAGAGGCTCTGCGTCTCTGGTCCTGGGTTCAGGACCACCAGATTTGCCTGATGGCAAATCATCTGGCCGGAGTTCTGAACGTACGTGCGGACAGTCTCAGCCGTCAGTTCTCTGCCGACCACGAGTGGAGGCTTCATCCAGAGGTGGTTCGTCACGTCTTTCGGACGTGGGGGACCCCTCGGGTGGACCTGTTTGCCACTCGCGAGAATGCCCACTGCCCGTTATTCTGCAGTCTCCAGTATCCGATGCAAGGAGCCTTGGGGGATGCGTTTCAGTTGAGTTGGGGAAGTCAACTCCTTTACGCGTTTCCTCCCATACCCTTGATTCCTCGGGTTCTGAGGAAAATTCGCCAAGACCGGGCCCAAGTTATATTGGTCGCCCCGGATTGGCCAAGAAGGGTGTGGTATACAGATCTACTCCACCTCTCCTCTCACCCGCCGCTCCGTCTCCCTCTCAGGGCAGACCTCCTCTCTCAGATGGAGGGGCAGGTTCTACACCCCCACCTCCAGACATTGCACCTTCATGCCTGGAGATTGAACGGGGCAACCTGATTTCCTATTCTCTCACACCTGATGTAGTGGATGTCATTTTGTCTGCTAGACGTGACTCCACTAAGACTGTCTATTCTTATAGATGGTCTAGGTTTGTTGTTTGGTGTGGTGAGAATGATATTGACCCGTTGAGAGCCCATTTATCAGATGTGCTCCGGTTTGCTCTCTCTTTGGCTCAACAGGGGCTGGCAGTTGCCACAGTTAAGGGCTATCTTTCGGCACTGTCAGCTTTTATTTGTTTGCCTGATCAGCCCTCTCTTTTTAAGTCACCTGTTGTCTTGAGATTTTTGAAGGGTCTTGTAAATAAGTTTCCTCCTACCCCTTTTATTGTACCTCAGTGGGACTTGAATCTTGTTCTGACTTTTCTGATGGGCTCTCCTTTTGAGCCTCTTCATAAATGTCCTATGAGGCTTTTAACCTTTAAGGCAGTTTTCCTAGTTGCAATTACCTCGGCAAGGAGGGTGAGTGAGCTTCAAGCTCTTAGTTCCAAGCCCCCGTTCCTGACCATACATGCTGATCGGATGGTTCTAAGGACCAGGGCTGCTTTTCTTCCTAAGGTGGTGACTCCTTTCCACCTTGGTCAATCCATTACCCTCCCTACCTTTTATCCTCCCCCACACCCTTCCAAGGAGGAGGAGAGGTTGCACCGTCTGGACCCTAAGAGGGCGGTGTCTTTTTATTTGGACAGAACTAGAGACTGTCGCTTGGACGATCAACTCTTCATTGGCTTTGCTGGCTGCAAGAAGGGAAGAGCGGTCCATAAAAGGACTTTATCAAGATGGATCGTTCTGTGCATAAAGATCTGCTACTCTTTGGCCGGTAAGGAGCCTCCGGAGGGTATTAGAGCTCATTCCACTAGAGCTAAGTCATCTACCTCTGCTTTGGCTAGAGGTGTTCCTGTGGAGGACATTTGTAGGGCGGCAACCTGGTCTTCCCTCCATACTTTCGCGAAGCATTACTGCTTGGATACGGAAGTCAGGAGGGACGGCCACTTTGCGCGCTCTGTCCTTCAGGATTTCCTGGTTTAGAAGAGTGGACACCCTCCTCCGGGAGTGGGGACTGCTGTGGGACTCTATTCACAAGGTGAGGAATCCACACGGCAGATGTATCTATCAGAAGAACAAGTTACTTACCTTCGGTAACGCTTTTTCTGGTAGATACTATATCTGCCTGTGGATTCCTCACTGACCCACCCGCCTCCCCGTTGTCCACTCTTCTATGCCAGAGTTTTTGTACTGTAATGTATATTTGTTTTGATGTCAAGGAAATGTTTCATTTGCTTCCTGCATTTGCTTTACACTGTGTGTTTTGCCTTGACTATTGTATACTGTGTATGCTTTGTATATACCTACTGTCATTGGTCCGTCCGTGTGCCTCGATGGCACGGAAAAAAGGCGGAACTGATGTCATCACGCCGGCGTGGGCCTGTTATAGGCGTCGGTGACGTCAGCGGAGTCGCGAGCGGAGCCGTGTCTCTGTGACGTCCTATCCACGTCGGCGCGAGGCTACGAAAAAAGAATTTCCGAATGTTGCTGACGCAAGGGGGATATTCACAAGGTGAGGAATCCACAGGCAGATATAGTATCTACCAGAGAAAGCGTTACCGAAGGTAAGTAACTTGTTCATTACTTAACTTTAAAAACATTTTTTTTTAAACTAGAAATTCACTGAAAAAATCAAATGTTACAGGGACGTTATAGTTAGGTTCCGAATTTACACACAAAACCATAGCAATGCAGCAGTTCTAGTTAGATTTATGTCAAGAAACTATAACTTGTGCCCTAACGGAACAATAACTCGTGCACTCACCATGCACTGCTAGTTACCCCACATATTGCATCACTCGTGATATCTTCTATGACATCATTGATAATATCTGTGCAACATTTGCTATAAATGTATTGATGAGAGAACTGTGCATGGCGTAGGCGCGAGTTATAGTGACTTTAGGGCACGAGTTATAGTTTCTTGACATAACTATAACTATAACAGACAAATTTATATGGTTTTGTGTATGTAAATTCTGAACCTAACTATAACGTTCCTGCAACCTTTGTTTTTTGGGGGGGGGTGGGGGGGAGGTGTGTGTGTGTGTGTGTGTGTGTGTATATATATATATATATATATATATATATATATATAGATTTTTTTTTTTTACTTTTTATTAATGCAAGTGCAGAACAACAATACAATCAGATAAAAAAAGCATCATGTAGAGGTTCAGTACAGAGTGGCAAAATACAGATCAATACCAGTGCATAAAAGTCAGTCTTCAGCAATACAGTGCCATTGGCACAGAACAATAAACCTTTATCAAGGAGGCGGCAAACAGGGGATCGCCAACAGTCAGCACTTGCGGCCGCCGCTGGCCCAAGGCCAGCGGGGGGCGCGGGAGAGGCTGCGGCAGGACCAGAGGGGGAAAAGGGCAGCAATTGGAGGCCACTCAGCTCCCAATAGGACAGAATGAAAGTGGACCTGGGTGTAAAGCCATGACCAGTCACACCTACACATCCACCAAAGCGGCGGCAGCCACGGGCGCACGGGCAGAGGAAGGGACAGGGGACGCAGGCTCACCAGGAGAGGAGCGGGATTGAAGGTAAGCGACCAAGGGACCCCAGATGTCGACCGGGCGCGACCTAGCCGGCAGCAGATCCCAAAATTCCGATAGCAGTGTTTGGCAGCGGGACGCATCCTCCAGCCAGGCTGACACCAAGGGGGCAGGCCGGCGGCCCCAACACATGGCCATCCGGTGTCTAGCCAGCACCAGGAGCATCGAAGTCAGCTGGCGTGAAACATCTGGACAGGGCTTGACAAAACCGAGAAGACAGAGAAGGGGGTCCGGGGTGACGACAGCGCCAGCCATCTCGGAGATCGCGGAGCAGACCTCCTGCCAGAACACCTGCACCCGGGGGCAGAGCCATGCCAAGTGAGCGAAATTCGCGGAAGGGGCAGAGCACCGAGCGCAGGAGTCATCAGGTATGAGCCCTAAACGGTGAAAGTGTCGTGGAGTGCGATAGAACCTGTGTAAGAACTTGAAATGGATCAAGCGGAGCTGGTAATTTGGGGAAAGTTTTGTAGTTTGATTACAACAATAGAGCCAAACGGCGCCAAAATATTCAGACCCAGGTCAGCGCTCCACGCCTCGCGCGCCCGCGTCGTGGAGGCCGGGGAGGACAACAGGGCAGAGTGTATATATATATATATATGTGTGATCAAGGCTCCGCTGAGCCGAAACGTCTGTTACTCTTTCTGCCAAATAAATCTGTAAAGCACCTCGAGGTCCGTGTCCGGTGTCTACTTGCTGGCTGAGGGAGCAGCGCGAGCTTGTGAGAAAACGGAGTTCAGGATATATATATATATATATATCAACAAAGTTGCCCTTGTGAAGACGCCAAACACAAAGGAGAGTTTTACCCTTCTTTATTGAGGATCGCAGGTAAGTGGCAAGTGCTTCTGTGTGTTTGGCGTCTTCAGAAGGGCAACTTTCTTGAGAGATGAATTTTGGCAGCTGGCCCCGGTCACGAAGAGGCCCCACTGCTGCGGCGGATCCAGCAGTGACCCACAAGGGTCACGCTTATGGAACAAGGGAGTCCGAACTTGTGGACTTGTAAAAGCAGGAAGTTGCTCCGTGTTGCCCCATCCCAAACCCACTTAGATAATACTTGTCATTACCTTCATCTGCAACACTCACTTGAGGAGATTAGTTTAAAACGGCAAGTACCAGCGGCACTCGTGTGCCGACGCCCACTGAGGCGGAGTTATCATTGTGGTGCGGACATTTAAACAGCATGTGTGCAGGTGGAGGGATAATGGTGCCTGTGAACAAGAACGATTTCCGTTCGAAACGCGTCGGGCTTTCTTGGTGTGAGAAAGCACTTGCCACTTACCTGAGATCCTCAATAAAGAAGGGTAAAACTCTCCTGTGTGTTTGGCGTCTTCACAAGGGCAACTTTGTTGAGAGATGAATATATGTATATATATATATATATATATATATATCAGCATTGGGCAGTGAGCAAGCCCAATTCATCCACTGGCTTACTTCCTGGCCTTTTTTCCTCATAACATAATTGAACTACTGAGTGCTAGGGCTGGCGGCCAATACTTTATCAATGCTTTTTATTATTTCCAATTATCATTTTTAGTTATCCTGTTGTGTTTAAACTAAATCCAAAGGTCACAGCAATTCAAGCCCAATAGGACATATTCTTTTTAACCAGTAAGACACCTATTTTATTGTGATTTTCATTAAAATAAAAATGTTCTAAGTTTAACGGCCTGTGAGAAGGCACCTGTTCTGTTCTGTTCTATTAGAATAATAAGAAATTGTTATTTTGTTTTAACTTAACATTTCTTTAAACGTATGGTCATCACATTTAGGCAGTTTGTGATGGTATTTACTTGATTTAAAAATGTTAATCATCCCGCCAGCTTGATAAGGACAGACCTTTTTTTTTTACGCTTGTTTTTCACTGTAGTTATTCCAGTTGGTTTAATAAAGTTGAGTAAAAATCCCAAATGTAAAAGAAATACTAGAAATGTGGAGTTTTTAAGACTTGTGGAAGAATTATATCGAAAGAAAGAATCATATACTGGTTGCTTTAGGTGTCCTATTTGATGCAGAGTAGGTTGGTAAATGTGGGAGAGTCCGGAGAAAACTCAGAGTGTAAATGACCGTGCTGTCAATGGTGGTGATTACTATAAAGGCACCGTCCAGAGTAAAGAAAAAAAGCTATTCTCTTTGCACAGTCGTGCATCTCTAACAATCGCCATCAATATTCTGAACTCTCTCAAGGCAACCTCCTATGAAATTACAACCCTCCTTCTCCCATTATGAAATCGCTCCAAGGAGGGACGCACACACCCCTTCTCCACATCATCACCACCTCCCAGCACCTAAGAAAATTCCCCAGAATCCCTTAAAGGACAGGTCATTTTCAAACTATAGAAAAATGCATGGACCTAGCAGACCTCACCATTTCCTACCCTTCATTCATAGGAAAATTAATCGAGAAAGGGGTTGTTATCAAGCTATAGAAGCACATTAGCAAGAATAATCTTCTACAGGACTACCAATCAGGTCTCAGACCACACTACAGCACTGAGAAAGTCATGCTTCATGTAGTAAAGCAAGCCCTCTACAACAGTCATGACCCCTGCCTCCTTGTCCTGTTTGACCTCTCTGCAGACTTCAACAAAGTCGACCATCCAGCTCTGATCAATACCCTAAAAACTTACATGGGATTTTCTGGCACTATCTTCAAACTGCTCACATCCTTCCTCACCAACTGAGGCAGGTCATGCAAATAGGTTTCACAAAATCAGGGACACTCCCCACCTCTTGTGCTGTACCCTAGGGTTTTATTCTTTCTCCCATATTCTTTACCCTCTACATTGAACCTAAAGGACCCACCATTGTTCCAGTATCAAAGTGTATCAATATACAGATGCTGCCCATCATTCCCCAAAAATGCCCTCACACGACGAAATACAGAGTCTCAAATCTTGCCTTAAACCCCTTCCTTTCTTGGATATCGACTAACTTCCTGAAGCTAAACCCAGAAAGATGTTATTCCTTCTGTACTGGCCCTCCAACTTAAACCTGCCAGGATTCGCCCTCAACTGTATAAGCCTTCATCTTCTCCATGTGGATGCAAACACCTTGCTTAAGCAATCTCCCTCGTAACATCCTGGCACCCCTGAAAGGTATCCTAAGTGCAGCAGCACAGTTCATCAACGGTTCAACAAAAATGTAGTCACATTCCCCTCTGTCAAACCCCCATGTTAAAAGACCTGTATTGGTTTCCCCTTCAATCCTGAATCATCCTTAAAATGAGTTGCATCACTTATAAAGCCCTCAACAAAACATCAGCGTTCAAGGCAAATAAACTAGCCATGACTAAGGGACAATACCAGCACAGGAGCCTAGATATCACCAGAATGGAGACAAACATTGAGAGCTGTTAAAAAACAAAATGGCAGCCATCTGTGTTCGTGCTCAAAGGAGCTGGAACAGCATCCGTATCAATATGGGCACGAAAACTCCTACACTTCAGAAAAAGTCGAAAAACGTTGAAGACTCCTCTTCACTGAGCACTACCCAATAATGTACCCTTGACCTTCCCCCAATAATTGTATCTTCTTGTGGGCCGTGCCCCCTGTTCAGTGCTCCATGCTCTTCATCTAGGTTTGTACTCTACAGATCTCAACACTTAGATTTACAGGAACAGCTGATGGCAACTCAAAGTGCGCACTCTAAAAGGACAACTTATAAGAGCATGTTGGCTCATGATATCACAATGTTCACCTACAGTTCACTAAACAAACATCTTTTAAGGGAACAATAGCTGATGACATAATGTGCACCAACATTAAAATAACCTTAAGGAGGACAGGTGTGTGCCGACACCAAAAGAACAATCTATAAGGACCACTCAAAATGTACTTGCATGCTTCACTATACTAATTCAACACCGAATCCTCTATGGGTCCCGGAGTAGCGTGCTACCTGCCGAAAAAGCTCTAAGACGACTCGTCAGGGGTAGTAAGCCCTATATAAATGCAATTACAATACAATACAATGTGTGCCAACACAGGAAGCGCAATCTTCTGGAAAGGCAGCTAATGACATCACAATGTGCCCCCACAAGTAAAGAACATTTTGAGATGAGAAGTCACATTGTGCATCTACACTAGGCAGGCAGCCTTTCAATCTACCTGCATTTCTTTCTTTTTTTCTTTTATTTATTTATTTATTTATGTTATTTATAAAGTTGTATATAGTGCGAACTTGACCCATTCACTGGCTGAGTTAATGACGGAACATATAGTAATATTATCATTGGTCGTTTCACTGAAGGTGTTCTGTCTTGTGCACATATTTTTATGTCATCAGTTGTCATTCCCTTGAAGGCTGCACCTTTTGGTGCATGAGCACACACATTGAGATATCTTCAGCTGATGCTCCATGAATGGTTGTCCTTGGGAAATGTGATGGCACATGTTGAGGTCCTCACCTTATGCATTTAAGTTGCATTTATATTGCACTTACTACCCATGATGACGCATTGCTTTTGTACCATTAACTCTTGTCTTTTCAGTGCGTTGACTCATTCTGATAGCATCAGCAGCTGTTCTGTTCAAGGTGGTGCTTGTGTGTGTGTGTGTGTGTGTGTAAGCTATGAAGTCTTGAGTTGTTTTTTTTAGTGGGGCACCCATTCAGATGCTATTGGTTGTCGATCCATAAAAAGATGCTTTAGTGTGTGCATATAGTTTTCCATCACAAGCCCCCTTTAAATTATTGTAGGCATTATGATCTTATCCTAATGAGTATGTAGCCGCATCACAGAACACACATGAACTGTTTACTCCATTGTCCACTTCAACATCTCCACCCCATTCAGCACCACCCCAAAATAACTAGCGCCCCCACGCCGGAGGTGGAACAAAATTATAGAAACCTGCTGGACGGACACCCTCGACACCTCCAACCCCACTACTGCCACCAACCTTGAACATGGAGTTAAGAACTTCAAAGCCTGGATCACCAATTGTGCCGACAGCATCATACCCGTCACGAGCAACACCCAGAGAAAATAGTCTATAAAGGCCAGCTGGTACACCCAAGAACTCTGCAGCGAAACTTGACAGCAGACAACTGGGAGACGATGGCACGCCAGAATGGATACTTCCGGCAGAGCAGCCTTCAAGACCTCCTTCAACCTCTACCACCACCTACTGAGGGTTACCGAGAAGACCGCCCATGTTGCACGCATTGAAATCAGTGCCAAATACACCAAGGAACTTTTCAACATCGTTAAGAAATTCTCCACCCGTTCTGCCAGCGAAAACAACATCACACCTTCCGAGGAGCTGTGCGACAATCTAGCCACTTCTTCCACAACGAGATCTCAACTATATACAAAAACTTCTAATCCCAGCCCACACTTACGGTCTTCTTTGACAGATGTGCTACCACTGAAACCTACAGAAACCACAGACTGAACACATGGACCGTCCTCTGCACCCACGAACCTCCCCCACCATGAAATCTATTTACTTGGTAGGCCCCACAGGCTCATGCCCGCACCACATCTTCATTCTCAGAAACCAAAAGATCGGCCAGGAACTCACCACCCTGCTCAACACTACTATCACTGCAGCAACTTTTCCCGACGCCTGGAAAGATGCTAAAGTCAGACCACTACTCAAAAAAACCTTCCACCGAACACAGCAAACTCAAAAACCACTGACCAGTCTCCCTTCTCCAATTCCCAGCGAAGGTACTGGAAAAAATAATCAATTAGCAACTCATAATAAACCTGGAACAGAACCAGCTACACGACTCCTCCCAATGCGGCTTCCGCAGCAATCTAAGCACAGAGACTGCACTGATGGCAACCATCGACAACATCCGAAACCTCCTCGACTGAGAAGAAACAGCAGCTCTGATCCTCCTCGACCTCTCCGCGGCATTCAACACTGTATCTCACAACATACTGATCGAAAGACTACTACATCGGTATCAAAGGGATGGGCTCAGATAGATCACCTCCTCCGCGGCATTCAACACTGTATCTCACAACATACTGATCGAAAGACTACTACATCGGTATCAAAGGGATGGGCTCAGATAGATCACCTCCTTCCTCACTGGAAGAACTCAGAGGACCCACCTCCCACCGTTCACCTCCGAACCCAAAGATATTGCCTGCGGTGTCGCCCTGGCTCATCCATTAGCCCCACGCTTTTCAATGCATATATGACACGGTTGGCTAACATTGTCCGATCCCACGGTCTCAACATAATTTCCTACGCAGATGACACCCATCTCATCCTCTCACTCACTGATGTCTCACCTCCACCAGAACCAACTTCTACAGGTGCATGGCAAGCATTGCCGACTGGATACAGAAAAACTACCTACAGCTGAACACAGACAAGATGGAAGTACTGATCTTCGGCAACAGCAGCAACACATTGAACGACTCCTGGTGGCCATCAGACCTAGGACCCACTCCCTCCGACCACACCACAAATCTTAGAGTCATCATTGACAAAAAGCTCGCCATGAAATAAATCAACACTGTCTCTTCCGCCTGATTTCACACTCTGCGCATGGTACTTAAGTGGCTTCCCCTGCGCACGACACGCACATGACATAGGCCCTCGTCACCAGATGACTGGAGTACGGCTGTGCTCTCTGCAAAGGAATCGCCTCACACCTCCTACAGAGACTCCTGACCACGCAGAATGCCGCAGCCAGACTCATCCTTCCCCAAAAAAAAACACATCACACCCCACCTCCACTGGCTCCCAGTACAGAAGAGATGCCAATTCAATCTGCTAACCCACGCACTCAAGGCTCTATGCAACCAAGGACCCGCCTACATCAACCACCGCCTGAACTTCCACCAACTGTCGAGAAAACTACGCTCCACCTTCCTATCTCTGCCCATAATCCCCGCATCTGCCAAAGCAGAAGTGGAGGACGTTCCTGCTCCCATATCACAGCAAAGACCTGGAACAGCCACCCCAGTCCCAGGCACCTCCGGACCATCACCTCACTTGCGGTATTCCGAAGGGCCCTCAAGGCATGGCTGTTCGAATGAGCCCCGGGGCCTGAAAGCGCCTTAAGACCATTTCCGGTGATTAGCTTTCTAAACCCTTGATTAATTGATCTATCGTTTTAATGTAAGATCACCAGATAAGTAGTCCCTCTGGTAACTGTGATCGTATCTTCTTTGACCGATCCTTTCACACATGGAGGTTTCAGGGTCTTGTTTATTCTGTGTTGAATTGATTTCCCCGGTTTATCGTGCGTGAAGTGACATGGAGTCTGTGCGCTGGCAGCCTGTGCGGAAACGTGGTTTATTTGAGAGGCCCATGGGGCAGAGCTGGTGCCTCTCGGCCTCCTAGTGCCACCGCCACACACCGCACTTCATCTGCTTCTAAACATCTCCTTCCATGTTATGTTTCGATTCCTGTTTATTGTTTTAAAAAGTGCGGATTGTGTGTTTCTTGCTTGCCTGTTAATGGCTGCCAGCTGTCCTGCGATGGGCCGCGCCGCAGTGTTAGTGTTCGCGGTATTCACGGAGCGGATCCGGGGCCAGCTTGGCTACTATTCCAGGCCCGTGGCAGGCCCTGGCTGTGTGTGGGTGTTCTGCGAAGGGGGTTATTATTTGTGGGGGAGCTCCGGAAGGGCACGGAGAGGGGCAGGCTCGGATTTTTGCTCACAGTGAAATTGGAACGACAAATTTCGCTCTTGCTGGAGTCAGCCTTTGATAAAGTATTGTAGACTGTATTTTCCGTGCTTTCATGGAGGGAGGGAAGTACACGGGGCGTGCGCAGTAAAGAGGTAGAGGGCGGGAACCAGTGTTATATACATGCTGAGGGTACGGTACAGGCGGTGCCGCGCGCAGTGTATACTGTGCAGGGCAGATCCTGTCTTGATGTTGGTGCAAACAGTAAATACAGTATACCAGCCACTGTGGTGCGTGCACTGGTATCCTAGAGTGCGCTTATAGATCGGATTTCTTGTAACGTTTCATGGAAAGGTGCAATCTAGAACTGAGGCGCGTGCAGTCCCGGGGTATGCAGTTGCAGCACATTGGCATGAATGGATGGACACCGTGGGTCAAATAAACCTAACAGTACTGCCTTCTAATGGAGATTTTTCTACTGCAGTTCAACGGTTGAGGGCGCCAAACCACCATGAAAGGCTTAACGACTTGGTGAGGCAGACGTATGAGAAATATATTTCTAAAGTTAATGAGAATGCACAGAGGCGGCCCTCACCATTTTGTACTCTCGGTCCCCGAATTGCAAAACAAATAACTCTGGAAACCCGTAAATTTTGTGGTCGAGGTGTGGCAGAGAAAAGGGAGTGGGCTCACGAGGGGGGAGTAGAGAAAAGCAGAGTCAGACATTCACCACATACATAAAAAAAAAAAAAGAAATTGGCACCATGGACCATTGTTGGCCACAAAGAGGTTCTATTTTAATATATCTTACAGGGTAAGTCATCTGCTGTAGATATATTTGTGTTCCTGTCAGCAGGATGCTGACAAATGTCCGTGGATAATAAGAATGGCAAGTTAACTCTGGTGGTTAACAGACTTGCTGGAGAGATCTGTGTTTTGTGTAGTTAACGTTTTGACTCATAGTAGCATAGAGAGTTAAAGTGCCTGCTGCAAAGCACTTTGGGTAAAATGCAGAACAGATGTGTATTTTATGTAGACAGGGAAATGGGTACTGCGTTTGATACATAGATCCTTTTGTCACTTTCAGTTTATAGGTTCTTTTAATATCACAGTGTGGTATTAACTGGCATCAAATATCTGCATTTGAAATGCAAGTCCTGGGTTTAGATCGGTATTACTTTTTTCTCAATCTGATATTATTCTGAGTCTGCAACAAAGGGTTCCTTTGGGTAGTAATAAGGTCTTGTTAGTAGAGAACACCATTTTGTCTCCTGACTTTGTTTCTTTGGACCATACGCTGCACATATAATGTCTAGAAGTATGAACTATATGTGACTTTTACACCTTAAAGCCCTCATTGTTTTACGTAATATTTTCTGTACATTGATTTATGTGCTTGTTTTATTTATTGTCTCTCAATGTGTGAAGTAAACACTCCGATCTTTTTCATTGGGATGAGTAGTGCTCTAAAAGAATTAAAAATACATTCTATTCCAATTAAATCTTTATTCTGTCATTACTCCTATACATCTGGCATTATTAGAATGCAATCACATGTCTTACATGGGGCGTTGAACAAAGTTAAACCTGCCTTCGAAACGTACTTTCTCCTAAGTACTTGTGAAGTGATATGCTGTGTGCGTTTGTTTCCTTGGAATCTGGGTGTCAGGCTCCTGGTAGCTCCTATCCAGGATAATACTCGAAAAGAAGAAGGGCTGATCACCCTTTTTTAGTCCCAGCTGCAAGAGAAACAAGCATTAGAAATGCAATAGGTCTCGGATTTATTTGAGTTAGAGCTAATGGCATTGTAAATGGCAATGTCTTTTAGCCATGTGTTATGGAGTGTATGCATGTGGTGTGTAGTGGAATTTTGTGGGTTGGATTGGAATTGTAGCAATAGTGGCATGCTGCGCTTTAGATGAATATGTTTAAAAGTAAAGTGCACCATATTGCGATTGCTACAATAGTTAATTGTGGATGCGTTAACAATTGATGTGTGCACTGATGGCTGGTGGTGTGTGTGCCTGTAGAAATTGTGCACTGATGGCTGGTGGTGTGTGTGCTTGGTGGAAGCGTGCACTGCCGACAGGAGGTGTGTGTGCTTCGTGGAAGCGTGCACTGATGGCTGGTGGTGTGTGTGCCTGGTAAAAGCGTGCACAGACGGCTGGAGGTGTGTGTGCCTGGTGAAAGCGTGGACTGATGTCTGGTGTTTGTGCCCGGTGAAAGTGTGCGGTGACGGCTGGTTGTGTGTGTGGTTGTGTGTGTGGGGTGGTGAGTGTGTGGTGTGTGTGGTGGTGTGTGTGTGTGGTGGTGAGTGGTGTGTGTGTGGTCTTATGTGTGTGGTCTTATGTGTGTGGTCTTGTGTGTGTGGTCTTTTCCTGCGCATTCACTCTTACTCTGCAGTCATTCTGCACTCAGTCTGCACTCACTCACTCTGCACTCACTCACTCTGCACTCACTCACTCTGCACTCACTCACTCTGCACTCACTCACTCTGCACTCACTCACTCTGCACTCACTCACTCTGCACTCACTCACTCTGCACTCACTCACTCTGCACTCTGCACTCACTCTGCACTCACTCTGCACTCACTCTGCAGCACTCACAAACTGCACTCACTCTCACTCTCACACTGCACTCACTCTCATTCTCACACTGCACTCACTCTCACTCTCACACTGCACTCACTCTCACACTGCACTCACTCTGCACTCACTCTGCTCTCACTCTGCACACACTCTCACTCTGCAGCACTCACTCTGCACACACTCTCACTCTGCAGCACTCACTCTGCACACACTCTCACTCTGCAGCACTCACTCAAACTCTGCAGCACTCACTCACACTCTGCAGCACTCACTCACACTCTGCAGCACTCACTCACACTCTGCAGCACTCACTCACACTCTGCAGCATTCACTCACACTCTGCTGCACTCACTCTGCACACACTCTCACTCTGCACATACTCTCTGCACTCACTCTCACTCTGCACACACTCTGCACCCACTCTCACTCTGCAGCACTCACTCTCACTCTGCAGCACTCACTCTGCACTCCCTCTCACTCTGCACTCCCTCTCACTCTGCACTCCCTCTCACTCTGCACTCCCTCTCACTCTGCACTCCCTCTCACTCTGCACTCCCTCTCACTCTGCACTCCCTCTCACTCTGCACTCCCTCTCACTCTGCACTCCCTCTCACTCTGCACTCCCTCTCACTCTGCACTCCCTCTCACTCTGCACTCCCTCTCACTCTGCACTCCCTCTCACTCTTCTCTCACTCTGCTCTCACTCTGCTCTCACTCTGCTCTCACTCTGCTCTCACTCTGCACTCACTCTGCACTCACTCTGCACTCACTCCTCTGCACTCACTCCTCTGCACTCACTCCTCTGCACTCACTCCTCTGCACTCACTCTCACTCTGCAACACTCACTCTGCACACACTCACTCTGCACACACTCACTCTGCACACACTCACTCTGCACACACACTCACTCTGCAGCACTCACTCTCACCCTGCACACACTCTCACTCTGCAGCACTCACTCTGCACACACTCACTCTGCACACACTCACGCTGCACTCACACTCACGCTGCACTCACTCTCACGCTGCACTCACTCTCACGCTGCACTCACTCTCACGCTGCACTCACTCTCACTCTGCACACACTCTCTGCACACACTCTCTGCACACACTCTCTGCACACACTCTCTGCACACACTCTCTGCACACACTCTCACTCTGCACACACTCTCACTCTGCACACACTCTCACTCTGCACACACTCTCACTGCACACACTCACACTCTGCTGCACTCACTCTCACTCTGCACTCACTCTCACTCTGCACTCACTCTGCACACACTCTGCACACACTCTCACTCTGCACACACTCTCACTCTGCACACACTCTCACTCTGCACACACTCTCACTCGGCACACACTCTCACTCGGCACACACTCACTCTGCACACACTCACTCTGCACACACTCACTCTGCACACACTCACTCTGCAACACTCACTCTGCACACACACTCACTCTGCACACACACTCACTCTGCACACACACTCACTCTGCACACACTCACTCTGCACACACTCACTCTGCACACACTCACTCTGCACACACTCACTCTGCAACACTCACTCTGCAACACTCACTCTGCACACACTCACTCTGCACACACACTCACTCTGCACACACACTCACTCTGCAGCACTCACTCTCACTCTGCACACACTCTCACTCTGCAGCACTCACTCTGCACACACTCACGCTGCACTCACTCTGCACACACTCACTCACGCTGCACTCACTCTCACGCTGCACTCACTCTCACGCTGCACTCACTCTCACGCTGCACTCACTCTCACTCTGCACACACTCTCACTCTGCACACACTCTCACTCTGCACACACTCTCACTCTGCACACACTCTCACTCTGCACACACTCTCACTCTGCACACACTCTCACTCTGCACACACTCTCACTGCACACACTCACACTCTGCTGCACTCACTCTCACTCTGCACACACTCTCACTCTGCACACACTCTCACTCTGCACACACTCTCACTCTGCACACACTCTCACTCTGCACACACTCTCACTCTGCACACACTCTCACTCTGCACACACTCTCACTCTGCAAACTCTCACTCTGCACACTCTCACTCTGCACACTCTCACTCTGCACACTCTCACTCTGCACACTCACTCTGCACACTCTCACTCTGCACACTCTCACTCTGCACACACACTCTGCACACTCTCACTATGCACACACTCTCACTCTGCACACACTCTCACTCTGCAGCACTCACTCACACTCTGCTGCTCTCACTCTGCACTCTCTCTGCACACACTCACGCTGCACTCACTCTCACTCTGCACACACTCACTCTCACGCTGCACTCACTCTCACGCTGCACTCACTCTCACGCTGCACTCACTCTCACGCTGCACTCACTCTCACGCTGCACTCACTCTCACTCTGCACACACTCTCACTCTGCACACACTCTCACTCTGCACACACTCTCACTCTGCACACACTCTCACTCTGCACACACTCTCACTCTGCACACACTCTCACTCTGCACACACTCTCACTCTGCACACACTCTCACTCTGCACACACTCACACTCTGCACACACACTCACTCTGCACTCACTCTCACTCTGCACTCACTCTGCACTCACTCTGCACTCACTCTGCACACACTCTCACTCTGCACACACTCTCAATCTGCACACACTCTCACTCTGCACACACTCTCACTCTGCACTGTCATGCCTGCTGATTCCGTAATGACGTGGTTGGCAAAGGCTTGGTTGGCGAGTGCCGCTAGGTACTGATGAGAGCATACGCAAGGACTAGCGCATGCGTGATTAGACTATATAGTCCTTTCTTTCTGCTGGTACGACGCTTTGCGTTCCTTTCGGGATTTGCGCATCGCTTCCGGGTTACGTTGGTGGCGTCCGGACATCGTCGGGAGTTCTCAGCAGTTTCTCTTCGTCCTCCCGATCGTGATCACTCGTCGTACCAAGCTAAGTACAGGTGTTCTTTTGAGCTGTCGTAATTCGGTTTTGAGTTACAACCAGGGCATGCTTGGCGCTGGGATTTTGTTTTTGGATTGTTGTTATACCTTATTACGGAGTTTGTATTTGAGTTACATGTACAGACAGGGGTGATTTAAGTTGTGATCAGGAGCCTCTCAGATATTGCAATTGAGCTCCAAGAATTCTTCTGAGCTTTTGCCAAAGACACAAGACAGGTATTACCAATTCCCTAAAGGGTCACTGGCTACACATGACTTTCTACGGAGATACTAATTAGCTCATTTATGTTTTAGGGAATCACTAGTAGAGGACCAGCTGACTTCTTGTGGAGAAACAGGGAGACATTCTTCGTACGGCACGCCACATATTTGGTACCTTTATATATATCACTCATTATATACAGATACATTCAAGGTACGCAGTTAGAGCTAACTTATATCCCTTACTTATAGGAGTGCTCTTTCCTTTGCATATCACGACCTACTTTTCTGTGAAGATAACAGAAGTAAAGTCACGTCTAGGTAGAAGCATTGCCCACATTGTCCAGGTACTAAGTATTCCTGTTATTCAGATACACATATACAGATATACTGAACATTTCTATTAATCAATATTATTATTCATAGGAGAAGATCCTGAAGACCATAGTGAGTGCTGTCCAGTTCTCTACGCATCCTGGATTTCCGATTCCTGTGTCTCCCCAACCTTTCCTTGTTTTGTTCCCCTGCTTTCCCTGCATTGGCATCATCTCTTTCACCAGTATATATATATCCTTGGTGTAGAGTGAACCGGTGTAGGGGAGGTGTGGACAGAGCTTCAACTCCGTGGTGTTTACGAGGCATCCTACTACAGGACACGACAGCACACACTCTCACTCTGCACACTCTCACTCTGCACACTTTCACTCTGCACACTTTCACTCTGCACACTCTCACTCTGCACACTCACTCTGCACACTCTCACTCTGCACACACTCTCACTCTGCACACACTCTCACTCTGCACACACTCTCACTCTGCACACACTCTCACTCTGCACACACTCTCACTCTCACTCTCACTCTCACTCTCACTCTGCACTCTCACTCTCACTCTGCACTCTCACTCTCACTCTGCACTCTCACTCTCACTCTGCACACTCACTCTGCACTCCCTCGCACTCTGCACTCCCTCGCACTCTGCACGCACTCTGCACTCACGCTGCAGCACTCACTCTCACTCTGCAGCACTCCCTCTCACTCTGCAGCACTCACTCTCACTCTGCAGCACTCACTCTCACTCTGAACGCACTCACTCTCACTCTGCACGCACTCACTCTCACTCTGCACGCACTCACTCTCACTCTGCACACACTCTCAATCTGCACACACTCTCAATCTGCACACACTCTCTCTGCAGGACTCACTGCACACACTCACTGTGCAGCACTCTGCACTCACTATGCACTCACTCTCACTCTGCAGCACTCACTATCACTC
This sequence comes from Lissotriton vulgaris, assembly GCF_964263255.1. NCBI lineage: Eukaryota > Metazoa > Chordata > Amphibia > Caudata > Salamandridae > Lissotriton > Lissotriton vulgaris. Next base: position 1,178,017,789 of record NC_141693.1, on the reverse strand, counting down.
TGCACTCGCTCTCACTCTGCACACGCTCTCACTCTGCACACGCTCTCTGCACACACTCTGCACTCACTCTCACTCTGCACTCACTCTGCTCTCACTCTGCACTCACTCTCACTCTGCACTCACTCTCACTCTGCACACACTCTCACTCTGCACACACTCTCACTCTGCACACACTCACTCTGCACACACTCTCACTCTGCACACACTCTCACTCTGCACACACTCTCACTCTGCACACACTCTCACTCTGCACTCACTCTCACTCTGCACTCACTCTCACTCTCACTCTGCACTCACTCTCACTCTCACTCTGCACTCACTCTCACTCTGCACTCACTCTGCAGCACTCACTCTCACTCTGCACTCACACAGCACTCTGCACTCGCACAGCACTCTGCACTCGCACAGCACTCTGCACTCGCACAGCACTCTGCACTCACACAGCACTCTGCACTCGGGTGGCAAATGCGTATGGTAGAGATTAAAATTAAGAAGATATATGCGCAAATAGTCAATGTGAATTTAATGCGTGTGATAGAAAAGCAATAGAAACGGGCAAATGGGATTTAAAACGGTCTCAGAATGGAAGAGAACTTCTAGTGGAATAACAGGCTCTGCATTACTTTCTGCTAAAGAGACATATCCCTGAGCCCGGCCTCATTAGCGAGTGATCCCTCGACTGCTTAGGGGTCGGTAATACGCAACGCCATTAAAATATTAAAGTTAAACTAAGCGATGCTTGAGCCAGAGTAACCGATCTTCATTGTGTGGAAATATACCCCGTCCGACCCTGCGAGGCCGAGGCATAGCTCCGAAGGCATCTCTGGGGATCCCCCGCTGCTCCCGCTCGGCGCTCTGCCCCTTCTCAGCAGCCCAGACCAGGGGGCTCAGAGAGCACGAGACGTCAACGAGGGGCGCACTGCGCAGCCTGGGGGAGTAAGGCCGGGGCAGAGGGGTGGACAAGAAGTATGAGTGTGGTCTGTCAAGGTGCAGGCTGGGTTGCTGTTGCGCCTGGGGGGTGGCTCAAGGACAATGAGGTGGGGGTGGAGTGAGGCTAGCCAATTGTTTTAGTTGGCATTCAAGTGGACATGCAGGACACGGAGTGGGTCAGGTTTGCGGGAAAGGTGTTGCGAGGTGCGCATCAGTTTGTGGGGTGCGAGGGTTGGGGGCGCTGTTTGGAGGGAGGGAGTGCTCGGAAGGGGACAAAGGGTGATTGGGTGCAGGACGGGCGTCTATACAAAATGAACGGAATTAAGAAGAGATATTACATGCAGAGCACCGCATGTCGTGTGGATGGCACTAGATCGTGAATAAGGACTAAAGGCATAATGCGGGAATTAAGCACGGATTGTGGATTACTAAACTTGCTGGCCATGAAGGGCGCCCAGCAGAGTACAAGAGAGAAAGTTTCACGTTGCAGAGACTATAGGACAATAATTGAGTCTGGATATATAGAACGTCAGTAGGCGCTGTCTCGGGGAAATTTTACTTGGGTTTGGGCTCTGGGGAATGGCAGGGTGTAAAAGCTAACAAGCGGCACTTCAATGGATCGCGAAAGCGATCCAATTGTAAAAAAAAAAAATCTGCTGCAGGCATATGTTTTGAATTATCGCGGCCGTCAAGCCTCTATAATTCAAAACATATGGCCTTCTGGTGCGCATAACAGACACCAGTAGGCCATAGGCGGAGCTACTCGACCGCCTATGGCCTATTGCGTGTTCTGTTTCTAAAGCACACGCACACGAAGGCCAATAGAAATGCAGCTAGCAAAAAAAAAACACGAAAAACCACGAGTAGCCTGGAATTCGTTGGGTACGTTTTCGGGAGCCCTGAGAAAAGGACTCTTAGCCACGCCCACTGCTGACGCAGTGGGACGGTAGGCCCGAGCCCTAAAAAATAAGAGAGCCTTCTCGTCGCCTACAGGTTGTTGCTCTAACAGAAAGCAGACAACAGGCAGGCGCTCCTGAAATGTGTCCCATTGTCTGAGAATGGCACCAGGACAAATTCATATATATTTCACTGGGTCAACCAGATCTCCTTTCTGGCTCCGAAATAGTCACCGGAACCGGGATCCACCAGTATCCCCCTCTTTTTCTGCTCCGTGCAGCTACAAGTAGGGGATTGCACAGGCTTTGGACTTGCACATTCAAAACCTTTTTGAAGAAGATGGTGCTTGTTCACCTGTCTTGAGCATAATTACGTAGGCTGTGGCAGAGCTGCTCCATATAACAGTGATCTATCTACTAGTTAACGGCTGCTACTTAAAAAAATCAATACATATAACGGGTCCGAGTGACAACAGCTGAACATTTACTATGTCTGTCCCTCAGTCTTGCTTTCAGTGGTGCTTTATATGACTATTATTCTTATTTGGAAATCCGGTAGTTTGAGAAATGGCACTCCTAGCTGATGACAAAATGGTGGCAATATGCTTGTAAATGATTGCAAATTTATGAGCTCTCCACTAATTCAATTTTAGTCATTTTTTATGCACCTGGGTACCTGTTTACTCTACTTTGTGGCTTATAACTAGTGACCAGGTTTCCCATTTTCTTCGTTTTTAGGTCGAGCAGACCTTACTCTCAATGCGTGAGCATTGAGAGTGTCTGCTTCAGACCTTTTGTAGCCCGTATGGGGAATGAGTTGGGAATGAGGACACCAATCTGTTACGAGCGTTTTTCCTCGCGGGAGCGCGCGTCTGATACCTGCGCATGCGCAGTGCAAGCCCTGGCTCTCACACAGACACAGGCAGCCCCCACCCCTCTGCATGCACGCACGCACACACACAGGCGCAAGCCCTCGCTCACACACAGACACAGGCAGCCCCCACCCCTCTGCATGAACGCACACACACACAGGCTTGCGCATGCACACGCAGGCACACTATCCCCTGCCTCGCATTCTCTCAATCACACACAGTCACGCATGCGCACACACATGCACACATGCACACACACACACACACACGCACGCACACACGCATACACACAGGCCTTCACATTAGCCCTGGACCCCCCCCCCCCCCCCCCCCCCCGTCCCCCCCCCCCCCCCCCCCCGTCCCCCCGTCCCCCCCCCCCCGTCCCCCCCCCCCCCCCGTCGAACCCCCCCCCCCCCGTCCCCCCCCCCCCCCCCCCCCCCCCCCCCCCCCCACTCACCGGGCTCTTTCGGCGTGTTTCGTGTCTCCTCTGCAGCGCTGGTCGGAGTCGGCCGGCTTCACTGCTTCCTCGGCGGCGGCGGGCGGAACTTCCTGCTGGATTGCAGGCCCCGCCCCCGTCTCGGCCAAAAGTGCCTGACTTCCGGTTTACACGGAGCAGGGCTGCGGCGGTGATTTCCAATGCTCATTAAGTTATTGAATTTTTTTTTTTACTGCTTTTAACATAAAAATGCGGGCCAAGCCAATAAAATATAGTCTTGTGACTACCCTGCGCTTGTTTATTACTTTGCAGGTACAGAGATGAGTGGCTTAATTTCTCTAATGCTTTTTCTATTAATAATTTGTGGGATTTCTGTTTTGCTAGATAGTCAGCCCTGTTAGCACCTACCACCGTGCTACTGTTGTGTTAAAGCTTTATCTGCACACTGGTGAGCGTTTGTAAACTACATCTTTGGAAACTACCATCATAACTATGGTGTTCACACATGCGCCATATATTCTGACCTCTAGTACTAACGCGAACATGAAATCTGTGCACAACATACACAGTACAATGATAGCTTTGCCCTCTTTGCAAATTGCCAGTTGTTGTTTCACCTTCAAGCTGGAGTCTGCTTGTAAGCGTCGGGAGTGCACATAGGAAGATGCACTTCACTGCTTAAGCTTTGCCTCGGGAGTGCACATAGGAAGATGCACTTCACTGCTTAAGCTCTGCCTGAAGGTAATAAACGGCTTATTGACATTGCTGCCCTCTGCTTGTTTGTGCCTTGCTTCATATTGGGTAGTTAAGCCTCGCCAAAGGGTGCAAGTCGAAACTGCGCAAATCTGTACTTTGTAAGTATGTATTGGCACACTGTTTTGCATTACACTGTTAAATATGATATTTTCCAAAATGTCATTGAGGAGAACTCCCTGCTAAATATTTAAGTGCATCCGAGGCATGTAGCGGCAGTAGTGGCTAAACGGAAAGTGGCAAAGAGATGGTGAGTGGCTGCAGTTCCGACACTGAAAGAATGGGAAAACGACTTGGACTGGTGTTGGCAAGCAGAGTGTACGATATATAAGAGCAGGGGGTGCACTAAAAGGGGATACAATCTGGGGACTGGCAGACTTACTGAGATCTATAAAAGAAATAATGGGATATACAAAGATTCATGCTTGTTCCCAGTGATGAACGCTGGAACTTGGATAATCTACAGAAATGGAGAAATGTAATGTTACCATTGTATATTCAATCTCTATATGTACAAACTAACATACACGTACAAATAAAAAGTCTAAATAAGAGATATTTAAGTGCACTATTTTTACCAATAATTTATGCGCAGGTTACACCAGTTAAACACAGCTACCTTTCTTCTACATGTAATCTAATATATTACTAGGTTAGCAATATCATCAGTGTAATTTCTGATTTCGGCTTTTATAAACAGAATAATTGGACTGTGTATCTAACCAGAACTAGGGATTTGAACAAATGTTGGCGTTTGAATTGTAACATTCATGTCTACTCTACTGAATAGTTTTTTAATGTTTTGTTGTACTATTTTTATTTTGCTCATGTATGCCAAATAGTTTATTTCTTGGCGCTTTTGTGCAGAGCTAGTCTGCCACCCTCCAACGGAACTCCCTCCTGCCAGCCGCACTATCTCCGCACACCCCCCCGCCCGCCTCCTCTTCCTTCAGCCACTGCTGCCATACTAGGTGCTGGATCCCGGGTGCCTGGGCGTCGCTGCTGCTGCTGCTCCACTCAGGCACCGCACAGGCACATGCTTCAAACTCCTCGGGCTCCTTGGACTGTTTGTTCTCTGCTTCGCCTCTCCTGCCACTCGCCAGCACTGCACTGCTGAAAATCACGAACAGCATGTACAGACCACACAAAATAAAATTCAGGATAAATGGTGCTTTATTCCTCCTTTACTGGCAGCATGACGCGTTTCGACTGGGGGAACCCAGTCTTGATCACTTGGTAGTGAATATTGTCTTAGAAACAGTTTGTACAACTTGAGCTTCTCTTTGACGGTGTATATAAATGCAGTAATGTTTTGTGAATATGAGGACGAAGGACCATATTGCTGCTTCATACACCCATTAATGGAATGTTGTCTAAAAATGCCATTGTCACTCACGACATTGTGAGAGTGTAATTAGACCTGCTTTGGCCCAGTGAGTAAGTGGAGTTAGATGGTGGTTTCCCTTGTGGATGGGCCAGTTAAATGCAGCTTTTCGAGCAGCCATGCAGATCTGCGTGGAATTTGTATACCTTTGGGCTGTCTCTGCTGGGCGCATTGCAGTGGATCTTCAGATCCTCTATCTTAACTCAAATTCACTATGAAGTGTATAATCTGGTGCTTGGAGTCTTGATGGACCCTGGTACTCCATTGGCTGGTTACTGTTCGTCAGATAATTTTGTGCTTGAGGTCAAGCTGTAGTTTGAGATGCTACTAACTAGTGTAGTTGTTCTTCAGCAGAGCCTCAGTCTGTTATAGACATAGCATGAGCTGATCTTGCCTTAGATTTGCAACTTGGGGATTCTCTAGCTTGGTTAGTGTACTCTCTTCATTATGTAGTACTGAGCAATATTCTACTTGGCACTTCTCAGTTTCTGTCATTCCATATATCCTATGCCCCCATCCCTGTTTGTATCCTTGGACCCTGTTCTAGATCCCCTTCCCACCTACAGTTTGCAAATTCCAATATCCATCATCTTAATCCCATGTCCCCACCCCTATTTTATTTTTTGATGGACTGGCCAGTGGGGTCTTAAGTGGTGGTTAATACCGTGACGTTACCTGGACCTGGAGGGGTCTGTTCAGTGATGGAGTAGGTGATTCATTGGTTCTTCAGTGGGATGGTCCGATGTGGAGCTGCATATGGTCAATTTGGTGCAGTGTGATTGGAAATTTTGCCAGTCAAAATGAAACTGCAGCGAGCAGGCATTTAGTATGTAATGCTGTATCCAGCATGCTGAACCATCACCCACAAGTCAAAGCGGCCCATCTTTCAAAACCCACAACAAGCAATGAACTTTATAAAAGCACTGCATCGAGGGAACACGAAGCACCAGGACTCGGAAGGTAGCAGCACAGCCTCTCCCATACTTGAGAATGACTAAAAGGTTGTAGTGCATGAATTATCAGTGCCCTGTGACTGCTTGTAGGAATCCGGTCCTGTTGAAGGGGACAAGAGGTCAGTTTCCCTCCATATAGACATATGTACCATGTTCTACCCAGTTTGTACTGAGTTTTTTTTTTTTGATGTTGAAATTATTAAATATTGCCATTATAAATTACAATAACTTTTATTTAAGTATTATTAAAAATAAAAAAGCCATTGTTATTTGTAATATCAATACATCTAAGTCATGTAAATACAACACATATTACATTACAAATGCTATAGGTGTCACATTTACGAAAGTTAAAACTATTGACATTGTAAATTACAAAGTTACTAATGTAGCTATTTTCAAAACAAACACATAAATAAAAAATGTGTCATTTACAATGACAATAACTCAAACTTTCCTAATGCGAGACCTATTGCATTGCAAATGCTTGTTTCCCTATGGTGCTAAATTCGTGAGATTTTGTAAATTCCTGCATTTCAGGTTGGCGGAAAAAAATAGCAGCCGTTCATCAGCCAATTAGTAATAATTCAAATGTGGTTGAAAGAGCTAGTGAGTTTTCAACTCATGACTTTAAACGGCAGAAATACCTCTAACTTTCAACACCTGGTGCTGAATGCAGCATTTTTCTGAAAACTCAATGGGAGAAATGCATGTTTTCGGTGCCCCCTTAGTTGTTTACTCCTTCACAGATCTGCACAAAATGGTGCATGCCAAACCATACCCACTTTTTCTAATGGTGTGTAAAATTTGATACAGATTAGTCAGACGGCCGTAAAGTTAACTTGCAAAAAAAGGTTTTTGTATGTAAAATTTGATTGAACCATAAGTACAAATCCCTTGTCATCGAATTTAATATGTAAAATGAGAATATAGCTAATTCACCAAAGGACACAAACTATGCTACACCAGCAAGCAGGATACAGTATTCCAAAACATCCCAACGTGCTCTTTTTTAAATATGTTTGAGCATGCATTAACGTTATTAAAGTTATGAAGGACTAAATGAAGGGAACTGATCAAGTTGCTAGTGGTTGGATAGAAAGTGACTACACGCTTTGGGTATCCGGGGAAGCAAGTGTCTAAAACAATGACGTTTGTGAAATGCTTGTGTTATTTTAATGTACACATTTTATCAAGAGGAAAGGCCTTCTCAGGCATAGAGGTGCCCATTTAAAAAAGATACTTCCCTAGTGTAATGGAGATCACACATATTCGCCCTGGTGCCACAAGGCGGATCTTAATTATGCTTATGCAGATTTATTTATAAAAGATGATTTTGAGGCACTATGTTGTCCAACTGAGTCACTTTGGAACACTGAGGAATATTGACTTCTAACACCATAAACTCCCGCTTTTTCCTGCATCTTGCTCTACCGTGCTAGTCCTGGGGAGGACTACAGCGCCCAGGCTCCCTGTATGACGCCCAGCCAACGCGTCACCTGCTACAGCGCCTGGAGGCGCTTTAAAAACAGCGCGGGTTCCCGCATCTGTGGGTCCCGCTTTTTCCTGCATCTTGCTCTACCGAGCTAGTCCTTGGGAGGACTACAGCGCCCAGCCTGCCCTGCCTCCCTGTTTGACGCCCAGCCAACGCGTCACCTGCTACAGCACCTGAAGGTACTTTAAAAACAGCGCGGATTCACGCATCTGTGGGTCCTGCTTTTTTCTGCATCTTGTTCTACCGCGCTAGTCCTGGGGAGGACTACAGCACCCAGCCTGCACTGCCTCCCTGTTTGACGCCCAGCCAACGCGTCACCTGCTACAGCGCCTGGAGGCGCTTTAAAAACAGCGCGGGTTAGCGCATCTGTGGGTCCTGCTTTTTCCTGAATCTTGCTCTACCACGCTAGTCCTGTGGAGGACTACAGCGCCCAGCCTGCACTGCCTCCCTGTTTGACGCCCAGCCAACGCGCCACCTGCTACAGCGCCTGGAGGCGCTTTACGAACAGCGCAGATTCATGCAGCGCGGGAGAAGCCCGGGCCAAGGGCGGGCCCATCTGCGCCCCTCAGAGCCAGGAAGAGACAGGACAGGGCCATACCCCTTGAATTTCGAGACGGCTAAAGCCCTATAGTGAGCTGGCCAATGGCGAAATTACGGAAATCGGGGGCGGGGGACAAGCCCAATACACTAAAGGCATTGGTGAGTTCAACGCTCAATGGTTATTTACTTAGGGCATCAAAGGGGATAGAAAAAGAAATTGAAACGGCAGAAAGAAGGTTATCGGTTGGAGGGGGAAGTGTGAGAGACAGTACACAAGGGGAAACAGGTTCTGTTGATATAACTAAGACTGTCACTAACAGCGAATCCTGCAATATATCCCTTCTGGACCCAGAGTCAATACATGGACACGAGATTTCGGAGCAGTTGGACGTCTTGCTACCTGCTCCATTAAAAAGTAAAATGCAGACTATAAAAAAGAGTCTGATACTGGAAAAACTAGAGACAAATTTAGAACTGTTGTTAAACTCTGTTGAGGGAAATAAGACAGGAAGAAAAGTGGAGGGGGAGTGGAATGTCAGGGTTGGGAGGAGGTTTGGTGAGGAGGTTGGTTCACCCATACAGCTTGGTGACCCGGAAGGGGAGAAAGGAGTAAGGGACAAAAATAGGCGGTCACCGGAACGGATTACCGGTGCCCCCGTTAGAGTAGAAATTGAACCAGCAGTGAGGGAAATTCTAGAAATTGAAACTAGAATCGACAGTTCAACAAGGGAAAGGAGAAAAAATGATAATTCTGTCAGCGCAGGAGAGAGTGGATTTAGCACTGCAACCTTAGGGAAATCCCCAACACCTGATGTTAGAGTTGGTATGGTTGAAAGAGAGGATAAAATCACACTGCATCTCCCACCTTAATGTTCTCCGTATGTAGTAGTTTTAACAAATGTACCACCACTTGCAGAAAAGTACAAGGAATCATATTCGGGGCTTAAAAATAAGGTATGCCACTGGTTGTCTCAAAATGTGGATTTCTCAAATATCTACTTCCGAGACATTTTGCTCATAAGGAGTGTGAGCTGGATTGGTCCAATGGATAAGATGTCGAAGGGGGACTGTATTGTGGTAAACTGCAGGTCCCAATCATTAGTCAACTGGCTGGTTGATCGGGGTCTGCGACTGGTAAATCAAAGACCAGGATACGGCCTCGACATATTGCAGCTGGCCTACTTTTATAGAAATCTAGCACCTAATGCGGGAGCCTTTGGGATGGGTAGGTATCGGTCTTTTAAAGAAATCACCCATAGGGATCATCCGTCTACTGAGTTAAGAAATAGATACCAGCCACATTCAAACCTAGATGACCTAGACTGACTAAATAGAGCCCCGAGCATGATACAAGGTTAACTGAAGGGTTGATAAAAATAGATGGGGGACAATTAGCTGAATTGCCAAGAGAGAACAACAATTGTATCTCCCCAAACACCCAGTCCACTATAGGCCTACATAATGTGGGAAAACAACACTAGTGGCGCCCAATTGTATACACTAAAAGATAGGGATCTAGAAATTCTGTCTTGGAATGTGGCAGGTATCAATTCAAAGCTCACCGATCCGGACTGGTGTAGGTTTATTGATATATATCACATATGCTTTTTTGGAGGAGACTTGGGCTACGGAGAAAGTGTATAAAATAGACTTCACCACTTTTAAGTATTGAGGCAAAGAAGGGATCATTGGGACGTTCGGTAGGGGGCCTCCTGATATTGGTCAAAAAATTGTTGGTAGGAAAAATGAAAAAGCTCAGCCTTGGTTCTGAAGATATACTGGGGCTGGAATTATGTATGGCTGTAGGGAGTTCCCCACTGAGGATCCTGAATGTATATAACTGGTTTGGTAGTCCACATAGGCCATCTGAGACACTCACCATTCTTGGGAAATATCTTGATTTATAAATGGGGAGACAACGGTTGATAATTGCTGGCGATTCAAATGTCACCTTTGAGCCTGTAGATTACATTCAGGAACTCACTGGAGAGGGGGATGAAGCAAGAGGAATACCGAAGTTAGAAATTCTATTTATTAAATAGTGCACAAGGGTGGCGCAACAAGTTCATTCCTTGACTATTGATCACGGACGACGAGCCTGTAATGGCAGAACTGACTCTGATAGGACAGCTGGGGTTACCTTCAAGAGAGGGGCAAGTAAAACTAGAATCGACTATATCCTAGTCGATATTGAAATTTAGGCAAACATAAAAGACATGGTGGTCCTGGATAGGAGGGATAGCGACCATAATGCCCTAGCATTATCAATGACTAATATGATAGACTGGTACGGCCCCCACGACATTAAAGAGTGTACCAGTAATCACCAGTAACAACGAGAGGAGGGTAAAGTGGCCAATGATTCTGTCAGACCAAATGGCCCTCCCAAAGATCTACAAAAGGGTAGAGTTAGCCTTGACGGAATTGGCCCCAACAAACGAGGATACTGTTGACACCCTGACTATTTTTAATCAACTAAATCATGCTCTTAGACCATTTTTTTGTAAAGTAAAAGGCAATATTCCCATCTGCAAGCGTACTAACGCATGGCACAATCAATCATGCAAACAAGCTAGGGCAAATTTAATGGTAGCGGTAAAAGCCAAATCCCCTGGCGATATCTGAGTACGCAGGAAATGTTACCTATTAGCACAAAAGAACGCTAGAAGAGATTGGGAGGATGAGAAATGGAGGGTGCTTGTGGAAGCCTCTAAACAGAGAAATAACCAAGCATTCTGGCAGCTATTGGCCAAGGGGTCTATGGACCCAAAAGCGGAAATTCGTTTTTATTTGCAGCCCCAAATTTGGGAGAAATATTTTGGAAATCTTTATGCAGTGCAGAGTGGAGAGGTCGAAATAGATAATTTGATAATGTCCCCCACTATGCCTCCAAGAGAAAATTGTGCCAATACGGTTAGGGAGACCATCTTGGCTATAACTTCAACTCAGAAAGGGAAGACCCCGGGGTTGGATAAACTGCCAGCAGACCTGTACAGGGATGAGCCGGAAATATGGGGGGCAATACTCACTAAGGTCTTCAACGCTATTCTAGAGGGGAGTGAGGTTCCAATGTCCTGGACGGGTGCTGAGATTATCCCCGTTTTAAAGAAGGGTGATAAGGGTTCCCCAGAAAATTATAGACCGATCAGTCTCATAGACGTCTCACAAAATTTTTTTGGTAAAGTTATATTAGCCAGAATCCAGCAGTGGATTGAGGATAATAATGTACTCTCCGAACTCCAGGCGGGCTTCAGAGAGTCCACGAGCACAACGGACCAGGTCCTCAGATTCCTAATGTTAATTTGGAAAGAAGTCACCATCAATAACCTTTACGTTGTGTTCATGGACCTCAAAACAGCTTTCGATTCTATTAATAGAACTCAACTGTGGTCCGCTTTGAGAGACATGGGTCTACCATCATATTTACTTAACATCTTGGTTCGCCTGCATTCTAACAACTTTGCAACGGTTGGATGGAACTCTGATGGTGGCCTAACATACCAATCCAAAAATGAGTTCGACAAGGGTGTACCCTGGCCCCTACCCTATTTACAATCTTTGTTAATGGAATTATAGAGGAACTTTTTGACTGTGGTGGAGATCCTCCCAAATTGGCAGGCAGTACTATTCCCTGCCTGCTATTTGCGGACGACACTCTACTAATTGCAAGAACCCCAAGGGGAATGAAGAATCTTCTTAATAGGTTCGAGGGGACATGTCATGCTAGGGGGCTTGTAATAAATTGTAACAAGACAAAATATATAGTTTTTAACCGCTATAAACACCATAATGGAAAGATGGTCCCTAATTCCCAAAGCTTAGAACGGGTGAAAGCATTTGATTACTTAGGGGTGCGAATTAGTGAGAGCCTTGCTTGGTCCAGTCAAATCCAAAAGAGCACTCTAACTCTCCAGCATGTGGACTGTGCGATAAACCAGAAAGTTAGAGGTTCCTCATATAGACCAATATCTCAACTGATCGAACTACACAGAGCAAAAGGGCTAGGTGCGGCGTTAGAACTACACAGAGCAAAACGGCTAGGTGCAGCGTTATAAGGGGCAGAACTTTAGGGCCTGGAAAACCTAAGGGGTCTAGTCTTAGCTGAAAATAGATTCATTAGGGCAATTTTAAATCGCCTAATAAATACTCTCTTACTAGCCCTGAGATTAGATCTTGATCTTAGATCTATTGGTCATTTTGCTATTCTTAGAGTTCTGTTTTTTTGGATCAGGATCTGGGTTAGTAATACTCAAGTACCTCTAAGAAATGGACTAGCTGAGTTAATTAGCCTGCATAAACCGAATGGGCGTATTAAATGGCTAAGTGGGATTAGAGATTGGTTTATTAAATTTAAGATGGGATCACTTTGGGATAACCCGGATCGGATTAAAAAGGAGATGATACCTATATTGAAAAAAGGTTTTGGCACTATCAGGATCAATGTAACATAAACATGGATTCACGTGGTATTTTAACTTTAGCTTTCTTAAATATTAAATCTAGCTATAGTTTTGAACTACTCTTGGATGATGTTGAACCACCTCAAGCTAGAGTTTTGTTCTTACAATTCAGGTATGGCACCTTGCCTCTCAACTCAGTCAAGAGCAACTGGGGAAACAAACCATCTTTATCGCTTTGCCCTATGTGTCACTCTGCTCCAGAGACCAGCGACCATTTTATTTTCTATTGTACAGCTTATGCAGACCATCGCAGAAATTGGATTGCGCCAATTTGCCGTTTGCTGTCATGCCGACGGCCAGCAGATGCAATGAGAATTTTTAGGTCTGACACAACCAGATGGTTGGTCTTTGCACTCTCAAGATTGTTATTTGCTTGGTGGAAGAGGACCAAAAGTGCTAAAAGTATCTTGTGGAGCAAATTGTGATTATGAGCTTGGTTGGCAAAAATTAGTAATAGATAAATGATCTGCGACTATTACTCTAAGAATTATAGTTCTGGATTTTACATATATTATGTGGTTGATGTTTTAATAGCTTTTAAAGTTTTAAAGAGGTACCCTTTTTAAAAGAGGAGAAGGAATATGTATATATATGTATATATACACATATATATATCAGCTACGACAAAACCAGAGTGGTGCACTCTCAGGCGGGTGCTCCAATGCGGGGGTACTCCCGCATATCAATTACCGCTTCACTCTCCTTTCACCAGGACTTGCATCCAAAAGAAAAAAGCACTTGCGGGGGCCGTTTGAGTCTTTATTTCTGACCACAAACTTGCAAAGCAGCAACAAAAAAAAAATGTATATATATATATGTATATTACCTACTGGCGGTCGCCAGTAGGTAGTTATAGTTAGGATCGTTTTCCATAGGTAATCCGCAACATTCTATTGGGAATAACTTTGGCGTTGATGGACGGAATTGGCTGACTTTCTCCAAGAAAATGGCCAGCTCCGCTCCGCTCCTTCCCTGAAAGTTTGGGGGGGATTCGTTAAGCGGGGGCCGAGATAAAAGGGGGGTCCCAAAATGTGTTTTCCCCATGTTAATTTCCATAGGGCGGTTGGACTCACTTTTAGCCCGAACGGCTGAATGAATTTCCACCAAACTTGGCAAAATTGTAGGGACTGGTAGCCAGATGTGCCTTTGCTATGTCTCAAGATATGTGCTCCAGTGGATTTTGAGTAATTTAGGTTAAAAAAATATAAATATCTATTTGCGCGCCCTGGTACGCGCCCCGGGGCGCGCTCCAGCGCGCTACGCGAGTTCGCGAGCGGAAAGCTGATTGGCTCTCGGGTGTCTGTCAACATTCCAAACAGTCTGGAGCGGCCGCCATCTTGTGTCTCGGTAGGATCGAGACACAAGAGGTGGCAAAAACAAAGGGGAAATGACCAAAAGGGGGCAGGGTAGACCCCCCTGACCCCCTAGGTTTGATGAGGGGGCCATAAAAGGGCCCCGTGGGGCAAACATTATTTTATTTTTTTCCGATTTTCGAGGGGGGAGCGCCCGGTATACGTACCGGGGAGCGTACCATGGGGAAAACCCAGTGAAACAGTAAAATAATAATTTAAAGTGCTTAGAGGTAGGGTAGCTCTGAATAGAGTTGTTGTGTTGTGTGGGTGATTTAAGTACCAACATGTAGGTACCAATGCAGAGTCTTAAATTCAATGTACACCGTCTCCTCTGTAGATATCTTGCATGTTGTTACAGAAGTTATTGTGGTATATGGAATCCATACCATAGTCTGTCAGGAAAGCAGAAACAGATCCTTTAGGCACTCCCTGAGAAGGCCTAGGGGATCATGGGTAGTCTACCCTGCTCCCTTATGATCAGTTTGATACTTTGCTCTCCATAGCAAATTGTAGTCCCGCAAAATTTACAAAGTATTTTATAATCTCCAAACTGGGGTTGGATATTTGGGACCATCTCCCTTGTCTCTGGACCCGATGGAGTGGGTTGTTTTCTTTTGGAGGTGCTGGGAGAAGATTGGGGAGGGTTTCTTGTCAGTTCTCTGACCTCTGCCGCAGCATAGTTGTTTGGGTGCTTGCGTTGCATATGGCGAATCATTGTATTGTTGCCAAATGAATACTTTTTTGCTGGGTTCCCCCTGGAAAGTACAGTGCCACAGATGAGACATGTGACTTTTGGAGCATTTACTTTCTTTTGTCCCCTTGGGATTTTAAAAAACTCCCACACAAAGTGCTCCTTGGGTTTATAGGGGATATTATCTTCTGGCAGGAACTGCCTCTCCTCCTCCTCCTCCTCCTCTTCTTCTTCTTCACCACCACTGTGGTGTTGTGGTGGTCCTGGTGGTGGTGGTGGTGGTGGTTGAGATGCTCCTGCTGGTACTGTAGCCATTTCTCACTTACTACAAACAGGTCTGCAAACAGGTCTTCCTCAGTCAAAGTACAAAGTGAGAATGAGGAAAAAAGGTGGGGGCTTTCATCATTTGGAAAAAAAAACTGTTCTGAACCAATGAAAAGTGTTATTTTCAGGTCACATGACCCGACGCACTTACGCTACGCGCCCCGGGGCCGCTTACGTAGCGTGATCGTATGCGCTCGGGCGCTTCCGGGTGCGCTTACGCCGTGCGTCGTAAGACTCATCACGCGGCTACGCGATACGTCCCGATGATGTTTTCGTTCGCGGCAATAGCGCTAACGGGACGCTCACCGGTACGCGCACCAGGAGCGCTCCAGGGCAAAAAAAAAAACATGAACAATATACATAAAAAAAATAGTATTACATAAATATACAATATAGGATTCATTATAAAAAATATTATATTTCATAGCTATAGAAATTTGCTATTAAAAAACCTTTGAAATTCACTGAAAAAAACATAGGTTTGAGGCCCTATATATAGTTAGGAATTAGCATTTACAAAACCTATGAAATTCACTGAAAATACCATAGGTTTCACACCAGTTATAGTTAGGAATTAGCATTTAAAAAACCTGTTAAATTCACTGAAAAAACCATAGGTTTGACACGTTATAGTTAGCTGGAAATTTTACTGACATAAAACCATTGAAATTCCCACGTTATAGTTAGTTGGACTCACTATAACTTGCGCGCCTGCAATGCACTGCTGATGACGTCACATATTACATCACTCATGACATGGTCAGTGACATAACTCATGACATCACTGATGACACCATCCTTGTGACAGAGTGACAGACCTCCTTTCAGTGTAATGTAACCCTTGAAACACATATTCAAAAATAGAAACTAAAATTTTCAAAAAAATGGAGATACCCATACTAGTTACAACAACCAATTCAGTAATTCCACCATCTATATACACATCCACTCATTCACCAACAGTTCTATATAGTCACTCATACATATACTCACTCATCATATGTAGTGATACACCTATACATCCTGTTACACACCGACAGTCATCCAAAAGTTACTCACACACATACTCACACATGCAAATAAACTATTGAACATCCATTTATTTGCATATACAGCTATACACACACACACTACCACCTTACTTCTAAGGAACCTTACACATACTTACTCTCTTAAACAATCACTTATAGAAACACTTATTTTAACAGGAACTCTTACAATCTCTCACTCTCACATATACTCACTTATATACATCAATACTCACATATACTAGATTCAAACATATGTAGTTACTGATAAAGACACTAGTGAGACAGTCATTCACTCACTAACACACATATACACACTCATCCACCCATACAGTCCTGCACATATGCTGTCTTCAAAACACATACAAACAGTGAGTCCGCCATTGATGCATCTATGTGCTAAGTAATACCCCCACCAAACCATACAGACACTCATACTGATACTAAAAAAAAATCTAATAACCCATATACACACACATGTAGCTACTCACCAACCCATGGAGCCACTTATACACAAAGTGAAACACTGATACATATATTTAAATATTTAAACATTACTCGCTAATATATGTATTCACTAAGATACACATAATAAGCCAGTTAACCAATCAATTGTTTAAAAAAAAAACATCCATTTAGACACTTATTTAAACATTTATTCTTCCATCGACCTTTACATATACATATATAAAACATATTTATTTTTCAGAAAGACACACATTCACTGGATGGTGTCATCAGTGATGTCATGAATGATGTCACTGACCATGTCATGAGTGATGTAATATGTGACGTCATCAGCAGTGCATTGCAGGCGCGCAAGATATAGTGAGTCCAACTAACTATAACGTGGGAATTTCAATGGTTTTATGTCAGTAAAATTTCCAGCTAACTATAACTGGTGTCAAACCTATGGTTTTTTCAGTGTGTGTATATATATATATATATTCCCACCACCGCTGGTTAGGAGATAAGCTGACGTGGGCGGTCCTGTTGCAGCCACCAGCTGGCTGTGTAAATTAACTCCACAACGCATCAAAAATTATGATGAAGACAGGACACCCAGGGCTGCAGTTATACAGAGGTTTATTTAGCAGATGAGAAAAGTTCCACGACGCGTTTCGCCATTACGCTTGGTCACGCTCGTCTCGTGGCGTAAAACTCCATTATTTAAACGCCACACCCTAGTGCATACAATAACATCACGTAAGCATAATGGCGGCCATCTTGTAACAGGTAAAATAACTTTCCAACTGTGCAGTAAATGGTGTTCTACCTCACGAAATACATATTTAATACATCTATTGGGTCGTAAGACATAGATTGTCAAAGTCAAGTATTATTCTGCCATAGTAACAGATTACTCAAAATTATTTGCAATGCGATGCCAAGTATAAAACATAATATTTACAATGTGTTGCACAGTATTGAGCATTATCGTATTTGCACAATATCATTTAGCCTCGCTCCGCTACAGTCAATGTACTAATGCGCGGAGCAGCAGTATTGCTTGTTTCATGTAAACTACAGGCTGTCCCGTGATTGGTAGTTGCGTATTTACGTCACTCTTTGTTTATGTCTCATTATACTAGCGCGATCACAACAATCTTAGGGCAAAATGATATAGTGTTAAAGCCAACATAATATCTGTAGCTATACAAGACCCGATTAGATGAGAGAACACCATATTATTCAGACTTGCATTTCGTTTGACTCAACAATAGTGGTCATGTTGCTATAGAAACATATCACGTGTTCTAACTACAGCAATGTTGCAAAGCGTCTATCAGTTGCCAAGCAGTAGCGCCCCAGTGGGCAAAATAGACTACTATTGTTATTTAAACCATTGTGCCCCAGTGGGCAAAGTAACTCCGTTCTTGCGTAAAATTCACTTCATAAAATATTCTTGACATATTGAGTGAGCTTTCAACATATGGTCTAAATTCGTTCATAAATCCAATACAGGATAAATTGTCCACCTATTATGCTTATATTAGTTGAGTCTGAGTGCAGATCATTGGAATCAGATTCCATGTAGTGCCGCCACCACGTGATGTGTGAAATTCTGAAAATAAAATAAATTACATTAAAATCAAGAAAACCGCGGATAACAGTTCATAACAATACTTAATCATATAGATGGATTGCCAATTCTTCAGTCACATTTAAACCTTTCGGTGTCAGACATTCAAAATCCAAATTGTATTTGGACTCGAGTTTCCTGAGGGACAGTTCTAAATTGCCTCCTCTTATTCCCAAATCCACACTGTCTATTACAACCAATTGCACCAATTGCTCATTTTGCATATGCATATCCGAAAAATGCCTGGCAACAGGATATTGTTTATTGTTGTTGTGTATGGCTCGTAGGTGTTCCAGTACCCTTTTCTTTGCAGTATGTTTGGTACTGCCTACATACCATTTGTTGCACGGACAGATTAAGATATATATGCTATATGGGGTGTTACATGTCAATCGTTTGCGGATTGTGAACGTTCTTTTACTGTTTGGGACAGTTAGAGTTTTACAGTCTTTGCTGAACTTGCAAGCTTTGCATTTGCGACAGCACTTGAAGCCCACATCGCTCTTGTTGGAATTAGTCTTAGAAGTCACATCTTTCAAAAAGTTATGTGTGAAAGATTCCGGAGTAGAGGATACAATCAGAAAGTAATCAATACTGCCAAAGATGGAGTAGCTCTGAAAAATAGAGAGGAATTACTGAATCCTCGCAATAAAACAGAAGAAACTGATAAAGTTAGATTTATCACTACTTTTTCGGAACAAGCACACAATGTTCGCAAGATTTTTCAAAAACATTGGCATGTCCTTCAGACGGATACACATATAAAAAAATACCTTAATGATAACCCACAAATTACTTTCAGAAAAGGTAAATTACTAAGAGATGAACTTAGCCATAACTATGTGACTTCTAAGACTAAATAAACCGGAACAAGGTACAGTAGTATAGGTCAGGACTGAGAGGGTAAAATCCATTTCTTACATAATTGTGGGCTTCGAGTTATGAAGGGAGGCACATGATGTATCAGAACTAAACATCAGTATGACTAACTATTTTTAAGCTATTCTGTTTTAGGTTTACCCTATAATAACAGGTAAATCTCCACTAAAAGGGAAACGGCTCATCAGTTTAAAAAGATAAACACTGATAAGAACCTGTTCAACCACAAACTAAAATTGCCATTCAGAGAAATAAAACTGAAAGAGAGGGAGTCCTTTTTATTTCTTTCGGAATAGAGCAACACAATGGACCTTTGTTATACAATGAAGCAGCATGAAAGACTAGTCTAAGATTGTTTTGCTTGAGTTTTGTTTGAGTTTTGTTTAGGTATGTCACTAATAATTGTTTCTTCTTCCTTTTGTTTCCTCTGTTTTTGTGTGCTTAGATTAAATTTGCTTGGTTTAAACACTGTAGATAATCTGAAAATAATGAAATCATATGTGATCTTTTGGAAGTGTTTATTATTTCATTGGTTAAGTGACTGCATCATAAAAATCTTGGCTAATATGTACTGTCACATTTACCCACAGACTGGGTAAAATCCTTTTCTCACAAGTCAATATTGATAGCAGGTCACCCGACAAACACCCCTGGCTTTAAACATTCAATGCAAGGTGTGTGCTGTCCTTATGCACATGGCATAGTGCTGAGAACATGAAACAAGACTTCCCATTTGGCAATAAAATCTGTATCTGTAATGTGTCCCCTTGGTATATGTGATACCTTTAGATAATCCTGGCTTTTTACCCAAATGCACTTTATTGCTGGGGGTTTTGAGACCATAGTTACAATGTTGACAGAATCATTTCAAGTCCCAGAATACAATGTGATGTCTGTTAAGATGTTAGCACTGACAAACTGAGACATTTGCTAAGGGAGCACTTGGCAGCTATGAATGTTCTTTTTGCGTACAACAGCAGCACCACATTAATGTAGTCAGGTGAAGAGTGCAGAAAAGCAGCGTCACACATGCTTAAAGTATCAAGTTTCATGTACCTTAGACAGCAGGACAACCACTGAATCTGGTGTAATTCAAAATTGTAAAGGTTTCACAAGGTACCATGCTGTTGGCTGGGTTGACCACCCCACCTCCGTAAGGAATAGGTCAGTGATGCCCAACTCTGTTCACAATTGTGTTTATTAAAACATTTGAATAGAGGGATCTTACATTTATAATCTTTTAATAGTCCTATAAACCAGACAGAGTCCTGACAGAGTGAGAGTGTGAGTTAGAGATGTTTGAAAGTGCAATACACAGACTTTCTATGCTTAAAACTGTCTAACATAAGTACATTGGGCACAATGTCAATGGAAAGACAGTTCATACCCTACATTACTTATACAGTTCAATACAGTGGGATTTGTAAAGCACACAGCTGCCCAACTAGGCTGCTCGGCGCTAAAAGCATAGATAAGCTTTTTACACCTAGCTCATTTACTAAACAGCCACATCTTCAGTTGTTAACTAAACTGTAGTTCATTAGAGATCTGACTGAGGTCAGTATGTCTCTATCGAGTATAGTAAACTTAATTGTGTGTGCCAGCTAACTCCGAGGTCACTAGAAACTTTCTTGAATAAACTAGAAGGGATTAGTCTCTGACAACCGCATAAACATGACAACTTTGTTTCCCCTAGAACCGGAACAATATCTTCAGAGTCGTGGAAACAATAGATAACTATTTCACCCCCCTAGTCACTCACTCAGTCGTGCATGCTTCATTTCTACAGAGTTGCATAAAAATAGAGAGACGGGCGTTTCAATAAAAAGGGTTTATTGAACAGGCTTCTTTCTCATGCAAGAGAGGTGAACTGCTACAATAGTTAGACAGAATGTGAAGTATAATGCGTACAGCCTAAACAGTAATCTAAAATAAAACTGTAAATGCATTGTCTGTTGCTATGACATATAAAAATACATACATAAATAATGCAGGCTAAAATACTCAACTGGTGCTTCTAAAATACGCCTACCCCAATGTACCTAACCTAGGTCTAGTACCAGGGGAGAAGTAGGTGTTGTTTCTGCTATAGTTTAGTTTTCGCCAAGAATTGCTGAAGGTTTCTCTAGGTTCTAATCAGCTCCATACCTTGGAATGAGAGAGGTTGGTATCTCTTTCTCGGGACTCGACTTCCCAAAACCCCGCAAGGGGAGTCAGAAACACTGGCGCTGGATTCTCGGCAGGAGGATGACAGCTTCTGGTCAGCTCGTCAGCTGGGGAGTTGGCTTTCTTCGGCACTTGCTGTGGCGAGCTGAGTTATGCAAGTAGGTAGTCGAACTGCACCGAACCACACTGTGCTTTGCCATAGCAAGTGAAGGTATATTTATACCTTGAATGTGTTTAGGAATGCCAGTATTGACGTAAAAGTCAGGCATATGAATGTCATGAATTAACCCCTAAGGAATAGATGTTCATGCATAATAAATTAGTTCTTGGAGAAATCAATATCCAAGCAGAAGGCTTAAGAGTCTGGTTTTCCAGGAACTTTATGTGATGTAGATGAACGATATAAGTAGCCATGCCTGTATTTGGGTAGCATGGACTGTGCCTAAATAAGGACTGGATTTCTATGCCTATATAACGGCAATGTGAAATTATTCCTATATAAGGGCATGAATCATAAAATGCATACGTAATCTAAATCGATACACAAAATAGCGTCCACTCTTCGATGTGCAGTGAAACCTGGGCTTGGAAAACAGGAGGTCATCCTTAGGTCTAAGATCCCGAGCAGGCGGTCAGTCCTGTCCCTAAACGAAGTAACAAAAAACCTGGGCATAAATTTGGATCTCAACCTCTCTATGAAAGAGCACAGATCCATGATTTGTTGAAGCTGCTTGGCAGCCATGCAATTACTAAAAAGAGCTTTCCTTTGGCTCCCTCCAGCTTCCAGGAAATCTCTAGTGCATGCTTTAATCACAAGTCGTTTAGACTGCAGCAATGCTTTACTGGCTGCTGCAAACAAGACTTTGTTGCCCAAATTATAAGTGGTACAGAACATGGCAGCCAGACTGGTTTGAAATCTTCCACCTGGACCAACTTCTGTCCCGATTCTAAGCTCTTTGCACTGGTTACCCATCAGGAAATGGCTCATCTTTAAGATATGCTGTTTTACACATAAGTCACTAAATGGAATGGCCCATCCTACCTACAAATCAGGCTCAGACAGCATAACCCAACTAGACTGTTAAGATCTATAGACAAAGCGTTTTTTTCAAATTCCGCTTATCTGCACTGCAAGATATGGCACAAGAGCATTCTCCTATCTCACTCCCTTCCATTGGAACAAACTACCTCTACATATAATACTATGCTCGGAGTTTGAAAAGTTAAAGAAACCTTTTAAAAACATGGATATTCTAGTCGATTGGTTAAGCTCAGTTGGTAGTGCTTACTTGTATTAGCCTAGCACTGAGATATTCCTTTGGGCAATGATTTGTTTATGCGCTATATCAATTGCAGGTAACATAGCATAAAAATACAGCCTACTTCTCCCTAAAATACATGTGTGTTTTATAACAATCACTTTAAAAAAACATGTTTTGTGGTAACGGGGCCTGGACGGCCAAGATGGCTAATGTATTCTTCGGAGCTCCCATCCAGCTCCTGTGGTGTAGTGATCTTCAGGTTGGGTTGATGCCTGGCTCTGAGAATCCACTGAGTTTTGGAAGGACAGGGTGAGTCGTTTGGGACCGAGGAACCAGGAGAAACATTGTTCCCGAGCGTGGTGACAGAGGACCGCACTGACGAGATGGCAGACCGGTACTGAGGATCAGGTCCTGTGTGCACTATGTGGCCTGGTGGTGCTTGTTGTCCCCGAGTGCTGGTATGAAGATCCTCCAGGAGTGCAGACTGACCAAGCAGTTCCAACCGGGTAGGCCCACCTCATTAACACATAAGGGGAGGAGACCGGCACCCGCATACCACCCCGATCGGAGGCGGAGTGAACTGGGGGCATCGCTGAGAGGCTCGCCTGCTGAGGTGCCGCTTTGAGTCTGACTGCAAAGGTGGGGGTCGGGGGTGGGAGGGGAGTGAGGTGTGCGCTCTTGCTCCTGGGCTGGGCCCGAGTTAGTTCTGTTTGATTTAGAGGCTCGGGTGACTGATGATGAAAAACATGGAGGGAAGTTTAAAGTGGGGTGACTTGAGGGGTCGGGGTTTTCTTTGGTTGTTTGGTTGCTTTGTATTTTATTGTTGCTCAGCCGCTCCTAGTACTAAACTTGCACTTCACAAACTCTCATTACAAACTTGGTAATCCCCACTACGGTCCCTATTTATATCATCTTTTCGGCACCAGAGGACCGTTTGCATCCTACAATGTCCCATTCCACTCCCGGCCATCACCGCTGCAATACTTGCCTTCATGGTAATGATTTGAAACATTAATGGGCTTCTGGACTGGATTAAGAGAGGGCGGTACAGTTTGTGCGCCAACTTACTCTGGCAATCCTAATGCTACAAGAGACTCACCAACAAGGTACCAGCTGCCCGTTCCTGGCCTGCTGTGGATACGACTGAGTGTTCCATGCTTGTTGTTCCCAAGGTTAAAGAGGGATGGTCATACTCCTTCACAAAACCTTGCCCCTAGTGATCTCCGGGGTGTCCAGAGATGCATGTGGAAAGTTCCATGGAGGGTAACCCCTACAATTTGATATGTGTGCGCAATCCCCCCTCCCCCACCAACCTGTCATGGCTCGGTCTACTTTGGTGGTGAGCCTCGGAAAGCTTATAATTGCCCTACCACAAGGCGTGGCGATTGTAGGGTGAGATTTCAATGATATCATGACTGAATAAGACTGGTACATCCCCTCTGATGCATCACAGAGCACGGGGGATACTGTCTGACTGGGCTACCGGACTGGGACTTAGGTCCTGCTAAAATCGGGCTGCCTACCAGACCAGTGTGACTCATACTGCCCAAACTGCCTTATCAACACGGTGGTCAAAATGATTATCTACCCGCCTCTGTAGGAACCACCCGGACCAGTGTGGTTTCATCCCACACCGTAGCACAAGACACTGTATCAGAAGGGTTCTCCAGGCTCTAGCTCTCATTCAGTCACTAGGAGGCCCAGCAGCATTTCTGCTTATTGATTTTGATAAAACATAAGATACCCTGCATTGGTCGTTTTTGGATGAAACCCTTAGCCAGATGGGCTTTGGTCCACAATGCCGGGCCTACATCAGGGTCATGTATGCGGCCCCGCAGGCACAAGTGAGAATAAATGGATCCTTATCCCGTAGATTTCCCATCAGACGGGGCACTAGGCAGGGATGTCCCCTCTCCTCCTTTTTGCACGAACCGTTCAGCCACTGGTGGCCTGGGTGCTTTGCGGTGCACAGATATGGGACTTTCACTGGGGGCTGGGGAAGGAGGACAGGATCGCCCTATACACGGACGACGAACTGCTCTTCCTTTACCGGCCAGCAGAGATGTGCCCTTGCTTGATTCGCATCCAGAACACCTTTGGCTTGGATTTTGGCCTGCGGGTCAACTAGGATAAATCCCAATAAGATGAGACCTGGCATCCAAGGATCCCCATACGCTGTCTTAGATTTCTTTACCTGGCAGTGCATATATCCTGGGAGCAGGAACTCACCTGGAGCGTCAACCTCCGCCCCATGCCACATAGAGCCTGGGAGGGCACCCGATGGGACAAGCTGCCCCTTAATCTCATGGGCAGGATAGCCCTCTTTAAGCAGATGATTCTCCCGGGGCTGCTCTATTCTCTCCAGAACTTTCCCCTCCACATTCTGCAGACCTGGTTCATACCAGGATATAGCCAAAATATGGAACTGCCCTACTGCTCCTGCCATCGTAGCTTGGAAGAAAGGTATGGATTAGTGCGCTGAGCTCGTTAGGCGGTTCATATGGGTAAATAAGCCTCGGGAGACGCATTTGATTAATGCATCTGCGTCGTATACGACTGGGGACTTTCCATGTCTGATATCCATTCATACTACTGTTGGCACACACCATGATAGTGAATGACTGATTACACAAGGGCTGGGAGGACCCAGCATACCGAGGAGAGTTAGCTATAATAAAACCGGAAAACAAGGAGTATCTTTTATGGAGCGCTGATCCTGGAACCGACCCGGGATGGTGTACCAAGTGTGGATTGCGACGTTGCAGTGGACGGAATGGGACTGCAGGCTCAGGCTGGAGATACCCCTGTGGGTGGGCCTTTGGGTGGTGTTCATGATGACCCTCGTAGGATTCCATTGGTGGGACCACATTGGGATATCGCGATTGGGAGATGTATTGGACAGAAACCATATTAAATCCTTTCAGAATCTTCAGTCTAAGTTGCATATGCATAAATCCCAGTGGTTTCGATACTTACAACTTAAGCATGCTCTTTCCGAGTACAAGGACTAGCTGGGGGAGGTCCCGGAATACAGCCCAATCGAGCGGAATACAGCCCACTCGAGTGGAAGGTACTTATGGGTTCCCTGGAAAAAGGGGTGATTTCAAAATTCCATAAAACCTTCGTTACACATTCCCATGACCTGCTGGGACCACTGAAGGCGAGGTAGGAGGAGTGGGTAGGCCCCTGGGATGAGGTGGACTGGAGGGATGCCTGTATGGCACCCTGCACTCTGGCAATCTCTCCACGGCTTAGGCTCATACCGTTGAAATATCTCCCATCAAGTTTACTTCACACCCTACTGTCCCTGGAAGGCCCAGGTCCACCCCTCCTCTACATGCATTAGGATCCCGGAGCCCAGAGGGGATTTTTACCATACGGTATGGGCCTGCCCTGTCATGCTGCATATTGGTAAAATATTCTCTACATTTTTCCCGTCTAGTGAGACTACACATCTACGCAAACCCTAGACACGCTATACTCTGCATTTTGGAGGACATGTGGGGACCGTGGGGGGTGTCAGGACGCTGGTGGGGCTGGGCACATTGCTGGCCAAAAGGGATATAGCCAAAATATGGAACTCCCCTACTGCTCCTGCCATTGTAGCTTGGAAGAAAGGTATGCCCGAAGATGGAAGATAAAATATATACAACACGAGGGTATCCATGTGCACATTGTTTTTACCTTGTGAAAGCAACTATTGTTGTAATTAAAACCAATAAACATTTTCTTATTAAAAAAACTTGTTATGTAAATAGTAAAAAAAAAATGTTTTTGTCTATTTTAGGGGTTAGTCAGCTGAATAAACACTCATAAGCACAGAGTTCCAAAGGTTTGACAAATATTGAGAAAACACCACTTAAATTCACAAAATATAAATATCGATAGTAGGGCAGCCTAACTGTTATGCAGGCGGGAATACCGGAATAGACCTATTCACAATAAATTTAAAAAAAACAAAGATTTGCTGTGAAATTTCAACAGCAGGACTCCTTGGACAATACAGTATTTATTGGTATAGAATATTTGTTACTGTTACCACTTCAATTCCACTGATACATCATGCCTGCAGGAAGATCTCCAGTGAATATGGCAATAATGACACCCACACTGGTTGGTGAGCCAGTCATGGTATTCGCATCTCATGGGGGACATCTATTGTCCTGTACAAGAAGTTACGTTTTGCACAGATACATTGATTAGGAAACTGCTTGCCGCCGGGGTCGCAGCGTCCAATTTAGTAGCCTGGCTCCTTTTGTTTGACTTCTTCTAGGATCACTAAAATGCATGCAAGTTCTTGGAGAAACAAGAAGCCCTATTGTAAGGGCACATTATTCAGTTAAGTTGGGGCAATTTGTTTTATAGTGTTAGAATAGGTAGTGACATACATTCTGCTGCATTTGCCTGACAGGGGTCTGTTGTACTAGTCAGTAAAAGCACATTTTGAGGCTTTTTTGTGTTACAAGTCAGAACAAAATGGATCTCTCTATAGAGCTTTTAGACAGACTTATTTAGGCAGTGATGTCAACTCGAGCTCACCTTTTGAACTCATACTTAAATGTACCCTTGGAGAAGGGTCTCAGAAAGTGATGTTTTAAATCTTGTTACAAATCTCTGAATTGAGAAGTGTTAGTGAATTGTAACACCTCCATGTTAAAGAGGACTTTATAGGGTCTCATAGCAGTTAGGTCATTGTTTGCAGATAGCCAAGATTTATAGCTAAGCATTTTGCTTTTGTCATGAATTAAATATTTTTCAGTGACTAGTAGAGAGCAATCTAGAGGTGTTCATAGTTAAATAGAAGTCAGGATATAGTTACTATTTTAGATACATAAAACCTAATATATCAGAGTAAATTATATTGCTTTCTTTTACACGCTATCACACGGATACAGCACTTTCAAAGTTAGAGACTGGCAAATGTGTAGTAAAATGTCTACAGCTACATTATAGATAAACTACAAAGTAGCCGTATTGAAGATCAGGAGCGTGTTCCTGAAGTAGAGTATCTACAGTTGATGACTTCTTGGGAAGTCTTCCTGTACAAGAAATATGTAGAGCTACAGCACGGAGCTCAGTCCATACTTGTGCAAGGTTTTATTTTCATTTGTTCACTCTTAAATGAGGACACCCACACTTAAAAATGGAATTAGGTCACCTCTACAGTCAGTCCCTCTTTCACTGGTAGAGCAAGGATGCAACTTTGTAGTCTTTGCATAGCTTGGGATCATGCACACATTGCAAAATGCAGTAGAGTTACTTGCCTTTCGTAGTAGATTTGCACCTTAGTACTAGATTCAAGTGATGCCAACTCCCACATCTCTGCAGCAATCTCCAAAAGTGTGTGGAAGTATTCACAGGTGGCTCAAATGCAGACCAATAGAAAAGCTGCCAGCTTGCTGAAAAACTTAATCTGATCGCCTTTCTCTCACACTTCTTCTTCCATCGCGCAGCTGTGCGCTACTTCCCATAACCTGATAACCGCACCTCGGCGGTCATCACACACAACATGGTAATACTTCCCACATAGGTTCAAAACAAAGGCTACATCCTTCCATCTACACACCGTACATGGCATAGCATGCTACCCATGTAGGTAAGTGCTTCAGCACCTCATTGGGGGTAGTAATCGCAAAATAAATGTTGCAATACAATATAATAACCAATAGGCATAATCTACCTGAAATTAATGCTAATGCTTAACGTATTGGGAGCCTAGATGACTGCATAAAGGAGTCTCAATGCGACCCCGAAAGCCGTGCCTTTGAGTCTTTAGATCATGTTGTTCTTCCCTCCTGGCATGGTCTTGGACTTCTAAGGGTCCTCATAACTAATGTCTACGCTTAAGCCCAGTAATGCGTGGTTGTGCACCAGGGTTTACTGATGTATGACTGACTTTCCTGTACATCTAAGTTTGTGCTGCACATTTACGAGGCAACTTTTTGATTGGTGAAATTGATAATTCCTAAATTTCTACTATTGCTGCCGTCAGACTCATGAAGTGTTAATGATGGAAATGACACACTAATGCAATGCTTCATTTTTGCCAGATATAACATCTAACTGTATATGTAAAAGCAATAAAGTTTGTTTTAAAAAAAAGTGTCAACGATGGAAAACAGGCTCCATCCATGTTTGTTGCATGCTCAGTACCATCGTGTAAAATCTTGCTTTTTTCGGCTATGATAGTTGAGTAATGCCTCTGTCTTTCACTCCTTCTGAAGGTGAGGCTGGTGCAGTCCTCTCCCGCCAGTTCCCAATTCAAAGCCACGTTCCAGGAGTCTCACCAGTTGTACAAGCGCTACCAGATGACAGTGCATGGGGATCCGCCTGATAAGCCGACCGTCAGCCAGGTCAGAGCCTTCGATAGGTGTCCGTTCCGTGCATCAAGTGAACCCTTTGGTTTCCCAAATACTTAGTGTAGGTTCTGTTTGTGAATCGCTCTGTTAATGTACTGTTAAATGATAGGAAAGTGAGTGTGTGGGGAAGAAAACAATAAGTAGAGCTTTATTTTTTTCCGACAGACAGAAGTGTTTGATTCTATGTGGAGAGCCAATGAATGAAGCTCTTCAATAATCTAATCATCTTTCTCCTGGGACGCGGGCCTATAAGAACTATCTACTGCTGCTCTCGCCGTAGCCACAGTGTACCCTCTCCTTATTCCTTTGGAATTCTCTCCAGAGTTTGAACGTGCATCTCCACTGCTCAGGAATGTCCCACCCCATAGGAAAGGCATTCCTCTGTCTATAGAAGTAATTATTTAGGCAAGGTCCTAGCCTGCTACCCTCCGCTCCAACATGTTCTACTCAGTCCATCCAATATTCCTGTTAAAAATTCCAACACACAGCCAGTAACTGAATTACTTTTCCTCATTCATGCAAGCCGGACATTTGCTGAGGCTAAAAAAGTAGTGAAGTGAACAATTAAAAGTGTTCCAAATGTATGGATTGATATAGGACTTTCAGACCATGACCCTTAAGAGGCCAAACTGTCTTCCACTGCGAAGGCTCAAGAGTCACTGTTAGGCAGATTCTATGTCCACTTTGAGCCATCCACAGGAATCTCAGGAATGAATCCTGCTGCAGGTGTCGTAGGCCTCTGTCCAATAGCAGCTGGCATACCTGCCTATAGCTTTGGATATTGCAGACTTTATCCAGCCAATTCCAGAGATAGTATGTGCCTCTCCTGCTCTTGGTATTGAAGGACGCTCTCCAGTTGCAGGTCTCTTGGGGAGTGCAGTGCTTCTATCCCATTGGCCAAGAATGGACACAAAGGAGTCTGTCTGCAGAGCTTTTGTGCAATCAGTTAGTAAGTAAAGGTGGGTGACCTTGGCTCTTTCTGCTGTTGAGTACTTGTTGGTTGATTCTGGACACACGTGGCTGAGCTTTGGAGACCGGCCCGAGGAGACCTTTCACTTGCCTTCCCTTCAGAAGCATCTTGGTGCCAGAAATAATATTTATTTCACCACCCTCTGCTTGAATTTCCCTTGCTCTGAAGGTGAGGTTAGTACCTGTCTCCATGGATGACCCAGAATTCTCATCAACCTTCTGCCAGTCTGCAGCGCTCTATGCCAAGTATCAGATGGCCATTCATAAGGATGCACCACAAGAGTGCAACGATATAGAGGTATGCTTCCCAAATGCAGCATGCATGCTCTTCTCTTCTTTTACAATGTTTTGTGTTCTGAGGTCTGAATTGCATTGAGGATGAATGAGGCAGAATGTTGCTGTTGCCTCTAAAGTTCACTCTGGCTCAGTTCAGAAAGAGTGCTTGTGATTGAATCTGGGCGAGTGCCATATTAAAAAATCTCACGACTTAGCTCATTTTGCATGGTTAAGTTTGATGGTGTAGGGGCGGTAAAGACCACATCTGTGGCAAACAACAGTTTGAGTAATGTTGCTTGTTTCATGATGATGATAGTGGTGGTGTGTGCTATACCCTGTAGTATTGGCATACCTTATTATTTTCTCTGGTTCTCAACATAATGGTGGTGTTAGTGGTTCTAAATCGATCTAGTTGGGAGAATATGCTTTTTAATTGTTACTTCAAAGCCCTTCATATTTGCAGCCTTTGAGTTATGTTTTAAACTTTCTTCTGAGATTATTGGATTCACACTACAATAATGCTGGCCACTCTCACCTTCAATTCCTGTTTGAAGCTGATGGATGAGGACTGGAATTATATGCCATAGGAAGCTTTTAAATGTTATGCACTGGTAAGTGTGCAACAAATTGTATACCATAACCTTAATTCCTACTTTCATGCTTTTTCCCGACTTCAAGGAGTGTACTGTTTATGTCACGGCTGTCACTGTTAGGATGAATGGACTGCAGCTGTCCTATGATCTTAGGCTCCGATCACCTACTTGTTCACATCGAGAGGCGCATTTGGGAATAGATCCGATGGTGGTAATCTGTCTGAAGGTCACCTTGAATCCTTAGGGCCCAAGGACGTTTCAGAGAGATTTGGATGGGTACCAAACATTGACAGCAGAGTGACATTATGTCGGTCCTGAAGAATGCCACAAACGTCTGGTCATCAAGGCAGAAACATGTTGACCTAGTCTTATAGGGAATATCCATATCCTTATTCCTCACACTGTCTTTTAGCTCAATCGGCTGGGGAAAACCATTCAAATGTATTTGTGCTCTGAGGCAATATTTTTAACTCATTAGTTTGATTTAATTTTTGCACTCTGCCCCTCACTCGTTTCAACATTCGATGATAAAAAACACCTCAACATCCTCTCCTGTGGGAGTGTTGTAGCCCACACTGTGTACCTTGAGGTTGCAGTGTGTAAGAGGGAACCCAATGATGAAGCATGTCACCTCTGGGTGAGTGAGGGTTCTCGTCTTTACAAAAATAATTGTTTTCCCAATTTCTCAACCAATTTTTCAACCTTGTTTTCATCTTACATTGGGTTTTGTTGGCATACCATCAGGTTACTTCTTGTGAGTATTATACCAAAGATTGGATCCAGGGCCAACCTCAGCGAATGGAGCTGTTGTGCATCGCCGAAGGCCTGGGAAAATGGTTACGCAATGGGGGGCAAGGTTGGAATCCGTTTCAAAGCTGAAGAATGAGACTGCGAAGTGGAAGTAACTGGGGCATCCCATAACTCCTAACTGTGAGAGTAGAAGGAAGAAAGAGAGCCATGATTGGATGTCATATTTTAACTTTGTTTCGACTTACCTGAGCTTCATTACTTCGATAACCATCCATCATGAGACCGGCCTTGTGATCGAAAGTGCGTTTGTGTCCTCGACCTTGAAAGTGACTCAGTCTTTTTTTTACTTTGTTCGGAGTTCCACGCAGGCGAGTTTGGCTTTGCTGTAGAACAACAAAGGTTTTGGATCCTACGTCTACCCAGCCCGGATCTCAACAACAGAGTAAACAGAACAGAATGGCTGGATAAGAAAAGTTTGTATCGTTAGTATCAGTCACGCAGTCAAAATGTACTACGTTGCCAAGGTCTTCTGTACCAAAAACAAATTTATTTAATTTTTATCTGGTTTTTAGATTTATCAAAACGCATGGGCAAACCAAAGACTGTCACGACAGTGAATACATGAATACAGTATTTACATTTATACACACATACCAATATACATTATTTACAAGGTGAAAGAAACACAATTGAATAAAGACAGTTGTAAAAGACACCCCAAAAAAAAGCAATAACGTTAATCAATATTCAAACATTAATTGCATTTATATACAGTGAGAAAATTCCTACAAAAAGCAAGGGTACAACCAGTCCATGGGGATGTGAAACCAAAGGACAGGCGGGGACAGATGGAGTAGTGCGCCTGCCTGCCTGACAACACTGTGGTTGATATTTATATTGGGTTGCACCACTAGGGTCCCAGGTGGTATTTACTTTCTCTTCCTAGGTGCACCCTTTTGAATGACCACAGGGTGGGTATGTCGACGCGTTTCGAACCGGATTGATGACGGTTCTCTTCAGGACGGGGACTGGGAACAATGAGTCTGTAACAATATACAGAGTGGGTGTCAGGGTTAAATATCATAGTTGTGTGAAAAAACTTTTAGCAATGACTCCACACCATGAGAAGACTTTTACCTGCACGTGGCAAAGAATCACGTCAGGGCTGGTATATAAATGAGCCGGGACCTGCGTTACAAGAAGGCAAGGGTAATTAAACCAAGCTTTCCCGTGGGGCGGGGGGTCATGGCGATGTGGCGCATAGCGCGTTTTAGCAGGGAACTGGATTGCAGGTTCCAGCCCTGACGTGATTTTTGACATCAGATGCTACACGTTGCACAAGCTACTCATTCAGGTAGGAATTGTTACTCGGCTCCGCAACTTACACATTTTGTCTCACACTGAAGTACTTGTCTAATCTCGCGCGCCGATTTCTGTGTGTCATTTTCAGCTTGCACATCGAAACATAGCCAATATGTAAGCAGTCCCACTCTCGTGTGTGTACCGCGTGGCGGACAACCGAACCTTAAAGAACCCGAACCGGCTAACCACAGGTACGAGCTCTTGTCCTTGATGGCACTAGGTGATATGTATCAGTATAGCCCGAAAGTTCCACCGCGGACCAGGGTGCTAAGCTCCAATTTTATATGTTTTCACAGAATCAACCCCTTCCCCGGCGATTTACCGACACCAAGGCACATTCTTTGCCACGTGCAGGTAAAAGTCTTCTCATGGTGTGGAGTCATTGCTAAAAGTTTTTTCACACAACTATGATATTTAACCCTGACACCCACTCTGTATATTTTTACAGACTCATTGTTCCCAGTCCCCGTCCTGAAGAGAACCGTCATCAATCCGGTTCGAAACGCGTCGACATACCCACCCTGTGGTCATTCAAAAGGGTGCACCTAGGAAGAGAAAGTAAATACCACCTGGGACCCTAGTGGTGCAACCCAATATAAATATCAACCACAGTGTTGTCAGGCAGGCAGGCGCACTACTCCATCTGTCCCCGCCTGTCCTTTGGTTTCACATCCCCATGGACTGGTTGTACCCTTGCTTTTTGTAGGAATTTTCTCACTGTATATAAATGCAATTAATGTTTGAATATTGATTAACGTTATTGCTTTTTTTTGGTGTGTCTTTTACAACTGTCTTTATTCAATTGTGTTTCTTTCACCTTGTAAATAATGTATATTGGTATGTGTGTATAAATGTAAATACTGTATTCATGTATTCACTGTCGTGACAGTCTTTGGTTTGCCCATGCGTTTTGATAAATCTAAAAACCAGATAAAAATTAAATAAATTTGTTTTTGGTACAGAAGACCTTGGCAACGTAGTACATTTTGACTGCGTGACTGATACTAACGATACAGAGTTTGGCTTTGCGGCAGCAGATGGACTTTCGTTTTATTTTCGCACAGCAGTCCTAGGACGCCGAGCCGTGTTTGGAGCCGAGACACCAGAGACCGACATCATGGGTGTCCATCACTGTCATCTCGTGATGACACTACCTGCATGGTTTAAAACCGTTGTTTTAGGAGGGAAGATAGTAGCACACTGAAAAGAATTTGAAAGAAAATAAGTCTGTTAAAACTGACAGGAGAGATGGACTGCGGGATCTGCGTCAGAAGATGCAGAAGGAAAGGAGCTGGGTTCAGCGTGCGGAGGTAGTGCAGCTATATTGCATGTGGAGCGGGACGGATCTGACTTGGAGCTGCACAATGCTATATACCCGTGTGCAAGGGAATTGCTTTGGGAAAAGTCTATGAATGTAGTCTGGCACTTGGGGGTATTGACAAGGTGAGAACTCTGCAGTCAGGTAGAGTCTCTACCAGAAAGGCATTGTCAAAGATAAGTAGCTTTTTTTTGTTGAACACAAGTTGGTTAAATGTGCAACTAGTATAAGATTTAAATCAAGTATGATTTAACGTGTAAAAGCAGGCTTGGGTTATGCAGTTTCCCAAAGATTTGGTGGCTGTAATCTCTGTAGAGCCAAAACGAGCAGTACAGTGCACAAGTGGCTAATATGATGACCATAATGGTCATGTGAGGAGATACTGAAACTAGTGCAGTTTGTCATTGGTTGTTTTTCAAGATGTATAGACAGACCTTTGGACATCTTGTGCTGGCTGGTCTGGTTGTTCTGGGGGTCTGTGAACATGCTTTGAAAACAGAATGCTCAGTTGATGAATGTTTGACCATTTCCAGTGTCGCAGAAGATCCATAGTCAGTAGGGGCTTAAATATGTTCTTTAATAAGTCCCACTTGAAGATGGAGTGGCGTTTAGAGCCTTACACAAGAGGTAAGAGACACCAAACAAGCATTTGCCTTGCAATAGGTCTCGCATTGGCGAGAGTTTAACATGTTGGCATTGTAAAGGTCAATTGCTTTTATTTGTTTTAAAAACTAACACATAAATAAAAGGCATTGCCATTTACAATGATAATAGCTCAAACTCTAACAACTGCGAGACCTATTGCATTGCAAATTACCGACGACGACACCATCGACCGGAGAGACATTGATGACGTCACCTCTGACGACGAACCCTCGACGACGAGCCCGCAGACGACATCGTCTATGAGTGCGCCTGTTATGCTACCACTGTCGACGACAGGACCGTCGACGAGAGACCTTCCTGCGATACTTATTTCTGCACCGTCCATGCCCCAGTCTCTCATTGAAAGACATTTCAGAGGCCTTTTCAACAGCATTATCAGTCTCTCCTCTACTACCATCCCACCTTTTAGAGGGATTCGTAGAAGATGAGGATTATGATGATGAGGGTCCATACAGAGTGGCTCATAGTCCATCTGAGCTCAACGTTAAATGCCAAGACATTGATGAGGACGATAACTACCAGGAAGAGCATTATTATCGTGAACAATATATGTCTCCACGTCATACCTATCAGTTCCATCACAGGCAGGAATCTCGTCCTAGAGAAATGGCTCATCTTCCTCCAGCACTTTTTCAAAACCTACAGGCTATGTCGGCGGGTCATCGTCAAAGATTTCCGCCTCAGCAAATTCCGACAGAGAACCCACTTCCGCAAGTAGAGGTTCCTCTTCCAGTACCAGGGCCTACTTTACCTGGTACACCGCCTCCTCCACAGGGTCCACCTGACACTAGACACCAAGACACTTCCTCCTCGGATGAAGAAGTTGAGGAAGGCGAGTTGCCTAATAAGGCAAAT
Organism: Lissotriton vulgaris; assembly: GCF_964263255.1. Lineage (NCBI taxonomy): Eukaryota > Metazoa > Chordata > Amphibia > Caudata > Salamandridae > Lissotriton > Lissotriton vulgaris. The sequence continues at coordinate 1,177,982,137 of NC_141693.1, read as the reverse complement.
GCTCCAGATCCTTGGGATGATTATATAATCAAAACACCATCTTCCCCTCCGCACTTACCCTCTGATTCTCCTCCTGAAGACATCAGAGGATTTCATAATTTGATGCAGAGAGCAGCCACTAGGATCTAGCTCCCTATTACTGTCAAACAAACAGACTGCTTTTTGCATGATTTTAAAGAGGATACTAGAAAGAGCATACGCTTTGTTCCTATCATTGATTACATCTGGCAGGAGGGTGTAAAAATCATGAAGATGCCAGCATCCATACAGGCAGTGCTACCTCCTATAGAGAAAAAATACTGGGCCCCAAGAGAACAGTCCATCGTGCCTCATAGGTCACCCGAGGCCAGATTCGGTCATATCACAGGCTGCACAGAGGCGTTCGAAAAGCCCTGCAATACCTATTACCACGCCTCCAGACAAAGGGGGGCTTCATATGGACCTTATGGGGAAGAAATTCTCTTCTATGGCAGCGGCATCAATTAGAGCTGCTAATGCTTTGGCAATCATTGGCCGGTATCACCGCCAAATGTGGTCCGATATAGCGGGATTGATCGATCTTATCGAGGCCCGGAATATGTTATTGGAGGGTGAGCGAGCTGCCACCGAAACAATTGATTGTGCGTTGGACATCGCCAACACAAGATTTCGGCAATTAGCTGGGGCACCAGTTCATCGACGTCAGGGTTGGCTTAAAGCGACCACTTACAGACCTGAGGTTCCGACGAAGATCCTGGACATGGCGAACAATGGGGATTTACTGTTCGGGAAACCTATTGATGATGCACTTTTAGCAATTAAAAATGACACGGACACCGCAAAATCTTTAGGTGCTCTACAATATAGACTTATACCTTGCCGAGGAGCCAGAGGGTGAGGATTCACTACATATCGGGGTGGCTATCAGTCGAATCAACAGTATAGTCAATACCAACCTCAATATCGCCATTCTTACCGTCAGTCTTCTTCGGCTGGTTTCTAGCACCAGGGAGGCCGTAAGCGAACACAGCAACAAGGCTGTGACTCTGCCAGGAAACAATGAGCTTCTCGGGGTGCCAGTCAACTTGACCTCCCTACCCGTGGGTGCGGACATTTCTGCTTGTGCACCGCGATGGTAGATCACTTCAGACCGCTGGGTACTAGACCTACTCACCAATGGTCACACACTGGAATTTGTCCAAAAACCACCTACCACTCCTCCCAGGGGTCCTCCTCCCCCTCGTCTTCACATATTGCGCAAAGAAGTATTGATCAAGTGAGCCTTCAAAAATTGGCGACAACCATTTAAAAAAGTCAGTTTTTGTTCGGATATTCAAATCGGTCCCAGGAATGTGCTCTTCGGCAATCAACTTGATCCCTTTAGCGCGGCTCAAGATGAGACCTCTTCAAGAAGAGTTACAGAAACAATGGCAACAAGCATTTGGATCTTTTGAGGACGTTATCCAAATAACTGCACGTATGGTGGTCCCAAACAGACGCCTCCATGGAAGGATGGGGAGGTCTTCTGTAGGATTTGCAAATCCAGGGAAAGTGGTCTCAGATACAGAAGCATCAACACATCAACAGTTTGGAGCTTAACATATTTTTGTCTCTTCAGGCTTAACTTTCAAGGATACGTTATGGTGAGCTTGCCCCAAACAGCAAATCTTGCCCAAGGTCTCACCTTTCTGCAAAACATCCCAGACTTTTACAGGCTTCTGTAGTCAATACAAAGTCTGGGATAATAATTGTGATGCTAAGCATTATAAAACAAAACCAAAGCATTTATTCAAATGTCTATAATTGGAACAAGTCATGATTTCACACTCTTTGACACTGCATCGCGGTTGCTGGTTTGGTGACAGAATGGACCCACGTGTCTTCATACATTCACACCAGGGCCATCGAAACTAAACGGTAAATAAAAAAATACCATAGCAGTATGTATGAAAGAGAAAGTAAGGTCTAGGCCTCATCTCCTTTTGTAGCCTATCTCCCTCTTTTTGTAAAAGAGACCAAACCTTTGCAACAATCAATCAGATTAGCCTCACCCCATAGAACCCTCAGGAGAGAGCCTCAGATTTTCTACCACACATTGTGCTAAGGGAGTCTCCACTGAGCTCTGCTCAGTTTTCTCTTCAATTGGATTTTGACACCCTTTTTTATCTTCAGGATGTCTGAAAAGAAAGCTTTATTCAAAGCCTGTGCTGCAACTCAAAGAAGAGACTTTATGTGGAGGATAACCATAAAGATTGTATTTATTACTTATACCCAGACCACAAAGCCACTGAGTGCAAAATCTGCAGGACCTTCTCAACTAAGACTCTGAGAGACCGGGAAGGAAGACTTCTGACTTGGCTACAGAAAATGAAGTCTCATAAAGAGGTTCTGTCGAGTGATGGTGAGGATTCCTCTTCAGCAACATCTTTGAGAAGGTCTACAAAAAAGGGTAGGTCTTCCCCTTCTACTTCAGCCGAACCTCCTGCTAAAGCCTCTCAAAAGACCTCTGAAAGGACTAAAAGGCTTAGTCCCAGAAAATCTCCTCACCACCCAAAGGAGAAAGAGGGACATCTTCCTGAGGTATCAAATGGAAAAAAGGCAAGTCAAGGCCTTTCTATTGCCTCTTCGCCATCAGAAAAGGAGAAGATCTTTAAGAAAACTTTGAGTTCACCTCAGGAAGCGAAACGAGAAAAGAAAATTCGTCCGTCGACAACAATCTCCTTAGGTACGTCGACGACGACGTCAGAGGCACAAGTGGTTTCGATTTCTGCTCCGTCGACGGGCCCGTCGTCGAGAGCTTCGCCGGCGACATCATCGACGATGACTGCGTCGACGTTACTTCCTGCGTCGACGAGACTGACAACGTCGACGGTCATGTCGCCGACGATAGTGTCGACGGCAACGAGAACGACTACGTCGATGGCTACTGCAACGATTATCCTGACTTCGACCTCGTCGACGATCAGCCCTCTGTCGACGATTACTTCGCCGTCGACTACGCTTCCAGTGGCGATGATTCCCTTGTCTACGACACCGTCGACGACACAGTTGATGATCCAAAAAGTAAAAATTTCCATCAGGAAAAGACTAATAACACCGGAAATGACATCACCCCGTAGGGTAACACCATTGCCTCCACCTCTTCTGCTGGAGGAGGAATATTCTGATGATGAGGAAAATCCATATGGGGATGCATATAGTCCTTCTCAACTTCAAGTGAAGTATCAGGACTCGGATTCAGATGATTATTTCCTGGATCAACATCATCCAGAATCTCAACTCTCTCCTCAGGTCTCACATCAGCAAACACCTGGCCACGGTATGGTGGCCATGCTGTCTTCATTAATAAACGACCTGCAGTTGATGTTATTAGATTATAAGAAGAGGTTCTCATCTCTGACTTCTGAAACCATTCAGCCTCCTCTGCCTCCGCAAGCTTCACCTACTCCTGTGGCATCAACCTCTCAGAGGCAAAGTGAGCAGCCTGGACATGATGTGATTACAGTGCCTGATGTTGATGATGACTCTTCAGATGAGGACCAAGATAGAGAACATGTTCAAAATCCTGACACAGAATGGGATGATTGTTATCCCAGACCTAGCATCACCAACTCCGGATCCTGTTGATTCGCCTCCAGTGGACAGAGAGGGCTTCCATAACCTTATGGAAAGGGCTTCTAAACGATTTGGCCTTCCTGTTCCTGTCTTACAGTCAGACGGTTCCCTCTACGATTTCAAAGAGCCCTACAAGAAATCGATCTGTTCCATACCAATAGTAGAACATGTTTGGAATGAGGGAAAGAAAGTGATGCAGTCTCCAGCTACCGTAACTCCGGTTCTACCGCGGCAGGAGAAGAAATATAAGGCCCCAGATGACAGTCCTGCAGGTCTTATTGGTCAGCCTAAACCGGACTCTGTTATTTCCCAGGCGGCCCAAAGAAAATCAAGGAACCCGACGGCACCCCTGGCAGCACCGCCAGACAGAGAAGGCAGGCGCTTGGATAATGTAGGGAAGAGCTTCTCTTCTATGTCTAGCCTTCTGGTTAGGGCCTTGAACGCACTCGCAATTTTGGGATGATATGATCTCCACATGTGGTGCGATCTCTCTCCTTTCATTGAACAGCTTCCAGAGAGTGCCAAGACGAAAGCGACAAAGATTCTAGAGGAAGGGGAAAGATCTTCATCGGAAATTATAGATTGTACAATGGACATTGCTACAATGGCTTTTCGTGCCTTAGCGGGATCAGCGGTCCTGAGGCGTCAAGGTTGGCTGAGATGTACCTGGTTTCGCCAAGAGGTACAGAATAAAATCCTGGATCTGCCGTTTGATGGAAACATGCTGTTTGGCAAGCATGTAGATGACACTTTGCAGGACATTAAAAAGGACACCGAAACGGCAAAATCCTTGGGCACGCTTCAATACCGAAAGGTGCCTTTCTGGGGCGCAAGAGGCAAAGGATTCTCTACTTATAGGGGAGGCTATCAGCAACAATACTCCTATTTGCAATACTCTCAATCATTCAAGCCTCAGTACTCTCAGCGGCAAAATCAATCGGCGCCTTTCTCTCACCAATCTTCCAGAGGTAGACAGGGGCGTAAGGGTAGAGATACCTCTAAACGCCAATAGCGGCTTCCTGGCTCTGCCTACTGGTCCTTCACCTCTTCTTCCAAAGATATGGGGAAGGATTACAAACGTTCTCGATTGCTGGAAGATCATAACAACAGATCAGTGGGTCCTACAGATCATTCAATTTGGCCATACATTAGAATTTCAAAACCTACCACCTCCAAGAGCCCCTCGCGCCACAGAATCAAATTATCTGCACTTTCTCCGTCTCGAAGTCTCTCATTTACTCACCAAGGGAACGATAGAACCAGTGCCACTCTCGCAAAGAGGAAAAGGATTCTATTCCAGATTTTTTCTCATTCAGAAGATGGAAGAAAAGTGGCGCCCAATCTTAGATCTGAGGGAGCTAAACACCTTTCTCATAAAACTCTCCTTTCGAATGATCTCTCTTCAAGACGTCTAACGTCTTCTAAACCCAGGGGATTATATGGCAACTCTGGATCTCCAGGACGCTTATTTCCACGTTCCGATCCACCCAGCTCACAGGAAATTCTTACGCTTCACAGTAGCAAAGAGCCACTTTCAGTTCAAGGTCCTGCCCTTCGGGCTCAGATCCGCTCTGCGGAATTTCACAAAGGTATTAGCTCCGGTAGCGGCATTCTTAAGGAAACAATCGCTCGAAGTTTTCCCTTACCTAGACGATTGGTTGATAAAGGCACTGTCTTCTCAGACAACGTCAAAGGCAGTCGAGAATTGCATCCAACTTTTCAGATGCCTGGGTCTGCGTCTCAACATGGTCAAGTCAGTCGTTGTTCCATCCAGAAGGGTCAAGTTCCTGGGCTCCATTCTGGATACAAAGAATTGCAAAGCTTTTCCTTCAGAAGAGAGGCAGAAAAAGTTAATCTCCTCAGCAATCGGGTTATAAGGAAGAAGATCCCTGTCAGTTGGTCTTTAGAAGTCTTTTCTAGGATTGATATCATCTTGCATACCATTAGTTCCGCATTGCAGACTACGAATGCGCCCCTTACAAGAACAGCTAGACATGCAATGGCGCCATGTGGAAGGCTCTTTCGAGGACAAGATAAAGGGCACTCCTCTTATTCGGAAAGCAGCAGGTTGGTGGGCTGTCAAGAAGAATATCTCGAAAGGTCTCTCTTTCAGAATTATTCCATCCCCTCTGGTTCTAATCACAGACGCATCAATGGAAGGCTGGGGCGCAGCCTTACAAGATCTCCAAGTAAGCAATCACTGGAAGGCAGAAGAGCGTTGCCTTCATATCACTCTCTTGGAACTCAGAGCGATTCGCCTAGCCTTGCAGGCTTTCAAACCGAGGGTTCAAAAAACAACTGCGCTGGTCAGGACGGACAACACAACGGCCACGCGTTACATAAAAAAGCAGGGTGGTACAAGATCCCTTCCGCTCTCAAAAGAAGCCCAGATGTTATGGGAATGGGCGATTCTCCACAATGTAGTGCTTTCAGAAGAGCACCTACCAGGCACTCTCAACACAACAGCAGACACCCTGAGTCGTCTAACATCTTCCTGTCACAAGTGGGAATTAGATCAAGACACTCTGGAGGAAGTTTTTTGGCGTTTGGGTACTCCAGCAATAGACCTGTTTGCGACTCCAGAAAACAGGAAATGCCAACTCTATGCAAGCAGGGATCGCCATAGAGGGTCGCTGGGGAATGCTCTTTCGATGTCCTGGTTAGGCGCATTTGTTTCCGCCTTTCCGCCAATTCCCCGGCTTCTCAGGAAAATCAAGATGGAACCTTGCAGGATGATCCTAATAGCACCAGCGTGGCCTCGCCCATGCTGGTTCACGGAACTCCTCCTACTTTCCGAGGATCATCCATATCACCTTTGTCCCATCCCATCTCTGTTGACAATGTCCCAGGGACAGGTGGTTCATTCAGATCCAAGCTCTCTCCATTTGAAAGCCTGGCTCCTGAGCACAGAGAATTCCACTCTCTAGATATTCCTCAGGAATGTAGAGAGATTTTATCTCAAGCTCGCGCACCAAGTACGAAAAAGATTTACCGTGCCAAATGGAAACGTTTCTGCCTGTGGGGTCATCGGGAGCACATCCATCCATTCTCTTCAGCTCCTCATCAGATACTGCCTCACATTTTATCACTGGGTAAATCGGGCCTTTCTCATTCTTCCATCAATGTTCATCTGGCGGCTATTTTAAGGTACAGATGGTCAACTTTGGGTCCATCTCTTTGGTCAGCTAGAGTTATCAAGCAATTTCTGAAAGGTCTTTTCAGGGTTTTTCCACCAGTACGGCTGCCACCTCCGACCTGGAATCTTAATCTAGTTCTGGCTCATCTGATGAGACATCCGTTTGAGCCAATTCACAGAGCGGACTTGAAATTCTTATCTTGGAAATTAGCTCTCCTTCTGGCTCTTACCTCAGCTAGGAGAGTGGGAGAATTGCAAGCTCTCTCCATTCTGGAACCTTTTCTACAGTTCAAGAAGGATTCTATGTTTTTAAGGACCAATCCGAAATCTATCCCAAAGGTCCCTTCGGATTTCCATTTGAAGAAACCAGTGGTTCTAAAATAATTTTTTCCTCGTCCTAAGATGCCTGCAGAACGATCGCTTCATTCCTTGGATGTCCAGAGATGTCTCAAATTTTATCTTGAAAGAACGAAGGATTTTAGAAAATCTTCTCAACTTTTTGTGGCTTTTAGTGCACCTCGGAAAGGACTTCCTCTCTCAAAGCAAGGGATTTCATGCTGGATTACAAGCGCGATTAATTACTGCCACAAGACGGCAGGAAAAGCACTGGAGAGACAGGTACAAGCTCACTCTACAAGATCAGTTTCATCTTCAGCAGCTCTCTTTGCTGGAGTCCCTATAAAAGATATTTGTAGAGCAGCCACATGGAGCAGTGCCCATACCTTCACAAAACATTACTGCCTGGACTCTTTCATGAGGAGCGAAGCGGCAGTAGGACAAGCAGTACTGAGGAATCTTTTCCAGTGAAAGGTGAGCTTTCCCTTCTATCCCTCCTTCCTATGATTGCACATTTTGTATCGCATACGTTTTCCGCATGTATTGTTACAAGGTATTTATGCTTATAGGAGAATGTTTATGCTGAAATGTTGGGAAACGATTGTAACAAAATGTGCATCGGTGATTTACTGCTAGCTACTCTGATACAAAGCATGGGAATCTATGAAAGTTCCAATACTGGGGCAAGAAAACAAGTTACTTACCTGTAACTTTGGTTCCCCAGTATTGATAACTTTCATAGATTCCCTTGCGCCCACCCTCCTCCCCGGGGAAAGCTCAGCCTTCAGCAAAAGTGGCTACTGTTACACAACGGCTGCGAAAATCTGAGGCTCTCTCCTGAGGGTTTTGTGGCGTGAGGCTAATCTGATTGGTTGTTGCAAAGTTTTGGTCTCTTTTACAAAAAGAGGGAGATAGGCTACAAAAGGAGATGAGACCTAGGCCTTACTTTATCTTTTGTACATACTGCAATGGTATTTTTCTATTTACCGAGGCTCCCAGGCTGACGATGGGGAATGATACAAAGCATGGGAATCTATGAAAGTTACCAGTTCTGGGGAACCAAAGTTACTGGTAAGTAACTTGTTTTCATCCAATTTGAAGGATGGAGGAACTCATTGAATGCATGAGCAAGCACTCATATTCTAATCTCATGCTCCTGGCCCAAATGTGCAATGCAAACAATATTTAAAGTAGACCACTTTTGTATACCCATATGTTCTCTTGTGTCCTCCAACTCTTATTCACGGACATCATGTGCCATTAAATGATGCTATTGAGAGCAGGTATGCCTCAGATGTAGTAGTGTTGCAGCCCATTATTCAAATTCTCAAACACAGAATTTCTAAACGTGCTTAATAGGTATTCTTATTTACTGAATTACTTGAATGGCTGCAATTCCCAGAACAGGCTTGTACTAAAAATCTTGGGAAATAACCTAAGTGTTTGCCTTATTTAAAGGAATGCTTATCTTCGTACACTGCCTCGTGCAAAGCAAATGTTTGCCATAATTTAAAGATGGTTTCCTCTCCAGATACCATTGGTCTATCTGCACCCTCGGTGCCTATTGACTCCCTTATTGCACCACACCTCTGCCTACCGAGTCATGCTTGACCTCGAGAATGCACCAGCTTGTTTGTGCTGTGGACTTCGGCAACTGAGGTGACGCGTTCAGCACTGGTTTTATCAAAGTCTATTGCAGGCCCAATTAATGAGTTCATCCTCTAAACGGCAAGTAAGCGGTCTGAAGAGTACTTAATGGAGACACCAAAGATTTCAAACACAGAAATCTCTACATTTCAAGACTTGTTATGCATCTGACACTGATTCTTATAGCAGCATCCCCAAGAGAAAAAGATAATGAGGCTAAGAACCTCCTTACTCATATACCCACTGAGAAGTGCTCAACATAACTAGGTGCTAGTGAAACTATAAAATAATATCGACCTACACTTTCATTTATCTGAAGAGCGAGATCAAATGTATATGAAAATAGGATAAGGTACAATAAGGCAATCTTTGATAAGGAGAACTGGGTGGAAACGATTTCGACCATTGTAGGGAAAGATGTCCAGAAATTTTGGAAATCATTAAAACATGGCACCCAGAGGAATGGGGATGGCGAAATTAACATGGTACTAGAAGATTTGTGGATTGAGTTCATAACTGGACCTTATAAGGGAAAGGGTGATTTCGCCACCCAGACCTTTGACCCTGTAGCCAATGAGACCTTGGCTTCATTGATCGAGTCTTTTATAAAAGATATAATCTCTAGATTTTGGCTCACTCGAGGAGAAGGACCTGACATTCTTCCAGCAATAGTAATAAAATCCAAATAGGATTGGTGAGCAAAATTCTTCTCTGAATCATATAAACATTTACAGCCGCTGGAGTGTTTCCCGTGAACTAGAAAGGGGACATTATTCGACCCATTTACAAAAAAAAAGATTCCAATGGTCCTGAATAATTATAGGAGCATTAACCTCATGGGTGTGGGGGCTAGAACAGGGTGGATTCAAAGGAAGGTCATTCAACCACTGATCACTGTTTTAGTCTTTGGGCGATTGCTCATAAGTCAATAGAAGTGGGAAGAGCCCTTTGTTTTGTTGAATTTAGGTCAGCGTTTGATTCAGTAAATTGTGAAATCCTATGGACAATATTAAAAATTATTGGTATTCCAGAAGATATATTGAGGATCCTAAGAGAACTCCATACTAATAACTGGGCGAGAGCAATAGTGGATAAAGTGGGAACCCTCTCATAAAAACAAATATGGAAATGGTTGTGCCAGGAATGTGTGTTGGCTCCGACCCTCTTTGTGTTGTATTTAGCAGATTTGCCCAACATCTTAAACTCTGCACTGTTGTCTTCACCGATTGGCCTGAAAAGGAAATTCAAGGAATTTTGCTACTATTGTAAAAAAAAATAATAATAATTTAGTAGTGAATTTGTATAAGACTAAAACTATGACATTTGGCATGGGGAATGGGTCGGTTATTGGCAATATCCCAGTTAAGGAAGTGTTACAATGTAAATATCTAGGAAGGATTTTTACTAAATCTCTTTCCTGGAATGTGCACTTCGATATGCTGAAATAAAAAGCTTGCTTAACCATTCGTGGCTTTAGAAAATGTTTATAGTGACTATTGTGGCTCTTCATTTCATCCAGTCCTCGCTGCGTTTAGGACTATGGTTCCTTTCACAGTTTTTACATGGTGCGGAGGTATTGGGTTAGAGCGGGTTTCTAGATTGGGCAAAGATGGAGGGGTTATTTCTAAAGAAATTGCTCTCCCTACCAAAATGCGCCATGGCCCAGGAGATCAGGATGGAGACTGGATTAGAACCATGGTCAGTGGGTGCTCTGGTTCATTCGCTCAGAATCTGGGATAAATTAATGTAAACTGAGCACCAAAAAGTAGCCTCTCTGTGTAGAGATGAGATAATGAAAATTGAATTAGGTTGGGTTAGAAAGGTTAAAAATATTTTGGTAGATATGGCAGAGCTATTCGAAATGACAACCAATAGCATTGCTTACTCTACCACCCTATCAAAGAATTAATTTAAAATGAGGTTGGGAAGGAACACGATTTAGAGTACTTAAGGAAAAGGGTATCTGTGGTTGATATCTGTGAAGTCTGGGAAACTAATATTACTCTCCCTTATTTGCATAAGCTGCCCAACCAGGCAATGAATAATGTAATCCTAAGAAAGAGCATGGGTGATAGAACAATCACTGTTCCAATACTGCCCCAATGATATGATAAGGACCCCTGGACCGTTCACCACCAGGTCTGCAATCTCGGCGTTTCACCAGATCACAACTATGTCAGCTGCCCAGCATGCCAGATATTCAGATCGGAGAAGATTCCTTGATACTGAAGACTCATCAGTGGGCATGCACAGTGCAGCTGGAAGACATCTCAGAACGAAAAGACATCTTGAGGGAAGAGGAAGAGATCTGCAGAATCCACAAGGAGGATGAGGCTAGATCTCAACTGTGCTACCCAGTATATCTTAACATAAGCAAGAGGTAGCTCTACCATTGAAGTCCGGCCTTCAGATGAAGACCACTCCAAGAACTGCGAGTACAGCTCATGAAAAACACAGGAGGGCCCTCCATGCTGAGACGGAGAACCTCTCCCTTGGGAGTAAAACATCAAGCCCGTTCGCATATTGTGTAAAGACTAAACCAGGGATGAGCCACCTCCCTTGACAGGGTCTTACGGACGCCAACAGAGGGTGCCAAGCCTCCCACCCACGTTGGCCACACCCTGCTTTCGACTCTGACACTGGCTACATTGGCTCTGAAATCATCACAGCCCCCAATCTCCAATTTGGCATTGAAAGCTGCATCAGCTCCATAACCTACTCCATCAACTCCGAAAAGCACACCACCACTACTTCTCACACCTCACCAAATGATGCCTGTGCCCTGGGCACCCCCCCAACTTTTTGCTGAATGGTACTTGTGGTAACTGACTGACTGACCCTGGGCTCTGCCTAACAAGGCCACGACCAGTGCTATGCTGAAAGAGATACATTAGAATACAGTTAAAACATATACATACACTAGGGTACACAATGGTATGGTACGGTACCCCTGTGATTGGCATGGCCTGCCCTACAGACCCCATGTATATTATAGGGCAGGGGATTGAAACAACCTAGAAGTCCCTAGTACCCTAGGGCACAGCTTTCGAAACTTTTCATGTTGGTGACACACTTTTTGGTGATGCATCATTTTGGGACACAATAAGGCAGTGTAGTGAGCGAGCCCGAACCACCTAAGGGGAGTTTGGGGGGGTTCTTACTCACTCTGTCTGTCTCTCTCTCTCATTCTCGGTCTCCCTCCCTTTCTCTACCTCTGTCGCCCTCCCTCTCTCGCTCTCTCTGTCTCCCTCTCTGTCTCTCTCTGTCTGTCTACCTCCCTCATGTATGTCTCTGTCTGTCTTGCCCCCTCTGGCTCCCTCCCTCTGTCGCCTTCCTCCCTCTGTCTGTCTCCCTCCCTCTGTCTCCCTCTCTCTATCTCTGTCTCCCTCTCCGTCTCCCTCTCTGCCTCTCTGTCTCTGTCTGTCCCTGCCTCTATCGGTCTGTCCCTGTCTCCCTCTGTCTGTCCCTGTCTCCCTCTGTCTGTCTCCCTCTCCGTCTGTCTGTCCCTGTCTCTATGTCTGTCTGTCTGTCTCCCTCCCTCTCTCTGTCTCCTTCCCTCTCTCTGTCTCCCTCCCTCTCTCTCTCTTTCCCTCCCTCGGTCTCCCTCCTCCGTCCCTCTGTCTCCGTCCCTCTGTCTCCGTTGATGAAGCCTAAAAACTAAAATTCTTTATAAATGATGACACAATCCACTATCACACTTACCAATCAATACCAGGCCCATAAACATAGAGAGTGAGGTGAATGGATACTATATGTTGTATAACTTTTAGCAATAAACTATCTACAATAAACAAGACCAGCTTGTCATTTTTTAAAGTTTATTAAAACATATTTAAGGAAACTTATGTTTGGAACTTTATTAAGCAAGCATTAGAAAAAGTCATATAAGTTTTATTCAGCATCTTATAAAGAGAGCTTAATTCAAGATAATTTATTCATAAGCAGAAATAAGTGAAAAAGAAGAGCATTTCCAAAACCTAACTAACTCTCTGTCACTACCCTCATCGCCTGAAAACAAAGTCTTAAAAAGTTACATTTCTTACGTGTAATCATCGGACAGCAGAACACGTCCTTCTGGAATCAAGAGCGTAAGCCAAACGTTTGCAGCTAAAGCCTATTCTTATACCCTAAATTAAGCTGAGCTAACTATTTTTCACATTCCAACAGCTGAATTCTGGCTCTCCATTGGCTGAACCACCTCACGCCACAGTAAACTGTGACATCTTCCACCACGAGATCAGGCTTTACACCGAGCCATTGTTCATGCACAGAATCCTGGCGACAGTTCCTTAATCTGCTACATTTTGTAGCAAAAATGTTCAAGCAATACAAAATCTTGTCACGTCTCTTCCTTTCAGCCTTGAGCCTGACCGTTCTGAGCTTTCCGTGGCACATCCAAACCCACTCCACAGAGTTGACTTTAGCAGTTCATTTTTTGAAGCTTTCATAATAAAAGGCTTTTCTTCCACTTCAAAATAAAGTTGTCTCATGTGGCTTTCAACAACAGCAGGCCTTTTCTGCGCTGCTTCTGATTGCGTCACTGCGCCACTTTCAGCTTGTCACTTTTTCAGAAAACTATTATTTAAACAAACACAAAAGAATAATTAATTCAGGTAAAACAAACCCTTCTGTACCACCCAGCCCTTGCTAATTATTAATTAACCCACTAATAAAAGACATTTAGCATAAGCAAACAAATAAAGCAACACATATAATAACTACCATTCTTCATGTAATCCAGCTTTATGTTTCTGAAAGAGTAAAAAGATGATTAAATGATACACAGACAGACAAACACAACATAGGACATACATATAAGCACATATAAAAGCACATGCCATGAATGATCAGCTGCATATTAATAGTGACAAAGACAATAGGACAGACATAACAAACAGGACAATATTAATAATGTGTTACAAAAACAGACTTGCAAATGCAACAAGAGCACATGTAATTAGTTTCCTGCGTGTATATGTGTGGTGCAAACTTAATCTAGGTTAGATTAATAAACAAATCATGCAAACACTCATTAATATATTATTTCAAATTATGAGAGTATGACATCACGAGCTAGAATAAAATATTTTCTAAAGCTCGCTCTATCACTGTCCCTCTGTCTCCGTCCCTCTGTCTCCGTCCCTCTGTCTCCGCCCCTCTGTCTCCGTCCCTCTGTCTCCGCCCCTCTGTCTCCGCACCTCTGTCTCCGCCCCTCTGTCTCCCTCTCTCTCTCTCCCTCTGCCTTACACCCTTTGTCACCTCACCCCAGCTTCCCGGGCACACACACAGCACAGCCGCACCAGAGTACTTTGCAGGTCTTTAAAAGACCGTTTACTTGTTGATGAGGCTTTGTTGTGAATTGCCCAGCCCCCATAGCGCAGAGTGTCTTGGAGTCCGCGCTGCTGCTGCGGACTCCGGAACACTCTTTCAAAGGAATGCCTCTTAATTAGCAGCAGTTATGTGCGAAGTGCCAGTAATACTGGTGTCATCCCGCGACACACCCAGCATTTGCAGGTGACCCAGTACTGTGTCGGGACACACAGTTTGGAAAGCTCTGCCCTAGGGCATGTCAGTTTAGAGGCCAGAAGCTCTATTTGCGCTTGCATGTGTGCACTGCTGAAGCCTGGGGTCAGTTTAAAAGCAGCACTGGGTGCCAGGACTGCTTTTAAATAGTAAATTGTGCCCAAACTCGACTTTACGGGTTGGGGCACTTAAAAATGGATTACCTACAATGTTTTGGCATATTGGGAACTCCCTGGGTCTCCCCTGGGTGTCCCAAGGTTGGGGGGTCAGGTATTTATAAGGTACACCCTTATATAATTAGTTTCTGTATGCCTGGGTAAAGTGAAATTTCACATTTCACCCCCCACAATTTGGTAAAGTGCTGCTCAAATTCGCCTTTGATGCTAGGAGCACTGTGGAGGGAGGATCTGTAATATTTCGACGGGTACAGAACCCCTAACGTCTCCCCTAGTTGCACCTGGGGTGGGGTTCCTATAGATTTAAGACAAGTACTTATAAAAGATGTTTTTGTAAGTCCTGGCGCTGGTAAAATGGCCCGAGTCATTTTTCCCATTGCAAATTCCCTACTACATAGGTTAACATGGTAAGGAGTTATTGATTAATAACTCTTGATAGGAGAGGGCTAGAAATACCATTTAAAGACTTCCCAGAATGGTATTAATAAGTCCAACAATATCTTATTGTTGAATTTCTCCTAAATTGTACATACAAGAAGTTATAAGACTTTCTTGTTTGTAAGTCCAAATTCAGCCTTCAAGTGGTCTGCCCTGATTGGTCAGAGTTAAGTGGATTAGCCATGCTGCCTTGAAGAGGTGATAAAGAGCCCATGGGGTTGACCAGCTCTGCTGGCAGGGCAGTGTGCTGTTCCATAGGAATGCCAGGTCAGGGGGAAGAGTCGTAAACTATGTTCTTCAAAGAGGAGAGCAGAGAACAGTGTCAATTACAACTCTGAACTTCCCACCTTAGGCAGATGGCAGGATTAAGGAAGGTATGAGCAGATGCAGGGGGAGAGTCTAAGTAAATTAGCCATCCCATGGGTGCGTTTAGCCAGCTCTTATCTCCTTGCTGAAAAATCAGCCATTATGGATTTGGAAGATTTGATGAATTCTGAGACAAAATAATGCCCCCATTGGTCAGGAGTGACCTCCTGGCTGACCCAGAGCACTTGGAATAAGTATCTGAGAGGGGCAGAGCCCTCCAGATCTACTGCTTGAAATGTACTGAAGAAAGACATTGCCAAGCTGATAAGTGTTCCTGTGCAAAGATTTCTAAGGCCTGACCTCTGAAAACTACACCATCTGAAACTACATCCCTGTGGATTATTTTGCTGAAAAAGAACCAAAGAGTGGACTCCCTGAAAGCTACAGGTTAAAAGAGCTAATCTGGAACATCACCAACTAAATCCGCACCTTGGAGAACCACCAGTGAATTTGTAAGGGTTTTGTACCAGTGGATTGTGGGAACTGAAGTCCTCAACTTTCAAGGACTATCTTGGAGCTTCCAAACCCTTGGAGTGAGATTGAGACACTTTTGGACCCCTTGAGTAACTTCAGGAAGAAGTTTAAGAAGTTTGGAGAACTTTAGAGCAACTTTGAAAAAAAGCTCCATAGGGGGACCGACTCAGCCTGGCCAGCCAGGCCTCTTGCCTTCAACCGCGAGCCGGCCAAGCCAACCAGGTTCATCCCGCTAAAAGCTCCATCGCTCCAACTTCCAGAGATTGACCGGGACAAAAAAAAATCTGAAGCCGGCGACCCCTCACCCGATACGGCTACATGAAGAGCATCGAGAGACCCCACGAGAAAAAGCTCCAGAAAGCCTGCTCGTAAAAAGGTGACTGGGAGCAACCGCAAACTCCAAGCCGCCTGCCTTACATCGCGTGCCGGCCTGGGATGCCCCGCTGATGCGATCTTTAAAAAATTTCCAACTCCGCTCCAGGGAAGTTGACCCGGACCTCGTCACAATTCAATCCTGCGAACCCTCACCGAATCCGGACTGGCTGGGAGCTTCGAGGGGCCTCAGGGAGAAAAGCTCCAGAAAAGTGTGTAAGTGTGAAGGTAGAAACTGAGACTGGGACCTAACTCCAGCTGTAGACGTTCAGGGCTCCATCGCCCCCGGACTCAAACTTTGACTTTGGCCCTGTCTATCGCGAGCAGGTATAACAATATGGTGCTATAATCTTCTTAGTGCTATATTTTATTAAATCTTTGGAAATTCATATCTCAGGTTCCCTACATTGGATTTCTGTCGTTTTGGTGTCATTTTAAAGATACAAATATTTCCTATTTTTATAAATTGGTGTTGGATTTTTATTATGTGTGGGGTCTGAATTATTTACTGAATTGGTGTTTTTAAATTCTTAACATACCTGTCTTTGAAGTTAAGCCTGTCTGCTTGCAGCCACGTTACCAAGGGTTAAGCATAGGAATAATTTTCTAAGACCTACGATGAGTCCTACCATGTGTTTGTGGCCTTATTGCCAGGGGCAGACCTACATTTGCCCCTACCAATAACCCACTTTCCATCAATTGGTGCTCAGCGGTGTCGATGAGGTCTTTTGTTTTAACACCTTCAATGCTATAGCAATTCCCCCCCGGTGCTGGGTGTCCCTTAAATCCCATTGTTCATGACGAGCTCAGCTCGTCATGAGCACAGGAGCACTGTACTGCATGACGAGCTGCGCTCGTCATGAGCATGGAAGGGGTTAAAAGTACACTTTTCAGTGAATGATTTAAGATTTGAGTTTGATTTTTGAAATTTGGACCAAACTGTTTTTAATCTGTTGTGCCTATTTTTTGTGACCCAAAACAAGGGAACCATGGAGCTGGACCTGGCTAAACGGTCCCAGTTCAATCTTGCTGATCTTAGAGTGTAGGCTTATGGGGCTTCCTGCTGCTAAGAAGATGATGAAGGCAGCGTTGCTTAAGTACCAACAGGCCTGGGCCAGGGCAAATGAGCAGAACCCAGGAGTGTGGGAAGATGTTCACCTAAACCTCACTCAAGAGGGGGGTGAGGATGAGACCTTTTCCATTGTGACTAGTGTTAGCCAGGTGAATCAAGGCGGTGGTGGGAGTGGGGAAAGGTCCCTTACTCAGGAACCCCTACCGTCCCTTGCAGACAGACTGCTTCAAGCTCAATTAGAGTTGAGTGCCTTGGAGAAGGAGCAATTAGAATTGGCTAAGAGAAGATGGGAGAAGGTGGAGGAGAAGAGGAATGGTGGCAGCTAAAGTGAAGATGATGTTGAGATGTCTAGGGGTGGTAGATTTGAACCTAAACTTCCCAAGGGCATAGTGCCCAAGTACACAGAGGGGGATGACATTGGCAGGTGGCTAGCAGCTTTTGAGACGGCCCTTAAAATGAGTAGGGTCCACTCTATGTATTGGGGTGCACTCCTCTGGGAGTTAATTCCAATAGCAGGGAGGGATAAGCTCCTGACCCTGAAGGGAGAGGATGCAGAATCATACCAGCGGATGAAGGCATGCTTAGTCAAGAGATTTGGTCTTACTCCAGAACAGTACAGAGTGAAGTTTAAAGGCACCCAGAAATTGAGTTTAAAGTCTTGGGTAGACTTTGTGGACGTTTCAGTTGTTTGGTAACAACGTTGAGACATATGAGGGATTGTATAATTTTTTGAAGGAACATATTTTGACTCATATTGCAGAAGAGAAGTTACACCAGTATCTAGTGGACTCTAAGCTGACAGACCTCAGAGGGTTGGGGGGGATCAGCTGATGAGTGGGTGAGAACCCGGGTTTCCATTGAGCACCAGGGGGGTGACCAGAAGGAAGCAGGACAGGTCCCTTCCCAAGGAAAAGCCCAGGGAAATGAAGGTCAAAAACCTAACTAGTCCTCCAAAGACCCACAAAAACCTGCAAAGGAGTGGGGGGCATTTGCGCTAACTCAAATTAAAAGGGAGGGATGTTTCAGAGAAAACCTGGTAGGTTGTTTCATCCCTCAAAGGTGGGTAAGTGCTTTGACTGTACCCAGCCAGGGCATAAGCAGGGAGATGCTGTCTGCGCCAAGAAGCTCCCCACTAAGGGGCCATCCACAGGGATTGCCAGTGTCCGGGTAGGGGTGAGAGTGGTGCCCCAGAGAGGGGTAGTCAGATGGTGGAAGCAACCTTAGTGTCCCTGGATGGGGTGAATATTGCCACCCTTACTGCCTTACCTCCAAACATGGACAAGTACAGGCAGAGGCTTAAAGTGAATGGGATTGAGGTTGAGGATATCAGAGACACTGGGGCTAGTGTAACTATGGTCCTGGATGAGCTGGTGAATCCAGAGAGGTTGTTACCTGGTGAGTTTTACCAGGTGACTTATGCAGACAGGACTACCAAACTTCATCTTATGGCTGTGGTGAATTTGGAATGGGGAGGTGCGAAAGGCCCTATTAAGGTAGCTGGCTCATAGGTGCTCCCAGTCCATTGTTTACTGGGCAATGATCTTGAAGCCTCTGTGTGGTCAGAGGTGGAGAGAGGACTCCATATGAAAATATTGGAGCTCCCGGAGTGGGTATGTGCTGTGACTGGGTCACAGACTAGCCAGAAGGGAGGGGCTGGACACTTGGACCCTGGAACAGGCATCCAAGGACAAGGGCACTGGGCCTTGTGAGCTAGCCCAGGGAAATCCAGAGTTAAAGGAAGAATCTAATCCTGATAGGGGGATCTGGCCTCCGATGGAGGGACTCCATCCCTGCCAGAGCTGTCAGATTTGGCAGAACTGACAGTAGCACATGGACCCTCCAGATAGGAGTTCAGTCAGGGACAGCGTGACTATCCCACCCTTGAGAGCTTGAGGCGGATTGCTTCTAAGCAAGAGAAGGGGGATGACAGTGGGTTTCACAAACTCTACTGCGAAGATGGACTGCTTTATATTGAGGCCGGAAACCTCAAGGAGGGGGACACCCGGAGGTTGGTGGTGCACCTGAAGTACAGAGAGTTCATCCTGACTTTGGGTACTGATATCCCCTTGGCAGGACATTTGGGACAGACAAATACATGGAACCGATTGGTGAACCATTTCTACTTGCCCCATATGTCTGAAAGGGTAAAGTTTTTCAGCTCCTGTGTCACCTGTCAGGCCAGTGGGGCACGACAAAGGCTCCCCTTTTATCACTGCCAGTGGCTGAAGTTCCTTTTGAAAGGGTGGGGATGGACATTATTGGTCCCATGGACCCACCCACTGCATCAGGGAATAGGTATGTCTTAGTGGTAGTTCACCATGCCACTAGCTACCCTGAAGCCATACCTCTTGGAACCATTAATTCTCCTGCGGTGGCTAGAGCACTGCTTGGTATGGGTTTTCCAAAAGAGATGGTGTCAGATTGGGGCACGAACTTCCTGTCCAGCTATCTGACTGCTATGTGGGATGAGTGTAGTGTTAACTACAAGTTCACCACCACCTATCACCCACAAGCAAATGGTCTTGTTTAGAGATTCAACAAAACCCTGAAGGGCATGATAAATGGGTTTTTAGAGAAACTCAAGAGCACGCGCGGCGATTTGGGACCGTGGACGCGCACGTGCAGCCCGGAGCCGTGCACATCTCCTGTCCCACATTTACTCGCAATCGCGCGCGCACTCACACAGCCACACTCATGCATGCACACACACAGACACACACATGCGCGCGCACACACACACACACACGCAAGCATGCATGCACACACACACGCAGGCACAATCGCGCGCGCACACACACACAGCCACACTCACGCTTGCACACACACACACACGCACACCCCCTTCCCCCCCTACAACTAAGCCCCACCCGCCCTCCCACTCCACTCACCGGGCTACAGGCTCCGTCACGCGGGGCTTCCCTCTTGCATCGGCGGCCTCTGCTCCTCTTACGTGCCTTCTGCCCTTATCGTTGTTACATAGTAGTCTCAGCAGCAGTCACAGGAGGGCGGCGCTTGAGGCTGGAACTGCGCAGGTGCATTGACGTACGGTCACGTGAGTCTCCAGTTCCGATGTCCTTGGTGCTTCCTAGTTTAATAAGCTGTCGAGCACTTTGCTACACTAAAACGCTTCAATTGTGAAAAGTATTCCGTTAATACGTTGCACATAACTTAACAGTTACTTGCCTTTTTATTAAAATAAAACACGTTAAAGTTCTTCAAGATTACGATGCTTATGTTTGTCTTTTCTATAGTGTAGCATTTTAGGCATTGTTGTTGTCCATTGTTTGTTTTGCTACCTGTCTCACTTCGTCTTCCCACGGCACAATGTCATAACTAGCTCCACATTTCTTAATCCATCATGGCTGCTAAAAACAGTGTTGTGTGTCCTTGCTGGGTTACTGCTCAATGATATGAGACTGGCGAAAAATAGATCCGCCCTGTTGCCGATCCAGCATGGCGGCGTGCCGGGTAGTGGTTGCTACAGGGGTAAGCCTCTGCAGTAAATGACATCCGCCGGGCAGCATGATGTGAGCGGAGATTCCCTTTCCTGAGCGGGTGTTCCGTCTATAACACTACAGCTGTTATACCTCCGGATCTTGAAAGTGTCATAGCGAGGAGGGGCTCAGGCCCTGCCTAGCGGAGACAGCCGGCGATGTACATGTGACCGTAGCCCGGGGAACAAGGGGTGGGGAGCTGCACCCGACCACTCTGCGGAGCTGCACCCGACCACTTTGCGGAGCTGGTATCTGTCCTTTCCAACAATAGTTTAAGGCAGCTTTCACGAACGACAGCTGGCTACAGCCTTCCTGCATCACAAAGGTTGTACACCCCTTCAAGTACTACAGTTACATTTGATACAACTCTTCAGCCCAAACAATCAATCTTTAGCCCCCACGACAGATATCTGCCTTCTATATCAGTGAACTCCCACAGCAAAGGCTTGAGTCGAGAGTAGACGCGGTATGCTGAACTCGTCCAGGCGTAATTTTTTGACACAGGGGCACTTTCCGCAGGGCCTGCACATTGTCTGCTTTTGTTCTGAGCAGCAACTTGCAGGTGGGGATAGGGTTCATCAGATTCCAGCTTCGCCCATAACAAAAGCAGAGTTAATGGGCCATTAGTCCTCCTTTTTGTTGGAGTATCCTGGCTTGGGGTTGGTCGCCCTAGTGCTTACACAAATAATTTAAATATCCCTATTTATTTATGTTTCTTTTATTGTGCTTTAGCACTACTTATCAAAATGCAGGGTGTCACAGCGCTTTACATAACATGTGCAGATTATACATTGACAATAAATTATATATGTGTACATCAATATAAAGGATTTTTTACATAGGACAGTGAGGATTACAGGGTGTAGGAGCCACATGCCTTTCATACCTCACTGTGCTATATTCGGTGGATTAGTGCTTTGCAGAAACATATTAACCTCTCTATGCTACTTTGATTCAAAACGAGGACTAGGCAAAACAGATCTCTCGAGAAAATGTTATCATACAAAGTTATCTTACCATTATTATTATTCCCTGAGATTTAGCTGGCACACAAAGATATCTGCAGCAGGTCCTTTAACCCCTTAAGATATTTTAAAATACAGACATTGCAACCAATTAAGCAGAACCGATTTAATGCCATGTTTCACCTTGTTTCCTATTTCTTTGTGGCAGGGTTTAACCCCTTCACTGCGGCGGCTATTCCGCCGCAGTGCTAGAGGGTGGGTGGGCTGCGCGCTGGCCCACGCTTACGACGGAACCGCTCTGTCACGGCGCTCGAGTGAGCTGCGCTTGTGACGGAACTGTTCCATCTCGGCCCCGCCCGCTCAATGAAACGCGCCTCGCAGGCGCGTCGAGCGGGCCGTGACTGAACAGTTCCGTCACAAGCGCAGCTCACCCGAGCGCCGTGACGGAGCGGTTCCGTCACAAGCGTGGGAGGGGTTAAAGAAAAACACCACATCAAAGCCATCAGCCTCCCTCCCACAGGCATCTGAAGCTTCCCCCAGCGTGTGCTCGGCCTCAGGCATTTCTCCTCCCCCCCCCCCTAATTATGCAGCCCTGCTGTTGCTGCCCACGGCCGTACTTTCACGGCCGCCAGGCCGTGTCTCGCATTTCTCTCCCCCCCCCCCCTAATTATTCACCCCAGCTGTTGCTGCCCACGGCCGTACTTTTTTTGTGCCTTTCTGCCCTCTGTTACACTCGTTTTTTTTCCCATGTTTTTGTGACCTAATGCCCTCTGTTAGGCTCATTTTTTTGTGCCTTTCTGCCCTCGGTTAGACTTGTTTTTCCCTTTTTTTACTGCCCTTATGCTCTCTGTTAGACTCGTTTTTTGTGCCTTTGTGGCCTCTGTTAGACTCGGTTTTTGTGCCTTTCTGCCCTCTGTTAGACTCGTTTTTTGTTCCTTTCTGCCCCCTGTTAGACTCGTTTTTTGTGCCCTTCTTCCCCCTGTTAGACTCGTTTTTCCCTTGTTTTTCTGCCCTTCTGCCCTCTGTTAGACTCGTTTTTGTGCCTTTCTACCCTCTGCATCACGACATCATCACTCAGCGCTACCCCAGCATCACTCAGCACCACCACAGCACCACTCAGCACCACCACATTATCACTCAGCACCACCACAGCACCACTCAGCACCACCACCACAGCACCACAACACACCAGCACCACTCAGCAGCACCACAGCATCACTCGGCACCACCACAGCATCACTCAGCACCACCACAGCATCACTCAGCACCACCACAGCATCACTCAGCACCACCACAGCACCACCCAGCACCACCACAGCATTACTCAGCACCACCACAGCACCACTCAGCACCACCACATTATCACTCAGCACCACCACAGCACCACTCAGCACCACCACCACAGCACCACCATACCACTCAGCACCACCACATCACTCAGCAGCAGCACCACTCAGCACCACAACAGCATCACTCAGCACCACAACAGCATCACTCAGCACCACCACAGCATCACTCAGAACCACCACAGCATCACTCAGCAGCACCACTCAGCACCACAACAGCACCACTCAGCACCACAACAGCATCACTCAGCACCACAACAGGATCACTCAGCACCACAACAGGATCACTCAGCGCAACCACAGCATCACTCAGCGCAACCACAGCATCACTTAGCGGAACCACAGCATCACCACAGCATCACCGGTTAAAATATATTCTCTCAATGTTTCAAGCTTTATTACAAATGTCACAAAAAAAGCTAATATTTCACTTCTGTTCTTGGATTTTCGTCACAATAAAATACACTGAACATAATCTTCACAAAAGTTATTTTAAAAAAGTTTAAGCTATTACCATTATAAATTACAATAACTTATTTAACCACATCGCTGCTGTGGTTATTTTTCCCCTGTGCTGGAAATTCTTGCTCCCCTATATTCATGACGAGCTCAGCTCGTCATCAGCACAGCTCAACTGTGCCTCATGACGAGCTGAGCTCGTCATGAGCATGGAAGGGGTTAAGTATTAATTATTTAAAAAAAATTAAAAGCAATTGATATTTGTAATATCAATACATCTAAGTCACGTAAATACAACACATATTGCAATACAAATGCTATGGATGTCACATTTGCGAAAGTTAAAAGTATTGGCATTGTAAATGACAAAGCTATTAATTTCGCTATTTTCAAAACCAACACATAAATTAAAAAAAAAAAAATTACAATACCAATAGCTCAAAGTTTCCTAATGCAAGACCTATTGCATTGCAAATGCTTGTTTCTGTAGTTCCCTGTTTGCCTTACTGCAAACGATCCCACACTGCCCCCTATTCCCCAAATCCAAAATGAAGAAAACCTTCTCCCTATGTGCGAAAACTGTGTACCACCCCAAAGGTATGGCCAGGATGTTGAGCAATACCCTCCTCTGTGGTCAATCAAAACCTGTTCTGTGGTAACTTTCCCCCCGCTTGGTTTTTGCTAGACTGACTACATGACTAGGGGGATAAAAGATGGGGGCTTTCCTAGTGTCACCTTACATTTACTTATGTTAGAGACGTTTCTGGGCCAACCCCCGTTCCCAGGCCAGTGTCTCTGCTCTGGGAGCAGTTTTTACATGTCTTTCACACCTAATGTAGGCCAAGTACTGCCTGGGCAGCTGCCAGAGAGCTAACACAAACTAGTCTCCAGCATCTTCATGCAGAGTAAAGGTAACTTTATAAATGTTACATTTCCCATATATTTAATAAAAATCTGACTTTGTCATTAGTTTGGTTTATCGTTCAATATTAAAAAAGTCTTTAAATAGAGTCTGAAGCTGGTACGGGTCAAACATTGGAGTGAGTATAAAGTGTTTAATCAATACTTTGACTTTTCCTATGTGACAGCAAAACCCTACCAGGGATAATGTTGTATTGTGTCTAGTCACTTGGGGAACATGCCATTTTTAATGTTACATATGTTTTAATCTTAAATATTATGCGCCCTACCTTGTGGGCAGCTGGGGGCACTTAAGTGAGTTATTTATTATTTCTAATTGGGTTCTCCTACCTGTCAAAAGGGTGATTTTGACAGGTCGGGCGGAAGGGTTCAAGGTGCTGCTATCAGTCGACACAGGGTAGACTTGAATCCATGTTTTCACTGCCACCTTGATGGATTGCATAATAAGTGCTGCAGTCCACAAGTAAGGAGAAACTGGGGGAGGCTTGGGCCCTGTCACTGACCGGCCTAGGCCACTATTAATTTGAACAACAAAACGATGGCCGGACAGTATTCATTTAGCGTCAGAGTACACAAACCTAGTGTAATGAATCACTGGGTTGGACAACCATTTGTATTGATTGACTTATTTTTATATAAAATATTTTTTTGCACGAAAATTTTTTTGGGCATCAAAAGTTACACCACAACATTACATAAATTTACAAACAACAAATTCTGTGAACTGAACAAAAGAGAATCAAAACAGTGCAAGAAACAAAGAAATTGTCATCATTAATAACATAGACAACTGTGAAAAGGCCTCAAATTAATCACTTTACAGAGGCTCCAATCCTGAATTTCAAATGGACAAGGGGAATATTGTGTTTCAAAAAAGAAACCTCCTTGTTACAACCATCACGGGACACACAAAAAAGATATCACATCAGGTGCTTAGGCTAGGAAAAACATAGGAACAGTAAAACAATTCCTGAATGATTTTTTGTTAAATCCTAGCATGCCCTAATAATTTTGTGTCTCGGAGGTGAAAACGTCGACGCGTTTCGAACCCAATGTCATTCAACGGGTTCTCCTCAGGACAGGGACTGGGGGGTCGTTGTCACTGTGAAACAATTAAGACATTGTGTAAGCGAGGAATTTTTTTAAAAAAGAAGAAAGCTCATCACGTGGACTCATCCACTTTCAAATCAAAAAAGTACCTTATTTGTGAAACGGGGGATCACTCCCTGCAGGAGGAATAAATTATGAGATTTACATTAGATACAGTCTACCTCTGTTTGAGATGTGCTGTGAAAACGTTGTGACAAAAGATCAAAGCGTACCTTGACAGTAGGCGGATTCGCCGCTGAACAAGAACGTGGTGCCGGCCGTAGGCTAAATCTCTCTGTGTTGGTCTCAAATCTGGGGAGAGGGTTGGGGCTTAGTATTTCTATTATTACCAAAGTACTACACTTGAAACGTATGGAGTAGTTGAAGGTAATCCTACCTTTTAGCGTGGTGGATTATTCAAGTTAAGCGCGTGGGAGGCGGCGGCCGCCGCACGGGCTGGCGTGCTGTCAAAGAAAAAGAGGGCACGCGTTTAGATTGATGTTTGAACGATCGTTCAACGAAGGGATACGTGTCCCAAGCGGGCGACTTACTTTTCAGCGCTAGGTGCGAGCTGCAACGGTCCGGCACACAATGACTCCTGAGAGACAGCTTGTTGCTGAAGGGGGCGTGTCTCCTTGTATTTAAACGACCTGTGGGCCCGGTGCATTATGGGATTTGGAGTTTTTTGGACAAATGTAACGGAAAGTGCACAGCACATGGATAGTAGATCTTCTACAAGGGATTTGTATATGGGTAAATCACACGATTCCACTATTTTGGTACAGAACGGTCACGTGAGTAGCAACGGCTTAGGCAGACTTGCAGAGCGGACAGACAGGAAATTCATAGATTGCCAAGTTCATTCAGATCGTTCAGACCTGACACTGCAGTATTGAATTTCAATATGAGGTACGCCTCTTTCTGTGCCAGTCTTACATCAGGGTCCCCTCCGGAACCAGGAACATTCTTTATGCTTGCCAAAATGGTCCATTTGAGATCATTCACGGTGTGATCTTTTTTCAGAAAATGCGACACCAGTGGCGCAGTGAGCACTTTGTTGTTGATGCGGGATTTGTGTTGGATTATCCGCTGGCGCACTTCTTGTGTCGTCTTCCCTATATAAATTTTGCCACATGGACAAGTTATAGCATACACTGCATATTTCGTTTTGCAATTTGTGAAATCCTCATGGCGCCAGTGTTTGGTTCCATCGGTGAAATGAGTACCTTCAATCGTCAAGCCACAGACCGAACAAGTTCCACATTTATGGTGGCCCTTCACTGGGCCCATATTGAATAATGTACTTTGTGTCACTTTCTTGATGGCACCCCTGGTCGATGAGATTTGCTGCCCAATACTTCGGTTTTTTTTCAATGCGAACAGAGGCTTGCCTATATCTGGGATAATTTCCTCCACCAGGTGCCAGTTGTTCCGAATGATTTTTTTGGACTGGATTCGTGTGTGGTCCAAATGTGGACACGCATACCAGTCCACAAGTGGCATTTTCCTATCCCTACGATGGGTGTATTTCTACATCAAATTATCTGGCTTTATAAGAAAATTAAATGTGCCTATCTGGTTTTAAGTCTATTTCAACATGTTTTCAGGGTCAGAGCTCTCTCTCTCCACCTCTCTACCTCTCTCTCCCCACCTCTCTCTCTCTCTACCTCTCTCTCCCCTCCCACCCCACCCACTAGTTCAAGATTACCAGCAGTTCAATCCCCCAAAAAATTGACATAGGAGAAGCCCACTCAAAAAGGGTCACTTTCAACGTTGCTGAACGTTGTAATTGGCTTAGCAAGCAGTGAAAACTTCACAGTTGTGAAGGGCTGCAGTGCTTTCAGTCCTGCATTCAACACTAGTACTGCCCCCCCATACACTAGAGAGACGCAGTCGCTTTCTCGCACCCTCTCACGTTCCCTCACACACTCGGTGCATACGTTCTGATATTAAGTGCCTCTGGCCTTTATCTTGCAAGTGCAGAGGCAAAGCATGTGACGTCGCTTGATGAAGGTTCCTGTCTGCCTAGCGCTGGTCATAGTTCATATTCCATTTAACCAGTTACGAATGGTTTTTTGCCGGTTGCAGTTGATGAAAGCTGCTTTTTGGCTATCTACTGAAGGGTTATGCACAAAATCTGACCAGTTCACTTAGTAATATAAATATAATCTGTGAGTACGTCTGTTTCACCTACATAATTTCTCTTGTTTTTGTGTTTTAAACGCACCCATGCACTCATCCTTGTGCTGCTCCCCAAAATGCTCAAAAACCCATATGCTGGCAATGGGGCATTTAAATGGTCAAGTGTACTTTCTTGGGGTTGTCCAGCTTTTCTGTGTTTTTTGTCAGTAAGAGTCTTCGTCTATTTCCTTACAGCAACAGAGGTTTGTGGAGACATCTCATGAAATGCGGTTTTCTTTTCAAGTTGCTCTTTAGTTTCTTGCTTTGTGCATTTCTCCATATGTGGAAGCCTGCGATGTTATCAAAAACCCTGCAGAAAGGGCGTGTGCTGCATGCCCTTCTGGTGCCCCCCCTCGAGAAAGTGTTGGTAGTTCAACATGGCTTCCAACACGGGGTGTGGGGGAGTAGGGGGCAGGGCACAGAGGCGGAGTATAGTGATTTGGAGCAACCAGTCACGCATGGCTCTTCACTTCTGTCTATTCTGGTCGTGGAGAGTGACAAGTTTATGGAAAAGTGAACGTAAGGCCTGGACTTTCCAGTGGAAATGTATCCGCGCGGCCCCTTGCGGTGCCCGTAGCTAAATATTAGTTTTGGCGGCTCCGGGCCTGTAAGCCTCCGAGAAGCCGCGTCTAAAAAGGTGTAAAAGAATATAAAAATCTATTACTCAGTAGGGCAGAAATAGGTTTTCCATTCCGTCTCTCTGATCGCCCTGCGAGCTGGGAGTCAACAAGCACGAGGGTGAACCCTGTCTCGCGCTAGGGCAGGGATGAAAGTGTCAAGAAGTGAGAAGCTCTCCCCAGGTGTGATTGCTGGGCAGTGTGAACCTCTCCCCAACTGTGTGTGATGGGCAGTGTGAAC
Source organism: Lissotriton vulgaris (assembly GCF_964263255.1). NCBI lineage: Eukaryota > Metazoa > Chordata > Amphibia > Caudata > Salamandridae > Lissotriton > Lissotriton vulgaris. The sequence goes on along the minus strand of NC_141693.1, from coordinate 1,177,953,690 downwards.
CTCTCCCCAACTGTGTGTGATGGGCAGTGGGAACCTTTCCCCAGCTGTGAGTGAGGGGCAAAGTGCATTTCTCCCCAGCTGTGAGTGGTGCAGTGGGGCCCTTTCCCCAGCTATGAGTGATAGGCTGCGGAAAGCTTTCCCCAGCTGTGATTGTTGGGCAGTGGGAACCTGTCCGCAGCTGAGTTTTGGGCAGTAGGAATCTTTCCCCAGCTGTGTGTTTTGGGCTGTGTGAACCTCTCCACAGCTGCGAGTTCTGGCAGTGGTAACCTTTCCCCAGATGTGAGTGGTAGGCAGTGTGAACCTCTCTCCAGCTGTGATTGTTGGGCTGTGCGAACCTCTCCACAGCTGTGAATGTTGGGCTGCGGGAACCTTACCCCAGATGTGAGTGCTGGACCATGTGAACCTTTTCACAGCTGTGAGTGTTTGGCATTGGTAACCTTTCCCCAGATGTGACTGGTAGGCAGTGGGAACCTTTCCCCAGCTGTGATTGTTGGGCTGTTTGTACCTCTCCACATCTGTGAGTGCTGGGCAGTGGAAAAGTTTCCTCAGATGTGAGTGGTAGGCAGTGGGAACCTTTCCCCAGGTGAGTGGTATACAGTGGGAACCTTTCCCCAGGTGAGTGGTATACAGTGGGAACCTTTCCCCAGCTGTGATTGTTGTGCTGTTTGTACCTCTCCACATCTGTGAGTGCTGGGCAGTGGAAACGTTTCCTCAGATGTGGGGGGTTGGCAGTGGGAACCTTTTCCCAGATGTAAGTGTTGGACTGTGTGAAGCTTTCGGCAGCTGTGAGTGTTGGATAGTGGTAATCTTCACCAGCTATGTGTGCTGGGCAGTGAGAACGTCTCTCCAGCTGTGATTTGTCTGCTGTCGAACCTCTTCACAGTTGTGAGTGTTGGGCTGTGGGAATCTTCCCCAGTTGTGAATGATGAGAAGGTGTCACCGATAATGAGTTGCCGTGTGTGAACCTGTCCTCCAGCGGTGACAGTTTTGCACACTTGAACCCGTCCACTGCTGTGACTTTTGTGTAGGGCGAGTCCTGCTGCAACTACAGTTCTTTGATGTGTGCATTGTGAGTTCGTGTTCCTGCTGACTCCCACCAGTTCTGGTTTCTTGTCCCGCCCTCTGGGTTGAATGTGAGGAGTATGCACGAGGAGCCTGCCACGAGACTGTCCCTCCGGATTTGGTTCGTCTCCACACTCTTTGGATAGAATGTTGGTTCTGTACAGAGTAAACATGTCTCCCAGCTCTATGTGTTGCCCCTCACCTCCCAGGTCGATTACTTAACTGAAAGTGGTGCACACCAGTGGATCTAGTAACTACTGGTGATAGGCAATGTCTACTTGTGCTCTTTCACCGAGGAGCCCCACCTTAACCTAATTATGTAATTCCGTTACACCACAAACCTATTTACTTTAATAATGGACATATGTACGGGCCAATTCGGCCCTCTGCCCTTCCCTGTTTTTTATTTGGAGGACTTTTGCAGAGCACTTTTGTTTTGAATTAAATAAATGAGTAAAATCTGTTATGGTCCTTAAATTCTATCAGCAAGAGTTTCTTAGCAGCCTTTGAGCATAATCCTGGCCAACAGAGGCCTCTGTATGCTTATGTAGGAGCACCTCTGGCCCTTTGAACCATCTTCGCTTCATAGGTGATTGCAGGTTAGGTTGAGTTGTTATCCACTGCTCTATAAACGCTGCCAGGTCTGTTACTTCGCAGGGATGCCAAAAGGGTGAAGGATCTGCCTCCTGTGTATGCCTTTGTCTTCCAGGTCTTTGTTGGCCACCACTTGGACTGCAGTCCTTGTGGGGGATGCTACAGGCGCTCAGTGCAAGCCTCTGCATGCCATCTGTGCTTCTTCTCTGACTTCAAACTATTCAATCGTTCATGCTTTTGGGTAACGCCTGGCCACACCACTGTGATAGACGCCATACCCCCGTCCCATCTTGAAGGATATTACTGATCTTTGGCTGCAGGACTTGAGGAAGCATCTTGTTCCCAGTGTTTGTGTTGCAGATCCAGTTGGCACTCCCTTGAGAAATCGGGAACTGCGTCCTTCTGAAAGCATTGAGGGTGTTTGATATTGTTGAGCCCTCTCTCATCTTCAGAGTGCGAGCGACTGCAGACTGTTGTCAGATTGAGTCACTAGGGATCCATTGTATTGTATCAAGTCATTCTCACTGCAGCGAATGCCCTCTTGGAATCAATCCAGGTCTGGGTTTCACGTGACCTGGGTGACCATAGCGTGGAGGCAGCAAATGAGCACCCACATGCTTATTGTTTCAAGGAGCAGCACGACCCCCCCCTTTCATTTCACCTACTTTTGTAGGCTCTTCTAACATCATAGTGCTGTCCTGCTTCTCGGTTCCTCTATGAATATCCCTTCTTCCCCCACTGACCACCCACACCTCATAAAGACAAAAGTTAAAAGAAAACAAGCATTGGAAATGTAATAGGGCTCGCATTAGGAAATTATGAGCTATTGGTCATATAAATGACATTTTTTTTATTTATGTGTTATTTTTTAAAATCTCTAAATTAATAGCTTTGTCATTTACAATGCCAATAGTTATAACTTTCGCAAATGTGACACCTATAGCATTTGTAATGCAACATGTTTTGTATTTATTCTAATGCAATAGGTCTCGCATTTGCCTGAGTTAGAGCTATTGGCGTTGGAAATGACAATGTGTTTTATGCATGTGTTATTAAGTGTATTTATTTGATATGTATGTGGTGTTTACTGGAATTATGTGGATTGGATTGTAACTGTTAGTTGTGGAATTGTGTGGCATGGAATAGGGTGGTTGGAGTGGATGTGTACAGTGGACTTATGAGGCATGGTGTGAAGTAAAAGTATGTGGACAGTATTTATGTGGTATTGAGAATCCATGTAGACAATAATTTCTCAGGCCTGGTCGTTGGTTTGCTTTGATTTAAAGTTAACTAGATACGTCACTGTGGTCCGATACTCACATTTGTTCAACATAGAATAGAAAAATATGAAAATTAACAGAAAAATATAGCATCCTTATAACACCGCCTACTAAACTACTGTACCGATTTGCCTGCACAGTGGGACTTTAATTGGTAAAGCTTTTTAAGGATATTGAAGTGCATTTCCATAAAATAAGTTACAGAATGCAAAGCTAACAAAAATGATAGGCAGAAAGAAATAACACGTGGACTGATGAGCAATATGTAAATTCATCTTGGTTTAGTAAGTGAACCATTCACTGCCGATATCTTTTGTGAGCTGCATGTCAAAATTTCAAATACTGGCTCCGACGACACAGACCTGTATCTTTCTGAGGTCAAAAATTAACTACCATTCGATTGGGAACTAACAGCACTTTAAAATGAAACCCTTTACTCTTGGCATATTTATATATGTGGTTTGTGCAATGCTTATTTTCACGTGCATATGCAATACAAATCAGAACAAGAACTAAATGGGTAAATCTGTGCATACATCACACTTATGGGACCAGTCTTTTTGCCATGTACAGCAGTGCTTGAAATGGAAAAATAGAAGTGCTGGCCTCTATACCAGAGTACTTTCTTGATGCTGATAAGCACTTGCACTCTCCAAATACAAGCATTGGACCTCTGCTGAGAAGTGCAGGTACGCCCCCTCATAAAATAAAGAAGTGCGGGAACTCAGTTCCTGCCCATTCAAAGCACTGATATACAGTGATCGTATGTACCACGCAATCTATGATGCAGGAGATACTAAACTTTCACCTACAATAATAAACTTGTGAATGTAATGTCATATGAATAAAGGTGTGGAGTAGCAGGTTTTATTTTCACTAGCATTGCAATAGTCCGTTTAATTCAGGGGTCTCCAACCTTTTTTGTAGTCAGAGCTACTTCTGGTCAGTGAAAATCGCCGTGAGCTACTGAACCCGAATAAACTCACGTATTTTTCCGAGAGACCCCACCACGCCCAGTTTCATTGGCTTTAAGCCTAATTTCATCAGGCTGAATCTGCATTCTGAATCTGCATTCTGAATCTGCACTCTGAATCTGCACTTTGCACTCTGAATCTGCACTTTGCACTCTGAATCTGCACTCTGAATCTGCACTTTGCACTCTGAATCTGCACTCTGAATCTGCACTTTGCTCTCTGAATCTGCACTCTGAATCTGCACTTTGCACTCTGAATCTGCACTCTGAATCTGCACTTTGCACTCTGAATCTGCACTCTGAATCTGCACTCTGAATCTGCACTCTGAATCTGCACTCTGAATCTGCACTCTGAATCTGCACTCTGAATCTGCACTCTGAATCTGCACTCTGAATCTGCACTCTGAATCTGCACTCTGAATCTGCACTCTGAATCTGCACTTTGCACTCTGAATCTGCACTCTGAATCTGCACTCTGAATCTGCACTTTGCACTCTGAATCTGCACTCTGAATCTGCACTTTGCACTCTGAATCTGCACTTTGCACTCTGAATCTGCACTTTGCACTCTGAATCTGCACTTTGCACTCTGAATCTGCACTCTGAATCTGCACTTTGCACTCTGAATCTGCACTCTGAATCTGCACTTTGCACTCTGAATCTGCACTCTGAATCTGCACTTTGCACTCTGAATCTGCACTCTGAATCTGCACACTGCACTCTGAATCTGCACTCTGAATCAGCACTTTGCACTCTGAATCTGCACACTGCACTCTGAATCTGCACACTGCACTCTGAATCTGCACTCTGAATCTGCACTCTGAATCTGCACTCTGAATCTGCACTCTGCACTGACTCTGCACTCTGACTCTGCACTCTGACTCTGCACTCTGAATCTGCACTCTGAATCAGCACTTTGCACTCTGAATCTGCACTCTGAATCTGCACACTGCACTCTGAATCTGCACTCTGAATCTGCACTTTGCACTCTGAATCTGCACTCTGAATCTGCACACTGCACTCTGAATCTGCACTCTGAATCAGCACTTTGCACTCTGAATCTGCACACTGCACTCTGAATCTGCACTCTGAATCTGCACACTGCACTCTGAATCTGCACTCTGAATCAGCACTTTGCACTCTGAATCTGCACACTGCACTCTGAATCTGCACTCTGAATCTGCACTCTGAATCTGCACTCTGAATCTGCACTCTGAATCTGCACTCTGAATCTGCACTCTGAATCTGCACTCTGAATCTGCACTCTGACTCTGCACTCTGCACTGACTCTGCACTCTGAATCTGCACTCTGAATCAGCACTTTGCACTCTGAATCTGCACACTGCACTCTGACTCTGCACTCTGAATCTGCACTCTGAATCAGCACTTTGCACTCTGAATCTGCACTCTGAATCTGCACACTGCACTCTGAATCTGCACTCTGAATCTGCACTCTGCACTGACTCTGCACTGACTCTGCACTGACTCTGCACTCTGACTCTGCACTCTGACTCTGCACTCTGACTCTGCACTCTGACTCTGCACTCTGACTCTGCACTCTGACTCTGCACTCTGACTCTGCACTCTGACTCTGCACTCTGACTCTGCACTCTGACTCTGCACTCTGACTCTGCACTCTGACTCTGCACTCTGATTCTGCACTCTGATTCTGCACTCTGATTCTGCACTCTGATTCTGCACTCTGATTCTGCACTCTGATTCTGCACTCTGATTCTGCACTCTGATTCTGCACTCTGATTCTGCACTCTGATTCTGCACTCTGATTCTGCACTCTGATTCTGCACTCTGATTCTGCACTCTGATTCTGCACTCTGATTCTGCACTCTGATTCTGCACTCTGATTCTGCACTCTGATTCTGCACTCTTCACTCTGAATCTGCACTCTGACTCTGCACTCTGACTCTGCACTCTTCACTCTGAATCTGCACTCTGACTCTGCACTCTGACTCTGCACTCTGACTCTGCACTCTGACTTTGACTCTGCACTCTGACTCTGCACTCTGATTCTGCACTCTGCACTCTGAATCTGCACTTTGCACTCTGAATCTGCACTCTGAATCTGCACTTTGCACTCTGAATCTGCACTCTGAATCTGCACTTTGCACTCTGAATCTGCACTCTGAATCAGCACTTTGCACTCTGAATCTGCACACTGCACTCTGAATCTGCACTCTGAATCTGCACTCTGAATCAGCACTTTGCACTCTGAATCTGCACTCTGAATCTGCACACTGCACTCTGAATCTGCACTCTGAATCTGCACTCTGCACTGACTCTGCACTGACTCTGCACTGACTCTGCACTCTGAATCTGCACTCTGAATCAGCACTTTGCACTCTGAATCTGCACACTGCACTCTGACTCTGCACTCTGAATCTGCACTCTGAATCAGCACTTTGCACTCTGAATCTGCACTCTGAATCTGCACACTGCACTCTGAATCTGCACTCTGAATCTGCACTCTGCACTGACTCTGCACTGACTCTGCACTGACTCTGCACTCTGACTCTGCACTCTGACTCTGCACTCTGACTCTGCACTCTGACTCTGCACTCTGACTCTGCACTCTGACTCTGCACTCTGACTCTGCACTCTGACTCTGCACTCTGACTCTGCACTCTGACTCTGCACTCTGACTCTGCACTCTGACTCTGCACTCTGATTCTGCACTCTGATTCTGCACTCTGATTCTGCACTCTGATTCTGCACTCTGATTCTGCACTCTGATTCTGCACTCTGATTCTGCACTCTGATTCTGCACTCTGATTCTGCACTCTGATTCTGCACTCTGATTCTGCACTCTGATTCTGCACTCTGATTCTGCACTCTGATTCTGCACTCTGATTCTGCACTCTGATTCTGCACTCTGATTCTGCACTCTGATTCTGCACTCTGATTCTGCACTCTGATTCTGCACTCTTCACTCTGAATCTGCACTCTGACTCTGCACTCTGACTCTGCACTCTGACTCTGCACTCTGACTCTGCACTCTGACTTTGACTCTGCACTCTGACTCTGCACTCTGATTCTGCACTCTGCACTCTGAATCTGCACTTTGCACTCTGAATCTGCACTCTGAATCTGCACTTTGCACTCTGAATCTGCACTCTGAATCTGCACTTTGCACTCTGAATCTGCACTCTGAATCAGCACTTTGCACTCTGAATCTGCACACTGCACTCTGAATCTGCACTCTGAATCTGCACTCTGAATCTGCACTCTGAATCTGCACTCTGAATCTGCACTCTGAATCTGCACTCTGAATCTGCACTCTGAATCTGCACTCTGCACTGACTCTGCACTCTGACTCTGCACTCTGACTCTGCACTCTGACTCTGCACTCTGACTCTGCACTCTGACTCTGCACTCTGACTCTGCACTCTGACTCTGCACTCTGACTCTGCACTCTGACTCTGCACTCTGAATCAGCACTTTGCACTCTGAATCTGCACTCTGAATCTGCACACTGCACTCTGAATCTGCACTCTGCACTGACTCTGCACTCTGACTCTGCACTCTGACTCTGCACTCTGACTCTGCACTCTGACTCTGCACTCTGATTCTGCACTCTGATTCTGCACTCTGATTCTGCACTCTGATTCTGCACTCTGATTCTGCACTCTGATTCTGCACTCTGATTCTGCACTCTGATTCTGCACTCTGATTCTGCACTCTGATTCTGCACTCTGATTCTGCACTCTGATTCTGCACTCTGATTCTGCACTCTGAATCTGCACTCTGAATCTGCACTCTGAATCTGCACTCTTCACTCTGAATCTGCACTCTTCACTCTGAATCTGCACTCTGACTCTGCACTCTTCACTCTGAATCTGCACTCTGACTCTGCACTCTGACTCTGACTCTGCACTCTGACTCTGACTCTGCACTCTGACTTTGACTCTGCACTCTGACTCTGCACTCTGATTCTGCACTCTGCACTCTGATTCTGCACTCTGCACTCTGAATCTGCACTTTGCACTCTGAATCTGCACTCTGAATCTGCACTTTGCACTCTGAATCTGCACTCTGAATCTGCACTCTGAATCTGCACTCTGAATCTGCACTCTGAATCTGCACTCTGAATCTGCACTCTGAATCTGCACTCTGAATCTGCACTCTGAATCTGCACTTTGACTCTGCACTCTGATTCTGCACTCTGATTCTGCACTCTGATTCTGCACTCTGATTCTGCACTCTGATTCTGCACTCTGATTCTGCACTCTGATTCTGCACTCTGATTCTGCACTCTGAATCTGCACTCTGAATCTGCACTCTGAATCTGCACTCTTCACTCTGAATCTGCACTCTGACTCTGCACTCTTCACTCTGAATCTGCACTCTGACTCTGCACTCTTCACTCTGAATCTGCACTCTGACTCTGCACTCTTCACTCTGAATCTGCACTCTGACTCTGCACTCTTCACTCTGAATCTGCACTCTGACTATGGTGGCGTTTCAACTGAGTTACACTTGTAAAAGTTGACTGTTTGGAATAAGTACAGCTGTTAAACAAGAGGCAAAAATAGCTCCCATTCTGATTGGTGTCGATGTGTAACATATGAAAGAGCACCATTCAGGGCCCAGAGGGCCTGCTGTGTCATCAGTTATGGACGCAGTGGCTGGAGCGCCAGGTAACTAGCCTAGCACTGCCTATGGAAGTTGTTTTTGGGGGTCATTTACAGTGCTGAAACAGTAAACCAGGAGTAAATGTGAATTAGGAGCAGCTGCAAGGTGCATACAAAGCCTCTTGGAAATGAAAGAACATAGTGCACTTCACGTCACGGTGCTGATGCTAGGATTCCAGGGTGTGACCTCCGAGTCAGAAGACTGTGTTTGGGAAATGTGGGGTTCTCACGGTGCCACGAGGTGTCAGACAGACTGCTGTTTTCTGCCCTCTGCATCTTCACCAAGCAGGACTTTATTTGGGCTTGGTGCAGAAAAATAAAAGGTGACTTTCATCCGCGTGTTCTTTAGAGTTCAGCCGCTTCTCCGCTGGGCGGAGGGGGGCCCCTCGGGTGGGGTTGAGGAGAGGGTAGGGAGAGTCACCTCTTTCTGCAGGACCGGGAAAGCGCGAGTGAGTCAGAGCAGTTTTCGGTGTCCTGGTGGCATCTGCGGGGGCGGCTGGGGTCATGGCATGCTGCTGCTGGAAGCAGAGAGGGTGGATGGGAGCGACGGAAGGATCAGGGGAATAACGCTGCTTACCTGCTGTGGAAGGCTCGTCTCCAGGCTGCTTGAGGCGGAGAAGTCACGTCTCCTACTGCTCCGTGCTGGCACCCGTCGCACAATGGCGACAGTGCGATGCCAGCGCGTTTTGAGTAGACAATGGAGAGGAGCGTCATCGCGTCAAATCATCCCCTTCGCCCGCCCCATCCACGGATTTGCTCCAATCAGAGCGAAGGGCTAGGCGAGCTACTCCCGGGGTCTCCGCGAGCTACCGGTAGCTCGCGATCGACTGGTTGGAGACCCCGGGTTTAATTAATAGTAGTTTATTGCAGGGATTTATCCCCTTGTGCTCCAGCTGTGGTTCGAAACACCGTAGGGAAAAATGCATAATGGCAAGAATCAAAGGGATCGGGAGACACCGGGCAAGGTAGATTACTAGGACAGTTCTGCCCTGAGGAAATTCCGTCTGAAGAGAGACATAAAAGTTTCAACCGACCTAGAGAGCAAACTAAAATCCAAACTCTATGATTTTAGGATTACGCGTCACCAATTTAGGAGCCAAAATCGGAATTGAGTAAAACATTCTCAGCGAAATAATTAGCAACACGAACCTGGTACACCCACTTGCGCAGAAAGTAGTCATGCCCCATAGATCACGTGATCTACCAAGACTTCAAACAGACAAAGTGTCACAACTATATAGGTTAGCTGAAGGAACAAAGGACATGCACCCCACTGCATACATTATGGAGAAACAACACTGAAAATACTCTAGCCCCACACGGCTTTGGCTAAGGTCACAATGGCGCACCCACCATTTGAAACTTAATCAAAGGGAAATCTTAAAGTCCAATACAATACCACTTTTATCTTTTGGACATGGTGGGTCCAAGGACAAACTGATGGACGATGCTTCAGAGCATACCTACACTGGCATAAGCGCACTAAGGGGGCAAGTAATTAGTGCACATGCTCTATATAAACAAATAGTGCGCACACAAAATAACGAGAGTTTGTGTGATGGTGGGCAGATTGGTACGAAGACTAGCCCACAAGAGCATGTAGGTTGCCGTGGAAATAACGGTATTGTCTAAAAATATGCTGCAAAAATGCTGACATTTTGCGCTCACTAAGATGCTTGCTGCAGTGAATATACTACACCAGTGAAAAAGAAAGCAATAATATTTCGGACATAAACTACAATTATTTGGAATTGCTGTGCCCTAAAATGACAATGATACTAATAACCTGGTGTAGTTTCTGCAACCTTGTATGGCTTGCCATCGGGATCTTCATTGAGTTTGTGATTAGCATCCTTTTACAAAGCATGCCGTTGTCCCCACGAGCTTCTAACGGGTGAATCGCGTTTGAGGGGGAGGGCTTGCTCGAGCCACGCGAGCTCCATCCTGTGCCTCACGCCCTACAGTTGTAGAATCGGCATGGGGGGGCTGTGAGGCAACGTCGGCTGCCTTGGAGGAGAGTGGGATCCTAGTGTGTGTTTTAAGGACTCCTCCTCAAGCTGTGGCGAGGGACTGGTCCTTGCTTACACCGAACAAAAGCAAGGCACGTGGATGCTAATCTTAAAGCGTGCCGCACTGCAAAATAAAACATATCTGTTAGAACTGGCTATTTCTGATAGGCTAAGGCTGACGCCAAAGCCAGGCAGAAACCACCATTTTAGTCAGGGCAAGGAAGTCACACGCCAAGATATCCCCTGCTCACCCCCTTGGTAGCTTGGCACAAGCAGTAAGGCTAAACTCGGAGGCAATGTGTAAAGCATTTGCGCCAGCGCACAACAGCAACAACATACTAGGCACACCACAAAAGAGACTCCACACAAGGTTATTATAAAAATAACTTTTGTATTGTAAAAACACATCAGATAAAATCACACATATACATTGTGCCAACTGGCACGGGCAATATTCACATGGGATTATTCACCAGACAGGGCCACATGGGCCACTGTCATAATCAGCACTTAGTAGAAATGAAATACTGTCAGAAATTAGAATAAAAGAATATAAAATCACTGTAGCACAAAGTAACAGTTAGAAATCACACCCAGTATCTACTGGGAACAGGTAAGTGCACACTACGCAACCCTAAACACCTTAGGAGCATGTCACGCAGGGAACCAGGACCTCACTAGGACCACCTGTACTAAATAGAACAACCACCTAAGTATCACACAGCATTTAGGGGTCTAGGAAAGAACACATTACCCATGATGCATAAATATACATTCAGAGGAGTAGTAAAGGGAAACACATGACACATAAACCTACACATTCAGCGGTGTTTAGGAACAGAGCACATGATGCAATAAAATACATTCAGGGGTGCAGCGCAAGAAGACACATGAGGCCTAAAACATTCAGAGGTGCAGCGCATGAAAAGAAAGACACATAATGCATAAAAACATTCAGAGGTGCCGGAGCCATACAATAGCGCAAGAATCACATGATTTCTAAAAACATTCAGAGGTGCAGGAATAACACATGATGCAAGAGAACACATTCAGAGGTGCAATAACCATATAATTGCGCAAAGACTCACATAAGCCACTACCTGTGGCAGTCCCTAGGCCAACTGGCCTTGGTGGGGTTCAGACGCCCTGAGTCTCAATGTCAGGGTGCGCTGCCATGCAGCGCCAGTCTCAAAGTACAAAAAGCCTAAACGTGGCAGCTGCCCACAAAGTGCTGGGCAGCTGGGGAACAACAAAACTGCGCCAGGGCCCTCACTGGCCCTTAGGCGCCAACTGCGCCACTGCTGGAGCCACACAAGCTCTGGGCATATCGCACATGCCCCAGACGTTGGAGCCACCGAGGCTCTGCTACTGCAAATAGCCAAACATTGGAGCCACACAGGCTCTTAAACCAATGTGCTCCCTGGTAGGAGGGGGCGGGCACCGACAATGTGCCCCGGCGCCCCCTCCAATTAAAATGGCCCCCCAGGGAGCCTCTCGGGGCTCTAGAACGTTGGGGTGACCCGCTGCCAATCGGGGCCGCCCTGACTCTGCATTCCCGGTGGAGTCCCCTACGGGGGACTCTAACTTCACAAAAATGCCCCCAGAACCTCTCATGGGCTCTCTAACCACATGTGGCCATTGGAGCCTCAGGCTCAGTTGAAACGTTGGGGTGGCCCACTGCCAGCTGGGACCGCCCTACCGCCATTCCCGCCGAGGTGCCGCTCTCCGGCACCGACAGCGGCCACACGGAGCCCCCCCAGCCCTGCCGACTCACCGGGCTCTCAGGGGCGGGCTCCTCCGGGCGGTGGGGGCAGGCACCGACAATGTGCCTCGTTCCCCCTCCGCTCGTCGCCTCATGCCGCTCCTCTCGCTCTTCAGCGGCTTCACCGGCGGTGGGGGCGGGCACCGACAATGTGCCCCGCGCCCCCTCCGCTCTCTCTCCTCTCGTGGCAGGGCTCCCTCGACACACGGGAGCCCTGTTCACCCGCCATCTTCTTCCTCGCCGCCACTCCGGTCTCTCCCCCACACGGCGCAGCAGCTCCATGCGACCCCGGGTGGGGGCGGGACTTCGGCCGGCCGCGCTGGGATTGGCCGGCCGGCCAACCATTTCCGGGTCGCTGCGGGCAGCGCAGCGGCTCGTCTCCTTAGGCAGGCAGGCGGGGGCTGAGTTAACCGAGGAGTGGGCTCCCTCGAGTTAAAATATAAAACAAAGACGCGAGGTGGGCACTCGCAAAAATAAGCAAATAACCGGGCATAAAGCAGGGTGGCACCTGCAAAACCTCACGCAAAATGCGTGATAGCGACACGCTCGCTACGGGTGCAAAACAAAGCGCTCTCAAGCGCTACTGGTCAAGGTGCAGCGCTTCCAGGCACTGGAAGCCAGCAAAGTCCAGGCAAAGTCCTTCAGGAGATTCAGCAAAGTCCTGGGGGGATAAGAAGAAGGTCCCCAAGGATCCCAGGACAAAGCAAAGTCCCCCCATCTGCCCAGGCAAGGCAGAGGGGTCTCCCAGAAGTCCTCCAGGCATCCAGGGGCTGGGCAGCGCCCGCCCCTGGTAGATTCAAGTCAGAAACAAGAACATTTTGGAAGGGGAGACAGCCCCTTCTTATACACAGAAAAGTCTTTGAAGTCCTTTGAAGTCTTTGTGCAAGGGGGCCCTAAGCACTGGAATGTTTCTGGTTTCTTCTTCCTGTCAGTATCAGGGTCCGAGGTGACAGTTGGCCCGTAGGAGGGGGAGCCAGCAGGGTGGTCAGGCAGGCACAGCCCTGCACTATCAGAGGCGATCTCCTCCTACTCCCCCGGCAGCAGATGCGGCCTTTCATCCACGGGCTAACCCCTTGGAGGCTCTGCAGCCCCTGTCATCCTTAACCCAGGCAGTCAATCCACAACCGGGCCCAGGCACTCTGGGCCAGGCTCACCAGCCAATCACACGCCAGCAACAACTTACACAAATATGCTAACTTCCAAAAGTAGTACTTCTAGACTAGACACACTCATGCCGCATATACCATTTTGCAGCATTCAGTCTCACAAGTTCGTACATATCAAACTCGACCCTGCACTCCCCACACATCAGGAACTACCATGGGCATACATATTCCCCATTCATTCCTATGGGAGGGCAGGTCACTCACCACTCATTCACAGAGAGCTCAAGCACTTTACACTGTACCACAGTGAAAAAGTGCGCAGAGGCCTAAAATCACCAACACCAGGTTCCATAAACAGGCTAGGAAAAAGCAAAATGTCTAGGGGCGAACCTGCCTAAAGGGCCGGGTCCAACACAACCCCCTACCACTGCTTTGGGCGACAAAACACGGACACGGACCCGCACAGCAAAGACACCTTCCGGTTTTACGCCACTCTGAACCCACCTGGTTACCTCCAAACAATAACTCTGTGACACAACTAGGATGCCACACTGGTACTCCCTAGTCATCCATAGCCAAGACCATCCAAATATCACAGGTCCTAACCAATCCACAGAGCGGGGGGTAGTAACCCCTGGCACACAATAGCCATTCTCCACTCTCTCTCTCAGTGTAGCTACGACTACCACTGATCCAACAACCTAGGGTCCACACCCCCAAGCTGACCAGAGGTCACGGGCAAGAATGCCCCATCCTACCTCTACTTCTGGGTTTCCGCACCCTCACAGAGAAGCACTCACCAGAACACAATTCTCCTACCAGATCAGAACCTCACTCCATCACTGGTCTACCACCTGGAAACTTTCACTTCAGAGGTACAAAGCACACAGCACAGTCCCTCTTCAAGCGGGTGGGGGGCCACAGCACACAGCAAAGTCCCCTTTCCTCTACCTTAGTGGAAACAACAAACTGCAGGTGAACCCCAGAACACACAGCAAGGGCAGCCCCCTCAGTCTCTTCAGCTGATTCACTTTGGCAGAGATTCCTTTTGACCTAGAAGTTTCCTAATCTCCCAACCTAAGATCTAAACCCTCAGGTTGCACCGGGCTCAGAAGCAAGGACACCGTCCCTCTGCACCCCCTTCCAGTTCCATGACTACAGGCCCAGTATGTCGCAGGCTAGACAGAGCACACGCCAGCGGCGTATCAGCGACACACTTTCCTCCAGTACACCCTATCACAGGGTAATTCTCAGTATGTCCCAGGCTAGACAGAGCACACGCCAGCGGCGTATCAGTGACACACTTTCCCTCAGTACTCCTTCCAGGTCAGGCCACACCCCAACCTGGCTTTCCCCCCTCCTCGGGGAACGACCTCCAGAGGCCCCACAAATGGTCAAGTAGTCTAGACGGTCAAATGCTCAGTGAGCCAGGACTTCTGCACCCTCCACTTAGGAGTGGTACTGCCCAACACTAGGACCGCCGGAGTTCTGATTACAGACAATCCCCGTCCTCTAGACACAGGAAGATCCTCCTCAAATGACCTATGTACAGCTTAGGCCCCTGACCTGGCACTCCCTTAGGGAACCCTCCAGGCCCCGAGATAGGGTTTCAGGCCAACGTGGGACACACCGTCCCACAATCACTCCGCCTCCACTGAGACAGGACGTGAGCCCCTACACCCTACCCTTTCTACTGGGATCTAACTGGGCTACACAGTAACCTCTTCTCCTACACAGGATCATCAGATACTCAAGCCACTCCTTTTAGTATCACTCCCTAATGCCTCTGCCAGACATCTAGCACACCGCCAGACATCCACCTTCTTGTCCAGTTCCTTTGCAGGACCTCCTGCACACCACCAGAGGTACACCTCCCGCGCAAGTTCCTTAAAAAAAACTCACACCAACTCCTCCAGTTCAACACACCACTCATTCACACACAACCCCCCCCCCCCCCTCCCCCTCGGACTGGTAAGGCAGTTTCTACCACCCCTGATTCCTCAACCTGACCACACGTGACACAGGTACCAAACTCTGGGAGCTGGGAATGGGACTTCACATGCACTGGACACATTTAAGCTGCCACCACTGGATCCTACCATACTGGGGAATCCAGACACATACACACTACACTCAGGCGATAACCACCCTCCTGAGCTAGTCATTTCTCCTCTCGCTCCTTCTCTCTACTATCTACCCACACACACACACATGGGGACAGGATTTGGGATTGGACACTGGACCCAGCAAGGGATTCCTAATCTATGGGAACCTCCCCCTCTACTGGCGGCCCGCCCTGTCACTTTCTCTCAGCTACCACTAAACATAAAGCGCAGGAACACATTTGAAAATGACACTCTTGAGGAAAAACAAAAATCCAAAACAATAATCCCAAACATGTGACTATCTGAAAAAAAATTGCAGAGTTTTGTAATGTAGCCAGTTGTCGCTATGGCACTGCGCAAACACAAGTCGAAATCCCACCGCTGCCACCAATGTTAGAACTGGCTATTTCTGCAAGGCACGTGGATGCTAATCTTAAAGCGTGCCGCACTGCAAAATAAAACATATCTGTTAGAACTGGCTATTTCTGATAGGCTAAGGCTGATGCCAAAGCCAGGCAGAAACCACCATTCTAGTCAGGGCAAGGAAGTCGCACGCCAAGATAACCCCTGCTCACCCCCTTGGTAGCTTGGCACAAGCAGTAAGGCTAAACTCGGAGGCAATGTGTAAAGCATTTGCGCCAGCGCACAACAGCAACAACATACTAGGCACACCAAAAAATAGACTCCACACAAGGTTATTATAAAAATAACTTTTGTATTGTAAAAACACATCAGATAAAATCACACATATACATTGTGCCAACTGGCACGGGCAATATTCACATGGGATTATTCACAAGACAGGGCCACATGGGCCACTGTCATAATCAGCACTTAGTAGAAATGAAATACTGTCAGAAATTAGAATAAAATAATATAAAGTCACTGTAGCACAAAGTAACAGTTAGAAATCACACCCAGTATCTACTGGGAACAGGTAAGTGCACACTACAAAACCCTAAACACCTTAGGAGCATGTCACGCAGGAAACCAGTACCTCACTAGGACCACCTGTACTAAATCGAACAACCACCTAAGTATCACACAGCATTTAGGGTTCTAGGAAAGAACACATTACCCATGATGCATAAATATACATTCAGAGGAGTAGTAAAGGGAAACACATGACGCATAAACCTACACATTCAGCGGTGTTTAGGAACAGAGCACATGATGCAATAAAATACATTCAGGGGTGCAGCGCAAGAAGACTCATGATGACTAAAACATTCAGAGGTGCAGCGCAGGAAAAGAAAGACACATAATGCATAAAAACATTCAGAGGTGTCAAGAGTAAAGCACATGATGCAATAAAATACATTCAGGGGTGCAGCGCAATAAGACACATGAGGCCTAAAACATTCAGAGGTGCTGCGCATGAAAAGAAAGACACATAATGCATAAAAACATTCAGAGGTGCCAGAGCCATACAATAGCGCAAGAATCACATGATTTCTAAAAACATTCAGAGGTGCAGGAATAACACATGATGCAAGAGAACACATTCAGAGGTGCAATAACCATATAATTGCGCAAAGACTCACATAAGCCACTACCTGTGGCAGTCCATAGGCCAACTGGCCTTGGTGGGGCTCAGACGCCCTGAGTCTCAAGGTCAGGGTGCGCTGCCATGCAGCGCCAGTCTCAAAGTACAAAAAGCCTAAACGTGGCAGCTGCCCACAAAATGCTGGGCAGCTGGGGAACAACAAAACTGCGCCAGGGCCCTCACTGGCCCTTAGGCGCCAACTGCGCCACTGCTGGAGCCACACAGGCTCTGGGCATATCGCACATGCCCCAGACGTTGGAGCCACAGAGGCTCTGCTACTGCAAATAGCCAAATGTTGGAGCCACACAGGCTCTTAAACCAATGTGCTCCCTGGTAGGAGGGGGCGGGCACCGACAATGTGCGCCGGCGCCCCCCTCCAATTAAAATGGCCCCCCAGGGAGCCTCTCGGGGCTCTAGAACGTTGGGGCGACCCGCTGCCAATCGGGGCCGCCCTGACTCTGCATTCCCGGTGGAGTCCCCTACGGGGGACTCTAACTTCAAAAAAATGCCCCCAGAACCTCTCATTGGCTCTCTAAACACATGTGGCCATTGGAGCCTCAGGCTCAGTTGAAACGTTGGGGCGGCCCACTGCCAGCTGGGGCCGCCCTACCGCCATTCCCGCCGAGGTGCCGCTCTCCGGCACCGACAGCGGCCACACAGAGCCCCCCCAGCCCTGCCGACTCACCGGGCTCTCAGGGGCGGGCTCCTCCGGGCGGCGGCTCTCCTTCGCTCACGGTGGGGGCAGGCACCGACAATGTGCCTCGTGCCCCCTCCGCTCGTCGCCACATGCCGCTCCTGTCGCTCTTCGGCGGCTTCACCGGCGGTGGGGGCAGACACCGACAATGTGCGCCGCGCCCCCTCCGCTCTCTCTCCTCTCGTGGCAGGGCTCCCTCGACACACGGGAGCCCTGTTCACCCGCCATCTTCTTCCTCGCCGCCACTCCGGTCTCTCCCCCACACGGCGCAGCAGCTCCACGCGTCCCCGGGCGGGGGCGGGACTTCCGGACGGCCGCGCTGGGATTGGCCGGCCGGCCAACCACTTCCGGGTCGCTGCGGGCAGAGCAGCGGCCCTTCTCCTTAGGCAGGCAGGCGGGGGCTGAGTTAACCGAGGAGTGGGCTCCCTCAAGTTAAAATATAAAACAAAGACGCGAGGTGGGCACTCGCAAAAATAAGCAAATAACCGGGCATAAAGCAGGGTGGCACCTGCAAAACCTCACGCAAAATGCGTGATAGCGACACGCTCGCTACGGGTGCAAAACAAAGCGCTCTCAAGCGCTACTGGTCAAGGTGCAGCGCTTCCAGGCACTGGAAGCCAGCAAAGTCCAGGCAAAGTCCTTCAGGAGATTCAGCAAAGTCCTGGGGGGATAAGAAGAAGGTCCCCAAGGATCCCAGGGCAAAGCAAAGTCCCCCCATCAGCCCAGGCAAGGCAGAGGGGTCCCCCAGAAGTCCTCCAGGCATCCAGGGGCTGGGCAGAGCCCGCCCCTGGTAGATTCAAGTCAGAAACAAGAACATTTTGGAAGGGGAGACAGCCCCTTCTTATACACAGAAAAGTCTTTGAAGTCCTTTCAAGTCTTTGTGCAAGGGGGCCCTGAGCACTGGAATGTTT
This sequence comes from Lissotriton vulgaris, assembly GCF_964263255.1. Lineage (NCBI taxonomy): Eukaryota > Metazoa > Chordata > Amphibia > Caudata > Salamandridae > Lissotriton > Lissotriton vulgaris. The sequence continues at coordinate 1,177,935,003 of NC_141693.1, read as the reverse complement.
CTGGTTTCTTCTTCCTGTCAGTATCAGGGTCCGAGGTGACAGTTGGCCCGTAGGAGGGGGAGCCAGCAGGGTGGTCAGGCAGGCACAGCCCTGCACTATCGGAGGCAATCTCCTCCTACTCCCCAGGCAGCAGATGCGGCCTTTCATCCACGGGCTAACCCCTTGGAGGCTCTGCAGCCCCTGTCATCCTTAACCCAGGCAGTCAATCCACAACCGGGCCCAGGCACTCTGGGCCAGGCTCACCAGCCAATCACACGCCAGCAACAACTTACACAAATATGCTAACTTCCAAAAGTGGTACTTCTAGACTAGACACACTCATGTCGCATATACCATTTTGCAGCATTCAGTCTCACGAGTTCGTACATATCAAACTCGACCCTGCACTCCCCACACATCAGGAACTACCATGGGCATACATATTCCCCATTCATTCCTATGGGAGGGCAGGTCACTCACCACTCATTCACAGAGAGCTCAAGCACTTTACACTGTACCACAGTGAAAGTGCGCAGAGGCCTAAAATCACCAACACCAGGTTCCATAAACAGGGTAGGAAAAAGCAAAAAGTCTAGGGGCGAACCTGCCTAAAGGGCCGGGTCCAACAATATCTATATTTGTTTTTGTTAAATTAACAAGGTTTATGAGCGGTGCAAGTCGGATAAGCCCTCATTTTAAAAAGTAGACGCGTGTGTGTCAATGCGAGACACGCATTTTCAATAGATGCGCGGGCATTATAAAAAAAAGACCACAATGTTTAAACAAGTTTTAAAAGAAGACAAAACTGAAAGTACGGCCAGCCGTGAATAATTAGGGGGTGCGAAATGCGCTGGGAGGGCTGCCTTTGATGTGGTAATGCGAGGCAGGCAGGTGGGCGGCTGGTGGCATTGTGCACGCGCTTTTTAGGGCGTGCGCTTGCGCAATGACCTAAAAAGCACATGCACTGCAAGAAATCGCCAGTGGAATCACCATGGGTGGTTAAACACTGGATAAGCCATACTAGAGCTTCGCCAGCTATGCGCAGAAGCGCATCAGCAGGCGAGCCCTAAAAACACTTTAAATTCTAGGATATCGACACGAGAGCTACTTATGAATCAGGGCCATTGGAATTGTGCAGCAGGGGAGGGTCAAATTATGCAGCATGGAATGAGTAAATTATGCATCAAGAAAAGCGAAATGATGCGTAATGCAGCACATTTTGTGACAGTTCTTCGTTATGTTGCTGTTTTTACACTTGTAAACACGGTCTGGACATTGGTTGCTCCTCATTAGCACCAGTTTGGACCAAAATGGAGCTATAAACAAAATAAAGGTGACCATTCATCCTTTGCAAAGGCCCTTCCACTGCGCACCAAGGCGTGTTGCTGCATTTTTAGTAAATTTTTATCCGTTTAAGCTGAATGCAAACCATTTTTTGTTAAAATCTGCATATTATGCAGCAGACGAAGGGTTATGTGGCAAATGCAGCAAATCTATAATTATGCGAAAAACACCGCCACCGCACAACCGCATAGTTTCGGTGGCCCTGGTATGAATGTATGAAGACACGTGGGTCCATTCTGTCACCAAACCAGCAACCGCGATGCAGTGTCAAAGAGTGTGAAATCATGGCTTGTTCCAATTATAGACATTTGAATAAGTGTTTTGGTTTTGTTTTATAATGCTTGGCACCACAATTATTGTTTAATAAGGAAAGAATGAATATTGTTTACTCAATGTGGTGTCCAATAAGCCACCATGAAGTGGAGAAAAACCTTAACTGGAATGAAACGGCAACCCTGGAGATGGGTGGAAGCCATAGAGCCAATCTTGGGTCAGTCATCTACCCATGGCTTTCTCTTCCTATACTGCACTGATGCCTGGGCCTTCCCTGTCACCGTCCTGTAGTAGGTGTCGCAGACTTCTTTTCCTCGATCTACTGCCCTTTGTCCTTCATTGCTTGGGTCTGCTGCTCCTGCCTTTGGAGCAAGTGCTCTCTACACCTCATTGTAATGCCATGCCGCTTGTTTTCTGGACAGCCCTCTGTTCCCCAGTGAGCTGGAGAATTATGCGAGCCCGCTGGACGTCCTCCCTGTGTTTTTTGAGGTTGATGGCATCAGAGTTGCTATGAGAGAGAGGGACCACTGCCATCTGAACCCAAATTGTGCCGTTATTATTAGCGGTAGCAGCAGAATTTTTGTAGGGAGTCGCAGCTCTTCTGTAAAATGTCAGATCAATGTCCATTATTCGAGTCTTTTGTCCTCATCATACCTGGCACATGTAAGAAAGATATCTGTTGGGAATATGTTTTTTAAATTGTGTATGTGGGTACATGTATACATAATTGTGGTTTCTTTTCTGTTGGGCTGGTAATGTCCATCTTGGACATCCTAGCCTACACGTCTAGTCTCTCTCCCTGACATTGGTTTGCCGCTTGGGAAGTATCCGCCCTGTTTCCTTTGTCCTCCTACATGTAGGCTTCCGCCTGCTAGGTGAAGTCACCCATCTCTTGTATCCTGCGCTTCTTCCATCTCCCTTGGCTATGCTGCAGAGGGAGCCCCCAGGCAGAGAGACTCATCGCAGAATTATCCTCCGTGTGCCAACTGGGCAGGAAGCCTTCAATGATTATCCGTTAACAGAATACTTTTCCAGGACTGAAGGAGCTGACAAATATTTGAAAGAGGTAGGCCCTCTGGTTGGTTCTGGCAGAGGGCCGGTCACAGTCTACATCACAAGAATTACTGGACCAGTCAGCCAGTACTTTGAACATCATTGACTCAGCACCGAGGAGGCCAAAACCCTCACTTGTTAGAGAATATTGCAGGACCAGGGTTAGAATCTTGCCATAGTGCTACCCTTACCCTAGAGTCGAATTTAAGTCTGGGAAAGCCTAGAGCGTCACCTAGATGCTGCAACGTGGGAAGAGGAGAAGGAATTAGGTGTGCCAGAGAGCTGGTTTCCGCCTGTGTTGAGGAGTGGCCTGATTGTTAGGAAGGTTGACACTGGAATTGACATCTTGGTTGTCTAAGACTAGTAAGGAGAGACACAAGGTAACTCAAGACCTACTGTGCAGGAAAATCAAGGACAACATCTGGATTTAGGTCCTGCCTCATCATCTACAAAGATTATAAAGGGTGAGCAAGCATCACCCTCAACCCTTCCTTAACATTCATAGTGCCCCTACTCACCCCGCATCCAAACCTGCAGGGTCAGAAGAGATAATTGTAAAGGAAGCTTTCCTGGTGCAGAACAAAGAGACGGGCCACACAGAATAGGTACGATTATGTTCTTCTTTATTTTATGATAATTAACAACAATATCTCAAAAGGTAACCATAGGCGAGTCCATTACATCAGTATGTAAAATACATTACAAGCAAAGGAGACTGTGGGAGACTCACGTAAAGTTTTTCAAAAGTGCACATGGCATCATATATTTGGAAAAAGGTTTAGAAATGGTACAGTTGTAACAGCACTGTAAGCATGAAATGCATAGACAGCCCGACTTGGTGCACAAATGTGCTTGTGACACAAACGTGGCGACGCAAGTGACAAGGTGAGAACAGCGGAACGGCGCGTGGTGACAACGAGTGAATAATGTATACAAGTGACTGTGTGGTCCAGCACAGATAGGTTGACAGAGGTTGCGTAAAGAGCGATGGAAGTGATTTTGCTAGAATCACACGGAGTAGACGCGCCTTCAGTTGCGCTGTGGGGTCGACGACGTTTCGATCCTTAGGAACTCAGGATCATCATCAGGACGGGGGCTGCTGTGGTAGGAAGTGCTGTATGATAGATATCCAAGGTGCGGAGAGGCCGACGCGCTAATGGGCTGTGTGGCGAGGCATGGAACAATCCACAGTGGGTGCCAAAGGTCTCTTGGTGGGGGTCAGTTGAAAGGGAGCACTGGCTGGACCAAGGAGCGTCACGGGAGCGTGGGCAGGAAATCTGTGGTCGGAGGCCGGCGTGGGGAGATGAGCGTTTAACAGGGGTGGAGCTGCTGGACACGAATGTGGCGGTCTACGGCTGACATACGCGCCGCCCCCTCTCCGCCTGGCTTAACTCCACTTCTCGCCCCGCCTTGAGAACCGGCAGCTCCACTTCTGTTAAATAAACGCTCATCTCCCCACGCCGGGCTCCGACCACGGATTTCCTTCCCACTCTCCTGTGACGCTCCTTGGTCCAGCCAGTGCTCCCGTTCCACTGCCCCCCACCAAGAGACCTTTGACCCCCACTGTGGATTGTTCCATGCCTCGCGGCACAGCCCATTAGCGCGTCGACCTCTCCGCACCTCAGATATCTATCATACAGCACCTCCTACCACAGCAGCCCTCATCCTGAAGATGATCCTGAGTTCCTATGGATCGAAACGTCGTCAACCCCACAGCGCAACTGAAGGCGCGCTTACTCTGTGTGGTTCTACCAAAATCGCTTCCATCGTTCTTTACGCAACCTCTGTCAACCTATCTGTGCTGAACCACACAGTCACTTGTATACATTATTCACTCATTGTCACCACGCGCCGTTCTGCTGTCCTCACCTTGTCACTTGCGTCGCCAAGTTTGTGTCACGAGCACATTTGTGCACCAAGTCCAAGTTGGGCTGCCTATGCATTTCATGCTTACAGTGCTGTTACAACTGTACCATTTCTAAACCTTGTTCAAAATATATGATGCCATGTGCACTTTTGAAAAACTTTACGTGAGTCTCCCGCAGTCTCCTTTGCTTGTAATATATTTTACATACTGATGTAACTGACCCCTACTGTTACCTTTTGAGATATTGTTGTTAATTATCATATATTCACCCAGATCTCAAGAGGTTTATGGGTTATGCTCCTGTGGTTTTCTCTAAGACTCTTCTTTATTTTATGACACGGGAGTACAGAGCGCAGGTCAGCATCCATGTTAGGAATGCCATTATCTGTCGCTGGCAATATTTTATATATATATATATATTCAGAAATAAGCAAACAAATAAGATGTGTGATCATGAGCGTGACAGCAATAAGGAAGTCACCGCGCTTGTGCATCACACACCCAACAATAATGTATTCACACTATTGACACAGCTTCCAGAGGTGTTGTCGTAGTTCTTGAATACTTTGAACCACATCATGACCTACATCATGTTCTGTACTTCTCGTTGATGGACCTGCTGCCCCTGCCCCTCCCAATCCTGGGCCCCTTGCCCCTCACTGTCCTAGATCTTCTTCTGTACTTTTTAGGGCTCGCGTTTGTGCTGCAGTGCGCAGCACTCCTCGCACAGCGAGAGCCCTTTTGTATGAGGTTTTGAAAGCTGACCACACGATTGTGCGTGTGATCAGCTTTCGTCGTCAGGCTTTGACTTTCGTGTGTTTTTTTTTTTTACAAAAAAAGGCACGCAATTGGGCAAAGGCGGGCAGGATTGCACTTTTAAATACAGTGCCCTTTCCAACTCCTAGTTATCTATTTTTTCTGTTATTGTGCCCTGAATAGTAACAAAGTACAGCAGACCATCTGCACAAAGTAGGGCAGACGTCTGATGTACCTACATTGAGGCCCCCAACTCCGGGCTGTTATGGTAGAGTTCCAACGGCAAAGCCGGCGGAGCTCCTGCTGTCATCTGCCTGACTTTTTAAATAGGGCGAGCAGAGTGTCACTGCAGCAGACAGAGTATCCCGCCACATTTGTCACATGCATCTTACCTGCCACATTATAACTCTAGCCCGAAATCACTTCAGCCAGTGCATCGGGAGACAGAGCACAACACCCATTTTACCTCTTTAATGCCGGATTACACCACACAATTGGTGAAAGGTGACTTGTTAGATTCGGCAAAGTATCCAGAGTGCTGTTACATTTCCTATGCAGCATTCCTGGTTACGTTTGGATCTTTTGATTTACACTTTGTTGATTTAGAAGAGCTGCTGATTATACAGCCTGTGGTGTATTATGTGGCTAAAGCGTCCGAGCCATGATCAGATGGAAGTTGCTCCAATCGCAGAAGCGCATTCTTCAGTTGCTCTGATTTAGAATACAACGCACATTCGAACCATAACACCACTAATGCAGTGATCTGTAAGACAGACATTTCGTGAATCATTGCCTTGTTACATACTAGATGGGCGATAACATGGTGCTGCAGTTCAAGGTTTATGGTGAGCTCTGGACTTCAGATGCTTTTGAGTTTCATTTTCAAACCCATCAAGCCCAGTAACCACGAAATGGAACAAAACCGGGACGCACTGGAACCAGAAACGCTGCAATAGAATTAATATAATATATTTAGAAACAATGATATATAGAAGCAGTTATTCATTCTTTGGGAGTGATAATTTTTAATAAAAAAAGCTTGCACCGCTATTAAACCGTGGGATTTCCTCGGCTGGGCCCCCCAGACACGTCCGATTAAAAATAGGTTCTTGTGCAAGGAGTTTTTCCATATCTATCAGAGCGTGTCACGAGGACACACATGCTGTGCCGGTCACAAATTCAGAATTACTTCTATCTGACCTTTAGACTAATATAAAAAGCTGCCTCACTGCTTCCTGACACCGGAGGAAGAACACCCCTGAATCACTGTTTTATCATACTGCGCAGTGTCTACAGCAAACATGGCTGCCTCACTGCTGCATGGAATACACGGGGCTAGTATTATAATTTAAAGCGTTAATGCCATCACCATGACAATGCAGAGGCTGTATATCAGGCTATCTCCTTTTGATGATGTAAACGCATAGACAAAGACTCACACAGAGACGTTCACTTAGAGATGTACGAATAGAGACAGAGACAAACACACACAGAGAGGCGTACACACAGTGACGCACTCACAGACACCGTGATGTACACACAGAAACAGTGATGCACACATATATACTTACAGAGACGCACACACAAAGACATAGAGGCAAGTACAGAGACAAAGATGCACAGTAGAAACAGAGATGCACACACAGAGACGACGTACACAGGAACAGTAATGCACATATCGAGACAGACACTAAGAGGCATAGACAAAGATGCACTCACGAACAGTGGTGCACAGACAGAGAGACACACATAGACAGTGATGCACAGAGAGAGATGTACATGCATAACCTATCATATGTTTTGGCATTTAAAATAAATATTAATAGATTGCTTTGCATATAATAAGTATAGTTATTATTCAACATAACAAAGAAAATTATAAAAACATACTCATTTTGAAAACATTGCATTATTTAGCAATGCCAAAAACTCAAACTTAATTAATGCGAGACCTATTGCATTGCAAATGCTTGTTGTTGATAGACCTTCTGCTCCTCCCAATCCTGGATCCCCTGCCCCTCACTATCCTAGATAATTTTCTTCTGTACTTTTTGTTGATAGACCTGCTGCCCCTCCCAGTCCTAGACCTCCTGCCCCTTCCCGCTGCCCTCGTCACTCATTGTCACTGACATGCTTCTTGTACCTTTCATGGTCCATCCCGCTGCTGCTATCCCTCAATGTCCTGGACCCTTTCTGCGAACCTTGGCACCCTCTGCCCATGCCCTGGTCTGTCCTGTGATATCTGCTCCTGCCTCTCAGTCGCTGATCTGATCGTCTCATTTGTTTCCTTAGCATTTGCTGTACTTTATCTCTCCCATCGAAGTTGGTAGTATTGGTATCGTTTACATGTCACCACTTTGGAAAGAATAATAGAAATGGGACAACATTGTAGTAAAGGGTCTTTGGCACACAGTATTTATGCCAGGCGATATTTCTGCACAGGACATTCCCGCGCAGTTATTATCTCCGTCAGCTTGAGCTTCCCGCGCTTGTGCATCTCTCAGCCCCTGTGGCCGCCGCCGCCTCCTCGCGCGGTGCTGCTGGTCAGAGCTGTTCACCTCTCCCAGCCGAGCCCAGCAGGCCGCCGTCAGACACGGCTTCCCATGCACCCGGCTTCTGGCACATATTTACTCTGTCAGCTCCCCGCGCTTCTCTGTGCACCTCTCAGCCCCTGTGGCCGCCGCCGCCTCGGGCGGTGCTGCTGGTCAGAGCTGTTCACCTCTCCCAGCTGAGCCCAGCCGGCCGCCGTCGGACACACCTTCCCATGCACCCGGCTTTGACAGCTCGCTTATTGTTCCTGTTTGAACCGACACCGAGGGCAGGGCTCTCGCCCACGCCTCCAGTCTCCGCTAATCCCGCGTGTTGATTTATTTGTCACGGGTGAGTTAACAGAGGTAGAGGGGGAGGCCGGGAGGGGACGGAGTGGCTGGAGAGTCTTGGTGTGTAAAAAGGGTTTATTTCAGCTCTCGTGTGCTGTTTATGGCCTGGTGTGTCAGAGCTAAGCGCTGATAGCTTCATTTTCTGTTGCTGTTTTTAGTGGCTGTTGTTAAATTTTATGGCCTTGCATGAGGTTTCACAGCAGCAGGTCAGCATGGGCCTTTAATGGTTTGTGGAAAGGGCTCAGCCGCGTGTTTTTGTTTATCTGTTTCTATTTCTATCTGCGCGGAATTATATAATTTTCTTTCTTTCCCCGACATAAACAAAGCTTAAATTAGGTGGATATGTCAGTAATAACATTAACGGTTTGAACTATAAAAAACAGAGAAATTCACCAGTTTTAGTTAGAAGAGCTAACTAGAACTCATGCCCCTGCCATGCACTGCTTTTGACCTCACATATTCTAGCACTCATGACATGTTTTTTGACATCACTGATAACATCTCAAACTACATAATTGATGACATCTTGTGACCCTGCCCCATCTGCCCTGGGTGTCACACCACTCGTACCATTCGCCTGTATGCACAGGTAGGACTCTGCATAGGAAGGCCATATATCAGTGTTCCAGGACAGTCCGGTATCCTCTTCAGGTGGGCTCTTCTCTAATTGTGCCATCCTGTCTGCCCGTCCCTCTAATCCTCCTCCACTAGTTCATCAGTCCTGACACTTCTCAGTCTAATCTCTTCTGCCAGTGCCCCTTCCTGAATTCTGCCATCCATTTCTGTACAGTGGGTCCCCCTCAATGTCAGCCAATGATTTGAAGTGTGGTGTTTTGCTGGGAATAGACCCACATTTATTTATATAGGATCGCCCCACATTTGGGTTTAGGGAGTATACTCTGTAGACATGGTCCAATTGATCTCTGGCTCAGGACCCGTGTTACTCTTTAATCGTGGCAGCACCTCTTCCCAGTAGGCCATCCATTCCACCACATGTCCATGTCATATGTAAGAAAGCAGTGTCTCGCTTCATGCACCTGGGACATATCGATGGCCCGTTAGGGTGGATTTTGGGTAATCGTCCTGGAGTCATATATGTCCAGTGTAGAAAGTGGAAGTGAAGCAGCTTAAATCTAGCTTTGGTGGCCATCTCTTGGACCTGTGTGCAAGTATGTTAACATTCTTTATCAGTTAGTGGGGACTGTAGGTGGCGTACCCCAAGCTGCACGGACCCAGTGCATCAGGGCGGTTTATCCTCCTTCAACATCTTGTACAGTTCCAACACTAATCCTCTCCTTCCCTCTCCCCACTAGGAGATCAGGGTCCCCGTAGTAGGCGGTGTGTCTTGCAAGCCAGCCCAGATTTCCCTGGCAGTGCAACCCAGTTTTGCAAATTGCAGCAATTGTCCGAACGCACTTCCGAAGGCCTCCCTAACCTCCTCAAATGTCAGGAATAGTTCTTTGGTACAGGTCTCCCAGCATCTTGCAGCCCCGCTCCCTACAGACCATTAGAGACATGCCTTTTCATATTTGACGGTCTGTGCACAGCCAATTGATCCGTAGGATCAGCTGAACAGGTGGTGCCATGGTTCCTGGCAGACTGTTCTCTCCCATGATACCTTCGCTCGATGCAGAGTTCAGGAGGTCTGGAGCCACAGTCTTGTTGCAATGGCGACACGGTCACAGGTGCAGGCTGGTGGTGTGGCTGCTGTCTACAGTCGCCTGTTCCATTCACTGTCATTCCCCTCTCATATTTGAACATCAAAGGAGATAGCGACTGTGCTGCCACCATGCTGATACACTTCCCCTGCTAAGCTTTGGCCCAATTACAGGTACCTAGGCATACACACAAATTGCAAACCAATTCTACCCTTTATATATGGTGGATGATGTCCTGTCTGATTTACCCTCTATGTTTTGGCAGATGCTCATTTATTGGGCCTCGTCCGATACTTACTACATGACCTAAGACGACACCACTGGCATAATGGCTATGTAACTATATACCTATTCATCGCTTTGCCACTATGATCACTAAGCCTCAAGTGCATCAACAGTGGTGCTGTTAGATTCTTGTGCTATGCTATATGATCAGATTATACAGCAGTTTTCCACATTCACAATACCTAAAGCTAAATAAACATAGGGAAAACTGCTTAAAAGCAGTCTGAACTATCATGTGAACAATACAGAAGAACAAGAGAACAAGCGGTTTAGCCCAACGCAGACAATGTGATGTCCCAGGGATTTGAGCACAAAACGAAATCACTGCTTCTTAAACTCAAGCCATGTTTATCAACAATCAGTGTGCAAATGAGTGACATGTCAACTCACTTGGATGATCTGGATAGGCATAATTTGCGCTTGGATGGCATAGAACACTGTATCTTTGATCTGGGGGATGACAATGTTGGTCAGGCCACTAAGTTAAAAGTGCTGATGAAAGCACTGACAGCAGACACAGCAATAAATTAAGATCTTATAGTGTGATTTCACGACAAAAATATAAGGATTTTAGGCCTGGCGCCTCTACGCACTTAGCCAAACCAGAGATCTTTATGGAAAATATGATGATGGAAATGTTTGGCCAGGGCAACCTCACCATTATGTTTGGGATATAGCCTGCTCATCGATCTTTGGAGTGCCACCATGTCCAATTATTGCTTGCCTGCACAATTATTACGACTGAGACATTATTCTGTGACTGCCTAGAGAGTAAGGTCTCCTACGCTATCAGGCAATGTCGGGGACCGGGCAGTCTGTGTTGCCCAGAGTTCTCCATTGGAGACAAATGCTCCTGAACCTGGCCAAGACTGTCTCAGTGATAATTGTAAATGAGCATATTGACAAACAAAACTGTGCATTTTTGAACAAGACTGCTAAGATGTGTGCCAGATATCCTTTATTGAAACTATGCACTGTAGGCCACATTCCTCGGCATATAGTGTGGTGCACGCATTGACTGATGCTGATAGACTTCAATTTCCATGACATCGAAGCTAGTATGAAGAGTCTTAGATGGCAAGACTCTCTTGCACACAGGTCTTTTTATTAGACCATTCTGAGGAAGAAGTAGCATTATGAGGATGAGCTTGAAACGTCCCCTAATCTTGACGTATTTTCAAATATTACAGAAATCCTTTGTGGTTGTTTCCCTCACCAAAGACCCTTTAAGCAGGCTCTTTGACACTTTACTCAGAGGGAAACTTAGCAGGTAACTGACGAGACACTTAAAGTTAATTAGGTTGTGTGTTTTCTTGTTGCTTCTTCAGAGCCTTCCTCCTGGCTTCAGTGGTTGCCCTGTCCTTAGACCTGTTAGTTGACCCAATAGTGATTGCTCTTTAGCCTTTTCTGTGGGGTTGAACGATAATCCAGAGGCTCTTGTTGGGATGCCGCCAGAGGTTTGGATTCTGCCTGATGTCACCCTTTCATTGACCAAATCATAGCACCTCCTGCAAGGTGATTACCAACCAGTCCTGCTAGTATGTTCTCTATGCGTACTGAACAAGAGATGATAGGCCAGTGAAGGGGGTATAACATGTTTAACAGGTTGATGTTCTATTAGAGCTCTAATTCTGATGGCATTCCTCGTAGATTTGATAGGACTGGATATCACTCTATTATCCGGCTCCCGGCCGTCTGACGTCATGGTAGGCATGTGTGGAGGACGGCCGGGGCCATCCTAACCATGCCCAGTCATAAATCACCCACACCGCTGCGGAATTCCCGCCGCGACCAACGGGTTAAACAATGCATAAAATTGTTATGTTAACAACAAAAAATCTGAATTAAATGGTTAAAATTTAAAATGTTCATTTAGTCACTAAGACCTAGTTACCAAGGTCTTTCAAAGCAGTAATGTGATTGGACAGCAGTTCCAGTGAATGATTATACATAATTTGTCAAAGTGAATGATCTGCTTTCAATTGATGCTCCTTTAGAAGTGGCTAAGCCTAAGGAACAAAGTTAACACAAGGAGATGGTGGACGGAGTGCTAAAACTTTTCAGACACTCATCCCCAGTCACATATCTGGGTTGAATCCATCATCGTTCATTAGCTCACTTTGCCACCCCAGTTCAGACACAGCTATATGCAAATCAGTCTTGACCCTGTGCCTCATGGGATCAGTCAAACCCGAACTGCCAAGCCATGTCCTCCCTGGACCGGAAACAAGCATCCTGGGACCAGTTTAGGGGGAACACCCCTCATCAGCCAGGCTAGCTTGAATTCAGTGGCAAAGTGAGCAAGGGACCCTTGTCTGGGTATACCCTGCCAACTTAGGGCGAACAAAGCAAACACAAGGAGTTGATGGACGGAGCGCTGAAACGTTCAGACACTCTCCCCCAGTCACAGATCTGGGTTGAATCCATCATCGTTCTTTAGCTCACTTTACCACCCCAGTTCAGACACAGCTATATGCAAATCAGTCTTGACCCTGTGCCTCATGGGAACAGTCCAGCCCAAACTGCCTAAAAAGGCATGGCTAACCTCTTCAATGGCCACAAAACTACATGGGAATTATTAGCCACTCTTTCCAATTCCAGCAGGGTGAGAACCATGCTGGAAAGAGGTAGAAACCCTCTTTGAAAAGCCAGCACTTAAAGGGTAACTGGGCCGTAAACAAGCCCCTTGAATTACAGGTACACGAGGAAGGTGTCTGAAGCCTGCATCCCAGCAATGCCTTGCTTCCTCTCTCCCTTCTTACCTGCTACAGTGCGGTGAGCAATGGGTAACCGATGTACTGCTGGATGGGTGAAAGTCAAATCTCAGTCACTCTCCACTATACATCCATGTGCTTAAAATCTTTCCCTAAAACAGAGAAGGTTCGCCAACATTTATAAAGAAAATGTCCAAATCTAAAAGTTGTTTTCATTTTGTTTGGCAATTATGATGTCGGAAAGCTGCTCATCTGAGAATGACAGTGGTTCCTCTTTGTAGTATTCCTGGTGGATCTGTGGATATTTAAATTGCCTCCATTTTTTTAACCATAGTTTGGTTATTTTTAAAGTCTGATGGCTAATTTAATGTTTGAGGTCGCGTTTTCTTTAAACTGTGATTTATTCTTTTTCCCGTTTCCTTTTTCTATGTTTGACTTTTTAAAAAACATTTTTTAAATATATATATATATATATATATATATATATATATATATATATATATATATTTCTGTTTTGTCTAAGCAGCATGTTGGGAGTTTACTAAAACGTGCTCGCCTGTTCCAGTAAAACACTGCCAGCTGTCAGTTTTTAGGACACTTTGTTTCCATTTGGTGTAATTTAGTTTGGATTTTGCTGAATTCCTAACTCTAACCTTAGCAAACTCGTGTATCTTAAAGAGGTGAGGTAGCCGTACCTTCCTTTGACTGCTTCACGTGAGGTGACTGACTCCTTCCAGTGTTCAGAGGTTGGAGTTTTTCTTCCTTTCTTTCAATTATGATTCGAAACAATAAGCATCTTGCATCTTTCTTTGCCACCGCGTTACAAAGCTTATTGTGCCTTGACTTTTCTAATGCCGAGTCTGTTCTTATCTCAGAGTCCTAGTTTTATTATACCTAGCTTGAACTGCAAAAAAAAGATTCCTTCCTATCTGCAGTCCCTTTAAATTAGTATTCAATTCAATAATTGTTAATATGTGTTCGATTATTTAATTGTGTTGGTACCTTGGCACATCAGTGGATTTTTTTAACCTTAAAAACCTATTTGCTTGTTTCCTCGATAATATTTTGCACTCCCCTGCAAATTAAATCATAGATGTTAGACACCTTCATTGATTAATTGTATGCACCTTATGAAGGGTTTATTCAAATTTGTACAAGTAGAGTGAATATTTCTAAAGTGAGCCCTTTGTATAACAAATTCAAACAATATATCACTCAGAAGATACTGTATACACTCACATACTACAGTGAACACACCCACAACCCCACCTCAATGTTAATATAGCTTGACTATAGCCTCCGCTATTCAAAGGTCCAGTATTTAAGTGGCACAAGTCAGTAGAGCTTTTTAATAGTAAATCTACTATTGCAAGAAGTGCAAAGAAGTCATTTTGTATTCTCTATTCTATCTTTTTTGTTTTGTTCCCCCATTTCAAAACTGGGGTAGTTAGTCTTTTTATACATAATTTGTAATACTGTCATCAAAAATGTCCCCAAAAATATTTGAACTCTAAAAGAATGTTGGGGCATAAATTTGAAGGCGCAGTGCACAATATGGGATAGCACTGACACCAGGAGTACCAGCATCTGGAGTGATGTCTTATGTGCTTACACAAGGAGCAGTGGACTGTTAAACTGTTGTTTTAATAAGGATCGGGATAGGAGACAGAAGTGTCTGTGCATTGGTGTAAAGTCTTGAAAATGTGGCTCTGTCCATTTCCCTGACAAATGGTTTGGCTAATAGGGCTGTTTGTTGGCTCGTTACTTGAAAACATTCACCTGGCTGTATATATTTGCATATATGTATATTTCAGTCTTGTGATATTAATGTGTTTTCTTTTTGTCTTGTTTTACTTCTTTCTTTTGCATGTCCTGGGAACATTTCAACTCACTGCTGGCACTTCAGTTCACACGCTTCCTCTGCGATTCACCCCTGGAGGTAAGAATGACACATTGGCCTTGAAATAGTTTCCACCTTTTTGGATCACCACAGTGTAATTTACATGCTAAAGAACGACAGACAGACTGACTGATCATATGAATCAAAAGCAAATCCAGAATGGTCAATGAAATTAAAAAATCACCAAATATCATAATCCTTTAAATAAATATGGTTTGTTGGTCTGGCTAAATTGGTAAACATCTGGCTGTCATAGTATTCCACTGGTCATCATGGAATTCCTAATCTTTTTTAATTGGTCAGTTGCATTTTCACATAACAGCACTCAAACAAGTC
Source organism: Lissotriton vulgaris (assembly GCF_964263255.1). Lineage (NCBI taxonomy): Eukaryota > Metazoa > Chordata > Amphibia > Caudata > Salamandridae > Lissotriton > Lissotriton vulgaris. Next base: position 1,177,919,959 of record NC_141693.1, on the reverse strand, counting down.
ATGTCACAATGACACCATTCTAGTATTACTCGATATGTCAGCCGCATTCGATATGGTGAGCCACGCAATACTGGTGTAAAGGCTGGAGAGGATAGGGGTGTCAGGGTGTGCCTTACAATGGCTACGGTCCTACCTATCAGGAAGACAACAGATGGTGACTATGACACCTTTCACCTCCATTAAGTCTCCAGTGCATCATGGGGTACCGCAGGGCTCTGCGATTAGTCCCATTCTTTTTAATATCTACTTACAGCCCCTGTTCCCCAATATCAAATCCTTTGGTATTGACCTGGTTAACTACGCTGACGACACTCAACTTTTGTTTTCCCTTGAGGGGAAGCCAGCAGTATCCATGGATACGTTCCAGGAGTGCATGTGTCAGACTGCTGGATGGCTTAGGAGAAATTCTCTACAATTCAACGGGGGGAAACGGAGGTGGTATACTGCCCCACGGTCAGTTTGTCCCAACATTTACCTCTGGAGTTCAGGCTTACACCGTCAAAACGGTGCGCAATCTGGGAGTTCTGGTGGACGGTAACCTCCAAATGGAGTCGCAGGCTAACAAAACTGTTAGCGTGTGCCTTTCTTTAATGCACATGCTACAACAGATCCTTCCGCTACTCCCTAAAGACTCGCGCTCCCTTGTAGTGAGGAATATAGGTCTGAGTAGGCAGGACTACTGCAACTCCCTGAATTTGGGAGCACTGCAATACATCTTCCAGGGGTTGCAGAGAGTCCAGTCTATGGCGGCAAAGATGGTGTTAAACAGGCAACATAGGTCCTCCACAATGTTGGCTTTGAGAGACCTTCATTGGTTGCCTATTAAAGAAAGGGTTCATCTTAAATCACTCTGCATTGTCTACAGAGCAGTACACGACTTGGGTCCTGTCCCACTGCAAGAGAAGTTTACCTGGTACAATCCCAAAAGGCAGCTCTGCTCCTCTAGCGCAAATTTGCTGATGACCACCAGATTTAGGTGCTCTAGGACGGGGGAAGGGCTTTCAGTGTGGCAGCCGCTCACTTATGGAACGAGCTGCCCAGAATATCAGACAAGCCAGCTCTCTGGCCGAGTTCAGAAAGAGCCTGAAAATTTGGCTCTTTCCTAGGATCGATCCTTAGCCCTGTCCCCGCTGTTATCCCGGTCTGTGTTTAGGTTGGTCTATTTAAGTCTGAGCGCCAGAATACCCGTAGGGTGGCAGTTGCGCTATACAAAAACGTAATTCATTCATTCATTCATTCATTCATTCATGTTTGTCCGCACATATGTGACCCAGTGCATTATGCTACATGAAGTCTTCCAATTGACATTTCCATTCTATTCATTGTGGTCCCTAGAAGCAAGTAATCACTTTGTTTATACTACAGTCTCAACGTATCACCGAAGAAGCTGAAATTTCCCCTTTTCCACATGTGTAGACAAGTGACATCGAGGTATCCTCCTTGACATTCGCATTACTTCCCTTGCTTATCCTGCTATTCTCAATGGATAGCATATTTCCCGCTGCCTTTTTCAATACGTCACTTGTCTGATGCTTTTGCCGGAGGGCAAAGAAACTATTCTCCATAGCTAACACATTCCCTGGCAAACATTGAACTTCTGCCTAGCTAATGTGTACTTCCCCCAGCTAATATATTGCCCGGCCCTAGTAAATCACTCCTTGTGCATTTGCCAGGACCTGTAATCTGGGGAATGCTGACCTGCTGCTCCATATGTCTTCATTAATAGTACTATAGTACTCTTCTGGGCTTTTATTTTACTGAATTGTTTTCCAAGATTCTGCACCTAGTCCCATCTCAAGTTATTTCACTAGCTACAAACCAACTTCTGCCAGGTCTGGTACTGGTTCTGGTTTGATAACTTTCGTCCCCACTCCATTGTCTTCAACTACTCTACCCCCATCCCTGGCATTCTGGCTACTCACCAAGCCCTGAGCCCGGTGAGCAATGACAAACTTTTAATTCCTCACCCCTAAAGGCTAAGTTCCTGGATATGGATTTAGCCTCCCAGAGAGGCAAGACCATGACTCTTATGTGAGTTTCGAAGAATGCGTGGAGAAGACCTCACAGACTTTGATTCACTTCCTCTGTGCCCTGATAAGTGACTCTGTGATTTGCCTGGTTTTCAAGTCAATGAAAACTTCTTGACCAAGGAGTAGGCTCGGACTCCAGCACTGGGGTACTCTAGAGGTCTTTAGTTTTTCTTCAGATTGCCATCATTGAATTTCCCACTGAAATATGGCAAAACACACTTTCACCCTAGCAAAAAAGGGGTGCGTGTTTTGTTTTGCACAGCCGCCTTTGGTCCCAGTCATGTGTGGTTTTCACTACCCTGAGCAGAAAAAAGATGCTCTTGCTTGAGCAACCGTAGCAGGTATTCTGGAATAGGAATCCAATTCATAGACTATGCAAACTCTTGTATTCTGACTGGATTATTCAGTGATGTTACCTATGTGTGATGCTAGAGAACAGAAGAAGCTGGGTCTACCTCTTCCTGGAGAGAGAATCCTCTGAGGATGTGGTTGAAGGGGAAACCACATCCAAGTTAGGTGCTTCTTTCCATTCTTTATAGAGGAGCTTGGGGCCCTATTCAGAATGTTGGCATGGACTTCGCACTCCTTTCTAACTTACGTGGCTCAAACCAAATTATTGTACCTATTATGATGGAAGTTATCTTCTGCCGCTGAATTTATGTTGAGCTTGCCCCAAGCAGCTGGCAACCACCCACAGGACATCGAACTTCCTAATATCGTTGGGGTTAAAATCTGCAATCAAATCTGACTCTGAATGGAGAGCCCAGAATTTCTGATAGAGAGTTCTAGCCGTAGATTCCACACCTTTTGAATATTCCCCAGGTGTCAGACTGAATCCGGAAACATTTCCTTAGTGCCTCTGCGCGCTGGACGGTGGTGCTGTGTGGCTCCGCACTGAAGCCGTTCTGCTCCAGAATTGACATGCTTTGCCTATATAGGTGCCACTCCTGTGCGCCTACGTCAGTTCCTTTCTTTTCACACCCACTGGACACAAGTACAGAGCTGCTTTTTAACTCTCAGAGACCCTTAACTCGATTTTTATTCTTCTCACAAATGTGTTTCAGCGTGCTATGGATGTCACCCCCTAAGAACTGTCACAAGCAGATGTCTATGACAGAGACCCTCCAGGTATGCCAGTGGTGTCTGGAGTCAGGCCTTGACTCCTAGAGCTGCAGAGACTGAAAGTCACTGAACTCAAAGGCGCTATTCCAGTAACACTCCTGTTCCCGGAGTCGAAGGAGCTGCCCTAAAGGCTGGTCTTTGTCGAGCTCCAAATCCTCAGGTAAGTACAGAAAACACAAGTCGAGCAGGAGTGCATGGGTAGCACCAACTGTCTCACTGTCAAAGTCAGCCGACTTTAGAGCCGATCCTGCGTCTGGTTCTGGCACAAGCTGAGTTTCCAGGGCCTTTAGCCATGCTGCACCTAATTGAAGTGTTCCTCCCTGCTATGCTCTGGCTCTTCGTTTCTCTACCGGCTTCCTTTGGCTTGCTTTCAGGTCCCACAGAACCAAGAGGCCTTCCAATTGGACTACCACCACTAGGCTCGCCCTCAGCATCAGCTGGACCCACTGAGCCACTTCCGCCCTCAGTTCCTGTTCTGAAGCCGCCCTTGGCACTCAAACCGAAGTCATGTTTGGGTACGACGATGCAGACGTCGCCTTCTGACGAGGCGGTTCCGAATGTCTCTTCCATTGCCACCTCAATGCCAGGCCTATTTCAGGCGATGCTGCGCCCGAATCTGACTGAGGCACCAGGCCCTACACTTGAACTTCGGCACGGTAGGCAACATTCATTGCATTCCCTCGGCACTGACTCTGACAGCAACTATGACCATGGAGATGAGTTTGCTAAGCCTATGCCGAGGATAATTAGTACTAGGACTTGCAGGAGGCTAGCGGGCTAGATAACTCTCCAAAGTCTATTTTCTCGCCTCCTTGCCCAGGCACAGAAAAATCTACCCCATACTCTAAATATGCGTAGGGCAGCTGAAATCCTTGATCTCCAGCCCCCACCATGGAGGTGAAACAAACATGCTGACTAAGGCCCTACAACTGGGTAGACTACTTCTGAGCCTCTTCTCCCTTTCAATGAGGCCCTGACGGAAACCGTTCCAGGGGTTTTGGCCAAACCTTGTATTGGCACTCCAGTTAACAGACAAATTGCCAGGCGCCATCAACCTGCTCCAGGCAGCCCAGCTGTTTTGACACAGCACCCTTCTCCAGAGAGCCTCGTCATGTAGGGTTCCACCAGCTGAACCTCCGGGAATTAAAGCGAGTGGAGAATTTTGGAAAATACCACCTCATCTGGAAATTTTTCCATATGACCGATAAATGCCTACTGTTTTTTGGGCCGTAACACTCATGCCCTTTGGGATTCTGTGGCACATATCCTTCCTGGGTACTGGAAGACCATTGCCCTGTTCTTTTGCATGTGATTTAAGATGGCTGTGATACAGACAAGTTCACAATGTGTTGTGGCTTGGTCACCATTGACTCAGCTGGCATCTATAGGCACCAGAGTTGCCATTCATTGCCGTGTGTGGCTGCGATCTACTGAGTTCTTGGGCTATGCCCAGCCCTCCCTGATGGACATGCTATTTGATTGGACATGCCTAACTGGGAACAAGGCTGACCGCTTCAAGGAGAGTAGGGCTACCACTCACTCTCGAGGTCTCTTTGCCCAGCCTCGCCACTCACAATAATTTCACTGGTTTTTTCATGGTTTTGGCTTAGGCATCGCTTGCTGCCAGCCTGGCCCACCTCCGCTGGGAACCTAGAAGTTTTGAGGCAGAGGTGCCCACTGCACCCGTGGCCAAGGTCAACATGCAGTTTAGCCCTCTGCCCCCTCCATCCGCCTTAGCCACATCTGCCAAACCTCTCTAGTGTGCCCTTTCAGGGATAGAGCCACCTGGTAGGAGGCAGAATCCACCAATTCTATCCAGGTTGGAAAGAGATCAAGTCTGGCTTGTGGGTCCTTCAGATTGTCTGCAAAGGCTATGCCTTACCCTTCATTTCATCCCCGCAGCACTTTTCACCGTCCACCCGGCAAATGACTGAAGGTCATATCTTCATTTTGTGGCAGGAAGTGCATGCCCTTTTTACCAAAGGATTGTTGAGAGGATGCCACTGCCAGAAGTAAGACATGGTTCTGATTTCCCACCACTTTCTGGTGCCCTAGAAGGACAGGTTTTCAGCCTATTGATGAAGGAGAAATTCAAAATGCTCACCCTCACTCAAGTCTTGTCTGCCCTTGACCCTGGACACTGCATGCTGACATTGGACCTGGATGTCGTTTATTTCCGTATACTCTTCGTTCCGCACTTTCGGTGCTACCTGCGGTTCTTGGTAGGACAGGATCAGTTTCTGTTCTCTGTGCTCCCTTTGGTCTCACCAGCGCCCCTCTGGTGTTAATGAAAATAATGGTGGTTGTGGCAGCACACCGTTAGAGGTCACAGCCTTCTCCTAGCTCGACGACTGGCTGTTGAAGCGGTGGACTCGCACCAGACAGATCCAACCTCCTCCAAACTACCTGGCATCCGTGGAACTACCTGGCATCCTTGGAGTTTACACCTGACTCCTTCTAAGACACTCCTATCAATTGGAGCCGATCTGAACCTGGTTCGGTTTTGTGCCTTTTCCCCGGAAAGAGAGTCCAGTGCATTCAGGTTATAATCCTGATCCTTCAGCCTCTGTCTTAGATTTCAGAGGAAGAAGTTCTGACATTGCGTGTTTTCAGCAGTGGTGAACAGATTGAGCCACGTGTTTCCCCATTTGCAGAAAAGACCTTGCTCTACCTCCAGGTGTAACCACCACTCATGATCCGCTAGGTGCCCTCACCCGGCAAGGTCTTGCTTTTGGCATGTTTTAAAGGTTATCTTTTGGCCTTCCTGCGATTACCTGATCAATCTTCATTATTTAAATCACCAGTTGTGATGAGGTTTTTGAAAGAGTTGCAGTTTGTTTCCCCTTTCCCCTTTTGTGATGCCCCAATGGGACCTCAATCTTGTCCCTACTTATTTGATGTATACTCCATTGCAGCTGCTCCACAGCTGTTCCCTATGGCTCCTCAACATCAAAACCATGTTCCTGGTTGCCATTACCTCAGCATGGCGTGTAAGTGAGCTTCAGGTTCTGAGTGTTCATCCACCATACAGCACCCTATTCTTTGATAAGCTGGTTTTGCGAACTAGGCCATTCTTTCTATCAAAAGTTGTAATGCCCTCCTACGTCGATCAAACCATAACCCTGCTGGCGTTCTATGTTCCGTCTCACCCCTCTAAAGAGGAGGGGAGACTCCATCGCTTGGACCCCAAAAAAGTGCTCAGCTTCTACATTGATTGTACCAAGGACCACCGGGTAGACTACCATCTCTTTGTGGGTTCGCCAGAGTGAAAAAATACAAGGCTGTGCTGTGCTTAGCATTAAGATCTGCTATGCGCTGGCTAAAAAGCAGCCTCTGGAAGAGCTGCATGCTCATTCTGCCTGGGCCAAAGCTGATACCACTGCGCTAGCGCTCAGAGTCCCTGTCCTAGACATATGCCAAGCATGTGGGCGTCCCTCCATAAGTTCAGAAAGCACTATTGTCTGGACAGCCAAGGACTTTTTGGTTGAGTCCATTCACATTCCCCTTCCAATTAGTTAGTGCTTTGGTATCTATTCAAAAGGTGAGGAATAGGAGGCTAAAAGTCCCTAGCAGAAGAAATAAGTTACCTACCTTCAATAACTCTCTTTCTGGTGGAGACTTGATCTAGCCTCCGATTTCTCACAGATCCTCCTGTCCTCCCTATTCTGTGATTGGACGTTATTCATTAATAAGATCCCAAGTCTAGAAATCTGTACACTGGTCTATCAGTTTGCTTTTGGAGCTCCACAATGGTGGTGCGGACAATCTCGAAAACAACTGACGTCACTTCGGGAGCAAAATGGTGCCTGCGTGGAGCCACTCAGCACCACGCTCTGGTGCACAGAGTTACTATGGAAATGTTTTCGGCTCTATTGTGACGCCTGGGGAATATTTAACAGGTTTCTACCAGAAAGAGGGTTACCCAAGGTAAGTAATTTATTAATTTGGACCACAATCCCGATGTTTCAGGCCTTGTCCCACATTTCAGTCTGGATGACTGAAAGGTTGCTGGGATTGCTGGCCCCCTGCATTCAGCTGTTGAATTATATCAGATTGCCTATGCAGGCTGTGCACTGGGACCTAAAGTTCCATGGGCAGAGCTCATGGGAATCCTGTATCCAGATTTTGGAGGAGACGGCAAAAGATCTGCAGAGGTGACTGCTGGACCACGATTGGGTCAGTGGCAGACCCCTCTCCCTAACTCACCCAGATTTCACAGAGGTGACAGATACATTGCTTCTGGGTTATGGACGCCATCTGAGAGAGGTGAAGATCAGATGCCTCTTGTTTCCAGCAGAAGCTGGACTCCTCATCGGCTTGTTGGGGTTGCGGGCTATTCCCTTGACATTGAATGCTCTACCGCACACTATCAGATGATGGCTGGTGCAGGGGCTCATGGACAATGCCACCGCCACTTGGTACTGCAACAAGCAGTACGGAGTCTTGGGTGAGCCAGGATATTTTCTGGTAATGAACAACCTGGAGAAATCTATAAACACCAGGGTGGACCAACTCAGCTGTCGACTCCTAGCCTGACTATGAGCGGCAGTTAGACCCAGCGCATCTACCATTAATGGGGAAATCTCTGACTCAATCCACTGTGGAGAAAGTGCAATGTCAGCACTTTTGTATGTTGGAGTTCCCAAGGAGAGACTTTCTGTTTCCATTCCTTCCAAAGTGGTGCTCTGGCCTCCTGTATGCCTTCCTTCTGCTGCCTCTTCCACCCAGAGTTTTGAAGAAAATCAGGAATGGCCACGCCCAAGTCACCCTAATGGCACATATTGGACCAGGAGTGTGTGATACAAGGAGCTCCTGGGTATAAGCATCTGTCCTTTGATGAAGCTGCTGCTTCTGGAGGATCTTCAGCTGCACCCAAGCCTGCACCATATGCATCTCTTGCGTAGAGATTGAGCGACGGTAGCGGACTGCATTTGACCCTACTTCTGAGGTCACTGATATCATCTTGGTGGTGAGACGTACCTGTATGAAATCTGTATAAACCCGTCGGACAACTTTGCATCTTGTTGCGGCACCTGTCAAATTGATGCATTGCAGCCAAGTTGTCTACAGTTTTGTTGTTTTTATCTCTTGTCCAGCAAGGACTTGATTTGGGCACTGTTGAAGGCTTTTTGTTGGCTCTTGGCGTTTTGTTTTATGGTTGTCTGGCCAGCCTACTTTATAAAAATCATGTGTTATTTGATTTGTGAAAATGTTTGCAGCACTTGTTTCTGCCAAAATCCTTTGTGATGCCACAGTTGGACTTGAATTTGAGTTCTCTCTTTTTTGATGTGCACCCCTTCTGAGCTTCTCCATAGTTGTTCGTTAAGGCTTCTGCTGTAGAAAAGGGTTGCGTTAGAAGCTATCCATTCAGGGCATTCGGTGGTCCCCAGAATGGGAGGATCGCGTATCTTTATATGCAGATGATATTCTGTCCACCTGACCTCTCCCCGAAAGTCCCTTGGTGTGGTCTTCGATGTCCTGGCCTCCTTTCGGAGAAATTCGGGACCTCAATCAACTGGGGGAAATCAGTTTTATTTGTATTGAGTGCAGACTGTCCCATACAAGTCAATAGGAAAGGTTTCAAATACTTGGGAGTTTTTATTTCTCTTGACCCAAAGGTCAGACATGCCCAAAATCTCCTTCCCCCCATTGCAGAGGCTCAGGAGTGATATTGCTAACTAGAGGAGGCTCCCGCTTTCGTTATTGGGCCGAGCATCCCTCTTTAAAATGATGGCGTTGCCCTGCTTCCTGTATGCCCTTCAGAATACTCTTGACGCTATGCCTGCTAGTTACTTTCATGAGGTCGAAAGTTTGCAGCAGCGTAGTCTCCTGTGGGAAGGCAGACCCTGTATTGCTCTAAACAAGCTAACGCTTCCCTGGCACGACGGGGCATCGCCCTCCCTGACATCAAGCAATATTATTGGGCTTCCCAGCTGGCTGCGATCAACCATGGCAATATGGCCCGATTGGTGAACCGGGATATGCTATGAATAAATGGCTTCTTCCCGGGGGTGGGTATAGCAGAGCCTTGTACTCAAAGCAGACAAAATTGGATTTGACGGGGCCGACCAAACACACTGTTCGTATCTGGCACGATGCTACGAGTTCCCTGGGTTGAAGAGATAAATTGACCGAGGCTACCCCGCTCTGGGACTCAGAAAGGTTAGGTAAGCTGTGGATGACAAAGGGGGTCGATAAGTGGGACCTTATTGGAATCTCCACCATTTAAGATATCTGGGGCAAGGGGAGGATTAAATCATTTGAAGAAATGCAGGCGGAATACGCACTAACTAACACAGAATATTTCCGCTATGCACAAGTCCGGCATTCGATTCACGCAGCACTGCCTGGGGATGCCGATCCCCCCGAGGCCTCACCTTTGGAGGATAGGATTTTTGACGGTCACCTCCCCGAAAAAACGATCTCCTTGATCTACAAGAAGCTAATTAATCACAGAGCTGATCCCCTTGGGACACTGAGAGAAACGTGGGTGCAAGATGGAATAGAACTTGACGACGAGGACTGGCAGAAGGCTGTCTCTTCCCCAAGAGAGGTCGCTATCCCAGCTCGACTAAGGCAGGTTCAGCTTAAGATATTGCACAGGGTTTATATCACGGGACCTCGACTTGTACACATGGGACTGTCTTATAATGGACTATGTAGGCGGAAGGGTGGCCTTACAGGCACATTTCTACAAATCATCTGGAAATGCGAACACATCACCTCCTACTGGCGCAAAATACACGACACTGTGCGCAGGGTGTTGGGGGTCTCCTTGATACAGGAGGCGAGGAGATGCCTCTTAAGCATATGGGAACCTACTGACCTGAATACCTCACAGACGCAATGGTCCACGTTGGGTTTCATGCTAGCGAAAAGAAACATTGCCCAGCTATGGGGACCCGAACAACCTCCCACCCTGGAAGTGTGGGAAAATGATTTAGATTGGTGTATGTTCAGGGAAAAAACTACATACCTTGCAAGGGGACGCCCTCACAAATGGTCACTGGTGTGCGGACCCTGGAATAGCTACAGAGGAGACATTTGTATGCCACCTAGGCATGCTGTGTTGGATGACCCCCCCGCCCCCCCTCCCCGTGAAAGTTCTCTTTCATTTGTGATTCATTTATCCTTGTAACCCCTGCTATATTATTCACAATGTGACAGTGACCTCTGTATTGTGATTCTTGCTGATACATTTGTTTAATAAAAAGAATAAAACAATTTTTTTGTAGTTTTAGCCTGGCTGTAATTGCATATTTTATCACCTGTGTTGTGTCTTAAATTTGTGGTTTTCCGTACCCATGATTGCCTCCATTTAGTGTGTTGAATTGTGGGATTTGCAGTCCAACCTCTGTAGTTTGGCCCTCTCATTCCTTGGTGTCAATTCTGTTTTCCCTCCAAATTTCTCCTTTGCTCTATGCTAAGACCTGTATGTTAAAGCAGTGCACTCCCACCCACCATTGTGTGTCCACAAGCCAGTGAAACCAGCCCCCTGCCCCCCACCCTCCCAGCAACAGGGATTTTTTCTACATTAGAGGGTGCTTCTGTGAGCTGTTTAAACTGTGTTTTACTAGGGCCTGTGCAATTCGGTTTTTTTCCAGCAGGGGGAGTAAAGTTTTATTCAAACAGTATTGTTAGATTTCAATTTAGTGACGCCCTTACCCGCTGAAGTCCAAAGTTTGGATTGAGCCTGTCTGTCTCCTAGAAGATTCTGAACAGGAGAAGCAGCTTCCAACTCCCTGGCCAGTAAACCTTGTCTGAGGTTGCTGGGACCTTATATGGTCTGCTAGTGGTTGGTACATGTCTACACTGATTGGTGGTTGTATCTGATGTTTCTATTGGATTAGGGTTAATGTCCTCATTGGTTGGGTATTTGAGGGTTCTGATTGGTTTCTGGTTCTGTGATTCAATCATTGTAGGGTTGGGGCTAGGGTTAGGATTTTCATTGGAAGTAGGGACTAGGGCTTCCTAGGTTATTGGTTGTTGGGAGTAGGGTGGGGCTAGGGTAAGACCTTTAATTGGAAGTAGCGATTAGGGCTTCTGGTGTGATTGGTTGCTGGACTAGATGTCGGACTTAGAGTAGGGTTAGGCTTTCTATTGGAAGTAGGGACTAGGGCTACCTGTGCCATTGGTTGCATGGACTTGTTTTGGGACTACTGGTAGGGCTAGGGCCTTTATTGGACATAGAGATCAGGGTTTTTGAACTGATTGGGTGCTTGGACTAGGGCTAAGATTGGCTGTAAGGTCCTGGTCTCCTATTGGTTCTAGATTTTAGGGCTAGTGTTGTGATTGGATAGTGTTAGGACTAGGGTTCCCATTGGCTGAAGAGGTCACCTGATTACTAGGGCTATAAAAAAGGCCAGGCTTAGGGCGTCTCAGCCCGGGCGTCGAGGCTAAGGGCAGAGAGGACAAGGGCAGTTTCCTGTTTGAGCCTGTTAAGGGCAGAGAGGACAAGGGCAGTTTCCTGTTTGAGCCTGTTAAGGGCAGAGAGGACAAGGGCAGTTTCCTGTTTGAGCCTGTTCGAGACTGGTCGGGACTAGTACCAGAAATGCTGCCCTTTTTCTCATTTAGCAATAACCAGCCCACTCCATCCACAAATAGAGCAACACACTCACACCAAATGTACACCACGCACAACACTGCACAGATTAATGTACCAGCCTGCACTACAAACCTAACCAAACCACATCTACACACCCTACTATCCCAACTACCACATATATCCACCATCACCTACAAACAGTACACAACTCTATCTTATACCACTAACCAATACACTCATCACTAACAAAACGCCAATCAACACCATACATAACTACATCCCATTCAGAGACACACTCCCTGCTGCTGTAATTACACCTAACAGACCACCTTTTATCACTAACAAACGTATAATCATCCTTCCATCAGTTGTCCAACAAACACCCTCCTCTCCCTTCTACCATAATAACACTAACGCACAACACACACACACTGCACACCACCACACTTTGTAACTCTTGCAACAAACCAGTCTAAGATAAACACTCTCACCTCTACTTTGTTCCCTCCTACACACAACATACACTCTACTCATAAACACATCACCACCCCCTCTACGTCACATCCTCCTCTCACAAACAATACTACAGAACCAAATCCATTGCATGAAACATACACATCAGCACCCTTTTTCACTACTCCTCAAAAGCAAAACATATCATACACACCAGCATAACAAGATCTTCAAAGCGCAACACCTCATAATACTTATTGTCACAAAATACAAACATATACCCACCTTTCAAACCACACAAAGGAACAAACTCCAATGCCAGGCTTTCACTCTTCCACCACACCTAACACAGATACAGCAATACAGCACCTCTCTTCTAACCGCCTCTCATCCATTGGACAATTTAGAACATTACTACATGACCCACATGATGCACCACCTCCCCTGACTCATACACCTTCCGCCTTAAACACACACAAAAAATATAAGCAACATACCACACTTCACAACTTTGCTTCCCCATGTCTACTTCACGACAATGTTACACCACAAAAGCAACACAGCACTCAAACTCACTCTCAAACACCATCTCCAGCACATACACATGCAGACTCATCAAAATGCCTTCTTAGCATGCTGGATGAGGAACAGGATACAGAACAGCTACACGATTGCTATCCTAATACAGCCAATACCAGCACTAAAAACACACCTGCTACAAAACCATACAATACTGATCACTCTTCTACCAAACAAAGTTTCACTATCACCAAAGGCCACTCACTAAACTGTCTACTAATAAATGCTCAATCCCTCTCTAAAAACAAGCATCACATCTACAACCTTCTCACCGATGCAAAACCAGACAAACTATTCATAACCGAATCATGGTTGGGAGAAGATTGGCTCAAGTCCTGCATGAAGCCATTCCTCTAGGCTATCAAATAATCACCCAAAATGGTATAGCCAAAAAAAGAGGTGGTCTAGCTGTTGTATTCAGGCAAACAATACATATCACTAAAATGGACAACATCTCCATAAAGAATTGTGAAGCTCTTCTAACAAGATGCAATCCTACACCGTCTTCCTCCTGTAACTTCCTACTCCTTTACAGACCTCCACCTAGCAAGGCAACATTCCCAGATGCACTTCTAGACACAGTTTCAAACCTGATAACAATACACTCCAACCTATGCGTTCTGGGTGACCTTAACATTTGGTTTGATAAACCCAATATGACCCATCCAAAAACTATAATCACCAGCCTAGACGCATTGAACCTGCATCAGATTGTCCACAATCCGACACACACCGCTGGACATATCATAGATGTCATTTTTGCTAATACTGAACTAGTTACTTTTCAAACTATAACTCCAGTCACATGGTCAGACCACCACTTGCTTGCCTTCCAACATAAAACAACGCTAAGCGACTCACCTAAAACTACCTTACATCCATCCACTTATCGGCAGTGGAACAAACTCAATTTGGAACACTTGGAAACACAACTAGCATCCAGTACAAATCTGGAAAGCCTAAATTCTGTTTAAAATCTATACGAGTGGCTACAAGAAGCTTTTGACATCCTGATACCACTCAAAACCACACAACAGAACAAAAGAAAAAAAGCGCCTTGGAGAAACATAGAAATAAGACATAAAACAACAAATTAGAAATCTGCAACGTACCTGGCTCAAAACAAACGCCAAACAAGACAAACTTCACCTACAGAAGATTAACAGATTATACAAGTCTGCTATCAAGAAAGCTAAGAAAAGGGACTTTTCAGACAGAATTCAAAACGCTAAATGTGCAAATAAAGAATACTATAAAATACTCAATGAATTTCGCAATGTACAAGGAGTTTATCAGCTGGCTGATAACAGCCTTGGACTCTCTTGCCCCCCTTAAAAAGCATTATGAGGCAAGAAAACGTCCTTCTGCCCCCTGGTTTACCGAGAGATTGAGGAAACACAGGCAGGCCTGCCGACAGCCGGAAAGAAAATGGCGGGCGGACTTTTGTAGAGTAGAAAGGGAACGGCATAAAAGCCGGCTAAGGGAATATAAGGAAGCTATTAGAGAGGAAAAGGTTTCCTGTTTTTTAGCCATGACCGAAGCTACTAGATCTTCTAGGGAACTTTTCTCTATTATCAACTCCCTCTTAGTCCCTGCGTCTAGTTCCAGCACAGAGGCTTCCCAGGATTTCTGCGAAAAAATGGCAGACTTTTTTTATACCAAAATAAAGGACATTTATACCTCCCTAGAGAATTCAAATCTTGGGAAGGGTAAAACATCTCTTCTTCTTGATCCAGTGAAAGTTCCTATGGGGAACGGTCACCTGCAATCTTTTCCACCTATTCGTCTAGAAGAAACTGAATCGCTGTTAAGTGGGATTAGGTCTGGGTCCCCATTGGAATTGTGTCCTCTTACGATCCTGAAACTGGGGAAAGAGGTAGTTACATCTCCTCTAATGACTATCATCAATTCCGCCATCTCTGCTGGCCATTTTCCCACCGCATGGAAAACTGCAGTGGTAAAACCCCTGCTCAAGAAGGCCTCCCTTGATCGAACCGAATCTAACAACTATAGGCCCATCTCTTTGTTGTCGGTCTCTGCCAAAATCCTGGAAAAACATCTTAACCGCCATCTCAGTTGCTACTTGGAGGAATATCAACTGCTCGATGGTTCGCAGCATGGGTTCAGGAGGGATCACAGCACAGAATCGGCATTAACCGTTGTCTTTAACAACATTCGGCAACAGGTTGATGCTGGTCATACCACCTTGCTGATCCTCCTTGACCTGACAGCAGCCTTCGATATGATTTCCCCAAGTAGGCTGGTTGGTAGGCTCCAGGAAATAGGGATAGAGGAATCTGCACTTAGCCTTTTTTCATCTTTCCTTATGGATCGGTCACAGATAGTTAAGATGGGTCAATTTTGGTCTTCCCCCAAGAAATTGTTTTGTGGAGTACCTCGGGGATCCTCATTGAGTCCTACTCTCGTCAATATCTATGTAGCCCCGCTTGCTGCTGTGGTTAGGTCTTTTGGTTTAGAAGTCCTATCCTACGCTGATGACACTCAGATTCTGATTTACATCACAGAGAGTGTCTCAGCGGCAAATTTTAATAATTGCATGCAAGCGGTTGCTGCATGGATGGTGGAGAATTATCTTCGACTCAAAGGGGATAAAACTGAGGTTATAATTTTTGGAGACAAGCAGGATATTTGGTCAGAGGCCTGGTGGCCTGTTTCTCTAGGAGCCTGCCCTGTGCCCTGTCTAAGTGCCAAGAACCTAGGCATTATTGTAGACTCCTCTTTGTCATTAAAATCACAAATAAATAGAACGGTTGCAACTTGTTTTGGGATGATAAGGACTCTTAGAAAGATCTTTCGTCTTCTCTCCCTTACAGCTCGGAAACAGGCAGTGGTCGCCCTTGTGGTATCCAGGTTGGATTAATGCAATGCACTTTATTTAGGAATAAATAAGGGACTCCTGCATCGTCTCCAACTGGTCCAGAATGCAGCGGCTAGGCTGGTGATGGGTCTTCCTAAATTTCATGTGGTTTCATCCACCATTAGGAGCCTTCATTGGCTCCCGCTTGGGAGGAGAATTGTGTTTAAAGCCCTATGTATTGTACACAAGGCCTTGCACAACAGGGGTGCTGAAGGCATTAATAAACTGTTTCACAGATACATCCCTAGCAAGAACCTGAGATCGGCTAGTAGGAATTGGGTAACAGTTTCCAGGTTTAGGAAAGCCAGATTGGGGGGGGGGGGCTTTCTCGCTGCCGGGCGCCAATTTGTGGAATCTGCTTCCTCCCTCAATCTCCACTTTGGAACTACATTCTGCCTTCAGGAAATCCTTGAAGACACGGTTTTTCTCTTGTTCCAGTCCTCATCTCCCGTAATCTTTATGATTTAGTAACCTGTGAACTTTGATACACTGATCCTGTCTGCAGCGCCTTGATGCCTTCGGACTAAGTTCACGCTTTATAAGTTTTATATTCATTCATTCATTCATTCAACAAAAAAGCTAGGAAAAAGGACTTTTCAGACAGAATTCAAAATGCTAAATGTGCAAATAAAGAATTCTATAAAATACTCAATGAATTTCGCAAACCAAATTGCCTAGAAGGAACTCATCCTGTTACTCAAGATTTCACAGACAAACTGGCAAATCATTACACAGACAAAGCAGACACATTGGAATCATACTTAAAACAGAAACAAAGCACCACCACTAACCCTTGTACAAAACAACAATCCAAGAATGCTCTAATCAAGCCTCTCCGTTCCTTCCGACACATCTCACACAATGAATTTATGGACCTGGTCAAAGCAAGCAGGTCTGCCGGCAGCCCTTCTGACCCCTGTCCGCCACAAACTTTCAAGACAATTCTCTTAACAACCTCTGCTGCCACTCCAGTAAGAAGAATCATCCATGATTCCTTGATTACTGGAATATTTCCAGAAGAACTCAAAAAAGTCCTACATACGCCCTTTACTGAAGAAAACAAACTTAGACCCGCTGAACTCTGACAACTACAGTCCCATTACAAATGGACCATTCCTGGTCAAACTGATGGAAAGAGCAGCGTTCACCCAGATGTCACAATTCATTGAATAGAATAACATACTTTCAGACTTCCAAACAGGATCTGCCCTCCTTGCCATCTGGGATGACCTAAAGAATACAGTTGACCGCAATGGGGTTGCTGCGCTACTCCTCTTGGACCTCTCAGCTGCCTTTGACGCGGTTGACCATGACACTCTGAAACAAAGACTCTATGAAGCCGGCATAGAGGGAACTGCTTTAGACTGGATAGCGTCCTACCTTTGAAACAGAACTAATGTCATCCATACCCCACCTTTCTCGTCCAAACCATACTCCACAAAAGCAGGGGGTCCCTCAAGGTTCTATCATCTCGCCCATGCTTTTCAACATTACATGAAGTCATTACCAGTACTGATCAATAAATTTCACCTCACGTGCTATAACGATGCAGATGACACGTAAATACTCCTTCAACTGGAATGCCCCAAAGACATTGGAAAATCACCAATTTTCAGCTGTCTCAGAGCCGTGGATAAGTGGACGACCTGGAGCCATCTCAAATTGAATGCTTCAAAAACTGAAATACTCATGTGTGGCGATTGGAAACATTACAACCCGCTTGCCGCATGGCTGATGAACTGGGATCACTGCCTAAAGTATCGAAGGAAGTAAGAAACCTCGGAATGACCATAGACTCCAAGCTCTCGATGAATGCCCAAGTGGATAAACTAGCAAGATCAAGCTTTACTACTATAAAAACGCTGCGAAGAATTTTCCCTCATTTGGGATTTCCACACAAGGTCCAAGCTACCATCTCCCTTGTTCTGCCCAAACTCGATTACGCCAATAGCCTCTACCACGGATCACCTTTAACGACCATGAAAAGACTACAACGGATTTAGAACTCGGCTGCCAGACTACTCTTGCATATCAAACCGCGAGACCACATCTCCCCTGCCTTGAAAGCCATGCATTGGTTACCGGTTGCCAGAAGATCCACGTTCAAGCTACTTTGTATCACCCACAAAGCAATACATGGAATGGGACCGCTCTTCATCAGGAATATAATCACCAAACACATTCAACAAAGGAACCTCCGCTCTAAAGGAGCATCTCACCTCAAAATCCCACCATACAGGAAAAAAACCATGGGTGGCACATCCTTTTCTGTTTAAGCAGCCAAACTATGGAACTCTTTACCCCCCAACATATGGTCCACCGACAACCACCTTATCTTCAGAAAACTACTCCAGATTTGGCTCTTCCCCGCATAAGCACCATACGCAAAATGAAATTTACAGCATATCCCTCTGTATACAAGCATTTTTTTTCACTATAGATATGTACCTATCTGTGTGTATTACTTTGTATAAACATGTTAAATAATTATGTTGTTGAGAGAAAAAATAATAAATAAATAAAAATCCTCTTCGGTCTACATGTACATACTTCCATTGTGCATCTATGTACCTTCCATGTACTTGGATCTGTGTGTCGGTTACTTTTCTCCTGAAAAAGCATATCCAATGCACTACCCTATTTCTCATCCTGTGCCTCTATCAATATATTTAATCTACATATACTTACCTCCTTTATGTATCTATATACTTTCAATGTAATTATGGATCTATACATTTATCACTTTCTTCTAATTTAGCATTTCCAAAGCACTACCAAATTTCTCAGCCTATACTTAGCTCAATATATCTTCTAGCCCAACCTTCTGGCTCATCTTAAACTTCTTCTACTACTCCTTCCAATGCACTACCCTGTCTCTCATCCTATACATCTATCAATATATCCTCTACATCCACTCTCTCATTTATCCAAAACCTCATACCACTACTATGATTGCCAAAATAACCCTTTCTAGACTCTCTCCTACTCTACCCCTCCTTGCATCATCTGACACCTCTTTTACTATACCGATCCCCTAAAACAAACCTTTCCAAACTCTTTCCTCTGAGTCCTCCCCTCCAAAACTCATTTTTCTCATCCAATAGCCACCTCCAATTGCTAAGACCTAAAAAAAATATATATATTTCACTCTTTTATCCCTCCACTATCCTTTTCAATCGAAATTAACAGACTAACATGTTCACTTCTCAAATTCCATATTAAACTATACTAATATACTACCCAAATAACTGAATACCATATCCACTACTCAAATTACTTGATATTTTTTTATTTATGTTTACTATACTAATTTTCAACAGTAATTCTTTATGGGTTCCGGAGTGGCGTGCTACTCACCAGAAAAGCGATTCAGGGGTAACAAGTGCTATATGAATGCAAATCTTTCTTCCCCTTTTATCCCTCCGCTATCCTTCTCACTCCAAGTAACTGACTAATATCCACCACTGAAATAACTTCATATTTCACCATATTAATTCACCACTAATCCTTTGTAGGCTTCCTGAATAGCATTCGTCAACAAGCGCTATATAAATACAAACCTTTGTCCTCCTCTATCCTTCTGCTATCATTCCAAATCCAAATAACTGACTAACCTATCCACCACTTAAAATGTACTTGCATGTTTCACTATACTAATTCAACACTAATCCTCTAAGGGTCCCGGAGTAGCATGCTACTCGCCGGACAAGCGCTACGACGCCTCGTCAGGGTGTAGTAAGCGCTATATAAATGCAATTACAATACAATACAATACATCGGGCTGCTGACCTCCTTCTGGCATTCTTAGCTCCACAATTTCCGCTGAAGGAGCGAGACTCCATTGTTTGGATGCAAGAGGGCACTAAGCTTTTATATAGATCGCACCAACGTAAATCAGATGCATAATCTTCTCTTTGTGGGGCAGTGGTCCACTGGTCCTTGCCAAGAAAGGAGCTACCAGAGTCAATTTTCAGACATTTCCAGAATCAAGTCACATGGGTAAAGTTTTAGATAATCCAAGCAGGAGGTGCAGGAATGAGATAATGAGAGACAGTGAAATTGGGAGGTTGTGTGTCCTTCAGGTATATAAATATGAGGTTTGACAATAGCACAAGTCTTTGTAAACAGCGAGTTTTGAAAATCACTTCTCAAAGGCCTGTCTTGCTGGGAGGCAAGAGCTTCTGGTCAATGCTTCAGTATGGCCTAATTAAAAAGTGACTACTGCATGTTAACCATTATTTCAACGAAATATCAACAACACAACAGGACAAAGGAGGGAACTTATGAAATGATAACAGTGACGTTTTCATTATCGCTAGTAGTATGCCCCTTGGGCTGTGTTGTATTAGGGTTTTTGGATACATCTACTGGTGTTCGCTGTTGCATCTTTTTTTTCTTGAAATGAGATACGTTTCATAATCTTTTATTCGGTTACCACTGGTTTGCAACCATAAAAAGTACATCATTTTAAAAAACTTTTTTTTAAAAAAGCAATCAATATCTTCTAAAGTAAAAAGAAAAAGAACATTTATAAACTGAGAAGACAGTATAAAACGAAACTAAAAATTCTAAAAAGGGATAAAAAAAAAAATGATGCGGCTTTATGTAAAACAACGAAAAAATGAGATACATGATAATGATAGCACAGCTTTTGTACCACTAAATCCTTCCATGGATTGATAATGGGATTGTTTGTTGAATGGAGCATAGCTGATGATGTGTGATCTATGTATTTCCAAAGGCTCATTGCTTGTTGAACTTTGAAAATGTTAAGGACGTTTTTCTATCCACTCTCAAGGTGTATCATTTATTTGCTGTTCTTGAAAACTCAATCCATCTCGCCCCTTCAGATTTCTTTCCCTTTCTTTAAATTACTCCCCCTCTCTCCTCTCCCCTTTCTGCTTTCCTAGTTACCCACCTTACTCGTCTGTGTTCAGCTTTCTAGTGTGTGTTTCTCCTATTCTTCACTTTTGATTCTTTACATAGTTTATCCTCATTCCCACTTTCCCATAATGACAACTCCTCCTCCCATTCCACAACACACCCTCAGTGCACCATTCCTTTAGCCGCTCATTTCCCATCACTCCTTTCGTGATTCTGCCATTTGCATTACCTTTGTACCCCATGCGCCCTTTTGTTCGCGTTGTTCGTTCCTCTTTGGCCACATTCTAGACCACCTTTTCCTGTGCCTCAGTCCCTTCAGCTGCACTCACTTTGTTAGACCTTTCCTCGCTTTGATTCAATATTGCATTTAATCGCCTGAATCTGCACTCGGTTTGTTCGTCCAGGTGCCTCGCATGGGGCACTGAAGGAATCGAGTGCCGAATACCTGGCACGCTCAGGTGCTTGGGATGGAAGCCATGGGGCCTACTGAATAGCAGTCAAAGTGCGCGCTGTCAAGTAAGCAGCGATTTACTTCCATTCATCCTCCTGACAAACTAAACAGTCACCCGCTTTTCAACCTGTACCCTCCTCCAATAATGTTCATTTCCCATTGACCTTATTGGGATCAGCCTTTTAAATGCCTGACTTTTTGAGGCGAGAGTTGTGCCAAAGCTGCTGTGTGCAGAAAGCCCGTGAAAGCGCTGCGGTGGGCCGCTTTCCTTGCATTCCTCCGCATTGGAACACCAGTACTTATTACAATTTATAGGAAAAGGGCTTTTATCACCTCATCAGGCCTGCTGAGGGCTCACACAGGCTCTTCTGTGCGGGGTCAGGCTGCCAGCCCTTCTCTGCCCCCGCCGCTCGCGTTTTATGGGCATTCTTCGAGGCCTGAATTACATTTTCTTTGCCTGCACTGGCATATGTCTTCGATTAAAATACAGTTAGGAGTAAAGGGGTGTACACATAACCGGCGGGAGGAACGGAGAGACGCTGTTTTGTAAAAAGAAGTCATGCCGGCCGCGCGAGCTCCTGCAGGAGGCGGGCACGTGCCGGTGTGAGGCTCCCCACAGCTCCGGGAGGGTCGGACCTGAATGTGGGGGGCGGGGGAGGGGGTCGTCGTTGCTGTGGACTGTACCCACGCTCGCCAACAAAAATTCTGTGAAAGTGGTAATTAGCATTGAAATGACTCCATTAGTAATATATAACCAGTGACCTAACAATGATATCACAGGAAATTATATCACGCTACCCACGTCAAAGCGCGGGAAGTAGTCCGAGAATACAGCTGATAATAAATAAAACGAGCTCATTGGGTCTAATAAGATACTGCGGAAAGCAAACGAATCAAGCTCTAACCAGCCCAGACCCTGTGTGGATTAAAATGCAGCTCGATGATTGGAACAACTGTGTCAGTGTAAAGCTCACCAGTGGCACTTGTGCAAGCAGTCAGAACACTTTTCACCTCCAATCTAGAGAAGTGCTTCTGCTCGATCTGAGAGGCCTAGTCTATCGATACACACATGTACGATTACCACCACTGGGGAAAAATATACCAGCAATACCCAATGTATCAATCCTCAGTCATGCATTAAGTGCAGGGGATGTATTTCTCTTGCCACTGGAGTGCGCACGGGTGCCTGTAAACTTCAACACTGAACGAGCACAGGGCCCCACGTACAACTAGAGCATTATTAAATGAAGAAACACTTAACCCGTTCTTTCACAATCAGTAACATAAGCTCGTCGTTTACCTTTCATTCAGGATTGTACTAGTTAACCTCCCATTTCTAGTCACACCGACTAGTCACAGCCTGACAAGGTAGCTGCGTGAGCGCTCAGCGCGCATTTGCTCTCACCTTCGTGATTTTTAACAACTTTTGTGTGTAATTTGTCTGTGTACCTGTTTTTAGACAGCGCCCCTTACTTGCACCATAATTGGCCCCCGCACTGCCGTTTTGGCGGATTTGGCTCTGGGGTGGGTGACCTGTCCGTTTTGGCCGCCATTTTGGAGTGGGGTGTGTGGATAGAGGTGTCTCTACCCTCCAGCGCTTCAGTGCGCAGGAGCAGCCTGGGAACACCTACTTAAAGCTCCTCCCCTAGCGCAGCGGGATCGCGCAGCGGGCGTGTCCTCGCGTGGCCGGAGTAGTGCCAGAGTCCTGCCCGTCTGCGCCCGTCCGCGCTAAGGACGCGCTGGACGTCGCGGTACTCTGTTTAAGGACTATCATACCATCCTGGGTCCACCATGCTGACGTACTCGCGGGATTGCCTGTTTGCCATCGGTCAGGTAAGCCGCTGTTGTACCCTTCCACCGGTACACCCATTGCGTGGCCCATATCATTGCCCTTGTAATGGGTGGGCTCTTGACTCTCCGCATCCTCTCCCAAGGATTATTTCCTCCCAAGGATTATTTCCGCCGTACTACAGACACTCCTACTACTCTGAAGATCCTGAATTTAAACGTCAGGTCTGCGCTGAAACACTATCAGCACATCTATGACCTCATTGAGGAGGAAGCTCCAGACGTATTTGCCATGACGGAAACATGGCTACAGGACGCTGATACCGCTATTACCAATCTAGCCTGCCCTCCCGGCTATTCTATGTACACCTTGAATAGGCTGTCTAGGGGTGGGGGTATCGCGTTAGTGGTAAAATCTATCTACCCTTGCGTCTGGAGTGCCCTAAACATCTCCGGATGTGAAAGTGCCATGTTCAAGGTCTCTGTCAGCCCTGAGTTTACCCTGTCCGGGATGGTCGTCTATCGCCCACCCGGCAGCGATGTGGCGTTCAGAAATTCTTTCCCTGATATTGTTGGCCCTTTGGTCGCCGACTGTGCCAACTTTTCTATCATGGGTGACCTAAACCTACATTTCGACACCCTCTCCGGCCTGACAGTGCGTTCCATCTCTTCTGACCTGGAGGCCTTTCAACTTCCCCAGATGGTTTTCCAGCCTACCCATCTGGGGGGGCATATTCTGGATCCCCTGTTTACCAATCTGTTGGGGATTCAAATTACCTCTGTCTCCCCGGTGGAATGGACAGACCACTTCTTGGTGTCCATCCTCTGCCCTGTTTCGGCCACTCCTTCCATCTCTACGGCTAGACGGGTTCAGAAGAGGGCTTGGAAAAAGCTTAGGTTAGAGGACTTTCATCGTCTTCTATTAGAGGAGCCGCTGGGCCCTTTGACGGATGTGGAAAGGGGGTATGACCTCTTCTGTTCATGGATAACTAGGGCCTTGGACTCTCTGATACCTATCGTTTCTACTAAAATCAATCCCAGAGAGTCGAGTCCCTGGTACGATGGCACTCTCCGGGCCCTAAAGGGTGCCTGTAGACGAGCAGAGAGGGCTTGGAGGAAAACCTATGGGGCTGATCTAAAAGCTGCATACGCCAAGTCCGTTAAGCTCTACCATCGAGCTATCTGCCGAGCTCGTGCGGCTTTTTATGCCACCGAATTCCGGAACAGTCCGAATCCGTCAAAAGCTATCTTTAAGGCCGTAAAAGATCTCACGGCGAAGCGGACTACCTCTACGACCGTAAGCTCCCTTTCCCATTGTGAATCCCTTGCATCTTACTTTTTGGGGAAGGTCCAAGCTATATATAGGACATTCCCTAGCATAGGGTTCACTGAGGAAAGTATTAATGGGGTCCACCATCAGACTACACTGCTTGTTTTCCCCCCCCCCCCCTCACCTTGGATGGTTTTGACAAACTTGCGCTGCAAGTCAAATCTGGGTCTCCATCCGATCCAGTAAGGCCTGCTCTCTTCCGAGACCAAGCTTTTATGGGGCGTACAGCCGTATGCTCCCTCGTCAACCTCTCCTTGGAAACGGGAACTGTTCCATCTAAGTGGAAACAAGCTGTGGTGTCCCCGATCATTAAAAAGCCCACCCTGGACCCTTCCAAGCCTGAAAGCTATCGCCCCATCTCGTTGTTACCCTGGCCAGCCAAGATCACTGAGGCCCACGTCAACCTGGCCCTGTCTGAACATCTGACTCGGACCAATGCCCTCGACCCCACACAAAACGGATTCCGTGCTGGGCACAGTACGGAAACTGCGTTACTTGTGATGGTGGAACATCTCCGGGCAAGGTTGGATGCTGGTCAAACGGCGGCGCTTATTTTGTTAGATCTTAGCGCCGCCTTTGATACGGTAGACCACAGCATCCTCCTGCGTCGGCTCGAGGAGACTGGCATTGGCGGTCAGGTGTTGCAATGGTTCCGCTCCTTTTTAGATGACCGCTCCTTCTGTGTTGCCATCCCTCCCTTCAAGTCCAACTACCAACCACTGGCCATGGGGGTTCCGCAAGGGTCCTCGCTGAGTCCCACGTTGTTCAATCTTTACGTGAGACCGCTGGCTGATGTCGCTAGGCAGTGGGGCCTTACTTTGGTCTCATATGCCGACGACACTCAGCTGGCGGTTACTCTCAGCGGGGATGCGGAGATTGAGGCCCCCAGGTTTCAGTCCGGACTGAAGGCGGTGGCTAGCTGGCTGACAGGCAACTGCCTTCAGCTAAACGCCACTAAAACAGAGGTGATGGTCGTCGGGAAGGGAGTGGAGTTGTGGGGTGACCACTGGTGGCCATCAGAGTTGGGACCTACTCCGATCCCGGTATCGGAAGTGAAAAATCTGGGGGTATGGCTGGATGCGGGCCTCTCCTTTGTAGGCCATACTAAAAGAACCGCGGCCTGTTGTTTTGGTCTCCTGAGGGGCTTGAGACCTGTTCTCAAGTTCTTTGATGCCCCGACCAGGCAGCTGGTGATCCAGGCTACTATCATCTCCCGCCTGGATTACGCCAGCTCTCTCCTGGCTGGGGCTAACCAGGCTGAACTAACCCGTTTACAACGGGTTCAGAATGCTGCGGCGAGGGCGATTGTTGGCTTGCCCAGATTCTGCTCAGTGACAGGTGTCCTTCGCTCCCTACACTGGCTTCCGGTTAGGAAGCGCATCCTCTTCAAGGTTTTGTGCCTTGCTTTTAAAATCTTGAGAGGTACAGGCCCGGAAATCCTGTTGAGTTGTCTGTCTTTTTATGTCCCTGCCCGTAGCCTCCGCTCTCAGGGTCTGGCCCTTGCGGTGGTTCCCAGATTCAGGCTTAGCCGCATGGGAGGCCGCTCGTTTAGGGTAATGGCTGCGTCAGCATGGAACTCCTTGCCTGTTGAAATCCGCTTGCTGGAGGACCTTCTGACCTTTCGGAGGGCTATAAAAACCTTCTTGTTTTAGCTGTTTCTTAGTTTCTGTTTTTAGCCTCTCGTTGTGTTACGTGCTACCTTGTCTCTGCGCCAGGAGGCTCCTTGGCTGGAGTATCTGTGCGCACAATAAATAGTCGTAACATAACATAACATAACTCGAAGGCTTGGAACAAGTCAGCATTGTGATGCTTGAGGTTCAATCGACTGCAACAGTTTAGTTAGTAGAATACTGATAAGCTGGAGGTAGCACAAGGCTTTCAAAATTGGTTTTCCTGCTTCTACTGATGTAAAAGGTTAAGCCTACATAACTAGACTTCTTGTGTATTGGGAAAGTTGCGAACTTTGAGCCTGTGGCATGGGTTAGAATGGCACCTCTACACTGAATATAAAAGTGTGTGATCCTGGACAACCCGCCTGTAATTCGAAGATAAAAAGTATTCGCTTGATAGCTTTCAACACCACCCATACTGTGCAGCAGCACTTCATTGCTTTCTTAATACCAATGTTTTCATACAGGAGGCGCAATTGCATGCTCTGTAACCCCAGAGTACACACGATAATGGAATAAACAATTGCCAGGCGAATGTATTCCCACCAGCCGTGAAGTAATAGGTACCTGAGATTCTGGTGAAAAACTGACTAGGTGGCAAGCCTAGGAAGTTGTTTCTTCCTTTATGTGCCATCTGTAAAGCCATTCTTGGCTCAATGCATAGCACTGAGAGCTAGCCACATCATCCTACCCACCCATAAACATAAGGACTCCGTTTGGACCAGATGTAGAACAGGATGCCAGAGTAAAATTCCCAGCTCCGCGGTCGTGGTCTTTCATTGGCGGGCGAGTGAAGCCGTTGAAACAAATTGGCTGTTCTACCTACCTGAACTCACGCTGCCTCCATTAGGCTGTGCTACACTTTGTTTTATTTTGTGTTATTGTGCTGTATTTCAGTCATTATATAGCGCAAATGCCCCTATATGGAGTGCTGAAGCACTTGCCTACATGAGTAGCACACTCCACCCTGTAGGGTGTGTGGTTGAATAAAAAATTGTCTTTGTTTTGAACCTTTGAGGGAAGTTTTTCTATGCCATGCTTGATGTCCACTAAGACACAGTTATATAGTGATATGGGACACAGCACGTAGCAGTGTGTTGAATGATAAAGTGTGAGAGAGAGGCACAGTTTTATGGTTTCAGTATGCTGGTAGCTTTGAAGAGCTCTGCATGTCCCTTTATGGTACGATATATTCTGCTTAGTTGGTTGCTGCACTGGGTTGTCCAATCTGAGATTTTGTGTGTAATTGTTGTCCTGAACTGTAATGGTTAGAGGGAAAGAGAAGTGGAAAGTCTTGGTTGGATGGGCATTTTTTTTATCATTCTGTATCTGAGTGTCTTTGTGAGATGTAAAGAAGCGGTCATGTTGGGTAGATATTTGGGAGCTGCAGTGGTGGACTGTATTAATGTCCTCCAAATTGTCCAGCAATGTGTGACAGATCTCTTCCATTATTCCATGCCTGTTCATTTGGTGATGGCTGTGTTTGGCTCTACTGTGCTGGTGACTGACAACCCTGATTGCAGATATGTCTTTTGTGAGTTTAAGACTTACAAGTTATAATTTGTTGTTGATAGCTGCGTATCATGGTTTTAGTATTATTGTGGACCGTAACTGTTATATATGCAAGTAAATAACTATATAATGCTATGGTGGAACATAGGTCAGCCCTTCTAAGGTTACCTGCATATTTAAAGCAGTTTGCTGGTTAAGTTGTTGTGGTGGGGTTGAATGAAGGGACCGGAAACTCGTTTGGGGCAAGTAAGGTTTTATTTTTAAGAAAGTTCTTTTATAGCGCGATGTAAGTCTCTCTCGTGCGACGTCTCCTGGATCCGTGTTTGCGGTTTCCCTCTTACAGGGTGCAGATTCAGTGGCCTTGTTCTTCCTGCTTTTACTCCCCTCGCCGTGGACCTGAATTGCTCTCACCAGCCATACGAAAAGGGAACACAGAGAAGAGGCTATCAGGACATTGCCTTTTGGTCCAAATGCTCAAGGGGAACCGGGGGGTGTTGGGGTCACCGCTGCACAAGTGCTTTGTCAAGACTCTATTTCAAGGGTGTGTGGGTTGTATAAGTGAGGGAAGGGTGAGGGAAGGGGTATAGGAAAAATTCGGGTAAGGGATGAGTCGTTATGTACAAGAGGCTGGTAGCCAGACGTTAAGCGTTTTTAAGATGGGAAGCCTCCCCGCCTCCTACCCAACCGGCGAACCGGGCTCCGTACCTGCTTCAGCCACACTCCTCCCTCGGGAGTGTGGCACGGCGCTTCGTGGGGACGATGGCCTCCTGGCTTATCTGCTTCTTCCTGGAGTGCGCGTCTTCTCTCCTCGTTACGACCACAGCCTCCTTCGTCTTGCTTCGGGAATCCAACTCCGTCTCCCTCCTCGGTGTCTTCACACGCCGAGTACTGTTCTTCCGTTCTCTTGGCCAGTCCTGTAGTTCCTACGTCAGACGGGGCGGGGCTTCGTCCTCCAGATAAGCCCAGTTAAAGGCACCGTCTTCCGTGTCCTCTTCTAGCGGCTTAAAGGGGGGATGTGGGTCTGTCCACCATTCATTCTGGGGTGATTGAAGAGAGGGGGGAGAAGCCGAGTCAACAACCCACCATTCTTTTGAAGGTAGCACCTCCTCCTCCCGCCCGGACACCGTTTTACACTTGTTTACAATTCATAGGTTGTAAGCTGAGGATTGTGCTTGAGGGTGCAACTGTTTTCTGGGTTCTGTTGCTGGTATGTAGGTGGTGCAGTTATCTAGGTAATAGCCATGTTTTCAACTGTCTTCGTAAGTGTGCCTGCTCTTGGGTGCGTCTAACGTTGCCTGTTAGTGAGTTCCAGAGCTTGGCGGCTTGTACTGAGAAATCAGTGCCTCTTATGGATTACTTATGGTAATGCGGCATAATAAATGTTGGAAGCCTGGGTGGCACCGTATGGAAAGGAACTGCTGTGTCAAGCCAAGGTAGGGTACTGGGGTACAGCATTTTCACTATACTGCCCTCTTATTTCCTTGCCTCCGCCTTGCCAGTGCACCCGGACTATATGTTGCAGTCAAATTCATCCCCTCCGCTTCTATAAATGTTCATTCACTGCCTACAGACCATGACCATCTCCTGTGAGAGCCTAGAGGCATGTGGCTGCGGACCGACACAAGGAAGCTCTGAGCACAGCACTGCCTCTGAAAGGCTTCAATCCACCTGCATCTCTACACTCTGGCTGGGCCCACATCTGAGCCATGGGCCTTTGAAAAGAGGCGCTTCTGAGTTGAGCTTTATCTCCAGGCATCTGGGTTTGAACAGAGGAGAGACTCATTCACACACCATCTCACTTCTGTGCTTTCTCACATGCAGTATTTCTCTAGCTCTTGAGCATACACGGATACACATGTGTGTGTGTTTATGTTGCGAGACGCCGAGGGGAAAACATAGAGGGCTGGCGTCTTGTTTAGAAACAAAAACATAACATTCCTTACAAACTTGAAGGAACTAAAAACAAGATTGCCCAGGAATAGCCATACCCACTTTCTTGCATAGTCACTGTGCAATATATCACAGTTGGGTGAATTGTTGTAGTTGAGGTCTCCTGTGAGGAGGTTTGGCAGGAAGGAAGGTGTCTGAAGGCTAAAGAGTATTCAAAACTCTGCTTTCCAATTGAATTTGGGTGTTTTAGCAAAATACTGTGTGGAAAATGAATGGAAGTATGTCTAATAAGGAGATACGTCCCAGAGTCAAACTTTTTTTTGGGCGCTTTTACTCTTGTTCTATTCTGAACAATTTTTTTTATAAGCATTTTCTTGTTTTTCCGAAGAAAGCATACAGTCTGAACAAATTATTAATGAGGATATAGTGCAAGATTTTTCAGCCAGCATGGGTTCCTCTTTGACTCCTTGAGCCAAAAAGCTTTTCTAAGGGTGTTAAAAAAGTAAGACTGGAATATGAAACATACATCTGTGTTTGCGTGGGTTCAAAGTTATCCGCCCATGACTAACAAAAGTCAGGAAACCGTAATCAGGTTGCACAAACACAGTGATACCCAGGCCGAAATCGTGATACTTTGTTATCAAGAACCATGGCTGATAATACATTGTGATCTGGAGGGCACTGTAGGCAAAAGTCGGTTTATGAAGCAATTTGAGAAAGTCTTAATGTACTGGATGACCTCATGCACTAGTTTGTTATTAGAACATGATGGCGGTTTTGTTTAATCGAAACAGTGTGGCCAAGACAAAGTTAGATTAGTATAGTATTGGCAGCACTATGCACAAAAAAGGCTACAGGCACTTCGTAGGGCATAAGTGGAGCAGATAACAAGCAAAAGTATGAAGATAGTTGAGTTAACACAGATTTTTCCTTGTCGGAGTCTATTAGCATAATTTAAATAAAAAATATAGAGTTAATGCAAACTCTGGTTATTGCCACTCAATATTTTTAATGGAATTAAAAGAAGTATTCCTGTCCTTTGCAGTCCAGATTTCAATTGAAACTCAAATCTTCATATTCTGTAAGTCAAATCGGAACTGTGCAGATTTGAGTTTCCACTAAAACTATCGTATGGCAATATACGGAGTACGCGGTGACCCTATATAAAGAGACGAAATAGAGCACACATGATTAATTCCCCAATTTTCTAGCGATTTAGTGGCACAAACTTGGGCATTATACTTCAAGTTGTCTAAAGAAATTAGGATCTGAAACCTGTGGGAATACTTTGGGATAACAAAGAACATCGACATAGTCTTACGACAAATTTGGAAGATATTTTTCAATATGTATTAATGTGTCCTAAAGAAAGTGGGGTTAACCACTATATGTACCACCGAAATGCTACGTCGACAGAAAATGCAAAAAAAAAAATGTTAATTGTATTTAATGTGTGTTTATAACAGGAAATCTTTTTCATGTGTTTATGTGATAAACAATGTGTTGTAAAAATTGTGTTACAATAGGAATATCTTTTAATGAATTAATAAGTGATGTGGATTTTGTATTAAATATGATTTTTATTTATTTAATACTTTAATCATTTGTACACAAAGGAAAAAGGGATATGTTTTGATTGATAGCAATATATACAAAATTGGATGTATTTTATACATGCAGTAAAACTTGTAATTCTTGAGAATTGTGAATAACTGTCAGGATTTAGGCATTCTTCACATTTTAGGTAACTGATTAGTGCATCTTGTCATCCTTGATTATTAGCAGCTTTATGCTTCAGTAAAGTCGCAGCACAAAAGGAAAAATATTTTTGTTTCAAGTAGTATTCTTACAGAGCGAAGACACAGGCAAGCACCACCTCACCATGTGAAAGTGAGTTCCCTTCTTTCTTCTTCGACGTGGATCCAGAGATGTTCCCAATGCCGTCCGTTTTCTGACAATTTCTAAATCTTTAGTCATTGTGCTGCTAAACGATGTCCCCACTCAAAAAACAGCAGTGTTCAAGCTATGCTAAGACTGCAGGAAGATGTCGGCCATGGACCCAAAGGTGTTACTTTTGTGGTGCTAGGGCTCTGGGAACGTTTCTAATGGCAGGCAGCAAGTGTGCCCTCATACACCCCTTGATGATTCAGGCCCAAAATACAATAACCGAAGCAAAGGTCCATCTCCAACTTGCAGGCCAAGTTACAGTTCTGCTCTCAAAGCCACTCCCATTAAAATCCACTCTCAGTCGAAATCTACCTGTAAGTCCAAGTCGAAGTTTCAACGCAAGCACAATAAAGCCAAGCAGCACTTGGTCCCATCCAACCCCTAAAAGTCCATTGTGATGGTCACAAGACAAAGATTACACTCCCACAATGCCTTCAGAATCGATCCTGCAATTGGTCCTGGCATACCCCAAATTTCTTCAGCCTTAGCCAACCACCAGCAAATTGCGGACCCCTGAGAGGCCATGCTGCAGATCTTCAGTGCAACGCCTGCTCCCTTTGGCTCACCTTTGGACTCCACATAGCTGCAAGAGTCTCCAGTTAGATTTCTGCTGGCAAGACTACTCTTGATGCCTTCTGCCCACACCAGACCTGTTACTGGGCCATTGTCCACACATCGACTTTTACTTCACTTTCAAGATCCAAGCCAATTCTTTCTCCACTGGTACTGATTTATGATACGATCCAGACGGTGCTCTTTAACTCTGGACCAGTTTCAACCGAATCCAGGCGTACTTCATGCTATGAAATTACAAAAGCACAACTAGTGGTTACACAGTCCTTTCACAGTCTATTACCTCTGCCCCAAGGCCGGTCCTAGGAGAGCGGTAGCACCCTTTTTGATTTTGATTTGACCCTGTGCAAGAAGATCCTACTGCCCCTCAACATAGCAACATAGCAAAGATGGTGTTGAAGCATAGGTCAGGTTTCTTCCCCATCGTTATACAGAGAATTTATTGTATATAGACATACAAAAGGCTGATGGGCTAGGCACATCTACTGAAGTAGAGCTAGACTCACCACCTGAACCTCCAGCAGAAAAAGCACCCTGTCTCCATCCCCCATCCAGAGTGCACGGTGGCGACGGATGTATTACTGTTGGGTTGGGAGGGGGAACCCTGGGTAAGGTGGAAGATAGAAGATTCTGGTCTCAGGCAGAAGGAAAATTCCCTTTCAAACTTCTAAAGCTTCAAGCGATCTGGGCCTTAAAAGCCTGGCTTCCATCCATTAAATGGGAGGCTGATGCAGATCCTCACAGACAACATGACAGCCACATGGTACTGCAGCAAGCAGGGTGGAGTAAGTGACTTGAATATTGTGTTGCGGGTGCTGCACCTCTGGAGAGGGAATGCTGGACTCGCGGAACGTCTTCTTGGTCACCAGCCACCTGGTGGGGTCTCTAAATGCTAAATCTGAGCAACGGAGTATTTTCCTAGTGGACCATGGGTACGTTTCATCCCAAGGTGGCACAGGACATCTTCAGGCCTTGGAATAGGTCTTAGCTAGGTCTGTGCGCTACTGCTCAGTGCGTGCAGTGTCAACAATTGTGTGCTGTACTTTCCTTCAGAGCAAAACCAAAAGGGAATGATGGACGGATTGTGGAACAATGCAAGGACTCACCCCCGTCAACTGATCTGGGTTTAATCGATCATCATTCTTAAGGTCACTCCGCCACCCCAGTTCAGACATGGCCATATGCAAATCAGTCTGACCCTGTGCCTCATAGGAACAGTCCAGCCCGAACTACCAAGACATGTCTTGCCTGGACCAGAAACAAGCATCCTGGGATAACCCTCATCAGCCAGGCTATCTTGAATTCAGGGGCAAAGTGAGCAAGGGACCCACGTCTGGGCATACCCTGCCAACTTAGAGCGAACAAAGCAAAGCCAAAGGGGATGATAGACGGAGTGCTTGCAATGTTCAACACTCCGTCTATCATCCCCTTTGGTTTTGATTTGTTCGCCTTAAGTTGGCAGGGTATGCCCAGACGTGGGTCCCTTGCTCACTTTGCCACTGGATTCAAGCTAGCCTGGCTGATGACGTCTGATTAGCCAGAAACCGGCCCCAGGATGCTTGTTTCTGGTCCAGGGAAGACGTGGCTTGGCAGTTCAGGCTGGACTGTTCCCGTGAGGCACAGGGTCAGACTGATTTGCATATGGCCATGTCTGAACTGGGATGGCGGAGTGAGCTAAAGAATGATGATGGATTAAACCCATATCATTTGACTGGGAGTGAGTGCTTGCAATGTTCAACACTCAGTCCATCATCCCCTTTGGTTTTGCGTAGTTTCCTTCAGGGCACTAATCAGGTGGCGCATTCTGGCTGGAAAGGAAGGAAGTACTCCTGTACACATTTCCACTGCTACCTGCCTTGAATTCTGATGAAGATCAAGAGAGTATGGGCCCAATTAATTCTTATTGCCACGTCGGACTTGGCCAGGAGGGTGTAATAGCCAGAGGTCCTGAGTCTGAGCATTTGTCCTCTGATCAGACTTGGAGGACCTTCTGTCTCAGCAACAGCATAGGATCCTCCATCGGAGTCTTCACCACCTACTCCTCAATATGTTGCGAATGAGCACCAGCAGCTAAATGAGTTTCACTTGCCAACTGAGGTTGTTGATGTCATCCTGGCAGTGAGGCGCCCTTTCACAAAGTCGATCTATGCTGAGTGCTGGGACAAATTTGTTGCTTGGGGTGGTACCCTAATGATTGACAGTTTACAAGACTTTCTGATTTTATTTTGTTTGTTAGTATATTCAACTAGCAATTTTTTCAATTAGGCTCAGTAATAGGTTATTTGTCGGCCCCTTTGATCTTTCTGTATTTAATTGGCCAACCATCTATGTTTTTCAGTCCCCAATTGTGAAGCGTTTTAATAAAGGTTGACTCTCATGTTTCTCCACCAAACTATTGTGCTCCAATGGGATCTGAACTTGGTCTTGACATTTCTCGTGTGCAAGGTCTTTGAGCTTATTAAGCACATCTATTCCTTAAGATTTTTGACTCTGAAAGCAGTCTTTCTCATTTGGATTGCATCAGCACGCCACACGATTGAACTGCAGCTGTTTATGGTGCAACCGCCCTACACCACCTTCTTTACAGACAAATTGATATAGAGGACATAGATGGGCTTCGTACGAAAGATGGTGACTTTCTTCCCTTTTGGTCTTCAAGTGTGTTTTGCCTTGCTTCACACTTTGAAAGAGGACGAGAGAAACCATTGCTTCGACCCAAAAAGGGGTGCTGAGCTTTTACATCATCAGCATAAATGGACAGTGTGCGGATGATGAGTTCTTAGTAAGGTTTTCTGGTCCAAATACAGGTAAGTTGATGCAAAAGAGGACCCTGTCGAGGTGGATTATCATGTGCATCAAAATCTGCAACACTTAGGCCAAGAGCGTTGCCCTGAATACCTGTGGGCCCATTGCCCCAGGGTCAAGGCTGCTAAAACAGCTTTGACAAAGAGTTCCTGTTCTAGTCCTCTTCCAGGTTGTGAGGTGGGGTCGGTGCATACATTCATGAAACACGACTGCCTTGATTGTCGGATCCTGTGGCAAAGACAGTTCTGCAGAACCTTTTGTTCTAAGTCCACTCCCCAGACCATCCACCTTTGGGATGCATTGCTATGGTGTCTATTCTTGAGGCGAGTAATTTGGGGTTAGAACTATCTGTCAGAAGAACAAGCTACTTACCTTCGGTGCTGCTTTTTCCTT
Source organism: Lissotriton vulgaris (assembly GCF_964263255.1). Taxonomy (NCBI): domain Eukaryota; kingdom Metazoa; phylum Chordata; class Amphibia; order Caudata; family Salamandridae; genus Lissotriton; species Lissotriton vulgaris. The sequence continues at coordinate 1,177,885,109 of NC_141693.1, read as the reverse complement.
CCTGATCTGTGGTGTGGTATTTTTAACACCTTAAAATGACCCACGATAAACCTGCACACTGTCTCAAACAATTTCAGTGCGCTGAAGAAGAAAGATGTAAGAAACTGATGTCAGTGCACAGGTGTAGTGCTTACATGCAGTTCCCCTCCTGTCACTTCCGGGATGGTATGGAGTCACCACAAAGCCACACAGCTCCACTTATTGACAATTGGGAGCTTTGCTGAATTATTTTCCAGACCAGTTCTGGCACATGGGGATATTCGAAGGTTGAAGAATCTGTGGTTAGATAAAGTATCCTCCAGAAACTGGGTTACCGAAGGAAAGTAACTTTTTCTGATGTAACATTTGGCGAAACAGTTGACCTTGTATACCATTTGCAGCAGTCTGTGAGGTGTCACAGAAGTACGTAAAACGAAGTCCTAGGAAACCAAAGGTGGTTTTCACCTAAGTTTAAAGTTGGTCAGTTGTGTAGGTATTAAGATTGCAGACAAAAAAGCATCCTAGTCATGCATGGAAATGCTTTTCTTACTAATTAAAAGGTGGGTAATATTAAGCCTACAAAATTGCAGAATGTGTCCTTAAAGATAGGATTGAAGAGAGATCTGTTCTGTGTTGCAGCTTTGTTTCTTACATGGGTGCCTAATTATAATTTTTAGATTTAACATGTATGGAGCTTGCATCATCCGTGACAAACATATTGTATTCTAAGCTTATAGGAGCCTTTGGACCAGCCTTCTCCAGCCATTAACTTTGTTTTGCTCCAGGACTTTCAGCCACTGGCTGAACGCTTTGTCAGTCACATCTTGGATCAGCCAACAGGACCATTTTAGTCTCACCCCTTTAGGTCTGGTGTTAGCAAAGGCCTTTTGATTTTTCTAAAATAAGTAGTTGAAAATGCGGTTAGGACCTTTCAGTCAGTCAGCTGGCTTCATCCATTGGTCTCTTATTGTGTCATTTACATTTTTCTTCTGCCCACTACAGCATACAACATTGGGTCAGCCCACTACAGCCATTGGCTACTTTCACTGTGATGAGTTATGCCATTTTTCTTTTTCACAAGGAGTGCATCAACATACAAAATAGTTCCCTTGAGGCTAGGGCACACTATGGCAAGGGGTGCTTTTTGAGATCATAATTTTGCCTATAAAGTACATTTTGCTTTTAGTTTTTTTTAAATAAAGATTGAGGAGGACAGCAATTTCCCCAACAATAAAGTTTTGCAAATCCCATGGCAAAATAAAACAAGCATTGACAAAGCCAAAAGGCTGACACCAAATTCCAGACCCAATGGTTAGATGGAAGATCATTCTACTCCCAAGTCCCCTTTTATTCTATTGGACCCAAGAACAATTCACTTAAAAAAAAATATTTGAGAATGTATTTATGGTAAGGTATGAGGCAATACTTTCAGTCCTGTGTCAAGAGATCTTATTGGTAGAGTGTATGATAAATACAGTCAGTCAGTGATTTAGGAAAGTTCTAGTGAGGGACAATGGCACTGGTGTCCTGTTTAGGTTGGTGGAACCAGGGCCTAATTTGATGAAGAAAATGAAAATAGTTCTGGTGCACACAATATTTCTTTGTGGTGCACCTTTAACTTCCATCTCTTGGGTGGCCCGCTCCCAGCACTGGTACAGCCAGATTGAGCAGAACACAAGTAATAAAGACGTGAAGAGGTGTTAGGGCTACACAAGTTAAGGAACTAACATGACTGAGGTGGTGGAAAAAAGTCTTTGGTACGAAAGATGATTGCAGAAGGAAAGCCTTAGGAGAATAGGAACACGACGGGTGGATGAGGAGGGTCATTATGTGAAATACTTCCTTAGTATGTAGTACAATGCTGCCATTTGATGTAGTAGTGAGAATAACTGGTGTTACAGTCACCCCAGTTTAATGCTGCTCCTTCTGGAGGAGGGCTGAGTCAGCCATGAGAGGAGCTTCAGCTGACGTTTCTGATGGTCGAAGAGAGTGCCTAACTTGCCTGCTTAGTGGTGATTAGAGTACATGAGTGAGACAGTTTTAGGAGTGGAGGAGAATGAGTCAGGAAAGACTGAGAAGAATAGAAGGATGGTGTGGGGCTGAACAGAAAATGATCCTTAGAATTACTGAGAGTTAACAGGCAGAATGGAACCTTCAGCCAGCCATGACTGTTTACTGAACTGTACTATGTTCTGGAACCATATTAGCCATTGCCGTTTTAGGGGGGTGAACATCCCAAATAAAGGAATGCTTAGTGCTGTAGAACTGATTATGCGCAGTGGCTGTTGGTGCTGCTCATAACCACAGGCCTTATACTGTGGAGCAGCAGTGTTCTGTGCCGTGCAATAAATGGAGGAGCTGAATCTGTAATCTACACTATGGAGAAGATGGGAGGGGACATTAAGCAGAAGGTGTTAACCTCTTTTTGTTCCCCCTACATGTTCTTTTCCTTTCTTGCTCCTCAGATCTAAGCCTTTGTCGTGTTCTCATCAGTTGTCTTGCTCTCATCTGTTGTAGTGTGTTGAATGTTGTTGGATGTTTGTTGAAGTGTTTCTTAAGGCACTGTTCTACGTGTTGATGCAATACAAACCTTTGGAGCGGAAGGATCATCTGTTTGAACAGGGCAAAGAAGGAGGATGTGGTGATCCCCTGTGACCCTAACCATGCTCAGACGACAGAGCGAATACTTGGCTGTGCCAACCTCCACCTACCTAGCATGGACCATCATCTAGGTCATACCAAAAACATGTTCTTCAGCTTGTTGCCTACCACGAAAGTTTCAAAAGTAGCAGACCCTCTGATTGGATTAGCCAGTCCTTTGGGGGATGCCAAATGTACACCATGCTTCCTCCACCTCATAGGTTTTGTTTAAATCTAGGTTAGTGGGGCAGGTTTGTATATGATCTGATCTCACAGGCCAGACCTAATTCCCTAAATATTTCCAGGTAGTCTGATAAATATTCAGCATTCTCGAAAAGGAGGATTTCATTCTTTATTTTAACCAGAAAGATCCATAGTACCTGTGATGTCCTGCTGTACTGCAAACAGCCCGAGGATTGACAACCCCCAGCCCTAAGTGTTGTTGGTTATTTTCTTACTTGCACCTTTTGATGACTGGGCCGTTAAAATGAATTACACTAGGTGTGGTCAAAGCTGTAGATTAGCACACCATAACATCATGAAAACTGACAGAAGCAAAACTGATTCTTTTCAGAGAGGGAGGGTCTAAAGAGAGTCTTCACCTTAGATTTCGAGGGTGGGTGGTCTTGCACAGATAAGTTCCAACCCTGCCTGCATAGTACAGAAGGGGAGATGGAGCAATAGAGGACTTGCTGCCTTTGCCATACATATTAGGGTGGGTAAAGTTGGATCCACCAATAGAGTTGTAAGTTGTTATGAGGTGCAGTTGAAATGCACAATGAAAACTTCCTTTCTGATTTACATGTTACGGGGTTCACATCAGAGTGCTCTCACCTATGCTTTGCTTGTTATGTGTGAGTGTGGGGGTAGAGTAAAGATAACTCCCACCTCTGCTTAATTCCTTCCTCTGTTTAACAAATGTCAGTGAATGTGATACAGAAAGGAAAGTGACACGCCTAGTTTCAGTGACTTCTCGTTACGACACTGTTCCATCTTGAAGTTTTCCCTTGCAAATCGTTGTTTTATGTTTGTGAGTCTTATTAGTTCCAAGGAAATACAGTAAAACTACAACCCCCAGATGCATTAAGTGATCATGCAAAAGACTAGGTCTGGAAAAAGTGCCCATAATAATCTGTGAGGAGGTGGTCATCTTACTTCTAGGATACAGGGTGCAGTAGGGTGAGTGAAGAGAGGTTGAAGGCTGGTTTCACAAAAAAGAGCAGACACCTATTCTGCCTATACTATTGGGGGAGGGGATGAGAAGATGGGAGGTTCACAAGGAGAACTCTTTCCTACCTTGATTTACATGTTACAAGTGATGATGTTGCTGGGTATCTTTTAAGGAGGCTCCCACATGTTTTACATGTTGTTGATGGAGAGTGAGTAGGCTGGAGTCCTAAAGTGAACTTCCACTTCTAATTTACACAATATGAAAAGAGGGTATATGAGAAGAGTTCTTCCTATCTTTTCCTTTACAGATCACTATTGTTGATCTGCAGGATTTCCACAAAAAACATTCCCACCTGTTCTTTAAATGACACATTGAGAACTACACAACTCATGCCATGGTTGGGCCTGCGTAGCATACTCTCTAAAGTTATTTGCTCCTCAGAACTGAATCTCTATGTAGTTGCCTAGGTCCTTGCCCTAGCTTGCTTGTTAGCAGTACAATTGTTGATTTGGTTACTTCTAGCTTTCCTCTTCATTAAATTCCACACGTAGTTGCCTTCCATTGTTTGTATCGCACTAATGCTGTAAGAGGAATAGTGTGAATGAATTATTTGATTATTGCACTGATATTGCGCATGAATAAGCATTTAGAATTTCTTGGTTTTGACCTTACTCTGCTGATGTGCAATGTGGGAAGTAAGGCACTGAGCTAAACTAGAGCAGAAAGGCCCTCAAAGACTGCATAGTTTGGTTCCTGACAGTTCACCTGAATCATCATTGTCACCAGTGTCAGACTCTTATTTTGCCAAGGGTTTTCCTTTCTCAATTAAAGCTAAGGTCTCCCTCTTCTATCGTCTTAAAAATGTTCTTCATTCTCATGTAGACACTTGAACAGGCTCCCTTCCTTCATCACTGTATGAAAACCATGACCTCCCACGAGCCCTCCTCATATAAGGCTTGATTTAGAGTTTGGCAGATGGGTATATTTCATCACCACCTTATTACAAGTACCACAGGATATAATGCACATGTAAAACCTTAGTCAGGATATCCATTATGTTTGTGACGGAATAGCCCGTCTGTTGTACTCTAAATTAGGCCCTAAGATTGCCTTCCTTCATTATTATGTAGAGTGTGATTTCCTCGCTTTGTAGTCATAGAAGGCAATGTCCCCCATCATCTTATGACGATTAAGACCCGTTTTTTTCATCATCATATAAAGACTAAGACCAACTTCTATCTATTATCATGTGAGAACTAAGACCCCCTCTTTTCCTCACATAGAGACAAAGAAACCCATACTTCATCATCTTATGAAGACTAAGACCCTTTATTTCACCATGATAATAGAAACTGAGGCCCTTTCGTTCAGCATCACATAGAAAATGAGGCCTTCCTTATTTATCATATAGTGAACAAGACCCCCTTCCTTCATCATCATGCCAGTAGCTGGCCCAGAGGGGGCCCCCCTAACTTAAAATTTCAAATGTATCAGACCCTGTTTTGTACAGATCAGAACATTTTGCCTCTACTATGGATCAGTCATCTTTTTCTGTTGAATGCAGTGTTTTTTTCTCCATATAGGCAGAAATACGCCCTGACGGACCCGACTGTGGCTACGGCTCCTTTCACCAGCAGTACTGGCTTGATGGGAAGATTATTGCAGTTGGAGTCCTCGATATACTGCCCAGCTGTGTGTCCTCGGTGTACCTGTACTATGATCCTGATTACTCCTTTCTGTCTCTTGGAGTGTACTCTGCACTGCGGTAAGAGGTGGAATAGGTCTACTCTTCACATGTGTTTGTCTAGATGAGGCTAACCACTCCTCTAGCTCGGCATGTCATTTGTCCTTCTGAAACTGTACTGCAGCTTCCTATAGACTTCCACTCCCCAGACAACATCACACATAGAGGTGCACCTACACTTCCAGCTTTGTGTCTCAGAGGCCACTTTTTATATAAACATGCTTATCCAGTATTGGGGTATCTTTCATAGATTCACATGCTTAGAATCACCCCCGCCGACGTGGAAATCTCGCGGTATAATAAAATATATACATTATAGTCATATTAACATCATACCATAGGCAATAGTAGGTAGCAAAGTAACTACACTAGCCTATCTTAGTCCTTTTGCAAAAAGAACCAAACTTGGAAACCAGCAGCCCCTCCTAGAACCTTCCCCACAAAGAGGCAAACCCTCAGATTTTCTACCGCACCTCGTGTGTTAGGGAGTCTCACTGAGCTCTGCTCAGTTTTTTCCTTAAGCCTTACTTTCTGTGAAGAAATATGTCTGATTCCAAGAAGAGTTTGTTTTTGGCCCGTTCTTCATGTGGATAGAAGAGACTACACTTTGAGGACCCACATAAGGAGTGTATTTATTGCCTCTACCCAGCACAAAAGGTTAAGGACTGCAGGATCTGTAGAACCTTTCCTGCCAAGACCTTGAAGGATAGAGAAGGATGCCTGCTGGTTTGGTTGGAGAAGTTGAAGGCATCATCTAAAGTGGTCTCTGAAGGTGAGGGCAGTATTAGTCCTCAAGTGTCCACCCCCATATCCAAGAAGAGGGATAGATCTGGAGATCCTCCTGAGAAGCTGAGTAAGACCTTGAAAACATCCTCTTCTGAGGTGGGTCACTCTTCCTCAAAAAAAGAGAAAGTCTCTTCTGAGGTAAAATCTAGAGATAAGTTGAAGGTTACTCAGAAAACTACCTCAAAATCTCTTCAGGACCCTCCGTTGATGAGTAAAACATCTTCGTCGACGAGAAAATCACCACAGAAGGTTAGTGGATCTTCAGCGTTGAAGAAAAGTATACCGTCGACGAGCTCCCGCCGACGGCATCAATGACGAGTGTCCCTACGCCGTCGACGACTCGTATCATGTCGACGCCGGCTTCGTCGAAGATGCATCATGTTCCGTCGACAAGCCCGCCGTCGACGACGTTACCGTTGACGAGCCCACCGTCGACGACGATACCGTCGACTATCTCACCGTCGACTATGATTATACCCTCGACGGCTAGTCCACCGTCGACGACAACTTCAACTATGATGTCGACAACCACATCATCGACTATTTCTTTTCCGTCGACGACAGCTATGATCACTACATCGGCGATGCTGTCTGTTACAGCCATTTCCGCAGAATATGAATCACCATCAACATATATTTCTGCCACTTTGAGGCATAAAACACCTAGGCCTTTACAATTTACACCTATTTTGAGCTCTAAATTGTCGTCTTCCTCTACCTCCTAGCCATTACTTGGAGGAATCTGAAGATGATGATGACCCCTATGGACAGACACATGACCCTTCACAACTCAGGATGAAATATCAAGAGGATGATGATGAAGAAGAGGAGTACTATGAACCATGTAAGTCTCTAAGAGGGCCTCAAGAAGTATTCCATCAAGAGCCTGCCTCCTTGCTTCAGGACCTTACGGCAATGTTAAAAGACTATAATAGCCGTTTTCCTCCAGTTCCACCTCCACAACAACCTTCTGCACCTATAGTTCTCTTCCAGGGGATCCTCATCAAAGTCATAAGCATTAGAATATTCCCGCCCATGCGCAGGACCCCGGAAACACTATATTATATGTGCCCCACATATATATACATATATATATATATAAAAAATATATATATAAAAACAAGCAATAGCAGCCAAATCACATTAGAGCTGAAATATGCTGTGAAGAATTTCCACCATACATGTATAATAAGCATTAGAAACATGAGAAACAACACCAAAGATTGTTTAGAAATTGTTTTAATGCTCAAAAAGCAGTAGAAATTCTCATAACTCACTGGAAGCATAGGAAGCTCCCAGGCTGCATTGCAAACACACAGTCTAAAAAGACTGAAAAGCTAACCTGTAGCTGAATAGCAATAAACTGACACCGTGCCTTTAAGGCACTCATGACCCCCAGTATCCCATCATGCCCCAGGGGTGACAGTTAGGTCAGTTGTTCTTTCCGGCTCCTTCAGTGAAGGGCCCTGGTTACACAGCTCCACTATTTTTCTGGTTTTTGACAGAAAAATACTTCTTTTTTGACAACTTTTACTCTTACTTCGACATTTAACATCTAGTCAAGTAAGATACTGCTTGTTTTCAGCAGTTTAGTGAACATTTTCCTCTGAGAATGCATTCACTCTTTGATAAATGTCCTTCTTGTGGCAACAAGAAGGCAAAATCAGACAACCACGACGTCTGTATCCTTTGTCTGCCTGAAGAACATGATCCAGGCACCTGTCCACATTGTTAGAACCTGTCAGGATGAACTCTCAAAGACAGGGAAAGAATTCGAATTTATGGCCTGGCTCACATGGCTTCAAGAGGAAGATCTCCAGTGAAGAAGGGCTCCAAGAAAACTCATACATCTTCAAGAAAGAAGTCTTCATACCCTTCAACTTCGGCGTCGGGCTCGGCGCAGAAAGGAAAACCATAGGAGGAGTTTTCCTCTTCAAAACTACCGTTGACGGCAGGTTCGCCGTCGAGGAGAAGACCAGGTACGTCGACAACGTCGAAAGATCCAGCTCCGTCGTCGAAATCCCCTCCGCCGTCGTCAACCGGGCGACGATCGGCGTCGAGGAAGGCTACTCCGCCGCCGTCAACTGGGCGACGGTCGGCGTCGAGATCCATTACCCCTCCGCCGTCGTCAACCAGGCGACGACCGGCGTCAAGAAGTGTGACCCCTCCGCCGTCGTCCAAGAAGCGGCGATCGGCGTCGAGGACCAAGACCCCTCCGCCGTCGACAGTAGCTCGTCGATCGGCGTCGAGGACGCAGTCTCCGTCAATGCAGCATCAGCGATTGGCGTCGAGGGTGCCCAATACCCCTCCGCCGTCGTCGCACAGGCATTCGACGTCGAGGCAGAGATCTCCGTCGACGACAGGACAACATCGTTCGACGTCGAGAGAGAAGCTTCCGTCGACGACTGGACATCGTCATTCGACGTCGAGGCAGAGAGCTCCGTCGACGGCCGGTCATCGCCGTTCGACGTCGAGGCAGAGGGCTCCGTCGACGGCTACTCATCGCTGCTCGACGTCGAGAGACTGCAGATCCTCTCATGGACATTCGGGGTCGAGATTGTATGATCCTCCGACCCCCCGAAGGCGTTCGACGGCGAGAAAAGAACGCTCGACGTCGAGGCATTCAGATGCATTCATGGTGACGGAATCTGCGTCTCATCATTCATCTTATCGGTCCTCTGGCTCCTCAACTGAACGTTCAAGGTCCAGAAGCCCTATACACAGAACTCCTGAGCGTCGACCAGATCCATCGGCCGAATGAATCAGACTGTCACCTAGATGGTACAGATCTTTGGACCATTGGCGAGATAATGGGGCTACCAAGCGTATGCAGGAATATGCCAGCCCACACCACAGGTCTCCTCTCCAAGATCTGGTGGAGGAGATGGACAGGCGTAGCCCTCCCAGGCGCAAATCCCCTGTGAGACTACCCACCAAAGCACCCAGAAGATCCAGATCTCCTAGAGTGGAACCTCGAATGGAAGGTCGGATAAGGTCTCGCTCTCCTAGGGGCAAATCGCCCGTGAGATCACCAGCCAGATCTCCCAAAACATCCCGATCTCCTAGAAAGGAACCTCGGACGGAAGATCGGATCAGATCTCGCTCCCCTAGACGGGAGGAGCGGTCAAGAAGGTCACGGGAGCGGAGACCCAGTGCTCACCGTAGACGTCGACGTACTCCGTCTACCTCTTCGACCTCTTCTACCAGATCGTCAAAGAGAGACTACTCCCCGACGTTGACGGACAGTCCTACGTCCAGGTCCTCCCCAGTGGATGACATTGGCACGTATCTGGATGTGCTGCAAAGAGGTGCACTTAAACTGAACATCGAGATGTCTGTCCCTCAAGTAACAACGACAGTCATTTTTGAGACTTTACACAAGAAGGCAATCTCCAGACCTCTGCTGCCTTTAGTCCCGGGGATTATGGACCCTGTCAAGGAGGTTTTCCTAACCCCAGCAGCAATCAGAGCAGTACCGGCCCGCATTCAGAAGAAGTACAAACCGGCGGCCTCTGACCCGGTGTTTGTAAAATCTGACCCTCCAGCTGACTCTGTGATTGTGGCAGCGGCGAGGAAGACACATGCGGTTGCTGGTTCCTCTTCAGTCCCGCCAGATAAGGACAGCAAAACTCAAGACTCCTGGGGTCGAAAGGTTTGCAACTCGGCTGCTTCAACTCTTAAAGTCGCTAGTGCAGCTGCGCTTCTGGGACGATATGACAGAGCCTTATGGGACTCGATGGAAAGATCCAAAGCCAAGCTGCCAAAAGAGGACCAGCAGGACTTTGAAGAAACGGTTACAGAGGGGTGTCTGGTGGCGAATCAGATGATAAGCACGGCCGCGGATGGGCCGGTGCTTTCGGCTCATTCCTATTCCCATGGAGTTTGTGCCAGAAGATCGGCCTGGTTGCGCCTTACAGGTCTGAAACCGGATGCTCAGCATCAGATTCTGAATCTTCCCTTTTCGGGTTCCGCTCTCTTCGGAGAACATGCGGACGAAGAAATGACCCGAATGAAGACTGAGCTGGATACGGTGAAGGCGGTGGGCTTGGAGAAGAAAAAGGAATTCAAGCGCCGCTTCAAGACCAACAGGGGGAGAGGGGCTCAACAGAGGGTTCAAACCCCTCAGTGGTCCCAAAACAAAACTCAAAGGAAACCCCAGTTCCGTGGCAAGCCCAGCAGAGGTAGAGGAGGTCACCAACAGTCCTCCAACACCACAAGAGGAGGAAAGGCCTGAACAGAGGCTTCCTCTGACGCCGTTGCCCACTCCGTGGGAGGAAGTGCTTCACAACACCTGGCAGAGTGGGTCAGCATCACAAAAGATCAGTGGGTGCTGAATATACTGTGCAATGGATACAGGATACGTTTCCGTGCTCTTCCAAAGAGCATCCCTCCAAAGAGCTCTTGCCCTCACCAGCTAAGCTTGCTCCGACGAGAGGTGAAAATCCTGCTGCAAAAAAGAGCGATAGAAGAGGTTCCTCTCGCTCTAAGAGGAAAAGGAGTTTACTCCAGATATTTCCTTGCCCCCAAAAAGGATCAGGAGGACAATTTCTGACCAATACTCGACCTACGACTATTAAACAAAGTCATCGTCAAGGAAAAGTTCCGCATGTTAGCGCTTCACCAAATATGTCCACATCTTCAAGCCGGAGATTGGATGTGTTCGGTGGATCTGCAAGATGCGTACTTTCACATCCCGATTGCGCAACAACATCGCAAGTACCTAAGGTTTGTCGTAGGGAACAAACACTACCAGTACAAGGTGTTACCCTTCGGTCTCAAGTCTGCACCACGAGTCTTCACCAAATGCATGGCAGTGGTGGCGGCTTTTCTCCACAAGAAGGGTCTCTTCATTTACCCATACCTGGACGACTGGCTCCTAAAAGGTCCATCTCCGGAACAAGTAACGCACGATCTGCAACTGTGTCTGCACCAGCTACACAGACTCGGCCTCCATGTGAACCTGGAGAAGTCAGTCCTGCGGCCTACACAGTCCATCCACTACCTAGGCTCCGTTCTGGACACAAGCTTGGGAAAAGCGTTTCCTTCGGGGGAGAGACTTTTTTCCATGAAACAGAAATGTGGAATTCTGCTACAGTCTCGGCTTCCAACAGCCCGACAAGTAGCATCTCTACTGGGTTCAATGGCGTCCTGCATTTTTCTCATCCCAAACGCCAGGCTGAGAATGCGTCCTCTACAACAGGCTCTGGAGGATCAGTGGGACCAAGCGACAGGACACTGGGAAGATCGAATCAATCTTTCCCAGGCGACAAAAGAGACTATCAGATGGTGGACTCGGAGAAAGAATGTGATGGTGGGGGTACCGTTTCACCAACCCATTCCTTCCCAGTCTATAGTGACGGATGCCTCCCTGCAAGGCTGGGGAGCGCACATGGGTCCACTTCAGATTCAAGGCCAGTGGTCTGCGCAGGAGCAGACATACCACATCAACATGCTGGAACTCAGAGCGGTTTTCCTGGCTCTCAAAGCTTTCCTGCCAGCGATCACATCCAACTCAGTCCTGGTTCAGACGGACAACACGACCACCATGTTCTATCTGAACAAACAAGGAGGCACAAGATCTCGCCCACTATCTCGAGAGGCTCATGCAATCTGGCATTGGCTCCTCGCTCGAGGTCTCACAGTAGTGGCAGTGCACCTTCCAGGCGAGTTGAACGTCAAGGCAGATGCACTCAGCAGGCACTTCGAAGATCAGCTAGACTGGGTGCTAAGCGACGAAGTAGTAGAAGAGCTTTTTCGTTGCTGGGGTCGTCCATCCATAGACTTGTTTGCAGACGACGAAAACACCAAATGCCACGCCTTCGCGTCCAGGTTCCACAGGCCAGGGACGCAGGGGAACGCTCTACTGTTGGATTGGGCAGGGATGTTCGCATACGCGTTTCCTCCCCTAGCGCTGATTCCGAGAGTAGTTTCCAAGCTCCTCAGGTCGAACATGGAAATGATCCTGATTGCTCCCGATTGGCCTCGGCAGTGGTGGTATCCGGACCTTCTACATCTGTCTGTGTGTCCACACAAACGGCTCCCTTGCAGGCCGGACCTGTTGAGCAAGATGAACGGGAGGATAATGCATCCCAACCTCCCATCATTGAACCTAACAGCATGGCTCCTGAAGTCCTGCAATATGGACATTTGAACTTGCCTCCCGAATGCATGAACATTTTAAAGGAGGCTAAGAGACCGTCCACGAGAGCGTCCTATGCTTTCAAGTGGAAAAGGTTTTACTTGTGGTGTAGAGATCATCATCTGGATCCGACTAAGGGGCAGGAGGACGTCATCTTACCATACCTCCTTTCCCTCGCAACTGCTGGTTTAAAGTACACTTCAATTAAAGTGCATTTGTCAGCTATTGTAGCGTACAGAAAATCACCTGATCAGATGTCTTTCTTTCAGGTTCCAGTGGTCAAGGACTTCCTCCAGGGGTTAAAGAAAGTGTATCCCCCTGTGCGAAATCCTTCTCCCCCGTGGGAATTGAACCTAGTTCTATCAAGGTTAATGTCTCCGCCTTTCGAACCCATCCACAAAGCTTCCTTACAACACTTTTCTTGGAAGGCAGGTTTTTTGGTGGCGATTACCTCTGCGCGCAGAGTAAGTGAGATACAAGCGCTCTGTGCGAAGGAACCATACACTATATTCCACCACAACAGAGTAGTCCTAAGGGCTCACCCATCTTTCTTGCCTAAGGTCATCTCTGATTTTCATATAAATCAGTCTATTTCCCTCCCTTCTTTTTTTCCAAATCCTGCGACCCCAGCCGAGCGGTCACTTCACTCCTTAGATCTTAAGAGAGTGCTTAAGTTTTATTTGGAAAAGACTAAAGGGATTAGGAAAACGGACCAACTGTTTGTAAACTATGGCTCGATGAGAACAGGTTTTCCAGCGGCCAAGAGGTCCATCTCCAGATGGATTGTCTCTTGCATTAAGTTGGCCTATCAGCTAGCAGGCATACCTTTGTTGATGTCTCCAAAGGCGCATTCCACTAGAGGGAAGGCCGCTACAGTAGCTTTCTTGCATGACATCCCTATGTCGGAAATATGCAATGCGGCAACCTGGAAATCAGTTCATACCTTTACGAGGCATTACTGTCTCAAATCTGATTCCAGGGCTGATACTCAAGTAGGGCAAGCCTCCTTGAGGAATCTGTTTGGGTAGCCTATCGTCTACTCAGACTTATTGATGAGATTACTGTCTTATCTTTCCTTTGCCCGCAGGGATGAGGAGAGGCTCGCTACTCTATTCTAATGCTTATGACTATTGATGAGGATCCCCTGGAAGAGAAGGATTAGTTACTTACCTGTAATCCTAGTTCTCTTCCAGGGGTATCCTCATCACAGTCATAAGCAACCCTCCCCCCTCCCCGGGCAAAGGATACTCTTTAATAAGGAGATATTGTTAACCTATGTGTTATTGGGTTTGTTTTCAGTCTCCGAAAAGAACAACTGACCTGTCACCCCTGGGGCATGATGGGATACTGGGGGTCATGAGTGCCTTAAAGTCACGGTGTCAGTTTATTGCTATTCAGCTACAGGTTAGCTTTTCAGTCTTTTTAGACTGTGTGTTTGCAATGCAGCCTGGGAGCTTCCTATGCTTCCAGTGAGTTATGAGAATTTCTACTGCTTTTTGAGCATTAAAACAATTTCTAAACAATCTTTGGTGTTGTTTCTCATGTTTCTAATGCTTATTATACATGTATGGTGGAAATTCTTCACAGCATATTTCAGCTCTAATGTGATTTGGCTGCTATTGCTTGTTTTTATATATATACTATTTATATATATATATATATATGTATATATATGTGGGGCACATATAATATAGTGTTTCCGGGATCCCGCGCATGGGCGGGAATATTCTAATGCTTATGACTTTGATGAGGATACCCCTGGAAGAGAACTAGGATTACAGGTAAGTAACTAATCCAGATGCAACCTGTGACACCTGCAACATCACTTTCTGACCCCCAGGTGACGTTGCCTTCGCAGCTGCTACAAGATGATGACGGGGACACAGTAGCTGAGGATGGAGAAATTCCTAATTCACCCACTATCGTAGACGAATGGGATGAATATTTAATTCAGACTCCAGCCTCACTGATTTCTCCAGCTGCAGACTCTCCTCCTGAGGACATAGGAGGTTTCCATGCCATTATGGAAAGGGCATCTGCTAGGTTTCACCTAAACATGCCAGTACAGAAGACTGAGTGTTTCTTATATGATTTTAAAGACCTAAACAGGAAGTCTGCACGTTCTATTCCCATAATTGATCATATATGGAAAGAGGGAGTAAAGCTCATAAACTCCATTCTCCATTCCTGCAATCCTCCCTAGGATTGACAAAAACTACAATGCGCCGGATGATGCACCTGCCTGCCTTTCGGGTCACCCTAAAGCAGACTCCGTTAATTCTCAGGCAGCGCAAAGAAAATCTCGGAACTCTTCAACTCCAATAACCGCCCATCCCTACAAGGATGGAAGGCGCCTGGACAACATAGGCAAACGTTTTACCACGATTGCAGGCGCTACTGTTCGGGCTACGAAATGTTTACCCATCTTAGGATGATATGATCGTCAATTGTGGTCAGACATCTCGCCCTATATAGATCTGCCTGATGATAAGAAATTGGAGGCAAGAAAAATTCTCACGGAGGGTGAAAGAGCCGCTTCCGAAATCATAGATAACTCTATGGATATAGCGTCCCTTGGATTCCGTCAACTAGCATGAGCGGCTACACTTAGAAGACAGGGCTGGCTTAAAGCCACACATTTTCGCCCTGAAATCCAGACTAAAATCCTGGACATGCCTTTTGATGGCGATCTTTTGTTTGGCAAACATATCGATGACGCACTACAGGATATAAAAAAGGACACAGATACTGCAAGATCATTGGGTACCTTGCAATATTGGAAGACACCTTTTCAAGAGGCAGAGGTTCCTACTTCTTTCGTGGGGGTTACCAGAAATACCAACAGCAGGTAACCAGGGTCGATACGGATATTCGTACCAACAACAACAGCAAGCCTACAGGAACCCTCTGACGGCCGCCTATAGGCAAGAAGGCAAGAGGCGTCAACCTCAAGGCAGAGATTCTACCAGAAGGCAGTGACATTCCTATTACACCTGCACCAGACATGCCTCAAGCATTCAAAATTCAAAATATTTCCCAACATTTCAACAATTGGATGAAAATAACCAAGGACAAGGGGGTATTAGATATCATAAAATTTGGACACACCATGGAGTTCACCAAATTTCCCCCTCCTCAGCCACCTCCAAAGAAAAACCCACTGCATCTTTCTCTACTCAGGAAAGAGGTAAAATCTATGTTGTTAAAAGGGGCGATAGAAAGAGTTCCTCACTCTCAAACAGGAAACGGATTCTATTCTTGTTTTTTCCTGGTAAAGAAAAAGTCTGGGGATTGGAGGCCGATCTTAGACTTGCGAATGCTGAACAAGTACCTTCAGAAGAAATCCTTTTGCATGGTAAAACTTCAGGAAATTCTTCAAGTTCTATACCATGCCGATTTCATGACAACCTTGGATGCATATTTTCATATCCCTATTCATCCCAAACATCGAAAGTTTCTGAGATTCACTGTGGCAGGTGCACATTTCCAATTCAAAGTCCTTCCATTTGGCCTGCGCTCGGCTCCAAGAGTCTTTACCAAATTTCTAGCTCCGGTAGCAGCTTATCTCAGACTGCAAGGCTTCCAACTCTTCCCATATCTGGACAACTGGCTAATAAAGGCTCCATCCTTTCGCCAGGCTTCTCTTGCAACAACCAAATGCCTGTAAATGTTTCATTCTCTAGGCCTCTCGTTAAACGCCCAAATATCAAGCCTTTATCCTTCTCAAGTGATACAATTTCTGGGAGCAAGATTAGACACTATTCAAGACAAAGCATTCTTGTCCGCAGACAGAATATCTTGCCTTCTCTCTCTGGCATCAGACCTTCTAAAAAGAAAGTTCGCTTCAGTGAGAATGATCAAATCTTTTCTGGGGATTTTGTTGTCAGCAATTCTGCTAATGCCTCAAGCACGACTAAAGATGAGGCCAATTCAAGAGGAGCTAGACAATCAGTGGCTCCAGATCTCAGGTTCATTGGACGACATGGTTCAAGTAACTTCAGTTATGAAAGAAACGCTTTCTTGGTGGAGGTGTTCAAAGAATGTCTCAGTAGGGCTCACCTTTCGGCCTTCAGTTCTGGATTTTATTATCAACACAGATGCTTCCATGGGAGGTTGGGGTGCGCATCTTCAAGACCTAAGCGTAAGAGGGAAGTGGCCTTCAGCAATGGCGAAAATGCACATAAACTTTTTGGAGCTTCAAGCAATTTCACTGGCTCTGCAGTCTTTTCTACCTCGTCTCCGAGGATCTACAGTTCTCATCAGAACCGACAACACCACTTGCTTGCATTACCTAAACAAGCAGGGTGGTACAAGGTCTCACATTCTGTCCCAGGAAGCTCAAAACATCTGGAAGTGGCTTCTCCGGCACAATATCACAATCAAGAGTGAACATCTTCCAAGGGTCCAGAATACCTGGGCAGATTCCCTCAGCAGGGCAACGAAATCGTGTCACGAATGGGAGCTGGATTCAAAAATACTGGACAATATCTTTCAGAAGTGGGGCAAGCCAAATCTGGATCTCTTTGCCACGAAAGACAGTCGGAAGAGTCTTTTCTTCGCAAGTTGGGAGCCGGAAAAAGGTTCCTGGGGGAACGCTTTCATGATGGGATGAACGGGATTCTTTGCCAACGCATTCCCTCCCTTTCCTCTGATCCTGAGGCTTCTACACAAGATGAAGAAGGAACCATGCTGCATGATTCTGATTGCCCCGAAATGGCCACGTCAGCACTGGTTCACAGAGCTTCTCCTTCTCTCCAAGTGCAAGCCATTCCGCCTTCCAATACTTCCGGATCTGCTAACAATGAGCAAAGGCCAGATTCTTCATCCTTTCCCAGCTCAACTGCAACTCCATGCTTGGTTCCTGGACTCACAGATTTCAGGGATGTAGACTTACCTCAAGAATGCAGGGACATACTGAATAAAGCAAGAGCCCCTTCTACATTACGGACCTATGCCTTAAAATGGAAGAGATTCTGT
Organism: Lissotriton vulgaris; assembly: GCF_964263255.1. NCBI lineage: Eukaryota > Metazoa > Chordata > Amphibia > Caudata > Salamandridae > Lissotriton > Lissotriton vulgaris. The sequence goes on along the minus strand of NC_141693.1, from coordinate 1,177,867,673 downwards.
TGCTGGTGCTCTAACAACAGCTTACATCCCCTGGAATGTTCTCCCGATAAGGTTCTGCCTTATCTATTGTCGCTTTCAAAGTCTGGTCTAACGTTCGCATCGGTTAAATTGCATTTGGCTGCTATTTCAACATACAGAAGATCTTCTGGGATGGCATCACTTTGTTCCAATCGTCTTATTAAGCAGTTCCTGAAGGGACTTTTCAGAACTTTCCCACCTATTAGAGCTCCTCCTCCGGAGTGGAGACTTAATCTGGTTCTACAACAACTGATGAAACATCCATTTGAACCCATTCATAAAGCAGATATCAAGTATCTCTCATGGAAGACAGCTCTACTGTTGGCACTCACCTCTTCCCGACGAGTGAGTGAAATACAGGCGTTTACTATAAGGCAACCATATTTTAAATTTGCTAATGATTGTCCTCCTGCGGACTAATCCCACATTTATACCTAAACTTCCTACTTCATTTCATCTTAATGAACCCGTGATATTGCGGAATTCTTTCCTAATCAGACTTCCGCAGCGGAGAAGTCATTGCATACCTTGAATGTCAAAAGATGCTTGAAATTCTACATATCTCGGACTAAGTCCATCAGAAGATCTGATCAGTTTTTTCTCTCGTATGGTGGTCCTAAGCCAGGCTCAGCTGTATCAAAAGCTACTATCTTGAAGTGGATTGCATCCGCTATTCAATTCTGCCATTGTAAGGCAGGCCATCCCTCCTCCCCGGAGAGGCTTACCTTATAATTGTGGCATACTTATGGTCACTTGTGCTACGAAAATCTGAGGGTTTGCCTCTCTGTGGCAGGTTCTAGGAGGGGCTGCTGCCTGATTGGCTGGTTTCCAAGTTTGGTTCTTTTTGCAAAAGGACTAAGATAGGCTAATGTAGTGACTTTGCTATCTACTATAGCCTATGGTATGATGTTATTATGACTATAATGTATATATTTTATTGTATCGCGAGACTCCCACCTCGTCGGCGGAGATGATTCTAAGCATGTGAATCTATGAAAGATACCAATACTGGATAACTGAAGTTACAGGTAAGTAACTTGTTTTCTTCTGCGAGCGCTTAGCACAAAAGTGTAAAATCTCATACCGCTCTGCCTAGTGCAACTTCCCATAGCAATGGTCCATAGAGAAATTTATACTAAAAATGCAGATTCCTGGACTGCTGTTGCCCAGAGCTCTTTGACACAGCGGTACATCTTCCCATAAAGCCTGCTGTATGCACTAAAGTGAAGCTTCCTAGAGAGCTTTGTCACATAGCACATTATACACACTTCCCCCACAGTTGTTCGAACTTAAGCTCTCTATACACTAAGATGATGCTTTCTCTTCATCTTTGTCTCATAAGACATTGTGCGCAGAAATGAAGCTTCTCATGTAACAATTTATTAAAACTCTTTATGCAAAGACATGTTCTTTATACAAGTGTACTAGGTGCCACTTCACATATAGCGGCACATCCAGAATACTTTATAAACGGGAAGCCTTTTCCTCCCAAACTTTGTCATACAGTATGTTATACAGAGGTGCCGCTCTCCATACGTTTTGATACCAGACCCTTTAGTTCACCGATGTGTGCCTTAGACCACTTAATAAGGTTATTTGCTTGGGGACTGTCATTTGTGCATTTTCCATAGTCTATCAGGGGTATATTATGGTTGGCGCTGGAATTTAACTGGAATCAGGTGCAGTCAAGTTGAGATTGCCAATTCCTGAGGTGCCATCTTGGCTTCCCTCCATTCCTCTTCCTCCATCTGTGTCACATTCTGTTCCCTGCAATTCCTCCGGCAATTGAATAAATCTGGTGCATTCACCATCAAAGTGTGTGCATATGAGAAATGCTTTTCCAGCCCCAGGCGGTAATAACCACATTCCCCTCTTTGTATTGAATTCCTGGAGGTTGTTCAACACATGTAACAACAAATGGGAGAATAAGGGATTGTATTCACACAAGGTGAATGGGGATTGCTCCTGTTCCCCTGGGTAAGGTATAATACTTAACAAAAAAAGCAGTATCACCAGAGAGAATCTTAGATTATTAATGGGATGTGTTCTGGGAAAATGAAAGAATTTTTCCTTTTGTAAAAAACCCCTCACTCACCAGCCTAGTGACATGCTTCATCATCTTGGTCCACCTTGATGACCGAATGCCATCAGGGTGTGCTACGACACCTGAACTACAGTGGAGCTGGATTGTGAGTGAAAAAGTGAAAAAAGGGTGTGTTAAAAATTGTCCTGGTTTAACTTAATAAAAAATTGTTTATTTGTAAGTAACTGGACAATGTTAAAAAGAAGTGTGGAGATACTTTGAGGGTAATTATGACCAAGAGTATCTCTGGAAGTGGTCTGGTCTACATGTTTCAACCTATGTGTGGAAGTTACCAGGTTTTCGTCAGGACCAAGGGTGGAGAAAGTGGACCGTGGATCGGTTTGAGCTCCTGCCAAAATCGGCGGGCTTGTAATAAAAAGACTCTTACTAGGTGTCTTTAGGCCCGCCGATTTTGGCAGGAGCTCAAACCGATAGCAGACTTTTTTGCTTATCTGGTCACGAGAATTTAGGACTGGGTACACCTTTTAGAGGGTTTATACCGTCTACTTTCTCCACCCCTGGTCCTGACGAAAACCTGTAACTTCCACACATAGGTTGAAACATGTAGACCAGACCACTTCCAGAGATACTCTTGGTCATAATTACCCTCAAAGTATCTCCACACTTCTTTTTAACATTGTCCAGTTACTTACAAATAAACAATGTTTTATTAAGTTAAACCAGGACAATTTTTAACACACCCTTTTTTGCAGTTCTTCACTCACAATCCAGCTCCACTGTAGTTCAGGTGTCGTAGCACACCATGATGGCATTCGGTCATCAGGGTGGACCCCGAGGTTGTTCAACACATGCAGTATTTGCTCTAGGGCATGTCTTAGCTGCTAGTACATACAAAATTGAGGTCTCTAGAGCTAGAATTACTCTGGCAGTACAATATGACTACATGTGACGTCCATTCCAAATGTCTCCCAACATAAACATGCCTATAAGGTCTCTGGCTTTGGATCTCTGCAGCCTTATCGACTCAACCAAGAGCCATGCAACAGTAGGTTTTGGTTTGCCTTCCCAGCCATTCAATCGCATTGCACTTCATCAGCGCCTCAGTACAACATGCATGGCTGGAGTTAGAGATGGAGATATATGGAAACCAAAAAAAGTCCCAAAAAAGACAGACCGTTGAACATGTCCAGCTCTAGTGTATAGGCCTCGTCTTCCACTGTTCCAAAAACAAGTCATTATCAACTTGCAGTTGAACATCTTAAAGTATTAGAAAGTTATATCATCGAAGTGTGTTGATTTTGATCTAGCACCTGTATGTATTTAAAACTTTCCACCCATAGAGATACTATTTCGCTGAATGCATTAAAAGAAAACGATCATAACATTGCAGTCTAACGCCTGTTGTTGCAGCTTTTCTCTCATCTGACTCTAATGTGCTGGTTTCCTACTTCAGTATAGACCAGATAAGATTGTTTTTCTCCCAAGCACACTTTGGCTTGAATCCTTTCCTAAGTCTTGCTAAGTCAGTTTGGCACCTTCTCTGTAATAATCAGAAAAAACAAATCTCCGTTGTGCATTACAAAAGCTTTTAAAATAACTTCTATTGATGTTTTTATGTACAGAAGTGTTAACCACCTTCTGGTGACCTTAGAGTGCTCTGAGGAGAGTACACATAAAGAATAGCAAGTAGTAGGTTAGAGCTTTGCAAAACCCAGTGACGTATTGGGCAATGTAAGCCACAGGTAAGGATGGAGCTTGCCAAGGACACCCACTATCAAGTATCTCCCAAAACATACTTGTCTTAGGCATCATACCAACCTACATACTTGTGCTTTGACATCTTTCTCAAGTGCTTCAGAAATTTTTAGGGCTGGTGATGTTGTGGCTGCAAGGTCATTTATTTCCATTTCCATTTTCCTGTGAACGACTTACTGTGTGCAATGAATGGTCCCAGCACTGTTATGCTAATCTTTCCCATGATTAACTCTTAGGGTACATAGAGTCAGAGTTGATGAAGTCTTGGCCTGTGGCATCCTATTATCTTAGCTCATATTTAAATCTTCTAGACTGAAATTGGAATAGAAGACCTTCTTTATAGACAAGGAAACGGATCACCCTGAAAATAAGAAGACCTTTTAGTCGAGCTGATATAAGTGTTGGTTAAAGGTGCTAGGGCAGGATGAGGTGGATGTAAATGTAGCTACTCTTTTCCGTGTGTCTTACTGGGAAAGGCATTTGAGGATTGTTACTTCATCATATCAGAAGAGCAAGGATATCCTGCGACAGAAAAGTTCAAAGGTCATTTGTCCTTTCTAAATGCATTACTATTATGGTGGTCTCGTAATTGAGAGGCTACTCATAACCTCGAGAGTCCTGTCTCTGATTCGTTTTTAGAAATTAAGGTATGCCTGTCTGTGTTCTAGTGCTTGCTGTGAGATGGGTTATGTTGAAGCTCAGTATGTTGTTTCTGTACAGGAGTCTTCTATGTGTGTCACGTAAACATATCCGTTATTGATTGTAGTCGGCCTGCTCAATGGTGCACAGTCCACACTGCCATGGTTTAAGGTGGGGCTAAAAGCCTTGCAATACTAGCTCTTGCTGAGTAGTAAAACTGTCATGAACTCCGTGTCTGATATATTGGTTGGCATGGTGGTAGGGACTTTAGGGATAAGCAAGCTGGGATGAAAAATGCAGACAGTGCACATTTCATTTGCTGGAGGCAGCCTTATGTGCTAAGCTTCACCCTACTTGCTTAAGCTTGTGCTTTAGCAGTATCTCACAGACCGACAATTGCTGTCTCTTTGCAGTGGAGAATGAATTTCAGGTAAAGGCCATCATCCCTAACAAGACGCCTTCCTACGTGGTGTACCTATAGCATAGCCTCTCCAAGAGCACCGATGTGTTTCAGTGTCTTGATGTGAAGGTCGATCCCGGCTGGAACCTCAAATGGATTCTCCAGTTGGGCGCACATGGCTTTACCATCCAGATATGCTTTGGCTAACCATTGAGATCTAGGCCTAATAAAATAGGGTCCCCATACAATTTCCCAAGTGAACCTTGAGGTTTGTTTGTAAAGATGTACCTTGACAGTTCTGAGCCTTGCATGACAGTTCCTTCTTTAAAAGACTTTGCTAAAAATGAGACACTTCTAAGGCACCCAGCATCTTATGCAACATGGGTGTGAGTTTGGCATTACTCTTGATAGCATGATCCACATAAACCTTGAAATAGATGGAGCAAGAAGTACAGATGCCTTCAGGTGACTTGATCATTCTTATGTAAGTATCTCCTGCACCTGTTACACACTGTTACATTTTGCTTCGGTGTGCTCTGTAAATGTACGGAGACCCATGGTTCCCCTGCTGGTCTCTGCCCATCATCATGCCAAAGTCCTGCAACAAGTAGTCAATTACTAAATTGAGTTCATTAACTTTGACAGCCTCCTTAGTGGATCTCCATTGCCCCTTACCCTTCGAACCCCTGAATCCTATGAACAAAGTGTTTCAGGCAAACAAAAACTTGGTAGCGAAAGAAAAACATGACTGTTAGCAAAAACTTTACATCTTACTTTTCCTCTCTGACAGGTAAGGCTTCCAAAACATTGGGACTCACATCAACTTATCAGTTCCGCGATAATCACTTGTTAAGCTTACTCAGCATCTTCGGTCCTGGCCACGATTTTGCTGCACCACAAGGGCACCAGAAAACCCTCCCCCCCAACTGACTAACTACCATGGCCTTTTTAGAAAAGTCTCAGTCTCCATTAGCAAGTAAAGTGTATTGAATCAAATTGTATTGCACTTTAATAGTCAGACATTGATCTCCTGGGTCACTGTGCCATAGAACTCGAGGTTCACACCACTGATGAGGCCCGACAGTTCCAAAATATGTCTGGGATTGCTTTTGTTCCCATACAGAAGGGGCATGATCCATCCTTTTGTGATGCACTGGATTATCATCTTGGAGCTTGAACAATACTGATTTATGTAAGGTTGGTCTCTGCCAGCACATGCATGGTGAGCAAAATAAACCATGGACGGGAAAGCACTCAAGTGCAATTACCATTTTCTCCATACTAGATCGGTTTCTCAATTCATTGATTGTAGCGATTCCCAAAATCCTGAATAGCGTGACAGGTAACAAAGCTTGTCACCTAGTAAAGTTGGTTCATTTTGAGTATTGGCTGGTGATATTTTAAATATTGTTATTTCTTTATTTTTGCATTCTTATAGAGTGCCCTCAACTCAGTGGGTATCAATGCACTGTACAACAGAACAACACAAAGCATAGCATAATTTGTAGAACAAAAGTAAGCAACCCTGCTACTAATACTATTATGTAAGCCTCAAAACAGCAACAAGGCACACGAAGAGGGAGGTGATAAAGGACTCAAGAGATCAGGAGGTAGGATTGAAATTTGGTGTGGGCTGTAGAGAAGAGGATGAGAGAAGATGATTTAGCTAAATAAATATTGCAGAAGAGAGCAAACAGTTAATATTTTTGCACTTGCAATAGTTTTACATGTGATCTGTGCAGTGAAAGGTAATGGGTTGAATTTCCCTTAGTTGATTCAACTGATTAGCTGCAACGTCTCTGAACCAATTTTCTTGTGAAATTAAAGACCAGAATTGCTACAATATAGTAAGCTGAATGTTACTAAATTTAACTAGTGTTGTGACTTGTTTATTGGATTTTTAAGTTACTGTTGGCTGTGATTCACAGATTTCTCTCTTGTGCTCTGTCTTGATTCCATATAGCTACAGACATTTCTCAGTTGCCTTGCTGTTACTTTACATATCAACATCCAACTGTATACAAGAGATGTTGGAGTCAGAGATTTTTTAACTATATCTTGGTAACCGCTTTAGGAAAGTAGCAGATGTCCTTCTTGTGTGAGATGGATGAGGGGGTTTCTCAATCTCCACTGGGTCACAGCCATTTAATAATCTTCTTTGAGAACAAATAAGTGAAACATCTGTCCATAACTAGTGGATCACAGTTCTTTCAAACCCATTAATGCTAGCTATATTTTGCTTCATGTGAGTGGATTTTTGTCTAAAAAACGTAATATTTCCATTTCAAATGAAAAAAATTCCCCATTGTGTGATATTACAGAGTCTTAACACCTGTTTTATCTGCCAGTGCTTGTGAGTTAGTATCCAACCTCCTTCTCAACACAATACCTCAGTGTGTGTGTGGGGGAGGGGAGGTAGTTTAAATCAAAACGTATTCCCAGAGCCACTCAGGAAATCATTTAAACCAAAAAATCATTGTAGGAGAGTAGGGTCTGCTTCCTATGGTAACCCCCACTTTTTGCTGTGATATCTGTTTTTTCTACTTTAGTGTGGTGTGGCTGTGGGCCTGCTAATCAGACCCACAGCCCAGCTGTTCTCTCTCTAAGTACATACCTAATTGGGTATTGGGTCACCTCTGTGAGCCCCTGTATAGTTCACCATAGGTACCCAGGGCATAGGTGCATCCAAGGCCTACCAGGGGCTGCAGCATGTATTATGCCACCCCTGGCTGGCCATCCAAACTGACACCACAGGCTGAACACTCAGCTTGGGCAAGGTGGTGTAATCACCCCTTGCTTAGATATAGTATTCCTATATCTACCCTTATATATAGACACATATATACCTATAAGTCACTCCTATGGCAAGCCTTGACAATCCTAAAGGCAGAGTGCTTGGTTTTATGTGAGATGGTGCTCTAGCATGAGCTGAGCCTGTTTGCAGCTTTCGGAACCATGTCCTTATAGCTGTTCTATGATATAGCCATACCATATACTCTTAAGTGCATTATAATCCTCGCGGTTAATGCTAACTTTGGTTTGGCTTTATCAACACATGTTGTGTAAGGTGTCAAACGCTTTGGAATACTCCCCCCCCCCCCCCCCCCCCCCCCCGCCAGTCCTGGCGGCGGGGGTAGCATTCCACCCTTCTAGAGGGAGAAGACATGTAGTTACTGCTTTACCCGGTTAAAGTTAATCAGAGCCTCAACAGCACAAAATAGATGCTGCTGCCACAGACATGAGTCTGACCTCCTGCTGCTGGACCCAACTCCGACAGGGGAGGCCTGGACAATAGGTTTCCTGTCAAGGGAGGGGCTGGCACCTCCCCAGACAGCCTGTAGTGGATTGGGGCAGGGTGAGTTCAATGGTAACTGCTGTTTCCAGACACTGCCTGGGGCACACAAGGTGCTCCATGCATAGCCCGGTTCAAACCAGTTGCTGGGGCACTCAAGCCCCAACTCTGGCGCGAAACTGGACAATTGGAAAGGGGTGTAACCACCCCCTCCTCAGGTTCCACCCATAGGAGGGACCTAGCAGGTAATCCAGCCCCTTAGTTTGGTATAAAGTTAGGAGCTGTGTCTAGAGACATTAGATTATCCTGGAAAGAAACTCTGAAATAAACTCTTGGACCTTGGATGTTCCATTTAGACTGAAGACATCTCCCTTGTGGTCAAGAAGTGAACACCCTGTGCAAGCAGGCACCATCAGTAACTTGCCGGTTTGCTTTGTCGACGCTCCCGCCGGAACCCGAAGACTTAGCGACGCAGAATCTAGACTTCCAGACTTCTCTGACTCCGACCCACATCCACAGCAAAGCGGAGACCCGTGGCGGACACGAGAGACTTGGGACCGGACATCCTAGACTACCTGCATCTTGCTCCCTTTGAAGCTTCTGAGGCACCCTCGAAGTTGTCCATTGGGGTTTGAGAAGCCCCAGACCTGAGCAGCATCCGCACCGAAGCACAGCCCTCCACACTCCACGAGTGCCGCGTGGGGCCTGCGCCTGCATTTGAGCTCAACGCATCTTCGCGGTTGCTAGCCTGTTGGCTAGTTGCCCCTATGAAGACATCCTTTTGAAACAACACCTCTTGCCTGGTTGCTTCGAGCTTGCTCCTGCTTCCCTGCAAAGGAGAAGCGCCCCAGACCTTGCTGGTCTAAACAGAAGCCAATCTTCGAATCCTGCGTGGATTGCATTTGCCAAGGTTTGTTGGGTCCAATCCGGATACCGACGCCGCCAACAGCTAGATCCGTCGTGGGACAGCTCGACTCCAGCTCCTGGTCGTCGTCGACGCCTCCTGGACCTCGTGGCTGCGGAGACCAGCTTCACCTCTTCACCTGATTGCATCTCGACATCGCCTGGTTTCTTCCTGGTTCCTTCCTGGTCACTGGCTAGTGACCCAGACTCTGTCCCCTCTGCTTTCAGGTTCTTCACTGCTCCGATCCACCCTTGGATCCATCCGGACACTTTCTTCCTGGTCGCTTGCAGCATTTTCTTGCAGCTCTCCATAGGATTAATCAACGAAACCCGACACGAAAGAACACCTATGCACCCGGCTTCCCTGGGTGAGGTAACTCGAGTACTCCGGTGCTCTCGTGGGTAATAACTATCCAAGTGTCCTAGTTTAACTGGTTTTCCCCTCCGAGTATGGGAACACCAGCTGGGTGTCGTCAGCATAGGATATTGCCTTGACCCCCCCAGTTTGCAATGAGTGTAAACAGAGGTGCCAAGTAAACATTAAATAGTAGCGGGCTCAGAGCCGACCCCTGGGGAACACCGCATTTTATCTTGGTGGGTTTAGACACAATATGACCCAATGCCACCTTCTGTGTTCTTTGTGACAGGTACGACTGAACCCATCCCAGTGCTTGGTCCTTTAGCCCTATCTCTGCCAGCCGTTGTAGGAGCCTACCATGATCCACCGTATCGTATAGTATGCTTATTGAGTAACTTGTTTACTTGCTTATTGAGTAACTTGTGCTGTATCTCGAACTCTGACCTCATAAAGAGTGCAGAGGGGTTGTGTTAGTAATAAATACATATATATTTGATATATACCTTGTGTGGTGTCCTTTCATTTGATATTCAAGGGACTGTTACTGGTAAAACAGCTGGCTTCACATGCTCTCTGAAGTTTTAGCCTGAGACTGCTTTGTCCATGCTACCACTAGGATAGCTGGTCTATAAGGTTGACTTTACAACCATCACCATAAGGGTTGTTTGGACTGGTGCAAGGTGCCCACTAGAATAGTGGACATCATTTACCAGGCCAACTTCTCACAATCATGAACTGACACGTAATTCCAAATGGATGCTAACACACATCCCTGTAGTTTTCATTTGATCTTAAGAACTTTTTTTTATAATGTTTGGGCACAAAAGGAGGAGGTGTCTTCTGAGAGGGAATATTTAACACATTATGAAATTAATTAGCTTTATGCAAAAGCAATATTTTTCTGGCAGTGGATTCTTTGAAAGGCTATGGTTTGAAGGTTTTGCAGTAGTTGTCATGTTCTTGTGAGCTGCTTTGTATTATATTGTTGTTTGTTTGCCACCGTCAGTGTTTCAGCTAAGATCCTTCCCATGCAAAGCCCCTGCTTGTGTAGTCATTGCCTATACTTCCAATATCGAGAGTCCAACGGCGCCCTTCTGCAAAACGCACTCTCTCAAGAAAATACAATTTAATGAAGTGTCTGAGAAGCATGGGGTTGCCTAGTATGTGTATTCACATCTTTAAATCCCATTGCCACTGGCGATGGATAAAGTCTCTTTTCTCAGCAGTTCTTTGTTTGCTCTTTAGATGATGAGGACCATTAAACTCATTAACTCACAATATTCAGCTGCTTTTTGCCTGATTTTGCATTTTTCCCCACAAATCTTGCTTAAACTGTTTTGAAGTTTGCTAATTCTTCTCTTGCTTATCCTTTACCAACCCTTCAACGTTTGGCAAAGTGGTGATAGAAGTTATATTCCTGTAAACTTGCAGAAGCAAGACTGCTTAATCATGCAGTGCTTGTCTCTCTGTTAGTTCTCATAGACCCCTCATGCCAGTTGATACAGATACAGACACAAGATGAGTCTGGCTTATAGAGCTGCCAGTAATTACTTTTGTTTCCCTCAATTTTTATTGAACATGCTGAATGGTGAAAATTATCTTTCACCTCGTCCTTCATTATCCTTCCATGAGATGTCCCATGGGATTGCTATTCCCACTGACATCAACTGTTGGACTGTGATTAGAAGAGCTCTCTGGCTTATAATGGTTTGTCACTCAGATTGTCTAACATGTTCACCTTCTATGTCTATTACCGTAGTCTTTGTTTTATTTATTTATTTATTTATTTAAGAAGCTTATAGAGCGCACGGCTACCTCCAGCGGGGGTGTCCCGGCGCTAAGACTACTTGTTAATCAGAGAGGGGGTTACCTAGTTCATGACTATCTGTCACAAGAGCAAGTCTGCACCAGAATTTGCTAGCTAGTGCTTGGAAAACAGCCATGTTTTCAGTTTACGACGAAAGACAAGTTCAGATTCGGAGAACCTGAGGTCCAAAGGTAGGCTGTTCCATAGCTTGGCGGCCGTAACGGTAAAAGTTTTGCCACCAGTGCGAGAGAGTCTAAATCGAGGAACGATCAGTAGGCGTAGACTATTGGATCTCAGGTGCCTTACCGAGGAGGCTATCTTAAGCCTTCTGCTCTTTATGACAAATTAACCATCAGAATTTATGTGAAAAACCTTTGCTTTCAATTAGTTGGGGGAAAAACCTTTAGCTTTCAGTTCAAATGGTGAAGGTCTATCCAGAATCTGTTTTCTGAGCCCGGAAAAACCATAAGTGATCTGAGCAACCCTTAACTCCTTGCTCATGTAATTCAGTGTCCTGTCTTCTGTCTTCCCGTAAAAATGACCTTTGTACCTCCATATCTGTGGAGCTTGTTGTTCAGATGGTGCTCCGTTTTTGAACTAGAGATTTCATTAATCATGTTTTATTGTACAGTTCACTTCAGTTTGTTTGGATTTCAGGATTTCCTCCTACCTGCACCACCACCCTTTAAATTCAGTGGGGAAGCGTTGTCATCAATTAGTCTTCAGGCGTGTTTCTCTTCCAGTATCCAAACTCTGAAAATCTCTCACGCATTGACACAACTTTACAACTTTTCCCTTCCAAGTTTAGCTAAGATTTGCCTCTCTTTTGCACCTATGTTTTACTACCTGAGTAGAGTATAGACTAGATCAATGTTCCACCATACCCCACTCAACCCCTCCCCCCCCCCACGCCCCCCCACGCCTCCCCCCACACTCCCCCCCCCCACCCCCCCCCCTTCCCTACGCTCCCCCCCTTCCCTAGGCCCCCCCCTTCCCTATGCTCCCCCCCTCCCTTCCCTACGCTGTGGAGAGTTTGATCAAGATAACCCAAAGCTACAAGTTGGCTACAAGATACATACGAAGCTTAAGGAATTAGGCAAAGCCTCAAAGAAGAAGTGCCTAATAGACTTACTGGGTAAATTCTTCTAGGATTAGACTGCTCATTTAAACAATGCATTCACTCAAGAATGGTTGCAGCTGAGGGTCACAAAATCAAATATTACCAGATTAACACCTCAGATTTTAGGTTAACCCGGTGCCTTTGAGAATAGTTAATTCTATAAAACCCAGTCATATGTAGCATACAGAGCCTCGCTAAATTTACTTCCTTACAAGTTTCACAGGTAGAACAGCACCTTGAGAATTCCTAGACAACAGTTAAGAAATGATGCTAGTTAGAGGTGAAGGGCAATGACAGAGTTGATAATGTCCGAGGCCATGGCAGGAGGCATTTTTGTTCATCACCAGATTAATTTAGATGAGAGACTGGCAACATGTTTTGCTCTTGTGAAGAACCATATATAATCGGTAACTTTTTTCTCTCAATAGGATTTATTTCAGGGCTAGATCCAGAGTTCTTTTAAATTGCTGCTGTGCTTGATCTCCTCCCTGGTCAGTGCTCATTAGTTTAACCCACATCCCCTTCAGGAGTAAAATTAATAGGATATAAGTACGCAGATTCTCCTGCCATTTGATGCGCCTCCTGGGATTCCTCTGTTTTCCTGACTTTTATCTATATTCTCTGATCTGTAGAACACTGCTGTTAAATGAACATTTTCACCATGTCCTGCTGACACAGGGCTGCTTGTAAAGGTGTACCACTATGAAGCTGCTGTGACTGCTTGCTAGGAGCGTTGCCTTTTATTTTCACTGACCCCCAAAGCATGGAGAATCAATTTCTCTATCGGCCAAAAGCCAAAAGGAGTAACCAGTAATAAGGTGTGGAGCCAACCTGGTGCTTGTACTTCACTGTTATTCATCAAAACCATCATGCAATAAAATATTGCTTGCAACACTTGACTTTTTGAGGGATGTTCAGAAAGCATGTTACTAGCCAACCAAACGAATGAATTTATTCAATTTGATCTAATCAGGAAACTTGACCTACTCGTAGTCCCAAAGATGATCAAGAATGCAGAGCTGCATGTGAGCAAGGGCTTGACATGCACCTAGGTGCATAGTACCAGGCCCACTAAGATGTATCCGGGAACTATAGAAGCAGTTTCTGTCCCAGTCACTAGGTGGTACTAGACACATCGTTTATGGCAAAGAGCCTATGGAATAAGTCCCTCATTGCGAGTGGCCCGCTAAATGATAACATCCAACTCCACTTAGTCGGAATTTATCTTTAGTGATAAATAGCACTCAGATACGAGGTTTGGGGGAATAACAAGCAAATGTTGGTTCTTACTGCAACCACCACCACCTATTGCTTTGTGGTAGACCTTTGGGTTCCCCCCATCAGTTCCTCTATTTTAACACAAGGGGTGCAATGCTTTGTCTTTTCAGATGGAAATGTTTAACCGCAGATTCCTCATCTTGTAAATCTCCTCATATGCCAGACTCGAACCACAAACTCTTAAGAACTCGTCCTGCATGTTGAGACGGTCAAAGAGGCCATGCTGCATATATTTAAAGTGGATACAGATCCCTTGATGCATGTAGACTTTTTGGCGGAAGGCTGATGCATATTTAGGGAGGTTTACATACAGTAAATCTCACTGGAGTTACTTTCCCCTGCATACCAGTTCCATGAGCAGTACTGAAAATTGGAAGAATGCTCAAGGGGTCCTCTCAGCGTGTGTAGCAATCAATGCAGACTTTTCATGGTGACAGTGGCGGTGGTGGTGCCAACAGACAAAGTCAACAACAGTAGTCTGCCCTCCACCTATCTGTTGAGGCTGGTAGGGGGTCAGGATCCTGCACTGGACATTCAGATTACAATCTTGATGTTTCAGGCAGCAGCAGTGGCCCTTGCCTTGATGATTATGATGCTTCCTAGGCTTGTGGCATTATGAATCCTCCTGGTGCTCTGTGCCCATTGGCACATTAATGCTCATCAATTAAATCTGCGGCTGTAGTGTTCTTAGCACCAGGAAGGTCTTTCGGGAAAGATGTGTGTGTCCGATGAGGTGGCTTAAGACCTTTGGTGCTGGATGACAGATACAAGTCAGATGTGCCTCAGGCCATTCTCCTTTACCTATTCATAATTCACAGTTGTGAAAGATGCATAGTCTCTATGCTGGTGAGGTAATTTTGATGAGTTAAGATCAGAGAATTCTGACCCCGGGTTGGGCAGCGTCATCATATACATCTTCTGGCACTGTGAGACATAAAGCTCTCCCTAAAGGCTTTTCTGCCAAGAGTAGGTCAATCCAAGTCTACCTAAAGTAAGTCGATTCAAGTGCTGACAGACAACACAATTGCCTTGGGGTACTGCAACAAACAAGGTAGAACGGGGTTTGATGCACTTTATGTGGAAGCTCTGAAGCTTTGGCATTGGCTGGTGTTTCCAATGATGTTACTACCAGTACATAGACCTGGTAGGATCCCTCAACATCAGGGTGACTGGCTCAGCAGATGTCATCTTGCAAATTACAAGTGACATCTGTAACCAGAGGCGAGGTAAGGTAGCTTTGCTCAGCAGGGCGCACCCTCTGTAGACCTACTTACTATCCCTGAAAGCACTCCGTATCCAGCCAATTGCACTCTAGCGTTTCCTCTTCATAGGTCATTAAAAGGGGTGTTTGGCCTTCATTGAGATTCTGGCTTCCACCTCTGCTGCTAATCTTGTAAGTCGTGAACAAAATCAGGCTTGACCGAGCACTGCTTATTCTAACAACCCCAATTTGGGTCTTGTACTCCAAACTGCTGACCCTGAGTGTTTTCCCCTCCCTTGGTCCCACCTCACCCGACTTTGGCTTCGTCTTTGGGATGATCACCAAGAGAGGGTGCTACATCCTAACCTCTACAATCTGATCTTCAACTGTGGCAAATGACCAGAACCAGCTGAGAGGTTTTGATCTTCCGTTGGAAGAGACGGTTACCATTTTGGCTGTTCGTTGCCCTTCCACCTAATTTAATTATTCCGGTTGCTGATCGAGGTTTATCACCTTTTGTGAGGAAAAACAGGTTGACCCTCTACAGGTTTGTATATCTTATGTTCTTCTATAAATACCATCTGTGGCCCAGCAAGGCTTTCCTGTGGGCATTGTTTAGTGTTGATTATGGCACTTTAAACCTTCCTTTATTTGACTAATCAGTCCTCGTTATTTCAGTCTCATTTGTGATGCAGTTCTTAAAAGGTCTTTATATATGTATCCCTCTGCTTCTTTCATTTTATCGGGACCTCATTTTGGTTCTAAAATTCTTGATGTGTACCCCTTTTGAACCTCTTCCATTGTTGTTTTCTGAGGCTCTTGACCTTGAAGACTGTATTTCTTATTGCAGTATCCTCTGTGTCTCATATCCGCAAATTGTAGGCTTTGTCAGTTTAGTCTCCGCATACTGCCTACTTTGCAGATACATTGGTGGTTAGGACTTGTCTGTCCTTTCTCCTGTAAGCAACAAGGAGGGACGTTAGCGGGACAATGTTTCCTGAACATAGTGTTTCCTTTTCATATGGGGCAGTCAATCATTCTTTTCTCTACTACAGTCATCTTTAGAGGAGGTGAGACTGCAATGGTTGGATCCAGGGTATATCCTTTGCACATATATTAATAGATCCAGGAAGCACCTTGTTGATAGAACCAGGGAACTGTTGGTCTCAGTCACTGGTGAAAACAAAGCTTAGGTGGTTCAAAAAAAGACTTACCCCAATGAGTTTTCCTCTGGGTCAAACTGTGCTACGCAAACACAGGAACATGATGGATGGAGCACTGAAACTTTTCAGACACTCCCCCCCCAGTCACAGATCTGGGTTTAATCCATCATCTTTCTTTAGCTCACTTTGCCACCCCTGTTCAGACACAGCCATAAGCAAATCAGTCTAAACCCTGTTCCTTTTGGGAACAATCCAGCCCGAACTGCCAAGCAAGGTCTTCCCTGGACCGGAAACACCCCTCATCAGCCAGACTAGCTTGGTGGCAAAGTGAGAATGGGACCGTCCTAGGATGCTTGTTTTCAGTCCAGGGAGGACCCGGCCTGGCAATTTGGGCTGGACTGTTCCCATGGGGATCAGTGTCAAGGCGGATTTCCATATGGCTGGGTCTAAACTGGAATGGCATAGTGAGCAAAAAAATGACGTATTCAGGCCCAGAAGTCTGTACTGGGGTGAATGTATTACATTGTTCAGCATTTTGTCCATCAGTTGTTCTTTTTGCATTTGTCATCCCTAGTGGGACGGGTATGCCCAGACGTGGGACCCGTGCTCTCCATGCCACTGGAGTCAAGCTAGCCTAGTTGATTAGGGGTGAAACCCCGAAACCGGTCCTGGATGCTGGGACTCTCCCTCCATCTGGGAGACCAGTTGTCTCTGGTATTGGATCCTTATTGGAACCATTGAGTAAGTTCTGTGATCACCGTCTCCAACCTTTGGTCTCAAAGACCCCTTCCTTCTTGAAAGACACTAGGGATGTGCTGAATCTAATTGCAGGAACTGACCACCAACAAGAATTCGACCTCCTAGTCACCCCGGTTGTAGAGGCTTTGTACACCAACATCCCCCAGCATGCAACCATTGAGGTTGTTGAGACTAGCCTTTGAGCACAGACCTGGACTGCAACAACCCCATAGACTTCATTGTTGAATGCACTACCATCACACTGAAGAATAACTTTTTCAAGTTCAAAACCCAGATCTACCATCAGACCCAAGGGACTTCAATGGGGAGCGCATTTGCCCCCAGCCTGGCCTGTCTGTACATGGCCACCTTTGAAGAACAATATATAATTGCCTAAGTCAACTCCTTTAAAGGAACCATTCCTTTCATGGCAATGGTACACAGATGATATTCTTATCTTCTGGAAATGTCCCATCAATAAGTGCTGAGAATTTTGTCTTTGGATCAATTCGCTCAACCCATTCCTGAAATTCACCCAGTCCGTCTCAGAAAAGGAGATCCTATTTCTGGATTCACTGATTTCCATCAATGAAGGGAGTTTGTCTACCAAAACCTATAAGAAAACCACTGACTGAAACAGCCTGCTCCTTTTCAATAGCCACCATTCCAAAGCCCTACTGGACAATCTACTGCATGGACAGTTTCTGCACCTTTGGCGAAACTCCATCACGTTGAAAGATTATGATGTTCAAGCTGAAAAACTCAGCAGGACTCTCCCGTTTCTTAACTATCCTCCCAGAATCTTCAAACGGACCCAAAACAAAGCATGGAGCAGCCTCCGGGAAGCTCTCCTTGAGACCAACATACTTACCCACTAGAAATGTCCTAACCTGTGTGCTCACCTTCTTTACTCCGAATTCTAATTGGATCCAATGCGGTATCATGACACATTGGGGTATCCTACATTCAGGGACCCTGTCGTATCTAGTACCTGAAGGATCTCCCAGTGTATACCAGACCTTACATTAAGCAGACACCAAAGCTGAACACCCTCTGGACCCTACCACAAGTCATGGGACACTATCCCTGTGGGTTCGGCTTTTAACCAAACACACCAAAAAAGTCTCATTAGGTCCGGGCCGTATTTGGCACATAAGATTCACACAAATTGCAATACGAAGAACTGTGTCTACCTAATTTCCCGCAGCCTTCATTACGTGCAGTTGACCATTAGACCTGCAAAAGCGAGGATAATGGAACACCGGAGCAACATCCTCTGCAGACACAACACCACTAAAATGTGTATCCACTTTTGCTACTCTAATCACTCACCAGATGACCTGAGGTGAATAATTTTTTAGGCAAATAAACTGTGGAATAAGGTGACGGTTTAGAAAAGAATAACAGTGGATCTTCTGCCTCTCTGCCAATACAAGAGCTCTGAACAATGACATTTTGTGGTTCCAAATGCGACTATCCACCTATACCCCAGTCATGTCAGAATTCTGTTACAAGTGATGCAACAAATTGGATTTCCCAACCCCTTCTTGGACCATACTCTGATCCACAGTTAACTAAATATCCCTAGAGCAGTGGTTCCCAAACTGTGTGCTGTGGCTTCCTGGGTAGCCGTCAAACCTAGCCAGGGGAGTCACGCACCAAGCACTTTAATGCATTTAATGTTGAAGGGTCTGTTGGCTTCAGTTACACTAATTAGACTTAAACACAAGGTGCAGATGATTTGTAAGTGACTTGCCTAAAGCTGTAAAGGTAGTGCTTAATTAATGGCATGTAGAGAGAGATGACCTCCCCATTTCACTGGATCCCCACTTTCTAACACTCCCAAAGTAAGCGGAAGATGCCCGATTTATTTTGTTAGAATCATTAGTAGTTTTGTTTTTTCCCAAATGCATTTTTCACCAATGCAAGTTATCAGGAAAGTACAGTTGTTCTGTCAATTAAACACACTAAGTATTATTAAGTATTGAAATTTTTACTTGAACCATAGGAACTTCCAGTACACATTTCTTTCAGTGCACACACACATTTCCAGACAGGCCTGCTCTCTCCTTGAGCACAGGGGAAGTAAAACACCATATATGGCATAATGCCAACATTTAGAAGCAAGAAAGAGGGCTGTTTAAAAAAAAGTCAGAGGAATTTATTTGGCTTGCATTGATTTGGAGGCAATTTTAGTGAGGAGACAGCAAAAATAATGCTGAATGTGTTTTAAAAATCGTGAGTCACCCTGCTGAGACAGGTGTGTTGACACGTGTGACACGGGTAGAAATGGATGTACATGCACATATTTTTCAGGCGCAGAATCACTTTGGGCATGGGACCTACATACATAGGGGTGCTATCTAGCACTGTAAGTGGGATAAAAAAGTTTGTGTACTCTTAAAAAAAAAGGCATGGGCAAAGAAGTCCAACTAGGAATATTTTATTAGAGGTGCCGCTTTAGTAATACGAAACACCCTGCGTATATGATTATAATACCTTCCTCAGCTTCATCCCAATTATTTTCAGGGAGAAAAATGAAAGCACTCCCGAGGGCGGGCTTACATTCCCCCCCTCCCCCCTACCCTCCAAAAAAAAGTGGGGAGCCACGGGCAATGGCCAATGGGTCAAGGGAGCCACGGGTCAAACAAGTTTGGGAACCACTGCCCTAGAGGAATATGTGCTTACCAGATTTGCATCTCACCATGAGATCACACCCTTAACCTTTCTCATCGGCCCATTTGTCTATAGGCTTGTGTGTGTGTGTGTGTGTGTGTGTGTGTGTGTGTGTGTGTGTGTGCGTATGTGCGTGCGCGACTTGTCAGCGCCAATAATAGCATGAGCATGTCTACCATCAGGAGACACAATAAAATATTGTGAGAAACTTGAGAAGCACCTGAACTTGTAATATGGCGACTGGTTTGTCTAATGTTTACTTATAATTCTTGTTTAATTTTGGTTAGATGACTATTTCATAAAGGTATTTTCCTATAGGGGAGTACTCAACACTATATATCACTTCCTACGTGTGGGGTAGGGATCTTTTCTAGGTCCTGAGGAAGCTCAGAGAATCTGGCTTGACCATAAGGCGCGAAACATGTTGACCTGACCACACCAACGCATTTAGGCTATTCACGTACAATGAGCCCTTACAATAGCCACCCTTCATCTATTATAACCCTGCCAAGGGAAGCAGCGCATTAAAATGTAATTTGGTATTCCTTAGACAGTTTTAGGTTCACTTCACACACTCACTCCACCCCACATGTTCCACTCCCTTACATATGCATACTTCATTATGGCTTAAAATAAAAAGATCTCCGATAAAGTGGCCCTTCGCCATAGGGCATTGAAGCGTTGCCCCTACGAGGAGCATGCCCTATGATGAAGCATGACATCCTTTTAGATGTGTGAGGGTATCAAGAAATTATCCTAAGAATCCCCTTGGATTCGTCCACCACTACTTCTTCCGTCTTCTTTCTGCTATAGGAATAGTACCTCCATACATTAGGGTTGTAAATTGACATGTTGTCTTACTATTCTGTTAGCTTTATGTTAAGTTTTGAGCTTGTGTTGTTACTACTAGCAACTTTAGAATGTGAATGTGGGGTTTTCAAATGGTGACAGTTGGATTTGAATGAGGCTCTTATCTGCAACGTCGGCCGTGCGTCCTCTATTTTCCTTCTTGGATCATATTAAAAACTCAACAATCACGTTGGACTTGTGTCTTTATTACCACACAGTGCTCCTCAGAGAAGATGGAGGGTCACTCTTAGATTACTGCTTGTGATTCTCTTGACCTATGGTCCCATTTGGTTGCTCTTGCAAAGGAAGTTGCCTAACTCAAGGGAGTGGCACAAAAACTATCCATATATTTGTGCTTACAGGAGTGGGACGAAACGTGTTTCTCTGAAAAGTGAAGATATCTTGAGTGAAAACACTTCTTAGAGTTTGGTATTTTTCCCCGAACTCTTCTAAGAAAGGACATGAAGGTAGCAACTTGAGCTCCATGTCTCTTCCATTTTCTATGTGAACCCCCACTTAGTGGCAAGACAGTCTCTGGGTCTCATACTCAAGAATTTTCTCGTGTCTCTTTAGCCCAAGACTCCTCTTCGCCCCCACGAAAGAAAGGCAGACAGGCTTTAGCTGCCTTACATTACTTCTTAAGCACAAGAGCCACTTTTGACACAGCATCAAGGACTGTTGTATATGTTGGTACTTTCAGTAAACCCCTCCCAAATCAAAGCCCCACCACAAACCAACTTGCTGCTCTTGCCATTCTCCCTAAACAGAAGATGCTTCCTGACCCCCTTAGCGTGCACCACTTCTCCTATTGCTCCTATAGTGTCGAGATCCAGCCAAAATACCCTCTCCTGTTCTTATACCAAGCACTCGATGACTCCTTACAATCAGAAGGGGGTGGAAGCACACTGCTTCACCTCCCAGCTTTGGGCAGCATCTCCAGCACCCCCAAAAAAGTGTTGCTCTCTACTGAAGAAGGACAAATATCCTGAAACACGTGTCTAGAGATACACAGCACTGGCTGCACCAACAAGGGTGAAAAACTAAAGCCTGACATTGAAGAAAGTGTTATCATGCACTGCATTTATTGTGATGCATCGGGGCAAACTGAGTGCTGGAGTGTGAGGCAGTGTGCGCCCACCCCCCACCAACTCCTTACAATCCTTTAACCACATGGCTGCTGGGCGTTTTCCCCCCCCTGTGCTGGAAAATGCCATTTTAGTGGCACCATGACGAGCTCAGCTTGTCATCAGCACACGACACCCGTGGGTGATGACGAGCTGAGCTCGTCATCAGCATCGAAAGGGTTAATAGGACCTTACACTCAGACTCCTCATCTAGAACTAATACTTTGCCCTCTCTGTATTTCTTTGTCTGGCTCTTATTACCTACTTTCACCTCCCTTCCACACCTAGCTCCTACTCACTGTGATTCCCTGTGCCTATTCTTCTCATCCTCCTTCCTTTCTTTTTACTGGTGTCTCTCTTCCCTTTGCTTCTTTCATATGTCATATTCTACTCTTACTCCTCCACACCAGGCTCTGAGAGCATGCCTTCATTCCCTTTCATTTGGTAATGCTAAATCTGCCACTTCTGCCTTTATGTGCTCCAGAATGGGTTTGAAATCCTAATATGTTTTGCTCTTTCTATTTCCAGCGAAATCGCTTTCACCAGACGGCTGCATGAGACTGCCCCTGCACTCTGCTACTACTACATGGGCTTCTACATCCATTCCTGCCCCAAGATGAGGTACAAGGTAAGGATTCCGCTTCATCCTTCTTAGTGGTAGTCCACAACATTGGTCCTAGTTCTCATACTGTGCCTGGAAATGGTTAATCTGTCCCAAATACTGATGTAATGCAAGACTGTGAAGCGTACACTAGACAGGTGTTATAGTACAAAGGCATGCCATAGGCTGTTTTTAACTACCCTCGATGGCTGCATCTGGGAGCACCCTTTAAGACCCTTTGCACAACCCGTGTTTGTTGCTGGACATTTTGTGGAATTTTGTATGGTATGTCTCTCCATTGTTGGCTTTATGTATAGCTTCACACTCTGCCTAGAATGTATTGTTTCCTTGGGTGCTCTAAGTGGGGCTGATGTTGAGTGTGAGTGTTAGGTTAGATGTTTATAGTGACGAAGCAGAGAACGCCATGACCATTGTCAGATTATGGATTTACTTCTACAAAAAAAAAAACACCTTCATAAACTTAGTCATATAATGCATGAGACGACATTCATAAACCGCACAAATATCAAACTAACAAAAAAAGATATAAGACAAGATGAAAGCTATCTGAAGGCCCACAAGTACTTATGCAATTTTATAGCCTTGAGCGGCAGAAGATCTCTGTAAGATCAGGTGCAGAGTGATGTTGCTTTGCAAAACCTCTACAGAGCCTGATGTGTGTGGCCATATGATTGCCTGGTTGTGGACCTTCCTTCAAATCTGCAGTTCGATATCTGCTTTGGGCTTCTTGGCAGGATTGGAAACAAGCATTTGCAATGCAATAGGTCTCGCATTAGGAAAGTTTGAGCTATTGTTATTGTAAATGACAAATATTTTATTTGTGTTGGTTTTGAAAATAGTGAAATGAATAGCTTTGTCATTTACAATGCCAATAGTTATAACTTTTGCAAATGTGACACCGATAACATTTGTAATGCAATATGTGTTGTACTTACGTGACTTAGATGTATTGATATTACAAATAACAATGGCTTTTATTTTTTTTTATAATTAATACTTAAGTAAAAGTTATTGTAATTTATAATGGCAATAGCTTAAACTTTTGTAAATAACTTTTGTGAAGATTATGTTCAGGGTATTTTATTGTGACGAAAATCCAAGAACAGAAGTGAAATAATAACATCTTTTTGTGACATTTGTAATAAAGCTTCAAACATTGAGAGAACATATTTGAACCAGTTGTTGTTGAATGGTTGCACAGATTGATGCTGTGGTGGCGCTGAGTGATGTGGTGGCGACGAGTGATGCTGTGGCATTCAGTAATGCTGTGGTAGCGCATAGTGATGTTGTGGTGCCCCTGAGTGATGCTGTGGTGATGCGATAGAGTGAGTGCGATGCATAGAGTGAGTGCGATAGATAGAGTGAGTGCGATAGAGTGAGTGCGATAGATAGAGTGAGTGCGATAGATAGAGTGAGTGCGATAGATAGAGTGAGTGCGATAGAGTGAGTGCGATAGAGTGAGTGCGATAGATAGAGTGAGTGCGATAGATAGAGTGCGATAGATAGAGTGAGTGTGATAGTGAGTGCGATAGATAGAGTGAGTGCGATAGATAGAGTGAGTGCGATAGATAGAGTGAGTGCGATAGAGTGAGTGCGATAGAGTGAGTGCGATAGATAGAGTGAGTGCGATAGATAGAGTGAGTGCGATAGATAGAGTGAGTGCGATAGATAGAGTGAGTGCGATAGAGTGAGTGCGATAGAGTGAGTGCGATAGATAGAGTGAGTGCGATAGATAGAGTGAGTGCGATCGATAGAGTGAGTGCGATCGATAGAGTGAGTGCGATCGATAGAGTGAGTGCGATCGATAGAGTGAGTGCGATCGATAGAGTGAGTGCGATCGATAGAGTGAGTGCGATCGATAGAGTGAGTGCGATCGATAGAGGGAGTGCGATGGAGGGAGTGCGATGGAGGGAGTGCGATGGAGGGAGTGCGATGGAGGGAGTGCGATGGAGGGAGTGCGATGGAGGGAGTGCGATGGAGGGAGTGCGATGGAGGGAGTGCGATGGAGGGAGTGCGATGGAGGGAGTGCGATGGAGGGAGTGCGATGGAGGGAGTGCGATGGAGGGAGTGCGATGGAGGGAGGGCGATAGATAAATAGAGGGAGGGCGATAGGAGGACGATATATAGATAGAGAGGGGCGATAGAGGGAGGGCGATAGTTAGAGGGAGGGCGATAGATAGAGGGAGGGCGATAGATAGAGGGAGGGCGATAGATAGAGGGAGGGCGATAGATAGAGGGAGGGCGATAGAAGGGCGATAGATAGAGGGAGGGCGATAGATAGAGGGAGGGCGATAGATAGAGGGAGGGCGATAGAAGGGCGATAGATAGAGGGAGGGCGATAGAGTGAGGGCGAGATAGATGGATGGATGGATGGATGAAGGGTTGTGTGTGTGGGGGGGTTGTGTGGGTGTCTGGGTTGTATGTGTGGAGTTGTGGGTGTGTGTGTGGGGGGGTCTGGGTGTGTGTGTGGGGTCTGGGTATGTGTGTGTGGGGGGTTGTGTGGGGTTGTTGTGTGGTTGTGTGTGGGGGTGTGTGTATGTGGAGTTGTGTGTGTGTGGGGGGTTGTGTGTGTGTGTGTGTGTGGGGGGTTGGCTCAGCGAGACCTAAAAAGGACTAAAATGCAAAATTAGAACAAAAAAGTGTAATAACTACTGAAAATTTTACACAGAAAACAAAAACAAATCTTATACCAAAAATACATGCATCACACAAATACATGCATCACACACATACAAAATAAATACAAACATAAATACATTAATACAAAGTTATTTGGTAAAGGATATTATTTATGGCGGTTGGGAGTGGGATTTATAAATAAATGAATAAAATATGCATCGAGTTAAAACATGTAGGTGTCTTTCTCAGTCAGGCAGAGTGAGTGACAGCATTCCACCTCTTTATTTCTGCATGCCTCTAAGGGAGCTTCAAGCCCAGAGACATAGAGACCCTTCGCTCGGTGCCTGCTGCGACCCCCCTAAGAGCGCTCCAATTTTTCATAGAAATCCCCTTTACTGTGGGCAGGCCCGAAATACCTTTGACCTGCCTAAAATTACAGGAGCCCAACAGCAAACAGTTGAAGAGGATGTGGCATAACGACCAGAGCGGTCAACTCTGGAACTGGGGGGGCCAGGTTGGCGTCGCAGCATAGGCCTAAATTAGTTAATCTACCCATGACTACACAAAAACAAGCGCTGTATAGGCTCGACCTTATAAAAATTAGTTCTCCTAGACAAATAGAGTTATGAGGATTTGATTGTGTACTAAATGCCTACCTAAATATCATGGTAAAAGTTTTATTCCATGATGAGGACTATGCCCAAATAGGGTTCGAAGTACTTCAACATCAAGCAATTACATTTGAAAACATGTTTGCATTGGTAACATCCATTAAAATAGTAACATATGTTTAAAAACACTTACTAGAACCAACAAGGCTTTACACTGCCGCTGAGATGCGAATGTCACAGGGTGCCCGGGTTGTCAGCGCAGCTGGTACAATTCGGTTAGGAATCTGTTACGGTCGGCTTGTGGGAAATGATGCAGGAAGCAGCGGGGGAGGTGGGAGGGAATTCCTTCCACCGACCCCAAGCATGGATGCGTGTGTGCTCGGAGCTTGGGGAGCAGCATACTGAGCCGTGGCAGTGCTGGCAGTCTCTGGGAGCACGGGCGCAGTATAAGGCCACACACTGCCTATATGAAAGGCTGGCACAGCTGAGAGCACCGACTCGACCTGTTAAGCAACCTTCAGTTCACTCCTCGCCATTAATAGCACAAAAGACCTGCATGTTTTACATGGGTTGCCAAGTAAGCGCCTAGAAACTCACTTCTGGTTGAGCCATATCCATGGGGTATGCAGACGATACCTGCATTATGGGGACATACATTGTTTAGCTCAGGGTCTGCAAGTGCCAACAGGTGCATAGCGCCTAGAGCTCTGCAGCGCTTCCGCTCCGGAACATCGGTTAGTGGCGGGCTAGGAATCTGTTACGGTCGGCTTGTGGAAAATGATGCAGGAAGCAGCGGGGGAGATGTGGGAGGGAATTCTTCTCAGCGGCCCCAAGCATGGATGCGTGCGTAGGTGCTGTGGGAGGGAAAGCGGCGCCCGAGGGCATACATTTACAAAACAAGCATTGGGCGCATGGCCGGCCGCGAAATTAAACAATAAAAAAAAAACGCAAGTACACGTCCCGCGCGTGCTTGTGCGCGTGCAGGTAAGCTGGTCGCCGCTTTGGAAGCACTTCCAAAAGCGGCTTACTATATGTCTCGCTGACAGCGCATGCACGCTGGATCAGCGAGACCTAAAAAAGGACGGGCAGGATTGTAGACAAGTGAGTAGAATGGCATGTTATGTGTACTTATACAGTGCACTATCACCCGCAAGGGTTTCCTGGCTCTGAGCAGGCGTGTTACAATCGCAGCCCTATGGTACGTTTGTTAATTGAAAAGCCAGATCTTCAGCTTTTTGTGGAAGAGAGGAGGAGGCTCTGATGTGGTGTGGGAGGAAGTTCCATGCTTTAGTAGCGATGTAAGAGAGCGCCCACCCTCCTGATCTGGTTCTGTTATGTGTGGGAGTAGGAGTCTTGCAGACCAGAGATGTCTGAGTGGTTGATGGAAGGAGATGCAGCTATCCAAGTAGGTGGACCCTAAGTGTGTAACACCTTAAATGTATATGTAAGGGGTTTGATATGAGTTTGTTTGTGTATCGGAAGCCAGTGGAACTCCCTGATGTGTGATGGGAGTTCTGCGTGGGAGGTTAAGGAAGAGTCTGGCTGCCGGGTTCTGGGTGGTTTGCAGTCTAGTAGTGAGTTACTTGGTAATCCTGTCATAGAGGATGTTCCCTTAGTTCAGTGATTAGGGCGTGAGTGACAGTTTTTCTAGTGTTGCTTGGGAGCCACTTAGAAAATCTTGCCTAGGAACTTCTGGGCCTCGAAGCAGGATGCAGTAACATTGACTTGTGCAGTCATGTCCAGTTTACTGTTGGTGATTATGCCGAAGTTCTTAGCATGGGTGTGGGTCAGAGTTCAGCCAGCCACCAGTTGGAGTCCTATGGTGATGTGTTCTTGCCCAAGATCTCTACTTCTGTCTTGTCTGTGTTGAGCTTGAGATAGTTGGCTATCATCCTGTTTGCAACTTCAGTCACGCAGGCAGTGAACTGGTTTCTCATGTTGGGGGATCTGTCCATGAGTGAGAATGTGAGTTGCTTGTCGTCAGCATAGGCGAGGATGTTGGTATGTGCTTGGAAGATGTTGGCCAGCGGTATCATGTATGCCTTGAAGGTGGTAGGGCAGAGCGATGAACCTGGAGGTACTCCACAAATTAGTTAGTGGACTTCTGGGGAGTAGGGTACCAGGCTCACAGCTTGTGTTCTACCTGTTAAGAAGGAACAGCTCCAGTGTAGAGCAAATTCTGGGATATCAATCTAGCGGAGGCGCCTGATAAGGATGGTGTATGAGACCCTATCTAATGCTGCAGTGATGTCCGTCCAATAGAATGAGTGCTGCTTGTGTCCTTTGTCAAAGATCATGTGGATGTCGTTTGTGGGTGTGATGAGTGCTGTTTCTGTACTATTGTTGGACTTGAATCCAGACTGCGTGGCGTCAAGGAGCTTGTGGTTACTAAGGTGGTCACTGAGGCGTCCGTTGATTCGTTTTCTAAGACCTTTGCTGGTATGTTAGGAAGGAGATGGGTCTGTAGTTGGAAAGAGTTTCTGGGTCAGCGGAAAGTTTCTTGAGCAGGGGCGTGGCTTGTTTCCAGGTGTCCAGAAATGTGGCTTTGTCAATAAATGCATTGAATATTGGTGTTAGTGCTTCACTTATCTGTAGGAGTCCTCTGGTGAAGGCTTGGTAGCGACAATGGTCAGATGGAGCCCCCGAGTGTATGATCTACATGGTAGCAGAGATTTTGACAGTGGTGCTGGTGGGTCATGAGGTCAGGATTTGTTCTTCTGCTGTGATGGGAAATTGAGTTGCTACATTGACTGGGTGCGGTCGAGGGTCAATGTTGCCGTATATGGAGGTGATTTTGTAACAGAAGAATTCTGAGAGCCTTTTGTAAAGGTCTAGTTAGGGAGTAATGTTACTGGAGGCAGCAGGAGGCACAGTAAAATCTTTGATGGCGAAGATTTCCTTGCTGTTAGTGCCTGTGTTGATGTGATATGCAAGAACTGTGCGCATGGTGTTCCGTATCTGCAACTTAAGGCTGATTTGAAGAGGTCTTGCGTTCTCCATTTGTGCTCTAGTTGCTTGCAGTGGCGTTTAATCAACCTATGTTTCTCTGCA
The DNA here is from genome assembly GCF_964263255.1 of Lissotriton vulgaris. Taxonomy (NCBI): domain Eukaryota; kingdom Metazoa; phylum Chordata; class Amphibia; order Caudata; family Salamandridae; genus Lissotriton; species Lissotriton vulgaris. The sequence continues at coordinate 1,177,839,405 of NC_141693.1, read as the reverse complement.
TACCGGTTGGTCAAGCGACAGGCTCTTGCTGTGGACTGCACTTGAGGGGAGCCAGGGTGTTAACGCCTGCAATGATGCAGCTGTTGAGATTCTTGATTGCTTTCAGCACGTTGCTGGTGTGCTCGGGCCTGGGATCAGAGAGGGTGCAAGCCCATTCCTCTCCTTTCAGCTGCAGTGAGCGTTTCCGATGGTGGTAGGTCTGTGGCAGTACAAGATGGATATGCTGAAACTGGTGAGGCCATGGTCTGTCCAAGTCAAAATTATTTCTGTCTTATCAATTATGATGTTGCAGATTGAGGAAAAAATCTGGTCCGATAGGGTGCGTTCTGTAACTTGCTGAGTGAAGAGTTAGTGAAGTTTTCTAGAAGGGCCATAGAATTTGTTTTGCTATGGTCTTCTAGGGGAAAGGTAAGGTCTTCGAGGAGGATGAAGGTGCTGGCGTTCACGGTGAGGGGTGCGACAAAGTCCTTGGTATCAATGGCGAAATTGGGGCATGGTACTGGCTTGTACATGAGGGTTCTGTCGAGGGAAAAGTTGACTGTCATGGGTATCTTGAATGCCAGGTGTTCCATGTAGCTGGTGTGGGTATCCGTGTAGGTGGTGCAGCTGATGGCTTTGAATGTGATAGCAACTCCATTTCCGGGCTTGTGCTGATGTTCTTGTTTGGTTATGTTGTAGCCGGCGGGGTTGGCTGTAGCGACGTCCGGTGCAGAGATAGGATTTCTGTGATGAAGAGTTGTGTAGTAGGTAGTAGTTGTGTAGTATGTCTCATATCTCTGTGGCATGTTTGAGCGAGCGGATGTTGAGGAGCACATATGTGGCATGTTGTGTGGGTGGTGTTTGTTCTGGGTAAACAGATGGTGGGCTTGTGTGAGTGAGTGGGTTGCTGGGTTCTGATGGTGCGAGAGTGGTTGTTGTAGGCTGTGGGAGAGTGCATGAGAACTTGCAGGTGGTGCATGAGAACACACCTGCTAGTGTGGTGCTGTGTCACATCATTGAGGCGACTGGTGGCCGGAGTTGAGAACACAGAGGAGCGCAACAGAGTAGTGGTGGGTAGGAGGAGAAGAAGGGTTTCTGGCGCTGGGTGTGGTGCACACATTGACGGGTAGAACGGTTTACCTTTTCACCCACTGCTCGCGCCCGTGCTGCAACCACCATTAAGTATGTCCTGGGAAGGGGAGGGGGGGCGGGGGAGGAGTGTAGGCGGCAGTGGTCAGGAAATTAGTGATGTCAATTCCTTTACACATGGATGATGGTAAATCCAGTGATGTCACTTCCTGTGCACATGGATGATGGGAAATTAAGCCTTCTTGCTTGGCTTCTTCTTTAAAGATGTTTTGGTGGGAAATTAGGAACTGCCATAACGGCAGTTCCTATCAGTGTTAAAGTTTGATATATGGCTCTGTCAAACACGACTGCCGTCCGTCAAACTTTAACACAGTTTTTAATTTTTCAAAAAGAAAGACCCAAAGGGGAGTTTGTTTTTGAAAAACGAAAAACTAATGACCCTGAGACCATGGGCGTTTTCTGTCATGGTGTGGGGGTATTTATTTATTTCTGTCCCTCACTGCCAGCAAAATGTAAAGACTTACGACCGCCCACTCTAAATTGGAGGAGTGAGCGGATGGCTAACCTATGTCTGGCCTTTGGAGGAGAATGTTGGCAACGAGACGAGCGTAGGCTCCATGGTTCACACACTTTTGCCTGCCTTTAAATGATGTGGGCAAACCGACAGTTTGGTGGACAGGGTACTCTGTAACCATTGCAATGGAGCACATGTAGTCAGTGGCGGCTGGCACGGATCGGGGGTGGAAGGGTGTATATATAAACAAAATGTCACTTACCTCCTCGCAGTGTCCTCCTCGTGACATCCGGAACAGGGAGCACCCAGGCTCCTCTGGGCCAATCACATTGCTGCAATGCATGTACATTTTCTGGTTCAAATTTCCTGGCAGTGTGCTCTTCTTCTGAGATGTTCAAGATTAAAAACGTGTGGAAATACAGGTCATAAGAAAGTGAATCCATTTAGTTGTAAGGATACCCATGGAATGATGGATTTGTGTTTGCCTCCATTGTGTGTATTTCTCTCTAGATACCTGGATTGTGGTTTCCATTTTTACTGTGTTCTTTATGTACTGTAGTGTGTAATATAGTTGGGGACATTGGAATTATATATCGATGGGGGAAAAGGACCAATTTATGTGACTGGTGTACCAAATTATGTGGCAAATTATGCAGCAATTATGTTAGTTATTTCGTTTGAAAACAGTTCTTCAGAACTATTTAGTACTTTCTATATTACTTTAGTATACAAGACTTTTAACCTGTTTACCGCAGCGGCAATTCCGCCGCAGTGCGGGCGTTCGATTGCGCGTGAGGGGCCGCAGCGGCCAACGGACGTGCACAGCACTACCGAGGTAGTGCTTGCGATGGCCGTTGGACGACGGGCGCACTTAATGGCTTAAAAAAAGAGGTGCATCATATTTGTAGCATTTCTAGAGCCCGAGTGCCATGGTGAAATTACTGCAGTTTTGAAAACAGTGTCTGTGGTTTGAATATGAATACCTGTTATTAATGAAATTAAAACAGTAAACGTGCAAGTAATTAAACGATACTAGCCACCATATTTGAATTACTTTTAAGTATTTACGGATTTTCTTTCTTGTTGGAGACAAAAACTCTTCCCCAGTCTGTTAAGTGGGGATGTTTTCACTATCCGGGTCATACTGTTATGTCTTTAAATTGATAATTAAAGTCATCAACATCTAAAAGGGGACCAGTTAACAATCTTATAGCTCTTGCACAGCTCTGCACCCTCTGTGGAGCAGTTTTAATAACTTTTGTTATGTTTGTGCTACAGATACTTTTTGTTAAAATTGTAGGCTATGTGGCCACTACAACAACATGGTATTGATGCGGAAATTGCAACTGTAGCACATTCTAATTTTTCCAGAGGTATGGGTGGGTAAAAATAAAAGTGGAACTGAATGTCACGGTTTCTGTTGCATTTCTGATGAGGTATATTTATTTGGTGACTAATAGTGTGGCATAGCGTGTTGTTTCGTAGGAAAGGCGGAAGGAAGTTCTGCTTTGTGTTGTCCTTTGGTAGTGGTTGTGCTGTTCTGTGTATAGTGAGTGGTTATGTATTAGTTGGTGTTGCCTTTGTGAGAGTGAAGCGTCATGATATTGCTTTTTTATGTACGTTGTCCAGGGTTTAGAACGCACAACCTGTTTTAGGTGGATGGTCTGGTTTAGGGAGTTGTGGTGTTTCACTTTTTGACTATTCTGTAAATGGGAATATATGTGGAATCCTGTCCAGATAGCGTTTAGTTTTTTCACTGGTGCGCTCGAAAGACCTCATGAATATTCTAGACCAAACATGCCTCATTAAAATGAAATGGGCTGTGTCCTATTTCTCCAGCATTGATTGGTACAAAAACAATTGGTCCTAGACACTATTATAAAACATTAGAATCAATATTGATAATTTATCTTCTAAAAATGAATAAATCCTGTAATAGAAAAGCAGAACACAGCCAAAATACAAAATGAAAAGTAATTTTGTTAAACAATGTATAGGAGCTGCTCAGGCCAATAATCCTTATGTTAACAGGCCTGCCCCTAATAATATTCAATCTTAGTCGTTATTTCTTCTTATTCTTCCTTCTCTTCTTTTCTGATTTGGAGTCCTTTCTTTTTCATTCTTTAAGAATAAATTACGACTAAGACTTGAATTTTATTAGGGGCAAACCTGTTAACATAAGGATTTTTTGCCTTAGCAGATCATATACATTGTTTAAGAAAATTACTTTTAATTTTTTCTGATTCTCTTCTTTCACGTGAGCACCAACCTTTAACTATTCTTTCCACCCCTTGGCAGTAACACCCTTCTTTTAGAGCCTATTGTATGTTTCGAAGTGAAATAAGGATGACTAACTACGAATAAATTAATGTTTTTTTCATAACTGCATCAGTTAGTACTGGCTCTTTAACAAGTAATGTATTTTGGCTGTGTTCTTCTTTTCTATTACAGGATGTATTCATTTTTGGAAGACAAATTATCAATATTGATTCTAATGTTTAATAATAGTGTTTAGGGCCAATTGTTTTTTGTACTTATCAATTCCCAAGTCCTCTGACGTTTTTCTGGGTCACTCCATTTATTTAAATTGCTATTTCTCCAGCATGGCACATGTTAGAGGTTACTCGTAAACATCACAGTGCTCCATAATCTTAACTGACAGGCTCTTCTGCATTGGTCTTCCTCTTACTCTCTTTCAGCTGTTGGAGCACTGCTATCACCTCTTCGCCACTCCAGTTTATCTGGTTGCAGCATGGTTCTTTTAGTGATCCACAAGCTTTGCATAACTCCACCACTTAGTGAGTTGATTTTAGACAGTTCCTAAAAGCTGTTGAAACATTTTTTTTAAAAGCCCACCGTTGTGAACAGCTGTATTGTCTGATGCCAACAGAAAACCAGAATACTTGAAGCAAGAACACCACCTGATCATGAAGCAATCTACTTTTTGATTCCCAGAAGGCAAATATCTTACTTTCGTCTTTACTGCTGTAGTTGATGTATGCTGCTTTTATTAATTTCTTCACTTTCCAAAATAGTTTGGATTTATGGTGATATGAAAAACACTGCGTTTATGCTTGCTTCATTTGTTGTGGCAGCTGGTAACCTTTTTGCACATTGTATGTCTCTTCTCCTTGAAAGGACTGGGAATGACTGAACTTTAAGGCTTTCCGTGAACTCAAACATATTACCTTCATGCCAAGGTAAAATGCTGGATTTGGGGGTAAGGATGTGGACAAGGGAAGACTTGAACATCCACCTCCTTGTCTGATGAAGGTGGTGCCTTGGTAAGTGCTCTTGCACAGTTTCTGGGTGGTTTCCGGTTCAGTCATTCCTTCATGAGTAAGCACAGCACTTTGTAGCTTCCAAAAAAAGCTGTTTGTTTCTAGGAGCACTGATCAGACAGAGTCATGTAGGGTGCTAAGATTAATAACTCCACAATGTGTGTAGTTTGACGAAAGAAGTTACTTTTTCTTCACAGCTACATCAAGAGCAGTCAACCTTTTCCCCATCAAGCTCCAACTGCACTTGCAGAACCTTCAACAATGTTAGATTATTACCACTCTCCAATTTCACATCCCAACATCCCATTTCTGAAAGAGAGCATAACCCACAACACAGTAATGGACATTGGGTCTATGCATTGGCACCAGTCACTTTCAACTGTTCCTTGTAAGGTAAGACCTTGAAGCAAAAGGTATTGGACCCAACAGCGAGTAGGCAACAAAGGACAGAACGTGGGCACTCTTCTAATGGCAGCTTGGGCTCGCAACTCCAAGACGTCATTCAACTCTTAAGTAGCAATGTTTCTATTACATTGATCGCTGCTAGACATCTTGTCCATGAGTGTGAAGCACAACTTCAACTTTTATGCACGGGACTATCATTTGAACTACAGTAGTAAAAGAAATATTGTGTGAGATACTCTGAGCTTTATGAGTGAAGCCTTGAAATTCCCTCAGACCTTCTGAGCAGTGCTTGTGATCTTCTCAGCCCTGTTATTGGTGGGTAGAGGTTCCTGTGCTCCTTGTGAGTGGCATACTCTGTTAACCTTTTCTTTGCAACTGTGTATTAGGATACTCTACCGTGAGTGATCCGAGAGTGGTGCGCTGGAATATTCGCAGTGATCAGATGAGTAACTTTACTGTTTGCGCAGGCTATGCTGGACTGCCCTATGAGTTCTGGCTAGGATTCTCTACGTGATGTAAGCACGATGGCTGTGATCCTTTGTGATGTGAATCATGGCATGGGGTAGTGTGTGATGGGAACTGTATGCTGGTATATTTTTAGAAAAATAATTGGAAACCTGATGTTCCCAGAAGGAAGAGGGCCTGTGCAGTCAAAAGGTTATAATAGAAATCATTTAGGCAAGTGACTGATATTATCTACTCAGGTGTCCATGTAGTTTACTTATATATCTTTGTTTCTTTAAGTTTTAGTAAATCTTATTAAATCCTTACCCTATCGTATGACTACAACTTTCACCAATGTATATAAAAAGAAATCTTCATTTAGAACTACAAAACAAGCTATGTAAGCAAAACTTTTTTTCATTTGGCATAAAAATCAAAAAGTTAGGAACAGGCATATTGCGTCGTACGAGTCTATTAGACATGTCAATGTGTTTTACTTCCCATTTTCGTTTTAGATGACCTTGTGCTTTCAATATGCTTAAAATAATTCTGCACCTTAACTTACTGGCTTCTTTTCAGCCATCCTTCTTTTAGCCATTGCCTTAAGACTTGGTCACTCACATTTTAGCTTAGCCCAGAGGAGTATTTATCTCTCCTAATGCTGTTGGTTCTCGGATTGTCTTTTTCTGTCTCCAAGGCAGTGCTTGAAATGTGTTGCATCGTTCTGGCTCCCTTTTTAGTCTGTTTTACTGTTCCTCCACCCGTCTCACTCTTCTCTCCCACTGTGTGTTCCTCGTTATCTCCAGCCACCGCCCCCTTTCTTTCCCCTTGCTCGTCCTTCCCTGCCACCTATTTCTCAGCAGTAGTACTTGGACTGGGGATCTTAATTCCCTAGAAAGGCAGTCTACATTGAATACACCTTTGCAGTCACTTCAGTTCTCTCTTTGTTTCTGTGTTTAATCTGGTGACAAGGGAGCCTTCATTGTAGTACTACTTCAGCTTCTGTGACAGAAAAAGAAAGATTATAATGAAAGCTCCCTTGACAGCTAACCTGTGTTCGCTATAGAAACAACAAGCATTGAAAATGCAGTAGGTCTCGCCTTTGATTAAGTTAAAGCAATTTGCTTTGCTAATGGTATTGTATAGCAAAGCACATGGTTTTAACTTAATGAAAGGCGAGACAGATTGCATGTTTAATGCTTGTTGTTTAAATCTCACCAGTCTCAGTTCCCAAATGCGTGGTTTAGACAGACTCCAACATGTGAAACGTGACTGTGGTGGCTTACCACTTAACACCATCGATGCTGATGGTATTTTCCTCCGGTGCTGGTCTTGTTGGAAATCCCATTGTTCATGACGAGCTCAGCTCGTCATGAGCACAGCTCCACTGTGCCTCATATGAGCATCAAAGGGGTTAATAAAATAATCTATTGGTTGCAATGATGTTTAAATCACAGAACATAGTGGCGTCTGGTGTGTGGATGCCAAGGCTGTGCGTTCTTAGTCTTGAAAGGTAGTTACCACATTAAATAACTGACCACGATGTTTGCACATTCTGCTTTGCTAAAGAGTATCGCAGACGAGCGCATCACGGCAATGTAAAAAGTTAGGAATGAGCGCCGAAAATTCTTTACAATGCAGCACGAACTTGCATACTTCTCAAACGCTCCTGCAAAAACGTTGTTCCCTCTTCCCGAATTTCGTCTTGAGCTCAAACCGTTTGCGCAGGTGTCCCACGCGCCGTCCTCCAGCTCACAAATCCCCTTGCCTGGCTCTCTAGGCGGCCACGTGATTGGCTGAAGAGAGGGTGGTTGTGTGATCGCAGCCCTCGAGCGGGTCGGCCCCGCTTTGTGGTTGAGAGAGTGCGATAAAGGTATATCACAAATCTAAAGTCCTTCTTTGAAATCGGGTGCAGTCGTCGAGCAGTGCTCTGCTCAAAACACAATGTAAGTGCAAAACTAGTGCATGTTAATTCCGGGTCTACGTACCAGGGAGATAAAGCATGCAAACATACGATCTTACTGGCTAGCACTGCACAGCCTCTTACGCTCGAGTGCTTTGGCAGTAAATCTATCTCTGGTTCCGAGGTTCGCAGTGGCTTAACATCCTGTGATTCTGGGCAAATCAATTGATCTCCCATCTCTACAAAAAAATTAATGTGTCCTTGTGTAATGCTCTGGTGCTCATGTAAAGGCTCCAATATCTATGGGTCCAGTTAGCGATATACAGGAATGCAAAAAAAAAAGCGAAGAAAAAAACGCTACCACAGCCATTGTGAACTGCATCTCGTGACAACTCTCAGAAAACACGCTATATTTGCCATGCTTGCATGTCACTGCCTCTCAGACCCCCAGCCTCAGCACATTGTACGGTTGAAGAACCCATTTAGGTTCTGCTCAGCTATGACTAGTCTGCACGCATGTGAATAACAGAATGCACCCTACTGACGTTGCATGATTCTAGGGGTGGCAAGATACGGTTCAAGCTACAAAGGATGCTTTTCGTCATAAAGGGGAAGGCTTGCATCACCCTCCACCCCCATCCTCCCCATCCCACCCCACACCGTCCCTAATAGGGAAGATGGAAGTGGATGATTTGAGAGAAAAAGCTAAAAAAAAACACATGGAGTGTGAACAGTTCCCCCCTGTATATCCAAAGCTCCTCTTGCGAGTATTCTTGCTTCTGTGTACTACTTGACTCCTGCGATGGATATCCGGTGGCTTGTGTGTGTATTAGCGCGCGTGCACACCTACTTTGGCCCAGAAGGGATAATAACTTGCATCAGCTGCAGGATTTCTCACAGCAGGGGGGCAGGGGGGGTCAGTGCTCAACAATGAATCTTAAAAACAGACTATTGCTTTAAACTGACTCGAAAGGCCCTCCCGTGGCCATGCTGAACGAAACGGCCGGAGCAGTAACACACCCAAAGTTTGCTTTTTCTCTTTGTGGCGTTAAAACAAATATTTTTGCGAACTGAATTAGTACTCGGCAAAAGTGTAAAATAAAACGGAGTAGAACTTCTGCGCACGCCTGTTTGTGCAAGAGAGGGAGGATGAATAAAACAGAGGAGATGGAGGTGAGGAGGAGAGAGATTTGGAGATTGAAAGAAATGAAGGGGGAGAGGAAAGAGGTTGAGAAGGGAGACGTAGAAGGGGGAGGGAGAGGACAATGAGACTGAAAGGAGACGCTGGAAACTGGAAAGAAAACAGTGAGAGATACGGGGATATGGAGACAGAAAGACGATGATGACAGAAAAGAGGAGAAATAGGAGGCAGATGGCGATAAAAACGAGAGACTCAGCAAAAAAAAAGAGTAGGCAGGCTGGCAGCGACCTGAGAAAGGAGGAGGGGAGGAGCGAAGAGAAGGGCGTGCACATCTGGAATCCTTATTGATTCCAAAAGACCCTCGAAAGGGGAGAGCAGTGCATGCGCGCTACTAACGCCAGGCGAGACCTAAAACAAGCATTTACTATGCAACGGTCTCGCCTTTGCAAAAGTTTGAGCTATTGGCATTGTAAATGGCAAACTTTTTATTTATGTGTTGGTTTTGAAAACAGATAAATAAATGGCATTGTCATTTACAATGCCAATAGCTTAATCTCTCACAAATGCAAGACCTATTGCATTTGCACACACAGAGAGCCACACACACACACACACACAGCCACCGAGCCCCCCACACAAACACACACACACACAAAGCCACACACACACAGAGCCACACCACACACACAGAGCCACACAATCACACACACAGAGCCACACAAACACACACACACACACACACAACTGCCTCACCCACCAAGCTTGGGAGACTGGTTCCGTGGCTCTGCCCCAGCTCTCGGCCCCACAGCGGCCGGGGCAGGCTCCCGGGCCCCCATGGTGTCTGTCACCTCCACACTCATGGGGCCCCCATGGCTTCTGTCACCTCCACACTGCATGGGCCCCTCATGGCGTCTGTCACCTCTACACTGCATGGGCCCCCGTGGCGTCCGTCACCTCCACTTTGCATGGGACCCCCATGGCGTCAGCAGCTTCCCAATGTTTTACCACACCCAGTCCACCCCAAGTACCATACGGAGATCCAAATTCCACTCTGCCCAATCCCATAAAAATAAGCGATGGGGTACGTACAATCGAACAGCAGCGCGCTACATGCCCGCCATCACCAGGGGGTGCCAGTTATCATCCAATCTGTATCTGCTATCGGCTGAGAATGTTGCTAGAGAGAACAACTGAGTGGGCTGTTAAGAAACGTTCAGGGGCGATGCAGGGCAAAAGGGACTAAGGGAGGCGTGGGGGGGAGACTCAAGTAATGTGGAGAAACGGGTCAGAAGAGAGAAAGATGGCGAACTAGAAAATGAGTGACAGAACAGGATGATATAGAGATAGGTAGAACGAGAAGGGTGAAGACGGGGGCGGGGTATTTGCACGTGGCAGTGAAAGAAGCTGGACAGTGGAGGGGTTCAGGGAGGGACGGGGTGATGGAGTGGATGAGGGAAAGATGAGCTGTGTACCACTGAGTTAGTGAACACAGACGTCTTGCGCTGTAGTGTCTGGAAAGCTGAGAATACAAGCACGATTTAAACAATGTATTGTATTTGTTTTTTCAGTCTCCATTTTTCAAAAGTCTGATTTTTTTCCCCCCCAGATATGCCAAAGCAAGGTCTGATTTACTTGACACTGCCCCACCCCCTCCCCAAAATAAATAAATAAGTTGCTTGTGAAAACCGGTGACAAGCTGCAGCATAAACAAAAATAAATCGGGGATTACCATGCGCAGAAGGAGAGACAGCGAACAGTTTCTGCAGACCATTAGCCCTCTTTGAAATGGTGCAGAAGGGCTGTTGATATATTTAAGCTCTTTGAAAGTGTTACCGTGCTTCTCGTGTCGGACCCTCTACCGCCCGTCCCTGGACTGGGCCTCTGCTCGTCTAATGTGTATGAAGCAACGTCAAACTCCCCTCCGCCAGCTTCAATTGTATGTTTTCACAGGACGGACACGCGAACTTGCATATAGAATATGTGAAATGGCGTACCTCCTGTGAGTCTGGGGGCGCCTTAGGCCCCCGCAGGTTTGAAGGGGGACTGTGGAGAGACTCTTTGGCACAGGAGCAGACCGGGAGACAGGAGGCACGCCGGGACTTGCAGCCAGGCTCTCAGGCTTGGCGCGCTGTGCGAGCGCCGGGGCTTTACTTGGATTAGCGGGGACTTCTGCTGAGTACATAAATTTGAAACGGGTCTGTTTTTCATCTCTGTCAATACAAGCTCCAATTTACCCGATTTTAGTTGCCGCTTGCCATGTCTGTTCGCCCCGTCCTTTTGTGATTGGGGAGCTTGTTTTTTTCTTTCTCCCCTCTTCTCCATTGGCTGGAATGTAAACAACGGGCGTCTTTTTGACTGTTGTTACATTTCAGCCAATGGAGTAGAATGAGAAAGAAACGAAAAAACACGCCCCTCAATCCGAAAAAGATGGAGCTTAGATGGAAAAAATCACTGAAACCTCTTCTCCAATGGCTGGCCGCCGTTTAGGAAGCCAGCCAATGGAGAAGAGGGGCGTGGTTCACCCTCACTACTAAGAAACATAAAATCTCGCCAGCGAGACTGCGCATATGCGCAGCCTATGCTAGCCGAGACCTAAAAAGGATTGTATCAATGGGAATGGAGACTTCCGGAGAGAACCACTTTTGTTTCTCTGTTAGGCTTAAATGTGCTTACGCTATCACATTAAACCTGGGATTTTGTCTTGCTTATCCTTGTTGGAAATTCAAGAGTTAAAGATCCTCAGAATTAAGAAGCACTTGCAAACAGATTCATCAAGAATAAATCTTTTCAACTTTTCAACTTCTGTGCTTTCATATATTTAAATATAATGCGCGCTGCATCTTTGTTAGAAAGTATCTAGTTCATCGCCCGCTCTCCCAGGATTACATTTCTTTAGCATCCTTTTCTTAATATTGTACGAATAGAATGGAATTGCTGGGTACAGCACTGGAGTTACGGTAATGGACTGTGGGATGCAATCCTCTTCTGAGCTTGATAGCTGTGGGCTGCAGTGGTGCCATGCAATATGATAGGGCCCCAGAGTCTCCCTTACCTCACAGATATTCATTGGCCGTGGGCCGAATGGGCCCTACTGATAGATCCGGGTCCCTCTTATGCTGCAAGCTCTTATGTCACACCCCTGGTGGATTGGGATAGCCCCTGGTGAGGTGAGTGGTGGGTCGCTTGTGATTCCCCGATGTAAATGATGGACTGCAATACACTGTGATCTAAGTAGTGGGGAGAAGAACTCTTCTCCTTGAGAGGTGTGGGTTGGCATACTTTCCAATCTGTTAGGTCAGTGGTTTGTGAGGATACTGAATTGTCTGGTGGTTTAAATTCGGGACAGAGCGGTAACCCAAATACTCTTCTCCTTTGAGTTACAGGCTTGTTGTGTTTTTATACCTGCGGTTCACCTCCTCATTTTTTGTGCGCCCTTTAGTTTAGCTCCTTATTTATTTTCTTTAGTATTCGTACATGTTCATAATGTTCTACTACAATGTAGGGCTTTATTATGCAGCTGTGTCGCATTTTGGCATTGTTTTTATTTTCAGTTTTTCTTTTATAGATGAATGGCCTTGAAAAGCATCTCATTTCTTATTAATGAAAACTATTATTTTTTCATAGTTCAGGCCGCAATTATTATTTTGTGTGTACTGCAACAAATGTTTTTTTTCCTCTCTCTGCATTTCTTATGGGTTTATGTGCATTTTTGGGTTGCAGCCATCGAGATCCAGCCCATTCATTCATTCACTTAACTTGTGATGATAACATTTGATGCAGTGCCTCTCACTGTGCATCTTATCTGTGGGAGCACAGTTATTAGAGTGAGGAGAGCCTGGAGAAGTGCAGAATATGATATGCCGAGTTCCTTAACTAGACACCAACTGCTCACTTTAGTAAGCATGTAGATGTGTCGGACTTAAGCAAGCAATTTTAATAAATGCTTTTACTGTCTTGGCAGAACGTTTGTTTGATAGGTTTATTATAATTTGTAACAGGTTAGAATGAGGTAGACGGTAATAGGCGCCTTCCTTGCGCACTGCTTAGTAATATTCCATGTTAAAGCAGCTGGTTTTATGGAAATAATTTTTATCTGTCATTTTCATATGTTAATTTCCTTTATAATGATTATAATTCAAAAACTGTAAAAAGCAAGTTACTTCTGCACCCAGAGCTGCTCTTCTACCACAAACTAAACTTTACCTTTGGAACTGTCTTTCAGAAACCGATCCTGTGACAGAGTAGGTAGGGCATGCCTAGCCTCCCACCTTACTCCATTTGCACCAAGGGTGCCTGGTTGGTGAGAGGGGTAAGACCGCATGCTAGGATACAAGAGGACCATCTCCTGCAATAGGTTGGGTTACTCTGATGTGAATAGTTGATGGGGTAGTGATACCTTGCTGTGAGCCCTGTGCGGGGCTACTATGGGAGCAGAAGGCTCAGGCTGAGCTTTTCTGTGGTCCTAGTGGTTTCCTGGAGTACTCTCGAGTTCAGTACTGACCTCGCATATATTTAATGTGAGTAACGGACTGCAATACTAGGTGCTTTGGGTTGTGTTACTGCCAGCTTTGTAATCAGTTTATTTGTGTGAGTACCGAGTTAGAATGCTGTCAGTTTGGATCAATGTTTCTGTAGTACTCTCAGCTCTGTGAATAGTGGTTTTGGCTGTGTTGTGTGATGTGAGCACTAGACTTTGGAGCTCTCAAGTCTGTGAGTGAGGGCTACAATACTATCTGCTCTAAAATTTTGGCTGGGGCATTCTCAGCTTCGCGGGCTGTGATAGTCTGTGATGTGAGTTGAAGCCTGTGGTTTTCTCTCATAATAACAGTGGACTCTGATGCTGTGTAACAGTACTGCTGACCTGTGATACTACTCTGCAATGATAATTGTGGGCTAGGTTGAACCGTGGTTACCTCCACCGCAATCCCTCTCAGGGGTCCTGAGAATGTGTTTGAATGCAGACCTTCTCTAGACTTGGGTGAAGGCCAAAGTAAGCGTGGCCCATCATGCCTCTGCTGGAGGATGGAGGTGGTCTGGCGTCAGGACGTGTCCAGCCCAAACAAAGAACCATTCATGGCTTTTAAACTCCATGCAACCAGAGGCAGGGGTGGTAGCCTGTGGTGCCCCAGCGCCTTTCAGGACTTCACAACATAGAATGTTGTGTGTCCATGATACAGTTTCCATGTGACTGTAGAACATGAATTTAGTTTGTGGCAGCGGCTCTCCCTACCTCTGACTGCAGATTAGAATTAAAGTATATGTCATGCAGCATTCTGGGATTATACAGCATGGGGGTGTAGCCTGTCCCGGATTGTGGGACACAAAGTAGTTAGTGCATGACTGGGTGGAATGAACTACAGACTGTCTATTTGTGGGACATGGTCTTCAGCCTCTGTGGGATTATGAAACCATGATCAGATCTAGTCTGGCGCTCAGACAGGAGGGTAGGCTCTCCATGTCTATACTGCTGTAGATGGGGCTAGTTGTGCTCCCTGGTGGAAGCCTGCGACCTATCAGACATTGCATGGATGAATCCAGAAATATGTGTAGATGGGACAGCCTGTCGAAAATGGTACAATGTGCATGAACTGCAATCTTTCTTCTTTTATAGGAGTTTCAACTATTCAGCTATGAGGGGGGAAATGTGTGCATCACTACTGGATATGGTTGTGGGTCTAGCGTGTTCAAGATCTTTTTATTGGATAGACAGCAGTGAGACATATTTCAGCCTGCACAAGCCTGCCTCCACGCAAGGGAGTGCAGCTGCCTGGTAGTTGCTCATCCAAGGGTGACCTATCATGGCTGTTGGCAGCAAGAGGAGGTTGCCTCTGTGGCAGTGACTGGAAAAGTGAGTTTTGGGTACAAGTACATGCAGTTTCCAAGGAGTGGGAGGAAGCAGCAAAGACGATTAACATTTAGCTTCAGTGCGTGGATATGTGGTCGAAGGATGGTGTTGTATATTTATCTTTCTTCTATTTCCTTTACTCCACCATAGTTCTTACCTGTGTCACCCATTCCAGAATGTACATGGCTCTGTCTCCTTTTAGTGTTCTAGCTGGTGACAGTTTGTGCCTGGCCAGCTTGTGTTGAGGTTACTTCATTCTGTTTTCCTGCAATAAACCTCTATTGCTGCACCTGTGGTCTCCAGCTATTTACTACAATTTTGGCGACGTTACCTGCTGGCCAGTATCACTGAAGACCTCATCTTGATGCCTGGTTTCAAGATTTTCAGCGGAAAGCAGTTTTTAACGGAGTTTCCTCAACAAGAAACGAATCTACGGCGTGCTTACCTCGTCAATGTCCTTTTGGTCCGCTTCGGTTCCCAGTGAAGACGCCCATCTGGGGTAATTATATTATTTGGCATTTGGACTGAAAAGCGGAGCGGAGCTCGAGCTCAACCAGCGCTGACGTCATCCATACAGCGGAGCGAGCGCAGCGCGTATCTGACCGGTGAGTGACAGCGGAGCGAGCGCAGCACGTGTCTGACCGGTGTGTGAGCCACGCTCGAGACACTGTTGTCTGTTGTCCTGGAGACGCACCAGCGCTGACGTCAGAGAGTCAGCGCGTGAGTCAGCGGAGGCGAGCGCAGCGCGTTTGCCTGGCGTTAGCAGAGAGACGCTCCTTGTGCGTTCCAAGCCTCGTTCGAGGGCACTTTCAGCCTCGTTTTCGGCGGCGGCCATCTTATCTTCAGGTGTTTGCCCTTCAAGCCTCATTTCAACTGCAATCCAAGCCTCGTTTTCAGCGGCGGCCATCTTTGCCTTCAAGTGTTTACATCCCAAGTCTCGACTTCGTCTGGCAGCCGTTTTTGGTGGTTTTAAAGCGGAATTTCCTCGTTTCGCCTTCAAACTTCTGCCTGGCCCTGTCGCAGTGCTATAGTATCGTTTTGGACACTTTGTAAATGGTAAGAGGTATGTTACTATAATCTCAAACTTTGTTCTGTTGTGCAAAACCTGTGGTTATATTGTTTTCACTCTACAATCAGCGAACATGGCACAACAATTTGTGGTAACTTTGCCTCCTCAGTTCTTACCTGAACCTGGTGTCCCTGAGATACCTTGGGAAGACTGGTACATCATGTTTGACAATTACCTGGAAGCACTTGATGGACAGGAATTTTCACCTAAAAGAAAAAAAGCTATCCTTTTGATCACTCTGGGCAAGGAAGGGCAGAGGGTTTTTAGATTTCTACCTATCACACTTGGAGCTAGCGGACATGACATTGATGAGTTTAAGGAAGCGGTTGATCGCTTGGAGATCAGATTTGCAAAGGAGGAGAATCTGATTATGAACCGCTATAAATTCTATACACAACGCCAAAAAGAGTCAGAAACCATAGATGATTTCGTGGCCAGACTCAGAGAGCTTTCTCTAAAGTGTAAGTTCGGTTCTATGAACGACGAGCTCATAAGAGATCAATTAGTCGTCCAGTGCTCAAGTAAGAAAATCCAAGAGAGGCTATGGGCAGCCAAGAACCCTACCTTGAAAGACGCAATTGATCTGGCCAAAGTAATTGAGGAGTCTAGTAAGTGCATGAAGGTCCTTGATTCGCACAAATCTACTCCACATCAAGAAGTTTCTGTGGTTACCGACAAAGGTGGCGTTGCGGGGTGTGAGCACTGTTCTGGAGACAATGTTGCTGTAGTAAAAAACAGACCCAGACCCATTGTCAAGAAAACCTCAGTAAGCAAAGTCTGCCACAGGTGTGGCAGTAGCAGTCACTCTTCCGACGCCAGGTTTTGCTTTGCCTCAAACAAAGAGTGTTTGAAGTGTGGGAAAGTTGGACATTTCTCCAAGATGTGCAAGGCCAAAGCTAGACAGAGAGTGAATATTGTTGATGACTACGCTGATGATTCAGGAGTTGAACCCGATAGGCTTCTGGTCATTGACGATGTTGATGTCATCTGTGATGATCCGAGACAGACCAGACCCAAAGCCATGTTCAAGATTGACTCCCACGAGGTGTTGTTGATGGTTGACACTGGTTCTCGACATACCATTATACCCAAGTCTACTTTCGATGCCTTTTGGGAAGGGGTGAATCTACACCGCAGTGATATTTCCCCTAAGGGTTTCAATGGCCAGAAAATTTAAATTCTTGGTTTCTTTGAATCTGAGATTGCATTTGAGAAAAGGTCTATTTTTGGGAAAATTTATGTTTCCATTGATGGTCCGCCCATTCTAGGGTGGGTACATCAATATGACCTCTACATCGTCATCAATCCTAGGGCAAAGAACCAAATAATGGTGGTTGATGATGACTCTATTGAGTTCATTTTGTCTGAATTTGGGTCTGTGTTCAGGGAGGAGTTGGGTGAACTTCGGGGGTATGCCCACCTTATTAAGTTGAAGAAGGGAAGTTTGCCTGTGCAACATCGTGTAAGGAGGATTCCCATCTCAATCCGTAGTGAGGTAAAACTCTTAATTGAAGAGATGCTCCAGTCTGGTGTAATTGAGCCTACAGAAGCATCGGCATGGGTTTCGCCCGTTGTGATTTCTAAAAAATCAGACGGAAAATTGAGATTCTGTGTGGACCTCAGGTCCCTAAACAAGTGTGTCGTTGCGGACACCTTTCCTTTACCCAACATTA
Organism: Lissotriton vulgaris; assembly: GCF_964263255.1. NCBI lineage: Eukaryota > Metazoa > Chordata > Amphibia > Caudata > Salamandridae > Lissotriton > Lissotriton vulgaris. The sequence goes on along the minus strand of NC_141693.1, from coordinate 1,177,822,062 downwards.
CGGAGATGGTTTCCACTCTTCAGGGGGCGAGATATTTCTCAAAACTCGACCTGAAGAGCGCCTACCATCAGGTTAAGCTCCATGAGTCCTCGAAGCATCTTACCGCCTTCATCACTCCAGAGGGGATCTTTCAATTTACTCGTCTTCCCTTTGGGTTGATTTCGGCGGCGAGTGTCTTCCAAAGGTTGGTCAGCGAAATCTTTAAGGGACTCAAAAATGTGGTATTCTTTCAAGATGACATCTTGGTCTTTGGAGAGTCTGTGGCTGATCACAACCTTGTTCTCAGGAACGTTCTACACAGAATCTGGGACACTGGCCTTACATTACGTAGGGAGAAGTGTTCTTTTCTTGTGGAGAACATTAAGTACTTGGGACATGAAATTTCAGTCAATGGCGTCAGACCCAAGAAGAATCTTCTTGATGCAATTCGCTTAGCCCCTTGCCCGTCTGACAAAGACCAGTTGCGGTCATTCATGGGCTTGATCGAATACTACTCCAAATTTGTGGAGAAATTCTCAGAGAAGACCTTGCCTCTGAGAACCTTGCTGAAGAAGGGTTGCAAGTTCTCTTGGGGTCCTGAAATGGAAGCTTGCTTCAATGAGATTAAGGAGGCTATCTGCAATGCTAAGGTTCTGGCACCCTTTGATACTGCCAAGTCCTCCACTTTGCTGGTGGATGCCAGTGCCTGTGGCCTCGGTGCAGTTTTGCTTCAGTCCCACAAGGATGGCGACAGGCCGGTTGCCTTTGCCTCACGTACCCTTTCAAAATGTGAACAGAACTATTCTGTTATCGAGAAAGAGGCTTTGGCTGCTGCGTGGGGTGCTCATCACTTTCGACCATACCTATGGGGCACCCGCTTCAACCTTAAGACTGACCATAAACCCCTCATCCGCATTCTTTCTCCCGGGGGTGGGGCATTTGGTTCTCCAAGGTTGGCAAGGTTGGCCTCTAAACTCCAGGAATACCACTTTGACATTTCTCACATCTCTGGGTGGAGGAACTTCCAGGCTGACTGTCTGTCTAGGTTGGCTGTTCCGTCTGGTTCTGATGTTGGTTTCAGTCTGGAGGGTTATGACGAGAATGTTGCCTGGATCGACGATGTTCTTCTACTTTCTGAGAGCTCGTTTTCTCGTTCTGAGTGGGTTGATGCCATGTCTAGGGATAGTGTGTTACAGGAAGTTATCCAGCTTATCAAGTTGGGTTCCCGCAGGGAGAGCTGTCTCCATGTCTCTGTCCGTCCTTTCCTTAAAGTCATTGATGATTTGTCTGTTTGCAATGACAACGTCATAATGCGTGGTGACAAATTTGTGCCTCCTGCTGACTTGAGACCAAAGCTCATCTCCTTAGCACATGAGGGTCACCTTGGCCAAACCCTGACGCAACAGCGTCTCAAGCTGAACTTCTGGTGGCCCGGTATGGACTCCATGGTCTCCTCATGGGTTGAGGACTGTTCTACCTGCAAGGTGGGTGAGAAGAGACTTAAGGTTTCTGTGGGGTCTGAGATGGGTGCGTTGCAGTTCCCCGAAATTCCGTGGCACACCATCTGCTTAGATTTTATAGGTCCCATTGCCGAACTACCTCTTTCTCAGAGATTTGCTGTTGTCATTGTCGACTGCCATTCTAAGTGGTTGTCTGTGGAGTTTCTCAAGGACATTACTACGGCTACTACCATTAATCATCTTAAGTCTCTGTTTTTTAGAGAAGGTTTCCCTAGTGTTCTTATAACTGACAATGGCACACAGTTGGTTTCGCATGAGATGCAAGCCTTTTTGTCTGATTGTGGTATTTCCCACCATAGGACCTCCCTCTACAACCCTCAGGGGAATGGCCTCTGTGAACGCCTTAATAGGTTGGTGAAAGGCACCGTTCAAATGGCCCTCTCCAGTGGTTCTTCTGTCCCTTCCCTTGTTAGTGAAATGGTTTATGCGTACTGTACCACCCTTCATGGTTCCCACTCCAGATCCCCTTTTGAGATGATGAGGGGTAGATCTCCCAGCACCAAACTCATTCCCTCTTGGCTCAAGGACTTGGTCTGTCAGTCCCTTTTAGGTGATGTCTCTAGAGTGGCCCCCAGGCTTTCTCGTAAGGGCCCTGTGGGTTCGCCTGGTAAGTGTGCTTCTAGTTGTAGTTCTGTAGGTCTGCCTTCTAAAGTTTCCTCTAGCAAACCTCTTGTAGGTGTTGGGTCATCTGCTAAAGTTGTTGCTGGTAAAATTGCGAAAGTTGACCTTGTCAAGGTAAAGTCTGGTCGTGTTTCTGGCGGCTTGTCCAAGTTCCTTGGTCCATTTCTTGTTAAGATGGTCTATCCTCACTATGTTGTCCTCTCCAATGGGGAAAAATGGAACTTAAGGAGGGTTGCTCTCTATCAGAAAGCTAGTGTTAGTCCCGTTGTTGGTCCTGGTCCTGCTCCCCTTCCTGCTCCTGTCCAAGATCTTCCCTCCTCAGGGTTCATGCTTGTTCCTTCTCAGGATTCGGGTCTTGTGGTTCCTGCTCCTGTTAATGTCTTGGCTAGGGGTGATGGTGGAGGGGATGCTCCTGATCCCGTTGTGTCTGTTCCCAATTCCATTGCTGATCCTGTTCCCAATTCCTTTGCTGATCCTAATTCCAACTCCATTGCTACTTCAAGTTCTTCTTTGCCTGCCACCAGACCTCAAAGGTGCCACAGACCTCCTGCTTATTTGAATGATTTCTGTTGCGATTAGTCCTTTTAGAGGGGTGACGTGTGTCCCTTTCAATGCTTATTAATTATATGATGTTTTTCAATGCTTATTATTCTATGATGTTTTCCATTTTGTCTTTACTTCAGAAATTCTTCTTTAGTCTTGTGTTAAGTTTCCTTTCCATGACATACTTACCTTTTCGTGTTAAATTTTTCACTTCTTTTTGTTTTATTCTACGAGAGGAGATTTGTTGTATATTTATCTTTCTTCTATTTCCTTTACTCCACCATAGTTCTTACCTGTGTCACCCATTCCAGAATGTACATGGCTCTGTCTCCTTCTAGTGTTCTAGCTGGTGACAGTTTGTGCCTGGCCAGCTTGTGTTGAGGTTACTTCATTCTGTTTTCCTGCAATAAACCTCTATTGCTGCACCTGTGGTCTCCAGCTATTTACTACAGATGGCCTGAAGGGAAAGGGCTGTGAGGAGATGGGAACACATTTAGAGAGATGAGAAATGAGTTATCCGTGGATGTGATATTTCTTTGCAGAGAGGTGAGATTAGTTCCGTCTGTAGGACTAAGAGGGAAGATTGCAAACTTGGCCCAAGAAGGGCATTTGGTGATGAACTGGACTAAAGCCCAGGTACATGAATGTTATTGGTGGCCAGTGATGGGTCATATAATTAAGCAAATTGTGAAAGGTGTATGCAGTGTGTGGATTGCGACCAGAGCAAGTTGGCAAGAGAAGCACTTTTGTCACCAGTGAGTGTGTCATGTAGACCTTGGAGCAAATTGGGTCTAGTTATTGCTGGACTATTCAACTTATTGCAGAATGTGTTAATACAGTCACTTATCTAATTGTGATTGATTTTCTCAAAGGTCAGTTTGCCAAAGGAGCATTCCCAAAGATAATTGTTACAGATAATGGAATGCAGTTTTTGTCTACTGAAATAAGAGAATTCCTCTGGGTTATGGGGGTGAATCATATGAGAACTACACTGTATCCTGAACAAGCAAGTGATTTGGCGAAAAGCATAAATTGATTAAGACTGATGCACAGCAAGCCATACAAAGTGCGGCTTCTCTTGGAGATTTACTCAGCGAGAAATTGTGGGCACACAGAACTACCCCCAATGTAGTCACCAATTTAACTCTGTTTCAGGTGCTCAAAGGCAAATCATTTAGGGACTAAAATGCATCGCAGATGGTTGAGTAGATGTAAAAAAAGGTGATTCATGTTTGACTGAGGAAACACAGAATACAATAATGGAGTACCAAAAAGAGTCTTAGGACAGGTTTGACCAGAACCATAGAGTAAAAAATGTGGAGTTGGAAGGTTGGAGACAAAGTGAGGATACAAAAAAAAATTTTTTTTGCAGAGGAAATGAGCAAGTTCTTTGGTCCTTTTGTGATATTGGAGGTTAAGTTCAATGTGGTGAAAATTCATTTTGGTGTACGGTGCAGTATGTCATGGTTGGTGAGATGTGACAAGCATTGGAATTTGGATGGTGGTGTTACTGAGGAGTTATGTGATTTGTTATGTGGTGAACCAGGTAATCTCAATTGTGTGTTTTTCCATGTGTTTGGAGCGGGATATGTTGTGTTTAGGTTTGTACACGCTATTGTTTCCTAGTTCCAGAATGGATTTTCATCTTTGTCATCTTAAATCTTCATGTTTTCTTCAGTGCGCTTTACAAGACACACATTTACATATTGGAACTGGTTGAAGTGCTCAGTTGGGAAGGAACCTGCATGGGAAGGGTCCGTTTTGTGTTGCTATTCTGTGAACCTAATAAACGTTCTACTAAAACTATGAGAAATGTCCAGGAGTGCTGTTATTCTCAAGAAAGCAGCACGTGGAACATAGCCGGTTGTTTCAAAAGCTGTTTATGGTTTAGTTACTCCAGTGCAATGTCTGGCCCAAGATGCCCTCCAGAATTGGAGAATGGGTTTCTCCAGGACTATTTCTTGTCCAAGGAGACTATAGCCCGAAGAGTTAAGAGCTGTAGTTTGGCAGCATTTGGAGCAGATTGAACCATGCCTAACTTCCCTCATAGCTGCACATGCAGACAATGACTCGCTGTTAAGAGGCCCACATGTTGACATACTCGGTTGAAGTCCCTATTTCACATGTTTATCCAAGCCTGGGTCTTCATTGAATATTGTTGCAGCTCTCAACTCGTCACCGATTTCAGTGTTGTGGATGTAGATTGAGCCATTGCAGTGTCTTAGTATCCTGGGTGTCGAGGACCACTTGATGTAGCAAACCCTGTCATCATCTCTGATTACTTTTTTAAATCTTAATTAGAGTAATGCTCTTTTGAAGAGTGACTTTTTGAGGGGTAACTGTGATGTGACGTGACTGCCACTGGATGTTACAGGATTTAGACCATCCTTTGAAGAGTGGTACCCCAATATCTACCTAGTGATTAGAACTGGACTATAAATACTGTTACTTTTCAAATGTGTCAAGTCGTGTTTGAATTCCTTTAATTATGAATCTTCATTTTTATTAAACATGAAGTTCTGAATTAGCACCCTGAAAAGCTATTTGTGTAAAACACGTCAGCTGAACGCCTTGGTTTTGTAAGCACATTGGCTGTATACATTCTTACTAGATTTTTAATAATTTAAATGCATTTTTTTATTAGGTTTATTGATTTTATACACAAAACAACTATACAGTAACTTTGTGTTGATTCTCTCCCCAATGTCCCCTATCCCTCCCCGCGACCGTTTTCCCAATTTTTAAGTGAGATTTTTAATAATCTGGAAGTTTTAAGAAACGTATTTTTTTCCTTTATCCTTTAAAATTTCCGAAGAATGCAAATATTAGATTGTACACATGCATACCCGTGTTTGTTCAGCGCGTCAAACAGATCTAAAGGTTGCTGGTGAGTTTAGAGCTGCTTTAAATGTGTGTCAACAAGTCTTTCTTCCTGGACCTTTCGAACCCCAGGCTTCCACGCTGTTGTTCTTATTCTGGAAGCTTCAGGTATTTTCCGGACTCTGCTGCCTCTGCTACGTTGTTTCTACCAGCCTGGACAAACCAGTGTGTTCTTTCTAAGGGTGACAGAATGTTTACTTATGTGTTTGCCAAGCAGTCAGTAATTCCATGCAAAGGATCAAAGCTGAGTCTGAGGATGGTATTGGGCAGAGAAGACATAGACCTTTCCTCTCCGCCATACTTTTTTTTTTTATAAGTGAGAGGTTGCCAATCAAAATGTACTTGTTGGCTGTGCCACTTTATCTTTGAGGGTATTTTTTTCTTTGGGTCCATCCTGACCGAGTAACATTAATTAAGTTTTGTGTGCCAGAATCCTAGTCTGAACACGAAGTACTATATTAATCTTTGCTCTTAGTGTAACCTGTGGCTTCCTCCCAGACCATTTTCGGATAAAGTCAAAAGGTACATGGTATAGCTTATACGCGTCCATAAATAGCATGAAACCAAGCTATACCTGGCTGATGAGCCCCAACTAGGGCGAAACCATACCTAGGTTACTTGTATTACAAATCAGGGAGGACCATGCCTGGCAGTTCAAGCTGGACTGTTCCCATTAGAGCGGGGTCAGGACTGATTTGGATATGGCTGGGTTCGAACTGAGGTGCATGGTGTGCAAAATAATAATGGACTGGGATGCGGTCCGAGTAATTATCAGTAGCTGAGAATAATTCAAACATTCCATCCATCACTTTATCATTTTTTTTTATGTACAGTAAAGCCGTAGTTGTTGCTTATTTATCTTTTTTTACTCTCGAAGTTTTATATAGCGCAAAATCAGACATTGGAGCGCTTTACGTGAGCATCCTTTGCGTTGCAAGGGGACACATTCATTTTTGTTAGGCACGGGGAGATTAAGTGATTTGCCCAAAATAGTTGAGCGTTGTTGCAAGACTCGAACCCGTTTCCACAAATTTGAAGTCCACCACCCTAACTGTTAGGCTACATCCTCTCCCCAAGCATTGGCAAAGCCAATAGTCCTTGATTGTTATATGTGTAATGTTACTTGCTGTATTATATATCTGGATGCAATGACAGAAGCAGCAAAATATCAATCAGGCAGCACACTATGCTAAGCACAGATTTTTAGCTTAAATTTGTTTAAGCCACGCCCTTAATTACATCGGTCACGCCCCTTTGAGAGACTCCCCAGTTTTTTCATCCGACTTGAAACCCTGCACCAAGAATCTTTACTGAAGAGTTGAATATTTGTATAGTGTGTTCCGCTTTTATAAAGATATCCTTTTCAGCTCAGCAAGTTCCCCCTCTCTTTTATGACGCATATGAAGGTACATTGTCTTTGATATCCAGTAAGCCACTTATCGATTTATTTTCCCAGTACAGGCGTAGGAGCACACACTTCTTGGGCACAAGCAAAGGGTGACATGAGCAAACGTGTAGATCTAGCAGGGGCGGCCGGTGACATTTGAAAGCAGTGGGGCGTAAAAGTTGGGCATGACTTTTAAGCCGCAAGCAAAGAGAGCAAGCGAAGCTAACAAAAGTGGGTACTGGTTGGATCCTCCTCCCAAGAGAAAATTGGAAAAAGATAGGCAAATGGTGAATTTTAAAGCAAAGGTATTATGCTATTAAGTGGCTGAAGATTTGCTTTCAATGTAGGAATTGCTCCCTGCCAAGTAATAAAACCTTCCTACTGAACAAAAGCCACAGTTTACATTATCTATATCGATTCAATGGCAAAACATACTGCTGGCACGGAAAAGCTATTAACCCCTTCCATGCTGGTGACGAACCCCAGCCGTCATGCACTACGGTGCTCGTGTGCTGATGATGGCTGGGGTTCGTCACGGCCCGCCCCTGTTCGTCCGGCGGCCGCACACGGGGAAACTCGCGGACGCACGGAAGGGGTTAATTCAACAGTATGACGTAGGGCTCACACCCACTTTAAATACTTATGTGACCATAGGCGCTTCAGTGCGGGGATTGAGGGACGGCAACTGATGCGCATCACACGCTCATTGTTGCTGACATTATCTAAGACCTGCAAGACAGTTGGCACTGCTTGACAAACACAGTGGCAGCATTAATGGCCGACAGCAAAGTTAAGGAATAACCCCAATGACCTCTGTGGTTTTTAAGGCCCGCTGCTCGTGAATCTGGGTTAGAACTGCCAGGAACCTTAAGTGAATGAGTCATTTAGAGGCACATAAGATAGCAAACAGAGCAGAAGACAGCCCTTGCAGGGCTCCAGAGAAAGCTTGCTATGTCTGGTTTAACCCCTTCCATGCTGGTGACGAACCCCAGCCGTCACGCTCCACGGTGCTCGTGCGCTGATGACGGCTGGGGTTCGTCACGGCCCCGCCCTGTTCGTTCGGCGGCCGCACACGGGGGGAATCTTGGCCGCACGGAAGGGGTTAATAAGATCCACTATTGTTCCCTCACACGGTGAATGGTGATCTGAAATACTTCGAGGAGCATCCTGTTAATGGGTCATTATTGGAGCGAGTGACCAGGCAAAAGGCTTTTGCAAGTATTTGGGGCACTTCCTTCACCTTGCCTGTAATGCGATGTCGCGCGGGGGGGGGATTAAATATATAATAAAACTTACATCACCGCCGGCCCGAGTCTGCACCTCCTCTTCTCCTCAACCCCTTGGTGCCTTCACGTCGTCAAATGGCACTGGCAGCCTCTTGCAGCCAATCCTGGCGCTGCAGGGGCACAGGTTACTCTACGCCCACAGCACGCCCATTAGGAGACCGAAGGGCTCCTAATGGCATGCGCAAAAAAGCACAAACACAAGTGTGCATGCGTGGGCACGGGTAAAAAATGTACCCTCTGTCCCCACGCATGCGCACTTGTGTTGCTGCCTGCCTGGTGACAATCATGTCAATCAACATGACTCCTCCCGACGTCATGCTGACTGGCATGCATTGTCAGTTCTCCGTCGGTGTCTCCTGCGGGCGGCTGCGGGCGGGGGGGCTACGCCCCTATAGACGCACCGCCTCTGAGATCTAGGTATAAGTGCGCGTTTCACATCTTTATGTTGTGATGCACATGGCATCTGGAGACTCTGCCCAGCACAGTTGCCTTCCAGGCGCTCCTGAAAGCGCCGTGTCCTGAGAATAACACTGAAGTGTTTGGGTAATATTGCTGGGCGTCTCAAGGCCTGCTGGGTTACGCCGGTGTCTGCTTACACAAGCCCCCCCAAACTCTGCCTTCAATTGGCTTCTTGGCAAGTGGGGGCAGCATGTATTTGTTTGGGGTTTTGAGGGTGGGGGGGTCTTAAGAAGGAAGGCGCCCTTAATTCACTTTTAATAAAAGATCAACAGGCCTCATTGTGCTGACGCTCAGATGAATACCTGGTCTGGTGAAAAGGACGTGGTCTCCACATTCCTCCGCCGCTTGTGTTGGGAAAGAGCTTTCATTAATTCCCTCTTCTCTTCGTGTGTTTAGAAAGCTCGCCCTTAATTCTCCTCCCTTTCCTCCTGCTGCCCGTTTCCCCCTCTCTCTTTGTTCTCCCCCCATCTCCTCCACCCCGCGCTTTCCATGCGTGTTCGGTTTTCAATTTAAGTTAAACTGTAAAAATAAACGCTCCTGCTTTCCGTCGGCTCGATCTCACTCCATATCCCTGCGAATATTGTTTTTCGGAATATTTTGGCCTCCGCGGGCAGGGCAAGAGTTCAGTGGGGGCTGAGCTCTAATTATTCCACATCTCAGCCTGCTGCATGTCCTCGCGTTCAGTTTCTTTGTGGGACAACAACGTGTAAATGTCAATTTCTATGAACTTTAGATCTAGTGGCGCAGCCACGAAAGAGTGCCAGGATGTTGGCAGAAGTAGGGACCAGGAGGAGCAAAAGTGACAAGCCTGTGCCAAATCTCTGTAGCTGCCAGGCAAAGTGCTGTCATTGCAGTGTATAGCATTGCAGCGTGGTGATTTGCTTTACATAATGAATGCCCTGTAATGTTGGAGCAACAGGTGCCTGTTACACACAAAACTCCAGAAAAAAGGTGGAAGTTACTTGAACGTGCGCTTGACAGTGGCTGTCTTCCTGAGGGAGACCAATAAGCAATGGAGAGGTTTATATAGAGGTTTATATCCTTGATCGCCATCATTGAAGACCTTCCAGTATGAGACCTTTAATTCATTAGAGGCACACTATCACACAGATATAGACACACCAACAAGCAGTATTAAACCACCTCTGACTTGTATCACATAAGTCATCAGATCATACATCTCAACACTGCACACATGCCACCATCTACCAGATGTGAGTGATGTAATATGTGACGTCATCAGCAGTGCATTGTGGGCGCACGAGTTATAGTTAGCTGAACTAACTATAAGGGGGGAATTTCAATGGTTTTGTATGAGTGAAATGTCCAGCTAACTATAACATGTGTGAAACCTATGTTTTTTTTCAGTGAATTTCAAAGGTTTTTTAAATGCTAATTCCGAACTATAACGTGGCTGAAACCTATTGTTTTTTTAGTGAATTTCAAAGGTTTTGTAAATGATAGTTTTTAAATGTATTAATTGGTATATTTTTTTTATACTAATTTACTACATTGTTCTAAAGTATTTATTTTTAGATCTTTTATTTTTTAAATTACTTTACATATTTTTAATATAAATTGGAAAAAAATGTTTTTAAAAATATTGAAATTCTAATACTTATTTTTTTTATTTAATATTTTTTTAATTTATAGATATTTTATATAGCAGGCAATGATATCCTATGGAAGGAAATTCAAGTTACTGTAACTACGATTAGAATTACTTTTCAGGATCAGTAGTGGGCTGAAAGATGCAGCACTGAGGTCTCTCCTGATAACAGGTGAGTAAATCGGAATTCGTAGTTAGGCTGATTTTAGAGGAATTTTTTTAAGTTCCAAAACTCCACACTTAGAAAAATTTCCAAGTGAAACCAGTCAATGTTAACCTATGGAAGGAAATTCAAGTTACTGTAAGTCTGGTTAGATTTACTTTTCAGGATCAGTAGAGCGCTCAAAGATGCAGCACTGACGTTGCTTGTGATAACAGGTGAGCAAATCGGAATTCGTAGTTCGGCTGATTTTACAGGAATATTTTGCTCAATAGTGAAGGAAGAGGGCGGGCCTGAGGTAACATGTGTGCAAACATGCCCTGTGGTGGGTTTTAGATCCTGTGGTCCCCTGTGAGCCAACTAGCCCACCAGGTACCTCCAGTATGCGCCAGGCAGCTGTGTTGCACGCCCCCTTTTTACAACACTGCAACACAGCTCAATGGCGCTTACTGGAGATACCTGTTGGACTAGTTGCCCCCTAGGGGACCTCTGGATTGAAGAGGAATTAATTCCCAAACTTAAAACGCGCCACAGGGCATGTTTGCACTCACATCACCTAAAGCCCTGCCCCCTACCTTCACCACTGTGCAAACGCGCCCTGTAGCGTGTTCTAAGTTGGGGGATTAAGGCCCCTTTGCCAACTGGGGGTCCCTGGGGGCCGTCTAGCCCACCAGGAACCTCCAGTATGCGCCAGGGGGCTGCGTTGCAGAGAGGTGTAAAAAGGGGCGTGGCCTCATTACACCTCTCTGCAACGTAGCCCCCTGGCGCGTTTGCAGAGGGGGAACTAATTCCCCTTGCATACTGGAGGTCCCTGCGGGCCAACTAGCTCACCAGGAACCTCCAGTATGCGCCAGGGGGCTGCCATGCAGAGAGGTGTAATGAGGCTATGCCCCTTTTTACACCTCTCTGCAATGCAGCCCCCTGGCGCATTTGCAGAGGGGGAACTAATTCCCCTTGCATACTGGAGGTCCCTGGGGGCCAACTAGCCCACCAGGCACCTCCAATATGTGCTCGGGAAGGTACAGAGTACGGTACTTCGTGCCCCGCGATTTCAAAAAAATATATATGTTTTGGGCCTTGGGGGTTCTTGTGGGACCCCCTAAGCAGGCCTAGGGGAGCTGGGTGTTTCTACCCTGCCCCCTTTGCGTGTTTTGCACGTTTGTTTCACTGCTTTCTTGTGCCTTGGTCCTACCGAGCGCACAAGATGGCTACCAACACTTCCTGGTTTGTTGACAGACAGATGACAGCCAATGACCATGCAGCTCGTGCTCGGGAAGGTACAGAGTACTGTACTTCCTCTCTAGATATCACTATGATTTTACTTTTGATTTTCTCAGGAACTACTGAACGGATTTACACCATTTAACAAAAAGCACAATCTGCGAACCGAACTCTGCCTTATTGCCAAATTTGGTGTAATTCCGTTCAGTCGTTCGGGCTGTAGCCCTGGCTAAAGGTCCTATTGAAAATTGCATGGGGAAAACACATTTTGTGACCCCCTTTTTTCTCGGCCCCCACTTGAGGAATCACCCCCAAACTTTCAGGGAAGGAGCGAAGCAGGACATTTTCTTGGAGAATTTCGCGAAGATTCGTCCACCAGCGCAAAAGTTATTCCAAATAGAATGTTGTGGATTTCCTATGGAAACTAGGTCCTAACTAGAACTACCTACTGGCGACCGCCAGTAGGTAAATAATATATATATATATATATATATATATATATATTTTCACCTCATTTCTTCAAAAAATTGAATCAGCACTCCTGTGGATCTTTCACTGTGATTTATTGAACTGTGAGCGACACAAACATCCAAGCATTTCGGCTGTTGGACGCAGCCTTGTTCACGATGGTGAACATCGAACATCTTTAAATTTTAATATGCTTTTACATTTCTACAAACATAGAAAGGGAACAGCTTCTGTCAATTGCACATATTGCTGAGCAAACAATGGCGCCATCTTGGATCATAACTTTAATAGGTCATTTTACAGCTTCACGTTTTCTAAAAAAGACCGTATATCAATTTTGTTAAAAATATATATAAAAGCTTCAATGTTTCTTTGTATTCCTCTATTCAATACATTGTAATCAATGTTTTTAAGGCAAGTGCCTAATAATTCCTGCCTGCCAATTGTTTTAAACTTCTTCTTTTCCGGAAAAAAGTTATTTATAGCATTTTCAAAGTGTGCAAAATTTTTGCTAAAGTGCACTTATTGTTCTAACGTGATTTGTGCTAGTATAAAGTGCTTACGTTTTCTTAAAATGCAATCAGTATCATCTTGAAACATTTACTCAAAAGGTCAATTTGTGCTTTTTATAATTTCCAACAAAAACCCTTATATCAATTTAGTTAAAAATATATAAAAAAGTTTAAATGTTCCTTTGTATTTCTCTATCCAATACTTTACAATCATGTTTCAAGGCAAGTGCCTCACAATTCATGGCTGCCAATTGTTATAAGCTTCTTTTTTAGGGAAAAAAGGAGGTTAAAGCTTGCTAAAGTGCTATAGTGATTATAAAGTGATTTGTGCTAATTTAAAGTGCTTAAGTTTCATTAAAGTGCAACCAATACCCTAGATTATAGCCTTTTGCTTCTGCCTGTACTGGTCGGATCTCCTTTAAGTAACGGTTTAGTTAATGAGGCTTCTTAATAGTTACTCTGCCTTTATGGTCCCTACATCTAATTCGTTTCTCTTAAGTTACCCAGCGCAAGGCAAAAATTAGCTAAAATCTCTATCAAAAGTTAATAGTATGTTTTCCCTAATAAATATAAAGTGCTTTTACTGTGCTCTTTGCTGTCCTAATTCTTATATTTTTCATGCTCTACAAACAACTGCGCTTCTTGTGGTGCAAGGATTACTAAAGACCATTAATAATTCCTCATCCACATTAAAACATTAGTTTCTTTGATATCTAACTCAAGGATGAAGTATGTTTCAAGAGGCCATTGGTGACTGGGATTTCTAGCGTTTCACTATAAATGTATGTGTGTGTGTGTGTGTGTGTGTGTGTGTGTGTGTGTGTGTATATATATATATGTGTGTATATATATATATATATATATATATATATATATATATATATATATATATATGTGTATATATATCTCCACCTCAAATTTCCGGTTTGCTAGCAAAGGTTTTAAGCACATGATTAGCACCATGCTAAACAAGCATTTGCAATGCAATAGGTCTCGCATTAGGAAAGTGTGAGCTATTGGTATTGTAAATGACACATTTTTTTAATGTGTGTTGGCTTTTAAAATATATAAATTAATAGCATCGTTATTCACAAAGCCAATAGTTTACACTTTCCTAATGCGAGTCCTATTGGCTTTGGCAATGCTTGTTGGTAGCAAGCAAGGACAGTGCTGTTGTGGTGCTGACTCATGATGTGGTTGGGCTGAGTGATGTGGTGGTGTATTATAGTGATGTGGTAGTGTATTAGAGTGATGTGCTGGTGTCCCAGAGTGATGTGGTGGTGTGCCCGAGTAATTTGGTGGTTTCCCCGAGTGATGTGGTGGTGTGCCCGAGTGATTTGGTGGTGTCCCGAGTGATTTGGTGGTGTCCCCGAGTGATGTGGTGGTGTTTTGGAGGGTGGAGTTGGAGGGCGGAGTTGGAGTTGGAGGGTGGATTTATATAGTGTTTACTACTCTTGATCGATCTATTGAATTCATTTACACCGAGTAGCACGCTACTCTGGAACCCGGGTCTACTGCTTAATCTAGTTGTTAATAATTATTGCTTGCTATTTGGGGTTAGTTATGTGCTCCCAAGAAAATCATTCTATACATTTGCTCCAGTTTCATTGTGGTAGATTAGCTTAAAAGCACACACTCTGGCATCCACACAATTTCCCCCCGAGGCCCCAGCTCAGGTGTGTTTTGCCCTCATACTCAACCCTCTAAAAGGGCCCCAGGTGGTCAATGGAGCTGGAATGGCATCAGATACTGGAAACAATTGACACCCTCTAAAAAAAAAACAATAATGTCTCGAAAACAAATAAAGTTTGTTGATGCTTTGAATTCACTTTTGAGCAAGTTCTAGAGTTTTTTTTATCACCTGTAGCCTGAGAGATATAGCAGGGCTCGGTCTCTAGAGCTTGTTTGGGGCTAGGGGTGCGGGACGTGGTGTATGGGGGCCTTACCCCACCCAGGTCTGTCAATTGTTTAACATATTCATGCCGTCCCAATGCAATGACTTCGGGCCTCATTGAAGGCTTGGGAATCAAAGGGCTCGCGAGGGCAGCATCACCTCCTCAAAGGAATCCTTTTATATGGAAATTGGGTCAGTGGGCAGATGGAAAACAGCAAGAGAGAGTGCCAAAAGGAGCTGGGGGGCAGGGGCTTATTGGGAGGGGCGCTGGCCACACCGGAGTGGCTGGGAGACTGGCCGGAATGGGTCTGAGCCGTGGGGGGCATGCATTGGTGCCGTGTAATTAGCGCCTTCTCTGCTGCGAGGCTCTGGAGCACTATTAGAGGCGTTCGTAATTGAGTCTGGGCGATCTAGGCAAAGAGAGAGATAGAGAGAGAGGGGAGCTGAGGTTAAAGAGAGAGAGGAAAAGAAGGACAGAGAGCGAAAGGGGAGAGAGAAAAAGAGAGGGAATGAGAGTAAGAAAAGGAAAAAGCCGAGGATATTGAAAAGAGAATGCGGGGAGAAAGAGGGGGAGAGGAAGGATGATAGAAAAAGAGAGAATGCAGGATTGACAGGGGGTTTGTGGTACAGTCAGGAGTTCAAAGTAAAGATTTTAAAAGGAATACATACACATGCACGAGGCACGAATGCTGGGGAGCAGGGGATCATATGAATTAATCTAAATGGCTATAGAGAAGAGGGAGAAAGCAAGAAGGAATAAAAGTGGATTAAAAGGGTTGCTATTTCAATTAGCATGCAATGCAATAATAGAGGAAAAGGTGTAACAAAAAGAAGGTAAAAGAAAAAGACAATAAGCATACAAATAAAGTAGACAAATTAATGCAAAATGATTAGGAATTAAAAGTGGACAAAAGAGGGAATTAATGAGATGATGAAGGGGGAGAGCGAATAAAGGTGGAATGCAAGCATCCTATGAAATGAGATTCTGATAAAAGAGGACTGTGGGAATGAATTAACTGTTGGATAAAAGATAGAACTAAAAAAAACAGTCATGTGTTTTCTCTTGTACTTGTAAAATGTGCGCACTCTCTGACATTAGCTCTCTGTGACAAGGATCATTTTCTACCTCTGCACAAACCGGAAAGAGTGACTCAGAATCCCCCATTTTGAAGCTGACAAAGGAGCCTGTATGATCGTAGACGGCAATCAACGGACATCAAACCAAGTTGCAGTGAATTGCTTTTGAAGGACAGGCAGCGCTGGGAGGAGGGCTGATTCTCCGGAGCGCGTGAAGTGGCAGAGGGGGGGCGGGTAGAGCATTCCTTTGAAGTCTGAAGCTCTCTGTATTGCTGTGGCGGGTCTGATGCGATGATGCGAGGCGGCTGGGGGGGAGCAAATGGCAAGCGCGTGCACGGGAACATGCACTGTGAGTAATCCGCCTGCCAAAGCCCTTGGTCAAGAGTTTGTTTCAACTGCTATAAACTCGCCTATTAATCCCTGCGGGATATAATAGGCAAGCCCTAAAAAGCAACAAAGCAGTTTGCCATTTTTTTTCAGCAAAGTCTTCAAGCATAGGACTACCCAGTGCTGTCCATGCTGAGCTGAAAAAAGACATAAGTATTTTACCCTTCTAAGGAGATTACAGCTTGGAATTAGTAAAATACTATCCAAGACCACCTGGAATTATTAAAAGCTACTCCTGACACACTTTTCGCTCTCATTAGAGCGCGTCAGAGAAGTATAGTTCTGTCTGTACACAATGGACACCCAGTATAGGTCAAAAACAAAGTCTCATGAGCATAGAGTGCTGCTTAAATTACACACAACAAGTCTAGGAACTGTGGTTAGTTCCCAAATTTAGATGGGGAGCTGTTCTTTTTGTGCCATCTACAATGCCAGCAACACTCTAAATCTGCTATCCTCAAATGTCTGTTTTTCTAAAAGAGTTTTTAGCCATAGGATTGGCACGGTGTTATCTACGCCGAACTAAAAAACCAACAAAGCCTTTTGCCATTTCTGCAGCAAAGTCTTTAAGCTTAGGATTAGCCAGTGCTATCCACTGTCGCCGCTGTGTAGTTCTAATTGGATCAGAAATTCCCTAGGAAGAGTGTTTTTTGTTTCATTAATAACTTTGGTGCCATTTAAAAAAAAAAATTCTCGAAGGTTTCCCAAAAGATTCAACCACAGTATCTTCCTGGAAAGGTTTGTGCCGTTCTGTCAGGGTGGGGCCAAGAAAATGGGAGGTCCCAGAACTCTGATTTCCCATGCTAATTCCCACAGGAAGTTTTGGGAACTAAAACAGATAAAAACAACTGAACAAAATATGACAAAAGTTAGAATTTTACTCAGAAAGCATGCTTCTCGTTTATTGGTGTGAATCCATTCAGCCTCTTGTGAGAAATTTACGTTTAAAGAGATGCTTGAGATCGTCTTGAAGGAGTTAAAAAGTTAGGTATACCTTGATTGTTGGTGTCCAGATATGCTCTGATTGGCCATTTTAAGGGGAACTAGTCAATCCTGAGTGGCTGGCCACAACCTGAACAGTATATTGTGGCAGCCATTACAGGACTCGGGGACTTGGCCCCCGCGTTCTTAAAATAAATTAAAACAATGTAAGTGGGCAAAGTGAGCTCACCCTTGCCTCGAGGGACTCCCCTTGATTGACTTGCCACAACTTTGACATCAAGTTGTGGTAGCCATTACAGTACCCGGGAACATGGTCCCCATTTAAATGCATTTAAGTGAATGCCATGTTTTGAGGGTCACAAAAAGAAGCGCATATACATGAGGATGACAGATGTAATCACAAAAGAAATCCTTTTTTGGTGGTATCATACTCATTTTAGGCATTGTGGTGTGTTCTAATGTGATTTTACTCTGTGAAAAATGCTGACCCTCTGCAGTGATTTGTTGAACCATTTTGAAAGAAACCCGTTTCTCTCATGATTTTCTCAGAGGTTATGAAAGATGCTCCTGTAGCTAACATGAGAGCACATTTTGTACTAGTTCATAATGTCTTCCACAGCCATGTGAGGAAAAAGTCTACTAATCTGAGTAGACCTGTACATCCATCAGCCACCTGTTTCCCCAGTGTTCTACTGCAGCTTCCAACAGTGTTCTAACGAGCAACTGGAGCACTAATATTCTGCATTGATGACAAAACTCTGGCTTACCTGAGGCCAGTTTGATGGAATGAAGGCTGTGAAACGTAAAGAATTTCCTTTAGAAATAAACAAAATGAGGTGGTTTGTTTTTTCATAGCACTGAGTTACCAGAATTAGAATCTAGTGTAAAAGATAGAGGCTCTCTATGAGAGCCATACATAACATGTTTTGTTTATGACACAAGTGTGTTGAAATACATTGACATAGACATCTATATTATGGCTGCTAAATGTAACACAGTGCATATAACTAGGTTTGCATTGAACACAAAAAGCTCTGCTGCACCACAATCGGGAGTGAGCCAATGTCTGGATGGTCTTTTGGTTAGGACATCTGCTATGGAACAAGGAGACCGACGTTTTAATCTTGGCTTCCTCCCTCTGTGTGATTCTGGGCACTTGAGCTCTTTGCTACCTACACTCTAGATTTTTTGCATAATCATAGGAAAAAGGAAAGTGAAATCACACAGTGACGTCACATGATGAGATATGACACGATATTTGTTCGAGAAGGCAGGGAATTGTACCTCTTTTTAAGCAATCTTTATTGAAATAGTAGCTCTCAAGAATCTTGATGATCAGAGATTGAAACAGACACAAACACCTTACTTCTACCACTATCCAAATCAAATTGCATTTTTACTTTTCAAAGTTTTGAGACCGAATTAGTTAAATCACAGCAGTTACAAAGCAGTCGGCAGGTGTTGCAAATAGCAGCTTAGGGGATGCCAATAGTTATTCCTAAATATACGTTATATATTGTGGGGATGGTGTTGAATTTTTTCAAATTTGCTACATTTCAAATCTTTTGAGCTCTCAGCTATATTGGTATTGCTTGATGTGTTAGATCTCTGTAGGTCTGTTCAGGATTCTAGAGCTAAAGATTGTGGTTTGTAGCCACATTTGTACTTCTATCAAATACTGCTGTCTCCTTATCCCAACACCACCCCTATTTGTAACACGTGTCAGTATTCCAGCTTTTCTTTGCTTTTAGCAGTTCTGAATCATTGGTACCTCCATACCCCAGAGTGTAGGGTCCATTGTGTGTCCTCTCCGATGCTAGCTGAGTTGTTTATAAAATGCTAAAAACGTTCTTTGTTGTCCCAAGTAGAAAGAGTGTACACATAGAGATAGAAGAGTTTGATTATCTTGTAGAAGCTGAAATCTTTACCTACGGTTTTTGCCATCTAGGATCTGATCTAGTTTCACTTACTTTCCTTACTCCTTGTTCTTGGAAGTCTGGCTGGTGGTGACAAGGGTTAGCCTTGAAATACTAAGTGCCACCTTTCTCTGCAGCCTATTTAGTTGGACTGTCCCAGATGTATCTTCTTGATTTGGCAGCCAGTACCTAGGTGAACTGGATGTCAACTAGCTTTTACAATCTCTGTGTACAGCCATTTGGCATGTTCTGAGAGACTGGGCTGGATAACTATTATGCCACACAAATTGAAAGTTGAGATCTATGTTGATAGGTCATGCCATATTATCATAGTGTGGCTCACTATGCATGTTTTTGTGGTGGAATATGTTGAACCGTAGTGGCAGGATGAGGAGCTGTTGGGTTAGTCTCTACTGGTGTGTCCTAGCAGGAGTTAATTGGATGTCAAGGTTCCCTGGGGGGCAATTTTACTGTGTCCGTGTTTGGATGGCTCATCGCCTCCTGTTTTTTTTTCTTTACTGATTGTCATTGCTTATTTTGCAGTGACAGGATCTGGATTTTCTTTGCTGCTGGAATATAAACATCCAATGAAGTCGACCTCTATCACGCAATTGTGAGGGTCCTTACGAGATTAGGATATACAATGAAGGTCATAGGTGAATACATGAGGAGGGTCAAATACTACTACTGTCCTGTAGTATTCGGGAACTTAACAGTTTTCCAAAAAGATACATGGCAGTTCCATCATTGAGGCCCCAGTAGGTCCAATTGGTATTCCTACCAGATAGGATGTGTGCCAGCACATTTAGGTGTCTAAGGGGCCATTGGTTCTGATCATCGTACTTTGTATACAATACTGGCAATATGGGTGGTCCCTGATGACCCTTTAAGGATCCCAATAGTACAAATCTTTCTCTTGAATGTGTATGCACCAAATGTGGTTTATGTTACTTAAAAAAAATTGTTATGGCGGTTGCAGATGCAGACTCTATACTTTGATGTCCCCTTGATCTGAAATGCATTTTGAAGGAGTGTGGCAGGTTTCTCTACTCCCCGCTTACCTCAGCTTTATGCAAAGTCTAGAATTGCTACAATGCTACAAGTTTATGTTTGTTTTTATGTTTTATATGCTTTTAAAGCGCTCGAATGCCGAGGCGTCTTGGCGCTGTGATGTGTGGAATGGATGGCTAAAGGAGATGAGATCTTATATGGCTGTAAACAGCCAAGTCTTTAGGCTGCTTCTGAAAAGCTGAAGACTGGGTTGGCTCTTCAGAAGGAGCGGCATCTTGTTCCAGAGTTTGGATGCATAGTGCGTGATTGCTCTGCCACCCCATCTCGCCCGTCTTACCTTTGTAGTATTGATGACGCCCTGATTGGCTGATCTGAGGTGGCGGGCGGGGGTGTATAGTGTAAAAAGAGCTTGGAGATCCTCGGCACCGCCACCATAAATTGCTTTATGTACTGCAGTTAAAGCGTTGAACTCGATACGCTGTTTGATAGGCAACTAGTGTAAAGTTTTTATGCCGGCCGAAATTGGCTGATCTCCAGGAATACACAATAAGAGTCTTGCTGCCGCATTTTGCAACGTCTGCAGTTTTTGCAGCTGGTACTTGTCAATTCCCAGGAACAGGGCATTGCAGTAGTCCAATTTAGAGAGCGACCATCACAGTCTTTTGAAGGTCTTTTGGAATATACGGGAATATTTTCCTCAACATTTTTGAAAGTTAGCTGCACGATGAGGTCAGACTATTTATCTGTGGGTCAAAGTTCAGTTTGGTATAAAAAATGATACCCAAATTTCTGACTTTTTCTACTCTCTCTAAGTGATGAGAGAGTGAATTTGGTTGATGTTTACCTTCAGCAGCACCCTCATGAAAGTGCTTTTTCCACATAGCTTCCATAGCCGAATTCACTATGTTTTTGTTACCCTAACCTATATGATCTATGTGCCGGGGCTGCCTACTTGAGTAGATAATTAACCAATTTCTTTAACTTGATGTAAGCCTTCTGCATGAAGAAGCAGTACAAAAGGGGGTGGTAATGGATGGAGCATCTGAACCAAACAAACACTCACACCCAGTCAAAAGATCTGGGTTTAATCCATCACCGTTCTTTAACCCACTCTGCCACCCCAGTTCAGACATGGCTGTATGCAAATCAGTCTGACCCTGTGCCTCATGGGAACAATCCAGCCCGAACTGCCAAGCCATGCCTTCCCTGGACCGGAAACAAGCTTCCGAGGACCGGTTTCTGGCATTCCAGCCATCTTCAGCCCGGCTTGCTTGAATCCAGTGGCAAAGTGAGCAAGAGACCCACGTCTGAGCATACCCTGCCACACTTATGGCGGCCAAATGCGGCACAAAAGGGGGTGGTAATGGACGGAGCATCTGAACCAATCAAACACTCACACCCAGTCAAAAGATCTGGGTTTAATCCATCACCGTTCTTTAGCCCACTCTGCCACCCCAGTTCAGACATGGCTATATGCAAATCAGTCTGACCCTGTGCCTCATGGGAACAGTCCAGCCCAAACTGCCAAGCCATGCTTTCCCTGGACCGGAAACAAGCTTCCGAGGACCGGTTTCTAGCATTCCTGCCGTCTTCAGCCTGGCTTGCTTGAATCCAGTGGCAAAATGAGCAAGGGACTCACGTCTGAGCATACCCTGCCACACTTATGGCGGCCAAAACTGGTACAAAGGGGGTGGTAATGGACGGAGCATCTGAACCAATCAAATACTCCCACCCAGTCAAAAGATCTGGGTTTAATCCATCACCGTTCTTTAGCCCACTCTGCGACCCCAGTTCAGACATGGCTATATGCAAATCAGTCTGACCCTGTGCCTCATGGGAACAGCATAGCGTCACGTTTTTTAAAAAACCAATTCAAAACCTTATATCTGACTAGTTTAGGAGACTTTGGTATGGACAATGGAGAAGAGATTTTGGCTTCTTTACATATTATTTCAAAGAAAAAATTTGAAAATAGTACCTTACTCGACATTGAATGTTTAAATCTCGAGAGATACTGTGCAAAATAAGCAAAATAGTAATCTCTAAGGTTTGGGAGACCGAGACCGCCTTGTTCTTTTTCTTCGTATAGAGTATTAATGGCGATTCGAGGTGTCTTTTTAGCCCAGACAAAGGCTGAGAACATAGATTAAATTTTTGAGAGAAAGATGTGACATTAAGTGAAGACAAAATAGCATGTTTAGAGAAGGAGGCACCTGCACACCAATGACAGGCAGAATTCTTGCAGGGCTATTGAAAAGGGCCGACCGAATATAAACCATATTTCGAATGAACAAAGCGGATGAGTTTAGTGTACCCTAGTGCCTATAAATTAGATATTTCATCAGTATTTAGAGTGGCTATGTCCAGCCAATACCGCATGATGCCAATCTAATGAAAGTCTGTCTTGAATAGTATTGCGCATAAACTGCTGGAACTGCGTGCAGGGCAATACTGCTTTTTTAGGTCGAGCTGGTAAGCATCCATAGGATGCAGTCCAGATCGACAACTATAGTTATCGACTTCGGGGGAATGACGGACAAGAGGGTGCCACGCGCTTTTCCTCTGGATTTGACCTCGTGCACGCGCACGTCGGCTCCGTCTACATTTGCAGCAACATGCGTGCGCATACACAGACAGACGCTCGCTCACATGCGTGGGCATACACACACACACACACACAGACACTTGCTCGCGCACCCCCCCCCCCCTCCCCCACAGTCATCGGCCTCTTTTAAACACACACACGCATACACACACGCATACACACAGACTCCAAGAACACATACACACACTCACACACATACAGAGCCCCCCACCGCCGCACGCGCGCACACACACACACACACACACGCACACACACACACGCACACACACGCACACACACACGCACACACACACACACACACACACACACACACACGCCCCCCGCCCTCGCAGCTCAGCAACAAGGCGAAGCCCCACTCACCGGCTTCCTTGGTGCGGCGGCTCTCCTCGGCAGCTGCAGGGCTCCTCTATGGCTCTCCCTCACTCCTGGGAGCCTCGTGGAAGGCGCCGGCAGCAGGACTCTTCCTCCCTCCATCTCAGGGCGAGTGCACCAGGGCGCAAGGTAGGCTCCTGCCTGCTCCGGTGCTCGAAACAGCTGCGGCTCTTCCGTGGGAGGCGGGGTAGGCTCCCGCCCTCCTACTTCCGGTTGTCCCGCCCGGCCTGCCTGACTTCCTGGTCGCAGGCCGGCGGCGATGTTATGTTTGTCCCGGGCTGCGGCGGTGATGCGGGGGGGACACACGAGGGGTAGGCTCCCTCAGTGCTTAATTATAGTTTTGAATTCCTTATTCAATTTGTATTGTCATTTTCCCAAAAACGAGTAACTTTTTGGTTTCATTGTGGAAAAAATAATACTTATGCCTCATTTTTGTGGCTTGTTGCTCACTCGTTTTTAGTAGGATTTGTCTGGTCTCTTCTTGCATTTGTATTGGGCACACAGTCAATTTTTAAACTGTCATTGTTTAGGTCGAGCTGCAAGGGGCCATTGTGTAAGTACAACTTTTATTTAACTTTCACAACACGGCTTTTTCTCTTCTTGCATTTGTATTTAAATTACCTGCAAACACACGCATATCGCCATTACGGGCACACAGTCAATTTTTAAACTTTCATTAAAGCGTGGCCGGAGGGGGCTGTCGCCACCACTGTTCACTGTGCGCCCGTGTCGTTAATCTAGAAGGGCAACAATATGCTGTCTTTTGGAAAACAACTGATGATGTTTACTCTTGCAGGGCATTCAGTCAATACATTAGGTGTGCAGCACCCATACATTTTTGTTGTTTGTGGACTCCTTGTTATACCCACTCTGGAGCCTCTGCTTGCTTCAGCCCTTCCCCTTCCCCCCAATTTCGAAAGCGCATGTTTCCTGTTCTTTCAACTCTTACAAAGGCTCAGAAGCGGTATGCTGCAAGGGCCATTGTGTACAACTTTTATTTAACTTTCACAACGCGGCGCTCTCGTCTTGCGTCTTTATTTAAATTACATGCAGACGCGTGCATTTCACACTTTTAGATTAACAGCATGGGCGCACAGTTAATTTATAAACTGCGGGGTTAATGTTATGCAACATTCTAAAGGTGCAGGGAGAGGTTTGCCGCTGCAACCACCCCACTTGGTTTTTAAGGTTTAAACTGATTAGATGGGGGAGGGGGTGTTTGCATTTGGTTCTCTGTCGATCTGGTCCCCATGCTTTCATATTTTTTAACATCAACATCGCAAGTTGGGGGAATGGATATGGTTGAGAGCAGATCAGGTTTAGTGGATTTTTGTGTTGCCTAACTGGTTGCAGGCGTAGTTGCTTTTGGTACTCTGCATCACAACTCTTACAAAGGCTCAGAAGCGGTATGCTGCAAGGGGCATTGTGTATGTACAACTTTTATTTAACTTTCACAACGCGCCGCGCTCGTCTTGCATCTTTATTTAAATTACATGCAGACGCTCGCATTTCACACTTTTAGATTAACAGCATGGGTGCACAGTCAATTTATAAACTGCGGGGTTAATGTTATGCAACACGCTGAAGGTGCAGGGAGAGGTTTGCCGCCGCTCTCTTCTGTCAGACTTTATTTCACCGATCTCTACTCGATTATACCCCCACTCTCTTGTGCCGCCATTTCGCTGTCTCCATTCTCGCCTAGTTCTTTCTCTAATTCCAGTTCAAACCCCTAACTTTTACTCGTTTCTCCTTATGGCTTTTATCTCTCCCACCGTCCACAGCCCCACCTGTGGCTCCCTCTTTCTCTTTCATCTCCTTTTTCGTCTTCACACCTCTTAGATCCTTTATTCTCTTCTGTCATAGCTCCCCTCTCTTTCACCCTCCTTCTTTTCATTTCTCTACACCCCTTTCTCATTTGTTTGCACCCTCACACACACTGCACACACGGCACCCTCACACACACTGCACCCTCACACACACTGTACACACTGCACCCTTGCACACACTGCACCCTCACACACACTGCACCCACACACACACTGCACCCTCAAACACACTGCACCCTCACACACACTTCACCCTCACACTGCACCCTCACACACTGCGCACACTGCACCCTCACACACTGCACCCTCACACACACTGCACCCTCACACACACTGCCCACACTGCACCCTCACACACTGCACACACTGCACCCTCACACACTGCACCCTCACACACTGCACCCTCACACACACTGCACCCTCACACACACACTGCACACACCGCACCCTCACACTCTGCACCCTCACACACACTGCACCCTCGCACACACTGAATCATCACACACACTGCACCCTTACACACTGCACCATCACACACACTGCACACACTGCACCCCTCACACACATTGCACCCTCACACACACTGCACACCCTCACACACTCTGCGCACCCTCACACACTCTGCAATGGAACATACACTCCAAATACCACTCAGTGCCACTTAACACTCTATATCTGTCGCCCTCCCTCTATCTATCGCCCTCACTCTATCTAACGCATCACCGTAGCATCACTCAGCACCACCACAGCATCTCTCAGGGGCACCACAACATCCCTATGCGCTACCACAGCATCACTGAACGGCACAGCATCACTCGTCGCCACCACAACATCAGTCAGCGCCACCACAGCATCACTCTGTGCAACTATTCAACAACAACTGGTTCAAATATGTTCTATCAATGTTTCAAGCTGTATTACAAATGTCACAAAAATATGTTAATATTTCACTTCTGTTCTTGGATTTTCGTCACAATGAACATAATCTTCACAAAAGTTATTTACAAAAACATTTGCCATTATAAATTACAATAACTTTTATTTAAGTATTAATTATTAAAAAAAGAAGCCATTTTTATGTGTAATATCAATACATCTAAGTCACATAAATACAACACATATTACATTACAAATGCTATAGGCGTCACATTTGCGAAAGTTAAAACTATTGGCATTGTAAATGACGAAGCTATTAATTTTGCTATTTTGAAAACCAACACATAAATAAAAAAATTGTCATTTACTATACCAATAGCTCAAACTTTCATAATGCGAGACCTATTGCATTGCAAATGCTTGTCTCTTTATTCCAATGATACGTTGATCTACCTGAGATATCCAGTAATATCAATGCATCTCCTGTTAAGGACCCTGGATAATGACTTTTGGTACTTGTCTGATCAAAGCTTAACTGGCATTAGTCCTTGGGCAGAGCGAAGGTTTCTGGCGGGTAGGTGGAATGAGAGGCGGTGGTTCAGAAATGCTGGTCCTGCATCATGGAGAGCTTTGTAGTCATGTGTGAGGAGCTTGAATGTGATTCTCTTGTTGACTGGGAGCCAGTGGAGTTGTCGGAGTTGTTGTGTTCTGTGGCTGCCGCGTGGATGCCGAGGACCTGTCTGGCTGCGGCGTTTTGAACGTTCTATATTTTTCTGAGCTGTTTCTGGGTGACGCCTGCGTAGAGTGCGTTGCCGTTGCAGAGTCTGCTGGTCAGGAGTGCGTTGGTGACCGTCTTTCTGAGTTCTATGGGGATCCATCTGAATATCTTTCGGAACAGGCAGAGCTTGTGGAAGCAGGATGAGGATACGATGTTGATCTGGTGGTTCAGTGTAAGCGAGGAGTCAACTATGATGCTGAGGTTGCGTGTGGGGTCTGAGGGGGTGTGAAGGGTTCCTAGTGCAGCGGGCCACCAGCAGTCGTTCCAGGCTGTGAGGGCGGGTCCCGGGATGAGTACTTTGGTCTTGTCAGAGTTGAGCTTGAGGCAGCGGTCTTTCATCCATGTTGCAATGGCCTTCATCTCGCTGTGAAAGTTGATTTTGGTGGCTGTGGGTCAGTACAGAGAACAGAGTAATCTGGTTAACAGAAACTAGGAGTAGTAGCACATAAGGTAGTGATTAGTTGTGACGTTTACATGAGTATCTAAGATGGTTACAACTCTAAAGCTACTCACTTATAGAGGTCTCAATTATACATGTTTACTTCAGTGTGAAAAGCAGGCAGTACTTGTGTCTGATCTTCAATTTGCAGTGGATTATCTTTCAATGCAGTCAAACTCTTGCAGAGAAAGGGTTGCCCGCTTGCCTACTGGTGTCACTGGTGGGGGGATGAGAGAGTTGGTGTTGATGGAGCCAGTGCCTTATCCGTAAATGGCCTGGCCCCCAATAACCTCCACCACCGTTAACAGCAGGCATACAGCCATAAAATTATAAATATATGCGTGGCAGCAAGGATGGTGTGCCAAACATGAGGAATTGACTTACTAGGCGAGTGGCTGCCCCTAAAAACTTAACAAAAAATGGGGCAAATGGTGGGCCTTTTATGGACTTGCATAACGTTGTAGTGTTCTGGTAACAATATGTTCTGTTCAAATCTGGTGCTATGTTTTGCACGGTACTGTTTATGTTGAACTTTGTAAAATGAATACAATATGGTTTATTAAATATATTCTAAATCTATACACAATTAAAGTTGACAAAACTAAATTCTATCTCTTGTAAGAGGATTTATCACATTGCAAATCTTCTATTCCGAGGTTTAACAGAGGGGGTAACCAACGCCAAAACTCTCTGCAACTACAGTTATCTGAGTTTCCAGGCTTTGATGCTCTTCAACATTACTGACGTAACATATGCTTTTCACTATAAATATGTCAGTCCAACTATCTTTAGCATAATAAACGGATCATGGCTATAGGTTTGATTAATGGTTTGACCATAACCAACGTTACCCTGCTGTGTTGAGGATAAGCTTCCTCATAAAGGAAAACGTCAAATCCAAGGGGTTAAGCTGACGTTCCTTGGCCCCCTGTCCTTCCTTTTATTAATTATTTCCCACTGCTGCTGTGAACTTCATACTCTTTCCCTGGAATGGACAACTAATTGCAGCTTACACTGTTTGTTTTACTAGTCAATATTAGCACGGAGGAAACTGAAAGCATCTCATTAACCCAGGGTGAAGTCAGTTCTGCTCCTATCTGGGGACTTCAGCTGGAAGGCAGGAAATGAAAGGACTGGAACATTCTTAGCAGATTCCTATGTTCTCATTATAAACCGTAGTTTCTTATACCAGGGGGCACTGGGAGCACCACACACCCACGTCTGTGCTTCACACTGCCACTAGTACACAACGTTAGTGTGTCTGCAGTATAACTAACTTTGGCATTGTAAAGGTGTTATATAGGCGGTATTCAATGTTTGCCGTATTCGGTATGCTATAGGCACATACACTGCTGTAGGTTAGGTTGGTGTAGGGTGTGCACATACATTACTATACATTATATTGTTATGTAGTATGTGCACATTCACAGACTTCTGTAGAGTAGGTTAGGGTTTTATGTATGGCTCTATCTTCTGCTGTATATTATGGTGGGAGTTTTGCGACACCGTTGCAATGTTTATTCCACCAACTTGTTCCCTACAATTCTTAGCCTCCACTACTTGGTAAGCCATCTGGAGTTGCCTTATGGTAGGTTGGAGAGTGTACGCTTCTCCTGAACTATACTACTGGTTGTCAGAGGTTGCCTTGCCCCTCATTCCTCACCCCATCTCGTCTTCTCTGTGCTAAGATTGGCGTATCTCTGAATGATTCGGCACATATCTGTCTAGGCAGCATTTGCATGGTCACATGGAGAGCTGAAGATTAGAAGGGTGGCAGAATAGCCTTCAGACAGTACCTTGACAAGCCCTGTTTTAGCAATGGCAGAATGGCAATGACCTATGGACAAAACAGTCCTTTGTGGTATTGGAAACAGTCTTGGTTAAGTCTTGAAGATCCACCTGGTTGTGCCTACCCCTGCTGGCCTTTAATTCCTTCCAATATTGTATGCTTTACCATCTGCAGTAGCAAACGCTTTTGATACAGAAAGCAGAGTGGAATCCTGCCCATCTGGGGTTTTTTTGGTGCCATCCAACTGTATTAAAGTCTTGTATGACATAGAAGCAGCCCCAATGTGCTTCGTGCTCGGGTCGAAGCTGCATGTATTGATGCCATATTGTACTTGTCGCACTTTACGACATGGCTAGATTTGCTTACTTTCTTAAGGAATGGTTGTTGGGCTACTTGTTTCCTTTATGAGGGGTAATTTGCTTGCTCTCTGACTTGTTGAATCGTTGGTGATTTGTTTTCTTCGGACATATCTCAAGCCTGAATTTCTCGTTTCTTGGATTTGTTTTTTGGCAAGCTTGTTAGTTTTTTATGGGTTGGGACTTGGCTAGAAGTCTTGTATAATTTGTGTTTATATGTCCACATTGTCAACTAAGTGTGAGCAGTAATATTTAGGCATTTGTAACATAGATTTTATTTAATTGAACTGTGTACGTCTTTGGGTTTATTTCCTATGTGTATGTTGCTTATTTTAGTATGTTTTATATTTATATGAATTCTAAGAAAAAGTAATACGAAATGTAATAAACTGAAAAAACTAAAGACTTGAAGTCTTTCCATCTTCAGACCTGGTTCATAACTGTGCTTCTTTCTTTCTTTAGGATTACTTCTTAGCAGGCTGTTAGTTTCCTTATGGGTTTGTTCTTGACAGGGTTGCTCGTTTCATTCAAGTTATCAGTTTACTTCTGGGTTTGTTCTAGAGAGGGTGCTGGTTTTATTCAGGTCCGGATAGTGACAGGGTTGCCTGATTCCATCAGAGTTGGATTTCCATCAGAGTTGGATTTTGCGTTACGTGTTTCGCTTAGGTTTTGTGCCTTACGTTTCTTTGTGGCTGTGGTCACCAAAATATGCAGTATTCCCCCTTCCACGGCCCTGATACTATGCTCCTGTAAAAAGGCCATAGTTACTCTGCTTTCAAAAAGGGGAGCAGAGAACCGCTCACACCTACAAACTATTGTCCAGTCTTTGTTGCCACGGTTTTCGAAAATTACAGCAGCGGCAGTGAAAACACAGCTATCTGCCTTCATTGAATTCCCCTCCATTCTTGACCCTCACCAGGTAGGCTTCCATTCCCGCCATGGTACTAAGTCAGTATTTATTGCTTTCAAAGATGGTCTTCGCATAACTCTTGCCTGCTGTGCTTGTATTAGTTGGGCATCACTGTGACATTTGACGCCCTCGCCTTGTTCACTTCTCTAGGCTGGAGGAGGATGGAACAAGAGACACTGAGGTAAATTGGTTCCTTTGTCATGTAAAGAAGAGGTTGGATCTATATCTTCATGTTTCTCAAATGTCCATGCAATTGAGAGTGGAGGGCTTGAGCAGCCACTATAATCCCATCTCTCTTTAGCAGCTGTATGATTTTGCAAACCCCTCAGATTAGTATTCTGAAGTTATCTTCTTTGGAGGATCTTGTCTTTTGTGGTCTGAGTCAACGTGGATTTGTTTAGAAAAACATGGGTTTTTTTCCGTTTAGGCTAAGGACCTAGCTTGGAGTGTTTTGCTACATTAATGTCTGTTCCTGACTGTTTTCCTTCAGAGTCATTTTGAGACTGGGTTGGACGGTATTTGTACAAGATTTTTTTTCTCATTTTGTGAAATAATTAATGCTCTTTCCCCAGTGAAGCAAAGCTAATGCTACTTTGATATGCCCTCTCTGCTACTTTTTCAGGCTCTGTAGATGCTACATTCGTACTTAGTTGATTTAACTGAAATTTTTGCACCATTTTTTTGGGCAGGGTAAAGTATGTTTCATTACACTAATACATACATGAGGACCTCTATATATTCGTAGTGTTCAGTTGGTGGTGTAATCAACGACAGATTATTACTTTAGTTTCCTAAACTGCAGAAAAATTGCTCTTGAACACTTTCATTTGAGATTTTGCAAACTGCTCTGGGTTGGAAAGTTGACCTAGCCAAATGGACCAGGCCTTTGGTTACCAGAGAAGAGTCTTCTGGAAAGGGGAGGAGGGATTTCTGTTTTGCTGTCATTGAGTTTTAACTTGTAAAAACACATCCAGGAATTAATGGCAATTAACCAACTCTGTAAGTTGGCACCTGTGGCACCTACCCCTTTGTACATGTACAGGATAATTTTAGTGTCATCTGCATGCGTTCAAGGCATATGGGCTGCAGATGGTACATTATGAATAGATCGCCATCTGGTGTTGGGCTCGGATGATTGCACTTTGTTTTTCTCTTGGAGAGTCTTTTGTCTCTTGGTGACTCCTCCCTTGGTTGGTAGTGCGCATGGGCATCGGCTCCATCCTTAGATTGTTTTTTTCCGCCATCGGGTTCGGATGAAGATCGAGACGCTCCAGATCAACTTTGCAAGAAAGTGATTTTCGGCGCGTATTCCCTTTCCAATTCGACGGTATTGTTATTCGAACGCGTTCATTTCCATTCCGACGCGTTACAAATTCAAAATAGAAGAGAAAAACTTGGAACTACGTCGAAGAAAAGGAGGCCTTTCTCGACGCAGTCAAGCCCGGAGTCCATGGAAAGGACTCCATTCAAAAAATGTCCAACGTGTGGTGCTAAGTTCCCACACAAGGACCTACACGAGGTGTGCAACCTCTGTCTATCGCCTGAACACGAATCCAGGGACTGCGAAGCCTGCGCAGCATTCTCCTCCAAGCTAACGATTAGAAATCGTCGAGCTCGAAGACACGAGGTTTCCAGAATGCAGGCAGAAGCGATCCCGGAGCTGTTCGGAGACTAACAAATCGAGGAAGAAGAGGACCAGTCGGGGTCGGAAGGGGACCAGTCGGAGGCTGAAGAACTCATCGAGCTACAAACCGTGAGTGACGACGTCCCCTTACCGAAAAACCGACCCCGTGCGGTAACGACCCCGCCCTCGGGCCCGGTCAAACCGCTGAAAAAAGTTTCCGACGCCCCGCCTTCGGGCCCGGCAACGAAACCGAAACTGAAACCGAAACACTCGGACTCCCACCATGTCGGATCCGAGAAAAGGGCGACATCGACTTCGGCACCGAGGCTACATACAAAGGACAGCTCGGGATCGAAACATTCCATGTCGAAACATAAATATGACTTATCGCCCAAGAGATACTCGATACCAAGAAAGTCGGAATCGAGCAAACATTCGTTTTCGAAAACAACAAGATCTGACGATCGAAAACAAAAGCACCTCTCGGAACCAGGACCCTCGGTACCGATTCAGGAGCAACAGACAGATCCCAAACAAAATAAAAAGAAGATAAACCTCTTCCTTCAAAAAAGAGAACAATGGGGACGAATATAACTCCTCCTGCTTCTCCTCGTCCTAGACTAAACACCCTCTTCTCCTATTCCTCACAATAGACCAAATATTACTACACCTTCCACACCAAGACCAGCTACACCTCAGTCAGATGTAGACAGTGATCTGGGGGAGGGAGAACCTCAAGGGGATGACGAAACTATCCCAGATGAGGAGGATCCATGGGAAAATTATGATGTAGGGTCAGATGAAGACAACGACCCAGAGCTATATCCCTCAAAGCCTTCACCACCTGATGATAACACAGGTTTTGTGCAGCTCATTAATAGGGCAGCGAAATACCATAAAGTAGATATACATACAGAACCTCAAATAGAGGATTTCTTGTTAGAGACTCTACCTAATGCACAGAGAACATCAGGTACTCTCCCTATGTTGAAGGGTCTTCTTACTCACACAGATGAGATATTCGAAAACCCAGTGAGAGCCAGGGTGTTAAACCCAAGAATTGATAAAAAATACAAAGCGGCTCCAAAGGACCCAATATTTATTAGAGGGCATGTACCGCTAGACTCGCTGGTGGTCTCAAACGCTCGTAAGAGAGCAAACTCGTTATCTACAGGAGAGGCTCCCCCACCAGATAAAGAGTCAAAGTTAATAGATGCATCAGGTAAAAGAGTAGCATCACAGGCAGCGAATAGCTGGCGTATAGCCAATACACAAGCACTACTCGCACGTTATGACAGGGCACATTACGATGAGCTAGAAAAACTTCTTACACATCTCCCAAAGGAACATCAGAAGAAGGCAGACCAATTAATACAGGAAGGTAAAATAATAACAAATACTTCCATTAAGTGTGCATTAGACGCAGCAGACACTGCAGCAAGGTCTATTAACACTAGTATCATGCTAAGAAGGCACGCATGGCTTAGAATCTCAGGATTCAAACAAGAGGTACAGACAGCCCTACTGAACAAACCATTTGATCAGAAGACATTGTTTGGTTCGAGCACAGACGAGACATTAGAGAAAATGAAGAAAGATACGGAAACGGCTAAGTCAATGGGAGCATTGCAACAGCCAACACACAGAGGTTCCTTTCGTAGATCCACCTATAGAGGGGGCTCAAAGAATACAGGAACGAATCAGCAATCCACATCTTTCACACCTACATCACCCAGAGGTAATTCAAGAGGCAGTTACAGAGGTAACAACAATAAAGGAAGAGGCCGCGGAAATAATAATAACCGCAACGCCTCAACACCAAAACAGTGACTTCATAGAACTCCCCCCAGACCACATAACACCGGTTGGGGGACGTCTATCACAGTTCCTACCTGTCTGGGAAAACATCACGTCAGACAAGTGGGTGAGACAAATTATCCAACATGGTTATTGCCTAGAACTCACAGATACCCCGCCAAACATCCCCCCCAAACAGCGTCCAATGAGTCAGGATCATCTAACATTGTTAAGAGAAGAAGTGCTAGCACTTCTACAAAAGCATGCAATAGAGAAGGTCCCAAAAGATCAACAGGGCACAGGAGTATACTCTCTATACTTCCTGATCCCCAAAAAGGACGGGTCCCTAAGACCAATATTAGACCTCAGACCTCTCAATGCTTACATAAATTCGGAGCACTTCCACATGGTCACGCTCCAACAAGTACTCCCTTTACTGAAGAAAGGGGACTTTCTTTCTACACTGGATCTAAAAGACGCTTACTTTCATATCCCAATTCACAAAGCCCACAGAAAATACCTAAGGTTTGTGTTAGAAGGACAACACTATCAGTTCAAAGTCCTTCCATTCGGTGTCACAACAGCACCGAGAGTTTTCACAAAATGCCTAGCTGTGGTGGCAGCACACCTAAGAAGACAACAAATACATGTCTTCCCATACTTGGACGATTGGCTAATAAAGGCCAAGTCAAAGGAAGAATGTCTTCACAACACACAGAAGACAATTCAATTGCTGCACCACCTAGGGTTCACGGTGAACTACAAAAAATCACACCTGCAACCAAACCAGATTCAGCAATACCTGGGGGCTACAGTAGACACAGAAAAGGCAATAGCATACCCCAACCCAGTCAGAGTACAGACAATGGTCGGGTTAATACAAAGATTTCAACCACAACACTCACTACCAGCACGAGTGTTTATGCAACTATTAGGCATGATGTCCTCCTGCATACTGCTAATACCACATGCCAGACTACAAATGCGCCCACTACAAGAGTGTCTAGCGACACAGTGGAATCAGGCTCAAGGGCAGATTACAGACCTGGTGTTGGTGGACGACCGGACGCATCGCTCTCTGAAGTGGTGGAACACAGAAAACATTTCCAAGGGACGGTCGTTCCTAGAGCCAATTCCACAAGTAATAATAACAGCGGACGCATCGCTCTCCGGATGGGGAGCGCATATGGACAAATACACAGTACAGGGGAAGTGGAGTGTGCAGCAAAAGAAACTGCACATCAACTACCTAGAACTATTAGCAATATTTCTAGCACTAAAAGCCTTCCAAATGCAAATAATAGGCAAAGCAGTCCTGATCAGAACAGACAACATGACTGCAATGTATTATATTCAAAAACAGGGGGGGACACACTCTCTCCAACTGTCCAGACTAGCACAGGACATATGGAGATGGGCCATTCCTCAAAAGATCTACCTGTTAGCGGAACACCTACCAGGAGTTCAAAACCAAATAGCAGACATCCTAAGCAGACAGTCAGAACAAGTGCACGAATGGGAGCTGCACGACCAAATACTACAGCCATTCTTCCAAAAATGGGGGCAACCAGAGATAGATCTGTTTGCCAATCATCAGAACGCAAAATGCAAAGAATTCGCATCCAGGTACCCACACCAAAGGTCCCAGGGCAATGCACTGTGGATAAATTGGTCCAACAGATTTGCGTACGCGTTCCCTCCTCTACCACTAATTCCATTACTGGTTCGGAAACTGCAGCAACATTCAATGACAATGATACTAGTGGCACCCACGTGGGCAAGACAGCCGTGGTTCACCACGCTGCTACAACTCTCACAAGTACCACATCAAAAGCTAAGGTTATTACCCATGCATCTTACCCAGAACCATGGAGAAATAATGCACCCAGATCCCAAACAACTGAACCTAGCGATCTGGCTCCTGAAGTCATAGAGTTTGGGTATTTAGATTTACCACCAGAATGCATGGAAATCATTAAACAAGCAAGACGTCCTACCACCAGAGCATGCTATGCAGCAAAATGGAAGAGGTTTGCTATACACTGTAACAGTAAGCACATCAACCCTCTGGACGCATCTACTAAACAAATCATTTGCTATTTGTTACACTTACAGCAATGTAACCTAGCATATACCTCTATCAGAGTTCATCTAGCAGCCATAGCAGCATACCTACAAAACAGACAACATCTGTCATTGTTCAAAGTACCAGCAATTAAAGCTTTCATGGAAGGACTCAAAAGAGTCATTCCACCAAGAAGACCACCTTCCCCAGTCTGGAATCTCAACATAGTGCTTACCAGTCTAATGGGGCCTCCATTTGAACCTATGCATAGGTGTGAAATACAATTCCTCACATGGAAGGTAGCCTTCCTCATAGCTATCACGTCACTTAGAAGAGTAAGTGAACTGCAGGCTTTTACGATTCAAGAACCATTTATGCAGCTACACCAAAATAAAGTGGTTCTTAGAACAAACCCAAAATTCCTACCGAAGGTTATTTCAGCATTCCACATCAATCAGTCAGTGGAATTACCGGTTTTCTTTCCAAAACCACAAACAGTAGCTGAAAGAGCCCTACATACACTGGATGTTAGAAGGGCCATATTGTACTACATAGAAAGAACACAAACTTTCAGAAAGACAAAACAGCTATTTGTTGCGTTTTCTCCCACACATAAAGGCAATCCCATCTCCAAAGCGGGCATTGCCAGATGGATTGTAAAATGCATTCAAATATGCTACTTAAAGGCAAAGAGAACATTAACTGTTCCTCCTAGAG
This sequence comes from Lissotriton vulgaris, assembly GCF_964263255.1. NCBI lineage: Eukaryota > Metazoa > Chordata > Amphibia > Caudata > Salamandridae > Lissotriton > Lissotriton vulgaris. The sequence continues at coordinate 1,177,786,036 of NC_141693.1, read as the reverse complement.
CTCACTCTACACGTAAACTAGGAGCATCTATGGCATTTCTGGGAAACATTCCACTAGATGACATATGCAAAGCGGCTACCTGGGTTACACCGCACACCTTCACAAAACACTATTGTGTAGATGTGCACACAACACAACAAGCTAGAGTGGGACAAGCAGTATTAAAAACATTGTTTCAGACAGTTGCAACAGACACGGGTGACCACCGCTAGGGAGAGAACTGCTATATAGTCTATTCATAATGTACCATCTGCAGCCCATATGCCTCGAACGGAATATGCTACTTACCAGTATGCATCTGTTCTTGGCATAGAGGGCTGCAGAGTGGTACATGCCCTCCCAGCCTCCCCGGAAACCTGTGTCTGTTCCAACACTATCTTATTTAGATACACTTACATGGGCACTCTTATCTGTATTCTACTATACTACTCCATCTAACCCAACTATGGCAAAACAATCTAAGGATGGAGCCGATGCCCATGCGCACTACCAACCAAGGGAGGAGTCACCAAGAGACAAAAGACTCTCCAAGAGAAAAACAAAGTGCAATCATCCGAGCCCAACACCAGATGGCGATCTATTCATAATGTACCACTCTGCAGCCCTCTATGCCAAGAACAGATGCATACTGGTAAGTAGCATATTCCATATAAAACTTGAAACCAATTTGATCTAGTTGGAACAAGCGTACATTTATATATTTAAAAAAAAGAAACGAACGCTGATGTCCCATGGATCTTGTAAGTTAGTACATTTTTGTCATGCTCAGGGTGAGCGATCTAAGTAGTAGACCGACAGTGGCGAGGGAGTGTATGTGCAATCCAGGAAAAGCAAGATCTTTAACACCTTCTCAGTGAATCGCTCTAGGCTTATTGTCACATGTGGCAAAAACTACAGAGAAACTAAAAGGAAGACAAATGGTAGCGACACTTCCATAATTAATGTGCAAGCAAAGGTCGTTTAAAGCAGATGATTAAATAGTCGGTTCTCATTCCTGGGTTTGAACAGTGCCGAACTGTTATAACCATTATTTTCACTCACATTGAGGAATGCTGGAGTAGTGTATTGAACTGCTAGGAGAGTTGCTAGGTTCAAAACAAGATTACATAATGAGCTGTAAAAATTGCCTCTTGGATTGTGATTTCTTTCCTCAACAAAATCTTTACAAGTGAACAAGTTAAGAACTTCAGATGTCAAAATAATCTTTTGTGTTGAGAGATAGAATCCTCGCACCAGGAATTCAAATTGCACTGCACAGGAAATTTCGTGGAATACATCCAAAGGTGAGAGGTAATGACCCCCCAAAATATTGGTGGTGTTCCTTAGAATGGTAGTGCTCTGTACAAGCAAAAAGTCACTTGAAGATTTAGAGAACATTCAACAGACAGTAGCATAAGCATGGAGAACTATAATTTGAAAATCGCCATTTGAAGGGACTGTTATGCATGTCTATTTGTTGTCAGTAGGTACCAGAATCATGCAAACAGGACAAGAATGTTCTGTGAGCCATAAATTAGTCATAGAAAGCATATCAAGCATGTTCTTTTAAGAGAGAGTGATTTTTGTGTTGTAACTTCGCTGATTACAATATATTTAGCTGAGTGTAAGGGGGCTTTTTCGACGGAAGCAGCAAATGCGATTAAAACAAGCACTGGCATAGCTAGTAGGTCTCCCTATGTGGAACTTCTGAATTTTGGCAATGCCTTACAGCATGGCTAAAAGGTTAATAAAATCAAAATGTGCAGTGATATGGCGGCGAGATTTTGTAGGCAAGTGGATGAGCATGAGTGCAAAAGCAAAGCAGGTGGAGAAGCACAGATGGGCAAACACAACCTAGAGGGGGCAAGGGAATAGCACATCGCGGAAGGAGCATCACAGAGCATGGTGAAGGAGGGAATAGAAGAATGCGAAGGAGACGGTTGGAAAACACATGCTTAAACAAAAACCAAAAAGTAGTAAATGGAGCCTGTACGTGCTTGCGCTTGAGTGGTGAGCAGATGGGGTGACATACAGTCCTGTATGGAACTTGGGGGACTGGCTGTCCCATGGACCAAAGGCCCACACACGACACATGGTACAGGAGGAGAGCATAACGAAGCTGAGTAAACTGACTAAAGACACTTAGATGTTGATTCAGCCCCTCCCGCCCATACGTCGATGCCTGGCCAGTACCTACCTGAAGGCGGGAATGTGCCCTTGACTGAACTGGGGTGGCGTGGTGAGCAAAATAACTATGGATTAAACCTAGATCTGTGACTGGGAGTGAATGTTTTGCCAATGTGTAACATTCCGTCCATCACCTTGTGTGTTTTGTTGTTCACCCCATGTGGGAAGGATATGCCCAGACGTGGATCCTGTGCACACTGCGCCACTGGAGTCAAGCTATCCTGGCTGAAGACGGCTGATAGCCAGAAACCGGTCCTAGGATGCTTGATTCTGGTCCAGGGAAGACATGGCTTGTCAGTTCGGTCTGGACTGTGCCCATGAGGCACAGGGTCAAGACTGATTTGCATATGGCCATGTCTGAACTGTGGTGGTGTGGTGAGCAAAATAAGGATGGATTAAACCCAGATCTGTGACTGGGGGTGAATGTTTTGCCAATGTGCAACATTCCGTTCATCGCCTTGTGTGTTTTCTTGACTCGCATCCGGCACCTTCTAAGGAACTGTCCACTCTCGACCGACTCACTTGTGGATTTTATACACACCACCGACACGCCGGGGGGACATGGAAAAGCCAAGAATCAGGCAATCCAGCGCAGAGACAGGGCGTCTGAGCCGGCGACGACGACTGGGGAAAAAGAAGAGCCAGAGGCTATGCTACTCGCCATGCAATTGCAATTTGATAAGACACTGGCAGCAATCGCAGATGCCAAATCCACATTCCAGCAGGACATCAGTGCTGTCTCAGTGGGACTGGGGCTGTTGAGAGTAGACCACCACAAGTTAGTGGACAGGGTGAAGGAAGTGGAGTCGGGGATTGAGGAATTGTGCCCTGCGCAACTGGACCTAACCAGGCAGGTCGCAGCATTGACTGATAAAGTACACACATTGGAATACAGAGGCCAAGTTGCAGAGGGCCACAACCGACTGAATAATGTTTGTGTTGTAAGCCTCCCAGAGGGAAGAGACCTAGTGGCCTATCTCGAAAATTTGGTTTCGGACTGAGGTCACCTCAAACCACCTGATACCCTTCTTCTCCCTGGAGCGTGTACACAGAGTCCCAGCCAGGCCACCCTGTCCAGTGGTGGTCTGGCTCCTCCACTTTAGAGACAGATATCCTGCTGCAGAGGGCTCCTGTGGATCGCCCATGCCTTATTGGAAGCTGAAAGATTACACTGTTTCCAGATTACACTGCTGTCGTGCATACTAAGAGAGCTTCTTTTATAGAGGTGAAAAAAGCTCTGAGAGAAGGACTGCAATATTCTCGAATGTTCCCAGCCAAACTTAAGATCCTACTGGACGGAAAAACCCACTAATGTGAGGAACCTCAAGAGGCATGGGATTGCCTGGAGGCTTACAAGAAGAGTTCGACCCCGGTGACCCATCTGCAGGGGATATGTGAAAACAGAGACAGGCCCAGGAAAAGACTTTGGAAGCCCAGCAGTAGAAGTGCACTGAGGAAGACAACTAAGACTTAGACTGAGCAGGAGAGAGCTGTGGCACCTCAGGTTGCATCGGAAATTGCTGCACAGATGGGATCGGAATCTGAGAGCGGCTCCCTATCGACGAAACAATCAACAGATTTAGAAACTGAGTTCAGGACAGTGTGGGGGGCCTCCCTATGGTGACCCCACAGTCTGTGGATGAGTTGTTTTGATTCACAGACACCAACCTCACAGTGCTGTCTTTGTCCTTGTCTTCTGCTTCGCTGCCGTCTGATGGCTAGGCAGGTGCAGGAGACAACCACGGTCACTATCCACCATCTGAGAAATAACTGTGAATGATCCACGATGCTGCACAGGAAAGGTGAGGTAACTGTTTAGTTTTACGTAATGTGGGCAATTGGAATGCAGACTTCCTGTAGATTGTGGTGGCAGCCCAAACTTAACTCCGGAACGCATGCTAAGCGGGGGCCGGAGCTGTCACAGGAACACTGGACCGCATTTGCCTTAGCTCTACCACTTGACCCCTTCCAGGAGTCTGGTGGAGCCTTTCTAATGACTTTGTTTGTTGATTATGATAATTTTGGACGGACACCCGTTGCTGCTCTGTCCTGAGAATGGGGAGTTCGCTGTTGGGGCATGTGCTATTTTTTGTCTAGGGGGGGGGGCACTTTGGGGGGAAGGGGGAACAAGATATGGTGTGCTGGAAGGCAGGACTTTGTGGTTGGCTTGGAAGTGTATGGTCATCAGCAAGAACAACAATGACTAAACGCCTAATAGAAAACCGGGCCTTACCTGTATGACCTGGAATGTCTGGGGAATGGGATCGGCAGGTAAGTGCCACAACATTCATAGATACCTTAGATGCAGGGGAGTATACATCGCCATACTACAAGAAAGACATCTTACAGGGATAGAGGTGGAACGCCTACGCCGTAGATTGCGTGGCCAATTATAAGCCACCTTGTTCTCTGCTTATGCGAGGGGGCATTGATATGGGTCAGAGCTGGAAACCTTTTTGAGCTTATACAATTACTAATTGATAAAGGGGGTCGGTGTGTCCTGGTGAAGGGCAGGTTACTGGGGAAGGAAGTGACATTGGGGACCATTTACGTGCCCAACCAGAGCCATTTGGCATTCTTCCATTCAGTATCCGCTCTTATGGGGTAATTAGTGTGGGGTTATTTGATCATGGGAGGGGACTTCAATTGCGTCCTTCCCAACCGCTTTACACCCTGCCGGCCCAGAGAACCACCTCATAGACGAGCGACAGACTTCAGAGAGTGGACACACAACTGAAAACTGACACACCTGTGGCATACTCCACATGGAATTGAAATAGATTACTCTTTTATTATTCACACATTTATGCTCTCCAAACTAGACTGGACAGCTTTCTGTGCTCAGAGAGGTTGAACTAATATGAACATTTACTGAATACTTGGGACAAACCATCTCTGACAACAGTCCCCTACTCCTGGGGTTTAGGCTGATAGTTGATAGTCATGTAATCCCTATGTTGTGGCTCCAACCAGCTGCATTATAGCCCGCCTGCTTTAGGGGATCACTTCACAATGTTGTCACAGAGTGTTTCACAGACAATTAAGGCTCAGCATCATCTGTCCTGATCAAATGCAAAACCTTCAATGTTGTAATTTGGGGGCCACTGCATGGGCCAATCTGTAGGCATCTGTAGGGAACCCAATGAAGACTTATGCACACTAGATAATACATTGGACAACAACCTGGGAGTAGACCCCGATAGCCATTGAAGGCGATTGGAAACGAAAGAATACTACAATACTGTCCTAGAGAGATTAAGATGCCACGACTACAAACACTACGTACCTAAACCCCACAGCGAGGAGGAAAAATCTGGGAGACTACTTGCATGGCTCATTTGCCCTGAACTGAGATTTTCCCATTACAGATCTAACCTCCGCTACTGGGGCACACATCTATTCCCAAGAGGCGTTCAATGATGAGCCAGCAAACACTATGAAGCACTCTATTGCTGCCCTGAGACACTGTTGGAAAGCCTACAAGATAGGTTCCTGGACTGTCTGACTTTCTCGACACTACCACTCAGGGCTCGCAAGACTCTTGGGGGACCGGTGATATCTAGGAAATATGAAATACTATTAAGGAAATGGCCACTGGCAAGACTCCAGGCCCCAACGGCCTCCTGCCGGATTTTTCCTCCACATTCATAGGATCTCTAGCCCTAAAACTAGAGACCCTATATGCTGAATCTATGGAGGCAGGCCGTCTACTAGATTCCACGAGGAGCACCACTGTGACAACCCTCCCCAAGACCAAAGTCTCTGGCACAACCACATAGGAGTTAAACATGGACTTGAAGATCCTGAGTTAAGTGTTGGCCTTTAGACTACTCCCTCATATGCCGGTTCTGGTCCTTAGAGACCAAAACAGTTTCATACCAAAACGTAGCACCCCCCTTAACCTCAGGCGACTGTACCATATCCTTTACCACCCAGTAGTAGAGGCCATGCCGGAGGCCTTACTTGTGTCTATGTACTTCGCGAAGGCCTTCGACTCAATACGGTGGGACGTCCTAGTTAGAGGAAGGATGGGACTGGGTGACTGCTGGGTTAAATGGGTTACCCTACTATGTTCTGACCTGAAGGCCCAAGTAAAGACTGGTTCCATGATCTCCGCCACAAATGACATAGTCAGGGGAACTAGACAGGGCTGCCCGCTATCTCCCCTGCTTTTCACCCTGGCTATTGAGCCCTTGCCAGAACTATTTTGGAAGGAGGCTAGAGGTAACTGTATAACAATAGATGACCATGAGCATATTTTCTCGCTCTATGTAGATGACTTTCTTCTATACATATCGAAGGGCCCCATTGGCGCACAGGATGCGATCCGTTTCCTTGAGGAATTTGGAAATTTATCAGGCTTGAGAGTAAACCAAACCAAAACGTGTTTATTTCCCTGTACCCGGGGGGCTTCCCAACCTCTGGGCCTCTCCCCGGGGACTAATATGGTCACCCACAACCTTTAACTATCTAGACATTAACATGTACCATGATCTAGATGATTTGCAGGAAGAAAACCTATAGAGAGAATTCTGCTCCCTCAGGGGCTGTGTCCCCTTTTAGAGATCCTTGCGGCTACCACTTATGGCCCGAGTATAAATTTGCAAAATGGTGATGCTCCCCCGTTTATTGTACTTTTTTACAAATCTCATGTTTAAGATTTCTGTAGCGTGGTTCAAACAGGTGGATGCCCTGCTCTGCTAACTAATTTGGGATGGTGGCCGCCATAGAATGTCCCTCAAGTTCCTGGGACGCCCACCGAACGATGGAGGCCTAGGGGCACCGGACTGCGAGCTGTATTTTTTGGTGGTGTAACTGCAATGGGTGGCCAGATCGTTTGATGAAAGTCAAAGAAGCGGATTGGGCCTTATGGACCTAGCACCCACCATGGCCTTCTTTTGAGCTGACTGCTATGCTCTGAGGTAGCCATTCCATAGCCCAGTGTATTGCTGCGGGTGGCCCTCCGATGCTGGTGCTGATGTCTGGTAAGCACCTGAAGAACCCCATTATGCACCCCATCTTTACTGCTGGTGGGCCTGCCAATGAAAACCCTATACCCTGTTTCACTGCCGCTCAACACCGACTGGACAGAGGCTAACCTTAAGACGGTGGGGGACTGCTTCACAGTGTGCACTCTCATACCCCTGGAAGACTTAATGGAGCAATAGACCCTGCCCTGAGGTCAGTTTCTGAACTACGAGGCATTGGTGCAGACTTTTGCAGATTTATGAGACGAGGGGCGAGAGGAACCGTCGCCTCATGCAGTGCTACAACTCCTACTCTCCGTGGGCTCTGCACGACACCTGGTGACGTGGTTCTACCATTCCTTGAGCAATATGGGGCAGAGACCATTGGGGGCCCTCAGAACTAGATGGGTTGGGATCTTGGGCCAGGAAATCACAGATAAAGGAATAGGAAGTTGGTTTACCCTAAAAAGATCTCACAATACGAGACTAAAATATATATATAGTTTAACTATCTGCACATGACATACCTTACCCCCAATAGACTACAGGTCATATATGATGGAAAGCCCCTGGAATAGTCAACATGTCGGTTTCCCGATGTGGACTTTTGTCATATGACATGGAGGTGCCCCAAACTCCATGTTTTCTGGATTGCGGTTCTTCACAGACTCCATGTCATACTAGGAGGCACTCTTCCTTGTACAATTGACTCCTGTCTCCTGGGAGGGTTGATAAGACTCTAGGCACACAGAGAAGGGACTAGATTTATAGACCTGGGTCTTGCCTTGGCTAAACGTAGAGTTGCAATGGCATGGAAGTCGGGAAGGGGTCCAGGGCTAGAGACCTGGGTGAGAGACGTTACAACATGGGCTGAGGCAGAGGAAAGAGCCCTCCACCGAGAAGACGCCAGGGGGGTTCTACGGCAAGCAGAAGTCTTGGCGAGCTGGAAGCACCTGGAAGGATAGACAGACTCAGAATGGTTTACCCGTGCAACTGCGAGGAAAGGGACCGGAGAACTGATTCAGACAAAGAGATAAGTGGGGAGATTCCCTAAGGGGAATGTGTGATTCGTGGGTCGGGTTATTCCACACTGTACACCATGCCATACACGACCTATGCTGATTTGCGCACAGTGCATACTTTGCTGCCTCCCTCCACTATTGGTCTTAGAAGTTTATTCTCTAGACACCACGAGACGCGCACAAAGTGATAATTACCACCTGTCCACACAATCCATGACATATTCCCTATGGACTAGGATCTTCACCCACCCCCCAACTCTGTTGATAAGCTTTATTTTTCATCCCAGTTCCCCCTCCTCCCTTGGCCTTACTCCAAAGTCATTTGAGACCCACAACACGGGACTACTCCAGGACCATTTCCCATACCAATTTGATACTCACATGGAAGGGGGATAGCAAGCAGATTTTGCTACAGGAAAACACCTTGTCACACAAATCACAGTCACTTGAAGGAAATACATGGAAAGTATATATGTTGATATGTGTAACCTGTGTCTACCTCTATTTGCTCTGTACCTGTACTCCTTTGACGGATTGAAATTCTTGGAAACGTTCTGATTTCTCTTTGTAAGTGAGATTAACTAAATGCCAATAAACATATTTTTTTTTTTTTAAAAGAGGAAGGAAAGCCCACACAAGGTAATGAATTAAATGTAGGCACATGAGTGACAAAAGCCAACCAATGGTAAGCAGCAGATGGGCTGTAAACCCACTGTACACTGATAATAGGTATTTAATGATGCCCCTTAATTGATCTTTAAATATATGGCATGGTATAATTTTTCATTTGAAGCGATAATATTGTTTGTGAGTATGCAACATAATCTGAGTGGAAACAGGAGAATTCAGTATGGCAGAAGGCGTATTCTGGGTTTTCCTGTATGACTTGTGGCTGCCTCTATGAGAAATCTGATTGACAGATGGGATTGCCTTTGATACAACAGAGGTGCACCTTTTGCATGTACATCGGGTGACCACCTAACTACAGGTTATAACGAACTCTGGGCCCATTTCCCTAAAGGCATTTTGAGCTGTGTAAATAGTACTCCCATAGCAGTATTTATTTACAAAATGCAATTAACACAGCTGCGTCCAGAGACCTCACCTCTCCTATCATTTGTGTACAGAGATTTCCGCCCCTGTGGTGTAGCTCTGCACGCAATTGACTGTAGGATTTCGTAGGAAATGTTGGAGGGACAATATGAAATAGTGGGAAAATTAAGAGTAGGAATTAGAAAATGGGTGAGGTCACACAGGAGTAAGACGATATCTTTTTAGAAAATACACTTCTTTCTGATAGAGACTTTTAATCGCAGATTTCTCACCTTAGAATATTTTCTAGTCGTTAGACGAGATCCAGAAAATCTTGAGCAGTACCTCTATGTGCTGGTAGGTGGTGCAGATTGGGTCCGCGTCGCAAGTGACATGCGTGGTGCCTATATAGGCGCCACCCTGCCGCGCTGGCATCCGTTTCTTTCTATAGATCCAGAGAGCTATCTTTTTCGACCCTTTACTCAAAAATTTCTTTTTAAGGTTTCTGCTCCTAGTATCGGAGGGATATGTCCCCTAAAAACTCATGGGATTTTAACCATGTCAGAAATGTTGGAGACCGATATCTGTCTCTGATCCACACTTAGTTTGCCTGAGGTCGAGCCACAACTCCAAGGCCTGTGCCGACTACAAGTTGATGTACCCCAAAGGGATTTACAAGCTCTTGGCGGCGCAGCAGAAGGCTCTGTGCAGATCTCAGCCCTGATCCCGAGAGAGATCTCAGGCGTGAATGATCGCCATCCCACTCTTAAGTTGTCGAAGTGGGGTAAGTCAAAGAAGTACAAGAATAAGAAGTCAAAGTGCTCTATGGCCTCTCCTAGTTAGACCCGTGCTTTCAGGCCCAGCTCTCCACCACCAGTGGCTGGGTCCCCTCCATGCTTTCCCAAGTTCCCTGGAGATAGATCTACGACTGCCCTTCTCAAGGACTTCTATGATGCCATACACTCCATCTTTAAGCGACTGACTCCCTTTGGTGGGCCTTCAGGCCCATGGCGCCAAGAGGTGTCTCTGTTCGGTTACCACCAGTGGATTCACCCCGACACCAGCCGGGCCCTCTGGATCCGCCCCCGCATCAGAACTGATGCCGGCAACTACACCTGCGCTAGTCCCAGTCCACTCTGTGCCATTTCCAGCACCACTGACGCTATTTGAGGAGGACCCTAATGTCTTCTCAGACTCGGAGGCATTGCTGCCTTCACATTGCTCGATGGTGACATAGGCGCCTCCCCTGCTGCGTCAACCGCCCTAGATGTGCCAACCTTGGGCAGCCCCACCTTCCCATGGTAATGTGCAGAGCAGCAGAGGTCCTTGACCTACTGCTGCCCTCTATCAAGCTCAAGACCAACTTCTTCACGTAGGTGCTTTAGCTGGGGGTCAAGTCTGCCTTGCCCCAACTTCCATTTGATGAGCACTCAATTAGGGTCTCATGAGGGCCTTGGCTAAACCCTGCACGTTGGCTCCCGTGCACAGATCATTGCTTGTCATCCCTGCTGTGCCCCTGAAGACCTGGCCTCCTCACACAACATCTCTGTCCTGTAAGCCTGGTGGTGCAGGCCTCGATAGCCAGACGTTACCTTATCACATTCTCTACCAACCCCTTGGATAGGGAATGAAAGGGACTGGATCATTTTGGGAAGAGCTTTTCTCTTCCACAAGCCTGGCATTACTGCCAGTAACGGTAAATAAATGTGGATGACTGCGCACAGGCTACTTCAAACTACAAAAGTTGTTGCGTGCCACGAGGTATCACCTAGTTGTCCTGTAGGTGTCAAGAATTGATCAAAAAAAGGAATTGCGTCCTCTAAATTTAGGAGGCGACCCTCTGGGCGCTGCTTCTATGAATCGCCAATGCGATTTAAACAAAGTAAAACCTAAGGTTAAAACCAAAATTTGAAGGTTCTTGAAAGAAAAAATCCATTGTATCAATTGTCTGTACAAATGACTTTGTTCCACTTGTATTAAAGAACTCCGATAAATGTTGTCATTGGCATAAACAGTGTTCTTTCATCATTCCTAATCCCTGACGGAACTGTGTTTTAGTTTAACATGGTCCCAATGCATTTCGTACCCGTAAGGCACTTCATCAGGGGAATCTGATAAAGAAAATTTGTATGCATGAGGACCCACATCAAAGGATAAAAAAGTACATCATAAACATGTGATTGTTTTCTTAGTGAAAGCGAAACAGTGCTGATGAAATTCGTGATATAGAATCAAACGGTGTTTTTAAAGTATCCAAGCTAAAAGTTCAAACTTAAACATCTAAACCTGAAAGGTAAAAACCTATGGTTGGTGAGGAACAGCGTGAAAGAAACAAGTGCCCGGTTGTCAAAAAGTAACAAGCTTGGAAGAGAGAAGTACAGGCCAATGTAACAAACACAGAGGTGCTCAGTGCTCGTGAACGCGGTGCCGATAGTGTCATAAACTAAAACGTAGTGCGAAATGGAGAGTAAAGTTGTGAGCCAACAAATGATCTTACCGTATAGCCCGAAAGCCGAATATTCGGCAAAGATTTCTCCAACGTGATAATCGCGGTGAACCCCAGTGCGTGTATAAAGGTCTAAGGTTTTTAGTGTCTCATAAGTTTAGGATCGGCCGTTCCCACATGGCGGCCATGTTGGAACAGGCAAAACAGCCTACGTGTCTTCACTATAAGATAGCAAAGAGCATTTGTATAATGATTGTTTTGAAAAAAACAGCGTGTCATGCCAAAGTATTCAAAACGATACGTCTAAAGCGGTATGAAAAAAAATATTCTGGAAAAAATACGAAAAAAATCGAAAGTAACTAGAGATAAAAAATAATAGAGTGCCCCGAGATTGTGGAGTGATGTACATCAGATGGCTTGCCAATAAAGTCCCAAAGTTGAAAAAAGTGTGAAAAAATGAAGTGAAAAGAAAATATATATAAATAAACATCACACAGAAAACCAGTAAACAACGCAAGCCTTTTGGGCTGATATCCCCACGCATTGTGGGACTCGGTTGCGCAGCTGCTGCTCATGCTTCCCGAAGAGGGCTGGGCCATCTTGAACCAGGCACTGATAGATGGCTGGGATGCAGTAAAGTTCACCATTCACTATGGACTGGACATCACCGACTCACTAGAAAGGGCCATTCCCTCAATGGTAACACACCACCGGAATGCCTGGCTGAGGATAACAGGGTTTTCAGTGGGTGTCCAGTCTTCCCTGATAGACATGCCTTTTGAGGGATCCCATCTATTCAGCTATAAGGCAGACACGGTGCTCGAAGGCTTTCAGGAGAGTTGAGTCACTGCTGGTTCCCGACAATAACAACAAACCTTTTTACTTTGTCTTCAACACATCACACCCATCCTGTTGGCAAGTGATAACCTCTGACAAGTGGGTGCTCCAAATCGTGCAGCAGAGTTATGACCTTTCATTTTTGGAAACCCTGCCTAGCTTGCCACCATCTGCAGAACAGCTGACAGAGGGCCATCTCTTTTTTGCTCTATCAGGAAGTGCAGGCTCTGCTTTTCAAAGGCGCCACTGAGAGGGTGCCAGCATCAGAAGTAGGATGTGGTTGTTGATCCTGCTACTTGCTGGTGGCAAAAAAGTACGGAAACCTCTGCCCCATACTAGAGCACTGCCGTTTCTGCAGAAAGAGAAATTCAGAATGCTCACCTTGGCTCAGGTTGTATCTGTATTGAATCCTGGAGACTGGATAATAGCGCTAGACCTTCAGGACAAGTATTTTCACATTCCGTTCCTGCAGGCCCACAGGCATTTCCTGTGGTCCACGGTAAGCCATGAATATTTCCACTTCACTGCGCTCCTCTCTAGCCTCACCAGTGTCCCTCGGTGTTCCCGAAAGTGATGGCGGTAGTTTCAGTACTCCGGCGGAGATCAGGGAACCCAGTCTTCCCCCTCCCACAATGAATGGCTGTTGAAAGTGGGCATGCCTAGGGCAGGCTTCACTCCCCTCCAGACTAAGACAAACTTTCTGCAATCTCTGGAGTTTAGCATCAGCATGCCCACGTCACACCTGACTCCTTCTCTTTTCAGACACTCTTTCACCATAGCCATTCCTGACACTGAAGTTCCACACCTACCCTCCGGAGTGGAGAGTCGAGGACATTCAAACGCTGATCCCTATGTTTCCACCTCAGTCCTGGATTTCTGTGAGACTGACTCTGAAGCTACTGGGTCTTCTGGCCTGCATGCTTCTGGTGAAGCATGCTCGATCGCATATGTTGACGCTGCAGTGGGATCTGAAGTCCCAGTGGGCACACTACCAGGGGGGATCGCTCTGATGTGGTCTAGACTTCGAGGTAGACTTCAGAAGATCTGCAGTGGTGACTGACGAATCGTCATTGTATCAGCGGCAAACCACTCTACCTTCCCATCCAGAGCTGACAGTGATGGCCGATGCATCGCTTCAGGGTTGGAAGAGGTAGAGATCAGAGGACTCTGGTGTTTGGCGGAATCCCAGCTCTATATCAATCTCCTACAGCTGCGAGCTATTGAAGGACACCCTCACGTCAATCAAGGGAAGGCTTGTTCAAGTACAGAGACAAATGTAAATGTAAATGTATTGGCATTTATATAGCGCACTACTTACCCGTAGGGTCCCAAGGCGCTTCGACCGCTGCGAAACCCTTCCTGGCTTCCCTGAGAGATGGCCCCTTAATGGGTATCTCCAGGGTGAGACCAGGCATCCCCGGCGGTCTGGTGGGGCCGTTAGTGAAGATGAGGCAAGCTAATGCCCAGAGTTGCCGAGTGTGATCGCTGATCAGAGTGGGCACCGAGGCGAGAGAATTATCGAGTCCGCTGACCCTGGTCCAGAAACCTGCCGCGCCGGGAATCGAACCCTGGTCCCGGGCCGTCCTCTGCTCTCGGGTCTGCCGCCTCTAACCAGTGACAACACCACTGCCATGTTGCATTGCAACAGAATAGGCGGGGTGGGGGTTGGACCCTGTGTCAGGAGAACCCTGTACCTCGAGGAATTTCGTCGAGTGCAAGGACATCTTCCTGGTCATGCAACACCTAGCGGGATCTCTGAAGGCATTTCAGGCAGTCCATTTCACTCAGCCGTCGATGACTTTCAGGTCATGAATGTCGTTTACCTCCAGAGGTGGTGCAGGCTGTCTTCCAAGAATGAGGAGAACTTTGGCTTGATCTATTCACCACGGCCAATAACACACAATGTCAGAGCTTCTGGGCATTGGAGTTTCCAAAGCAACTCTCGCTCGGAGACGTGTTCTACTTAGAATGGTGCCAAAGACCTCTGTACGTTTTACTGCCAAAATCACTCCTTCCCCGGGCTCTCAAATGGATCAAGACCAACCAGGCCCAAATCATCTTAATGGCTGGTCTCTAAAACTTCTGACTCTTCAAACTGTCTTCTTAGTGGCTATTACATTGGCCAGGAGGTTCAGTGAGCTTCAAGCTCTTTCAGTTAATCATTCATTCACCAGCTTATACCCAAACAAACTGATTTCCTTGGACCCATGCTCCTTCCTGCTAAAGGTGGTGGACTCCATTCTACATTACGTTGCTGACATTTTTCATTCCACCCCATCCAAGGAAAAGGCGAGGCTTCACCGGTTGGATCCAAAAAGAGCTTTTGTTTTTACATTGATCGTACCAAAGACCACCGTGTGGACGATCAGGTGTTGATCGTTTCCATACGAGCAAAAAAAAGGCAGGGCTGTGCAAAAGGGAACCATCTCTGTATGGATTCTACTTTGCATCAAGATATGTAACAGTAAGTAAGATGCAGCCACCTGCGGGCTTGCGAGGCCATTCCCTAGGGCCTAGGCATCTACTACTGCGTTAGCATGCAGAGTACTTGTCCTGGCCACCTAAAAAGCTGCTCTGTGGGCATGACTCCATTCGTTCATGAAGCACTACTGCTTGGACAGTCTGGTCCTTTGAGATGGGCATTTTGCCCATTCGGTTCTCCAGGATTTACTGATTTGAGCCTGTGTGCAGACCCACCTCCAGAGAGGTATTGCTTGGGTATCTATTCTAAGGTGAGAATTGTTTCACTAGAAGTCTCTATCAGAAGAACAATTTGCAGTTAGAGTCTACACCAGAAAAAGTGTTACCGAAGACGAGTAACTCCTTCAATTCTACTGCAGCCCTAGTAGCAGTAAAATAGCCGCAAATGTGCTCTATCCTAGCCTTGGAGTAAGTCAAACACCACACATGGCCACCCACTGATATTGCAACAAACTCCCATAGAAAGTGCTGGAGGCAAGCTATAACACTAAAACCCGATAGGAAATAATGTAAAATAAATTAATTCTAAATGTATTATATAGTAACATACAGTTTTGTAAGTCAAAAAACGTAACGATAATTGATCAATTGTATTACTTTTTAAATGTAATAACATGCTAACATTGGAAGTAATTTCAGTTCAAATGTTAATTTAGTTTAAAATGTTTAAACATTATAAATAATTAAAATCATACATTATAACCAAGTTTGTTGCAAATTAAAAAAAACTTCCAAATAGTTGTGAGGATGGGTAATTTTAATATTAAAGTAGTTTTAAAAATATATTTTAAATTAATATATTTAAAGCATATCAATATATCACTCCACAGTGAATACAGAACGCAGGGCGGAGCGCAGAACGCAGAAACGCAGAGCAGAGCACGGAGCACCGAAGGAGGGGAAAGCGTCCTTACCGTCTCCACCGGCCGAACCTGCTGAAACCTGCCCCCCCCCCCCCCCCCCCACCCCCTGCATAGGGAGGTGTTGAGACGCGGAGGGGAGTGAGCGGGAGACCATCAGAAAACCAGAGCTCTGGTGCTCACAGCTGCACCGGGGGAAAAGCGGGAGAAAAGCGGGCGCCGCCCGGTAGCGGCGGGAATCGCCGCAGAGCTTCAGAGCTTCCCTTCTGCAAAGCTCATTTCAGGAAACAGGCGGCTGGGACAGCGGGAGCGGGTCCCGAAAATAAAATAAAACTCTGCAAACTCCACAGAGACTCCACAGAGATAGAGATACTGCTTGCCTGCTTGCCTGTAAGAGGTGGAGCAACTATTGGAGAGCCAGCGCCTGAGCAGGGAGAAGCAGCATTTCGGCGCGAAAGCTGAGAAATTTGTTATTTCACCATCAATCCGCAGCTACACCATCACGCTTAAAAGCCACCAAGCCACCAAAGCTGCTAGGCAAAGGGAAAGGTAAAAGCGATGGATGTACTTGGGCTCATTTGGAGACGTGAACAGTAAGCTGTAAGCAGTAAGCAGTAAGCGGCAAAGCAATCAACGGTGAGTGAAACCAGCAAGGGTGCCTAGGGGGCGACCAAGTCATTGTTACAGCCGGCCCCGCCCTGCCCGCCCCACAGTCAGCAGCTCATACCAAGGTCAAGCACTGTGCATTGGGCGGCAAGACACCCCCACTCTCACAGGGGTCTGAGACTTCAGCAGGAAAGGGGCTGAGATAGCTCTGACCAGGGCTAGAGCACTGAAGTACAGGAGGCCGGCCCAGTACTATAGAACTACCTAGAGTGGAAGCTGCGCCGCCCTGGATCCTGCCCTAGCCAGAACCTGTACCTACCGAAGTTTTGGATAATATCTTACTCTTCGATACCGCTCCGCACCCTCCCTGACGGCAGCCGCCCTTCCTGTGAGGGGTAGACGGGCTTGGGAGTACGCTGAGGAGCTGGCGTGGAGTTAGTGCGGGCCGCAGGGTAAGACAAGGCAAGGCGACATGAGATCAGGGCGAGTCCGTGGATGCCCCACTGGTAAAGGAGGGACAAACAATCGGTCAAACAAACGAAAAAGATCGCCGAAGGCAGGCGAGGCGGAAAGGAAAGATCAAACAAGAAAATCTAGACAATTAACTCCGAGTGAAGGCTCATTAATTGACTCAGCAACCGACAAACTTGACTTTATCTGTGCAAACAGTGAACAACCGGCAAATAGAGAGAAGAGCAGTAAAACAACAAAATCTAACTTCGCAATGCTCCAACCAAAAATGTTCACAAAATTTCATTTCCTAAAAAACATGGGGGACAGATCGCCCTCCAACACCAATGAATCTTCAGGCCTTCAGGAACCTATTGAACCTCCCCAGACTTGTCAGTTAGTGTCTGTGCACAACACAGGTTCAGAAACCAACGACAAAAGTCAGAGAAGCCCTATCTCTACTGCCGGAGAATCACTGCAAGTGACATCAACCCCTCGGGGCGAGAAAAACAATCTCACAATGGCTGCCACAACTAAAGGGCCAATATGCAGTACGAAAATCGTTTTAGAACCAAACCTTATTCAAGTGCACAGAGCAAACGACAATAATATGAGCCGGCATGCACATTTGTCACCCAAATGCCTTACAGACCCCGGCAAAACTGCTAGCATTAAACTAAGTGAGAGGACGGCATCTGGCAAGAGCAGCGATGCCGACAAACCTCCCCATCGCATAACAAACTGGACGTCAAAAATCCAAGCACCAAACAAAGACCCCACAAACCACAACGGGGCAAGTGAAAAAGACGCAAAGGAGTGTTGGGAAGAGAATGCCTCAACTCTTGGGAATTCAACTTTAAAACATTCCGAACGTACAACTGACCACAACAGCAAGCACGATGAGACCAGGGAAGGATATAGTAAATTCACACAGGCCACCAACCTCGCCCCTAGATGTGATAGAAATATCCTCATACCTGGGCAAGGAAGAGTGGGAAGACCTCGTAGCAGCATACACCCAAGACAAAAGCAGCAGTGAAACAAGTATGAACACGTCCTTACCGATTGTTATAAACGATGCCTCATTGGATCACCCAGTAATGGACATGGGGACACCAGAGGTGGCCCAAAAAAGCCCCTTGTCTGAGGATAATCAGGTCAACACCGCGAATCAAACAAATCAGGGAAACGCGTGGAAGAGCCTGCTCAAAACAACACAACTCCTGGTAGATGCCCTCAACTACCAATCTGACAAAATGGACATCCAACTATCGCTACTTGATACATTGGCTGTATTTGTGGTGGCTATTGACGGGAAGCTGGGCACGCTTAACACGCTTCTTCAGAATAAATCGTCATCGTCGGACCAGGCATCTGGGCCTTATAATGAAGGATGCGGATGCGGCCCAATAATCGACAAGTTGTCGAGTCTACCAACAATAATGAGCGATTTGTGTACAGAACTTAGAAGAACACCCAAGTGCAGGCAAAGTATCCCCTGTACCAGCCCAGTCGCGGCGGCGACAAACCATCCAATGACCAAAGAAGCGCTGGGGAGCAAGGGTCAAATCAACCCTATTCCAAGGGCCCCCACACCCACAAAACCACCAAGTCCAGTGGTCAATGATATAGGAAACTCAGAACCTCAATTCCCCGAAAATACGGAGGAAGAAACAACAAACTTAAAAATGAACGCCAAACAAAGACGAGCAAAAAAATGCAAAGGCAGGAAACATAAAATTGATCTGCAACGTAACGGATTCCAACAACTTTTTGGGAACATACCGAACAAGGAACAAAGCATGGCACACCCTGAGGGTGCCACGTACCCACTAGAAGCTGACGAAGTCATCGGCACACCTGAGTCCCCCATCAAGGCAACAACCACCAAAGAGCTGGGGAGCAACAACAAAACAAGCACTATTCTGGAACTACATAGCATCTGCACTAAAAAAGAACCCGGAAGAGGACCACAAAATCCATGCCCCCAACTCAATGGAACTAGCAACATAACCCCTGCCTCCTGGGCGACACAAGCACAAACAAGCAGTATGCAGCCTAGCTCGGCCGGCCTGCAAATAAAAAACCATGGACCGACTAAGGGAACACAGTTTGGGATCAATCCAGGTCCGGCTACTACTGAGACAGGCAATCAGCTGCTAGAATGCTTTCCAGCTATGACTATGGAAGGTGTACTGGCTACAAGAAGAGAAGCTGACTCAGCTATTATGGGGACATCGGGCCCTATGTGCAATATCTCTAGACCTTGTGAAATTCCCCATCTAAACGGTCCAGTAATAAGGAACCATCATACCTCTGGCCAAGTACTAAGAATAACTACAAGTAACTCAAATGACGTCAAAACCACTGTAGCGCGATTAGTAGAGGTTAAGGGACGGCCAGTCGAACGATCATATGAAAAACCGTCAACACCAAATGAACACATTCTCGGCCGACGGTTAAGAGTCATTGTACCCACTGCCAGCCAACTGGAAACAACTTCAACACGACGAGTAGAATTTATGGGACCTAGTCAACCAATAATAAAGAGTGCATCAGCGGGAGAACGGAAAAACTCAACAGGCGTTGTCTGGTTTAATCCGGACTATACATCGCAAGGAAGACATGACTCTCTCAAAAGAGGTAATATCTTAAGGCTGCTATCCCATATTCCATCCTTGACAGAATTAAAAAGCTCTGACCTGGAATCCATTGAATTTGTAGCCGACGAGGCTACAGGCAAAGAAAAAACAAAAGCAACCTGGAGAACCCTGGCAATTTCACAAAAAATAATCGCCGAGGCTGACATCTTTGGAAGCTGGGGGATCACAATAGAACCTTATGTCAAACCAAGGTACCCTGACATTCTTGTCCCGGTGGAAAAAGCGGCAGCTCCAGCTATCATGAATACTCAAAAAAATTCGGTCCTCAGAGGAGCGGTAGGGCCAGAGGCCAACAAAATTGATCCACACATCAATAGCACCGGAGCCACTACAGATGAACTCACACAAATGTATGACTCAGGATGGATTGCTAGAACATTAAATAACAACGAATGACAAATTGGCAACAAGCCAAAGGAGGACGTTTACGGCTCATTAAAAATATGCTCATGGAACATCAATGGCCTGGCTTCCAAAATAACTGACTCAGATTTTATGAATTACATCAGAAAATTTGATATAGTGGCACTCCAAGAGACATGGCTCACAGACCCCCCCAACCTCCATGGCTACTTACGTTTTTTCGCAGCTGCAAGTAGGACGGCTAAATATGGTCACTCTAAAGGCGGCCTAGTAACCTATATACTGGTTACAAGCGTACTGACAGCAATAGAAGATGGACCATCCTCTACAGCCGCCCTGGCTGTTAAAATCCGCTTGCCACAACTCAAACAAGGCAATACTGAAACCGATTTCCTCCTAATAAATGCCTACATTAATCCAAGAAGGAAAGGGAAAGCAACTAAAGACCTCTGTAGCCTCATGGAGACACATATAAGGGAAAGACCCACACTAAATGTTGTTCTTACCTGGGACTTTAACCTTAATCTCATGGGCGAGACGCAGGAAGATGAACAACTAATACAAAACGCAATTTGGGACATCCCAACACAAGCAACCTCACAGTTATCCAAAAAAAATAAACTAGGTAACAGGACACTAGAAGATCTGGAAAACTTTAACATTAGGGCCCTCAACGGTAGGACCTCTGGAGATAATCCCCCAGTCGCAACCTTCCATTCAACAAAAACAAGCAGTATCCTAGACTATACTTTTATATCATTACCCTTTTTCCAGTCCTTAATATCATACCGGATTGGCTGCAGCGGGGAAAGTGATCATTGCCCCCAAGAAATTATCATCAAGATTATAAAGCCGAATTTCGAACGATCAACAGCGCCTAAAGAGTCAGTCCAAACCATCAACTTCAAAAAAATCAAATACTCATCAGCGTTGGACGGAACGCTAGTGGAAAGGGCAAAACAGCACTTCGAGAGTCGCTCTGGGGATAGTGAAATAACAAAATGGGAACATTATACAAGTAGCATGTTTATGTATGCTACAAGACCCAAGTTTCAGACACAATTGGGGGACGCAAGTTTCTGCAAATTCTCTCGAGAAGACCAAGGGAAAATTAAAGACATAAAAACCCTAATCAACCGTAAAACGAGAGAACTCCAAAGGAAACCCATGGATACCGTAAAGCAAAACCATCTACGAGAACTAAAATCAACACTAAAAAAACTAAAATGGGAAGCAAACAAATCAGCTGAGGACTATTTATGGGAGAGACTTCACTCCGATATCAAACGGAACGACGGAGCAAGATTCTGGAAATCAATAAATGCATTCATAAGACCCGCGCATCACGGGGTTTCTTCAAACATCTCAGAGGAAACCTGGGCAAGCTTTCTCGGCACCCATTTTAGTCAGTCTGAAGGGAACAACCAACATTACGAGCCTGTCACTTACAAAAATTATACAATTACTGACACAAGGCCCACAGAAGGCTTTTCTCCAAAAGATATTATGAACTTGCCGAACTTACAAAGCACCATCCAGCGCCAAATCAAAAAAGGAAGAAAGGAGGGAGCGCCAGGGCCAAACGGCATACCTCCTATTATCTACAAACAAGATGTGCCAGGCTGGGCGGCAGCCCTGGAACCCCTCTTTCTGGAAATACAACAATTCAACACCATTCCAAGGTCCTGGAGGGGCTCCATCATCTCCCCAATCTATAAGGCAGGAGATAAGGCTTCCCCACATAACTACCGACTGGTGGCCTTAATTGATAACGAGGCAAAATACTTTGCAGGTACCCTACTTGAAGAGCTGACAGCCTGGGCAACAGAGAGATCCTTAATCCCTGCCAATCAGACAGGCTTTGCCAAGTCAGTAGGCACGATGACGAACATCCTGAGCATGGGTATGCTCATAGACAAAGCAGAATCTAACAAAATGCCTATCCATTTCTGCTTCGACTACAAGGCCGCTTTTGATAACGTATATCGGAAGCTTCTGTGGTCTAAATTGAACGACTGGGGGATCTCGAGACCCCTGCTGGATCTGCTCATCAACCTGCACACAGAAACTTGGGTACAGATAAAAATAGGGGACGGATCCGCCTTGTCAAGGCCCATACAGACCAACAAGGGCCTAAAGCAAGGCTGCGTCCTGGCCCCCACGCTCTTTAACCTATTCCTAGGCGACCTTGTCCCAATACTAAATGACTGCAATTCCCACGCCCCTAAACTAGGAGGGCTCCAGCTACCTTGTCTACTATACGCAGACGATATCGTCTTAATAAGCCACACTAAGGTAGGACTTCAACATCTTTTAGACGCAACACATAGGTACTCAAGTAAGAACGATCTTACAATAAATCTGGGGAAAACTCAAACAATGACCATCAGCAGGAAAAAAAGGAAACCAACATCATGGCATTGGAACACGACAAAAATCGAAGAAACTCCAACATACAAATATCTAGGAGTGAAGATCGACAATGGTGGGCAGTTCTCGGCTCAGAGAACAAGCATACGAGGGAAAGGTCTTTCGTTAGCGATTTCGCTGAAGGCACTAAATCATAAGCTCTCCGGCCCATCCCTGTTACCCCTGACGCAAGTAATTCGTGCCAAACTTCTTCCAACAATTACTTATGGGAGTGAGGCACTCAGAGGAAGGGATGCTAAGATCCTTGACAATACTATAACAACAGCTTACAGAATTATTTTCAGTCTACCCAAGCAAACCTCACCCGCTCAAATCAGGCTTGAATTTGGCATCGACCAACAGCTCCTGGCAAGGCATGGAGCCTACGTGATAGCCTGGGACAAAGTGAGGAAATCCAAACAAGGAACCCTGAATGAACACCTGTGGAAGGAGTTAGAACAGCATCCTTCCTCAGCAGCAGCTAAGTACCTCACTGGCAGTCTGACGAATACAGGTCTAGAACAGCTCTGGAACACTCCAACAAGTCATACAAATTTCAAAAAACTGGTAAAAAAATCAATCAAATTACAATCATGGTTGCAAGACAAGGAAACCCTCTCGAAGAGAACACATGGCTGGTTGACTCTGAACTCGTACAAAACAAAAGCACAACAGCGCTATCTAGCCGAGGGGTATTCCAAGAGTGTCAAGATGTGCTTTCTAAGGCACAGGTTGGGCCTGCTACCTTGTACTCAAAATCTCCCACGCTGGCTCAAAATCAAAACTGACCCCCTCTGTCGGCTATGCGGTTTGGCAGAAGAGGACATGCTGCATTTGATATGCTCTTGTGAAAAACTACGGGACGAACGATAACGCTGGCTAAAACACCACTTCAATCGGCAAGGGATCCGCACTAGACGGGCGGCGGTCCTTGCATGTTTTCATCCTAATGACCCTGGCTTGAACTGCAGCTTTGTAAAATTCCTGAAGGCAGTTGAAAAAAAGATGCCAAAAAACTCAATCCATAACTGCCTTAATTCAACCGACTTGACATCACTTCTCTGACGGTTTCACTGACTTTATGAGCTCATGCGGCCACTGAGCAACAAATTACAAACATTAAGTCCAAATACAAGCACATCGGTCATAAGGAAATGTGAACATTTTAAATTTTAAATTTTGTGTCTTTTAAAACTGTAGTTTTATCCATTCTGCTCTTAACTCATTTTTATATTGCAATGGTTTTAAGTAACTATGCTAAATAAAGATTACTTACTTACTTACTTAAAAAAATATATTTAAAAGGATTTACAATTTAATGCAATTTAGTACAAAGTTAATTATAGGAGATAGTATATTTTATATATTTCTTTTACTAGTCCTACATTTGTATTGTGCTTAAAACTATTTTAATGTCTTTATTAAAATAATATAATTTATTAAACTCCCCTACATTTTCCTATAAGGGGATCTCAACCCTGGTTGGAAGGTTACTAATGGTAATTTTACTCTTTTTAAGTTCTGTCGTAGGAGTGTCCACACTCTCATTTGTGCCGGTAGAGACTCTCGTGTCTACATGTAGGTGTAAATTTCCTCTCAGAAATAATGAGTAGCAAAAATATTAACAACTAGATGGGGGGTATAGACAGTCATACTAAAAGTTGTGAATCAGGCCCACATTCTCCAGTCCTGAACAAATCATTGTTCCAAGTACGTTATTCTAATTAATTAAATTAAAGCAAAACAAGACTTCAACATCCAAAATGCTTTAGGCCATCACTTGAAAGTCTAGAACTTTATACAGAGTATCCGTAATGACCTAGAAGGCGGTGGGAACCTAAGCTGATACTTCCTCTTCCCTAAGACCAGGTCATGCAGTGTTGCCTCTGCCACTCAGAGTAAGAAAAACTACAGAGGCTTAGTGAAAAGCTGAGAGTCGAGCAAGCAGCGGTTCTCCCAGTTCCATAATGACAAATAGAGTCGAAGAAACTACTTACCCTCCAAAAAGAAATATGTACTACATTAAATATTTCCAAATAACTGTGTGGCATTCAAATGTAATGTCTGACGTAAGTTCAAAGTTAGTTTTCAAATTAGTTTGCACAAATATAATTTTCTTTGAGTGTTTTTGTTTCTGTTAAGGTTTACTTGATGTTTTCATATATATGTGATGTTATAGTATGCTTGTACAGATCATACGCAACCCAAAGTCCACTTCTACAACTTATATAATGCCTTTGATGTCTACTGACTAATCTATCTGTCATAAAAGCACATATAATTTTGTGTGAATTGTTGAACAGGCCTTAGCTTCTGAGGCATTAATGCCATATCTGATTTCCGTCAATGCTCTTTAATCTTCCCTTGTGCTTACACAGTGCTCCTTTCTCTCCTAGGGACAGTACCGCCCGTCTGATCTGCTGTGCCCAGACACCTATACCTGGGTGGATATTGAAAAGTGCCTGCCTACGCTGGAGCAATCCAAGTATGCCCGCCTTAACCAGAATCCCAAAGCAGGTATGTCTGGAAGGGGCCCTATCCCACAAGTGCCACCTGTACTTAGAAGGTAGAGTCTGGCTTTGGATAGTGTGAGGAGAAATGTTTAGTACTACTGCCAACCTGGACTTCAATTTGCCACCACAGTTCAGGAGCTCAGACTTGATATCCAACCTAGGACTGTCATTACTCTATTGTGCTCCGTGCTTTAGAAGGAACTGTGTCAGTACCATAGGGTGGTGACCCCAGACATGATGGTGATCATTGCAACACCAAATCACTTCATTAACGATACGTTTCAACCTTGTACTCTGTGGAAAGCGAGTCCATGGAGCTCCTCAAGGCACTGCGGCCAGAAGAGGTAGAATAGCAATGTTTGGGACCACGGACAGTGGACGCAGCACTCTCAGGGTCTTCACCCAGTCAGCCCCTTTCTACATTCAGGTGCAGGAGGTCATGTTGCATGGTCCTTACTGGACTGTATTATTTATTAATAAACAATACTCTGCCTCCTTTACGGGGATTTAGCCTCTTCGCTAGCTTTCTTTGTCAACAATCTGATGTAACTTTTTTCCAGCCGTTACGTAAATCAAAATATTTTCTGTGACACAATGACAGTAATTGTACTAATACTTCTCTGGCCAGGCCTCTTCCTGCACAACACAGTTGTTGCCTGTCAGTACATTCGCGATCCGGGGTACTTTGTTTTTTTTACCGGCAAAAATATATATATTTTTGAAAGTGAGTTAAGTTTCACACTTTCTTTGTAGCTCCGCGCTCTTCTGATGTTTGTTCGGGGGCTAGGATCTCTGTTCTCCCCATTCCTTTAGTAGTTGCATGCTTCCGGTGCACACTGCCGATCATCCCTTTCGAGGAATGGTGGAACTGCAGTCTGGTTCCCCCACACATGTTGGACTTGATTTGCTTTGGCTCACTGCACCCCCATTCCCTCTGACTCATTGTGCATTATCCCTTCATTGTTGCCCCAGAGACGTTTTAAGAGATAGTCAAAGTGGTCAGTAGCCCCTGGTAAGGATGACACTGTGTCTCCCACTTTCTGGACCTTTCCATCGGATCTGTCTCACTATACCTCTCTCTCTGTAGCTCAGCTGTCTCTCTAACTCACCTGACTTCCTGCACCTCATTCTCTGTTTCCATATCCCCTTCTTGTAGCTCCCGTCCATCTGCTTCACCTGTCTTTCAACATCTTGTCTTTACTTCACCTCCCTCTCTCTTTCCACATGTCTGTACATTTCTCAATACCTCTCTTTACCTCATTTCTCTCTCTACCTCAAATCTCTCTTGCTACCTCATCTCTTCCATCTCTCTCTCTAACTACGTAACCTCTCCGTTTACCTTACCATTCATTTGTTACTTAACCTACCTTCCCTGCTCCTTCCACCGCTGGTCTTGGTTCTCTGGTTCATTTACCTCAGCCCTCTCCTGGCTCACTCCTTTCTTACTACTGCTCTTTCTCTTAATGTATTATTGCCTCCTCACTCTTTCCACTTTCTTTGTACCTCGCACTTCTACCACTCTGATTATTCTGCGGACATCACATTTCTCATTCTACCTTTACTTCACCTCCCTTGCTACACCCTGCTTGTTACTTCTCGGTGTGTCTCCTCCCATTTCTCGGACTCATTAGAGCCAGGGTTCGCTGTCTAGCCCAACAAATGCACAAATGGAGGAAATTAACCTTATTTCACTTTATGGGATGCAGACGCCCCTCGGAGCAGGCCTTTGATTGTCACTATTGCAACGAGAATGCCAGTTCTGAAGATTTGCGATTACGAAGCTCTGGAAATGAAAGCTATAGTTTCAAGTGCTATGTACATAAAGGCAAAAAAAAGGTTTTGTCAATGCTTGTTCACTCTGTCTTTGGTACTGTTTTGCTGGACGCCACTATAGCTTGAGCATGTCGGCTGTTCTGTGTGCCCACTTCTGTACGTTTAACATGTAAAGAATACGGTTTTGTTCCTCGTCGACTTGAAATAGCTCAAAATGGATAATAAGCTCAAGCCGGTTCCAGACTGGGAGGCCTCAGTCTAGGTCGTGCCTGGAGCACAGGCTTTTTTTAATATGGCACTTGTTGTTCCTGGATCTCACCTGGGTGCCCGCACATACCAGTGACTGGTACCAGTCACCAAGGATCTCAGCCCCAATTAAGAAAAGCACACCTTCTTTAAACACCACTCTAACACGACGCAGTACCAGTACACTCCTGCTCCTAGAAGCCAGCTGCCCCATATATCACCACCCCTTGGCAGTATCCTTGTCAAGCTGGTCTCACGCTGGCATCCGTCTGTCACAACTCAATTGTGGCACAGAACAGATGCTGTTTCATTCTTAAGTATTCATCAACCATAAAAGTCCATGAATCTCACTCTGCCTGAGCCAGTAGGGGAGAGTGATGGAAAGTCCAGGCCTCTGGCTGGAGATGTGCTTGTGGATTTCACCCCTACAAAGCCGGTTCCAAAGGTAGGGAAGGATGGGGGCATGCAAAACGGAGCTGGAGACTCGGGTGGTCCTCTTGTATGGGTGAATAGGCAGACCTAGTCTGCCTGGTGAGTCCTGTGCAGTCATTTTCTGTAAATCATGGTAAGTCTGAGTCACTAACTGACATTCCTAAAACTCACTGCGGTAAGTACCTCAGAGTGTCTTTTTTGATTCCACTGCGTGCATGTTGGCTTCTAGACGCTATTGGAAGTGTTATGGAACGACTGATAGATGCCCGGCCGCACCACACCGAGCCACATTCTCTGCCTGCGGCGTCGAGCGCACAGAAGCGCGCCACTAGCGAGCGCTCTAGCTCGTCCTGCGGGGGACACGCACCAGCCTTGCTAGAAAGTAGAATCAAAAGGCGCACGTCAGGAAACGAAAAGGCAGGCTCTCGAGGCGGGGCCTGCCCAAGGAATGCTGTGGCTTTCTCTGTTTAGGCGTAGGGGTGGCAGCCTCCCCCGCTGTTTGATAAAATGTCAGTCATGCCCCCCCACCCATTACCCCCCATCCTGCCTCTCGCCCCCAGCTGCACGCCACATGGCCCAGGGCTCAGTCAGCTTCTGAGGTTAGAGCCCCGGCCTTAAACTGCCGCAGAGCCGCAGTCTGTTTTCATTTTTCATTTGATCCCTTAAAAACCCTCTCGCTTCAGAGGAGAAACACATAAACCCCGGCTTTCGCACCATCCCAGGCAGGCGTGGCGACGGAGGCTTTAGGCAGGAACCGGTCCCCTCCCTACCCGCTGTGTAACCCTGAAGTAAAGCTGGCGAGATTAACAGACTCCCGTTAGATTCACATTTGTTTAGCGCCTATGGGTATTTATTTGGGTCAATGCGGCGTGTTTAGTGTATTGGGGCTTTGTTAGGCACCTTTAGGGATTGATTGACTTGTAACAGTGGAACGGGATTCGCAAGAATCATTTGGAACTGACAGAATTCACAGCGCGCCTGGTTTGAACCCGCCCGCTGATTTTCTCCTCCACTCCACCCATGGTCGGACTGGCCAGCCGGGCAAGCGGTCAAAACCCCTGGAGGCTGGACCCCCAGGTGCAGGGTTGGATTGGGATCAAAAATTGACCAAGGCACCCTAAAAAAATGGCCTACATTTGCGGATTGCATCTTTTTAAGTGTTATAAAAAGGAGGAGAGGCGTTTCTATAAAAGAGGCATGTTTTCTTAAATTCACTAAGGTAACAAAAATGCAAATTATACCATGTCTTTTTGTTGACAGATTGATTCACAATGGTGAAGCACACCTTAACATAAGTAAGGCCACTGCAGCTCAGGGCCCCTGCTCAATCTGCATATAGCAAGAACCCGGGAACAACGCCTCCACCCGCTGGTAAAAGGGAACAAATAGAAGCCCATCTGCCTCCGGAAAGACCACTCAGGTCCACACTGGGCCGCTGGTGGGATCTGGTGGCAGCATCCGAACTGCACAGAGACAGCCCATATCTGCCACCACCCTGGCCAAAAAAGCGGTCCACAGCTGGATCTCGGATACCGTTCCTTCGCCCAAGTGCCCGCCTTACCAATCCAACCTTGCCCAGGAGGCCGGTTTTGACACTTGGAGGTCGGTTTTGGCTTCCAGGCGTGGTGGCGCACGTTACGCGATCCCAGCGGCAACTTGAAAACGTTGCTCTATTTCTAATACGCATTATTAGCATGTCTGCACATGGGGGCTAAATTGATCATTTTTGCCGGGCTGTTTTAAGTTCACAGTCCAGCCCTGCTCCAACCCCTGAGACTTCGACATACTACTGGCTGCGGTTTGCCCCCATTGCCCGGGACAGCATGCTTTTTTGCTCTGCTATGAATGTATTGCCATGTCCCCTGTCTGCAGGGTGGCCACGTTTTAGAAACCAAATACCAGGTCGTTCCATCGACATAGATGTAGGACTATATTTATACTCCTTTTCCACATAGGCTCGGAGTATAAATTAGGTTGAGTGAAATGACCCCATGCTTTTATTTGGCTCCACCTGATTATAAGTTTTTTCCTTTCACCCAACCAGTTTTACTGGGTTAGAGGGAACCAAATACGATGTTTCTGGTTGGTAACACAGCCAGAAAAAATGCATGACACTGGATGCAGCAGCCAAGTCTCATTACACCTTTTGTTGCTAGAAAATGGCTTCCCTTTCTCTCCCAGACTCCCCTCAACTTCTTCCTCAACCACACTGCCAGGCCCGCACATACCTTTACCACTTGCTCAGAGCAGGTTGTAAATCTATGCAATAAAATCCCAATGGGTTTTCCTCGTAATTGCACGACTTGCATGAGATTTTTCTTGTGATTTTATCTTTACCCCAGTACAATGCAACGTACAATCAGGCCTTTTTCTACAATATCACAAGCTAGAAACAATTTTACATACATGTGACGATTATACTAATACTGACACTCGTTTCATAACATTAGACAGACATTGGCAGAGGACCTGAAATGCTAATGTTTTATCCATAGTAAATGCGCATTTACGGTGTAAAAACATGGCAGTGAGTGAGTCATGACAGGGTAGTGCTGTTTTACTTCTCTTATAGTAACACCAAATGTGCAGATCACAAAAGGCCGCTTTTGCAAATTGCTTTTAAAATGGTGCACATGCCCCAAAACTAAGGCGTGCTGTGTGGCATGTCACATGTACAGCTCTGCAGCAACCTCTTCTCCCTGAATGAAGTGGATCGAACGGAGCACTTGTTTTGGGAAAAGAGTTGCCTTTCTTTCAAACGCACTTTACGACTAATCACAGAAGAGGGTCTGACTAATGAGCAGCATTTCTAGTGAAAAAAACCGAGACATGCTTTTACTTTAGAGACAGTTATCGAGACACTGGGACATCAGTCCAACAATGCAATAGGTCTCACATTTACAAGAGTTTAAGCTATTGGCATTGTAAATGACAACGCCTTATATTTATGTGTTTTGAAAACGAACACATAAATAAAATGCATTGTCAATTTATATTGGCAATAGCTCAAAGTATCGCAAATGGAGACCACTTTAATGGTGGCCGCGCCCCTTTCTTTAGACGCTGCTCGCCGTATTCAGCTTACAGCGGCGGTCTCTGCAAATTTATTGGCTCACCCACCTCTCCTATTTACTGTTTGTTAAGTAAATAAAGAAATGCTGAAAAAAAAGGAACTTCCAGAATTGATTATTGCTCGTGAGAATTGATCTGCGCCCCCAGTAGCTGCCAGATTCTTTGTGTTTTGAATTGTTCGCTTTGTAAGCCTGAGACCAAGTGAAAAACTATGAAACGGGGTTCTCGTCGCTGCCCGTCGGTCTGTGTCCCTTCTGGATCTCATCACCGGCAGCAACACCTGGACCAGCCTCTGTGTCGAGCTTAGCAGGGCTCATGTTCAATTATGTGCACTTCTAAATCTACACCATGAATGCTTGCCGTCCTCTCATAAGGCATGGAGCCGGGATTCTCACCTCCGCCTTGTTTAACTCTTCCCAGCTTCCTGGCTTCCCTGAGGTGCTGATGACAGGCCGTGTTTGGGAGAGCCCAAGCACAAAGACTGGTTCTCCCCAAGGAAGTGACCTGCAGCCCTGGGTAGTGGCCTGCACCAGTGTCGGCGGCTAACTGAAAACAGCTTCACGCTTCGAAAAGGCATTTTCTAGTTCACCATGCTGTTTGTCTAGGATTTTTTTGTGTCACATTATTGGTGTTATTTGAAAAGTATTTGCTTAGCGCAGAAGCACTGTGATGGCGTAGACCCCATTTTTCAAGCTCATTGCATTAAAATTGCCATTGGTAAACAGGTATTGGAAAAACCAGCATATCTGACCTTGACAAGCTGTGTGATTATTTTTTTATTGCAAGCATATGTCACAAAAAGGAAAAGTATAAAACCGATATGTGGCTGCCGCAAGTTTTGATAGTAATTTTTAACATTTGGAAATCATGCACTGAAATGAGTATTTTATTGTCATTTAAAAAAATAACTCTTCTTTTATTGTGCCATGCATATTATCATTATTTGCGATGGTGACAAGAGTAAATCACCACATTATCAAGCACTCAAATCGCAGGCAGCTACAATGTTAGTTAAACACGTTATAACTTGAAAACAAGACAGAAAATCGGCATCTAACTGGACACCCAAAGTGCAGGCAAAATAAATAGCTGGTGTTTATAGTTAGATACAAAGCAAATAAAATAAAAAGCATACTTTAAGCAGGTTTTGTCACTGAAGAAAAAAAACTATGCAGAAGTGAACGATGTGCACGGGATTTGTGCACATCGTTGAATGGAGCCAATGGGTAAAGTGGACTTGCCCCTTGTTGTATGCAGTAGTGGGCCTAAACAAAATATGGTTTTACCATTTAACAGATCAGTGCATGAGGCCCTGTGACCAAAACCTCTTCAAAGTTGTATATTACATCGTGCCTGATGATGGAACCTGTGGCATTAGGATCCTGATAAATTTCTACTAGTGTTCCAAGGCAGAACTGTTTCTGTGGGTACCAGTGCATATTTCAGGTATTCATTGCACATCCTAACTTCTGGGTCTTAAACCCAATCGTGCAGCCATAATGCACACATCACAGATGCTGGCCCAGGCTGCCATTTTCGGCTTAACCTAGGCTACCCCTTCAGCTTTTGAAAAAATGTTGGTATATAGTTTTTTTCCCCACAGTTCTACTGCTCTCTGCTGCTGCTGAGATTCAGCTTTTAAATACTTTTCTTAAGTTCATGTCTTCTCATGGCCTTAAAGGTCCATAAGGGCCAGCTCTGACTCAAGCCCGGATTCTGCACCAGGTTCCAACACGTCCTGTGTGCTCACTGGCAACTCACCCTCTTGACTCTTTGATGCATTTGGAAACTTCACCATTTTCTCGTCTCTTGGTCTAAATGAAGGATTCTAGTATCTTCCGTTGTTGGTCTTCCACGCCATTTTAGAATTACGATTATGTGGTTACACTTGGAATTTATCGAGCCCTTTTTCACTGAGACTAGGGCCCTTTTTACAGTATTTTTACAGGCCAACCAAGAGTTGCCTATCGCTAATCAGAATTAGTCTCTGGAGAACTCACACTTACATAGCTCCCATTTAGACTTTCTTGTAAATAAGAAAGCTTGGCGCTAATTTGCTGCTGGCTGTATGCCTCCCTCTCATTGACTCTTGGTTCACTCTTGTTTGTTTTGTGATTATTAGCATGTGGCTAGAGGAAAAACACTGTGTTTTGGGCACTCTGTAGAAGTACTCTATAGATGTCCTGCAAGTAACTGTAGATAGGGTACTAGCAGTTGGCAACCACAAGTTTTAATGTTGATTTCCAAGCCAAACCATTTAGCAGAATTCCAGTTTGTGACAAACATATCAGTAATAAACAATTATACAAACAAGAACCTGATCTAGCTCTTCTAATCTGTGTAAGGGCTCTCCTTCGTCTAATAGTAGATGTGAATCAGGCACTTTTTTATATTAGCATGATTACCCCTGCCTGGGCAAAGATACATGTGTGTGTGTGTGTGTGTGTATGTTATGTTATGTTATTATATGTGCAGGTAGAGTAAAGGAGTTTAATCCCAGTCCATGCAGTATGCCATATAGGATCCTCCGAGTGAATGATTTCTAGACCCCTCACCCTCTTTTTCTGATGTCTGATTACATTTACTAAGACATGTTATAATCCATTTGAAGTTGGCTCTTGAAATTCCTGCCATTTCTTAAGCCTTTTGTATCCGAACGTTTCAACAAAAAAGGGGTAACCCTGTGTCCCTCAGAACCTGGGTGCGTATGATTAAAGAAACAATGGTTCTATCGGGTGAACAAACAAATTACTTTTGGGAACAGGCTAAGTTAACTCACAGCACAGTCTCACATTTACAGTTCAATTAAATTGCACAAAACCTCTCTGAACACAGATGTATTTCAAAGTTTTGTATATAGAAAAACAGCGTCACATTTACAGAGCAACGGAATTACTTCATTCCTATTTAATTTATAAAAATTCTAAAAATAGTGACTGTTGGTGAGCAAAGTGAATAGTGCAGTACATTGAGTGACATATATTTACAACTATATACAATATTGTACATGGGGAGGAAAGGGGAACATTTTGATTTTAGTGGTCAGAGTTCTAAGTTAATACTCCGAGAAGACAGATGTTTACTGTGTCCGTTCCTGGAGATTTCTTGACCAATGAAGTGCGTCGACGTTTCGACCCTAGTGTGCCCCGATTGGTGGTCACGGCGGGTCTTTATCAAGACAGTGGGGAGAGGGCGGGGGGGACCTGGAAAACAAGAAGTGTGTATCAGAGAGGTGGGGGGCATTGCTTTAGCCAGGAAAAGTCAGGTGGGTAAGATATACTCACAGGAGGATTATGGGATCACAGGAGGCAAAAGTCACACCCTGTTCGAAGGCCGGAAGTCAATCTGGGAAAAAGGTTAACTTGGATGAGTCCCATATCAAAAAGCATAAACACTTAACCAGTGCTCTGGGGGTGTCATCATGCAACACCTACTGATAGCAAGTGAGATCTGGGTGAGTAGTGAGACTTATGAGACTTATAACTTATTTTTGAGAAATCAATCATGCAGGGGCAGCCTGTGGCTGAATGCCACTAGGCTAGGGCTGCCGTTATTGAGTTTAAAAGTGCCACTACGGGTCACAAGGCATGTCTGGTGATTAGACAGAGTGCTCCCAAAGTGAATGAGAATGCCCCACCTACAGATAGCAGGTGGTATATGGGTGAGTAGTGAAACTTATAAAATAGTTAAACAATCATGCAGGGCGGGTGGAGCATGTGGCTGGGCGCCACTAGGATTGGGCTGCCGACATTGAGTATAAAATTGACACTAAGGGTCACTGAGAATTGCACCTAGCAAGCAGAGTGTGGATAACGCCTGCATAGGGAACGTGCTAGGTAAGCTACCGAAATTAAAGGTAACTGGGCAAGTCCGGTTGCTAAGAACATTTTGTGTTCCTGAAGTGGGATCTAAGTTTAGAAAAGGAGGTGCCTGTATATCATGGAGAACGCGCTCGGTCGTTCACGGTGCCTCATAAAACCTTACCCCGAGTGAAGCAAAATCGCTACGTCCTCTAGAAGATGCGAGCGCTGTCTGTCATCATTTGCAGAAGCTCGATCAATGGGGAAGACTAGGCGCGAGGACGTTATACACGTCGGTCGCCTAGCAACGCCGTGGAGTCCTGAGACTACGTGAGGGTGTCGGCGTAGTGCTGGGTCCTGATTAGTCTAACGGGGCGAGCCCTCAAGTGATTAAGCAACGCAACGCTGGAGAGTGGAACAGGGGACGGCTTGCACGCACAGCGTGGTGCGCTACGGAGAAGAAAACCATTATTTCAACTCAGCGTACACTTG
Organism: Lissotriton vulgaris; assembly: GCF_964263255.1. Classification (NCBI taxonomy): domain Eukaryota; kingdom Metazoa; phylum Chordata; class Amphibia; order Caudata; family Salamandridae; genus Lissotriton; species Lissotriton vulgaris. The sequence goes on along the minus strand of NC_141693.1, from coordinate 1,177,751,406 downwards.
AGCCTGGTTAAGCGTATAATAAAGAGCATTGAGCTGACCAGGTTACAATTGGTGCATATATCTAGTTTCTTTTGGTCCTGCAGGATATGCACAATTCACAAGTGCAGTACAACATATTGTTTGAGTAACCCCATACACAATTAATCGTTTAGAAGCTTTTTTGAAATGCAGATGTTACAGTTATGTGAAGCTAAACACCATGAATAAGTAGTCACAGGGCCTAGTAAAGCATATGACTCTCTCGCAGATTGTTATGGTATATATTGAAACATTTAGTCCAGCGCAGCCTAGATGGCCCTAGTGCAACCTGTGTTTCAGAGGGAAGAATTAGTAAAGTATTAAACAATCAATCCTGGAATCCATAGAAAGTCATAATGTAACCTTAAGTACACTCGCAGCATACCCGATTAGGAAAGGTTAAAGCCATGACTCATGTTCCTAATAGGCCCATTTGTTTAGAGATCTCTTCATGTTCATTTAGCCCCTGACTTACAGAGTTCAAAGTATGGATCCATTTGCACTCTTTTCTGTTGAGTGCAGAAGTTAGGGACCCACCACGTGGGTTTGTATTAATTTTCTCCAGTATGCGCCAGCATATACTGTTGGGATCGTGATTCTGGTTTACAAAGTGCTCAACCAAGGGGGCTCCCTGGACCTTACAGCGAATTCTGCTCATGTGCTGTAATATGCGTACTTTAACTTTGTGTGTTGTTTGTCCCACATACGGTTTTTCACACGGGCACAGGATGATGTATATGACATTTGAGGTGTTACAATTTGTCAAGGAAGGTAGTGTGTATGTTTTATTGTTGTAGGAGAAAGATGGTCCGTCAATGCAGAATGGGCACGCCTTACATGTGCTGCATTTAAAATGTCCTTTCACTGGAGGCAGGCCCAGATGGTCACGGAGGGTGACTGGTTTCGGGGGTTCAAGGAATGCTTTGACCACATTGTCCTTTATGTTCCGCCCTCTTTTGAAGGCAAATAGTGGACTTTCATTAGTATTGAGCTCAGAGGCCACAAGGTTCCAGTATTTCTTTACAGTTTTCTTCAAGATGTTGCTCCTGGAATGAAAAGTGGTGACACAGACAAGATTGGGGCACTCATCTTTCTTCTCTTTTGGGGCAAGTAACTCCTCTCTTGGACAGTACCAGGCTCTTTTTTTGGCACGTTTGAGTAACCCCATTGGGTAGCCTCATTCACGTAGGCGGTCGGTGAGTGTTTCACACTCCTTGAAGAAGTCTGTTTTTTTGGTACAGTTGCGTCTCAACCGTAAGTACTGCCCAAAGGGCAAGTTATTACGTAGATTACGCAAGTGGTTAGAGTCATATTTTAAGAGGGTGTTTCTCTCAGTAGGCTTTCTGTAAAGATCACAGATGATTTTTCCGTCTTCCACTTTGAATAATAGATCAAGGAAGGAAATGCTGGTTTTATCATAGCTAATCGTGAACTGAATATCGTTGCATCTGGAATTCAACCAAAGGAAGAAGTCTTTCAATTCAGCTTCTGTGCCTGTCCATATCATCACCACGTCATCAATATATCTTTTCCATATTGATATTGAATTGATATATGGGTTTCCCTCTGAGTACAGATGTTGCTCCTCATACTGGTCCATGTATAGATTAGCTAGGCTGGGGGCATAGGTCGCACCCATAGCTACTCCTTTACATTGGGTGTAGAATTGCTGTTGGAATACAAAGTAATTGTGTTTCATTGCAATCTCCAGGAGATTGATGAGGAATTCCGTTGGTATCCAGTGTGGCGACGGCCGTCTATCCAGCACATCATGTATGATGTTGATTGCCTCATCTTGGGGTATGGATGTGTATAACGAAGCAACATCCAGTGTCACCATGAATTGGGTGGCTTCATTATAGGGTTGACCTTCCAGTAGTTGGATGATATGCATCGAGTCTCTCACATAGGATTTGGTTTCTGCTACCAAAGGCTGAAGAAAATGGTCAATAAATTGATTCACTGGTTCCAATATTGACCCACAACCGGAGATGATTGGTCTTCCAGGTGGGTTATTCAAACCCTTGTGTACCTTTGGCAAGGTGTAGATTGTGGGAATCCGAGGTTCCTTCTTGATTAAGAAGTCTCTTTCAGGGTGACTCGGGAAACCTTTGTTGAGGCCATCATTTGTCAAAGTTTTGATCAAGGTTCTGATGCTTGATGTCGGATCTCTTGTTGTTGGTTGGTAGCTTTCTTTTGCGTCAAGCTGTTGTTTAACTTCGGCCACATAATCTTCAGTGTTTGTATTACCACTGCTCCGCCTTTGTCGGCTGCCTTGACAATGATAGAGGTATTACTGCCGAGATCTTTGAGTGCAAGGTTCTCTTCCTTCGTAATATTATATCTGATGTAGTATCTTTCTTCCAAACTTGTCATTACCTCGTGCATGACTATTTGCTCAAACGCCAGTATTCGTTGGCTCATGCAGTGGGCACCAGGGGTGAAGGTTGAGAGTGGCTTGAATGGCGTGGCAGCTGATTTTGGAGTATAGTCATTTTTGCCAAAGTAGTATTTCAGTCTAATCTTTCGGAAGAATTTCTGTAATTCCAACTTAGTTGTGAAGGTATCTGGTCTGCTGGTGGGGACAAAAGGCAATCCTTTACTTAGAACACTTCTCTCAGCCACCGTCATGGAGTGATTGGATAGGTTGATGATGGGATCATGGGTGAGAGTGTTGGTTTGGGCGACTTCATCCCTCACAGCAGGTAGTACAGCAGCCGCTGCAGTCGCTGCAGTTGGTCCGCCTCCGATTCCGGTGTATCTCTGGAATATCCAACCCATTGCTTTCTCCAATGGTTTGAGCGACTTCTCCCCACACATCCGGTAGTTCAGTGGCCGCCGCAGTTGATTCTTCTCCAATTACCATTGGGAGTATCTCTGGGAGGTACAATTCATCTCTTTCCCCAGTTGATGCCTTTTCCATATCTGCGTGGATGATATTTTCTTCTCTGGTTTGAGTTATCCCACCAGCAGACCAGATACCTTCACGACTAAGTTGGAATTACAGAAATTCTTCCGAAAGATTAGACTGAAATACTACTTTGGCAAAAATGACTATACTCCAAAATCAGCTGCCACGCCATTCAAGCCACCCTCAACCTTCACCCCTGGTGCCCACTGCATGAGCCAACGAATACTGGCGTTTGAGCAAATAGTCATGCACGAGGTAATGACAAGTTTGGAAGAAAGATACTACATCAGATATAATATTACGAAGGAAGAGAACCTTGCACTCCAAGATCTCGGCAGTAATACCTCTATCATTGTCAAGGCAGCTGACAAAGGCGGAGCAGTGGTAATACAAACACTGAAGATTATGTGGCCGAAGTTAAACGACAGCTTGACGCAAAAGAAAGCTACCAACCAACAACAAGAGATCCGACATCAAGCATCATAACCTTGATCGAAACTTTGACAAATGATGGCGTCAACAAAGGTTTCCTGAGTCACCCTGAAAGAGACTTCTTAATCAAGAAGGAACCTCGGATTCCCACAATCTACACCTTGCCAAAGGTACACAAGGGTTTGAATAACCCACCTGGAAGACCAATCATCTCCGGTTGTGGGTCAATATTGGAACCAGTGAATCAATTTATTGACCATTTTCTTCAGCCTTTGGTAGCAGAAACCAAATCCTATGTGAGAGACTCGATGCATATCATCCAACTACTTGGAAGGTCAACCCTATAATGAAGCCACCCAATTCATGGTGACACTGGATGCTGCTTCGTTATACACATCCATACCCCAAGATGAGGCAATCAACATCATACATGATGTGCTGGATAGACGGCCGTCGCCACACTGGATACCAACGGAATTCCTCATCAACCTCCTGGAGATTGCAATGAAACGCAATTACTTTGTATTCCAACAGCAATTCTACACCCAATGTAAAGGAGTAGCTATGGGTGCGACCTATGCCCCCAGCCTAGCTAATCTATACATGGACCAGTATGAGGAGCAACATCTGTACTCATAGGGAAACCCATATATCAATTCAATATCAATATGGAAAAGATATATTGATGACGTGGTGATGATATGGACAGGCACAGAAGCTGAATTGAAAGACTTCTTCCTTTGGTTGAATTCCAGATGCAACGATATTCAGTTCACGATTAGCTATGATAAAACCGGCATTTCCTTCCTTGATCTATTATTCAAAGTGGAAGACGGACTAATCATCTGTGATCTTTACAGAAAGCCTACTCAGAGAAACACCCTCTTAAAATATGACTCTAACCACCGCGTAATCTACGTGATAACTTGCCCTTTGGGCAGTACTTACGGTTGAGACGCAACTGTACCAAAAAAACAGACTTCTTCAAGGAGTGTGAAACACTCACCGACCGCCTACGTGAACGAGGCTACCCAATGGGGTTACTCAAACGTGCCAAAAAAAGAGCCTGGTACTGTCCAAGAGAGGAGTTACTTGCCCCAAAAGAGAAGAAAGATGAGTGCCCCAATCTTGTCTGTGTCACCACTTTTCATTCCAGGAGCAACATCTTGAAGAAAACTGTAAAGAAATACTGGAACCTTGTGGCCTCTGAGCTCAATACTAATGAAAGTCCACTATTTGCCTTCAAAAGAGGGCGGAACATAAATGACAATGTGGTCAAAGCATTCCTTGAACTCCCGAAACCAGTCACCCTCCGTGACCATCTGGGCCTGCCTCCAGTGAAAGGACATTTTAAATGCAGCACATGTAAGGCGTGCCCATTCTGCATTGATGGACCATCCTTCTCCTACAACAATAAAACATACACACTACCTTCTTTGACAAATTGTAACACCTCAAATGTCATATACATCATCCTGTGCCCGTGTGAAAAACCGTATGTGGGACAAACAACACACAAAGTTAAAGTACGCATATTACAGCACATGAGCAGAATTCGCTGTAAGGTCCAGGGAGCCCCCTTGGTTGAGCACTTTGTAAACCAGAATCACGATCCCAACAGTATATGCTGGCGCATACTGGAGAAAATTAATACAAACCCACGTGGTGGCTCCCTAACTTCTGCACTCAACAGAAAAGAGTGCAAATGGATCCATACTTTGAACTCTGTAAGTCAGGGGCTAAATGAACATGAAGAGATCTCTAAACAAATGGGCCTATTAGGAACATGAGTCATGGCTTTAACCTTTCCTAATCGGGTATGCTGCGAGTGTACTTAAGGTTACATTATGACTTTCTATGGAATCCTGGATTGATTGTTTAATACTTTACTAATTCTTCCCTCTGAAACACAGGGTGCACTAGGGCCATCTAGGCTGCGCTGGACTAAATGTTTCAATATATACCATAACAATCTGCTAGAGAGTCATATGCTTTACTAGGCCCTGTGACTACTTATTCATGGTGTTTAGCTTCACATAACTGTAACATCTGCATTTCAAAAAAGCTTCTAAACGATTAATTGTGTATGGGGTTACTCAAACAATATGTTGTACTGCACTTGTGAATTGTGTATATCCTGCAGGACCAAAAGAAACTAGATATATGCACCAATTGTAACCTGGTCAGCTCAATGCTCTTTATTATACGCTTAACCAGGCTCAAGTGTACGCTGAGTTGAAATAATGGTTTTCTTCTCCGTAGCGCACCACGCTGTGCGTGCAAGCCGTCCCCTGATCCACTCTCCAGCGTTGCGTTGCTTTATCACTTGAGAGCTCGCCCTGTTAGACTAATCGGGACCCAGCACTACGCCGACACCCTCACGTAGTCTCAGGACTCCACGGCGTTGCTAGGCGACCGACGTGTATGACGTCCTCACGCCCAGTCTTCCCCATTGATCGAGCTTCTGCAAATGATGACAGACGGCGCTCGCATCTTCTAGAGGACGCAGCAATTTTGCTTCACTCGGGGTAAGGTTTTATGAGGCACCGTGAACGACCGAGCGCGTTCTCCATGATATACAGGCACCTCCTTTTCTAAACTTAGATCCCACTTCAGGAACACAAAATGTTCTTAGCAACCGGACTTGCCCAGTTACCTTTAATTTCGGTAGCTTACCTAGCACGTTCCCTATGCAGGCGTTATCCACACTCAGCTTGCTAGGTGCAATTCTCAGTGACCCTTAGTGTCACTTTTATACTCAATGTCGGCAACCCAATCCTAGTGGCGCCCAGCCACATGCTCCACCCGCCCTGCATGATTGTTTAACTATTTTATAAGTTTCACTACTCACCCAGATACCACCTGCTATCTGTAGGTGGGGCATTCTCATTCACTTTGGGAGCACTCTGTCTAATCACCAGACATGCCTTGTGACCCGTAGTGGCACTTTTAAACTCAATAACGGCAGCCCTAGCCTAGTGGCATTCAGCCACAGGCTGCCCCTGCATGATTGATTTCTCAAAAATAAGTCATAAGTCTCATAAGTCTCACTACTCACCCAGATCTCACTTGCTATCAGTAGGTGTTGCATGATGACACCCCCAGAGCACTGGCTAAGTGTTTATGCTTTTTGATATGGGACTCATCCAAGTTAACCTTTTTCCCAGATTGACTTCCGGCCTCCGAACAGGGTGTGACTTTTGCCTCCTGTGATCCCTTAATTCTCCTGTGAGTATATCTTACCCACCTGACTTTTCCTGCCTAAAGCAATGCCCCCCACCTCTCTGATACACACTTCTTGTTTTTCAGGTCCCCCCCGCCCTCCCCCCACTGTCTTGATAAAGACCCGCCGTGACCACCAATCGGGGCACACTAGGGTCGAAACGTCGACGCACTTCATTGGTCAAGAAATCTCCAGGAACGGACACAGTAAACATCTGTCTTCTCGGAGTATTAACTTAGAACTCTGACCACTAAAATCAAAATGTTCCCCTTTCCTCCCCATGTACAATATTGTATATCGTTGTAAATATATGTCACTCAATGTACTGCACTATTCACTTTGCTCACCAACAGTCACTATTTTTAGAATTTTTATAAATTAAATAGGAATGAAGTAATTCCGTTGCTCTGTAAATGTGACGCTGTTTTTCTATATACAAAACTTTGAAATACATCTGTGTTCAGAGAGGTTTTGTGCAATTTTATTGAACTGTAAATGTGAGACTGTGCTGTGAGTTAACTTAGCCTGTTCCCAAAAGTAATTTGTTTGTTCACCCGACAGAACCATTTTTTTGTAACAGAACAGCATGGACAGAGGTTGTGGTGAATCGTGGTGGATAGGACACTTCTCAACAGTTTGGAATCAGTTTTGGGCCCTATAGGGCGCCTGAAGCCCAGTTTGGCAGTCGTGGAACAGAGGCAGATGCATTGTCTTGTGACATTAGTTAATGGCAGTTAGTTGCTTTGAAGCTCAAGATCATCTCTGGGTTTCTTCTCAGTGGAGTAAGTCTTGCCCGTTTCTTGCGACGCAGAATTGACCGCTGGCGAGCAGTGTTTTAGGGACATTCTTGGAAGTCTGGTTCCATCGTTGGTAGCAGCTTTTTTAGCCACAGTGCAGGGTGTGATATAATCTTCAGAGCTTCTCTATAACTACTGTAAGGGGTTGAAAACTCAACAGGGAAGTCTCTGTCATGGAAGAGACTGGTGAGGGTTATTGGGAGGTCTCGAGGTTATTATTATCATCCTAGATTTCTTTTCTCACACAAAGGTTGGGGCGGTTCTAATATTGCTTGGGAGGGCTGTGTTGTAAGGCCCGGGTTTAATTTAATTGAAGGAGATGCCAAATATTCCCTTGACTGGTTTGTCTAATCATTGCTACAGTTGGCACAGTTCTTCCTTCTGAGTTGTTGTAGTTTCTTTGTGTGGAGCCTCTTTTGTTTATTGCTCCTTTTGGTGCTCTTTTTTTCCAACTATAACTGGCCATGCCTATTTTGATTAGTTTGCAAATGAAGCTGCACTAAAATGGTCATTTTGTAATACAAACGTTAAAAGGTTAGGGAGGATCAAAGTGGGCATTATTTAAAACGTGCTCCACTTTGATCTGTGCAACATGTGAAAAGTAAGATTGCTTACATATGCAAACCTTTAACCGTGAAAGTTTTTGAACTGTACAGTGTTATATATGTAATGTGCTTACATTTATTTAAAGCGCACCACTGATTTTGAACTAGGGCAGTGTCACTTAGCTATTAGGAATAAATGAAAATAAAATTATATGTATCGAAATAGAAGGCAGCACAATGATTCTGGTTTGAAAGTGTATGACATGACTGTGAGCTTTTTCCTGTTTCTCTCCTGTAGTGGATGTAAACCACCTGAAAGAGCTTAGCCGTGTGCGTGTACTGCACAAACGCGCAGTGATGCCCTATGGTATGTACAAGAAGAGGCGCAAAGGCCCGAATGACGAGGCGGCGGTGCAGCAATATGCCACGCTTGTGGGGCAGACATGTGCCGAGCGGATGGTGCTTTATCGAAGCTGAAGACACGCCAGACCCGTTTTTATGAAGTCCAGCATAGCCACGGGTGGGGAGGAGTCATTGTGGAAATAAGAGGCGCGGCCAACCACAGCTTCTCAACACGACAGGGCAACTGAGTTGTGCACAGTGGCACCCAATGGGTCCTCGCACACATCTTGTAAAGCAGAACTACACTGAACATTTATAAGGCTCCCAAAATATTTATTTACTGGACATGCTCAAATAAATGAAGAATCCCATGAGATCCAAGTGTATGCGTTATGTGATTTGCAATGCTCCAAAAATGGCTGATGTCACTGAAGTGCTTAACAAGGCTTTCTGGTGGGCGATACAATGTAAAGCGGTGTTTTATACTAACCAACAGTTTGTAAATGTATTAGAATGTGCCTTACTCCCCCAACATTCTAGTGCCAGGAGCCAACTTTTGCTCTCGCTTCACTGCTGGGAAGCAGTCCTGGCTCGGCAGGAAGACGCTCCATCATAATGCATCTGTAATAGGTTGTCATTGATTTCAGCATCACGGTGAGCGCCTTCCTGTAGCTTGTTATACTATGGGGCTGACCCGCGAGGTTGTAAACCACGCAAAACAATAATAGAATTTACTGTCAAGAAAATTCACGGTAATCTTGTCTATTTTTTTTGCATGCGTGGCACTGGGTTTCTCTGGAGCAGCTTCTATTTATTTTATTGGCCATTCACAGGCAGACATTGCATCACACAAGTTTTTCGATGCCGTGCTTCAAACTATAGGATAGAAACCTGTTTCTGAAGGAGGGACGATGATTCAAGCAAACAAAGTAGCAATCCTTATATGGCTTAATCTTTTCAGAAAATACTATTTTCCAAAACATTGCACCCAACATAAGTCTAATATGCAAGCGTGGTGGGGTTGATCCACAATGTAATATAGCCATTTAAAGCAAGCAATGAGCAACTGGACCATACAATATACATAGTGTAAAATGTTTTTTTGTCAAGATTATTCCACTACACTTAAAGAATACTTGTCATAATGTACACATAGATGTGTGTGTGTGTATGTGTTTAAAAAAAAAAAGAAAATTGAGTAAACTTCAGTCGGCCCCTACTCTAATTGTTCCTACCCCAAGAGCCCTCTGAGGACAGTCTTCCTAAGTGCCCCTTGAGCTCTAGGGCAAGGCCTGCCTTTTGGTTTGCACTCAGCACCCACTGGTCGTTGCCTTGCCTAAATCTAGACTAAACATTGCACTAACACCCTTTTATTTTGAGAAAACTTTTAATTTTTTTTGTACCTGTAAAAATGCATTTTGTGAGCGAAATCTACATTACTGGATTTTGAGATGTGGTCGGGTCTTTGGATATTCCCTCCAAGATTAAACTTTGTGGTAAATGCACCTTGGGGGACTATGGAGGGAGGGTTCCCACTATTAGATTGTCTTGTCTATAATGCGTGTGAGCGTGTCCTCCTCAAAGGATGTGAAGAATATAACTGTACTAAATGGGTGCATGAGTGTTTGTTTATGTTGTGTGGATGACCACAGTAATAATGCACTCTGTCCACTGATCGTGCACGGCCTACTCAGGTCTCTGTAGAGGGGAGGGGAGCGGCCTTGTGCCATCCTCCTCTCGTGATGGTAAGGGCCCCTAGCCTCCTCTCTGTGCAGGGATTTTGCCTCTGCCCATCGTTTTTACCGCTCCATGCTGCACTGCTAGGAGGTGTAACATTCTTCCACTTCAGCGTGATTCCCCGCTTTGCAAATATATGGGCCAGATCAATAAAACGCAAGGCGGTTTTGTATTTCTTCATCCTTTTGTAAGTCATGTTGGGTTTGCAACTCTTCAAACGCTTGCAGTTGTCCATTCTGGAACAGGTGGCCAAGAGTTCTGAGTTCCCACTCCATCCAATAATTGCAGGTGAGGTCTTGTCTGGTAAGGAAGCCTGCGCCCTTGGGATGGCCAAACACTGGTACAGAAGGTGCATAGGTAGAGGAATTCCGGGTCTGTTAGCATCCCCTAATTTGGCACTGTAAGGCTACTCCCATCATGCTGATGAGCCCTTGTGATAGATGCACCCCTGGTGCTGTTGGCAATTGTATTTTCGTCCACCTCAAAGAGGATGTAGATATTCCCATTTCCTCTAGTCCCTGCCCCGCTAACCACAGAGTGAGCCATTGCAGCTGGGCCGCTAGGAAATTTAGCAAAAAATCGGGGCACTAAAGACTCTTGCATTCGAAGGGAGCTGAAATTTCTTTAGCGGTACCCGCCACCGCCATTTATGCCGTATTAGATCTTCTAGTAATTTATCCAGGTGTCGCAATGTCAGTCTACGGGGATTACTGGAATATTAAGCAAAATTGTATTGGAGGCGGAGAAGCATCATCATTTTAGCCACAGTTATGCAGCCCTTAGCAGATAACGGCAGGAGCCCACTGTATTTGGTGTGTGACTTTTGTGTAGTAGAATGTGGATGCAAGTACTGCACTCATAACAGTCTCCCCTGGAGACTACTCATTATTTTCTTGGTCTTTGTGCAGTAACTTATGGGCAAAGTGTGTGACCATCAGCAGGCCCTGTACTCCTCTCCAAAGCCTGTTTAGCGGCCTCGGTAACATCAGCGGTAAAGTGATAGAGCCAGTGATGTCACAGATGATGTATTTTGTTACGTCATATGTAACATGTCAGATGGAATGTGGGAAGTCCTTAGCAAAGTATTAAGCAATCCAAATTAACAGAATATTCCTTGAGCACACGCCATGGTTTCCCTTCCTTTTTTCTAATAGCCTGATCCCCCTAGTCCGACTGTTCGCGGGTGAGTCCAGCTGGCCCTGGCTACATGCGGTGGCCTTCAATTGTTCCACTGCCCCCACTCCCTGTATCAATTCAGCATAGTATTCAATCCACAGTTTTTATATTCTAGCTTGTTCATAATTCTCTTCTGTTACTTCAATGGCAAATGCAACTTTTGGAGCACTCATTATAACTGCACCTTTACCAATCTGCACACAGTCCAAACATATAAAATGCATATATCGTTGTTTTGAAGCCTTTTGTTAGACCTGGCACAATTGGCGTGGGTTTGCCTTCCATTTTTCGCTTTTGTCTCCTTTGTCTTTGCTGGTGTTAGATGCTCTGGGCGCTGTGCCACTGCCATTCAGTGCCACAACGTGAATGCTCCCTATTGTAAATTGAATGTATGAATTGGTATAACCCTAATTGACCCAAGGAACATGATAGTAAAGTCTAATTTAGTATGCCTGACCTCCAAATATTAAAGTGCATCTTTTAGTGACAATTATTTTTATATTCTGTGATTGAAAATACCACTTTTAGGAAGTAGGATTTTTCTTGTCTAAATCTTCCAGTGTGCTCTGCTGTTGTGTATTGACTGTCTGGTTTTGGAGGGCCAGGGCTTGCTGAGCCCGACCTGCATTGAATAGAGAGATCTGCAGTTGGAGTATGGGAAGGGGTGACCCTTTGATCTAAGCTGGGCTGTGCTTGGCAAGGTGAATGATGGCTCCACCTCCCACTGTGTCTCTCATGGCAGATCCCCTCTTCCTGAAAGGCAGGATAACACCTTGTAAACAAAGTGCTCCAGAACGACACCAAACTGGATCTGGCTGGGTTCAGAGATATATGACTTTGAGATCAAAGATTTTTGGGGTATAAAGATCTGTGCTAAAACCCCTACACGGTGTGTTACTTCTGGATGTTAAGATGAACCTCTGTCCGTGTAACTAGAGAGAAATGACTTTCAAACTTTCATCCATCTTGCTGAAGCAACTACCCAAGGGCCTGATTTGCGCTTGCCTCTTACTTAAGTCTCAGGGACATTAGACTTCACCCATCAGCCGTCTGGATTCCTATTTGAGGGGGATTCTACTCACACGTGAGGCTTGTGTCGAGATTTCCAGAGCCTGCGGGGAAGGCGGGATGAAAGTCATCGTAACGCTAGTGTGGGCCGCAGCAGCTGAGGAGCTGTTGCCACTGAGAGACCGCATTTGCCTGTGTTACTAAAATCATCTTTATCGCTATTGAGGGCCGCTGCAGCTGAGGAGCTGTGCTGCTGAGTGCCCGCATTGTCCGTATTACGAAAATTATCAATATTGTGGGAAGCTGCAGCTGAGGAGCTGTGCCGCTGAGTGCCCCCGTTTACCATATTACGGAAATTATCGCTAGTGTGGGCCGCAGCAGCTGAGGAGCTGTTGCCGCTGAGAGCCCGCATTTGCCTGTGTTACTAAAATCATCCTTATCGCTATTGGGGGCCGCTGAGCTGAGGAGCTTTGCCGCTGAGTGCCCGCATTTGCCGTATTACGAAAATTATCGCTATTGTGGGCCGCTGGAGCTGTGCCGCGGAGTGCCCGCATTTACAGTATTACGAAAATGATCGCTATTGTGGGCCGCTGCAGCTGAGGAGCTGTGCCGATGAGTGCCCGCATTCGCCATCATATGAGAATCATTGCTATCGCTATAGTGGGCCGCTACAGCTGAGGAGCTGTGCCGCTGAGTGCCCGAATTTGCTGTCCTACAAGAATCATTGCTATCGCTATTGTGGGCCACTGCAGCTGAGGAGCTGTGCTGCTGAGTGCCCGCACTAGTCACCACTTCGAGGAGCTTGTTATCGCCTGCATGTGCAGCTGGGTGCCCGCCTTCAAGCCCCATCCCAGGATTATCGTGAGTGCACGCCGCGGACCGCTAAAGCTGCGAGCTGTGGCCGCTGCGAATCCACCTGTCATCACCAGGCTTTCTCGTGAGGCTGCTTGCTATTCCCCTTTAAATCTCAGGTACATTGCGCATTGCCGGGTAGCGTGGACCCCGGCCTCCAACCAAGTTCGTTCCACACACTTTTTAAGTGCCTTTATTGCTTTTGAAGTGCCTCTGTAATTATGTGCATTGTGGCTCCTTGAGCGCTTTTAAGCCTCATGTTCAGTCTATATAAACATAACTATTTTACTAGAACTGCTTGTGGTGTCCGTTTGTAGCGTCTTCCCTGCGTTATTGTGTATGGTTGGAAATGCTTCACACACTGCCTCCGAGATTGGTCTGTCTGCTCGTGCTAAGTTACCACAGGGTTGAGCAGGGGTTATCAAAGGGTGTAGCCCCCTTACTCTGACTTAGGAAGAAGGATCCCTCTTTGGACCTTGGGCCGAGCCGCTGCCAACTAGAGATCCCCATTTCTAACATTGGTGGTCAGAGGTTAGGATCAGGACTTGCATTTATGATCCACATACAATAACAGGCGTACGCTACTAGTGAGTGTAGGCTTAGGCGCAACCACATACGGTTTTATTTTGATCTATTGTTGATTGTAATTGCCAGTTATGTCTACAATGGGTAGGCCAACGTCCAATGCTTCAGAGGATCTCGTCTTTGAGGAAGACAGGTTAGAAATCTACACTGCCAAACAGCTAAAGTCTTTTTGCAAGCAATTCACAGTCCCTGTTGCGGGTCTTTCTAGGAAGGAGGAGTATCAAAAGGCTCTTAAGGCCTGGTTAGAAGCGAGAGAGTCCGCTAGGAAAGAGGGCGAGAATGCTGGATGGCAACAGGATGACGAAGTGGATTTAGTGGGAGGTAAAGCACTTTCCTATCCCGGTACTAGTGTGTCCTCAAAGGGTCTGTCTCCAGAGGAGGTCAGAGAGAAAGATAGGAGGCATAGATTGGAGATGGCCAAATTGGAAAGTCAGAAGGACCCAGAGAGTAAAAAGTTGGATATTGAGAATAACAGGTTGGCATTTGAACTTGAGAAAATGAAACTTGAGCATCAGAGAGTATAGAGGGAGTTGGAAATCAAGGCTAAGAGTCTAGAGATTTCCCCCTCTGGTGGCAGCATACTTTTAGTACCTACCAAGAGTAGAGTTTACATACCCAAGGATGTCATCAAGGATTTCCATAAGAGTGAAGATATTGGGTAATGGTTTGCCGCATATGAGGCCGCATATGAGATAGCCATGGTGTCCCACCAGGTCCCTGAGAAGGATTGGGGAGCGGGGTTGTGGGGACGCTTTGGGAGTGATGGGAGGGATACCCTGTTGGATCTGCCTGAAGAGAGCAGGATGGTCTATGCCCATATGAAAGAGGCCTTGATGACGCAATAGGGGTTGACCCCAGAAATGAACAGGCAGAGATTTAGTACCTGTAAGAATTTAGAGGGTACCACTTGGGTTGAATATGTGTCTTTTTTTGCAGAGCAATCGATCGCTGGCGAATGGGTAGCAAAGTGGAAACTTTTGAGCAAATGTAAGATTTGTTTGCATGGGAGCATTTATCTAGCAACTGTTTTCCAGAGCTACGCCAGCACCTTCTTGAGAGCAAGCTAACTAACTCTAGGAAGCTTACTGTGGAGGCGGACCGCTCGGTGAGCACACAGGTTCGCAAGAGTCCTGTGGGTGACTTCGCCAAAGGTGGGCAGGGTCCCCAGCAGAGAAGTGGGAGGAGTATCAAAAAGGGGTAAACAGAGGGAGTTCCAGAGAGGGCCCCAAAGTAATTCCCAATGGTACCAAGGAGTGGTGCCCCAGCCTCCTCCTGAGAAGACGCCAGTGCCCTCGACATGTTGGCCTGTTCAGAGGGGGCCTCTCACTTGTTTTATGTGTGGTCAAGTGGGCCACCGGTATTACGATCCCCAGTGTCCCCAGAGGGACTCCAGCGCACCCCCTGTGCTCCCCCGCCAGATTGCCAGTGTAGCCCTGGGAGGGGAGGATATGGGTTCCCAAGGTGGGTGCGATCCCATGGAATTGACCCTTGTCTCGCTAGGAGACTTTGAGAAGGTCCTTAACCCCACACTGCCTTATAAAACTAAGAAGTTACAGGCAGTGGGTGACCATCAAAGGCTATAGGGTGGAGGCTCTGAGGGACATAGGAGCTAGTGTAACTGCTTTCAGCTCCCGGTTGGTGTCCAAAGAGCAGGTTGTCCCCCATGCATTCTGCCGAGTAGTGTCAGCAGAAACTCTGAGAGCCAGTGTGAGGTGTCTCAAGTTCCCTTTGAGGGGGGGGGGAGGTCTCAGGAACTCTTCAAGTAACTGTGAGGCCAGCCATGCCGGTAGACTGTTTATTGGGCAACGATTTAGAGAACTCCCCGTGGGCCACGGTGGGGAGGAAATCTCACTTAGAAATGTTGGGTCTGCCTGAGTGGGCATGCACGACCACTCGGTCCATTGCAGCCAGTCAGGATGTACAGAAGGACCTGGAGCCTGAAAGTATGGCCCAGACCCCTGCCTTAAAGAGAAGGGGTAGCAGGCGTGGGAAACCGGCCCCCATGGTTCCCACGGTCCAGAAGGGAGCAGACCTTGAGGGGGATGCCCTGGAGCCTACAGGGAAATAGGTCGCCGAACTGGGGGACCTGCCTGGGCGGATCCATTGGCAGCAGGAAGGAGGGCCCTCCATGGAGGAATTTTGTGAACCACAGAGAACGTGCCCTTCTCTTGAGGGGCTGCGACGACAGGCTGCAGCCCAGGCACCAGGCAATCAATCAGGGTCACATCTGATCTATTGGGAGAATTACCTCCTTTACAGCGAGCCTAAGGTTGCTGAGCCTGGGTCAGCCCGTGTGCTGGTGGTACCCCAGTGCTTCAGAGTCTTCCTACTGGGGTTGGCTCATGATGTGCCATTGGCCGGACATCTGGGGCAGACTAAGACCTTCGAGAGGCTGGTCACCCACTTTCATAGGCCCCAGATGCGCAGGAGCTCAGATGCTCACTGCAGGACATGTGAAAGTTGCCACGCAAGTGGGAAGAGTGGAGGGAAGATCAAGGCTCCACTCCAGCCCTTTCCAATTGTCATTACCCCATTCGAGAGAGTGGGCATTCACATTGTGGGGCCCCTGGACCCCAAGACAGCCATGTGCAACAGGTTCATCCTGGTCTTGGTGGACCATGCCACCCGGTACCCAGAAGCCATCCCACTCAGGACAGTGACGGCCCCTGTGTAGTGGGATGTGCACTGATGGGGATTTCCTCCTGTGTGGGGTACCAAAGAGAGCTGGTGTCTGATAGGGGTACTAACTTAATTTCCAAATATATGAAGTCCCTGTGGGAGGAGTGTGGGGTAACATACAAGTTTACGACTCCTTACCACTCTCAAGGTAATGGGATGGTTGAGAGATTCAACCGGACCCTTAAGGGCATGATTATGGGCCTAGAGGAGCCCATGAGGCATAAGTGGGACGTCCTCTTGCCATGCCTGCTGTTTGCTTACTGTGTGGTGCCACAGAAGTCCTTAGGGTTCAGTTCCTTTGAACTGCTCTATGGTCACCTGGTAAGAGGACCTCCGAGTCTGGTCAAAGAAGGCTGGGAGCAATCTCCCAGGAAACCTCCCCAGGATGCGTTTAGTTACATGCTGGCTTTCAGGAAGCAGACTGCTTTTCAGAAAATTTGCGGAGGCAAATCTGGAAGCCAGCCAGGAAGAGATGAAACGCTGGCACGATCAGAATGGCCCTCTGATTGAGTTTCAACCTGGTCAAAAGGTTTGGGTCATGGCCCAAGTGGAGCCCTGTGCGCTCCAGGATAAGTGGACCGGCCTGTTTGAGGTGGTGGAGAGCAAGATTCCTGTTACCTACACGGTGGACTTGCGGTCTCCCAGGAACCCTTTGCGGGTCCAGCATGTTAACCGCCTGAAGCCCCACTTTGGGAGGTTTGAAGTGGGCATGCTTCTGGCCACAGATGCTGGAATGGTGACCTCCTGTGTGCGGAGGAACAAGATGGGTCAGTGGAGGGTGTGGTCCTCTCCACCACACTGACCCCTGAGCAGCTGAGCGATTGTCACCAACTGTTGTGGCAATTCAGAGATCTGTTCTCCCTGGTGCCTAATGTCACTGATTGGTGCGTCCATGACACTAGGGACTGTCCTCTTGTTAAGCACAAGGCTTACCGAGTGACTGATCTGGTCAGGGCATGCATTATGGAGGAGGTCTCCAAAATGTTTGCTTTAGGGGTGATTGTGTCCTCTAGCAGCCCTTTTTCCAGCCCTGTGGTCCTGGTACCATAAGCTGCTGTGCCTGGTGCCACCCCAGAACTTCGGTTCTGCGTGGACTACCGAGGTCTCAATTCAGTAACGAAGACCGACGCGCACCTCATCCCCAGAGCTGATGAGCTCATAGATCGACTAGGGGCTGCACAGTACCTTGGCACGTTTGATTTGACGTCTGGGTATTGGCAGATCGCCTTGACTGATGGGGCTAAGGAGAGGTCAACGTTCTCCACACCAGATGGGCACTACCAGTTCCAAGTGATGCCCTTTCGGATGAAGAATGCCCCTGCCACCTTTCAGTGGTTGTTCAACAGGATGTTGGTTGGGCTGGAAGATTTCAGTGCCGCCTAACAGGATGACATTGCAGTGTTTATTTCCTCATGGGAGGACCCCCTGCACCACCTCTGGGAAGTGTTGATGGCACTGCGAAAGGCAGGCCTCACAATCAAGGCAAGTAAGTGCCAGATAGGGCAGGGTTTTGTGGTGTGCTTGGGACACCAGGAGGGGAGCAGCCACGTGGCGTCCCTACAGCCCAAGATTGAAACCATCCTGGCTTGGGAGCCCCCAAAGACCCAGACACGAATGAGGGCCTTTTAGGACTCCCGGGTTATTACAGGCGGTGTGTCAAGGGGTATGGCAACATTGTTGCACCCTTGACTGAGTTGACTTCTAAGAAGCAGCCAAAGATTGTGAACTGGATTGACACCTGTCAGAAAGCTTTTGACACCCTGAAGACTGCCATGTGGATGGCACTGCTACTTCAGGCACCCAACTTTTCAAAAGAATTTGTTGCCCAGACAGATGCTTCCAAGCATGGTGTAGGGGCCGTTCTGTCACAGATCAATGTGGAGGGCCTAGACCAACCTGTAGCCTTCATTAGTAGGAGGTTACTTCCATGGGAACAGAGGTGGAGTGCAATTGAGCGTGAGGCATTTGCTGTGGTCTAGGCACTGAAGAAGCTGAGACCATACCTGTTTGGGACTCACTTCCAGGTACAGACAAACCACAGGCCCCTTAGATGGTTGATGCAGATGAGGGTAGAGAATCCAAAGTTGTTGGGGTATGCTACGAAAGATCTTCCGGTGGATCCCCACCGAGACCAGGAAGACGGTCACCCAGGCCCTCGTCACCAGCCGCCTGGACTATGGCAACGCCTTCTACGCCGGAACCACCGCCAAACTCCAGAAGAGACTCCAGCGGATCCAGAACGCCTCAGCACAACTCATCCTGGACATCCCCCGACACAGCCACATCTCCGCACACCTAAGAGACATGCACTGGCTCCCGGTCAACAAGAGAATCACCTTCCGACTCCTCACCCACACACACAAAGCTTTACACAACCAAGGCCTAGGATACCTCAACAGCCGCCTCAACTTCTACGCTCCCAAACGCCAGCTTCGATCGACCGGCCACGCCCTCGCCGCCGTCCCACGCATCCGAAGAGCCACCACAGGGGGACGGTCCTTCTCCTACCTCGCCGCCAAGACATGGAACTCCCTCCCGACCCACCTCCGCCTGACCCAGGACCACCTTGCCTTCAGGAAGCAACTCAAGACCTGGCTGTTCGAGCAGTAGCGGACCCCCCCCCCTAGCGCCTTGAGACCCTCTGGGTGAGTAGTGCGCTATATAAATGCTCTGATTGATTGATTGATTTCCCTACAGGGTATGGACTTTACGGTGGAACACTGCCCTGGTGCAGAACACGCCAATGCTGATGGTCTGTCCAGATTTTTCAGCCTTAGTGATAAGAACTCTCAAGTGGCTGGGTAGTTCTCCCCACATTTCAGCTGGAGGGGACGCGTGTTAGACCTGGCACCATTGGCGTGGGTCTCCCTTCCATTTTTCGCTTTTGTCTCCTCTGTGTTTGCTGGTGTTAGATGCTCTGGGCGCTGTGCCACTGCCGTTTAGTGCCACAGCAAGAATGCTCCCTATTGTAAATTGACTTTATGAATTGGTATAATCCTAATTGACCCAAGGAACATGATAGGAAGTTGAATTTAGTATGCCTGAGCTCCTGAATATTAAAGTGCATCTTTTAGTGACGGTTATTTTTACATTCTGTGATTGAAAATACCACTTTTAGGAAGTAGGCATTTTCTTGCCTAAATCTTCCAGTGTGCTCTTCAGTTATTTGTATTGACTGTCTGGTTTTGGAGGGTCAGGGCAGGCTGAGCCCGAGCTGGATTGAATTGAAAGCTTTGCAGTATGGGGAGGGGTGACCCTTTGAGCTAAGCAGGGCTGTGCCTGGCAAGGTGAATGATGGCTCCTCCTCCCGTTGTGCGTCTGATGGCAGACCCCCTCTTGCTGAAAGGCAGGATGCCACCTTGTAAACAAAGTGCTCCAGGACAACAATAAACTGGTTCTGGCTGGGTTCAGTGATTTGGGACTTTTTGAGAACAAAGACTTTTGGGGTATAAAGATCTGTGCTAAAACCCCTACACAGTGTGTTACTTCTGGATATCAAGATGAACCTCTGTCCGTGTGTAGAAATAAAAACCTTTTAAGGGGTTCACTGATGCACCTGGTCCTTCAGCCAACAAAGAAGATATTGGCACAGAAGCTGTAATATCAAAATAATGAATTTATTAACCTCACATGATGGAGACTGCGTCAATACGGTACCCTCAGGCCACTGTAGGAGGCAGTCTAAGGCGTACCAAGATCACAGGTCTTACATACCCCATTTACCGCTGAGTATGCAGGAAGACTCAAAAATAGGCTATACAAGTGTACACACATAAGAATTGCTTAGTCAACAGAGTGGGAGGAGAGACTAAACTGCTTACATCCGTAAGAATAGCCTGACAGTTACATACTAGAACAGGGTATTGACCGCTACAGGTCTTTCTGAGCATGTGCAAGGCTCTGGCTCAGTGGTGAAGGAGTTAAGTATATCACATGTCACAAACAGAATACAAGGGCAGTCAACAGTGAAGAGGGAGAAAGCACATGGCTAACTAAAATGTCTGCCACAAAACAAAATGGCTTCAGCTGATGCTAAAGCTCATTTCAGCTACTTTCCACACATGTAACTAGAGCGAAAGGACTTTGAAACTTTCATCCATCTTGCTGAAGCAACTACCCAAGGGCCTGATTTGAGATTGCCTCCTGCTGAAGTCTCAGGAACATTAGACTTCACCCATCAGCCGTCTGGATTCCTATTTGAGGGGGATTCTACTCGCAGGTGAGGCCTCTGTCGAGAATTCCAGAGCCTATGGTTCTACTGCGGGGAACGCGGGCTGAAAGTCATCGTATCGCTAGTGTGGGCCACCGCAGCTCAGGAGCTGTTGCCGCTGAGAGCCCGCATTTACCTGTGTTACCAAAGTCATCGTTATCGCTATTGTGGGCCGCTGCAGCTGAGGAGCTGTGCCTCTGAGTGCCTGCATTTGCCGTATTACGAAAATCATCGATATCGCAGGCTGCTGCAGCTGAGGAGCTATGCCACTGAGTGCCCTCATTTGCCGTCCTACGAGAATCATTGCTATCGCTATTGTGGGCCGCTGCAGCTGAGGATCTGTGCCGCTGAGTGCCCGCATTTGCTGTCCTATGAGAATCATTGCTCACGCGTGCCGCTACATCTGAGGAGCGGGCATTCCGTGGCACAGCTCCTCAGATGCAGCGACCCGCGTGAGCAATGATTCTCGTAGGACGGCAAATGCGGGCATTCCGTGGCACAGCATTTGCCGTCCTATGAGAATCATTGCTATCGCTATTGTGGGCCGCTGCAGCTGAGGAGCTGTGCAGCTGAGTGCCCGCATTTGCAGTCCTACGAGAATCATTGCTATCGCTATTGTGGGCCGCTGCATCTGAGGAGCTGTGCCGCTGAGTGCCCTCATTTGCTGTCCTACGAGAATCATTGCTATCGCTATTGTGGGCCTCTGCAGCTGAGGAACTTTGCCGCTGAGTGTCGCTTTTGCCGTCCTACGAGAATCATCGCTATTGTGGGCCGCTGCAGCTGAGGAGCTGTGCCGCTGAGTGCCCGCACTAGTCACTACTTCGAGGATCTTATTATCACCTGTGTGTGCCGCTGGGTGCCCGCCTTAAAGCCCCATCCCAGGATTATCGGGAGTGCATGCCGCGGACCGCTACAGCTGGGAGCTGTGGCTGCTGCGAGTCCGCCTTTCAACACAGCGTCTTCCTTGTGAGGCTGCGTGCCGTGCCCCTTTAAATCTCAGGTACAGTGTGCATCACCGTGTCGCGTGGACCACGTCCTCAAGCTAAGTTCGTTCCACACTCTTTTTGAGTGCCTTTATTGCTTTTGTAGTGAATCTGTAATTATGTGCATTGTGGCTCCTTGAGCGCTTTTAAGCCTCGTGTTCTGTCTATATAAAGATAACTATTTTTCTATAACTGCTTGTGGTGTTAATTTGTAGCGTCTTCCCTGCGTTATTGTATATAGTCATAAATGCTTCACACGCTGCCTCTGAGATAGGCCTGTCTGCTCGTGCTACCTTACCACAGGGTTGAGCAGGGATTATCAAAGGGTGTAGCCCCCTTACTCTGACTTAGGAAAAATTATCCCTATTTGGACCTCGGCACCAGCTGTTGCCAACTAGAGATCCCCCTTTCATGCAGATTCGTCATAGAAGGCCAAACTTGATAGCAATTAAAAATATAATATCTCAGTGATTGCACTTACCACTGGCACTGCGTAGTCCTATTAGAATGTTAGTTAGAAGGTAGAGACCTACATTAATGTTATATGAGCTTTGATTTGAATTAATGACCTACGTTAATGCATCTGAACTTCGATTCATGTTAAAATAGTCAATGGACGGTTTTGCATACTCCTCTGCTAGATAAAAAAAAGTATTTCCAGAACAAGTCCCACAGACCTCTCACCAGTTCATGGACATGAAGCGACTACACAAATAGGTGGACAGAGTAAAATTTGAATTTCTGATCAGCCAGACCGGATACTGCGTCCATTTGGATGCTTCTCTTCTGCAAATGCTTCATGAACCTAATGGTTCAGATTAACAAAAAACGAATTTCTCTACCCCCAGTACCTTTTTGGAATTGCAATATCTAAAAAACGCTGAATGCATCTACACTGACCACAAAAGGGATCTATTGTAAGTTTCTCTCTTCATACCAAGTTTCATGTAAATTTGTTCAGCAGTGTTTGTGGTCGCTTATAGAAAAAACAATTAAAATTAAAATGCCCCTTACATAGAGGCTCCAATATCTTTTGCTTCCCCGGACCAATATTCAGTACATTTTAAAGGAAGTCCTTACTAGATGGAAAGAGACAAATTGCTGCCAAGTTTCGTGCACATTTGTCAAACATGGCCAATATTATTACATTTAAAAAAAACATGTTCTAAGCGTCTAAACCGTAAGTTTCAGTCTATTGCAGACTACAATTAGCATACCCGAAAGTGTACGCCATAACCTCTCCAGAAATGGTTGAGTTTCACTTTACATGGGAACTGGACTTTTTGGAGTGGCTAGTAACATCTGCAGATCATCATGAATCTGCACAAAATTTGGCAGATGCTTGGTACATTCAACTCATGTTCTTGGTTTCAAATTTCGTTCACATTGATCAAAGGGTTGGGAGGGTTAAAGTTATTGGGGTGATTGCACATTTGATTTGTCATTTTAAGTCCCATAGTCATTTTGTTGCTCTAAGCCATAGTGAAAACTGCTGAACAGAATTACATTAAACTAGACTTGAAGGTAAAACTTTTGTCAGCTTGTCTTGTGTAGCTTTGGCTTAGTACTATATATGTGTCCTCGCCAATATATTTAATGCAGATTGGTGGACCTGCTTATATTTTATCAGTCACTTGATCCTTTCTACAAATGTTCGTTGCAAGGCTTCAAATTTTGCATGCGTTGAGCAAGGGGTTGGGGGACTGCAAGGTGATATTGAAGCACGCCAAAAAACAGTTATTCCAGTCCTAAATTACAGTTTTTTTTTTTTTTTGGAAGACCTTTATTGCACATTATACATATACACAGCGGTGTGCCTACAACCCACTGCTGGGGCCGGCCGCAATCAGTGTACCACACAAATCATACGAGCTTGACAGCATACGCCAGTGACACAAGTGCAGGAGTCCAGAAGTCACAGCTCACGAAGGCACTACAGTTGAACCAGATGAAATATTTACAGCACACCCTTAGAGAGCGGCCGTATCGCCCCCATGTGATCTCGGTCTAATTTTCGGTTTTGCATAAAGAAAGGTAACATCAACAAATCCCGACCCCTCCCCCCCTTCTTATCCTGATTTCAGTGAGTAGCCCAAGTCCGGTAGGCATAGTGTTATAGGGCAGCCAATATATCAGATGTCCAACAGTGCATCCCCAAGGTAGGGAACCCTTACCCCCTTCTTGTAACTAACCAGAGGCCGTAGTGAGGCTCAGGAAGTGATTCATACCATGCCAGTCTTAGCAAACCACGACATTCCCCCTGTCATGTCCCCCGCCCAGTCACCCTTCACCAGATACAGGTCAATCATAGTAACATCTCAGGCAGCTCCATCCTCACCGTCTGACAGAGCAGCATTCACACTCTCGTCGCTGTCGGTGTCAGTTAAGGACAACATATAAAGTGTAAACGGAGCCCACACATCCCTCGGGCGAGATGCCGTAGGTAATTCGTCATAATAACAGTTCAATTGGTCTCTGCAATAGGCCATATCCTTCAGCCACAGTTGCACCTCCCGCGCTCTCCTCCCTCCCCACACCATAGCGACCCTCCTTCTAGCCAATTGAAGTGCCAACACCACCAGCCGCCGCGATGACGCAGCCACGCCAGAAGCTATGCCCAAAAGACACAGGCGCACATCCAGCTTTACCTCAGTCGAAGCCATGACAGTCAGCCTTTCAGTCACCTCCTTCCAAAAATCGTAGACGCGTGAGCACCCCCAGGCCAGGTGTACAAAGTCAGCGTCCTCAGCTCCACACCGGACACATTGAGCAGTGGACCTGAGCCCATATCGTACCAGTTGAGCCGGCGTATAGTACCACTGTTGTAGAAATTTATAATGCAGAAGGCGGAAATTGCCATTGATCACATACCCCCCGGTCATAGCACAGCATTCATTCCAATCGTCATCACTCAGCGGTTCCGGGAGACTCCTATCCCACCTCGCTCTAGCCAGGGTCGCCCCTCCACCCTCATCTTCCTGCGCAGCCTTATATAGTTTAGATAGCAATTTAGTCCTGTCCTTGGCCGAATATAGCAACTGCAAGGCTCCTAGGGCCAGCGGTTCCTCCGGATACGTTGGGTATAAGTCACGCACGGCAGCCCGAAGCCTGACATACACAAAGGTGGACATAGTAGCATTCGTCGAGCGGGTTGTCATCTCCTGAGATGAGAGAAACAATGCTCCCGGAAATAGGTCCCCCATAGTCTGTAGTCCAGCCTCCCGCAGGATCTGCAGCCCTTCAGGCTCGCCCGACACAGAGATATCCGAGTGATAAAGCAGTGGCATAGCCGGGGCGTATAGCGGTAATCTGCCAGCTCGTGTACCCAGGCTGACCCATGCAGTCGCCGTGAGTCGCACAGTATCAATCTCCCCCTTCTCAAACACCGAGTGCTTATTTACGATCATAGCCCTTAATGGATACGGCAGAACCGCGCTCGCTTCCAGTGCGGGGTGTATGGTGGAGCGTTTATCCAGTAACTCGCAAAGTGTGCCTGTGCACACAGATAATAAAGTCTCATATCCGGCAGGGCGAACCCACCCAGGTCGTATGGCTTGATCAGCACCTCCCAAGTTACCCGTGGTTTCTTGCCGGCCCATGTGAGCGATATCAATAGGGACCTTAGTCTCGCAAAGAAATGTGACCTCAGCGGGACTGGAATGTTTGTAAAGAGATAAAGAAATTTCGGTAGCACTACCATTTTGATCAAAGACACGTGATCCGTCAGGGTCAGTGGGAGACGAGTTCATCTCGCCACCTGGTCCTCTAAGTTGGAAATGGCAACGCCGTAGTTGGCCCGTATGACTTCTTGACAATCCCTATGCACCCAAACGCCCAGGTATCTAACCGACTCCGTCGCCCATTCCAGCGGGAACTCTAATGGAACCCGATGAGTGACATCCGTGAGGGGCAGCACTACAGACTTGTCCCAATTTATGGTCAGTCCCGAGTGACGGCCGAATTTAATGAACTCTCGAAGTATGTTTTCTAGGTGGAGCGCCGGGTCCCTGACATATAGGACCATGTCGTCAGCGTACATGGACACAGCCAACGATCTGAGAGGGAACTTTAAAGCTGCTTCCGCATACCTCTGCCGCAAGACACAGGCCAACGGCTCCATCATGATGGCAAAAAGCAGGGGCGAGAGAGGGCAACCCTGCCTCGTCCCCCTCTGAATCGGAAAGGAGGAAGAGACATGTCCATTGACCCTAACTCTTGCCGTGGGTGCAGTATACAACAGGGCAATTAGTGACGTGAAAAAGAAAGGCACCCCCATCCGATGTAGAACGGCCAACATATACTTCCATGCTACTGAATCAAAGGCCTTGGCGGCATCAAGCATGACCGCCACCGCGGCTAGCTCTGGCTTAAGGAGATGTAGGACGGCAAATAGGGTCCTCAGGTTGTGAGTGGTGGATCGGAGGGGGATAAACCCCGATTGATCTGGTAATACCATAACCGGCAGGAGGAGACGCAGCCTAGTGGCTAATACTTTGGCAATTATTTTAACATCAGTGTTCATGAGTGAAAGGGGGCGGTATGAATCGCACCTATTCAGAGGCTTCCCCGGCTTAGGGAGCGCCACCAAGAGCGCCTCCCTCATAGTCCCCGGAAGCCGTCCGCATTCAAAAGCCTCTTCCAGGACCATTGCCAACTGCGGAATTAGCAAATCTGCATATGTTTTACAGAATTCGGCGGGCAAGCCATCTGTGCCAGCCGCCTTCCCATTCGGGAGAGCTGCTATTGCATCTCTAAACTCCGCCTCAGTAACGTGATGCATTAGGAATTCCTGTTGACCCCTGGAAAGCCACACCAGAGCCACATCCTCCAAGTATCGCGTTATTTCTTCCTCTTCCGCCGTTTCCCTGTGCTCATAGAGCTGCGCATAATGTCTCGAGAAACAAGCAAGTATACCATCCGTTGTAGTCACCACATCTCCCTGACCTTCAACTTCCAATACCGTGCAGTGTCTCGCCCAAGGTTCTCTAATACGATCAGCAAGTCCCTTACCCGGCCTACCCCCTTCTCCATAATATCTGGCTGTAGCACGTTTGGACAGAAATTTCACCTCCTGGTCTGCCAAATCATTATATTCTGTGACCTTCGCCCTAACATCCGCTAGTAACGTGACTTCCGCCCCCTCCTCCAGTCGGCGCTCTAGAACCAACAACTCCCTTTCTAGTTTGGACATAGAGTCCCTGATGGACGTGAGAACCCCGGACCGCAACCCAATACACGCACCCCTCACTGAGACCTTAAAGGCCTCCCACACTGTGATCATACTGTCGACAGAGCCCACATTGTTCACAAAGAACTCCTCAACTATCTGCCTCAGACGTTCACACAACACTTGATCAGTTAACACTCCAGGGGAGAGTCGCCAAGTAAATGGAGCAGGGGCATGCGTAGGTATCTGCAGCTTCAATGTAACAGGGGCATGGTCAGAAATCGTACGGGGCAGATGTTCTGTATTCAGCACCCATCCACTCACATCTCGGGTCAACAACCAATAATCTAATCTCGACCACGTATCATGCGCTGATGTGTAGCAAGTTCCCTCCCGCCTGCCAGGATTCCGCAAGCGCCAAACATCCAACAGTTGCAGCCCATTCATACCCTCGCACACCGCATCCGCCGCTCTCTTACGTTCATATGGCCGGTCATGCCTCTTATCCAACTCCGAATCTAACGTAACATTCCAGTCCCCCCCCACAGAGGATAGCCGATGGTGGTAGGCTATACAGCTTGTTCCAGAGTGCAATGAAGAAATCAGGGTCATCTATATTAGGGCCATAGACATTTAGAAGAGTGATCAGCGTGCCACACAATTTACCCTGCACGACAATATATCTACCATCCTGGTCCACCTCCTCGTGCAGCACCTCAAACGGGACATTCTTTTTTATCAGAATCATTACCCCACGGGCATAGGAAGAGTATGCGTGGCCCACCTCGCCCCCGCCCATTGTTTGCCCACCATCTCGGCCGCTTTACCCTTGAGATGTGTCTCCTGGAGAAACGCCACCTGTACACCATGTCTGTTTAGAAAGGCAAGCATTTGTCGAGTTTTCTGCGGCTTATTAAGTCCTCGCACATTCCATGTAACACACGTGAGAGTACCCCCCCTATCCATATCGCCAAAAGTATAAGCAACCCAACAGGAAGTTCTTCCTCGGCAGCCCCCAACCGCTAGACCAGCCCTCAGTTCTCACCAACCCGGAGATAACACCAATGGCACCGTTTAAGGTCACAAATCCCCATCTGAAGCCCCATTCACAGCCCGTAGATTCCTTAGACTCACACCCCTTGACCAGGAAAAACAACAACATCCCAACAGATTCCAACACCCCTTCCCCCAACCCGCCGCCCACTTCAGCACTCCCAATTTGCCAAAGCCTCCCCGTGTCCCCCCCCTTTGCAACCCCCAACAATGCAAACAGCCATATTCGGGGATCTCCCATATCCGGGGGCGTAGTGGCGCACCACTCTCGCCAGAACTGACGAGAGCGCAGACCATCGCCGTTAACAACAACCCCAACCCCTCTACCCACACCCACGGTCAAAGCATGAAACATGTTGGTAATCATATAACAGTACATTGCACTGGGCGCCCCTGGAGGCTTCCATACCCCATAGAGCAGCGCCTGAATCCAAGAAAGGCCACCGCATCCAGCGTTTAGTCACGTAGAGCACAATCGGGCCACGTTCAATCAAGGTCAATCTGGAGGAAAGCCCCATTGAAGCAACATATCGGCATTGGCAGGGCAGCGCCAGCCAGATCATTCCCCCTCCCGCATCCTGTAGAGCAACAGTACAAAGTGGACCAGGTGCTAAAACGCCCGGACGGCTCTCAGCAAGGAATAAATGCGCAATAACAGAGGCGACCCAGTGCAATCCTCCGCAGTTCCCCCATCACCGCAGCTAGCAGTGCAATGCAGTTCAGGCTTCCTCGTCCAGTCTTTCATCATCTCCTTCATGACGCCCAGTCGGTTCTTTAGCACGTTTTTTCAGTCTTTTAGCATAGTCCATGGCTGCCTTTGGCGAAGAGAAGATCTTGTTATCTGAAGGAGGCCCAATCCGAAGGCGCGCGGGGTACAACATGGCATAAGCTATGGTCTCGGCCCTCAATAACTGTTTCACCGCAGCGAATTCTTTACGTGCAGTCTGCAACGCCATGGTGAAGTCGGGATAAAACTCCAGTTTGTTACCCTGGTATTCTATGGAGCCCTTTTCCCTGGCAAGCCGGAGAACAGTGTCCCGGTCCCTGTAGTTCAGGATCCTAGCCACGATAGGTCGCGGTGGCGCCCCCGGCAGAGGCTTCTTAGCCAGAGACCGGTGTGCACGTTCCACGATAAAGACACGAGACAGCTGGTCCGCCCCAAATATGTCGACAATCATGCGTTCCATGTAGTCCTCCATGCGCCCCACGTTTGTGGACTCCGGCAAGCCCGTGACGCGAACGTTGTTCCTCCTGGACCTCCCTTCTAACTCCTCATTCTTCGCTTGTATGACCGCCAGCACTCTTTCCATACTGAACACTTTGGACGATACCGTGGCCAGGCCATCTTCCGTGGCGGAAACTCGCTGTTCCACCTCTCCTATCTGCTCGTTTTGACGGTCAAATTGCGTCGCCATTTGGTCAAGTCGGTGATTTACTGACTCCATGGTGCCTTCAATGGATTGTAGAGTCTTCTGCACAGCCACCAGTGTGGATTCCAAATTAGGCGTACCCCCAACGGCCCCAGCCTGGTCAAAGTCCGCGGGCGCCTGGGAGGATGTATGCGCAGTCTTTTTCGCCTCGAAGTTGATTTTAGGCTGGTTTCTCTCGGGCCTGCCCATGTCTGCGATCTATCTCAGCGCGGTCCAAGGCACAGCCACGTAGGGCAGGGACTCCAGAGAAGGCTATCAAAACTGTAGCAGAGGACCCACCAGTTGCCTCACACCGTAGATTAGGCCCAGGCCCAGGCCCCACAGTCACTTCAGTCTAGCCCAAGCAGCTCAGCCACCCCGGCGGGTAAAGCGCGCCAATTCAATCCCTGTGCAGCTACACAGTGTAATCATGTACAGGAACGTGCAGGCCCCAAAGTAACGGAGTGGCCGCCTTGAGAAGGCCTCAGAGTCCGGGTCCCCTCCCCGGTAGCACCGATGGTCAGGATAGGCAGCGCTGGATATGCGCCGAGCGCCCAAGCACAATGTTCAGCAGCCAGGAGAGAAGAGGCCCCAAAATGGCGGGCGCTCCGCAGGTCAGCAGCTCCCAGCGCAGTAGGCCTCCCAGAAAAATGTGCGTGGCGGAGAGACCGCTCCTCGGCAGTCCAGATCGTGGCCCCACTGAAGCACTTGTCTGTTCCGGCCACTCCGCCCCTCAGCCGACCCTTTCCCCAGCCCCCCGGCCCCAGCTCGCGCGGCGCGGGCTATCGCGGCCCAGCACCACCTCCGCAGCCCCGGGCTTGCGTAGCGCCCCCGCCCCACTCACCGAGACCAGCAGGGCCAAGTCCAGGCCGTCCGATGCGCCGGTTGCGCTCCAGGAAGATTCCGCCGTCACCTCCGCCACACCGCCTCCGCAGATACAAAGCGCCGCCTCCAAAGCACCACTGTCACAGGCAGCAGCGGCGACAAGGGCCCGGACCGCGGCGGGACCTCCGCTCCGCACCCGCCGAGGCCGCAGTCTTCAATGTCCCGGCCCGGGACCGTCCAGCTCCAGGCGCCCGCAGTACAGCCTCAACCAAGGCTCAGAGCGCCCCAGGGAGCCCCCGATGTCAGCGGAGCAAGCTCAGCCGGAGTGCAGGGCAAAGGCGCCGGGGAAAGCAGGATAAATGAGCGGATTTTCGATGGTCTTGGCGGAGCCTCACACGAGTGCGGCCATCTTGCCCGGCGCCCTCTAGCGCCCCCCCTAAATTACAGTTATTTTTGATCTGCACTACAACAAAATCTGTTGTGCGTAATGACAGCTAATTGGGCAGCAGGCCGTATCTGATTTTTAATTTGCACCAACATTTTTTTATGCTTCACCAACTTTCAAGCAGTGTTTAAGATAGACTAAAAATTAACCCTATTAGCCCTCAGTAACATTACTCTGATGGTCAATCGCAATAGCGCAACACAACAGAGTGTGGCTGCACAACATGACAACATAGCTCAACACCAGCAAAAGGCAACATAAATCCATAATAAAAGACAGTATCTAATTAACAAAATTCTGCAGGATACCACAATACCAACAAAGCAAAACAGCTCAACATAGAAAAACAACACTGCAGCACAGTAACACACACCAAAAACATCACACAAACACAACTCATCAGAACGGCACAAAACACCACCACAATAGTTACCAATACAGCAATAAAAGCATAGCAGAGACACCCCCCCCCTCACTCATGCCCCCTTGGGTATCTCGTGTAGTGGGCTTCTGAGGGAATCCGGGCCTGAGTTTTAGAAGTGCCCTGAACAAGGGAGGCAACACATCTAGTTCTCAGAGAGGAGGAGGACAGCATAAGACGTCCTTAAGGGCATTCATTTGTGTGGATTTTTCACTTATGTTTGTGAGCTCATTTGAAGCAGGAGGAATCCTGGAAATTTCTGGCTTGGAGTCCACCATGCCTTGCAACCATACACCAAGGGAGCAGATTTGCCTTTGGAGCTAGTGAGGTCTACATACTACCCTGTATGTGTTTTTGGGCTGTGCCATGGTGACTTTGCAGATTGGGAGAAAATAAACTGATTGATCGTCTCCTAAGTGTCATTTGAGGTTAAATTTATTTGCGTGGCCTTAACGCGGTGGATTCAAAGGAAATGACTCCTTTTATCAAAGGAACAGCAAGAGGCCAAAGGCAAGGAGAAATTATTGCGCAGGAGAGATTCCCGGTGGAGTGATGCCACTGACCATGTCATGAGTGATGTAATATGTGAGATCATAAGCAGTGCATTGCAGGGGCATGAGTTATAGTTATCTCCGGTAACCATAACTGCTGATTTTCACTAGTTTTGTACGAGTGAAATCTAAGCCGAAGTATAATGTCCCTGTAACCTTTGTTTTTTTCAGTGAATTTCTAAGGTTTTTTAAATTTTATTTCCTAACTATAATGTCCCTGTAACCTTTATTTTTTTCTGTGAATTTATAAGGTTTTTTAAATTTTGTTTCCGGACGGTAACTAGGTCTGGGCGGAACTCATGGAGTTGCAGAAAAACTCAGTCAAATTCCACTGGGTTCCGTGAGTGGGCGGAGTATTGCTTGGCCACCCCTAATTAAGTCCCCTTGGCTACTGAGGGTCATTGGGAGTCAAGGACCCGTATTGCTGCCAGAAGTAAGTCCCCTACAGTGGGATTGCTGAGAAGTCGTCAGAGGCCCCTCCCACTTTCTCAACCACTCTGGCCTCCTGGTGCACTACTGGTTGAGGGATGAAGTCCCCTTGGCTGCTGAGGGTCATTGGCGGCCAAGAACCCCTATTGTTGCCACAAGTCCCCCACAGTGGGATTGCTGACTAGGGATGAGCGTGCCGGTAAACTCAGTTCTGCTGGCCGGTTGACAGCGTTTTTGCCGAACTCCCCGTTCCAAGCATAGCGCGGAGTGGCAGAACTGCCCACTCCTAACTGTAACCTTTTAAAGGGAGTGTGTGACTGAGTGCATGAATGTCTCACTGGGTTTGTGAGAGAGTGCGTGAGTCTGTGAGTGAGTGCATAAGACTCTGAGCGGGTCTGTGAGTGAGTGTGGGAGTCTCTGAGTAGATGCGTGAGCATCTCAGTGGGTCTGTGAGTGAGTGTGTGGGTCTCGCAGCAAAAAACAACCCCAAAAAACAAACTCCCACGCTTGTTTAGAAAAAAGCCCCACGTGACCCAGGTCCTGGGGCATGTCCATTTATTTTTCAAATTAAAGCAGTGGGGCGCACTGAGCCCCTTCCATGGGCAGGGCATTTGTGTGCTCCGGGGACCGCCACCTCTCAGTGGCTTATATTTATTTTTGATTGTGGGTTTCCAGGCGGACACCCCGGGGTCCACCACAACCCCTGTGCTTTTCTTTTAATAATTGTTATGGCGGTGCGCGGACCTCCACCTCCCTAGGGCCAAATACATGCATTAAGGTGCGAGGGGGGCCATGTGGCCCCAAGGACCCCATTCCCTGGAGCCCAGCCATAACTCAATGGGGAGGGCAGCCACGCGGCCCTCCTCTCCAGGCCGATTCTGTCACAGAGACCAAATCCCCTGGAGTCTAGCCATGACTCTCGGGTGCCCCCGGGGCCCCCAGTGTGCAATGGGACCGCAGGGGGAGAGCTTCAAAACCCAGCGGTCCCAGACGGCTTCCCAGCGTCATTCCCATCTACACCTGCAGATAGGGAATCCAAAAATTTGGAGCAATCCGCACAGAAGGTGTTCTGTTCGGGTAGTGTGTCTCTCAAGTCGACTAATGCCACTTGTCTGTTGGGTCGCTACATCCATGCTCTGATGGACTCTGCAAGGGAAGTGCTCCTGAAAGGTCCGGAGGACGATCAAGGCCATTTTTCTGAGGTGCTTTCTGACGCTCAAGCTGCACCCTGCCAGGTCATACAATCGGGTCTGGATACTGCTGACTGTTGCCAGGGCAATGGGTTCCTCTGTTGCGACCAGGAAGCATGCTTGGCTGTAGGGGTCAGGGTTCTCACTGGATGTCCAAGCTACCCTGTTATACCTGCCTTTCAACGGTTCTCGTCTAATTGGGGCCAAAGCAGAGACTGTGCTACAGCACTTTAAGGCTGCTGAGCCACAGCAAGATTGTTGGGTCTCCAGTCTCAATTTAGGGGCTTCGGATACCACAAGTTTTGGGGTTTTGGCAGGACCTCATCCTTTCGTGCCTAGCAGCTGGCACAACAGCAGCAGCAGCAGGTGATCCCCCTGTACAGATCATAGATGGGAAAGTGCAGAGGTCGTCTGCGAGGTTCAGCTCGGCAGCAAGTCTCCTCCTCCTCTTTGGCCCCTCCAGCTTGTGCGGCAGGAAAGTAGCTCTAGCTCCTCCATCCTAGAGCATGTTTGCCCTGTGGGAGGACGGGAGTCCCATTTTCTACAGAATTGGAGGTCTGTTACTTCGGATCTCTGGGTGTTGAACCTTGTAGAGAATGGGTATGGCGTACCCATCTGGGGGTCGTCGTCCCCCCCCCCCCCCCCAAATTGGTTGGTGCTCAAAAAAGCATCTCCTGCATCTCCAGCAGAAAGTTCTGTCTTCACTACAAAAAGGTGCGATCAAGGTGGTGCCGTAGCAGGAAAGGGGTCAGGGATGCTACTCCCAGTACTTCCTGATTCCCAAAAAGGACAGTCGTTTGAGGCCGATCCTAGACCTCAGTGTCTTGAATTTTTACCTCAAGCAGGAGAAATTCAAGATGCTGACCCTGGCTCAGGTTCTTCTGGCTCTGCAGGAGGGAGACTGGATGGTGTTGATCGATTTACAGGATGCGTATTTTCACATTCCCATCCTGAAGTTGCATCTGAAGAATCTCTGATATATGGTGGGGTCTCAAAATTGCCAGTTTGCGGTCCTTCCATTCTGTCTTACTTCTGTACTTCTGGTCTTCACAAAGGTGATTGCGGTGTTAGCAGAACATCTCAGAAGGTCGGGATTTCTGTTTCCCCTATCTGGACGACTGGCTGCTCAAAGCAAAGTCGCCAGAGATGGTGCTGCATCAATTGCAGATAACAATACAGCGGTTGTTCGACTTGGGGTTTTCAATAAATGTACCCAAATCTCACCTGGTGCCATCGCAGTGCAACCTGTTCTTAGGGGCATTACTCAACACTACTGTGAGTTGTACCTTTTCGCCTCTGCAGAGGATTCAAGACATCCAGGCTATGATTACAATTTGTCAGAATGGTGTGGCTGTTCCAGTCCTGAAGGTCTTGCGCCTGTTCGGTCCGTTTTGCCTTCTGCATACTGTTGGTCAACCATGCATGCTGGGGTATGAGGGCCCTCCAGTGGTGCCTCTGCAGGTAGTGGTTTTCAACACAGCGGAGATCTCAAAGAGGTGCTCAAGATCTCCATAGACACGGCAGCGGCTCCGTTATGGTAGAGTCTTTTGGGAAATCTGTCTAGCTGTTTCAACCCCCTTCTCTGGAGGCCACAGTGATAACGGATGCCTTTACTCTAGGGTGGGGAGCTCATCTGGGGAATAAGGAGGTCAAAGGTTTTTATCTCCAGAAGAAAGATTGTTTCACATCAATCTTCTGGAATTGCGGGCGATACCTCTCAAGACCTTTCTTTCCTTTCATTATGGTCAGTCGGTTCAGATCCTGACAGACAACTACCATGATGTGGTGCATCAAGAAACAGGGAGGAGTAGGGTCGTATCTTCTTTGCAGAGAGGCTGTGCGACTCTGGTCCTGGGCTTAGGATCATCAGATTTGTGTGATTGCAAATCATCTGGCCGGAGAATTGAATGTGTGAGCAGGCAGCATCAGTCAGCAATACTCGGCCGATCACTAGTGGCGTCTCCATCCAGAGGTGGTCCATCACATTTTCAGGATTTGGGGGTTTCCTCAGTTGGACCTGTTTGTCACTCATGAGAATGCGCACTGCCCATCATTCTGCCATCTCCAGTATCCGATGTGGGGAGCTTTGGGGGACACCTTTTAATTAGATTGGGGCTCAAACATTCTACACATCTTTCTTCCCAAACCTTTGATTCCTCTAGTTCTGAGGAAGATTCACCAAGACGGGGCCCAAGTCATATTGATGGCCCTGGATTGGCCAATAAGGGTGTGGTACTCAGACCTCCTTTGCCTCTCATCGCACCCTCCGCTCCATCTCCCTCTCAGTGCAGACCTCCTCTCGCAGTCTCTGGGGCAGGTCCTACACCCCCACCTCCAGAGCCTGCACCCTCATGCGTGGAGATTGATTGGGGCAACCTGAGCTCTTTCTCGCTCCCACTGGTTTTGGTGAATGTTATTTTATTGGCCAGGAGACACTCCAGCAAATCTGTCTATTGTGGTAGTTGGGCCAAGTTTGTTAAATGGTGTGGAGAGAGATCGATCAATCCCATTTGTCTGATATTATGAGTTTCCCTGGCTCAACAGGGTTGCGCAATAGCTAATGGTTTTTTTTTTGTTTTTTTTTATCCTCATTTGTGTGCATAGCTCCAATCTATCAAAACCGAGAAGAAAACCACCACAGAGCAAAGAGCCAACTGGTCATGTACTAAGCCAACTCAGCTTATAGCTGGTAAGGGGATTTGTCTAACGAGAGGCGAGGCCAGTTCCCTTCAGCACAAAATACAGTGACCAATCTTGAACTCGCTTAGGATGGTACCTCAGTTGATAGTGCCCGAATCATCGAGACCCCGTTGGAATCTAGACTATTAGTCTTGATAGCCAGGATAGGCAATGCTCACATTAATCATAGGACCTGGGGAAAAAAAAAAAAAAAAAAAACCCCAGGTGAGATCACAACTAACCAAGCATTGCCCAGAATGCTCTAGTATTCGGATTTCCTACCCTGGCAAGATCAAGTTTGGAAATTTGGAGGAGTGATGTTCGCCATTCGTGCACCGTAGGTGGTAGAGCATCCTTCCAGTGTCTACATATCTCCCTACGTGCCGCAAGGATGGAATAGAATATCAGTCTTGTTGCTGCGTTGTGGGTATTATTTCTCAGACCAAAGATCACAAGAGCGAGGTCTATGGTAATGTGTTCACCCACAGAATGCGACAACTTATTTTTAATAGCTTCCCAATATTCTGATAAATTCGGACAATCTAAAAGCATGTGTGTATCCGTGGCTGCAATTAACCCGCATCTAGGACATGAAACTGGACCTGTTAATGAGAATTTTGTTAGCCTGTGAGGAGAATAGTATGCCCTATGCAAGGTAAAGAGATGGTTCCGATGGAGCCACGATGGTTTAACTAAATCCCAAAGCAATGAACAGGAAGTAATCCAGAGCTCTTCCACATCAAGACCTGGCATTAGTTCTGCCCACAAATTGGTTGGTAATTGAAAACTAACATCTATTTCGTCTAGTATTTTGTTATACCATCGCGAGATTTCTTTTTTTGCCACTGGGCTGTCTAATAAAGAGGTTACCAAGTCACTAAGGCCGCCTATAGGTTGCTTGTTACGTCGCATTGGCTGACTGTTATATGACTGAGCCCAGCTGGAAATCTGAATATATTTAAATCTTGACAGCTCAGGGCCGACTTTGTTAATAAGATAATCCCATGGAAGTAAAGCCCCATCCATGAACAAATCGTCCCAACAATAAATACCAGCTTCTATTAAGGGGTTATTAAGGGCGTCTATTGTCCATAAAGGAGGGGCAGGTAAGTTCCATATATCGGAGCCCTTGCTGAATAATAACCAATCTTTATCGCTTGCCTAACTTTGTACCAAGTAGATACACAACCTTTTAGAACTTTCAATTTGATCTTTTTAAAGAATTTTGGGTCACTGAACTTAAACAAGAAACCGGCATGATTAACTCGTTCACATTCCAATAAAGTAGAAAAAAGAGGTCCCATCCCAATAGATAACGGAGTTTTAAGCAACATACGCATGTGCGATAGCTGGAACGCCCATGCGTATATTTGAAGGTCTGGTCCAGCCAGCCCTCCCTTCTCCCTCCGTCGTCTAATTTTTTTCCACGAGATTCTGGCACTTTTATTATTCCAAATAAAGCTGGTAATAGCACTCTGTAGTTTAGAAATTAGTTTTGGGTCAAAATAAAGTGGAATTGAATTAAATAAAAAAGAAACTTTCGGTAAAATACTCATCTTCACCAAATTAAGCTTACCCAGAACAGAAAGCGGGAGATGAGACCAATCTCTCATGAGTTTCCTACACTCTGCAGCTACTTTATTAAAGTTAAGAGAAGCAATTGCATTAATATCCCCAACTATATTCACACCTAAATAACGAATTTGGCTTTTTAATG
This sequence comes from Lissotriton vulgaris, assembly GCF_964263255.1. Classification (NCBI taxonomy): domain Eukaryota; kingdom Metazoa; phylum Chordata; class Amphibia; order Caudata; family Salamandridae; genus Lissotriton; species Lissotriton vulgaris. The sequence continues at coordinate 1,177,714,022 of NC_141693.1, read as the reverse complement.
TCCCATTATTGTTAACACTGTTATAATTCCAGAACATTGCCTCTGTCTTGAGAGCATTGATTTCATACCCTGAGACTTTCCCAAATATATGGGAGCTGTTCAATTATTTCTGGGTATGCCTCTTCATAATCTGTGGAAAAAATCATAATATCGTCTGCATAAAGTGCCACCTTCTTATCCCAGCCACCATAAACAAAAGGTTTAATACGTGTGTTGTCCCTAAGAGTCTGAGCAAATGGCTCTATATATATGTCAAAAAGAAGGGGGGACAGGGGGCAACCCTGTCTGGTTCCTCTCATGACCTTGAAAGGTTCTGTCAAACCTCCATTAATTAGCAGTGAAGCAGAAGGATTACGATATAAAAGCTCTATCGTCCTCCGAAATCTATCCCCAATGCCAAACCTCTTCAAGGCCTCAGATAGGTACAGCCAGTTTACCCTATCGAAGGCCTTGGTGGCGTCTAGAGTGAGAACAACCAGTGGAATTTCTTCCTTTATAGCGATGTCCATTGAACCAATCAATTCGTATGCGAGTTCACAGAGCTGTCTCCCTTTTATAAAACCCTTTTGATTCGGAGCTATAATATCCGGAGCAACCCGACCCAGCCGATTAACTAGAATAGATGTAAAAATTTTATAGTCGGCATTTAGTATAGAAATGGGCCTGTATGAGCCACAATCAGAGGCGGGCTTACCAGGTTTCAGAATTAGGGTTATAGAAGCGTTATTCCATGACTCCGGTGGTGTTTTGCCCTCTCTAAGAATTTGGTTAAACAGTGTGGCCAGCACTGGTGAGACCTCAGAGATAAGTTTTTTATAAATCTCGCTAGGCATCCCATCTGTTCCAACCGCCTTACCATTTTTTGATTTCTTTATGGCCTCCACCTCCTCCACTATAGGTATTTCCCCGTCCAAGTAGCAAGACTGTTCTGTTGTTAAGGACGGAAGAGATATACCCTCCAGCCAATTAGTTACGTCACAATGATTTGGCCTAAGATCGTCTTGATAAATGGTTTCAAAGAATTTTCTAAAAACTGCTCTGATTTCCTCATCTCTGAAACAAGTACCTGCCGCTGATGTAACTGAACAGATGTTATTACGTGCCCGATCAGATTTTATTTTCCAGGCAAGTAGCTTACCTGCCCCCTCCCCGTATTGAAAATGCGAGAGTTTGCTTGCCTCCCACCTCTGCATGACCCGCTCCTCCAAAACTGCTGACAATGAAAGTTTCAACCTATTCAATTCTGCATGTTTAACAGCAAGGGTTGGATTTCCTATGGGATTGATGGGATCGATGGTGTCTATATCGTTTTGTACTATCGAAATGTTTCTTTCGATAGAGGTGACTTCATCTATATATTGTCTACTACGGTAGGCTACTTTATTTTTAATAAGGCCTCTAAGTGTACACTTAAACGCATCCCAAATTATCCCTATAGGAGCTGTATCCTTATTAGTACTAAAAAAGTGACTTGTCTCTGATTGTAAAAATACAATATCCTCTATTGAAGAGAGAAGGATCTATCGAAGGACCATATTCTAGTGGGAGGAGTCGTAGCCAATTTTAGTACTAGTTCAATTGCAGAATGGTCGGAGAGATGCATCGGGGTGTATTGTATTGAGATAGTGTTTTCAGCTAAAGCTCTACTTGTGAGAATGAAATCAATTCTAGACCTGTGTCTATATTTCTGATTTCTAAATGAAAATTCTTGCCTTTGACCCTCTTTAGACCGCCAAATATCTAAGTAGTCATATTGGTGCATCAAACCTAACAGGCAGTTCCTAGATTTAGAAGTGATTTTCTGCCTACTGTTAGGGGTTTTATCTAAGAGTGGATTCAATGTTATATTAAAACCCCCTGCTATGATCACCGGGTCTGGGAAACTAAGCAAGTGACTGAATAAAGTTTCCAGTGTTGAGGGGTCATCGATGTTAGGACCATAATAACCCACGAGTGTTAACTTAGTGTCTCCCAATTCTATTGCCGCGATAACCCATCTACCTCCGGTATCTACTTTCTGCTGTTTAATTTTGAATATGACAGATTTTTTGAAAAAGATCGAGACCCCCCGAGTGTTAGAACCTTGTGTTGTAGAAATTGATGACTCTATCCATCTGTTCCTACGGACCAAGTCAAGTATCTCACTCTCGATTAGGTGAGTCTCCTGGAGGATAATGATTCCCGCATCGGTATCTCGAAGATACTGCATGATTTTATTAGCTCGTGGTTTCGTGCGGAGACCATTAACGTTCCAGGACAATATTTTTATTTTACTCATTAGATGGTAAGGTTAAGACAACATGGCGGCAGTTGGCTGACTGCGGCAGTGCTCTGCTCCGTCTCGTCATCAGATGCCTGACAGTTAGCTAAAGAAATTGACTCGCCGTCGCTGCTAACTTGCAAGAAATCGCAAGGCTATTTCTTTTCTATTCTTTTCTGGATACCATTATTTACATGCTCGTCGAGGGAAATACCTTTCTGCTCAATGTGCCGAGTTTTCAGCATTCACAGCAGCATCCGGGAAGGGCGCGGCAGCCTCGGCAGCCTCGGCAGCTCCAGCGAACGCGGAAGTAAACGCCCTTCGTGTGGGGTGTTTAAAAGATAAAACGGGTGCAGAGTCTGCTCGGCGTCGGAAGCGCCAACTATGTGAACGGAGCCTCTGCTGATTATAATTTGAGATTTGCACCCGGCACTCCAGAAGGAAAAAAGATACATGGTGATTTTTCTACCCTGCACGCGAGTGGTATACCAAAAAGCGGTTCATTTGCTTTTTCTGAGAATCCCACAGTAAGTACTGTGAATACAATAAAGTGTATAAATGTGGTGATAAATTACAAAGCTAACAGCGCGCCCCTTAGTCAAAATTTGGCACACATGAGTGCTACAGAGTCTGCTAGAAAGTTAAGGGGAAAGAGTGCAGCAAAGAACTTAGTGGGGGCTAGCGCGTCTCGAAAAAAGAGAGTAAAGAGCGCACTACAAGCCATCAAGGAGGAGACTGATAAAAAAGCTTTTCAATCAGGAAAAAGCCCACAAACAGATCGAGAAACATCTTCATACCTCTCTGTTGAAGTGAAAGCTAAAAGGGGTAGGAAACGTTCTAGAGCGAACCCCTCCACAGCTCTTCCCCCTAGAGTCACCCCTTCTTTGCGCTCGTATTTCAAGGCGATCCCTCAAATTTTGAACCTAGGGAAAGAACAAGTCCAGTCCTGTAATAGCATTTCTAAGTTTGGTTCTGAGACCATGGAAAATAAAGAGTTAGAGGATAACCAAGCTGCTAATAGGGATCTGTCCCATATACCACACCTAGAGGAAACTACGCCAAGTGTACTGAGAGAGTCTGAGTCGGAGGGCTCTGTTCACCACCAAGAGACAATAGACGATGGAATTGTAGGGGGTGGATTGATATCATCTATCTCTCCAGCAGATGGTAGGAATCTTCTCGAGATCCCTAACGCTAACATCGAAGATAATTTTGAGGCTGGTATATTTTCTGAAATCCCCTCAGGAACTCCTCAAGATCCATGTGATGAGGTAGTTTCTAGTGCTGACACAATATCAGTCGCCTCAGTACAAAAAATGTTTGCGGCCTTGTCAGCAGAAATTAAACAAGGCTTCGCTGAGTCAGCTTCTAATAAGAAAGAGATAAGGACTTTTTGTGAATCTCTGGATGAGAGATTAGGTAATTTGACGTTAAGAACACAAGCCTTAGAAGAGACGGTGGGTCAAATATCAATGAGAGCTGAGGGCACCACGGATGATATCGTTAAACTAAGGAAAGAAGATCAAGCCCTCTCCGAAAGAATGGAGATTTTAGAAAATAATGCGAGGCGGAGTAACATACGCATTTTGAATATTCCTGAGGGGTCTGAAGGTGCGGACATCAAGAGCTACATAACCACTCTTCTGAAAGTGACTCTAAATCTCCCTCAATCCATTGAGGAGCTAGCAGTAGATATTCAGCGTATACACCGGGATCCTTTCAGGCGTAACATCCAGCGGACCAAGCCTAGGAAAATCCTCGTAAATTTTCACACCTATTCATTAAAAGAACATATTTTGAACCAAGCTCTTAAGCTTAAAACGCAAACATATAAAGGCTATAATTTTCAGATCCGCTCAGATTTGTCCCACTTCACCTTGGATAAGGAATGGGAACTCGGTAAAAGGATGGACGCTTTTCGTAAGCTTGGCGCTACAGTACAAATGGGGTTCCCTGCATCCCTTAAAGTCATGTTAGACAACAAAATGCACAACATTAGATCAGTACAAGCAGCAGATGAACTCCTGTTAGCCTTTGGCAATAGGAAACAAGGGGAGTGATAACAAGTTTTGTTGAAATTATCACTAGTACAATCATAATTAGCGGAATATGGCTACAGGTCGAAAGGAAAAGAAAAAAGGGAAATAAGTCAAAGGGAATAAACAAAAGGGTATAAAGGAAAAAAAAAATGGGAAAAAGGGGATAAGGGGAAGGATAAGGAAAAAAAGTGTGTAAATAAAAAGAGAAAACAAAAAAAAAAAAGAGGGAAGAAAAAAAAAAAAAACAATGAACTAAAAACAAACACAAATACACGACTTAGATAGCCATGTCACGGTGAGCCACTTTGTAGATATCGGGGGCACGAGGTGTCGAGACAGGGAAGAGCTAGGGGCACTTACTTCCGGAAGTTTTCCGGTTGGTGAGTACGGGGTTTTCCCAGGGAGGGAGTAGGGGTGGGCTTGGGGGGGTAAGGGGGCAAAATCACATCTCTAGTAAAGAGCTCCAATCTCTGTATGTAAATAGCTCTTTTTTCAACATAATGTCTTTTTCTCATCTTAAGATACAAATCAATAAGTTGTTTGAATTGTTTATTTTCTGCCTATCACAGCCAGCCGTAGCAAATAGCTAATGTTAAAGGCTGCTTGTCTGAATTGTCGGCTTTTCTCTGTTTACCAGATCAACCCTCTTTATTTAAATCTCTCATAGTTATGAGATTAATTAAAGGTCTCACAAATAGGTTTCCTCCCACTCCCTTCATCATTCCTTTTAGGATTGAAATGTAGTTCTCCCTTTGAAGCCTCACATAGTTGTCCCTTAAGGTTCACAGCAGTCAGCCGACTGCCGCCATTTAATCCAATATTTCTGATTTTAAGCACCTCCACTAGGAGGGTGAATGAGCTGCAAGCTCTAAGCTCCAAGCCTCCATTTACGTCATTCCATGCGGAAAAGATGTTTATTAGGACAAGAGCTGCTTTCCTGCCTAAGGTGATCACTCCTTTCCACCTAGGCAATCCATCACTTTACCCACTTTCTATCCTCCCCCTCCCCCTTCTAAGGAGGAGGAGAGACTTCACCGCCTGGACCCTATGAGGGCGGTCAACTTCTACCTGGACAGGACTAAAGACTTCAGGTTGGACAACTAACTCTTCATCGGATATGTGGGCAAGAAGAAGGGCAAGGCTGTACACAAAAGAACGCAGTCCAGGTGAATCATCCTCTTTATCAAGAGGTGCTCAGCCTTGGTAAAGAAGGAGCCTTCCTGAAGGTATTCAAACTCATTCTACCAGAGCTAAGTCATCTTCTTTAGCTAGAGGTGTCCCTGTTATAGACATCTACAATGCGGCAACTTGGCCTCCCTCCACACTTTTGCGAAGTACTATTGCTAAGACTTGGAGGTGAGGAGGGAAGACCATTTTGCATGTTCTGTGCATCAGGATTTGTTGGTATAGGTAGGCAGGCACCCTCCGCCAGGAGCGGTACTGCTTGGGGATTCAATTCAAAAGGTGAGGAATCCACAAGCAGATGTATCCATCAGAAGAACAAGTTACCTTCGGTAACGCTTTTTCTGATGTATACAGTATCTGCCTGTGGATTCCTCACTGACCCACCGGCCTCCCCGTTTATACCAAAAAATAATTGATATGCATTTTATTGTGAAATAATGCGATACTTGACATTAGGGAAATGTCTATGATTTAGAATTTCCAGTTTGGGTAGTGTTTTCTATACTTGTGGAAATGTTATCAGTTCGCCTCGAAGGCACAGAAAAAATGGATGGAACTGACATCAGCACGCTGACAAGGTCTTCTTATGGCTCTGATGACTTCATGTGGAGTCGCATGCGGAGCTGTTCCATTGTGACATCATTGTGGGAGAACTGAGAAGAAATATTTCTGTGGAATGCTGCACATGGGGGTGATTCAAAAGGTGAGGAATCCACAGGCAGATACTGTATCCACCAGAAAAAGCGTTACCAAAGTGAAGTAACTTGTTCTTTTGGAGAACCTTCAACTAACAATTAGGAAGCTTCTACCCAGGATATTACACACCCAAAGCAATAACTACAGGGTCCTTCAGGGGAAAACTGTAATTTGAGAAAACAAAACTGAGCCCTTTAACTTCACACAAAGACACACGCACACATGTGTTGCAAAACCAGGTGCCCTGATAAGCGCATAATATTGGGGGGCGGGCATGGAAAGGGCTCTCACTGATAAAGAATTTAAAATGTAGCACTTAGAGGAGCTAGGTCTACCCTTGATATTAGAGAAACACAGTACAATGTCTATAAGTTGTACAACACAAAATGCGTTTTGGTCTTTTTTGATTCATGTACTGCACAAAAAGCTGGACAAACAGTACATTTTCAAAGCATATTGAACCAACAACTCAGTATACAAAAGGTATTTAAGTTAAATTTACAAGGGGTGTGTAAAATATCCACCTGTGACTTCTGGAGTCTCTTGGCGCTAGATAGCGGAGTACGGCCTTAATCCCCAGTTGCTGGTAGGCCTGTTTAAAGAACCATGTCTTCAGAAGTTGTCTGAATCTAGTGTAGTTAGAAGTAGTCCTAAGATCTAAAGGTAATGTCTTCCGTGCTCGAGGGACAGTGACAGAGAACCTATGCCCGCCAGTCCTTTCTTTTTTGTGAGAGAGGATGATTAGGTGGTGTAGATGGCTGGATCTCAGTTCTTTGGTCGGGCATTATTTAATAATCCAAGACTTTACAAAGGCAGGACAGATATAAGGCCTTAAAGAATGTACAGCACACCTTGAACCTAGTTCTCTCTGCCACCGGCAACCAGTGGAGGTCCTTGGTCACCTGAGAAATATGGCCATATCTGGGCAGGTGGGATATTAGCTTGGCGGCCTGGTTTTCAATTATCTGGAGCCTGTGCAGAAGAAATTTGGGGAGACCCAAATAAAGAGAATTAGCGTAGTCAATTCTGTACATTACTAAGGCTATTATTACTTGGGTCAGAGCCTCCCTAGTGAAGAATTTCTTTTTTTTTTTTTTATACGTCGCAATTTTCAGAAGCAAGCCAATGTCACTGCTCTAACCTGCTGCCAGAATGATAGCTCCTCATCAATGATTAAACCAAGTCTCTTTACTGCCTTTTTGAGCGAAGGGGCATAGGGGGTCATCTTGCTGGACTAGAGGGAGGGGTTCCAGCGGTCCATCTTCTTTGTGATGATTATCTCAAATGTGCTTCGAATGTTTGCTGTTCACCCAAATTCGGATCAACAGCATAGTATCTTGGAATTGCTGTCTAGATGTGGAGCTGTCGTTGATCGTGAATAACAATTGCAGGTCATCGGCATAGTTAAAAATGTTGACTATCATGTTTTTAAGGGAGTTGACCAAGGGACGGATATAGATATTGAAGAGGTGAGGTGAGGAGAAAGAGAGGAGCCCTGTGGTACCGTACAGTTCAGTTGAACCTTTGCTGAATTAAGAGGAGGTAACCTACCCGATTGGGATCTATTTCTCAAAAATGAACCCCGCAGCCCTGCGGCTCTAACCCGGTCAGTCAAAATGATGTGGTCAACTGTGTCAAAGTATAGTAACCCCAAAGCTGGGGTGTTGCCATTGTCTACTTCCTAATGCATGTCGTCAACAACTGACATAATCAGTGTTTCGGTGAGCGTGCGGGCCGTATTCCTTCTTGACTGGGGTCCAGGAAATCTGACTCTTCTACAAATGAGCAGAGATGGTGGTCTACATGTGCTTACAGAATAATGAAAAACCACAAATAACAATGGGTCAGAAAAAAGAAGAAGAAGCTATCTAGAAAACTGTGTGCTATGGAAGGGATACAATCTATAAATCCACAGTGTTCATGGAGAAAAAATATATGTTCCCATCAGATACCCGTCCTGTACCGCCCTACATCATTTGGGATCCTTCACCCGAAGGAAGTGGAAATGAATCCACTGTGGATTAGGTAGATTGCAGCCTAATCGTACTGAAGGATGCAGTGATGTGTAGAGGAAAATTATATAGTGGTATCAGGGGGTAAAGATAACTAGCAGTGCAGAGAGAAAGAATGCCATGTGTAGCATGTGACTGAGTGAATTAATATTGGGTTGTGGGAATGGAAGAAATACATTTTAATAGAATCCTACCCGCACCCAAGGTTAAAAAACAGTGCAAAGTAGTGTTACAAATAACTACTTAGGTATAATCTAGGTCGACATGTTTCTGCAGAGGAATAGGCTCACAAGATACCCATCTGCTTCATCAGGACCTTAACAAAAATGTGCTACTGCTGGTAAGTGTATTTAAAGTGATTGTAATCATATCACCTGATATCGCCAGTCAGGATGATCCAGATGGTCACCAACATGAAAAAAGGACGAGACAAACATACACATAAGAACACACAGAGTTATTAACGATAGCTTCAAACACAGAGAAATGTCTCGTGATGATGTACATTTGCCAAACCATATTGGTCTAGGGTTGCTTGTTAAGTCAACATGAGTATAAGGCGACAATGGCCTTGTGAACAAAAAGGTTAAAGTACTCCTTGTGATCACTCACCCACGCTCTGGGGAATGAGCTGTTCTGTCTTTTGCGTTTTGGAAATGCAAATCGATTCCGAGTTTGTATGTACTGGATCGACTTCTAATAGACAGATGGGGCAATATGCCCGTGTGTGTATATAAATGGTGTTTAGACTAGGAAACTGAGCGCGTTGTAATGGGTGTTCCTTACTATCAGCGCTTATCAAGCCATGTCTAAGTGACAACCGCCATACCAATAGTGCCCGTCTATGTATATACCGGGTGTCAAGTCCAAAAGAAACAGGCTCCGAGCGCTCTAATCAGTGCTCCCGAGCACGTCTATCAGCACTCCTGCTACTATGCACCGAGGCTCAATAGAAAACGCTAGCGCACTCTCCGTTAGTATTATGTGCCCCATACGCTTACCTTTCCGTCGGTACTCCTCGCCTCCGTCTGGGCTGTTGCCCCATCTGTCTATTAGAAGTCGATCCAGTACATACAAACTCGGAATCGATTTGCATTTCCAAAACGCAAAAGACAGAACTTTTTCTACATTCATTGCGCTAGACAGAAGAGAAGCAAAACTGCTACAAACAAAACATTCTGAATAAGGTGTGTCTGACATATGGGCTTTTTTGAGCTTTTCCTCTTTCATTATTTTTCTTTCCTTTACATTTTGATAGAGCGGGGCTCCATTTGTACCTGAGCTGTAGCCGGGTGAGGTGGAGAGCTCATTCCCCAGAGCGTGGGTGTGTGATCACAAGGAGTACTTTAACCTTTTTGTTCACAAGGCCATTGTCGCCTTATACTCATGTTGACTTAACAAGCAACCCTAGACCAATATGGTTTGGCAAATGTACATCATCACGAGACATTTCTCTGTGTTTGAAGCTATCGTTAATAACTCTGTGTGTTCTTATGTGTATGTTTGTCTCGTCCTTTTTTCATGTTGGTGACCATCTGGATCATCCTGACTGGCGATACCAGGTGATATGATTACAATCACTTTAAATACACTTACCAGCAGTAGCACATTTTTGTTAAGGTCCTGATGAAGCAGATGGGTATCTTGTGAGCCTATTCCTCTGCAGAAACATGTCGACCTAGATTATACCTAAGTAGTTATTTGTAACACTACTTTGCACTGTTTTTTAACCTTGGGTGCGGGTAGGATTCTATTAAAATTTATTTCTTCCATTCCCACAACCCAATATTAATTCACTCAGTCACATGCTACACATGGCATTCTTTCTCTCTGCACTGCTAGTTATCTTTACCCCCTTATACCACTATATAATTTTCCTCTACACATCACTGCATCCTTCAGTACGATTAGGCTGCAATCTACCTAATCCACAGTGGATTCATTTCCACTTCCTTCGGGTGAAGGATCCCAAATGATGTAGGGCGGTACAGGATGGGTATCTGATGGGAACATATATTTTTCCTCCATGAACACTGTGGATTTATAGATTGTATCCCTTCCATAGCACACAGTTTTCCAGATAGCTTCTTCTTTTTTTTTCTGACCCATTGTTATTTGTGGTTTTTCATTATTCTGTAGGGATTATAACAATGCAAGGTCACTAAATATTCCCCTTACACACCCTCCTTACCGTATTGTTGGTCTACATGTGCCTCCAAACTTTTTGCCAAATAAGGTAGGAGAGAGACAGGAATAAAAAAATTTCATATCTGTGGGATCTGCTCCCACTTTCTTTAGAAGAGGTACAATAATCGCTTTTTTGAAGGATCTGGGAACCAACCCAGAATTAATGGATTGATTGAGCAGTGACAATGCGTTGTCGATGAAAGAGGTCACTGCTGCTCTCAGGACCTTCAGGGGGCAGATATCATTAGGTGAACCTGACTTAACTTTAGTCCGTAATCTAGCTAGGTCCTCTTGCAATATATTGGAGAAACAGGAGATCATGTGACTGTTCATATCGCCTAGTGATGAATTATTATAAGAGGGGCAGGAGGGAATGCTCTTTTTAATAGCCTCAATCTTGTTCACAAAGAAAGCATTTAGAGAGTCACACAGATTCTGAGTGGATATGACAATCTTAAATATCTTTTTGGATTTATTGGGGGCATTCAAGATTTTACTTGTGAAATGGCTCACTTTTGGTTTGCCTTTAAATAGATTTGTAGGTTTTAAGTTGTTGGATACACCTTATTTTAAGGTTTGTCGAGTACTTAGACCACAATTTCCTTTCTGCTCATTGAAGATTAAGTTTGGCTAAATACAGATCGTCCGAGAACCATTTATTGGCCTCTTGATGAACTGGTTCTATGGAGTGGTGCATGATCATCGTTGACCTCCCCCCTCCCCCTCCCCAGCCAGCTTGTGACTTCATGCTCATAAACGTCAATGTTCTCCTTGGGTACAGGCATGTACTTCCTTCAGAAGGCTGTGATGTTGACCTGGGCCAAGTTCCTAGAGATGACAGGTCCAGTAGCAGGACATATCCCACTAGGCAGCGACACTGAGAAGGAGATCAAGTGATGATCTGACCACACACATGGGGCTATATTCGGCTTCCTCACTGGAAATTTAGTGGTCCAGATCTGGTCCAAAATGTAACCTTTATTATGAGTCAGGAGGTTTACTAGTTGTTCCATGTTCAAGTGGCCATGTTCAAGTGGCTAATGGTGGTGGTGAGATCAGTAGCTTGCTGTCCCCCTCTTTCCTCGTTGGCCCAGTAATTTAGATCTCCTATAAGAAGGACATTGGTGTGATCTATAATTAGAGGCGCAATAGATTCTCCAAGGGCCGAAGAGAATTCCTGCATGTAGTTCAGGGGTCTGAAAAAAGAAAACACAATTTAGGGACGAGGTTGAAGACACTAGATGGATTACTAAGTTCTCCACCAAGGGTAGGTCTAGAGGTGTCAACTTTGCAAATCGAAGCTCTTTCTTGATGATGGCTGCAACGCCCCCCTTCTTCCCTGTTTTCCTATTAGTTTGCAGAATGTAAAACTGATTGGGAAGAGCCGAGAGTATGTCAGAAGAGTACTCCTCCGTGAGCCATGTCTCCTTTAATAATAATATTACCGGGGACTGAGACTCCAGGAGGTAAAAGATTTCATCCTGGTGCTTCACTAAGAAGTGAGTATTCAAGGTTATCACCCGGACGTCAGACTGATCTACCTCGTTAGTTATAGTGGTAGGACTGGTGCTGGTATTGGTCGGTTGAGTGCAGAGGTGGCTACCATTCTCGTATGCCAGTTCTTTATGGGATCCATATATACCTAGTTCCTTTAATAACATTTTGTGGGGGGAAGGAATGGTTTGCTTCACTTGGTTGAGGGCCAGGAGATCTTTCTTAACATCGGTGATGAGGGGTATAGTGACTGTCCCCTCTCCCTGGCCGCAGACGGACGCAGACTGGCTTGCCTTTAGCGCACCTGCTGCCCGGAGATGCCATGCTTCTCCTTAAGTAGGCGTGCAAGCCCCCTCCATTGCCTACGACCAACCGGGTGGCTGATTGGTTCCCCAATGACCAATCAGCTCGCCGCTAGTCCTGCGTAGCGAGCTGCAACCTCGTCCAGTAGAAAAGTCGGGTAAGCCCAGATAAGAATACACCACAGTCCGATTCAAGTTAAAAACACAATTAAATGTCCTCCAAGAGCAAGTACTATGTAAAACCTGTTAAAATAGTTCCTTATGTAATGGGTTACATAGGGAACTAGCATTACCGGCGCAGACGCACCCTGCGTCTCCTTAAGTAGGCATGGCAAGCCCCCTAAACTGCCTACGACCAACTGGGTGGCTGACTGGCTCCCCAATGACCAATCAGCTCACCGCTAGTCCTACGTAGTGAGCTGCAACCTCGCCCAGCAGTGAAGTCGGTTGTTGACACCTTAAACAAATCGTATTGCTACTATATAGGGCAGCTTTCCTACTCTTCTCCCTAATTTCAACATTTTTTGGTGGAAAAAAAGTGTCAAATGTAACATTTTAAAGCCGCCTTTCCAAGAACGTTATAAGCGAAATAATTGAACATCAAGATGTCCTTCAGTTAATATTTGATTGAATGTGGCAGCTGTTATATATTCAAAAAAGTATATCAAAAACACAAGTTGAAACAAGATGGCTTTTGTTGTTAAGGCAACAAAATCCAACCCAGGTGCAAATGTAGGCTGAAGCTGGTAATAATTCAAATTGCCATTTAAACCGAACTCTCATCTCCATTAACTACCGTTGTCAGTTGTTTGAAGAGGTAGCTGCATTTTTCCTGTCTCCCAGTTACTAGGCCATTCAAAATAAACAATCCCCAATCCTCTGAATTTTTTAGTTGCATAGTACTGTTGTTCAAATGAAAATATATCATTAAATTCTTGCATGCAGTCAGTCATACCCGGATATACAGAATCTTTCCAGTGACATGCATGCTGCAGGTGAGGAGTGAGAATGGCAAAAAAGAATTCAATTTGAGTATACGTTGTTACCCCCACCATCTTGAATAAATCAATCACTATCCTAGATTACGTGGATGGCCAGCTGCAGCAGAAAGACTGAGTCCTAAAAGGGGCTGGTCTCATGGTGGCTTGCAAATGTGTACTCCTGCAGACTGAATTTGGCATCTGGGTTAAAGAGCTAGTAAGGCAGGCTTCCATTAACTAATCTTTTTAGGAGTGGTATTGAAGTCATATAGGGTACGGTAATGTAATCTTAATCAGGCAATTGGTGTGACTAGCCTCTGGGCAGGTATTAATTAAAGGTCTTTTGAGCATTTTCTTTGCCCAATGAGCCTCACCATTTGTGGCCCAAGGTGGCAGCTGGTCAATCATCACATCACTAAATAATTGATAAAAGGTTTAGACACAGTCAAGAGGTAAGAAAACAGCAGGAGACAATAAGACGAGGAGGTCATTTGCTTAAGTTTGTCTTTTTCAATCGTGTTCTTCAGAAAGTATAAACAAACGCACCCAGCAGGTTTCGCCTTGTTACAGCTTCCTCAGGGCTGCAAATATGCAAAGAACACACATAAGTATAAAACTAAAAAAATATATCTCGATAAATACAAAATGTATACTGTGATATAATACATAATGTGAAAAAACAGCCCATTAAAAACAAAGGGAATTCTAATACATCAGGCACAAGTCTTTTGTCCTAGAGACTTCACATGTTTTTGCACGTTGACATGCATATATACAACAATAGCATATATCTACTTGTACAAACACTTCACAAATGGAAAGCTTACTATAATAAAAATGGATAGGAAACCAGCCACCAATATGGATATGTGCAAAAAGGATTGAAAAAAACCCACAAATCAGGAAAAGTAGGACATTTAAAAACTGTGAGTTGGTGAGAGAGTAAACGTACAAGATATTCATCAATCAATCAGGGATTTCTAGAGCGTGCTACTCACCCGTTGGGGTCTGAAGGTGCTGGGGGGGGGGGGGAGGGGGGAGGGGGGGGGGTCAGGCAGCTCCAAGGCTATCCGAAGAGCCAGGTCTTTTCTGAAGGTTTGCAGTGTACGGCTTGATCTGATGCTGAGGGGGAGTTTGTTGCAGGTCTTGGCCACGATGTATGAGTAGGATCTGCCTCCTGTTCTGGCTCTGTGGATGTGGGGGATTTTGGCCAGGACTAGTTAAGGGGAGCAGAGGTTTCTCTTGGAGAAATGGAAGAAGATTCTTTTGTTGAGGTATTGGGGTCCGGTGTTGTGGAGTGATTAGTAGGCGTGTGTGTGAAACCGGAACAAGCACGAATTTTGTTTGCAAAATGTATCCAACAATAAGATTAAAACAAGCATGTGACTGGTGCGTGCGTGGGCGCGCCCCCAAGTGAAAGAAACAGGAATAAGCACACGAGTGGTGTGTGCGTGTGCGCCTCGCGCTAAAAGTGAAAGAAACCGGGACAAGCATGCGAATGGTGAGCGCATGCTTAATGAGCCATAATGAGAGAGGAAAGCCAGATGGCGCCTCTGCTCATGCCTGTGCGCCTAACCACACGCAGTATGCCACACAAAAAGCTGTGGTAGTGTTTTTAAAAGCCCACTCATTAAATGTCTTGCCAGAGCGGTTGAGACCCAAAAAAGGGCAGAATAGTTAAATCTTTACCCACCCACGACCTGATGCAGCATTGACCACCTTTCCTAGATAAGGAGGAGATAAATGATTGGATAGTCGAATTTGTCACACACAGACCTATTTAAGAGATTTCAGAAAGAGAAAAAATAAATATAAAAACTCCTTCAGGACGAGGATATGCACAACTCTCCTCAGGGTGAGGAGAATTGTGCATATCCTCGTCCTGAAGAAGGAGTTTTTACACTCCGAAACATGTCAACGCACTTTCTGAGGTTGATGTATTTTAATACACAGTAGCAACCTCACTCTGCACCCCTTTTAACAATACCAGCCGAGGGCTTAATACATTTTTATTTTTCATCCTACGAGCCAGGTATCTTTTAACTATCACATTTTACCACCTCACCACTCACATTCAATCACCCTCCACACACCAACACATAGTACACTTCAAGTGCTCCTACGCAGTTGTGAGTCGCAGCACGCCGCATCCCGTAGAGGGGTGCGAAGACCCCAATGATGAAGCATGACACCAAGGGGCCTGTTGGTGTGTGAGGGGTATTCAAAACAACACTGTGTGCTCCCCACCCTTGTAGGGACCACTACCACTGCCAGAGTGGATTCCATTTTGTTTATGTAATCTTTCAGGGGAGATCGAATCCACTTTCCCTCTCCCTCCCTCCTTTGTTATACATTTATTCATAAATGGGTCAAGCCTCAAGAATGAAAGCTTTCTTCAGCGGTACATTTCAAGGAGACTGATACAGTTACACCTACATTACAGGGACGAGTAAGGCAAGAGTTGATGAAAGGCATTCGGTGGAAGAGAGAGAAAGAGAATTAGAAAAAGAATGGAAATGGAGTGAAGGGGTCGAAAAAAGAGGAGGAAGGCAAGAAAGAGAAAAAGTAAAATCTATAGTGGAGAAAGTGAAAGAGACGTAGAGAAAAATATATATATACACACATACATATATAGGCGAAATAGGAGGATTGTTAACGGGAATAAAGTGCAGAGAGTGAAAGGTGAAATGTAGAAGGAATGGTAAAATTGGAGGTAGCAAAATAAGAAGAAATGAGAGCAGGAGAAACAGAGAGAAAAAAAACGAACTGGCAATAAAAGGGGAAGAGAGAAGAGAAAAATGTGAAGGCAAATATAAGGAGAAGAAAAGGATTACGTGTAAGATGAAGGGATAGGGAGATAGGGAGGGAGATGAGAGAAAAAAAGGTTTTAAAAGAAAAAAATAAACACTCAGGAGAAACCAGCATAGAAAGGGGAGAATGTTTTTGAGTGATTCTCATTGCATGTTAAGTTATTATCATTGCTACAGGCACAGTTACGCGCTAATTTCAAAGCATTGTCTGGGAACAGAACCAATAAGTTCTCCTATGTTAGATAAAAATCTTGTTATAAAGTTTTGTCCAAGGTTACTCGCCCAGGTTACTTTCACATGTACCGTTTTTCTGTAATCTTCTAAAAAAAAATTATTCCGGACAGAACCACACCCCACTCCCCTCATATACCTGTCTTTTAAGTTCATGAGTGTCTAGCGAATTAATGTGGCCCTATATTGCTTTTTGAGAACTTTCTTAATGCTCCCACCTTCTGCTCCGGATTTAGGTGCCCCTTGGTGAGCAGTGTTTTACTGTGCCAATAAGTGTATGTTACTTAAGCCTGGAAACATTTGACTATTAAAAGCTGCAATTTCTATGTGCTCCTAAAGACATGTTCACTAGTCAGCCTCATAAAAGTCACACATCATGAAGGTCAGCTTGATCTACTACCCTAATAAATAATCCGTCACCGCTTCCTGCTCTTCGAAACCTCTTCAACGTTCAGCTCAGGCAATAGCCTCCCTTTGAATCTATCTAGAGTCAAAGTGTAGTAAAGATGCTCCAGTAGGGCATGTCCAAACAGGGGTAGCTGCTTAGGCAGTGCCACCATGAAGATAGTTCCTGTGCATCTGCTGCAGGTGGAAGAGAGTAGGCTTTTTTCTGGGAGAGCTGGGAATGCTGTAGTAGTCAAATGAGAAGTAAACCACTCCGACAACAGCAACAGAAGAAACAGGCATAAAGCAGGTTGCTGGACCCAGCTTGTGAACCCACCACTCACTGACAAAGCTATGAGGGAGAGTGTTGAGTCATCGATGAATGCACGCCTAGACAGGTTAGTGATTATGGCTTGTTTATTTGCTTCTTGGCTGTGCCCACATGCATGTCCGTTCCGGCTGCCCTCGTGTCTAGGAATGCCCTCCCCCTCCCTGACCGGATGTGGTGTCCGGTTCCTGTCCCCTCCCCATGCTCAGGTGCAGGGTCCTAGTGGCCCTTGACCCATGTCACTACATCTCCCCCTTTGTCTCAAGAAAGAAACAACAAGAGTAGAGAAAGAAAGAGAGAGAGATCTTTATAGAGAAGGAAAGAAAGAGAGAAACAGAAAGAAGATGTAGAGGTATGTATGCATCCCCATCACTACATTTCTTCTATCAGTCTTCTTGGCCTTTTGCTCACTCTTCTTGGACAAGTCCCCTCCATTCCGGTCTGTGATCCCTCTTTTTGTCCTTCACCGTTGTCCATTCTTCTTCCTTTGTTATCCATCGCTCCATTATTGTCCTGTGAGCCAATGTTCTCTACTGCCATGTCCTCTCCGTCTTCATTCATGGAGTGTTCATTGTTATTCGGTAGTGGCCCGACTCCGCCGTTATCATTGACTCCTTGACATTTGTTTTCATTAGCAGGTCCTTTGAGAAACGGGCTGTCAGACTTTCTTTGTTGCCACTGACGCACCACCACTGAGTCCCCTTGCTTTAGGTGTGACGGAGTAGCATGTCGCCTGGTGTCTGCATTCTCTTTCCTCTTCTCTTTTGCCTCTCGGTCTTTGATCTCAATCCTGCTGTGCTCTGGTGGCATCTTTGCTTCCAACTGTGGTAACTTCATCCTGCTTGTCCCCCCCAGTACTAATTCAGCGGGACATTGCCCTGTGGAGCTGTGGGTGGTGTTTCTATAATCTCGTAGTACTTGACCGAGTGCTTGTCCTATGGACATCTGTGCCATTTTCGCTCTTTGGTCAGCCTTCTTTATGTTCCCCATGAACCTTTCCACCATGCCATTTGCTTGTGGCGTTATCTTCCTGTGATGAACGCCTAGGTAGGTCATGAATTTGCGGAACCCCTCCCCTGAGAACGGAGGACCGTTGTCTGTCTTTAATGTTTCTGGGGAGCCCCAGGCCGCCAATATGTCATCCAGTATTGGCAGTGTCGTGGGTGCTGATGTCGATGAGGTGTTGCGCACTATGGGAAATCTTGAGTATTCATTAATGATCACGAGCAAGTAGTTGCCCGTGTCCAAAGGCCCATAGAAGTCTGCTGCCAATGTTTTCTATACTGCCCCTGGAAGTTCCGACATTTGTAACGGTTCAGGCTTTGCTGGCTGATCCATTGTTTGGCAGAAGTGACAATTTAGGACGGTGCCCTGCACCATTCTATCTAGGCCAGGGAACCATACTTTCTCCCGAAACATCTTTTTTGTTGCTACCATGCCTCTTTGCAACTCATTTGCCAAATTAACAGTCTGTCGACGTAGTGCTCTTGGTATTACTATCCTTGTTCCTTGCATTATTATTCCATTTTCAGTCTCTGATAGTTCTTTATGTATGTTTTTGAGCACTAACATCTCCTCCTTGTTTACTCCTTCTCCGATGGTGCAGTTGATATTGATATGTCTCCATCTCTGCTGCCTTTTCGTTACTTTGGCCGCTTGCATTATGGCATCCCTCGCTGTCTCCTGCTCTAGTTCCACTATTGTTATTGGCGCTGGAGTGTTCTGTCTTAGCACAAAGTTGAGATATTCTGCCATTGATGTATTTTCTGGTGCCTTCAGTAAGGGGTGCCGTGACATGTAGTGAGCTGGGTTGTGTTCTTTGCCTGGCTTGTGCACGATCTTTAAGTCGTAGTCCATCAATCTTATACCCCAGCGCTCAATGCGTGGCGGCATCTTTGCAGTCGAATTGCCATGTATTGTCACCAGTACCTGATGGTCAGTCACGATGGTGAACGGTTTCCCATAGATGAACATGTGATAGTGTTCACACCCATACCACTGCCAGGCTTTCCTTTCCTTGTTGGGAGTATGCCCTTTCAATGCCAGACAGGCTTTTGCTTGCATATGCAACAATTTTTCTCGGTGAGTCTCTACCTGGCACGTGTTGTGCCAGTATTGCTCCTAGTCCAACCGGGCTGGCGTCCACAGTCAGCTCAGTGCATAGCAAGGGATCGAAATAGGTAAGATGATCCACAGCCATCACCGCATGTCTGATGTCCTCAAATGCACGTCTGCCTTCCAGTGACCAGATGAACTTCTGACCCGAAGTCTTTTATGTAGCGAGCACAGTAGCTAGCAAGCCCAATAAATGACCTCACTTCTGCTACATATGTTGGTGGACTCGCCTTTCTCAAGGTCTCTACCTTGCTGGGGTCCGTATTCATGCCTTTCTTAGAGAAGATGTGTCAGAAGAATACCAGTTCACTTCTCCCCAGCTCACACTTGTCTGCGTTCAGTGTTAGTCCTGCTTGTTCCAGTTGCAGGCACACGTCACGCAGGGCACTGTCATGTTCTTCATCTGACCGATGAAACACCAGGATGTCGTCACTGTTGTTTAGACTGTTCTTCACCGGCCTTATTAACTGTCTGATGGTCTCCTGAAATATCTTCGAAGCTGATGAAATGCCAAAACTCAGTTGCTTGTTTCGAAACAGGCCCACATGCGTGGAGAACGTGGTAATGCACCTTGACTGCTGGTCAAGTTCCAGTTGATGGTACCCTTTGCACAGGTCCAGCTTCGAGAATCGGCATGCGCCAGTGAGACAGCTGATCATGTCATTGACGTGTGGCCCAGGGTGCCTACCCTCATGTCCACGCATATGCGAATCTTTGAGGTCTTCTTTTTCGGAACCGCCACTATTGGAGACACCCAGGACATCGGCCCTTCGGCAGGCTCAATGATGTCCTGTGCCAGTAGACTTTGTATTTCCTCTTCGACCTGTGGCTGTAGGTGTATGGGCACTCAGCGGAGGTGCTGAGCTACAGGTTTGTTCGCCTCGTTGATATGCAGTGTGATTTGTTTTACTTTTAATTTGCCTAGGCCTTGTAATATGGCCGGATGTTCATGTAAAATATTCAGTTTCTCTGACATGTGGTATGTCATCGCTAGGAGACCCATCACCTGCGCTGTGACGTTGCTTAGCAGGCATGGTGCTGGGATATCTCCCCATAGCACATGTATCTCCTCTCTGCATGACCTGTCCTTGTACGTTAATGTTTCTGTGAATTTCTCCATGTTTTCTACAGGCTTCCTCGAGCCCCAGGTGAACACATAAACAGTTGATGGTGATAGTGGCGGTCTCACTTTCATCTTCTCATACTCCGACATGTTTCATGTGGCCCCACTATCAAGCATGAAACGTGTATTGTGTTTGCCTACTCCTATGTCCACTGTTGCTGTTTTCTTGATCTGATGCTTCTCCACGAGATGAATGTGCTCTGGCCTTCGGTCTTCCGTAGGTGCATCTGACATCAAATAAGTAAAGAATATGAGAGAAGACCCCACAGGTTCCAGGGAACAGGGTACTTAAGATACTAGAAAGTCAAAGGGCTATCCCTCGAAAGGTTAGTGAATAGGAATACTCACACCCAACTTCCAGTATTCCTATCTCATTCACTCACAGCATGCACTGAATTTATTGCTCAAATCACTGGTCACGAACTAGATTATAACGTTTACAGTCTTTTTATTAAGGAATATATTTGTTAAAATTTCAGTATAGATTCAATTGGATTCTACTGAAAACATTTAGCATAAAAACATCTCATAATATAAGAAAATTATTTTAAAAACAACATAGTAAAATTACACCCGTACAACATATTAAAAAAAGAAGAAATACATTTTATAAATCGTCAGAAATAATCATACAATAGATTGCAAATAAATTGTACATAAACAAAAGAAACCCCCTATTGCGAATACATATTGTCCTGATGAAGGTGTGACCATATCTGCGGGCTCAAACACCGAAACGCGTCGCCGCACTTTACTAAAATAGAATTCAAACAAAGCCTAGGAGACTCTAGATATATTGTATCCTGTAATACTGGAAGTCTTTATCTGAATCAATAGCCTTTGCACCTTTATTTAGTGTTATTTCCTTTTGTACCTCTGTATTTTCCTTTTATAGCATTATTTCCCTTTTTTTCGTTGTATTTTCCTTTTATTGCTCCCTTTTGTCTTCTTTTGGGCCTTTTTGGTGTTCGCCTAACCTCAAAATGGCCACTTCCTCTTCCTTGCTGGCCCTCCCGCCTGACCTTATGATGGCAGCTGAGATTTGCTATACTTTGTATTGCCTGACCTCAAAATGGCCACTGGGACTTCTTCAGCCTCTCATTGGCTGTCCCGCCTGACACCCAGAATGCCGCTGAGCTCTCGCGAGATTTTGGTTTGCAATCTACGCACGTGGATGCTCAGGGTTCTCCAGGCAGTCGGCGGTCGGCTCGCTTCGCGCTTGGGGCTTTGCTGTATTTCTCCTCACCTCTGCTTAACACCATCAATGCTGATGGTATTCCCCTCCTGTGCTGGCCCCGATTTATTCCCATTGACCATGACGAGCTCAGCTCGTCATGAGTGTACGAGAGGTGTACCTCATGACGAGCTGAGCTCGTCATGAGCATCGAAGGTGTTAAGGCAGTTGGGGTGGGCTGCCGATGTCATCAATCTTGCACTCAATGAGGCAGTCTCCTATGCGGACCAGGATGGGCTCCTGGCTTCGCTTCCCTCGCGACTGGTTTGGGCTCCCGACTTTGCGGTGTCTTGCCGATGAACCCGATTGACCAGGGTAGGCTCCTGGCTTCATTCTCCTGCAGTTTGGCGAACGCCCAAAGTCACTGTTTGGTTCCTGGGTTGGCAGACCAGGGTGGGCTCCGGGCCCCGTTTCAACGTGGCACATTCTTCTCACACGCTTCTGGTGGCTATTATTGACCCACCTTCGTCGCCAGTTGTTGTGTCTTCAATGAATGCATGCTGAGACAGGTTAGTGATTATGGCTTGTTTATTTGCTTCTTGGCCATGCCCACATGCATGTCCGTTCTCACTGCCCCGTGTCTAGTAATGCCCTCCCCACTCCCTGACCAAAAATGGTGTCCGGTTCCTGTCCCCTCCCCATGCTTGGGTGCAGGGTCCTAGCACCCCTTGATCCAGGTCACTACTTTGAGGTTGCTACCTCACTTGATATTCTTACTCTGATAGGAGATGCAGCCAGTATGTTTGGTCAGGCCACAGGGATCAGCTTGGCTCATCTTTGGCACCCACAGCGACCTGCCACCTTGTCCATCTTAAAAAGGTTGGCTATTGTACAACCCCGTAGTGCTGAAGGACTGTAACTATACTGGGGAAGCGTGTCTGGTGCTCAAGCTATTCATTACAACACCTCCGTCTACCTGGCACAAAAACTTTGTGTTATGTGGCTGAAGTCGGAACTCAAGAAGTTCCAATACTCTACTTTTGAAACCTCCTAAATTCAATAAGAAAAGAACATACAACCGTGCCTTCTCTGGTCTTGCTCCAAGAATTTGGGACACTCTTCCTCCCGAGATCTGATCAACCTATTGACTGCTTCATTAAAAAAACATGGTAAATGGCTGCTCCTGAATGACCATCAACGGCAATAGCCCCAATGCCATTTTTAATCTACTTCCATCTCCTGTTTGATAGTCTTTTTACCTTTTGTTCTGAATGTGTTATGTTTCTCATCACTTGTCCTTTTGATATACTGCTTTGCTGGACCTTTACAGCTCCCAATATTTGGGCCGATACCTTGGATCACCTTTTTTTTTTTCTCTTCCCCGTGCTTCCCCATGATTCTGTTATTTTTTAGGTACTTCTTATGTTCCATTTTGTACTGTACTCATGCTTTTACCTCACACCAACGTATGTTCCTTTGTACAGCGCTCTGATACCCGTATGGGTCACGTTCGCGCTTTATAAAACTTTTCACATAAATATGTGTGCCTGTGTGTCTACTTGTTTAGAATTGGTGTTAAGATCCTTCTTTTTTCATGAAAGTGCACTTGCATGGAAGATTGTGACTGGCAGGAAATACTCAGCTTGAGCTCCCGACAGAGCCATCAGTTACCCTATCCCCCTCCTTCATTGTCCAGAGGAAAGCTGAGGAGTATGATTGCCCACCGCCACCTTACCTTCCTACCCTTTGAGTACCTTGAAGAGACGAGGTCCAGCTGATCGCTTCGAAAAATGTAACTGGACCTAAACAGTGAAAAAGTTTTTTAGGGCTTAAGTCACCGCCTGGACACAATATTTAACGGTCTGTTGTCAGAAGACCTCTTGTGGACCATACCAAAAACTTACAGTAGGCTTTGCGTCAGCTCACTGCTTACCATTGGTGGGGTTTCTTGTCATTTATTTGCTTGATTATTGTTGATGGTGGCTTTCCTTCCTCTTTCTTTGTTCGTCTTTTCCCTGGAGCATAGCTTACCATCCTTTTGATTGGATGACTTATATCCTTCCAGCTTGTCTGTAGAAGCACAGCAGTAAGTACATTTTATGCCATGGTATGATAAAAAAATACAGCCTGTAGCATTGTTTATTTTATATTCTGCGTTCTACATATTGCTTGAAAGCCCAGGCCTTGGCACTCAAAACGCTTATATGATGCTGGGCAGGGTTCCGCTGATGTTTGAAACAGAAGGTGCACTTAGTATGACTGGAAAGGAAATTTCGCTTCTCTTGGAGGCTCATAATTCTGCTCATGGAGCTACTGCAGTGGACTAAACGGCTAATCATTTACTTGAGTTCTGATTCAATTGGAAAGTATATTGGGTATCGACAAGGGTTTTTCTTTAAATTCCGAGATTTCCTTATTCTTTTTATATGCTGCTCAGATTTTCCTGGGTGAAAAGTATTTGGAAAATGTATTGTCATTTATACATTTAAACATATTGACTTCAATGTACTGGTTTGAGATATGTGTTTGCTTTTTCTCCGGAATTTTGAATATTTTTTCATTTAGAAACGAACATTGGCAAAGTTAATAGCGTGGCACTCGCATTATGAAGGTGAGACCTTTTAAATTGCCCAATGCCTGTTAAATATGGAGTGTGCCACTTTTTATATATTAAGCACCCTACATTGAGAGCTTGCAAGATACACTTTGGACTTTGGGGGTGACTTATTCATATGAAAAAATAGGGTTTCTCATATGGTGAAGGCACCTTTCCTTGCCATGCCTTACTGCAGTGCCTTTAAACTGCAGCCAAGCCAGATCAGTAGCACTCCAGGCTGACCTGCAGTTTTGTCATATGAAGGTGGGTGGCGCAAATACACACTGAAGCCCATGTATGACCTTTATCCTTCCATGCAATAGGTGCATCATGGGCACCATCCACAATGGACTTAAAGGGAAGTTATATATGCTAGACAGGGAGTTCCAATTGGACTACACGTTTCGTGGTGGAAACACAGGCTCTTTACTACTGTAAAGTACACAGGGTTCTAGATCAGACAGGAAAAATACGGGAAATCTGTGCCTAATTTGCCACGATGGGGCCACAGATACTTGTTTTTCTTCATAAGACATTTACTAAGTGCAAGAGAGGGAAAAACACACAGATCGGAAAGACTGCAAAACCAATACAAAGAAAAAATGCAGGAACCTGCAAGAGGGAGAAAAAGGGCAAGGAATGTCTGGTGATAGATCAAAAATTGAAGCAAACACAGGAGATGATGGACCAAGTGCTGAAGCTTTTCGGACACTCACCCCTAGTCATAGATCTTGGTTGAATACATCATCTTTCTGTAGCTCACTTCACCACCCCTAGGATGCTTGTGTCTGGTCCAGGGAAGGCCTGGCTTGGCAGTTCGGGCTGGACTGTTCCCATGAGGAACAGGGTCAAAATAGATTTGCATATGGCTGGGTCTGAACTGGGGTGGCAAAGTGAGCGAAAGAACGACGATTGATTCAACCCAGATCTGTGTCTGAAAAGTTTCAGCGCTTCGTCCATCATCTCCATGTGTTTGCAATGGGTTAAAGATTACCAGCCTAGACATTAGGTGCGCGGACATCTAATTTCACTGGCTGCCGGCTTCTGAGCGAAGCTTCAGGCATCTACACTGTTTTATCAGAAATCAAGCACTGGGGAAACAACAAAAATGATGTCACTCTTCACTATGACATGTTAGGAATATAGCCACGTTTTTTCTTTTTTCTAGAATGATGTGAGCCCATTTAAAGGACCTAGAAGGGACTAGAG
The DNA here is from genome assembly GCF_964263255.1 of Lissotriton vulgaris. Lineage (NCBI taxonomy): Eukaryota > Metazoa > Chordata > Amphibia > Caudata > Salamandridae > Lissotriton > Lissotriton vulgaris. The sequence goes on along the minus strand of NC_141693.1, from coordinate 1,177,688,897 downwards.
TTCTGAAATGATCTACTGCACAGATGTAGCCAAACACTGAGGACAAAGGCGGAGGGGCTTGTCGACAAATTAAAAAATATCCCTGATGGCCTTGCTAACTGTGTACTACAAGGGTCGACTCTAGCAATTAGTGTTGATGCAACCCTCCACCCCTCCATGCCTAGTAGTCATCAAATAGGGCCAACGTCCAGGCCTCTGGATTTCCAGCTCAGATTCCGGGGATCCATTCTAAAAACCCCATTAAAGAGTTACATTTTCACAAAGATCTTATGGTCAATTTGCTTGCTCATCTGATAGTAACACCCTCAGGGATCTCTAAAGCGGAGCAGTCGGCACTGGTATCTATGGGGTCAGAATGTAACCTCATACCAGACCCACCTGCTCTTCATTTGTTAGTTGATCAAGGTATGTTGTTGGGACCAAATTGTCTTCCTCTTTCGCATGCAGGGCTGAGCTGTCAAGGTACCGTTAGCAGCAATGACTTACCAGAACGAGAGCCAGAAAACCAGGAATGTATCAGGAGAAGTCAAAGGGGCACCAACAAGAAGAAAGAAGGAAGTACTTAGTGAAAAATCGAAGGAGAAAGCACTTCAGTTGGTGCAGGAGCAGAAAAATGAACTAAATCATAGGAGTATACCAGACCAGCTCCTCCAGAATACTGTCAATCAAAACAAGGAGTTACATAAAAGTCAACTCAAGAAAACATTTGTAATAAAGCTTGAAACATTGAGAGAACATATTTGAACCAGGTGTTGTTGAACGGTTGCACAGATTGATGCTGTGGTGGCGCTGAGTGATGTGATGGCGAACAAGTGATGTTGTGGCGTTCAGTGATGCTGTGGTAGCGCATAGGGATGTTGTGGTGCCCCTGAGTGATGCTGTGGTGGTGCGGAGTGATTCTGTATGCTATGCTATGTTTTGTTTTGCTATCCTATGTTTTGATATGCTATGCTATGTTTTGCTATCCTATGCTTTGATTTGTTATGCTATGCTATGCTGTGTTTTGTTATGCTACGCTATGTTTTGTTATGCGATGCTATGTTTTGCTATGCTATGCTTTGCTATGCTATGCTTTATTATGCTATGCTATGTTTTGTTATGCTATGTTGTGTTGTGTTTTATTATGCTATGCTTTGTTTTGCTTTGCTATGTATTGTTGTGTTTGGTATGCTATGTTTTGTTGTTTGTTATACTATGTTTTGCTATTATATGTTTTGTTTTGTTGTGTTTTGTTGTGTTTTGTTAAGCTATGCTATGTTTTGTTAAGCTATGCTATGTTTTGTTATGCTATGTGTTGTGTTTTGTTATGCTATGTTTTGTTATGTTATGCTATGTTTTGTTATGCTATGTTTTCTTTTGCTATCCTATGCTTTGTTCTGTTATGCTATGTTTAGTTTTGCTATCCTATGCTTTGTTTTGTTATGCTATGTTTTGTTGTGTTTTGCTATGCTATGCTTTGTTATGCTATCCTATGCTTTGTTTTGCTATGTCGCATTTTGTTATGCTATGTTTTGTTATGCTATGTTTTGTTATGCTAAGCTTTGTTTTGTTATTCTATGCTATGTTGTGTTTTGTTATGCTATGTTATGTTTTGTTGTGTTATGCTATGTTTTGCTATGCTTTGCAATGCTATGTTTTGTTATATATGCTATGTGTTGTGTTTTGTTAGGCTATGCTATGTGTTGTTGTGTTTTGTTATGCTATGTTTTATGTTATGCTATGCTTTGTTTTATGTTATGCTATGTTTTGTTATGTTATGCTATGTTTTGTTCTGCTATGTTTTGTTATGCTGTTTTGTTATACTATGCTATGTTTTGTTTTGCTATGCTTTATGTTATGCTATGCTTTGGTATGTTATGATATGCTTTGTATTGTTATGCTATGTTTTGTTTTGTTATGTTATTGTTTTTTGTTATGCTAGATTTTGGTTTGCTATCCTATGCTATGTTTTGCTATCCTATGCTTTTTTTGGTATGCTATGCTATGCTGTTTTTTTTTGTCATGCTATGCTATGCTGTTTTTTTTGTCATGCTATGCTTTGTTGTGTTTTGTTATGCTATGTTTTTTTTGCTATCCTATGCTTTGTTTTGTTATGCTATGTTTTGCTATCCTATGCTTTTTTTGTTATGCTATGCTATGCTATGCTGTGTTTTGTTATGCTATGCTGGTGAGGGTGTGTGTGTGTGTGTGAGGGGGTGTGAGGGGTGTGTGTGTGAGGGTGAGGGTGTGTAAGGGTTACGGTGAGGGTGAGAGGGGGTGCAAGGGTGTGTGAGGGTGAGGGAGGGTGAGAGGGTGAGGGTGAGTGAGAGGTTGTGAGGGTGAGGGGGTATGAGGGTGTGTGAGAGGGGGTGAGGGGGTGTGAGAGTGAGGGTGTGTGAGAGTGAGTGAATGTGTGTGGATGAGGGGTGAGGGGGTGTGAGGGGAAGGGTTTGGGGTGGTGGGGGTGAGGGGGTGTGAGGGTGAGGAAGGGTGAGGGTGTGAGTGTGAGAGTGTGAGAGGGTGAGGAACGGTGAGGGTGAGGGGGTGTGAGGGTGAGGGGGTGTGAGGGTGAGGGTGTGAGAGGGTGTGTGAGGGTGAGAGGGTGTGTGAGGGGGTGTGAGGGTGAGGGGGTTTGAGAGTGAGGGGGTTTGAGGGGATGTGTGAGGGTGAGGGTGTGGGGGTGTGAGTGGGTGAGTGGGTGTGAGGGTGAGTGGGTGGGTGAGGGTGTGGTGATGAGGGGGATTGAGGGGGGTGAGGGGGTGTGAGTGAGTGTGTGAGGGTGTGTGAGGGTGTGAGAGTGTGTGAGGGTGTAAGGGTAAAGGTGTGTGAGAGTGAGGGGGAGGGGGAGGGTGTGTGAGTGAGAGGGTGGGTGTGAGGGTAAGGGTGTGTGAGAGTGAGGGGGAGGAGGTGTGAGTGAGGGGGTGTGAGGGTGAGGTGGTATGTGAGGGGGTGTGAGGGTGTGTGGGGGGTGAGTGAGGGTGAGGAGGGTGTGAGGGTGAGGAGGGTGTGAGGGTGAGGGGAGGGTGAGGGTGAGTGAGGGTGAGAGGGTTGTGAGGTTGAGGGAGTGAGGGGTGAGGGTGAGTGAGGGTGTGTAAGGGTGAGGGGGTGTGAGTGAGGGTGAGAGAGGGTAAGGGTGTGTGAGGTTGTGTGAGGGTGAGAGGGTGTGTGAGGGTGTGAGGGTGTGTGAGTGAGGGGGGCGTGAGGGGGAGGAGGTGTGAGAGTGAGGGGGTGTGAGGGTGAGGTGGTGTGTGAGGGGGTGCGTGAGGGTGGGTGAGGGTGAGTGAGGGTGTGTGAGGGTGAAAGGGTGAGTGAGGGGGTGTGAGGGCGAGGGTGTGTGGGGGGTGTGGGTGAGAGGGTTGTGAGGTTGAGGGGGCTGAGTGAGGGGGTGTGAGGGTGAGGTCTGAAGTAAATGGTGGCAGGGCAGACATCATAAGACAGAGAGAAGAGACTGCGTGGTGACTGCGTTGGTCAGTTTCAGAATCAGGAGGGGCAGAGTCAGCACAGTCTGCGAAGGATCAACGTGTCTAGAGGCAAAGCATAGCGGATGTAGCATTGCAGCTAGCAAGTCGAGTGTTTTCAAGCTGAGTGTCCCTAGAGAGATGGCAACACAGCAACAGCATTTGAGGAGCAAGGCTACTGTAAACAAGCACGGTAGGCTTTCACTTTTGTCCAGAAATGGTTCCAAAACGTCATCAAAATTGTTGGATACTATTCCAGGTACATACAACCTTGAAAGTGTGGAGGCCCATTCTGTACATAAAACAACACAATATCTTTCAATGACAATTGTTAAGGATGGTGAAACTGCAAGAGGTATTACTGCTCCTAATGAGGAACAAATCCATGGTATGGTTACATTTCATCAATGCGTATTTCCATATACAAATTCACAGAGAATACAGCAAATATCTCTGATTTACAAATTTGAGTTCTTCTTTTTGGCCTTCGCTCTGCACCCAGAATTGTCAACAAATGCATGGCACAAGTTGCAGCCTTCCTTTTGCATCCAAGGCATTAGGTCTACCCTGACTTAGGCAACTGAATGGCCAAAGACTCATCTATAGTCTCTACAAACAAATCAATACCCACCTCTATCAGTCTCTTCCAGTCACTAAGACTTGAAATCAATGAAAATAAATCTTCCCTTACACCGTCTCGAAGCATCCACTTCTTAGGAGCAATAATAGACACCAGGAAAACAAAGGCTTACCCATCAACAAAGTATAATAACCCTAGCTGCCCTAGCAAGACAAATACTGACACAAACAGAAGAGAAAGTATGCCTACTGAAGCAATATATGGGTGTGATGCCATCATGCAGATTGTTAATACAGTCCTGCAGACTGCACGTATGATCTATCCAGGATGAATTGCAAAAGCATTGTGATCAGTTCTCTGGCTGTTTTAAAGACAACAAAGCCACAGCTCCAAACATGTAACAAACACTTACCTGGTGGACAATACCAGAGAGTACAGTTTCAGCCCCCTCAATCCTTCAACCTCAGTCTCACTTTGTGGTCATCTCAGAAGCCTTGGTGGATGGATCAGGCGGTCTCTTTGGTATGGAATGACACAAATCAATGAGCATAGAAAATACATAAGTTCTATGTAACAAGAGCTTTTAAATAAGAAAAATATTTAAGTGTTTATTCAATCACATAACAGAATAACTTAAGGAAAGTGGGAAACATAAGAAAAAAAGCAACAAGGGGGAAACTTTACAACTCAGTCATTTAAAAAAAAGTGACATAAAACAATGCTACGAAGATTCTATCATACTTTTTTTGTAACAATGCTATTGAACTTGTAAAACAATTATATTTGCAATAGTATTGGTACTGTATGTCTGACGGTTCGATCCCATTTATTAATATGGGGATCATCATCAGGACTTAAATTATGCCTGAGACTTAAAATTGTCCAGCATCAATCCTAGATAGGATGATGGGTGGAGGCGGTAAGGGAAAGTGAGAATAGTTGGGAGCTGGTGCTGCCTTGAACGAGTACTACGCTTCTGGAGGAAATTACAAGATGACCCGTGGTCGAGGTAGTATCTAGAAAATTGCTGTTGATGGAAAACGAGTCGCATATTTAAATTACTGCGGCGGTAGGGGAAGGCGGCGCTACATGAAGTTCACTGTGCTAAGGTCTGCAAATGTCCATCTCATGGATTTACATTTGATGGATGGATGGGGCACTCACGTTGTGGAGCTTTCAGCCAATGGACTTTGAACTCAACAAGAAAGACATCTACATGTAAATCAGCTCAATTTTAGAGTGGTTAGGAGTAATTTTCCCTCTAATTTTTTTCCTCTGTGTGTGGCAGTGGAGGGTCTCTGTGCGCTCCAACCATGGCTATGTGGGCCAGGAACCAAACCGTGCGTGTCTGCGGTGCCAAATGGCACTCAAAACGTTTACTTTAAAAAGTGAAAAGATGGTGCATTTTCACACATATAGCGCCACAATAAGTGTCTTAAGGGCAGTTTGCAAATTTATTGTATTGCCTGTATTTTTATTGTTGTGTCTGTGACTGCTGTTGTCTGTCTTCCCCGCTGCCTGTACGTGGTCCGCGCCTCTTTTTCTTCCCTCTGTTTCCCTCGCTGTCCCCATGCTCTCTCTTCCCGGTCTTTCCTTCTGTACCACTCGCTGCCCGTGTCTCTGCCCAGTTTTCCCTTCTGTTCCGCTTGCTGTCCCCGTGCCTCTCTGCCCGTTCTGCCTTATGTTCTTAGCTGCCCCTATATTTCTGTATTCTGTATTTTGCCTCTGTGCCATTAGTTTTTTGTGCCCGTCTACCGTCTGTGCCACTCGTTTTTGTACCCCTTTTGCCATCTGTTCCACTCGTTTTTCCCTCTTTTTTTTTGCCTTTCTGCCCTCTGTTCCACTCGTTTTTGTGCTCTCTGCCCCACTCGTTTTTGTGCCTTCCTGCCCTCGGTTCCACTAATTTTTGTGCCCTTCTGCCCTCCGCCCCACTTGTTTTTGTGCCTTTCTGCCCTCTGTTCCACTCGTTTTTGCGCCTTACTGCCCTCTGTTCCACTCGTTTTTGTGTCCTTCTGCCCTCTGTCCGACTGGTTTTTGTGCCCTTCTGCCCTCTGTCCCACTGGTTTTTGTGCCCTTAGACCCTCTGTTCCACTCGTTTTTGTGCCTTTCTGCCCTCAGTTCAACTCGTTTTTGTGCCCTTCTGCCCTCTGTCCCACTCGTTTTTTGTGCCTTTAAGCCCTCTGTTCCACTCGTTTGTGTGCTCTCTGCCCCACTCGCTTTTGTGCCTTTCTGCCCTCAGTTCCACTCATTTTTGTGCCCTTCTGCCCTCTGTCCCACTTGTTTTTGTGCCTTTTTGCGCTCTGTTTCGCTCGTTTTTTGTGCCTTTCTGCCCTCTGTTCCACTCTTTTTTGTGCCTTTCTGCCCTCTCTTTCACTCGTTTTTGTGCCTTACTGCCCTCTGTCCCACTCGTTTTTGTGCCCTTCTGTCCCACTCGTTTTTGTGCCCTTCTGCCCTCTGTTCCACTCGTTTTTGTGCCTTTCTGCCCTCTGTTCCACTCGTTTTTGTGCCCTTCTGCCCTCTGTCCCACTCATTTTTGTGCCCTTCTGCCCTCTGTTCCACTCGTTTTTGCGCCCTTCTGCCCCACTCGTTTTTGTGCCTTTCTGCCCTCTGTCCCACTCGTTTTTGTGCCCTTCTGCCCTATGTCTCACTCGTTTTTTGTGCCTTTCTGCCCTCTGTTCCACTCATTTTTGTGCCCTTCTGCCCCACTCATTTTTGTGCCCTTCTGCCCTCTGTCCCACTCGTTTTTGTGCCCCACTCGTTTTTGTGCCCTTCTGCCCTCTGTCCCACTCGTTTTTTGTGCCTTTCTGCACTCTGTTCCATTTGTTTTTGTGCCCTGCTGCCCTCTGTTCCACTCATTTTTGTGCCCTTCTGCCCCACTTGTTTTTGTGCCCTTCTGCCCTCTGTCCCACTCGTTTTTGTGCCCTTCTGCCCCACTCGTTTTTCGTGCCTTTCTGCCCTCAGTTCCACTCGTTTTTGTGCCCTTCTGCCTTCTGTCCCAGTCGTTTTTGTGCCCTTCTGCCCTCTGTTCCACTCGTTTTTGTGCCTTCTGCTCCACTCGTTTTTGTGCCCTTCTGCCCTCTGATCCATTTGTTTTTGTGCCCTTCTGCCCTCTGTCCCACTCGTTTTTGTGCCCTTCGGCCCTCTGTTCCATTCGTTTTTGTGCCCTTCTGCCCTCTGTTCCACTCGTTTTTTGTGCCATTCTGCCCTTTGCTCCACTCGTTTTTGTGCCCTTCTGCCCTCTGTTCCACTCGTTTTTAATGCCTTTCTGCCCTTTGTTCCACTCGTTTTCCCTCATTTTTTTTGCCCTTCTGTCCTCTTTTCCAATAGTTTTTTGTGCCTTTCTGCCCTTTGTTCTACTTGTTTTTGTGCCTTTCTGCCCTCTGTTCCACTCGTTTTTCCCGAGTTTTTTGTGCTCTTCTGCCCTCTGTTCCACTCGTTTTTTGTGCCCTTCTGCCCTCTGTTCTACTTGTTTTTGTGCCTTTCTGCCCTCTGTTCCACTCGTTTTTCCCGTGTTTTTTGTGCTCTTCTGCCCTCTGTTCTACTTGTTTTTGTGCCTTTCTGCCCTCTGTTCCACTCGTTTTTCCCGTGTTTTTTGTGCTCTTCTGCCCTCTGTTCCACTCGTTTTTTGTGCCCTTCTGCCCTCTGTTCTACTTGTTTTTGGGCCCTTCTGCCCTCTGTTTCACTCATTTTCCCCTTTTTTTTGTGCCCTTCTGCCCTGTTTCACTCGTTTTCCCCTTCTTTTTTGTGCTCTCTGTTTCACTTGTTTCCCCCTTTTTTGTGCCCTTCTGCCCTCTGTTTAATTTGTTTTCCCCTTATTTGTGCCCTTCTGTGTCACAGCTCTTGTGTGCTGTGAGGACCCGGGGCAGACTCTGGCCTTTTGTGTAAGTATTGCTGTTAATCAGAGCCCCTTCACGGGCTCCGGTTAACAGCAATACTTAAACAAAAGGCCCGCGCTTTCTTAACAAAAGCGTAGAGACAGTTTCCAAACACAGCGTGTACTTTAGCACATGCTCTGTTTGGAAACTGTCTACGCTTTTGTTAGAAAAGCGCGGGGCAGACTCTGACCTTTTGTTTAAGTATTGCTGTTAATCGGAGCCTGTGAAGGGGCTCTGATTAACAGCAATACTTAAACAAAAGGCCAGAGTGTGCCCCATGCTCCCACATAGCCGCAAGCGCCACAAGCCCTCTCCCGCCTCCTTACCTGCACTCTTCACGACTGCTCCGCCGCATTCGTGCTGCTTGCTTCTTTCAAAGCGGCAGGCGGCGCAACATCCTGACTGTGTGCGCGCTCCACGTGAGGTGGTGCGCTAGTTTTTGTGCCCTTCTGCCCTCTGTCCCACTGGTTTTTGTGCCCTTCGACCCTCTGTTCCACTCGTTTTTGTGCCTTTCTGCCCTCAGTTCAACTCGTTTTTGTACCCTTCTGCCCTCTGTCCCACTCGTTTTTTGTGCCTTTCTGCCCTCTGTGCCACTCGTTTTTGTGCCCTTCTGCCCTCTGTCCCACTCGTTTTTTGTGCCTTGCTGCACTCAGTTCCTCTCGTGTTTGTGCCCTTCTGCCCTCTGTCCCACTTGTTTTTGTGCCCTTTTGCGCTCTGTTTCACTCGTTTTTTGTGCCTTTCTGCCCTCTGTTCCACTCGTTTTTGTGCCTTTCTGCCCTCTGTTCCACTCGTTTTTGTGCCTTACTGCCCTCTGTTCCACTCATTTTTCCCTCATGTTTTGTGCCCTTCTGTCCTCTTTTCCAATAGTTTTTTGTGCCTTTCTGCCCTTTGTCCACTCGTTTTTCCCTTGTTTTTTTTTGCTCTTCTGCCCTCTGTTCCACTCGTTTTTGTGCCCTTCTGCCCTCTGTTCTACTTGTTTTTGTGCCTTTCTGCCCTCTGTTCCACTCGTTTTTCCCTTGTTTTTGTGCCCTTCTGCCCTCTGTTCCACTCGTTTTCCCCTTTTTGTGCCCTTCTGCCCTGTTTCACTCGTTTTCCCCTTCTTTTTTGTGCTCTCTGTTTCACTTGTTTCCCCCTTTTTTGTGCCCTTCTGCCCTCTGTTTAATTTGTTTTCCCCTTATTTGTGCCCTTCTGTGTCACAGCTCTTGTGTGCTGTGAGGACCCGGGGCAGACTCTGGCCTTTTGTGTAAGTATTGCTGTTAATCAGAGCCCCTTCACGGGCTCCGGTTAACAGCAATACTTAAACAAAAGGCCCCCCGCTTTCCTAACAAAAGCGTAGAGACAGTTTCCAAACACAGCGTGTACTTTAGCACATGCTCTGTTTGGAAACTGTCTACGCTTTTGTTAGAAAAGCAAGGGGCAGACTCTGACCTTTTGTTTAAGTATTGCTGTTAATCGGAGCCCGTGAAGGGGCTCTGATTAACAGCAATACTTAAACAAAAGGCCAGAGTGTGCCCCACGCTCCCACATAGCCGCAAGCGCCACAAGCCCTCTCCCGCCTCCTTACCTGCACTCTTCACGACTGCTCCGCCGCATTCGCGCCGCTCGCGTCTTTCAAAGCGGCAGGCGGCGCAACATCCTGACTGTGTGCGCGCTCCACGTGAGGTGGTGCCCTCGTTTTTGTGCCCTTCTGCCCTCTGTCCCACTGGTTTTTGTGCCCTTCGACCCGCTGTTCCACTCGTTTTTGTGCCTTTCTGCCCTCTGTTCCACTCGTTTTTGTGCCCTTCTGCCCTCTGTCCCACTTGTTTTTTTGCCCTTTTGCGCTCTGTTTCACTCGTTTTTTGTGCCTTTCTGCCCTCTGTTCCACTCGTTTTTGTGCCTTACTGCCCTCTGTTCCACTCGTTTTTTCCTCATTTTTTGTGCCCTTCTGTCCTCTTTTCCAATAGTTTTTTGTGCCTTTCTGCCCTTTGTCCACTCGTTTTTCCCTTGTTTTTTTTGCTCTTCTGCCCTCTGTTCCACTCATTTTTTGTGCCCTTCTGCCCTCTGTTCTACTTGTTTTTGTGCCTTTCTGCCCTCTGTTCCACTCGTTTTTCCCTTGTTTTTGTGCCCTTCTGCACTCTGTTTCACTCGTTTTCCCCTTTTTTGTGCCCTTCTGCCCTGTTTCACTCGCTTTCCCCTTCTTTTTTGTGCTCTCTGTTTCACTCGTTTCCCCCTTTTTTTGTGCCCTTCTGCACTCTGTTTAATTTGTTTTCCCCATTTTTGTGCCCTTTTGTGTCACAGCTCTTGTGTGCTGTGAGGACGCGGCGCAGACTCTGGCGTTTTATGTAAGTATTGCTGTTAATCAGAGCCCCTTCACGGGCTCCGATTAACAGCAATACTTAAACAAAAGGCCAGAGTCTGCCCGCGCTTTCCTAACAAAAGCGTAGAGACCGTTTCCAAACATGCTCTGTTTGGAAACTGTCTACGCTTTTGTTAGGAAAGCGCGGGGCAGACTCTGACCTTTTGTTTAAGTATTGCTGTTAATCGGAGCCCGTGAAGGGGCTCTGATTAACAGCAATACTTAAACAAAAGCCCAGAGTCTGCCCCACGCTCCCACATAGCCGCAAGCGCCACAAGCCCTCCCCCGCCTCCTTACCTGCACTCTTCACGACCGCTCTGCCGCATTTGCGCCGCTCGCTTCTTTCAAAGCGGCAGGTGGCGCAACATCCTGACTGTGTGCGCGCTCCACGTTAGGTGGTGCGCGCTGAGGTCAGGAGCGGTGTGCGCGCGCCCTAGAGGGAACGGTGGTCAGGAGAACACTGCAATTTTTTCACCCTCATGTGCAGAATTCAGAGGTGTTGGTCCAAACAATCACCACTTCACAATGTTCTGAATAAACAAACGGCGCAATACGCTCTCAGGTCCTATCAACAGAAGCTCCATGGCATTGGGTAATTTATCACTGAATTGCTCTAATTTCAGAAAAGCTTCCAGGGATAAACAAAGAAGGCTACCTCAGCAGAAGACTGAAAGAAGGCCACAACTAGTTGTTGAAGAACACTGTCGTGTAATAAATATTCATTGTGTAGGGGAAACCACAGACAAACCTTTTACTTTGAATGACAATAAAAAAATGCTAATCGGCAACTCTTTCGAGTGGATGGTGCAAGATGTTTGCGTATGCTTTTCCACCAATTCACTTTCAGACAACAGTGGCCACCAAATTTTAAAGGAAACCCTGCAGTTTGATCACCATATCTCCCACCTGACCATGACAGTACTCGTTTACAGACCTGCTACAACTGACAGAAATACAGCCCATACCGCTGTAGTCGCTGTCTGGTACGCTACGACCTAAAAAGAGTAAGCGTGTGGATAATTGAGCTTGATGCATCCAAAAAAGGGCCAACAACTCTGAAATTACTACTGGGTCCTTTAATGAATGGTTGCACCTATAAATGTACATTGTTGGTGTGACAGCATGTTCCAGAACGCAGCCCCTTTATGCTTGCTGTTGCATTATCAACAATAGAAACAAAATGAGTCATGAAATATTCATTAGATTAAAAAATGTTTAGGTGTGAGGGGCATCCTTTGCTTGCCTCAACACGTTCATTTATTACCCCTGATGTAACAAACTCCTGGTGCACCTTTATATTGTTCCTACCCCTACTCATTGCTATAGAACCCAGGAATATTTTAATCCCCTGTACATTCCATATTACCAGAAGATGGCTACCACTGACGTTTAGAGTGACCCACAGTTTACATGCTTGAATCCCAGCAAGGCTAACCCAGTCTTCTGAGGGTTAAAAGTGGTTAACACCTGTTATGTACATACCTTGGAAATGGAAGAAGTGCAGTATGGAGCTCATGAAAATTATGTATTTATTTGTAACTGCTAAAAAGTGCAGGTAAACGGGCCCTAACACCTGTTTTGGGTATAAGTGAGTTCTATCAATTGCAAAAACTCATCATTAGACGTATGCAAGCCCTTCTGAGAAGCGCTATTCTAGGCTTCTGAGAAGTGCTAGTACAGGATCCTACGAAGCATAAGAAATAACCCTGCTGAGACTTTGTGAACGTGTCTGCTGAGGAGAGATGCCTGTGCCACATAAGTATAGCTATCCAGCAGAGAGGTACTAGTAATGTCCATTTTAATGCAAAATAATAATTATTGGGGATTCCTATCACAGTATTTTACCAGTTTGTTTGCTGTAATTACTAGGCCTTGGTACTATTACCCATTTTAACAGTACTCACTTTATCAAGGTTTAAAGGATGAACAATCGAGATTACCTTCCTCAGAATTGAACGTGTCACCTACAGGTCACACCAAATGCCTATGCGAGGACCTAGCCTGCTTAGCCGTCTGGTCATCTGATATAAAGTTGACCTCCTGAGAAGTGCCGTTAGCTTAATTCCATCGCTTCACTACAGCATTCCTGTTTGAGAAGGTGGGCATGGGTGAGAAGGTCAGAACCCTTACAGTCCTTGGCTTCTCCGATATTGCTGATGAGTAATACAAATGCTTTGTTGGGTATATGATACTTGATAGCATCCTATTTTTTAACACTACAGATGTTTACAGACAAACATGGAGATGAAATGATCTGTCCAGGATCAAACGGTGATGCCAAAGAAGAAGCTAAGATTACAGTCTAGAATGGATGGTCAAGACACCAGAGCATCCTCCTCAGTTCTTGAGTTCCGCAAGAAGCTGAGGACCTTGCTCTTCATATAAATACCTTGCAACCACACACCTACACGAGTGCCTGGATACTCTCTCAGGTGATTAGTGCACTATACAAATCAACATATCATAACATAACCCAATCACTACACTACATTTGTACCTTAGTATATAATCTCTCGGGCGTGGCTTGGTGCCAGCCAGGATGGCAGCATAGACCAAGAGCTCTACGAGGGGCCCTCCTGCCATCCCTAAAATCCGGTGTTAATCTGCAGTAACTGGTGCGGTCCAGGGCACCAAAGCACCCATCCTGCAGTGCTGCTTCCCCCAGAACCTAGACCAAGGCGTCGCCTGGGAGTGAGCGATGAGACCGGACTGGTGCCGAGCGATCTGAGTGGGAGCGGATGGCAAATGCATCACCCCCTGAGAAGAAGACCCGGGAGGCAGACGCAGAGGGAGGAAGACCTTCCCCCCTCCCTTTTGTCCACCAGAGAAGCTGAAGAAGCCAATACCAGGCCTGCGGCTCTGACAGGAAACGATCGCCGGGACCGGCCCGTCGCGGCTGTTACGTGACTCACTGCAAAGGAAAGCAGACAGTGAGCGGGAGCGAGAGAGGCAGCGGCCCAGAGAGAAGGACCCTGTATCGCAGAACCATGAGCATTGTCCCACCCCTTTGGCCCAGGGGAGAAGCCGAACAGAGGTGGGGTGGGCGGCAAATCCCCAGGTGTGTGCCCCTGCCGGCTGAGGAAGTAAGAACAGGCAAGAGCGGTGTGGATGGGAAGGTGAGGAGCGGGCAGAAGCCTCTGGCCGGAGGTTCATACTCAGATGGGGCGGCAGCAATTGTGGATACAACTGGGGAAGGGGCCCCACCCCTTTTTATATCCGCATATAACAACGAGCTGCACCTTGCAGCCTAAAGACCCAGCCCACAAGCGAAAGAGACATGTGGGTATTGAACGGGCCGAGAGGGGCGTGGCAGGTAGAGAGCTCCATGGCGCTAGCGCAGTGCCATACAGCAACTGGGCAATCGGCAAGGCCACGAAACAAGTTGATGAGAAATGAAGGGGTGGGGGGGAATTTTGAGACACCATCACCAGCCATCGAGCCAAGTGACGCAGTAGGGTACGGATGGACTTAAGCGCACCGGCATTATCAGAGTAATACATTGCAGCACTGATACATGAACCCTGGTGTACAAATAGGTGGTGCCGGCATGTTGGCCTGGCTGGGGACGGCGACACCTGCCGATTTTGGGGACTGTAGTACCTAAAACATTGGGTACCGCAGATGGTCAGCACCAACTTATGGCTGTAAAACTAGAAGATCAGGAGGGCAGGGCCCTCAGAAATAATATATCAGTAGGGGGGGTTCCGGAGGATGCTGAGGGGCCAAGCATGGACCTGTTCCTAGAAGACGTCATATTGAATCATCTTAAGCCGAAACTATTATCAAACCTTTTCACAATTGAAAGAGCGCACAGAGCTCCAGGACCTCAGCCACTGCCCGGAGCCCCACCTAGGACAATCAAAGCCAAAAATTGTAATTATAGAGATTGGGATGCCATCCTGCAAGCTGCGTGGTTCAAGGGGGACCTCCCCTACGAGATCACTGCCATCCGTTTTTCTCAGACTTTACCCTCCTGGTGCAGCGTCGCACATTCGATGAGGTAAAGTGGGCCCTAAGGGAAGAGGGCCTCAAATATACGATGCTCTTTCCGGCAAAGCTCCGAGTACTGGATAACAGCAAGTCATGATACTTCACAGATCCCAAGGAGGTGTAGGACTAGCTGGAGAGAGGACGGGTGAACAGGCAGGATTATCAGTCGGGCGAGATCGACAAAGGTACCGAAACCAGAGCAGGGGGGCCTCTAGTGGTCAACAAGATGATGAAGTGGACCAGAGACTGTCCCAGAACCAAAATTCAGTGAACTCGAACCGATGGTTAGGATGGAGGCGCTGTAGCACTTGGCCCCGTTCCTGACAGCGGACAAAATTGATACAGCCTAGGTACAGTATTGAACCTGAAGCGGAACGAGAATGCTGCTTAAGGCAGACAACAACAGAGATTCTACATTCTTGGCAACACTGTAAGTTCTGGAGCAGCATGCCCTAAAGAGACAGATATGCACTGAACATTAAAACATTGAAGGTAATGGGTGGAGGGAGGGCCAACCCCAGCCCTTAGAAAGCGGCGCTAGACGACCCCATCACACATTGACTGTTTATATGGGTGACAGGTGCTCTGCAAATTGGGGATGTGGGTAGTTTTAAACCTACGGTGCAGGGTAGCAGGGAGGGGGAGCATTATATGGGCATGGGTCCAAATTGTTGGGTATTTGATAAGTTACAGACCTATTCTAATTCAGCTTCAGGGACACTAATACTTGCATTAGATGAATGATGGCCTGGCGGAGGTAAGGGGAGGAGGGGGTCCTGGGGAGGAAACTGGAAAGGAGACATTCTAATTCATTACTACCCTGACTCCACAACACACAACAGTAATGAAGGTCATGATGTGGAACATCAATGGCATGGGAGATAAAATTAAGCATACCATGGAGTTACAATACCTACATAGGCAATCCCCTGACTTAGTACTCCTCCAGGAGACACATTTGAAGGGTGACATCTGCCTAGCACTCAACCGATTCGGATTTACTCTGTTAGCAAATGCAGGGTTCACATCAGGCTCTAGAGGAACCACAATATTAGTTAAAAATACAGTCCCCCTAATGCCTCAGCGCACATGGTATGATCCGCTGGGTAGATATGTGCTGATAACCGGATTATGGGAAGGTTGGACCTTTAACATCTGCTCCGTTTATATGCCACCGAGACTGCACGCAGAGACTCTCCCAGAAGTTAGCAAACTGATATAAGAAATGTCCACAGGTACCCGTATACTTGGGGGGACATGAATGCTACTATGTCAGTAATACTAGACAGAGACACACCACCCCCGATCAACAGGACAGCAGCCACTGAGAGCCTTCACGGGAGCATTGGGACTTGTGGTTTTAGGGAGGATACATAACCCAACCGTGGGGCACTATACACACATCTCGGCGGCACATGGTAGCTGATCTCAGCTGGATTACATCCTCACACACACTGCACATGCGGGCCAGTTCCAGGAGGTATGACACAGGGCGAGAGACATATCAGATCACTCCCAGGTTGAAGGGCTCCTGCAGAGAACTACCCGAGACTACACCTTGCCAACACACATGGACCCCTGCTGCTTTACAGACCATAAGTTCAGAGACCAGTTTAGGAACGTGCGCAGCAATATTTTTATGAGAATACAGGCTCAGTAGACTCACATAGCACGCTTTGGGAAGCGTATAAAGTTGTAGAGCTGGGATTTGTACAGGCAGCGGCTATGGCTAAGTGGAAGGAATGGTGCTCACGATGTGAGATGCTGGAGCAAGAAATAGCAGATATGGACGTTGAGCTGGAGGCAGAGGAGAAAACCGACTCAACTCTGAAACATAGGTTGAGTCTCAAACAAGGAGAACTCAAAGATCTAGAAGAAAACAAGGCACAAGCCACGCAGTAGCCATGCAGAGAAGGGTATACGACCTCAGTGATAAAGCTAACAAGCTGATAGCATGGTTAGAAAAGAGAGACAGAAGTAGAAACTGGGTCCTGGAACTGCGGACTCCCGATAGCCCCTGCGGAGGTCAAACACTGAGATAGCAGGGGCCTTCGCATCATACTATGATGACCTATATCGACCGGTCTATGGGAGGTTTGGAAAAGATATTGCTGAACTGCTTAGAGAGATTCACCTGCCGGTACTCAGCGGAAGATGAGGAGGCACTTGACCATGACCTGACAAAAGAAGAAGTAATCAGGGCCATGGGGGATTTGCAGTCTGGGAAGGCAGCGGGCCCGAATGGGATCCCTGCTGAGCTATATAAGTGTGTGGCAGATAGCGTGGGCCAACACATTCTCAATATGTTTCTCACTGCAAGGATGGACGGACAGCTGCCAACAGACCTGAGGTTGGCAACCATTGTAGTTATTCTATAGAAAGGGAAGCCTCCTGAGCTGTGCAGCTCCTATAGACCCATATCCCTACTCAACTTTGAGGTTATGGTACTGGCGAAGGTGTTGGCCAGCCGGCTGGGTCCAGTGATATCCTTCGTTATCCACCCTGATCAGTCAGGGTTTATGCCGCGTAGAAGCACCAGACTGAAATCGTCCTATTGCGCCAACTGCCTACAAATGTTGCCTAAACTTCTCTGGCTACCTATTGCACCCCAAGGAAACCAATACACTATCCCGATCAGGAAAAAAGACCCTCTGGTTAATTGCCTTCTTCTTAACACGAGGTCTTTAGTCAAACACAGCTCAGAGGTAGCAGAGTTAATCCAGGATGAGGATATAAAAATAGCTTTTATTACGGAGTCATGGACTGATGCAGCGTCAGGTCCAGACATAGTCAAAGCCACCCCTCAGGATTTTGTTTGCCACACCCAAAACAGGAATAAGAGGAGAGGGGGTGGCCTAGCCATTATCCATCATAAAAACATCAGAGGTTCCTTTCAATCCGGTCCCGCTGGCCTTGACGAATGACTGCTTTTCAACTTTACTCTTTCAGACCACTTATCCTTTAGTGGCTGCCTTGTATATAGACCCCCAGGTGAGAAATCCCAATTTCTAGTAGCACTGAGCAGACTACTAGAAGCGGCAGCATCTACCCAAATGTTTACTCTTCTGGGTGACTTTAATTTTCATCTGGAATGTGACGCAGACACAGACACTCGAGAGCTAATCGATCTACTGCTGGGGATTGATATGAATCAACAGGTATCTGACCCCACTCACAAAGCAGGACATACCCTAGACGGGATTTTCACGAATCATCCCAGTCTAAAAGTGACATCGGTTTTACCAGTCTCTTGGTCAGACCACTCAGCGATTTACTTTACGATTTCCCTCACTACTCCAGAGAAACCACCTAGCACCAGAAACGCCCCGAGACAGGTTAGAAAATGGAAGAACATTAAAGGGGACAAGCTGGAAGACATACTAAAAAACTCCCTGACCCCTCTTTCTGACAATGTGGAGGAAGCAGCTATGTCCTATACAGCCTGGCTGGACCATGCCTGCTTACTCTTGGCTCCCCCCAAAACCACCTACTCCACTCGGGCAACTCCCGCTGCTCCCTGGTTTACAGAACAAATCAGGGAACATAAAATACGGTGTAAAAAGCTTGAGAGGATCTGGCGTATGAATTATAGTGATTCAGACAAGCAAATCCTCAATTCAGAGCAAAGACGGTATAAAGAAAGAATCTTACAAGCAAAAAAGGCTTTCCTTACAAAACAAATAGAAGAAGCCAGCAATACCCCCAAAGAACTATTCCAAACGGTCTCATCTTTAGCAAACCCAAAAACTACAGAAATTCCCCCTAGTCTTTCACTCTGTGAAAGTTTGGCCACCTTCTTTCGAGAAAAGGTAGAAAACATATTTTTTTCCCTAGACAGCCTAGTTAAGACGTCTCCTCGAGCGAGGGCCCGGAGCCATTCAGATCTTTGGTAACACTCCACCACTTTCAGCCCATTACGGAAAAGGAAGTAGTAAGGCGCCTATTAAAAATTAAATCAGGCTCCCCTCATGATCCCTGTCCCACCGCAATAGCCAAACTAGCCCCAGATGTCATTGCAAGTGGACTTACTCCCCTTTTTAATCAGATGCTGGAGAAAGGGGAATATCCATCCAGATGGAAGCGAGCCTCCATCCTGCCCCTGCTAAAAAAACCCTAATTTAGACATCACTGAGATGAATAATTATCGACCGATCGCTCGACTCCCCCTCCCCGCTAAAATAATGGAAGGTAGCCTGAATGCACAACTAAGCGCCTTTTTAAAAACAGGGGATCATCTTGACCCTTCCCAACACGGCTTTCGTGCGGAACACAGCACGGAATCCGCCCTGATCAAATCAATGGAAGACATCAGGCAGGTGATGGATGCAGGAGGCAGAGCGGCCCTTATTCTGCTGGATCTTTCAGCGGCCTTCGACACGGTCCACCACAACTTGTTGGTGGACCAGTTGAGGGCCTGTGGAATTCAGGGAAAGGCACTAAAAATCTTACAGGCCTTCCTGTCCGACAGAACCCAATCAGTGGCCCTAGGAGACCATGAATCGCATTAATTTGCATTGCCCTGTGGAGTTCCCCAGGGGTCTTCGCTTAGTCCCACCCTTTTTAATGTTTATGTGTCGACCCTCGCCCCGGTGATTCGATCGTTCGGCTTTCACCTCACGGCTTATGCGGACGACACACAGATAGTGGTGTCACTTTTACCCGGCAATACTGATAACACAGCTGATAGATTCAAAAACTGTATGCATGAGGTGGGCTGCTGGATGGCACAAAGTTGCCTAAAACTTAATTCCTCGAAGACAGAGGTTATGCTCTTTGGAGCTAGGGATAACTTCTGGTCCCCGAGATGGTCGCCAGATGAAATGGGACCCCTCCCCTTGCCGGTGGACAAAGTAAAAAACCTGGGCATACTAGTGGACAACTCCTTGTCCTTCAAACCCCAGATTAATGCACTCTCTTCCTCTCTGCACTATACCCTTAAAACCATCAGGAAAATTCTCCCATATTTGGAGAAGGAACACAGGAAAACCATCGTTACAGGTCTAGTGCTTTCACGCCTGGACTATTGTAACAGCTTGATGTTAAATGCCCAGCAGAGTGTTCTCAATAAACTCCAACTATTGCAGAATGCAGCCGCCCGCCTGATCACCGACACTCCCAAATTTGCATCGGTAGCGCAGGATTTGGTGACTCTACACTGGCTGCCAATTCGTAAGAGAATTGCTTTTAAAGCACTATGCATGGTCTTTAAAGCCCTACATGATATGGGCCCTGGATACATGAAACTGCTTTTTCGCTGGCATAAACAAGCACGAACCCTGAGGTCGGGGGAATTGGCTCTGGTTACTGTCCCCAGAATTAAAAGAGCTCGCTGGGGAGGCAGGAGCTTCTCCCTTGGGGCGGCAGAGGCCTGGAACAAACTTCCTCTTGTGCTCAGACAATCTCATGACCTGATGGCCTTTAGAAGAGAACTTAAGGCCTGGCTCTTCACTCATTAATCCTACTCACTCACTCTAGCTCAACCAAACCAGCGCCAGGACACCTCCGGGTAACAGAGCGCTCTACAAATGTGTTAAATAAATAAAATAAATAAATAAAAGTTATGCACATGGTAGCGAGTCAACCGAATGAGACAGCCGCATTGCTATCACTCGATGCGCAAATGGCATTCAATAGTATTGACTGGACTTTGTGCGGCAATTCTGTACCTTGGTAAACCTCCTATATAGTGCTCTGCTGGCAAGGGTACGGGTAAATGGGGTAGTAGCCAGGCCATTTGAGCTGCACATGGGCATGCGCCAAGAGTGTCCGCTCTCCCCTTTGGTTTTTGCGCTGGCACTTAAGCCTCTGGAACATGGGTGCGGAGAGATCCACTCGTGTGCGGCATTGATGTAGGGGCTGGCTGAGAGAAGCGCATATACCTACACGCAGATGACATCCTGCTTTATGCACATAAACCCCGTCAAAAGTTTCACAGACTTATCCACATCTTCCAATTGTTATGTAGTTACTCGCGCTACCGGATAAACTGGGATAGGTCCTTAGTTTTCTCCCTGACCAGTGGGGTGCCCTGCCTGATGTCGGCATGTGCAGCCTTGGTCAACAAAGAAGAGTTGAAGTACCTAGGTATTTGGATCACTACATCGAAAGAGGAATTTCTGAAATAAAATGTGATTGCCCAGTTAGAGAAGTAAGGTAGGATGTGGCCCATTGGCGGCGCCTGCTGGTATCCCTCATGGGCATGGAAGTCTTGTTCAAATGATGGCTCTTCCCAGCCTGCTATATGTACTGTAAAATACCCTGTAACAGATACCGGAGGCTCTCTTCTGGGCGATTGAGACTGAGCAGCATACTGTGTTGTGAGGGGGCGGTAGCCCATGCATTGCGCTACGCAAACTGCAGCAAGGGGTATACAATGGTGGTCTGGCGGTCCCGGACATTAGGAACTACTATTTTGCGTCACATCTCATTAACATCAATGACTGGGGTTTCACTCCAATTTCTGAGTCCTCATACCGAATGGACCGCCTAGCGATGGGAAAAAGGTAGTTACCAGGCCTTGCTTTACAATTCAAATCATAGAAAGTCTCTCCCTACGCATACGCAAATGGCAGTTAGGGCATGGAAAAAAGCCACAAAATTCTTAGGGTGGGATGCGGGGCCGATGGAGTGAACCCATTCTGGGACTGCGATCTGCTGATGAGGGTTGGCATCTGCGAGGACTTAACAAGTCGGAGCTCATTGGGATAGAATGTTTGGGAGATGTCTGGCATGGTGGGGCTCTGGTCGAGTTTAGAAAATTGTAGATGGAATACATGCCCTCAGTTGCCATGTGACAGAGGGGGAAGTGTTTCCTGAATATTCCCCGCTAGAAGACAGACTATTACTTGACCCAATTATCGACAAAGCTATCTCCCTAACATGTAGGAAAATCATGAACAATTCCCCAGATTCTTTAGACCCCATAAGGATGGCATGGGAATCGGATGTAGGGCTCTTGGAAGATGACGATTGGGAGGAAGCCATACAGACCCCCATAGAAATAGCTATTCAGGCGCTGTTCTGATTGATCAAACTTCGGATTCTACACTGATCATATGCCCCGAGGACACAGCAACAGCACATGGGTTGTTGCGACTCGGGCGAATGTGTCAGAGGGTGTGGGGAGACAGGCACATCCTTCCATATTCTGTGGTCCTGTCCAGCCATCCAACAATCCTGGAGAGGGATTGCCCAAGTGATGACGACATTAGTGGTCCTAAAGGTCCCGGTCGACGCACAATGGCATATATTGGGAGTAACGGGAGAGATGGTCTGGCCAAAATATGCAAAAATATGACTTAGGTTGGCAGATGGACTGGCAAAGAGAAACATTGCGCGACAATGGGGAGCTGTCGGGGCTCCAAAGATTGAAGATTGGAAAAGGGATTTAGACTGATGCCAACAGGCAGAAAAAACTATCTATCAAGGGTGGGGTTGTCCCCATAAATGGGAAAAGATCTGAGACGCTTGCAGGAATTATAGGAGCTAACTAAGGGAGGGTCACATGGGGAGGGGAAGGGAAGGGAAGGGAAGAGGGTAGCTAGTCCTTGTTGTGACACTCTCGGAAAATGGCATGAATTGTTTCACCATCTCACTAGGGGACTTCAGTCCTCCCAGTGCCTTCCAGCAGCACCTCTACCTGCGTCAGTGCCGCTCCACAAGGGACCCTTGGAAGTCGCACATCTGTAAGTCAGTCCACTTCGCCAGAGCCTTTGTTGTCATCTGCTGGACCGAAGGTCTCCTGGTCCATCCAGGGAAGGGGGACCCCAACCTTAGTCACCTTGTCAGAGCAATAACCCTGGGGTCAAACACATCTATAGACAAACCTTTCGATGCAACCTTAGCTTCCCCTTATCAGTGGCGGTTTATATCACCTGTGCTGAGGTTAATTCCAGCATTTACGATGATTATCACCTAGGGGATTAGATACTCCCATAGGCTGCAGATGTCTTTAAGCTCGTCCACGCCACTCCTTCCAGCTATCGACTAAATTCAACCCTCTCGCATCCAAGCAAACTCTTGGACAGGTAAGCAACTAGGCATCTGTATAAAATCAACTTTTTACTTCCAAATCTAAAATCCTTCATAATTAAATTCTTCATGCTATTGACTCTGCAAAAAATACTATTCAAAACTCTAAATTCCATGTACAAACCTTCCTGTGCCGACGTGTCTGGCCCATCATCTTGTGCATTTTGTGAAGATGTGGCCCAATTCTTTTACATCACAAATTGAAAACATATACTAAATTATCAAGGACTTTGAAAGTGAATCACTCCTTAATTTCACCAATTCCCCAATTCCCCTTTTGCATGCCATCTTGCTCTTGGGACAATTTTGGTTCACCAATCTAGCGGAGCTACCGCTCTGCTTCATCGGACTAAGTCTAGCTCACCAGATGATATCCACCCAGTTTCCTTTCTTCATACTTGCATTCATGTCATGGGCCCTCTGATAACTTCAGCCGGAAATCTATTTCTTCTGGTACAGTCCCTGATTGGAAGGCTGGCGTAGTTATTCTTTTATTTAAAAGAAAAATGAAAACTCATAGCAATGGTTTCTAGAACTATATATCCTTTAACTTGCTGCTTTGTTTGGAAAAACTCCCTGAGCATGTAATTGTAAACTAACTATCCAAGTATCTGGAAGATTACAGCCTTACAGACTCTAGGCACCTTGGTTTTTGCACGCCGTGGCTCATCACTCAAGCTCAGGCTTATTTGTGCCCTTATTTTGATTAATTTAATTTATTGGCAGCCTTTGATATGATCAATCACTCCCTACTTTCAAATCGACTTTCTGACATTGGAATCAAAGGCTCAGTGGCTGCCTGGATCTATTGCTTCTTGAGGCACGCACTCATTCTTTTATGCTTCATCCTTTTTAATCTTCGACCTATCAGTCCTATCACATTTGGAGCCCCCCAAGAATTGTCTCCATCTCCTGTTCATTTTTAACTAGCCTTTGTTTTCCTTAATCAGGTTACCTTGCTGTACGGCCATTGTGTACGCTGATGTTACTCAGCGGATTGTCTGCTTAGATCATTCTTCTCCCCTCACAGCTACACGCCTAACGACCTATTTGCAAAGCATCCAGGCTTCAATGTACTGTATTTTTCTTAAGATTAATGTCAACAAAGCAAAGCTCTTACACTGTGTGAATCGCAGAGGTTATTGGCACCATCCTCTGATGCTTAACTGCTTGGTAATTCTCCTTGTCCTGCAACTAAAGAAAAATCCTTAGAAGTCAGACTCGATTGCGGTCTCTCCCTGTCAGCCCAAACCAACTCTGTCTCATCTTGCTTTTACTTGTTACAGTCGCTGAGACAGGTCTTTACATTATTACCCAGCCACTTGCATGCAATTGTAGTTTCTTTATGTCTTGTTTCCGGGCTAGAATATAGGAAATTCGTACATCTAGAATGCACAGAGGCTTCATTGACCAAACGCCAAAGTGTTCACATTTTTTGATCATGTCACATAATCCCAAATCGGGTTTTATTGGCTTCCAGTAAAATACAGAGTTATGCTTTCTACGAAACAGAGACATCTCCAATTGCAACTCGTTGTTCACTAGGTTGCCACTAGATCGCTCCACAGCAGATCTACTTTTCTGTCTTCGGCATGCAAAATGTTCTCGTTTGGGCTGTTGCTCATCCCCAAGCTTTGAAGGATTTGTATCTACATTTTAAAAGATTCTCTTCTGACCATGCTTTTGGGGAAGCTTTAAAAGCTTTGATTTGTGTTGTGCCTTTGCTTTTGTGTCTTTGCAATTCTACTCTTTTCTTTTTCTTTTTTTTGCCGTGTCCTTAGTGCCAGGATGACTATACTGGTGTTTGAGTGTGGTACAAATGTCTCAATCAGTCACTCAACCAGAGGAGCACAAAAAAGAAAACCTTAGCCTGAAGAATCTCCAGTCTGATTCAGACCCTCTTGCGGGACAGAAGCAGCTCTGACAAACATGTAAGAGGACTTCTTCGTTGCCCTTCATGAAGATCAGCCAGCAGCCCTGATCCTCCTTTACCTCTTGTTCACCTACGTCGCGGTCAGCAATCCTCTTCAGCAGGCATATGGAATGGAAAAGGTTTGGGGGATGCACCCGAGTGGATCTAATCATTTCTTAACAACCAGAGGCAACAAATACACAGTCTTGTGTTGTAGCCCATCGTAAAGTGCACTGTCGAAGTTCTCAAGGCTCTCCCAGTCGGCCTGTACCCTCTCTGCCGCAATATCAACAATCATCCAATGCCTACGGTACTAGGCCAACTTCAGGCAAAATTGCAGTTGATTGCAGACAATACACAGGTGCTCAGGAAAGAAGCTTGAAACCCTCCTCAATGGTTCCCGCTAGATATTACCAAGTGAACGCCCACCTATAGACGGTTGTAGGGAAGCACACTACTTTTGTGAGTCCTTCGTATGTGATTACCTCTGGATAAGGAAAGTATCCTTTATTTGAACTGTACACAGACTGATGTCCGAAATGTAGGAGGATTTGACTTGTGGTTTCTTCCTTGGAATGAGTACCCAACCGTGGTCCTCTCTCATAGGATAATGACCCTTCTAATGACCGTTTTTTTACTCCGACCTCAACTTTGCTTCACAGATCATAGCTTTTATCAAATTAACTAAGTCCTAACTTTACCTCCTTTAGAAAATTCTCACGTCACCCCAAACCAACCGCACAATAGAACTAACACATTTGCCCTATATTAATGTAGTAATGTAGTTTACTTGAGTATCTGTAAAAATTAATCCTCCGATTGCAAAATGCGGGAAATTAGGCAGTTAGCTTCACAAGATGTAGCCATATTACACTCTCCACTGGCTCTCAGTTGGATTCACAACATATTGCACAAAGCTTACTTGGACGGAGGTCCTGGTTATCCTCAGAATCTGGCACACCAATATATACCAGCCAGAACCTTGCTTTCCTCTGTGACCCACATGGTCCAACATTGCCCCATTAAAAGCCTGATGTATGACAGAAGATCCTTGGTGTCCGAATCTGTGAAGCAGCACTAACCCCCAACTCTAACCTTAAGCTAGTTACAATCAGTTCAGGAAACTCCTAAAAAATGGATGTTCACACAGACTTTCAACTAAGTCTTGGGAATAGTCAAAGGAATTTCAGATGATCTAAGCTCCTCCTAAACATCTGGCTGGGGGCTAACTTGCCTTCTTTCTATTCATTCAGCTCACGTCGTTCACTTCCTTTTTTTTCCTCTATTCCTTCATTTCTTCCTTTCACATTATTTTCTTATTTCGTCCTTCTTTCGTCCATTACTCATTTATTTCCTCACTCCAGTACTCCCCTTTTCTTCCTGCCTGCCTTTATTGCTGCTTTCTTGAATGCTTAATGTATCCTTCCTTCATCTCTTTTAAACAGCATAGTACAAGCACATTCTCTTTAGTTTGCGAAGCTGCCTCAGGTCCTCAAATGACCTTTCCTAAAGCTGCATTTTGAGATTTACACACATTCTCCAATTCAAGTTCGCTTTTAAGTTGTTGTCAGAGGCTTCCTATATGTTATATTATATTGCTTTGTATAGCTCACTAATCACCCAAGAGGGTATCCAGGTGCTTGGGCAGGTGTTTAGGTGTGAGTTCCCTGAGGTGCTTTTATGAAGAGCCAGGTCTTCAGCTTTTTGCGGAACTCAAGAAATGAGGAGGAGGCTCTGATGTGTTGAGGCTGGTGGATGTGGGCAGAGCCAATTAAGGAAATGGGTGGAGCCACTAGAGGAAGTGAGCGGAGCCGGAGAAGTGGGAATCGCCTCCTAAAAATATATGAGCACCTGCACTTCATATTTTATAAATGAAGCACTGCTTGCTCCCTTGTTCCTAGTATGCTTGAGATTTTCCCTTTTCTTTCTTTTCTAACACTCTGAAGTGACCTTGGCACTGCACAGCCCTATACAAAGCTCATAAGTAATTAGGTAAAATAAATAAAGTATGTATGTTGGTTATTCTAGATAATTTCTGTATATCAAACTAAACCTGCTGGCATATTTGTCTAATTTCACCTTCTATTTTTCATTGATTCTAGGGCGTGTGATTCGACTTTAAGCTCCCAGTTGATTTGTAATAGGGAATTGAATGTTTGATATTGATCGATTGTACTTCCAAAGATATTTCCTATAAGTAAATTATTGCTAAAATACTCCAGCAGTGCTCAAATAGTGGAATTATGTTGTAAAAAAAGTATGCTGTAAGAATTAGAGATTTTTTTGTATGAAATTTGTAGCGCGCTCAGTTACCCAGGGGCATCCCGGCGCTGAACAGAACGAAGAAGGGAGAGCTCAGACTCAGTCACTACACAGGAAACAAATGCGTCTTCAGCAGTTTCCTAAAGTGCAGAATGTTAGGCTCCGAACGAATCTTAAAGGGCAGGGAGTTCCACAGTGCCGCCACTTGCACTGAGAAACGCCGGCCCCCAGAGCGAGCTCTTTTTACTCTGGTTAACTGCAGAAGACGTCCTTGGTCCGATCGCAGTGACCGTGTGGGTTTATAGGGGCGTGCCATTTTGGACAAGATAGAAGGGCCCCTACCATGCAAGATTTTAAGGGCCGTGCATAACGCTTTAAATTTCACCCGCTCCTTAACCGGGAGCCAGTGAAGCGTTTTCAGGGCCGGAACAGCTGAATGTCTTCTAGGAACCTCCATCAGCAGTCTAGCGGCTGCATTCTGCACCTGTTGAAGGGTCCTAAAGGTCGCTTCCGGAGCGCCAAGGAACAGTGCGTTCCCGTAGTCAAGTCTCGACAAGATTAAACCACGAATCAGAAGCTTCCTGGATGGATTGGGGAGCAGTGGTAGCACCTTGCGCGCTGACCGCAACAGGCCAAAACACACCCATGCGGTCTTCCTAGCATGTGTCCTAAAGGACAGGTCTTCCTCCAACCATACTCCTAGGCTCTTAATCTCCTTCTTAGGAGATGGTGGGTCACCCAGAGACCGAGGCCAGCAACTGGCAATGAGCGAAGGCCTAGATTTGCCTAGCAACATAAGCTCAGTTTTCTCTCCGTTGAGCTTAAGGGCAGAGTGGGACATCCAGCGATGAACGTTGACAAGGCAGTCATGAAGAACCTCTGGTTGTTCCGCCAGCTGGGTAAGGCCTACAACCAGCTGAGTATCATCAGCATAGCTGATGATCTTCACTCCTGAAGGGGAGACCACTCAAGTGGAGTCATATATACGTTAAATAAGGTAGGGCTCAATGATGAGCCCTGCGGGACTCCACATTGAAGAGGGAACGGGGTCGACTGCTCTGCCCCTTCCCAGACTTGATAGAAGCGGTCAGAGAGGAAGGACTCAAGCCATTTGAGGGCCATCCCCGTGACACCCACCTCTGATAGTCGTTGGAGGAGCACCTGGTGACTCACGGTGTCAAAGGCAGCACTCAAGTCCAGGAGGATCACTGCCACTGACCCCCCTGTATCAAGAATGCTCCTTGCTTCCTCCACCACTGCCAATAAGGCCGTGTCCGTCCCCTGACCAGGGCGAAAGCCCGTCTGGGAGTCTCCCAGCAAATGATGGGATTCTAGGTGGTACGAGAGCTGGCGATTAACCATCTTTTCTGCGATTTTTGAAAAACCGGGCAAAAGAGAAATAGGACTAAAATTGGCCAGATTCGAGGGATTTAAGCCAGGTTTTTTCAGCAGTGCTTTAACAACTGCTTTTTTCCATCTCTGCGGCACCGTGCCCTGGGAGAGGGAAAGGTTGATAAGATCTGTAAGCGGGGCAGAAAGAGTGTTTGCCACTTGTTTGAGCCATTTCATGGGCACCGGGTCGCTCGGAGACCCACTCTTCATCCCTTTCAGAACTTTTACGACCTCCTCCTCTGAAAAAGGGCCAAAAGAGGACAACTCAAAAAGACATATTCCTGGGCTAGAGTCCATCTCCAGATTCTGAGATCTCGCAGGCAATGAAGACAGAATCTTCTCTATTTTGGAATGAAAGAAGTCTGCCAGCTCTTCACATTTTTCATGGGGGTTGTCGTGCACGACTGGAGGAACCGGAGCCTTCAGCAGTTCCTTAAAATCTTAAAGGATTCCCCTGATGAGTTACTCGCCCTATCAATCCTATCGCTGAAATAACTTCTTTTGGCATCTTTCAAGGCAGCTTTATACTTCCTCATCGATACCTTGTAGTATTCTCGACTTTCTTCCGTCCGCTTTCTCCTCCATGCCCTTTCTAATCTTTTACAGGGTGTTCTGAGAGCCCTAAGTTCAGGGGTGTACCAGGGAGCGGAGCCGGCTCTTCTTTCCCTAATGGGCCTTTTCTTTTCCGGAATTAATAAGTCAAGGGAATTGATCAACCAATTTCCCACATGCTGATCAGCAGTGATAGGGTCAGAGACCGAAGGAGGGCAGGTTCTCGCTAACTCAGCCGCCCAGTTATCCACTGGCAGCCTAGACCAGAGCTGTTCAACTGAATACCGTCTAGGTACAGGATCACTCCCCTTCCCCAACTGCCATTTGAGGGGGACTAGACAATGGTCTGTCCAGGAAGAGGCAGGGGCTGAAGGGCTTGAAGATTCTCTGAGTTACTTGTGTACTAAAGAAAGTGAAACCATTCCTTATAGAAGTGACTTTAGAATTGCCATTCAAGCTTCTGGATTCTGGCATCTAGATAGAGGCAATGCCACATCGGGACCTGGGGACCTGCAGACACCCCTCCCCATAGGCCATCCTCCACGCTACAGCATGCCCCATCAAATGCCTAAAGAAACACACCAACATCACTACCTCCCTGATGGAACTCCACTGGCTTCCCTTGATGGCCAGCACTATCTTCAAAACCATTTGTATCATCAACAAAGCCATCACAGTCGGCACACCAGCCTACTTGACTAATGAGCACACCATCTCCAGTGGCTCTCAGCACACCTGCAGCCAGGACACCATCAGATTGGAGGACAATATGTGCAAGAATAAAAAACAAAGCTGCAGGACTTTTCAATCTATGTATGCAGGGTTTAGAAAAACATTCCTGTATCCATCAGGACTTCCCCAACACTGCACTTTCCACCCACATTCACCACAAATACCATATACATCTATGTGTGTTGCGCTGCAAGCAGAATTTGGTATTGCAAAAGTATGCAATTAAAATAGTGAACTTTAAAAAAAACAGCTCTATTGAATGAAGATTAAGTTTAAGTAAGCTCTTGGTCACGGAGACTGGACAGAAGATGTAGGAAGACTTTGAAACAAGGAACATGGTGGTTCATGGGAGCCTGCTGAAGTGTTGCAAAGCAGTGAAACACAGCTTCAAGACTGCATGTATATTGGAGAAACAAGAAGCCCGTAACTGGAAGGCGCAGGCCTATTAGCTGCAGTGATGGTTTGATCAGAATCTACTGGAGAGCAAACAGTGCGGCCATGATGGAATGGTGAAAGGACAGTGCTGCCTGTGCAGGCAGCCACACCCGAATGACAGCTTGCTTCTTGTGAGTCAGAGCATGGATGGGCAACACTGCCTCAAGTGCGATGACAAGAGCCAACAAATTGTGTGCCACTGGTAGCCCAAAGGATGATGACCGGCTTAGTGTATGAGAGTGAGGTTTTATGTACTGACCTTGAGTGCCTGGCGTCACGAGTGAGTGCTTTGTGCAGTACTGAAAGGCCTGAGGACAATGAGGATTAGCAATGCATCATTTCTTACAAAGTTTTCCCCTTGATTAGAATAAACTTCGACCCCAGCCATCCCCAAGTGCCCGTAGTGTGCACGCATAGGTTCCTAGTCTACGCACATTTCTTCTTTTCCTTATTGTTGCCAGTTTATCACACTGTGTTAGGTTGTGTGGTGTTGGATGTTCAGCTTTGCCTTTTCCCAAGAGTCCTGTGAGTACACACATTGATGTTTTTAGAGTACCGCTGAATATACATCGCAGTAGTTTCCATATTTCCCCAGTATGCTCACGACCCAAGTTTTCCAAGCATCCCATTTAACATGTATTGTCAGTTTACACTTGCCACTGCACTGATAAAGCCTGCCTGCTTCCACAGTGCCCATTTCTATTGTTCATAATGCCCTGTCTACACATAATGCCCCATGCACACGGTGTCCATGATGCCTCAGTTTACATAATGCCACTGTGATATGAGGCTGCCTGCAGCACACGCAGGGTGCCCACTCAAAAGGGCAACCACCTTAGTACCACATTAAGCACATCCTCACGTCTAGTTGTGGGGAACCCTGGGGAGCCCCTAAAGTCCGGTGCAGATTTTGCATCACTTTGGGTGCATCGGAGGGTTGGGGTGAGGTACTTTTACCTGCCCCCGCCATACACCATCTCCCTCCCTACTGCATACCCGGCATGCTGGCTGGGGTGCATAGCCAGGTAACGAACATGTTAACTTGTTTTACAGGTGGAATTACAGGGCGATCTTCAGGCTGAATGTACCCTCTTCAGGAGCACAATAGGGGTGCAGATGCCAAACAACCCCAGGAGTCTTTACGGCAGAACCCTGGAGGAAAATAACGGTGCCTTGCTAGTCCTTTAGGTGGTTGTTAGCAAGACCAACCAGGGGCTTGCCTGGACAGGCGCCGCCCCTAAAAAGGCATGAGTAAAGGGATGGACTGGTGGTCAACGGTATTTAAGGGAGATAATTCCCACAAAATGCTAGCACCAATTGGGTTGGCCACAGTGCAGTTGGCTCATCCGGCGGGCAGGTCAGCTTAGATTAATCACCACTGGCTGCCCTTGGATCCCCCGTAAGTTAAGCCACCACGTTGGCATATATTTCTTGTATGAAATCATCCTGCAGCAAAATGTTGTCCAACAAACATGTCTTGTGCATTATTGTATTGCTCTGCATGCTATGTTCTTCTTGCGGAGGGAGGTTGCCTATATTGGCACTAAACCTTGCCTGATTCCACAGTGCCCAATTCTACACTCATTGCTCTTACCATAATGCCCCCACCTGCAGAAAATGGCCAGTATGCATACATTTCAGTTTCCTTGATGCCTTAGCGCATATACTTTACCCTTCTCCAAGAAATACCCTAAACCGTGATGCCCTTACGAGCCTTGTCCCTCCATCCCTCTTCTTGCCGATAGCGTTTAACTGATGCTGGCTGGGGAATGGAGGACACGGCGGTGGGGGGCCCTGGGTGGGATGGGGGGGTGGGGTGGAGCCAAGGAGGCTGCTGTCTGCGACCTCTTTCCAGTGGTTAGTGAAGCAGCTAACACCTGCACACCAGCAGACAACTATCTATCCTATGCCCCTGTTAGAGTGGGACACCGAGGATAACGACTCCAGCTCTCCCGCCTCACTTCCAGTTGTGGTGCAGTAAGAAGTTCAGATGATGTCAAATAAATGTTAATGCAGGTATCGCAGCATTTGCCCCAGGCACCAGGTTGTAAGACTCTAGAGCCGTGATACTCAGAGTACGGCCGGCTGGCCGCTAGCGGCCCGGCAGGCCTTTCTTGGCAGCCCGCGGACCTTTCAGGTAATGTATCCATTGTATTTATTTAATGAGTTTTATATAGCGCTGGCTAGACTTGTAGATATCAGAGCACTTTACATTCGGTTAGACAATGTTACAGAAAATGTTGACTTTACTTATCAGACACCGGGACTGTCACATAATGTATTTTTTGTATTTTTAATGTGTCACAAGATTAAGGGTACTATGTTTTCCTTGCACTTAGGTGGTGACCTGATCTTAGATACTTTTCTAGTTTGATTATTGTCAGTATATTCATTATTACTTTTTCATTTTGGCTTGCAGCCCTGATGAAGTTATGTGGCATGAGATTAATGCCCTACGAAACACGTGTTGGCTGCAGTGATTGTTTTTCCTTGGAAGTTTAAATATTGTTTTGAACATTGCACCTAGCATTTTGGATGGAATTGTGACTCTGGATCTATGAATTTGAACTTGGACTGAACTTTGAGAGTTGAAATTAAAATACGGATCAGCGTATTACTAGCCCCGGGAATCTGGAAATTTATTGGATGAGACTTTGAACCCTTGCTTTCACACTTGCCTTATGAAATTTGTAAAAATAATATACATGTTGTTTAGAAATATCGTATAATAACTCTGATTGCTCGGCAGGAATATCTATAAAGTCTTATCTTGGATAAGTTCAGGATACCTAAGGGATACAGGTAACATCCCTTTTCCAGCCTAGTAGCAATTAATTTAGATACCTTTGAATTTTACACTTGAGCCATACTCTTAGCTGTGCGCCCTATTTCCCTGTTACCTAACTAGTTTGTTCATTTACAGAAAATGATAACAATTACACATTACGTCAAAAATAAGCAACACATTAAAAGAGGAAAGAAAGGAGAGAGAAGAAAGGAGGAGGGGGGAAGGGGGGAAGTGTGAAGGGGGAGGATGAAGGAAGAGACGGCAGGAGAGACGAAGGGAAGTCTGCCCAAAGACCGACTGGGTAGGTGACGTCCGAGGAGGGAATCCACTGCCCGTCTCCCCTTTAGCTAAACAAGGTAGCTCCATCGTGCATCAGTCAAATAGCTAGGTCTCAACTTACGAGGAAAACTTCACATAAGAAAGTCCGGTGGATAAACAAGGGGGAACAAAGGGCTAGGACAGGTGAGGGCAGGGGTCAATACCCACGGCCCTAGAGAGAGAGAGAGTGGAGAGAGAGAGAGGGAGGGAGAGTAGAGAGTGGAGAGTTAAGAGTATAGAGAGTGGAGAGGGAAAGTGGAGAGAGTATGGAGAGAGAGACGGACTAACTAAGATACAGACTGACTGACAGAGAGAAACTGATTGAGAGAGACTGACTGACAGAGGGAGAGAGACTGACTGAGAGAGAGAGAATTACTGACAGAGAGAGAGAGAAACTGACTGACAGAGAGATTGACTGACAGAGAGAGACAGAGAGAGAGAGACACTGACCGAGTGAAAGAGAGACATTGACTGACAGAGAGAGAGAGAGAGAGAGACTGATTGACAGAGAGGGAGAAAGACTGACTGACAGAAAGAGACTGACAGAGAGAGAGACTGGCTGACTGACTAAGAGAGAGACTGAGAGAGAGGCTGACAGAGAGAGAGACTGACTGACTGAGAAAGAGAGAGAGAGAGAGAGAGAGAGAGACTGACTGACTGAGGTAGAGAGACTGCCTGACAGAAAGAGAGAGACTGACTGACTAGAAGAGAGAGAGACTGACTGACTGAGAGAGAGACTGACTAACTGAGGCTGACTGAGAGAGAGACTGACTGAGAGAGAGACTGACTGAGAGAGAGACTGACTGATAAAGAGGGACTGACTGAGAGAGAGTGACACAGAGAGAGAGAGAGAGATACTGAATGACAGAGAGAGACTGACTGAGAGATAGAGCAAGACTGACAGAGGGAGAGACTGACTAAGAGAGAGACTGACTGAGAGAGAGACTGAATGACTGACTGAGAGAGACTGACTGACTAGAAGAGAGAGACTGAGTGACAGAGAGTGACTGACTGAAAGAGAGACTGACTGACTGAGAGAGAGACTGACTGACAGAGAGAGAAACCGACTAACAGAGAGAGAAACCGACTGACAGAGAGAGAGAGAGAGACTGAATGACCGAGAGAGAGACCAACTGACAGAGAGAGACTGAATTACTGACAGAGAGAGACTGAGTGACAGAGAAAAACTGACTGACTGAAGAGAGACTGACTGACTGACTGAGAGAGAGACTGACTGACTAAGAGAGAGAGACTGACTGACTAAGAGAGAGAGAGAGAGAGGGAGAGAGAGAGAGAGAGAGAGAGAGAGAGAGAGACACTGACAGAGATAGAGAGACACAGAGGGGGATACACTGACTGACAGAGAGGGAGAGAGACTGACTGACCGAGAAGGAGAAAGACTAACTAACAGAAAGAAAGAGACTGACTGACTGAGAGAGAGAGAGAGAGAGAGAGAGAGACACTGACAGAGATAGAGAGACACAGAGGGGGATACACTGACTGACAGAGAGGGAGAGAGACTGACTGACCGAGAAGGAGAAAGACTAACTAACAGAAAGAAAGAGACTGACTGAGAGAGAGAGAGAGAGAGAGACTGACTGACTGAGAGAGAGAGACTGACTGAGGTAGAGAGACTGCCTGACAGAAAGAGAGAGACTGACTGAATAGAAGAGAGGGACTGACTGAGAGAGAGACTGACTAACTGAGAGTGACTGAGAGAGAGACTGACTGAGAGAGAGACTGACTGATAAAGATAAACTGACTGAGAGAGAGACTGAGAGAGAGAGACTGAATGACAGAGAGAGACTGACTGAGAGATAGAGCGAGACTGACAGAGAGGGAGACTGACTGACTGACTGAGAGAGACTGACTGACTAGAAGAGAAAGACTGAGTGACAGAGAGAGAGAGACTGACTGACTGAAAGAGAGACTGGCTGACTCAGAGAGACACTGACTGATTGAGAGAGAGAAACCGACTGACAGAGAGAGACTGAATGACAGAGAGAGACCGACTGACAGAGAGAGAGAGAGACTGACTGAGACTGACTGACAGAGAGAGACTGAGTGACAGAGAGAGACTGACTGAGAGAGAGACTGACTGGCTGAGAGAGAGAGAGAGAGAGAGAGAGAGAGAGACAGACAGACAGACAGAGAGACAGAGAGACACAGACTGACTGACTGTGAGGGAATTGAGGTCAAAGTGTGTATGAAACTATGCAATGCCTCTTAAGATTGCTATTGTCTGCTAATAAAAATGTATTATCAAAATGTGCTCTTTGTAGTTACATCTGCTTTTGAAATATAACATTGTCGCATTGTCTGTTTTGAAACGGGTTTGATTTTTTTTGCTTTAGCCCTGCCCCCACCACTGACCCCGCCCCCATCGGTGCGGCCCCCCGGCCACAAACCACACTGTAATTTTCGCTCCCGAGAGAAAGTTTATGAGTACCCATGCTCTAGAGCATAGGCCTACAACCCGTTTGTAGACTACAGTAAGAACACCAGGGTCATGTATTCTAGTGTGCCTCATTTCTGAAAAAGAAGGTATGAAAAAGTAAACAACATTTCCAAAGGGACTGGGGTGGGGGTGTCAGAGACATAATTAAGGATGTAATTTAAAGCAATGCACCAAGAAGTAGGCTCCCGTTTGATTAGATGTAATTTTGACTCATAAGTTCAACTCTTCAATACGTAGAAAATACGCATGCGACTTACAATAGGTAATATAACAACTTTTCTTTTTACATTATCATTTGAGATTAGGGACTCTTTTCTTTTTTACTAGAGCTCAAAAAAGAGGCCTGCACAGGGCATCAATAAAAACTAAATATGATCATAAACCTCTGAATTTCCTGCATATGATTTATATGCGAAAATATATTCTGTAAATCTCATATTTACTTGCCTCCCTTCATAATACACGAAGGTAGGTTTTTGCCTCTCCTATCACTTTAAAGTAGGGCTCGAAACGGCTGTGACTTTCCCTGCCAATGATGAAATAAAGTCAATGCGCATTGATTAAGCTAATTATTCCCTTCCTATTTTTCTGGGACCCAGTCTCTACTTTTGGGGTTCAAGGGATGGCAAGCTTGGGCCTCCAGCACTGGCTTGGTGCTACACACAATGGATGAATAGGTTGATTATTTATTGTTCTTGAGTCAAGGTGAGTTATTTCCTTTCCTGCCTTTTCCATGGAGCACTGTGCATTCATCTCGCCTCCATGGTTCTGCTCACGTGACTTCAGCCCCACCAGAGGGGACCCTGGCTCCCATTGCTGATGCCCAGACTCTTGGAGGGCGCCGTGTCTCGAGTCTTTACTGTTGGCGTTCTCCTCTTCCACAGACCTCCTCAGTGCTTTCAATGGTGAACAGCGAAAAGTAGGCGTGTCCGCGCCTTCTGCACTCTGCGTGTCGGTGGATGGAGACACAGTCGGACTGACAGCAGAGCCAAGCAGATACTGAAAGGGGTTTTCAGTGTATTTATTTGCATAATGTTTTTATGCATTAAACAGTTTGCGTAGGAACTTGGTGGATGGCAACTGAAAGCCAGTGTTTAGGAAGGAGTGAGGGTGGTGAGTGAGGCACTGCAGGACAAATCCTTCAGGTACAATGAGCCTGATACATTGAAATCCAGCGGTGACCAACAGGTAATGCGTCAGCGTGACGTTGCCCGTTGGGGCAGGAGACCGGGCAGAGGGGGCTTGAGTTGAAGGTGGTGGTGTGTGAGTTTGGAGATGCTGAACCAGTCAGCTAAATGTTCTATAGTAGGAAAAAGGCAGGGCAAAGGAAAGGGCTATACCGTTCAGCAAAGAGGGCACCCCAAAGGGTAGT
This sequence comes from Lissotriton vulgaris, assembly GCF_964263255.1. Lineage (NCBI taxonomy): Eukaryota > Metazoa > Chordata > Amphibia > Caudata > Salamandridae > Lissotriton > Lissotriton vulgaris. The sequence goes on along the minus strand of NC_141693.1, from coordinate 1,177,652,428 downwards.
TGCCCACTACTATCCGCAATTCCAACCAAAAATAATAATGTAGGGAGCACCACAAACGCCAACTTCTATAATATATACAAAATGCAATTACTTTTGAGCGCCCCAACGTTATTATTTTAGTTTTTGTAGCAGAACTAACTGAAGTTTGCATTTATGTTAAAGGGGAGACCTCGAAGGGATAGTTCTGAAAAGGTGTAAATTGGCGAGAGTAAGGACAGATCTGAAGACTGGACTGAGGAATTTGTAAAAGGACACATGAAGCTCTGGGCACCAGCCTGATGGCTGTGGGTGGGGTGTATCTGGGGTTGTTGAATTGTGTCTAGCGTATGGGAGGGGTTCTATGGGGATGACACTGAAGGAGCGAGGTTCCACGTTCTAGGCTTACTCTGGAACCCCTGGCCGATGGTTCTTTTTGCCTGCTTGACAGTGTGGAGTTTTGTCTGCTTGGCAGTGTGGAGGGGATAAAAATTTCCATTAGCCAATTACACCTTACAGTTCCAACAACCCATGACTCAGAAGAATTACAGACTCCCAAATCAGTTTACTTAATTTATAACAAAGCCAAGAACAGTTGAGGGTGTTCAAATACATTGGAACTAATAAAAAGACAAATCTACGAAGTTAAGGTGGTGTAGTAGGCACAAAATAACCAATTCGAGAATCAGGACACAAAAGATCACCGCGCCTGCATCAAAGTCCCCTTCATCGGAGGTTTGTATTTAAAACCATTAGTCCCTACTTAGCATTTTCCAAAGGCAAATTCTGAAAAGTTGTCAGCGCATGAAGACATCCTAGGAAGACAATTCACGGTGTATGGGTCAAGTCACATAAAGCTATAGAGCTTGTTCTAAGATGCTCTCTCCTCTCAAGGCAAGGCAGAAGTCTCCTGACTCTGTCCCTAACCCCAATACAAGAATCGAATGCAAACTCCCAGAGGGCAGTGTGGTATCACCCTATCCACGCAAGACACCTCCTCGTAGGTAACTTTCCATGCGGCAGCAATGCTTCCAGGCCTTGGCTCAATGACCTTGATTACCAGGCTTTCTCCTGTGAGAAAGAAAACCATCCCACATTACCAGCATCGCCGTTCAATGTATCTTCTCCTCCTTAAGCCTAACTCCTAAACCAGAGACATTATTCTAACTAACAAGGATGCGTTTTCCACCTGAAACAGAAACGTGAGAAAGAACAAATTCTGCATATACATGAATTCTACTAACAACCCAACTAGAGAGCTCTCAGGGAGAAATGCACGTTAGGCCTACCGAATGCTGCCAACATACGGAGCAACATGTAAATTCATAAAGCACATGTATACATGAACATTGTTACTATGCACATTTAAATCAAGACTTTATGTAGGCATTCAAACTATAATGTTCATTAGTCACTTGCAGAATTCTTCACATCAAGGTTTTAGTCTAATCATACGTAATTGTAATGCAGATTCTCCACGTTATACAAAAATATTTAGATCATTTCACTTTATACGTTATTGCAATACATGATCTAATAATGGCACAAATGTTAACACAATAAAAGATTATTTGAGGGTGATGACTACTCATGATTATGATGCACCCCTACAACCGCCAGAGCAATTTGCGCTCTATCAACACATAGCAATGCCTGCGGCCTAGCAGGAGGCTGCTGCAGTGGTCTTGCTTGAGCAGAAGGTGGTTGAGCTGGGCAGAGGTTGAACAGGAGGAAGCGATTGGAGGTGATGATCATGAAGAGGCAAGAATTTCATCACGATGTCCAAGGGAGCCATGAGGCTGCAGGAGTAGACTAGCATGACATAATATCAGCTCTTGGGGAGACCCTGAAATGGAGTGGTAGGTGCGAGTGTGTTAAAAAGGGTTCCAAAGACAACCGGTAACCAAAGACCCTTTTATGTTGCCCGGCGGTATCGCCTCTATGACCCACCAATATTAATCAATGAAGAAGCAGGCGCTGGAGACTGGAAGGCGGGAAACGAGGATTTTATTCTCTCCGGAGGAGAACACATCAATTCGGACAGCAAGTATCGTCACGAGGTGCTCTAACCACATCTCTGAGGCCTGGCCTCTTATACTAGAGTTTACAACCTTTATTGCACATAACACATTCTCGTAATATTTTGGTACTTGAAAGGACATCCTCGGAATCTCCCCTTCAGACCCGTTCCCACATACATTTACAGTTGGATTCCCCACCCCGGTCACAACAGGTGGTGGTGGTCGCACAGCAGGGCATTCCGCCGATTCACGGAATGCATGGGGTTTGATCGGATCTCATGGGGTGGGGGCTTTGATCGGTTTGGGGATCTTTGATGGAGAGGGGAAGCTTCCTACTGTACGGGTAATAAACAATATCCGCAGGGCCAGGTGGCGGCTTGGGAACAGGGAAGACAAACGGGGACGCAGGAAAAAGGGGGTTTGCATCGAAAGGGTTTGAGGCCATGAAAGGAATGAGGGGAGGTGTCGCGCTGGGAACAGGATGGGATTCAGTGGTGAAGCTGCGCTGAAGGGGGTTTATGACCCAAGGCATGAGAGAGCGGGGGTTGTCAGCGTGCGGGGGAATGTTTGCGAGGTTAGGAGAGAGAGAGAGAGACGCGCCGGCTATTAGCGAGGGGCCGGGAGACCATGATGCTCAAAATGGCGGCCGCTTACGCGCACGAATGGGCTCGAAAAGGGGCAAGATGGCGCAGATAATGTTCACCAAGATTGTATTCATTTTTCACAGTCCTCCCTTTAACATTTCCAAGACATCTTGCTGGCCTATTTCCTATCTATACCTATATGTAGCGATCATAAGTAAGGGGGAGGGGGCCTAGACAAAGGAACTGCACATATATATCATTTTATAAACATCATATTGAAAAATCTCATCATCTAGTAAGCGGGTTCATTGTTAAGTTGGTTGCAGGAAAAAGTCATCGTAATGCAATATCAGACTAGAATCACGTAGCGAGGGCGTTGGGTACAGATCATAGAATAAGAACTGGTGAGTTATCATATAAGTAAGTCCTTCTTGTATACAGCGAGTACATAGTCAGTCAAATGGTGATTGGGAGAAAAAGGAGATACAGTAAATATGTCAAAGTTCTCGTTGTCCTTTGTCGTCTTCTGTCAGCGCTGTCGAGCACCTGGATTACCTAGCAACAGAAATGTTCATGTGGATTGAGTCGTTGGAGGTCTGCGGGCAGGGGTACCTTTTGCTTTGATTCGCCAGACCCCATAGGAGCAATGCGTTACGGTTTGGAACAGATGCACTTTCTTTTGTAGCGCAGAGCATAGATTTGCAAAAAAAAATGCGATTGTTCCAGAATTGTGAGATCTGTTCGTTTCTTGAGTCTCTGTGGTGGGCATTTCCTGTTGCTTCCATCATCTTCAAGGTGCTTGGTAGCGGGCAGAACCACAGACTTTGTTTATCTTTTCTTCGGGGGCGACCCTTGGTGGAGTTCTAGGTCACCGTTCTGGGATTTAACACAGTTCGTGGTCTACTTAGTCGGAGCTCCCTCCCTTCTGACGTAGGGAGTACTCTTCTCTGGGTAGCTCAGTAGGATTTGGAGGAACTTGGGAGTTCGGGTGGAAAGGTGCGGGTGTGAACAGTCCTTATGGTAGGTCGGAGGAAGAGGGGATGGAGCAAGGCCAAGTCGGGAACAGATCAGGGGGGGGGGGCGGAGAGTTTTGCGTCAGGCGAGTCCGAGACCATGTTCAGAGAGCGGGGGCTTTTTGGCACACGTTGATCATAGAGCAGGGGCTTCAGGTCAGCCCTTTCCTTAGCTTTGTTTGAAACAGTGCCCCGTCCTGCGACTCCTTACTGCCGTGGTCTCGCCTTGGCCTCCGTTGCTGACGTTCCACAATCCGCAGTCAGGCCGCGTGCTCCCACATCCGGTCTCTTTCTCCTCCGACAGTGATATCCTTAAATGAGTGTTGAAAAGACAGTCTTTAGAGATTTTGCAGAAAAAGGTAATTACATGAATCTATTTTCTTTCCCAACACCAAGCGACTAGCGTAAGCACTCGCTACATTTGAGATTTTTGCGGCTTACGTATAAACAATTGATGATGGGTTTGCTGGATTCCTTGCAACTTCCTTTTGTTGGCTAATTCTTTGACGCTTTGATGATTATTACGTTCATTTGTCATATGTCTATTATAGTAGATGTCAGTTCTTCTGGCTGAGACCCATTTCCCTAGTACGAGTCTTGCAAGGCTAGGCTAGTCTTCAGGGAAATGTATTTTACAAAAAGTGCAACGTGCTATTCACCATAGTCTGATAAGCATCCTTCTGAGGGATGAACATAGGCTAAACGAGTCTGCATTACAAAAAAAACATCTTATTTTCAACCATGCCTACTGCAACAAGTTCTTTCGTTTTTTTTCAATCTAATTTTTCAACTTTGCACACATCCTTCTAACTTTCTATATAAATCCTCGCAACCTGGTTACTACAAAAACTCGGGAGGGGTGGTTTGCAATAATTATTAAACTTATCCTCGGGGAAGGAGGGATCTGATGGATACCAAACTGGGGGCATTTTGGGTAGATGGGGGTGTCTCGATCATTTCTTACAGCTTGGGGTACGGAGACAATTTTCAATGGGGATGGTCATATCACCACAGACACATTTTTATCATAGGAGCCACTGACAAATAGTTCCCTGAGAGTGGGTCAAATTTAGGGAACCTTAGTCGTCTTACCTGTCCCTTTCCTATCGGCCAATTTAAATTTCATCCATATTTTAGTAGAAAAGGAGAGGTAGTAACGTGGTACCAATACAATTTTATTTAGGACAGATTTGCACAAATACTTGTGGTATTTGGGGCCAATCAGGAGGTGCACCAGGTTCGCCAATTAGGTGCCAGTTGCTAGGAAGAGGGAAAGTGTGGAGGGGTGGAAGAGTGAGTGAGAGAAAGAGAGAGAGAGAGAGAGAGAGAGAGAGAGAGAGAGAGAGAGACAATAGGCCGAACAGTACACGTGTGACATAGAGAATGACCGTGTATTGTTTGGGCTATTCAGTGCGTTACCCAACGTTAGACGTTTCGGGTCTGTGTTAGGAGGTGGGAAGCATGCAGTTTTGGGACAGAAAAGCGTTAGATTGGTAAAAAGGTCGTGAGAGCGTCCTTGTTGTGCCATCTTGTAGCGCTAGTCCGTCTTCATGCATCGGGCGTGACGTGGTTCCAGATTCCTTATGATACTCTAATCGGGATTCTAATGTAACCTGCAGAGGGAAAAAGGGGGAGAAAAAGGGGAGGTAGGGGGACAACATTCGAACACATCAAATGTAAGGGCACGAAAATCCTTTACTTACCACATAATCGTACTTGTCTCTTCGGGATATAATCCCTTAGGGTTCTGGCTTCTTAAAGTCATGGGGGCAGGCGATGTGATAGGTGGTTCATGGGGAGGTTCGAGGATGGCGTTAAGGATCGTGTGTAGTGAAAAACGCTAAAAAGAGGAATCAGAGGTGCCTAGCGCGAGGTACCCGGTTTTGTAGATGTATCCGGTCATCGGGGTCCCAAAATCATTCCCAAAGCTGTGATGTTCTTAAGGCATACCAGTTCTTTGTTCAACCCTGTACCTTAGTACCTTCGACCACCATATCCTTATAGCAATTTATCAATCACACCATTTTACTTTACCCATTCTCTGAAGTCGAGGTCCTTCTTCATAAGCAGCGTATCATACCTTCGTTTTGACCATCAACCCAGGGCCGAACAACCATTTCTCGGATAACCTTAAAAAGAGAGCAGAACAGTTGTGCACAGAAAAACCCTCCCACCGATACCTGTATTTACAAAAGTACGCGGAGCCTATCCATAGCTTCTAAGACTTTTATTTGTAGAGTTATTCAGTACGTAAAAGGTGAGAGCGCAATTCATATTTTGGTCTGACATGTCGTCGATGGAAGCACATACAGTAGGGGGTTATTTTGTAGTACAAGAACATGTAAAAAGGTCTAATTAATTATCTGTAAGTAACCAAAAACATTTCATTGCGTGACGAAGGAATCAGGGGCATTTCAGTTCATAGATGGAAACACAGTCAAGCTCATCGTAATCACATTTCCTAAATGCAAACCGCGGGCGTGCATCATGAGCGACGTTATGTATCAGTTACAACAAATATCAAAAATAAATTGTTCATTGAAATCAACATTTTTACAGAACCTCTTCTTAAATGTTTGCCAAGTGCACCCTCCTCCCTTTAACATTGAGTGCGCAATGGTTCATATATATACATATATATCTTAGTACATCAAGTTTCATTAGCTAAGGAACACCATGAGGCACCCGTAAGTTCCATTGATACCAGCGCCATTTTGGGCGAGGACGGTTTAGTCCGGAAGTAGCATCAGGGGCAAAATATCCCCGACAATTGGCGGTTGGACCAGAGTCCCTTTCGGTAGTCCAAAAGAAAACTGTGCTAACAAAGGGGCTGGTGGTGTGGACCGTCAATCAAGAGAGGGAGGGGGTAAAGTCTCTCTTACCGGGTCATGTTGATGTTCAGCCGGAACTTGCTCGAGTTCGTTAGCCCATAATGTTCCTGGGTGGTTCAGACGGAAGCTGATGCAGACACGAGAGCACCGCCATCTTGTTGCTGTGCCGTGGTTATTTCATTTGAGATCAATGCAGCTGTTCCTCACCGGAAGCCTGAAGGGGCCGAGGGCTCTTGGGACTTTGGTAGAATCTTCAAAGTCGAGGGGATGTTTTGTCGATGGTGGGGGCTTGCGCCCAGGTGGGCAAGCGCCCGAGTTGCAATTTCGGACAAAGTTACTCCAGCGGCCTAGACCCGCCTTTCAAGGGCCCAGACGCCATTTTGAGGCCCTGCAGCAACCTTTGCCGTATCCATCAGGAGCGGAGGAAAACTTCTTGTGATGGCGAAAAACAGAGCATCATGCGGTTGGAGCAGGACATTTTGGTTCGGGGCGCCAGGGTGCAGCAGTGGAGCCTTCATCTGGGGAGGTGAGGGAGGCTCACCGTGCCGTCTTCCTCTCCCGGTGCATCCTACGCCGTCTCTTGGAATCAGGGGCGCACATGATGACCACCCTACACCCCTGATTCCGACTCTTGGGGGACCACTGTACATCCGGTGCTCCGCAAATATGTCCGTCGGACATTGTGTGTCCTGTACTATGCAAATACACCAGCCGGGTCTTGTATGTCCTGTACTGAGAAAGTATACCAGTCGGGCATTATATGTCCTGTGTTACGGAAATATACCAGCCGGACATTATATTTCCTGTGCAGCGTAGGTATATGGCCGTCGCCCGGCTGGAGGACATCGGCGTCGGGCCAGGGCAGGGAAGCCTCCTACCTGTGGAGGTGGAAGAGGCTCGTCCGCGTCGCCTCTTCCTCCCTGCCCACCCTGCATCCGTTCGATGGAGGAATTCGTGATGGCCGGACCAGAAGATACGAGGGAGGGGGTCATTTGCAGCCGCCCCCTCCCTACCTGTGGCCCGGGGGACGCCATCCCTGGAAGGGCGGTATGGGAAGACCATTTCATTGCCTGCTTGGCGGAGCCTCCAGGACTTTCTCGCCAGCGATCTCCTTTTGGCTCATGGCTGCTGGCAGGCCCCGCCCCACACGTGCTATGTGTTTCGGATGGGCGGGACCATCGAACTGTTACATTGGAGGACTTCCGGAGTGAGCATAACACGTTTTGTATTTTTCCTATCAGTAAAGTTTGTTTTAGAGAGTTCTACTAGTTATTCTATTTACTGTTGGTTGTGTGTTTTACCGTAATTAAATCTTAAGTTATATAATTGACGCTTGGCTTTCTTGAATCTTTTCTCTAACGGGGGGGGTTGTTTACACTGACCTGCAGTTGTGTTTGTTTTTCAGAGTGGGGGAGCAACAGAGAGCAATCAGTCCCAGAACTCTAACATGTCGTTAAAATTGGCCTGACGAAATCTGTGCCACCGAGCATAATCAAACGGGGTGGTCCTGTCTGTTCTGTCTGCACTAGTCTGATTGGTTTTTATCTCACGTCTTTTTCCTTTCTGTCGGTCCGTCCTTTCTGTCAACCCTCCATTCTTACCTATGCTTTGCAGAGTCGGGCATTGGGCTTTCCAGTGTCCAAGACATTTACAGAAAGCACATTGGTTTTGTTTTAAATCTGTCCGTCCTGTGCGTAATGTCGGGGGATTACCTTCGGGTCGTTGTGTTCCGGGGTTGGTTTGTCGGCACATCCCTTTACACCGTTCGCTTTTCATGTCTACTCCTCGGGGCAGTGCCATCGCTGGCCCTTCCCTTTGCCTACTAGACGTTTGGAGGGTTATCCGTCGTGTCCCCTCACCTTTTCTGAATTCGTCGCCTTCCCTTCGTTGCGTGGCTTCTTTGCGCCACATACCGAGGCTATCGAGCATAATAGGTGTTGTTTCATTCCTACGAAGGGCTATTTCTACTGTTTCTATTTTGTCGAGATCAAAGGATCCTCTCAGTGGCCACTGTCTTTCTCGATCCCTTTTTGTATAATTATGCCACAGCTCACTATAGGCTATAGCAATTAATCCATGCTTCATGAACATGTCCTTATTAGGGGTGCCTTCCAGCGGAGCCGGATGGTTCATCTCTAATAAGCGGTCCGGGTTAAACAGGCTACTGACCAGTGGGGAGAAGACAGGCATGACGGATCACAATGGGATAATAATCAGCACTACCTATCTTATCACTGCGCGCAAAGACTAGACAGAATATTTCTATTCTACGTTGTTTGCACGTAGTGAATACCTCATGAACCAATTCTGAGCAATCAATCAACGTTAGGTCAAAAATAAAAAATCAATATGGTCAATGGGGAGAATAAGTAGGCTCGCAAAGGTTCGCGTCACCTACCCTTTCACTATCTGTAAAGAGGGGACCTAATCTTCCCTGTTTTCAGACAGAGAATCTCCAGAAAACAATCTATAACCGTTAATCAATGGGGCAAAGGGGCAATTGTTCAGTGGGGGAGAAAAATAGGTCCGACGGGTGCGTACCTATCCTTCGCTGTTTATAAAGGGAGAGCCTGTTGTTTCTCCGTTTGTAGACAGTGAATCTCCAATAAATTAACAAAGAGTAATACTACTATTTTCACAACAATTATCAATTTCTTTCAATTATCTATCACTTTCGCAATTCGTCGTGTTTACACGACCTTACCCGGACCGCATGGACAGTTTCTCGTCTTCCGAATCCAGCGCCCGATCGTCCTCTTCTCTTCGTACTTCTCGTGGCACTCCTGATGGTTCCCAGTCAGGACCGCAGATCACTCGAGAGAGGTCTGTTCGGAACCAGTGAAGTTCGGATGATCGGCTGTCAGACGAGGGTCTATCGGACAGGGTACCTTCCGATCGTTGCAGTCGTTCACTCTGTCGTCAGGACCTCTCCCACTGGATCCACGAGTCGCTGATGGGCCCCACGTTTGGGACGCCAATTGTTAAAAAGGGTTCCAAAGACAACCGGTAACCAAAGACCCTTTTATGTTGCCCGGCGGTATCGCCTCTATGACCCACCAATATTAATCAATGAAGAAGCAGGCGCTGGAGACTGGAAGGCGGGAAACGAGGATTTTATTCTCTCCGGAGGAGAACACATCAATTCGGACAGCAAGTATCGTCACGAGGTGCTCTAACCACATCTCTGAGGCCTGGCCTCTTATACTAGAGTTTACAACCTTTATTGCACATAACACATTCTCGTAATATTTTGGTACTTGAAAGGACATCCTCGGAATCTCCCCTTCAGACCCGTTCCCACATACATTTACAGTTGGATTCCCCACCCCGGTCACAACAGGTGGTGGTGGTCGCACAGCAGGGCATTCCGCCGATTCACGGAATGCATGGGGTTTGATCGGATCTCATGGGGTGGGGGCTTTGATCGGTTCGGGGATCTTTGATGGAGAGGGGAAGCTTCCTACTGTACGGGTAATAAACAATATCCGCAGGGCCAGGTGGCGGCTTGGGAACAGGGAAGACAAACGGGGACGCAGGAAAAAGGGGGTTTGCATCGAAAGGGTTTGAGGCCATGAAAGGAATGAGGGGAGGTGTCGCGCTGGGAACAGGATGGGATTCAGTGGTGAAGCTGCGCTGAAGGGGGTTTATGACCCAAGGCATGAGAGAGCGGGGGTTGTCAGCGTGCGGGGGAATGTTTGCGAGGTTAGGAGAGAGAGAGAGAGACGCGCCGGCTATTAGCGAGGGGCCGGGAGACCATGATGCTCAAAATGGCGGCCGCTTACGCGCACGAATGGGCTCGAAAAGGGGCAAGATGGCGCAGATAATGTTCACCAAGATTGTATTCATTTTTCACAAGTGCTGAGTATTCAGAGCCTTCCCTATTTCAAAAGGAGGGTGGGCCAGCATAATAGAGAAATTTGGAAATACTTTGAAATACTGGACGTTGGCAGGCATGAATGGGCCCAAATTCTCTTCTGGGATGGTACTGGAACAAGTGTGAGAGGTAAAGGATCCCCCTATGGTGCCTACACTGATGCCACTTGGTGTCACAGGGAATGTCCTAAGTCCGCATGGAGTACATGTAGGAAAGCAGAATTTTTTGTGGGATGGCTGGGAAGCCTTACCATGTAATATTATCATAATACCCAAAAGATTCACACTAATAAATCCTTATATCAGTCCTGGTAGAGTGGCAAAGAGCAGTCAGGCTTTACTAGAGGAACATGTGTTAAGCATTTCAAAGTACCACCATGGGCGATAAGTAATTGACACGAACCAAGAGAAATCAAACACCAATTGTTAAACATAGAGTGTATTGTTATCCTAATTTAGACACCAAAATGAATGGAATAGCAAACATATAACCTGAGCTATAGATTTTTCAAGCAATACTAAATCAGTGCAGGGAAATACATAGACAAAATAACATTGCGAGAAATGACAAAATGCACTAGTGACAATTGGTCACTTGCAGGTCGAGTTACTTACAACCCTTCTAGGGTTAAGGTCATTTGGGCCCCTGGACCGGGCCACAAAGTCAGATCAATTTTACCTAGGCTGTGTAGTCTGGGTGCAGAGTTTTTCTGGCTGTCGTTGGCGCTGAACGAGACCCATAGGTGGTGCTGGTTTTACAACTTACACAGTACTGCAAGGAACAACATGCAAAAACACAACAGGTACACAACTGTTGATGTCGGATGATGGTTGCACTGTGTTCTCTGTACATGCAGCATCAAGTGCGGGGATTGTGTACCGGATTGGTGACTGTTAGATTTGGGGGTCTCTAGTTGGCAAAAGTAGGTACTTGTAACAAGTAGGGACCCTCTCCTCTAGTCAGGACAAGGGGATTACACACCTAAAATAACCCCTGCTCACCCTCTAGTTTGCGTGGCGCGAGCAGTCAAGGCTTATTTCAGAGACTTTGTAAGTTAAGCAGTTGTGACGACATACAGTAACCCAGTGACAATACTACAAATGGACACCACACAGGTTTTACATAAAAAATAAGTAGACTTTATATAGAGTTACCACAAGACCATAAACGACAAAAATACACACTATGATTACTTAAAGATGGTAGATTTAAGCTTAGTTCAGTTGAGTTCTTAGATGCGACACTCTGCATCAATGTACCTTAGGTTGCGTTGCGCTTCCACGACAAGTAATGTTGCAGCGATGGGAAATGCAGCAAAGTCAGGTGCAATGAAATAAAGATGTGAAGATCTTCCAGATGTGGCACGCTTCTCGGGAATGCGAGAAGTTCTCGGTTGGATGCGTGGACTGCAGCGGCGACACCCTTATGATGCGATTGCAACAGCTCCAGCGGCGACGCTCTTCTCCACGATGCGTGAAGCTTCTGCTCGATGTGACAACTACAGCGGCGACATTCAAGATGCGATGGTCGCAGCTCCGACGGCGTTGCGCTTCTCGGGGATGCAAGGTGCTCTTGAACGATGCGGTGCAATGCGGCAGTTCCAGCGGTGACACCCTCCGGCTTCGGAGTTGCGACGCAGGCACAGCGACAGCGACACGCTCCGACCTTGTTGCGAGATTCTTCTCCTGATGCAGTGCAGTGCGACAATTACAGCGGCGGCACCCTCCCTCTTCGGAGTTGCGACGGCAGCAGCAGCGACGGCGACACGCTTACTCTTCATTGTGGCACGCTTCTCTCCGATTCGGTGCAGTGCCATAGTTCCAGCGGCGAAACCCTCCTTCGGAGTTGCGACGGCAGGCACAGCGATGGCGACAGGCTTCTTCTCGTTGAGTCGCGCTTCCACCTCCTTGTGACACGCAGTTCCTCAGAAGGCCCAAAAGAGCAGCAGGCACTTCCAGAAGAATTCTGGAGAGCTGGGGGGGGGGGGGGGTGAAGTCTGTTGTCCCTGAGACTTCAGCAGGAGGCAAGCTCTTTTCCTAGCCCTTGGAGATCCTTCACAAGTTGAAAGCAAAGTACACAAAGTTCCTTTCTCCTTCCTTTGGCAGTAAGGCAACCACTGCAGGCCAATCCCCCAAGCAGCACTTCAGCTTGGGAATAGTCTCTCCTCAGTTTCTTCAGGTTCCGCTCCTCATTAAAGGTTTCTTCTTGTAGTGCAAAGTGATCTATTTTCATGGGATCAGGGTCCCAATATTTTAGCCCCAGAAATCCTTTGTTCTCTGAGGGGAGAGGGGCCTTTGCCCAGTCCAAACCAGTTCTGAAGCACTCTGTTTACCAGACTTCTCCTTTCCTTTCACAGTGCAGGGAAGGCACATCAGACGCCCCACAGGAGGTGGAGCCAGCATTTTGGAAGGCAAGTACAGTCCTGGAACACTTTGTTTACAGGACTCCTTCTCTTCTTTCAGTGTGCAGGGCAGAGACATGAGCAGCTCCCCAGGGGGTGGAGCCAGCATTGTGGAAGACAGGCACAGCCCTATTCAGAGTTCAGGTGCACTCCTCCCTCCCATCTAGATGCAGATCTCTCTATTCACCACTGGGTGACTCAGCCTGTCTCCTGGATTTCCCCAGCCCTGTCACTCACAAAACCAGACATAGGAATACACAACCTAGCAGAGGCAGGTTTGAATGGTTAGACAAGCAAATATCTACTTTATAAAAGTGGTATTTGCAAACACAGAATATTAAAATAAACTTTACTAAAAGATGTATTTTATTATTCTGAGTTCAGGCATACTAAACTCGAATTTCTACCATGTTCTCTGAGACAGTTAGGATTATAAAATGTAATAATTCTAACAGCCCATTCTGGCCTATGGAGAACAGGTAGCCTTGCAATAGTGAAAAACGAAAATGGCTGTAATTCACTATTAGGACATGCCAAACACACCAGGGCTTGTCCTACCTTATACTCACAATGCACCCTGCCCTTGGGCCTACCATAGGGGTGACTGATATGAAGAAAAGGGAAGGTTTAGGGACTGGGAAGTGGTGCACTTGCCCAGTCAGCATGACAGTACCAGACTGCATGCAGGCTCTGCAATGGCAGACCTTAGACACATTTTACAAGGCTGCTTCAGTGGGTGGCACAACCAGTGCTGCAGGCCCACCAGCAGCATTTGGATTACACGCCCTGGCACACTTGGTGCACTAGACTAGAGTCTGACAAGTAAACCAAAATAGCCAAACATGGAATCACTAATCCATACATCAATTTACAATAGGGAGCACTTGCACTATGGCACTGAATAGCAATGGCACAGTGCCCAAAGCATCTAATACCAGTAAAAGCACATGAGGCAACATCAAAAATGGAAGGGAGACCCGCGCCAATGGTGCCAGGTCTAACAGTGACCAAAAAGCTTTGGCAGTAGTAAGCACAACAAAAAGCTTTGGGAACTTCACTGGGCCCGGAGGAATAACATAGCAGCATAAAACTTTGAAGCAGGTTAAACTACATCTCCAACAATGCACTGGACCGCCTGGATTTGGGAGATCCCTTGGAGGGCCCGATGGCCAGCAATTCTGTGGATTTGATGAGTGTTTTTACCTGCAGTTTACAGGGGACTAGTGCCACTGGTCTAGGGGAGACTCAGGGTGCTTTTGCCTTCCACAAGGGTCTCTCTTCAGCAGTGTCGTGTTTTGGCCAAGGACGAGGGTCATTCACTCAGTTCCAAGTTTGTTGCCTCAGGGTCAAAATATCCCTCTTTTGCTTTCTGCTGATGTGCAAAGTCCTGTTGTCAGTGACTCAGGTCTCCTCTTGGTCCTTCTTTGAAGCTAGTTGTTCAAATATGATGCTCTGATGACAGGGGGGTCCCTGAAATCCTAGACTTAGGAGAGTTAGGGGTGTGGGAGCTAGTAGCCAATAGGCAGCTAGTCCCTGCAGCTAACCTGCCTCTGAGGTGGCCACATCCAGTGGTGTAGGTCACCTTTTCGATCCAGAACCCAAAATTACTGCCCTCCTAAAGATGGCAGAGTTAAATTGTAGGTGTACAGAGCAGGCAGCCCATCCTAGAGGTGTAGTCAGCCTTCCTAGGGGTTTACACCTCCTGCGTAGCTAATTTTGCCCCTTGCCTGGGTGCAAGCACTGCCTGGGGCAAGGGGGGCTGCTTTTTCATTCGGGAGACAGGCCAGATTAATATCAGAAGCAATGTAGCCTTTGAACCCTACTGCTCTGATGTGCCATTTCACTAGTCATCTAGGGAGGAGGGAGGTTTGACCTCCTTCTTGCCCAGCCTTTGTTTCTGACTCCTGGGAGTGATCACACTGCCTGGCAGGAAGGCAGAATCCTGTCTTAGGTCAGCAGGTGTGGGCAAGTGTGGGCTGGTCAGGCTGGTCAGCCAGAGCACAGTAAAGTTGGGGTAACCAAGGGGCAATTTCTAAGTAACGATGCATGCCATATTACCCAGAGCACGAGAATCATGTCAGGGATGAGAATGCATGTTATTTGATACGAAACACAACTTATTTTAGTGGTACCATAATGGAGCTGATAATCTTCAGAGTGCCAGCCTGACAGACCATGATATCCTATGGACCGCTAACACATATAGTAGTTTCCATTGGGTAACGCCACTGTAAGGATATATAGGCTTGCACTTATATGTTCAGACCTTTAATATAATGCACCATGCCTCCTGGGATGAGAATGACTACCTTAGGGGTGCCTTACAGACATTAAAGGCTTTGTTGGTGACTGTGCTACACACTGTGAGTGGACAGTCGAGTTTGAGCAGTTTGCATTGCTTCTGCAGTCTGCAATGGCAAGCCTGCTGTCAGGGGTTTGCATGGGTTGCCCAGGGTGGCACAAGCTGTACTGCAGCCATGGGGACCCCTTTACAACCAATGCCCTGGGTACCCCTGGTAACATATACTAGGGATTAGAACATTGGAATGTGGAACACTCCATTAAAGACAATGGAGTGCTCCGAGCTTTTACGCAGAGCAACATTCCAATGTTGTTGAAACAAAGGCCTCTCGTAGTCCGAGGGGGCTCCAAGAGGCCTTTGTTTAATTTGTTAGAATGTTCTGCCCTCTAGTGGCAGAATGTTCTAATAGCCTTATAGCCCTTCGTAGCTGGGCTATACCAGCTATTAAAATCCCACTCCCTTGTTAAAGGCCCTCGCCTTCTGCTCGGGGCTTTAACTCTAGAGAGGGCCTTTAATAGCCTGTATAGCCCGCTCCAGTGGGTTATAAGGCTATAGTAAAGCTTTTGCCAATTTGGTATTACCAAGTCAAGCATGACAGTTTCAGGAGAGAGCACAGGCACTGGGGTCTGGGCAGGAGACTCCAGTGCACTATCAGCGTCATAACCATCAGCATTTGGAGCAAAATGTGGGAGGTGACCATACAGAAAGGGACACTTTCCTACAGCAAACACAACCTTTTTTTGAAGAATTATAAATAGTTTCACTTCAAACCTGACCTTCTCACACACACAAAACAATGAGAGCTCACCGTGGGCTTCACTGTAAGTTGCACTGTTCAAAGCAGTACCTGCTGGCAGTTAATAGCATTAATGAGATAGATTTTATTTTAGGTTGATTTCAGTAAACTAGTCAGTGCAAACGTGAAATAAACTCTCATTTTCTGTATTCTGAGATTTCATAGGAGCAGTTCAAAATATGAGCAAATGCACTTTCACTCGCCAGGATTATTATGCTGCAGTCTATCCCAGCCCAACCAAAAAACTTAGCAATAGATTTCAAAGAGTGCTAGGCCAGAGAACCAAAGTGTGCTACATTTACACAGACGAAAATACGTCAAGCCAGTCCTCGAAGCGCTCTATTGCGTCATTCAAGCTTACTGGTGTAAAGGGCCTGGATACCTTGATCACACACCAGCCTGGACCCTGTTGTCAGCTTCTTCTCAGCTGACCTCACAAAGCCCCTTCAACGAACTTAAATATGGTGTAGGATTGAGACCTCAGGAGTCCAGGACCTGAAGTATTCTTAGCCCTTGGTTTCGACCAGCAGGCAACTACTTCAATCAGAGCTTTAAGTGAGGTGGGTCCTATCGGTCTTAGGCCCAGCAGTAATTAAAAAGACACTTGGAAATGGATCCGTATAGGGCTCTATATCCATGACTTTAATTTTACACGCAAAAAAGCATCAATTTCTCAACAATTACTGAAAAAACCCTTAAAGTAATCCATGTCGCTGATGCAGTGCACATTTCATGTTTTACTTTATCTTGCATTCCGTTAAAGTATTTACTTTTTACATACTGTTTGTTCCTGTAGTTTTTTTCATGTAACATATAATTCCATTGGAGTGCATGCTGTGAAATGAATTGCCTACAGGTGTTAAGGTGCGTTCAGGTTGTGGTTGGTGCTTATGACGTGGCATGATTGATGGCTCTGGAGCTGAGACTGTAGGCAATACGAAATTCTCACAGTGCCTTTTTGTGAGGCTACATGCACATCCAGATGCAACAACAACAGTTGATGGTCAGAATGCAGAACAATGTCATACATTCACCCCAGTACAGAGATCTGGGCCTAAATCATTGTTTTTTTTTGCTCACAATGCCATTCCAGTTTGAACCCAGCCATATGCAAATCAGTCTTGACCCTGTGCCCCATGGGAATGCCATATATTATAGCCAGAAACCGGTCCTAGGATGCTTTATTCCGGTCCAGGGAAGACATGGCTTGGCAGTTCGGTCTGGACTGTTCCCTTTAGGCACAGGGTCAAGACTGATTTGCATATGGCCATGTCTGAACTGGGGTGGCTTGGCGAGGAGAATAACAATGGATTAAACCCAGATCTGTGACTGTGGGTGAAAGGTTTGCCATTGTGCAACATTCTGTCCTATATCTTGTGTGTTTTGCTGTTCACCCTATGTGGGAGGGGTATGCCCAGACGTGGGTCCCGTGCTCACTACACCACTGGAGTCATGCTATCCTGGCAGAAGACGGCTGATAGCCAGAAACCGGTCCTAGGATGCTTTATTCCGGTCCAGGGAAGACATGGCTTGGCAGTTCAGTCTGGACTGTTCCCTTGAGGCACAGGGTCAAGACTGATTTGCATATGGCCATGTCTGAGCTGGGGTGGCTTGGTGAGGAGAATAACAATGGATTAAACCCAGATCTGTGACTGTGGGTGAAGGTATTGCCATTGTGCAACATTCTGTCCATCATCTTGTGTGTTTTGCTGTTCACCCTATGTGGGAGGGGTATGCCCAGACGTGGGTCCCGTGCTCACTACGCCACTGGAGTCATGCTATCCTGGCTGAAGACGGCTGATAGCCAGAAACCGGTCCTAGGATGCTTTATTCCGGTCCAGGGAAGACATGGCTTGGCGGTTCGGTCTGGACTGTTCCCATGAGGCACAGGGTCGAGACTGATTTGCATATGGCCATGTCTGAACTGGGGTGGCGTGGTGAGCAAAATAATGATGGATTAAACCCAGATCTGTGACTGGGGGTGAATGTTTTGCCATTGTGCAACATTCGGTCCATCATCTTATGTGTTTTGCTGTTCACCCTATGTGGGCAGGGTATGCCCAGACGTGGGTCCCGTGCTCACTACGCCACTGGAGTCAAGCTCTCCTGGCTGAAGACGGCTGATAGCCAGACACCAAAACAAAAGGGGATGATGGACGGAGCGTTTGAGCAAATCAAACACTCACCCCCAGTCAACTGATCTGGGTTTAATCCATCACCATTCTTTAGCTCACTCGGCCACCCCAGTTCAGACATGGCCATATGCAAATCAGTCTGACCCTGTGCCTCATGGGAACAGTCCAGCCCGAACTGCCAAGCCATGTCTTCCCTGGACCGGAAACAAGCATCCTAGGACCAGTTTCGGATTCATAATCCTCATCAGCCAGGCTATCTTGAATCCAGTGGCCAAGTGAGCAAGGGACTCACGTCTGAGCATACCCTGCCAACTTAGGGCGAACAAAGCAAAACAAAAGGGGATGATGGACGGAGCTTTTGAGCAAATCAAACACTCACCCCCAGTCAGCTGATCTGGGTTTAATCCATCACCATTCTTTAGCTCACTCAGCCACCCCAGTTCAGACATGGCCATATGCAAATCAGTCTGACCCTGTGCCTCATGGGAACAGTCCAGTCCGAACTGCCAAGCCATGTCTTCCCTGGACTGGAAACAAGCATCCTGGGACCGGTTTCGGATTCATTATCCTCATCAGCCAGGCTATCTTGAATCCAGTGGCCAAGTGAGCAAGGGACTCACGTCTGAGCATACCCTGCCAACTTAGGGCGAACAAAGCAAAACAAAAGGGGATGATGGACGGAGCGTTTGAGCAAATCAAACACTCACCCCCAGTCAACTGATCTGGGTTTAATCCATCACCATTCTTTAGCTCACTCAGCCACCCCAGTTCAGACATGGCCATATGCAAATCAGTCTGACCCTGTGCCTCATGGGAACAGTCCAGCCCGAACTAGCCAGAAACCGGTAATAGTATGCTTTATTCCGGACCAGGGAAGACATGGCTTGGCAGTTCGGTCTGGACTGTTCCCATGAGGCACAGGGTCAAGACTGATTTGCGTATGGCCATGTCTGAACTGGGGTGGCTTGTTGAGCAAAATAAGGATGGATTAAACCCAGATCTGTGACTGGGGGTGAATGTTTTGCCATTGTCCATCATCTTTTGTGTTTTGTAGTTCACCCTATGTGGGAAGGGTATGCCCAGACGTGAGTCCCGTGCTCACTACGCCACTGGAGTCAAGCTATGCTTGCTGAAGACGGCTGAGAGCCAGAAACAGGTCCTGAGATGCTTGATTCCGGTCCAGGGAAGACATGGCTTGGCAGTTCGGTCTGGACTGTTCCCATGAGGCGCAGAGTCAAGACTGATTTGCAAATGGCCATGTCTGAACTGGGGTGGCTTGGGGAGCAGAATAACGATGGATTAAACCCAGATCTGTGAGTGGGGGTGAATGTTTTGCCATTGTGCAACATTCCGTCTATCATCTTGTGTGTTTTGCTGTTCACTCTATGTGGGAAGGGTATGCCCAGACGTGGGTCCCATGCTCACTACGCCATTGAAGTCAAGCTATCCTGGCTGAAGACGGCTAATAGCCAGAAACCGGTCCTAGGATGCTTGATTCCGGTCCAGGGAAAACATGGCTTTGCAGTTCAGTCTGGACTGTTCCTATGAGGCAAAGGGTCAAGACTGATTTGCATATGAACATGTCTGAACTGGGGTGGCTTGGTAAACAAAATAATGATGGATTAAACCCAGATCTGTGATTGGGGGTGAATGTTTTGCCATTGTGCAACATTCCGTCCATTATCTTGTGTGTTTTGCTGTTCACCCTATGTGGGAAGGGTATGCCCAGACGTGGATCCCGTACTCCCTAAGCCACTGGAGTCAAGCTATCCTGGCTGAAGACGACTGATAGCCAGAAACCGGTCCTAGGATGCTTGATTCCGGTCCAGGAAAGACATGGCTTGGCAGTTCGGGCTGGACTGTTCCCATGAGGCACGAGGTCAAGACTGATTTGCATATGGCCATGTCTGAACAGGGGCGGCCTTAGCCATGTGCAAGCAGTGCACCTGCACAGGGCCACCAAACCCCAGGGGCCACCACGCCAATATATATCTGTTGCAAAGTCATCCCGTGCCCTAGGCATCCCCCAACTTTTTGCTGACTGGAACTGGTGGTAACTGACTCTGGGCTCTGTTTAACCAGGCCCAGTGCCAGTGCCAAGCCAAGAGGAACACATTAGAACACAGTTAAGACACCCAACCTACACTAGATTACATTTTAGTATGGTGGGGTACCCCTGTAGTTGGCATGACCTACCACCTAAGCCCCTAGTATGTAATAGGGCAGGGGATTGAAACTACCTAGAAGTCTCCAGTATCCTGGGGCATGGCAGGTTAGAGGCCAGTAGATTCTCTGCACCAGCATGTGTGCAGTGCTGAAGCCTGAGGTCAGTTTAAAAGCTGCACTGGTGGCCAGGACAGTTTTTAAACCTTAAATTGTGCCCAAACTCGACTTTGGGGGTAGGGGCCCTTAAAAATTAAAAACCTACCATGTTTGTGCATATTAGGGACCCCCAGGGTCACCCCTAGGTATTCCAGGGGTGGGGGGTCAGTTATCTACAAGGAGCGCCCTTATAAAATGAGTTTTTAGAAGCCTGGGTAAAGTGAAATTTTACATTTCACTCCCCACATTGTCTTAAAGAGGTGCTCAAATTCGACTTTGCTGCTGGAAGAATTGGGTAAGGGTGATCTGCAATATTTCTGCAGATTCAGAACCCCTGAAGTCTCCCCTAGTTGCACAGGGGGTGGGGGTCTGGTGGAAATTAGAGAAATACTTATAAAATATGGTTTTATAAGCCCTGGTGCTACAAAAGTGGTGCAGGTCATATTCCCCATTGCAAACCCCATGGCCCATAGGTTAACATGGTAGTAAGTGATTGATTAATAAATATTGATAGGAGAGGACTAGCCGGACCATTCAAAGACTTCCCAGAATGGTAGTATTAAATCCAACGATGTTATATTGTTGAATTTCTCCTAAAGTGTACATACAATAAGTTATGA
The DNA here is from genome assembly GCF_964263255.1 of Lissotriton vulgaris. Lineage (NCBI taxonomy): Eukaryota > Metazoa > Chordata > Amphibia > Caudata > Salamandridae > Lissotriton > Lissotriton vulgaris. The sequence continues at coordinate 1,177,631,553 of NC_141693.1, read as the reverse complement.
GACTTTCTTGTTTGTAAGTCCAAATTCAGCCTTTCCGTGGTCTGCCCTGATTGGTCAGAGTTAAGTGGATTAGCCAGGCTGCTGGGAGGGCAGTGATCTGTTCTATAAGAATGCCAGGCCAGGAGGTGGCGTCGTAAACTACGCTCTTCAAAGGCAAGAGGGGAGGCCTGGGTTTTAGTCCACTATGACAGTTGTGACCCAGAGTCAGGACTAGGCTTAAGAAAGGTATATGCAGATGGTACGGGGATGGCCCATGGAAATGAGATATCCCAGGGGGTGTGTTTAGCCAGCTCTTACCTCCTTGCTGGAAAATCAGCCATTATGGATTTGGAAGGATGATGCACTCTGGGACAAACTAATGCCACACTCCACAGGATGTGGTCATAACTACGAGGAGTTGCCCTGCTCTCATTGGTCAGCAGTGACCTGGTGCTTGACCCAGAGAATTTTGAATAAGTATCTGAGAGGGGCAGGGCCCTCCAGATCTGCTGCTTGAAACTGAATGAAGCAAGAAGTGCCCTGCTGAAGATTTTGCTGTGTGCAAGGAACTCTAAGGCATGACCTATGAAGACTGCACCCTCTAAAACTACAGCCCTGTGGATTACCTTGCTGCCAAAAGAGTGGAAACTCCCTGCAAGCTACAGGTTAACAGAGCTCACCTGAACAGCCCCACAAAGAATTCAAAGCCTGGAGTACCAGTGGATTTGTAAGGGTTTTGTTCAACTGGATTGCGGAATTGAAGTTTCCCACTTTCAAGGACCCTCTTGGAGATTCCAGAACCTTGGATTGTGTGTTGGATACTTTGGTACCTGCAAGCAGAACGCCAGGAAGGTGTTCTAACTGGACCCCGCTTGCTGAAGAAGGCGGCCCACTACAGTGGTGGAATTCTTCAGAACAATTTATAAAGGTCTGTCCCTGACAGAGAAAACAAAATGCCTAAAAGGGGCACTGTTGGTTTCTAAGCACTCGAAAGTGACTAATCTTTAAAAATTCATATCTCTGGTTCCCTACAGTGGATTATTTTCGTTTTGGTGTCATTTAAAAGATAAAAATATTACCTATTTTTATAAATTGGTGTTGGATTTTTATTTTGTGTGGTGTCTTAATTATTTACTGAAATTGTGTTTTTAAATGCTTTACATACCTGTCTTTGAAGTTAAGCCTGTCTGCTCGAAGCCACGTTACCAAGGGTTGAGCAAAGGAATACTTTTCTAAGACCTATGCTGAGTCCTATCAAGTATTAGTGGCCTTATTGCCAGTGGCAGACCTACATTTGCCCCTACCAATAACCTACTTTCCAACAATATCCTTAATATAATAATCCTCTGAGGATGGATACATATTTGCGTGGCGGCCCCTGGCAGGGATTTGGTGGCCTCCGGCTCTGTTCCACTTCCAAACACCCTGACTCTACTCTCTTCACTGGCCTCCGCGCTCCGCCCCGTCCGGCCTCCCTCTTCCTGGGCCCCCTATCTACGCTCCCTGCCCAGGGCAGCCATGAGCCTAGAGCCGCCCCTGGTCTGAACTGGAGTGGCTTGGTGAGCAAAATAACGATGGATTAAACCCAGATCTGTGACTGGGCTTGAATGTTTTGCCATTGAGCAACATTCCGTCCATCATCTTGTGTGTTTTACATGCACATCCAGTCCTGGGCCTCTCTGCAGAGCATTGATTGTGATGGTCACATAAGTGCCAATTTAATCATGGGAAAATGTTTGTGGGAGGTACCCAGCTGTCGAAATATGTACACCAACAAAGGATAGGAAAATGCAGTGGTTATAGGTGAGTAGGTGGGCTGTGGACGGGATGATGGTGAATTGAGGAAATAAAAGGAAGTACATGAACATAAGAAGAATAAAAAGACATTGCTGAAATGGAAGGAGATGATGGGTGAGGTATCCAGATGGAAGATTTCAGAAAGCTATGGAGATAAAAAAGGTCTTAAGTGCCTAACAGAGTGAGAGACTACAAAGGAAAGTGGTGTGAGGAGATCAGTAAAGATTGGGACTTCCAAAGAACACTGTCACACATACAGGCATATTTATGAGTGGGGTTGCGTCATACTTGCATGTGTGACGCAAGCCCAAAAGGAGATTTATGAAGCCACACAAGACTTCTGTGTGGACCTGAGTGACTTCATAACTCCAGAGTAACACAACGCAGCGCAAATCACTGGGTTGCATGACTCTGCCTGGGAAAGCATTCCATGGGCGTTGCGTGTGTGTTCCCATACAACTCCCTTGGATTTTGATGCATTCCCAGATTTACCATTGCTGATAGACCTGGGAATGGGCCAAAATGCTACGCCTTCCCAAGTGAGGCTTGGAAAAGAGAATTATCTTTATTTCTCCTTGTTACTACCTCTTTCTGCGCGTGCTGCACACGCAGAAAGAGAAAAATGCCTCATGGGATTATTTATGTGCAGGAATGTGCCCCTGCCTGCATAATAACAATCCTCCTTGTAAGGCAGGCACCTACAAAGGTGTCTGTGTTGGCGCTAGGCAGCCAAAATGGTGCCAGCACAGGGACAAATGCGGAAATGCGCTGTATTCTTTTAAATACAACGCATTCCTGCCCTTTCCCCGTCACAGAGCGCAGCAAGGCAACTTGCTGCTCAGAGTGACTTTGCCATAAATATGGCCCGTAGAACTTAATAATGTTTTATATAGCCTCATACTTTCGGAAATGAAACCTTTTCAATTTTAATTATTCACAACAAAATGCTTATTGTTATTAGCTTACTTGATACTATTAACAAGCATTGGAAAAGTCAATAGGTCCGGCTTGTTTAGGCATGCATCCATTGGTGTGTTATACGTCTGGCTGCAATAACAGAAATCTCACAGAGAGGCACCCAAATACTGGTCAGGAGGCAAGTGTGAAGAAATGGATTCGTGCTTACATGTTTTAAGCCACACCCTTAATATCATAGGACAGGCCCCTTGGAAAGGATTTCAAATTACATCTCTTTTTCAACGCCTCCTTTTAGGCCCCCTGTCCTTTTTCCATCCCTACTGCTGCTACTACTAACTACATTAATATAATGTTTAATACCCTTGAGTCTGTAGGTGTTGGTCTGCATCAGAAATTCCATCCTACATCTATGCAATCTTTGTTATAATAAAAAGCATTTCACTTGTCTTTTGAGTTGCTCCAATAATGTAACCATTAGGCATCTATTGTAGCTGAACGCTTACAGCATTCATCCAGAACCTTCTGTGCCAGAGGAATGATTGACAATCCCCGGTTAAGCCCCACCCACTATTTCTGGCTGGACTCCAACTCATATTCCTTTGTTTCATTTTGCTCGTTCAGCAGCAGTAACATGCCAGCTCTGCATTAACTATGCATTTATAAATGTAGTTGTATGAAGGGGCTGTCTGTAATACATATCTTCTGTTGTGATTCTTTAAATCATGTAAGTAGCTGTGGTGCTTCACAAGTGACCTAGGGCCAGATGTAGGTAGCCCAATACCGGTCGGAAACGGCCGAAAATACCGATTTTCGGCCGTTTCCGACCGGTATTGGGCTATCGAGATGTAGGGCCCTTGAAAACATACAGAATCGGTAATTTTACCGATTCGGTAAATATACCGATCGGTAAAATTACCGATTCTGTATGTTTCCAATGTAGGTAGCACTTTTAACACTGCTACAGGGCTTTCAGGATTCGGTATTTACCATGCAATACAATTGCATGGTAAATAACGAATTCTTGTGTACATGCACATCTGTGCATGTACACCTGTGCCATGTGGCACACAGACATGCCCTTAGGGCATGTATGTGTGCCACATAGCACACAAGCCACAAACAGGGGTGCAACAGGGTGTCAAAGTGACACCCTGTCCCCCTTGGCAATTCGATATTTTTACTGATTCGGTAAATACCGAATCGGTATTTACTATTGAATCCTATGGGCTTCAAGGCCCATAGGATTCAATAGCAAATACCGATTCGGTATTTACCGAATCGGTAAATACCGAATCTTACCGAATCGGTATTTTTTACCGATTTTTTACCTACATAGGTTTTACCGATTCTTAAATACCGAATCGGTAAAATTCGGTATTTAAGAATCGGTAAAACCTATTTACCTACATCTAGTCCTTAGTCATTCATTCATTCTGTTTAATATATTATTTCATATATTTGTTAATTTTCTGTCTAAATAAAAAATGAGAGACTAATGCAAGGCACTAAGGGGCAGATTTACGATAACTGGCGCATCCCTGCATATCAGCAGGGATGCGCCAGTTATTTTGCGTCACGGCAGACACCTCTTGCTCCGCCATGGATGCGCTGCATTTACAATGCGGCGCACCATGGGGCAAGAATAGACAGATGTGTGACGCATCTGCTGCCATAAAGGGGACGCATTGCTGGAGTTGCGTCGCAAGCACGACGCAGCTCCAGCAAGGCTCGGGGTGCCCCTATGCCTGACATGATGCGTCAATCCTTACGCCTGCTTAAAGCAGGCTCAGGGTTTTGACGCAGCATGGCTATAAAAGTGACTGAGTGAAATCTTGTAGATTTTCTCTCAGACATGTTTAGGAGGCATTCCTGCGCCGGAACGCCCCACCCCCCCTGCGCCGGGACACCCACATGTGGCGCAGGGCTTTACAATGTGACTCATCTCTGTAGATGCGTCACGTTGTAAATATTTCACAGCATGGCGCTGGCTTTGCGCCGCCGCTGCATCACAAAAGTGACGCAACCGCGGCACAAATGTGGCATACGGGCTTGTAAATCTGCCCCATAATATATGCTTCCTGCAATTAATTGCTGGTAACTTCCCATCAATGTTTTGTCACCCCTGCTGAGAGCTTCTGGCTTTGAACCACTAAAAATATAACTGTTGGTCTCTGCTACTAGTTTAATGAACTACTGTAATAATACATGTTACAAATTGCTGGTGAGTCCAGACACAGGAAAACATAATAACACTGTTTGAATTCAAGAACAATTACATTTATTTGTTGAACATCTCAATACAATATTAATTTCATTAGCTCTTCATTTTCATTTTGCAAGTTCATATCTCCATGTACGTAACATTATTTCCAAAATTCAGAATTGCTTGTTTAAATGTTATAGATTTAGTACAGGCAAATACTTTCCATTTTTAATAGAGTCACTTTCCATTCATGTCAAGTGCATGTTACGAATTATTATTTACAAAAGAAATGTTTGCATATTAATTAGAAAACTTGCATTTATTGATCAAATAAAATAAAGCACCTTCTTAAAAATAGGTAGCAATGTTCTCAAATTCATGCACGTTTATTCACTTAATATTAAAAAATAAAATGGAGATAATAAAAGCAAAGAAATGTGAACAGCAAAGGCGTCATTACAAATAAGCATTCATTTAATCACCATTTAGCTGAAGGAATCAACAATTTGTTATTTTTTTTTTTATCACTAAATTTGGGGTTTGGAATGCTCACATGTACCCTGGCTATTCTAAATATATCTGTTTGCCTTAATCAAATCTCTTTAAAAAAGATCCCTGGATTTATAGGGAACCAAATCCCTCTTCATTCAGTCTTAAGTGCTTTCCTGTGTTTAACCATTTCGCTATTTGCTCAAATGCATTTCTGCTAACATTAAATTACCGTATCCAAGTCACCAAATGTTGGGTTTGAGATGCTGACATATTTTATGACCACTTCCAGTATATTGGCTTACCTTAATCAAATCTACTGACAAGCTAATGCTATAGGAATATCCTTCAGAAGATCTTCCTGATCTCCACCACATGTTAATTGTCTCGCCAGCGGCTCATGTATAAGGTTCTCACTTTTACCTCACCCTTTATATACTTGCCTTCGAGTTCAGAATGGACCAATACAAACACTGTTTAAGAATCGGCTATAGATACACCAATAGGAACTTGAGTGAACCAATGGCAACAATGACTCCTCATTTGAAAAATGATCGGATTCTCTTGAAAGTGGGTGAGTGCCCCCCCCTTTCTATAAGGAAGAAATGTATAAGTAATGACATTTTAATATTTTTGAGCTATGGCTCTTTGCTTCTTTTCTATTTTATTTTGCCAGTATATATAGTCTTTTTATAATCGGTGCGTTATGGAAGGATAAATGTGATGGCAGAACTATAAGAGAACATTTGCAATGTTTTAAAGAATTTTCCAATTATATTAGCTTGTGAGGAGATCTGATGATGGTAAACTGATATACTGAAAGTGGTCAGAAAATATACCAGCATCTCAACCCAAAATTTGGTGAATTAAATACAGTCATTTTGTCTTAGTGGTAATGCATTTTAGCAAATAGGGAAATGGTTACACACAAGAAAACACATCAGATTGAATGAGGAGGGAGTTTGATTCCCCATATAAATTATTTGAGGAGATTTGATTAAGGCAAGCAGATATATTTAAAGTAGTCAGGGAACATGTGAGTACTCCAAACCCAGAATTTAAGGATTTTAAAAAATAATACAGCCTAACAAAATGGTGATTACTTCAGCTAAATGGTAATTGAGTGAATGCTTATTTGGGATGACTACTTTGCAGTTCGATCTTTTTTGCTTTCATGATATCCGTTTTGCTCAAAGTAAAGAAATGTATGTGAATTTGAGAACATTGTCATGTATTTTTGAGATTGTGTTTTTTTATTTTATCAATTAATGTGAGTTTTACAAATATTAATTCTTAAAAGCCCAGAAGAACGGCAGTTCCCTTAAAGCTGCGAAACACGTGTTGGCTGTACAAAATCAAAGAAACCAATTATTGCAATTGATATGAATGGAAAGTGACTCTATTGAAAATGTTTGACTGTATTACATCATTAACACTTAAGTAAGCAACACAGAACTTTGGAAGTAAATTTACCTACATGACAATATGAACTTGCAAAATGAAAATGAAGAAATAATGAAATTAATATTATATTGAGATGTTCAACAAATAGATGAAATTGTTCATTAATTCAACCAGTGTTATAATGTTTCCTTTTTTTGGACTCTCCACCAGTTTGTAACATTTATTGTTACAGTGTTTCATGAAACTTTGGCACTAGCGTCGTTTTTCCAGGGTTTTGTTAACCCAGCGGGTTGAGTTCAGCAGGGCAGTTATTAGCCCCAAACCTCCTGGTTTGTGAATTCTCTCCCCTATGAGTACATCAGTTCTGATAGGAAGTACTGGTACTCTTCATTGGTAGTATAACAGTCCTGTGGGAAGTACTGATACTCTTCACATTTGGCATAACATCCCTGCTGAGACGTACTAGTACTGTCCACTACTAGAATAACATCCCTGCTGAGACGCACTAGTCGTCTCCATTCATAGTCTATTAGCTCTGCTGGGAAGTTCAGGTACGCTCCACTTCTAGTATAACAGCCCAAGTTAGAAATATTAGTGCTCTTCAATAAAGTAAAGTAAAGTAAAGTACTGGTACTCTCTTCTACTAATATAAAAGCCCTGCTTCCACTGTTCCATTAAAAGTACAACAGCCCTGCTGAGAATTACTGCTTCTCCACCACTAGTGTACAAGCCCTGCTGATACCTTCCAGCACTGTCCCATTAATAGCATAACAGCACTCCTGAGAAGTGTGGGTGCTCTCCCCTACTAGCATAAGAGCCCCTTAGAGTAGTACTGGTATTCTTCACTTTTAATACAACAGCACTGCTGAGACCTCCTTGCACTGTCCCATTAAAAGTATAACAGCTCTGCTGAGAAGTACTGGTACCATGCTCTACTAGTATAACAGCACTGCTGAGACCTCCTTGCACTGTCCCATTAAAAGTATAACAGCTCTGCTGAGAAGTACTGGTACCATGCTCTACTAGTATAACAGCACTGCTGAGACCTCCTTGCACTGTCCCATTAAAAGTATAACAGCTCTGCTGAGAAGTACTGGTACCATGCTCTATTAGTATAACAGCACTGCTGAGACCTCCTTGCACTGTCCCATTAAAAGTAAAACAGCCCTGCTGAGAAGTACCAGAACTCTCCTCTAATAATATAACAGTTTTGCTGAGACCTGCTTGCATTGTCCCATTAAAGGTATAGCAGCCCAATTGAGAAGTACTGCTTCTCCACCACTAGTATACAAGCACTGCTGATACCTTCCAGCACTGTCCCATTAAAAGTATAACAGCACTCCTGGGAAGTGTGGGTGCTCTCCCCCACTAGCATAAGAGCTCCTTAGAGAAGTACGGGCACTCTCCACTTCTAATACAATAGTTCTGCTGAGACATGCTTGCACTGCCCGATTAAAGGTTTAACAGCCCTGCTGAGAACTGCTGGTACAGACTACTACTTGAATAATAGCTTAACTGAAAATTACTAGTGGTCTCCCGTACTAGCATAACAGCCCTGCTGAAACCTCTTTGCACTGTCCCATTAAAAGCATAACAGTACTGCTGAGAAATACTGGTACTCTCCACTAATAGTCCCCCAGGGTTCTTCCCTTTCCCCACTCCTATTCAACCTCTACATCCGGCCACTAATATCAGATCTACGGAGGAGGGAGGTAGCTATTTTCAACTACGCCGACGACATCCAGCTCGTCTTTACCGTCAACCTCTCTGCCTCTGCAATCGAAACCTTTCAGTCCACCATGACGTCCATCAGAAACTGGATGAACACAAGCCAACTAAAATTAAACCCAGACAAGACCGAGCTGGTACTTACTAGGCCCTCACTTAACCCCTGGAACCATAGCTTTTGGCCACCCACCTACCCCAGTCGGTGCGGTCAAAAGTCTTGGGGTCACAATTAGTAGCGACCTTACCCTAAAGACTCAGGTCAACTTTGAAGTTTCCTCCTGTTTTTTCCACTTACGCAGGATCCGAAAAATTATCAGATTTCTTTACTTTGAGGCCCTGGTTCAGGTCATCCTGGCCTTAGTTATGTCACAAATTGACTATTTCAACTCCTTATACGCCGGGATCCCTGCGTATCAGTTGCAGCGGCTTCAAATGGTTCAGAACCAAGCGGCCAGACTTGTACACGGCCTACCTAGGTCGCACCATGCAAAACCCCTCCTCAAAAGCCTTCACTGGCTACCGGTGGCCCAACGCTGCCTCTTTAAGATAGGCTGCCTGACCCACAGAGCTCTCTCATCCCATGGGCCGGTCTTCATTTCCAATAGAATCCAGCGCTACATTCCTCGCCGCACCCTTCGTTCTGCCAATGCCAATCTCCTGACTCCCCACTCCTTCAAGCGTAAGAAACATGGTGGGCTTTGATTCACGTTCCTAGCATCCCAGTTTTGGAACTCATTACTGCCCACATTACTTCAAATTGAGTCCTACCCCATGTTCAGGAAAGTCCTCAAAACATGGCTGTTCTCCCAGGCCTACGATCAATAACTTACACTCTCAATCTGTTCACGCTTTTCTACACCCAGCGCCAAGAAACCGTTGGTGAACGAGCGCTTTATAAATCCCTTTTATCATATCATCATATCATATCATATCAAAAGCGCTACTGACAAATGATGCTACTCCTCTCTACTAGTATCACAGCCCGTTGAGACTTGCTAGCTCTGTCCCGTTAAAAGTATAATAGCGCTACTGAGAAGTGCTGGTATTCTCCACTACCAGTATAACAGCCCCCATGAAAAGTACTTACTCTTTACTACTAGTATAACAGCTCTGCTGATAGCTGCTTGCTCTGTCCCATTTAAAATATAACAGCAATATAGAGATGTGCCGGTGTCCTCCCTTTACAACACAGCAGCAAAGCAGAGGTTGGTGCTGTTCTTTGTAATATTATGGTAGCCCTGCTGAGAAGAGCTGGTACTGTGTTTTCCTAGTGCAATAACAGCTCTGCTTAGGAGTGATAATTGTGGCTATTTTAAGATAGACAGTCCTACTTCGTGAAATGCCGATACTGGCCATTGATAATATTTCAGTGTTTTCAAGAGATGTTGGTGCTGTTCCACTAAAAGTGCATCAGCTCTTCTGATTGCTGGTACTGCCTGTCAATAGTATGTCAGCATGGATACGTTCTGGCACTGCCCATTGCCAGAATGGCCGTACTGGTGCGAAGCACTGGTAATCTAACATAAAAGAGGTAGAGCCGGCACCCACCCCCACTAACCCATAGAACTTCAGCATCTTTATCGACAGCAAATTTGACATGACCTCCCATGTCAATGGCGTCACTGCCTCATGCTTCTATACCCTGAAGATGCAAAGGAAGATTTTAAAATAACTCCAAATCAGCACCCGGGTAAAAGTCGCACAGACACGGATTACAAGCTAGCTGCACTAGAGGAACACCTTCAATGCTGGTATCAACAAAAAACTCACCACAGCTGCAACTATTCAGGACCTGGTGGCCAGAATTCCTCTCAACTCCCACATCGCACTCACTTCACACCATACCTGAAGGAATTCCACTGGTTCCTCATTCACAAACGAGCACATTTAAAACTATTCACCCGCACTTTCAAAACACTACATTACACTGGCCCAGCACTCCTCAACAATCACTTCTGCTTTCACAAGCCTGGGCACCTCCGGTCTTCTGGACTATCACTTGCAAGAATTCCACACATACTGAAAACCAGATCCATCAGTCAAGCCTTCTTCTACATTGTTCCTAAAGTGTGGAACGGCCTGCTGCTACACATAAGAGCCTCCTCACTTCTTGAACTCCACAAGAAGCTGAAGACCTGGCTTTTTGAGTAGTCCCAATAGGCCCTAGGTGTGTCTAGACACATCAACTCAGTGCTGAGATACCCTTCCGGGTGATAGCGAGCTCTACAAATCTAGATAACATAACATAATGTTGTGTCATTGTATTCTTTATTTGGAGTGAGGCATGTAGCAGGGCACAGAATGCATGTAGTATTCTATTTACAGATTCCAGGCCAGGACATTCGTTTACCGGTGGTCTTGGAGTGGAAGCTGTGCTGAATGGCTCTTACCTGTTCCTTACTGATTCCTAAATAAAGTCTCTTAAAACTGATCCTTTCGAGGTGGATTCCCTCATAACAATTGGCGACGACGTGAAGAACTATGCGGAAGCGGAATGGATGATTAACTCCAATTTTCTTTATTTTGATTAAAGTTGGATAAAATACATCAGGTAATTTCTAGAGAAGATCTAAAGCGGATTGAGTCTCACTGCTGTTTTTACTACGGTATTAACATGTGAAGGACCATGTGGAAGAAGCTTATTTGTGTTACCTGGCTCAGTGGAGGTTCTGGAAAGCCGTTGGCGGCAGTACTGCAGGTGCTGCATCGTGTACATCCAGGAGCTGGCCATGACGTCTACTGGTATGTACATGGAGAATGCAGGAGAAGATTGAGCATCACACGTCACTACGCGAGGTCGTGCAGCGTGCCCTTGCATGACAGCCATATTGGATTTTCTTTTTTTTTTCGTTTGGCACCACAGTACTCTCCGGTCCTGGGAAACATTCGTAGTTAAGTCACCTGCTCAGCGTATGCTCGCGGGCTGCAAGGGAAAGAGGACAAGTTGAGGAATACAAGAGCTGGTCAGTACAAGGACTATAAACAGGTGAGAAAGTAGGGGAGCAGGTTCTTTTTGGACATCTGATTGCTATCTGTGCCAAGTAGGGAAGCAAGTGGTTCATAATATATTTAAGATAGTGTTGCAGGTTACTTAACCTTATCCTGAGGAGAGCTCATTATAGAGATTCTGAAGAATTGCATGGAATAAGGGGATCATGTAGCTGAGGAGAACATGGCCCAGCAGAACTCCACTATCAGCCCTCCACATGCATTTTAGGTGGCAGGTCCACAACCAGCAATGAAATGGCTGGAGTGGAAAGATTACTTAGTGAATTATATCAATGTTGTGGATGAGGCTGGTAAGATGAAGGCGGAACAAATTAAAAGAATTTTATTGCATTCACTTGGGCCGGTGGGACTGAAAACTTATACTCGCATACCAAAGATGATTGCAAGTGTTTTTGATGCGGCATTGGAAGACCTGGACAATTACTTTGGTGTTGTGCGTTACAAATTCTTTCAAAGGAGACAAAACAAAGGAGAACTAGTGGATGAGTACATTCTTGAACTGAAAAGGCTGGCCATTGATTGCAAATTCGGGAGTCTACATGACCTCATATGTGATCAATTGGTCATGCATAGTAATAATTTGGCGATTCAGGAACCATTGTGGATCAATGGGGATGCACCTTTGGAAGATGTTTTTACTATAGTGAGGAAGGCTGAAATGTCGGACAAGGATAGTGGGGGTGTTTTCAAAGTACAGAGCATGGGCAGAGTTCAAAGCAAGCCACAGAAAAATACTTGGAAGGAAAAGAGACCAGAGGAAAGACGGTGTTATTGTTGCAACAGCAAAGAACACCTGTCGTTCAGCAAATATTGTCCTGCGGCAAAACAAAAATGCAGTATTTGTGGCCATTTGGACATTTTAGTAAAGTTTGTAGGAAGAGGAAAAGTAATATTAAGTGTGTGTTGGAAGACGACAATCCAGTCCTTTAGCTAGTGAGGCTGAAACTGAGAATTCAAAATGGGAGTATGTGAAGAGCTTGCAGGGAAATTTTGTGATAAACATCTCTGATGGCTCTGTGAAAGGGAAGCCTGTGTGTGACATGTCGATAGGGGGTGTCTCTGTTAAAATGTTTGCAGACTCAGGATCACCATTCACAATAGTAAGTGAAGAAGTTTGGAAAGAAAAATTTGTAAGGAAAATTGGAGAGCAATTGACCCCCACTGATGTTAACCCTGTGAGTTTCACGGGTGAGAAAATTAATATGCTGGCTTTTAGGTGGTTAACATTTTTATTTAAGGGAAGGTCAGCAAGAGGGAAACTATATGTGGCCAAACTGGGTCCATCAGTTTTAGGTTGGGTGGACCATAAGAATCTGCACATTATCCTGGACCCCAATAGCGAGGAGAAGGTTCTCATTGTGGATGACAGTAGTAGGTTGGGAGATGCTATGACTAAGGATTTTCCTAAAGTTTTGAAAACAACTTGGGCGTTCTGAAGGGGTTCGAGCATACTATTGAGCTGAATAAGGCTACAGAACCCAAAGTGCATAAAGAGAGAGGGATTCCAATATTAAATAGAGATGAAGTGGCAAAAGAGTTGGAAGGCTTGATTGAAAAGGATGTGAATGAAGAGGTGGAAAGCTCTGAATGGATTTCTCCAATGGTGGCGGCACACAAGAGTAACAGAAAAATCTGTTTATGCATTAACTTGTGCCATTCGAACAATAATATTGTCATTGAAAGATTTTTGTTACCAAAGATCAATGAGATGGTGTCATCTCACAAGGGAGCAACTTGGTTCTTCGCCATTGATCTTTCGACCGCATACCACCAAGTGATGCTTATGCCGGAATCAAGGAAACGTACAGCATTTATAACGCATATGGTTGCTACCAATTTAAACCTATGTCATTTGGCCTTGCATCAGCGGCTACGGCGTTTCAGCGGTTGACGCATAGGCTGTTTGGGAAAATGAGCAGGGTGAGTTTCTTTCAAGACGACATTTTGGTTGCTGCTAAATGCAATGAAAATCATGATTGCAAGTTCAAGGAAGTCTTGGGTGTGTTGCAAGAGGTTGATTTGATCGTGGAGCTCAGTAAGTACAAGTCTGCACAGCAGGAGTGTATCTTATTTGGGACACATAAAATGTGAAGAAGGTGTAAAACCTAAACCTACGTTGGTTATTACTATTGTTGGTACGCCTGCACTCGCTAGTAAGGAAGAAGTGAGTTCCTTTTTGGGTATGGCAGAGTATTGTGCGAAGCTTATCTCAAATTTTGCCAGTAAGGTATATAATATAAGTTTGTTGTTGAAGAATACAAAATGTGAGTGGACTACTAAGTGTGAGGTGGAGTTTCATCAGGTCAAATCAGATTTGGAAATAGTGACTGCTTTGAGTACTTTTGAACCAGATTTGGAATGTTATTTGATGACCGATGCCAGTGACCAGGGACTGGGAGCGGTTCTATAGCAGAAAAGTGTGGATCGTTTTGAGAAAATCATTCTGTTTGCGTCTAGGTTGTTGTCACCTATGGAAAGTAAATACCCAATTATTGAGAGGGAAGCGTTGGCTTGTGCTTGGGCTCTGGAACACTTCTGTGCCTTTGTCTTGGGCAAGTCTGTCACCATACGTACTGATCACTGACCTTTGTTGAAAATGTTGACTGCAGATGGGAGAGTAGCAGGGTCTGCTAGGCTGGCAAGACTTTCCATGAGGATGAAGGAGTATGTGTACAAGTTAGTATATGTGCCTGGCAGAGAAAATGCTGTTGCGGATTGTTTGTCCAGGAATCCTGTTCCGATGAAGGAGTATGTGGATGACTCGTGAGGGGGACTTCAAGATTGCGTTTTTCAAGATTCTGGAGAGCCAACAATCAAGAAAAAAGAGTGGATGGAGGAACAACTGAAAGACACTAGTTTACAAGAGGTTTTGGGATATTTTTGCAGAGGATGGCCTAAGAAGGATGGTGTGACAGAAAAGTAGAGGCATTTTTGGGATGTCAGAATGGAGTTATCTGTGGGCAGGGATTTGGTCATGAGAGGGGACAGAGTTGTGCCACCAGAGGGTGTGAGAAACAAGGTTTTACAACTTTGCCATGAAGGGCATTTTTTCAGGTGGTTAGAACCAAGACCATTGTCAAGGGTGTTTTCTGGTGGCCAGGTGTGGACAAAGCTGTGGAGAGGTTTGTGAGAGTGTGTGATGTATGTTCTTCAGCGGACAAGTTCTTGAAGACTTTAAGACCACCAATGAGCGAGGGGTTAATCCCAGATTTACTGTGGGAAGTTGTTGCTGTGGATATTTTTGGCCCAGTAAGAGAATTGCATGAATATGGTATAGTTGCCATTGATTTATGTTCTAAGTGGCCAGTTGTGGAAATTGTGGCGAAGGAGGATACTAATGCTGTTCTTAAGTTTCTGGACAATGTGTTTGTGATGGAAGGCTTACCGGTCAGTTTATTAAGTGATAATGGGGTGCAATTCACATCCAGAAGTGCTAAATGTTATTTCGAGAGGATTGGAATCAAGCATAAGACCGCACCTCTTTATAACACTAGTGGTAATAGCACAGTGGAACTCTTTAACCGGATGTTGAAGGGAGTCATCCAGGCAGCTATGTGTAAACAAAGAGACTTGAAATAGGAACTACAAAAGGCTATTTGGGCCTATAGGGTGACCACTCATGATGCCACTGGTTTGTCTCCTTTTGTCATTATGAGAGTTAGGAAACACAGGTGCAAGTGTAATCCGGCGTGGCTTTCTGACGGTATGATGGAGCAATGTTCAGCCAAAGCTGTTAAAAACAGATTGGAAGAAATGCATAATAAGAGTATAGTTCATTATGACAAAACCCATGGGGTGAAGGAGGTGCAGGTGAGAGTTGATGATTGGGTACGAGTGAAGAAACCGGGTAAGGTTCCTAAAGGGGAGAGTCAGTTTAGAGCACCTCACGAAGTCGTGGAGGTTCTGCGTAATGCTGTGAGGTTGAGAGATGGTAGGGGTTGGAACCTAAACAGTTTTACTTTGGGACCAGGACAGAATTTTGCTGTGGGGCAAGGGGAAACATTGCAAGGGAGTGAGTGGAAGGACACGGAGTGGGCGGAAGATATTTTTGAACGGAGTGCTGAAAAATCCAGTTTAGCGTCTGATCGTGTTGGAGAGGAAGGGGTTGTTGAGGAGAGGCTGGTGAGGAGCATGGACGTTTTGGAAGGAGCTGTTGTGTCGGAAGAGGTGCAATCTGGAATGAATGACCCTATGGTTGTGGAAAAGCGTGTTAAGGATGGCGAGAAAAGGAAAAGGGTTCTTCCAGGATGGGTGATTTATTTTTCTCAGTTCTAGTTGAGTTATTTCTGCTTAGATGAATATTCACGTATTTGTATTGTGTTTGGGAGGGGGGGGGGGTGTTGTGTCATTGTATTCTTTATTTGTAGCGAGGCATAGAATGCATGTAGATTCCAGTGCAGGACATCTATTTACCGGAGGTCTGGGAGTGGAAGCTGTGCTGCCTGGCTCTCACCTGTCCCTTACTGATTCCTAACTAAAGTCTCTTAAAACGGATTCTATTGTGGTGGGTCCCATCATAACACATTACACTGGTCCATCCTGCGAATGAGGTCACAAAAAGTGTCAAAACCCAAGAATGTTTCCCCATAGTAACATTCCAGAATGCTTGTTATTGGGCAGTTGTTGGAGAATGAAATTAGATTTCTTTTTTCCTCTACACTGGGTGGCCCCTTTAAAAGTGCGGCAGCTGCCTGGAGGTGTTTCCGTACTCATATAATGGTGATGACACCATGGGTTTATGCAGTACATCTCGCGTACCCAGCCGCACGCCGCCCGTCACCCTGACGCATCAGCCGCGCGCCATGACCTCTCTCATAGGCGTTGGTTGTTTCCCAGAGTAGCTTTATTCCTTTACAGCACTGGGTGCAAGCACCATCTCCCCGCTAATTAGGACGGAAAGCAAAGAAAAACTGCTTGGTTGGATTTTTAATTATGTGTTTTAATAGGGATTGGTTTATTTAAAAAAAAAAAAGCTTTCCAGCACTTACGCCTTAAATTGTGTTTGTTTAAAGGACAAATTGGCAGTTTCTTAGGAAAATATTTATTGTGCTGACGGTGTGTGCTGGAAGAACGCGCGAATTTGAATCCATCCTTCACACGTTAATCCTATGAGTAGCTTTATTCATGTGAGGAGCACACTGCGGCTGCTTGTTCTGCATTACGTACACAGAGGAATATTTATTTTTCCTTGCCGGCCTGCCCCCCAACCTGACTATAGTGGTCTACAAGGGCGCAGCAAGAAAATTCCAGACGCGGGTCTTCGGTTATGACGGCCGAAAACCACGTCAAATATTAGTAAATATTATTTACAAGGTACTGTACAATTGAGGAATAAATCTCGAGAAATGACAACGAAGATCGTTTCTTAAAATGACGCAGATATTTTTAAATGCGTCATTCCAACACAGCCAACGTTTTTTGGAGGTGGAGGGTGGGTGGCGATTCTCCTGGTGCGCTTGCTGTGTTGGGGCATGGAAAAGTGATTTACTAAAAGACTCTGATGTGTGTTAAGCACAGGTGGGGGGTGGAGTGTGAGCTTGAAATTTGTCAAACGGTGCCCATAGCCTAAAAAGTGACTTGTATGCGTCAGTAAGGAGTTGGGCCGTTAATTAAAGGCAGGAGTCCGTCAGGGCAGCGGCCCGGCCAGGCATTTCTCCATACTCTTGGTGGTTGGACTGGCTGATCAAGATACTAGGGGCAGATTTATGTTGCTTGACGCATCTCTGCAAATCGGCAGAGATGCGCCGGGAAAGATACGGCACGAAAGTTTATCCTTGCGCCACCCATGATGCGCTGCATTTACAATGCGGCGCACCATGGCGCAGGAATAAACAGATGCGTGTCGCATCTAGGGCGTGAAGTTGGCGCAGTGCTGAAGTTGTGTTGCGTGCGGCACACAACTCCAGCAGTATTCCAACTTGCCCTATCTCTAACGCGGTGCGTCAAGCCTTACGCCTGCTCCAAGCAGGCGCAGGGTTTTGACGCATCAGCATTGGGAAAGTGACTCAGTGAAATCGTGTAGATTTCACTGAGTCACTTTTCAGGGGCGTTCCTGCGACGGAACTCCCCCCCTGCAGGTTTCATGTGGCGCAGGGCCTTACACCGTGACGCATCTCCATAGATGCGTCACGATGTAAGTATGTCGCAACGTGGCGCAGGGTTTACGCTGCCGCTGCACCACAGAAGTGACGCAACAGAGGCGCAAAAGTGCCGCAAGTCGGACATAAATCTGCCCCTTAAGGGATTAGGGAATGAAGGGGTACAAAAGGATGTGGCGTAAGTAACGGGGAGAATAACTCTCTGAGGTTCCATCTCTGTGGTTTGTAGCGCTTTATAAAAAACACAAGGGGGCAGATTTACAAGCCCCTCGCGCCTCTTTAGCGCTGCCGTTGCGTCACTTTTGTGACGCAGCGGCGACGCAAAAGATGCGCCATGGTGCGGGGTATTAACAACGTGACCCATCTGGGAGATGCGTCACGTTGCAAAGCCCTGCGCTATAAGGAGGCGTTCCTGCGAGGGGGGGGCGTTCCTGCGCAGGAACGCCTCCTAAAACTGGCTGAGTGAAATCTACAAGAATTCACTCAGTCACTTTTAGGCCAATGATGCATCAAAACCCTGCGCCTGCTTGAAGCAGGCGTAAGGCTTGAGGCAGCATTGAAAGAATAGCCCCCCCCCAGAGCATTGCTGGAGCTGCGTCGCGCTTGCGACGCAACTCCAGCAATGCGCCGCTTTTACGGCACAGATGCGTGACGCATTTGTGCCGTTTAGCCCCATGGTGCGCCGCATTGTAAATGCGGCGCATCATGGGTGGGGGAGTTGCGGTGCACAATTACTGGCGCATCCCTGCTGATTTGCAGGGATGCACCAGTAATTGTAAATCTGCCCCTAGAACTTTTAATAAATACTGACTTTGCGAAATTATAGAGGTGCTTTTCATATCTTTTAAATACAAATCATCGCATTCCTGTCCCAAGCCTGGGAGAACGGTGCAAAATATCTGCTGTGACCTAAGCATGGCCTGGCCAGGCCTCTTCCCCTGTTATTGCTTCATCAGCTATCTCACTCAGTCGACTTTCAATTCCAGTGTTCGTCCCCCAACGTTTCTCCTAGTCTTGCTGCTTCCAGTTAGGGGCAGAGACGGGCTGCATTGCATGGAGGCGGTGCATGAACGGTGAGGCTGGGTCTTCCACTGTAACGGTGCAGGATTGTCAGAACCCACACGCGGTATGTCAGGTCTTGAACAGTAATTTGAGGCCACCGATAGATGGCGCCCTAAGGCTGCAGCTTGACGGCGTATTCTAAACCACGGGAAGCACACATAGCGAATTTATTTATTTATTTATGCAATTTTGTATAGCGCGGACTTTACCCGAAGGCGTCAGAGCGCTTCACAATAGGAACACAAATGATACACATGGCGGCGACGAGAGAAAGATTACTGTAACTTTATTCTGGCTTAGTCTATTTTTTTATCTCTGACTCTTTCAAGCATGATTATTTTCTGACTATTTTTACTTTCTACTTTATTATTGCTGTTTTTATCCATTCTGGGCCATGATGGTTCGCGCTTCGGAGCTCTGTACAACTATATATAGGACTGTAGATGGGTAACAATAAATGATGGGGCTGTTTTTCACCTCAGGGTCCTGAGTGACGTTGCTCCAGTTGTCTATGCTGTCATTCAGAACCCCGAGGACTAATTGGAGAGCCGTACAAACATGGCTTCATCTCCCTATCCCAAATTTAAAAAAAATATATACATGGCGTCCTGCCATCCACCACCACTCTCTGTGCCTTCCCTTTCATCTCCTCCAAAAGCTTTGCTTCCTGCTTTCCCGTGACACCTTGACAGGCTTTCAGAGACCTGCGTCACGGCAGTGAATTACTGCATTTAGAATCCAGCCATTTATGCTAATGTCTCTCTATGAGGGACATGCAAACACACAGAATTATAGATGGGTAGCTGTGAGCTACGGGATGTTTTTCACCAAGGAGTTCTGAGATACATCAAATAGACAGACGAGAGTGAAGATGAAGCTGATGATATCACTTAGAATCCCGAAATAAAAAAAACAACCCACTATCTCACAGTTACCCAGCTATAGTTTTTTGGTAAGAATTGTCCCAAAATCACCTGCTTATAACTGCTAGGCTGAACCAAAGGATTAATGTGGGTGAGGTGCACTAAAGATATATATATATATATATATATGTTAAATGTTAAATGTTACAGGATTTCTAGAGCGCATGGCTGCCCGTGAGCGTCCCAGCGCTGAATGAGTACAGGCGGAGTCGTAAGGGGAGGCTCACGGGAACAACCAGGTTTTCAGGGATCTACGGAAGGCCAGAAAACCTGGTTGTTCCCGTGAGCCTCCCCTTACGACTCCGCCTGTACTCATTCAGCGCTGGGACGCTCACGGGCAGTCATGCGCTCTAGAAATCCTGTAACATTTAACATTTAACATAGATATATATATATATATATATATATATATATATATATATATATATATATATATATATATATATATATATATATATATATATATATATAGTAAAAAAAATAATATGGCCTCTCCTCCTGTCCCAAATATGAAAAAAATACAATGTCTTAACCAACCCCCACCTACCGTCCCTGCCTCCTTTCCCCCTCCTGCAGCTGTGCTTTCTGCTGTCAGTCAAAGCAGAGAAGCAATGCTGTATTGTCAGGCTCTCTCAGATCCCTGCCAGCCTGAACAGAAACTGGCTCTGGCAAACTGCTCAGCTGCCCCCCCCCCCCACATCCCCCCCTGGGGTGAGGGGGAGTTCAGCTGAGCAGTTTGAGAGGGCCGGTTTTGGCCAATTTTGTTACAGGGGGCCAATATTTGCCAAACGCCCAGTAACAAAAACTGTCCCCCAGGGGGCCAAAACTGGTCCCAAACCTAGCAGCCTACCCGGGAAACGCCTGGTGCCCGCTATGGCCAGTCCAGCCCTGTTTATGACAACAGTGGCTAACAGGTTTTGTTATCAACTGTTGCTACATCATAGCAGTGAGTTACCAGAGTTACATTCTGTACATAACTAGCTGGGTAACAGTGAATTGCCGAGATGTTTTTGACTGAGGGGTTCTGAGCAACAACAAATAGGAGAGCACAGATATGTTTTAAGGCATGGGAAAAGTGGATTGTGGCTCAGGGCCCCATCCTCCCGAGGGCCCACTTTATAGAGACAGCTCTGTTCTGCAGAGAGCCTTGCCCTGATGATCTTGAATAATTATTATAGCAACACAAAAAGATGATGGCTGAAATGCCGAACATTGTCACAGTCCAGCCCAAACTGCCAGGCCAGACGTGGACCCATTGCTCTCTGTGGCACTAGATTCAAGCTATCCTGGCTGATGAGGGGTGATACCCCGAAACCATTCCCTGGATGTTTGTTTCTGGTCAACGGGGGACCTGGACGGGCAGTTCGGGCTGGACTGTTCCCATGGGGAGCAGGGTCAAGGCTGAGCAAAAGAACAATGGGCTTTACCCAGATATCTTGACTGGGCGTGAGTGTTTGGAAAATCTCCAGGCTTTTGCTTGGAAATATCAACAGGGCTAGGAGCACAGGCTCCCAGTTCCTACAGGAGCGCGGAACCAGCTCGCTCTGCCTAATTCCTACGCTTCTCTCATGCTGGGTCATACCAGCATGAGAGTAGCATCTGAAATGGTGCAGGGGAGTCTGGGAACCAGTGTGAGCATCTTTGGAGCTGAAGAGGCAGCGGATGTCAGGCTGCAGGTAAGTTTTTTTTTTGTCCCTCACAATGCTTTTTGTCCTCCACGCTGCCCCACCAATTTCCCCTGCTAGTGGCTGCAATGAATAGCACACCCCTTTACAATGTATTGCCTCTGCCAATGACTTTAATTCACTCTGTACAGCATACGAAAAATAATTTTTTAAAAGGACATCATTTGAGAGTATGCATTTGTATGAAGTGGGTGCACTTTTTCAATTCACAATCTGAAATTGACTGGTAACGTAGTGCATGAGCATTTTTTTTGTTTAGCTGTAAATTAAAAAAAATAGGATTACAGGGATAAGAGCATCTGAGGGACAGGTGGAAAGAGGTGAAAACATAGTAAATGAAAGACAGCAAAGATAGAGATCGGAAGAGAACACATCGAGAAAGAGCGCTGACAAAAAGGACTATGCGCTATGATTTTGTTATACTACATTTAAAAAATGGAAAAAATAGCATCAATCACCATGTCTACTGCACGTTCAAGCAGAGAGCTTAACAGTAATGAATGGCGGTGACTTCATGCAACAACGATGAGGAAGGAACTATGGGAGAAGCAGTGACTTATTCCATGACAGAGTACAGGCTGGGTGGCTTGATTCAGTGTAATGTACCAAACACTGTAAGATTGCACTGGCGGCCAGGTTTGAGTCTCTGCATTGGCTCAACATCCTGTGAATCTGAGTTAATCACCTTGTGGTTAAACAAAAATAATATACAAATGAATGTAAAATTGTTTAATGTGTATCTGTGCCTAAATAAATAAATAAAAACACAATGCAGAAACCCCAAAAAATGCAGATTAGTAACAAAATACGGAATGGGAAAAAAACGGCAGGTGCTGAATGCTGATACGATTTATAAAACATTCCGAAAAGAATGCAGATACATGCCAATCGTAAGCAAAATAAAACAATGACGAAACCAAAAAACATGCCGATTGGAAACAAATTTCCGAACTTTACACATATGTCAAATGCTGAATGCCAATACATATGTTTATTAGCACTACGGCAATGATTGCTGAGCTCCCGTCGGATGAACACATACATGTAGAAAAGCTGACATTTAGAAAACATGGGCAGAAACAAAAGAAAAAAATAGTGCGTTTACACAAACCTACATGCATAAAAGGGCAAGACTACAAGTAATAGGGTCATGCTCAATGGGAGCGATCGACAAACACAAAAGGAGGGACATATAGCAACCAATGACCACTGAGAAGCAAGCCTATCCGAAATGACATGCAAAGCAACAAATCAAAAGCGATGGGTGAGCTGTAAGCCCACAGAGTGAATACAGCATGTCTCTAAAAGAGACAGGGCATCTACTGCCTAGGCTCAACCTAAAATTAATACCCGCCATCTTTGACCAACCCTCACCACCTTCCCTGCCTTTCTTCCCTCTCATGCAGCTATGCTTTCTGCTAACAATCAAAGCACAGAAGCAGAGCTGCACTGACAGGCTCTCGGAGAGCCGTGCCAGCCTGGTCTGGAAAACCTTATGACATCACAACAGTGGGTAACATGCTTTTTTTAATCAACTTTTGCTATGTCATGGGAGTGCGTTATGAGATTCAGAAATTGAAATAAACAATAGAGGCTCTCTATGAGAGCCATACATAACAATAGCATAACAGATTATATAAAAAAACACAGGTATGCTATGGGAGCCCATATAGTGGCCCCCTCTCCCTTAGCCATTATTGGCCCCATGGACCCAACCACCAGGACATAGCGGTTTCCTTGCCAGCATTATCCCAACTTCTGCCTAGGGGGAACAAACACTGAGTTCGCTCCCAGCAGAGGGAGCTTAAATAATGCTCTCACCTGCTGGGAGTGTACATTTGATCTATTTCCCTGCTTAAACTGATGCAGGCATGCAAACAATCAAAATATAACTCCTGCTCGGAGGAAGCAGCATTAGTAGCGTCTCCTTCTGGGTGGAAGCAATGCAGGCTCCCCCTGATTGTAGGGAGCCAGATGGGGCCGTGGGGGCCTTAGGGTTCAGCCTGCACCTCCCAACAAGGTTTTGGCAGGTACCCTGGGAGGGCACCCACTTTTTAAAAATGCAGGCCTCAGGGAATAATGTCCCTGGACCCAAACATGATTCAAGAGGGGGGGTGGGTGCGAGGCCCCTCTCCCCTTTTAACCTAGGCCCTGGGGGATCTCCTGGGCCTAAAGAGACTCTGGAGGGGGGTGATGCCACACCACATTGCTTTTTTACATATATGTACGTACCTGGAGGGCTTGGGGAGGGGGGCTGTGTGACCCCCCCTCCTCTTTATTTCTAGTGATGACCCTGGAGGATGGGGTCTCCAAGGCCTAACAAGACTCAGAAAGGGGGTCTGTGCAGCCCTTTATTTACAAAAACAGCCCTGGGGTATGTGGTCCCCAGGGCCTAATAAGGCTTGAGGAGGGGGGACGAGCAGCACACATCCCCTTTCATTAAAAAAGGCCCTGGGGAATGGGGTTCCCAGAAAGTAATACTGCTTGGGGAAGAGGCCACGCGGCCTTCCTCCCCTTTAATTAAAAAAA
Source organism: Lissotriton vulgaris (assembly GCF_964263255.1). Classification (NCBI taxonomy): domain Eukaryota; kingdom Metazoa; phylum Chordata; class Amphibia; order Caudata; family Salamandridae; genus Lissotriton; species Lissotriton vulgaris. The sequence goes on along the minus strand of NC_141693.1, from coordinate 1,177,607,729 downwards.
ATTACCTGGGGGGTATGGGATCCGCAGGGCCTAATAAGAATCAGGAAGGGGTCTACTTGGTACCCCTCACCATTAAGAAACATAAGGCCCTGGAGATGAGGTCTCAAGGACCAAATAAGGCTCAGAGATGGGGGTCATGTGGGCGCTCTCCCGTTTAAAATAAATGTACCTGGGGGTTGGGGTCCGCAGGGCTTAATAAAGTCAGGGAAGGGAGCCACTTGGTGCCCCCTCACCTTTAAATAAAAAGGCCCTATGGTATGGGTTAACCAGTGCCTAACAAGGCTTCTCCCCCCTTTAAAAACCAGAAGGCCCAGCCCAAGCGCGGCGGGAAGTTGGCTTTGCGTATAGTAATAAAATAATACTTTACATTAAAACAAACCTAGAAATCCACTAAAAAAAACTGAGGTAAAGTAATGTTATAGTTAGTGTGATAAAAAGATCTGTTTTTATTTAGAAAAGAACACCATAGAAATTCTTGAAAAAAAACAAAGGTTAAAGTAAATGTCATTGTTAGGTGAATATGTCAGTGACAACATTAATGTTTCGAACTAAAGAAAAACCCAGAAATTCACCAGTTATAGGTAGCAGAGCTAACCATAATGTGCTTTCCCATCATTCACTGCTTATGGCTTCACATGTTGCATCACTAATGACTTGTTTCATAACATCATTGATGGCATGGTTGATGTCACCATCCAAGCTTCTTTTGTACACAGTGCTCTAAAAATGGATATAGCATTAAAGCTATGAAAGTAAGTGAAAAACGAGCTCAGAAAAATTTGAAGCATCATCACTGCTGTCATACATACAGCCCCCATGCATAAAGCAAGCTTGTGTTTTGTGCAACATTGAGCCTCGACCATACACTTCATGGTTATCGGAGTTGACTATGAGCCACAGAAGAAAGGGTAACCTATCTTGCACACGGTGTTCACTCTGTATACAACTGTTCAGGGAAAACCAATTTATCCAGATACTAATGCCCTGTTACATAACTAATGCTCTACTACGGACATTCTTTACCTGTATCAAACCCCTGACAGTAACTGAACCTACATTGAGAAGAGAAGTGGATGTATGTAGAAACCGGTACTGTTAACACTATGTAGAGAGTTTACTGTATTCCACACTGTTTGCAGACACTCAAACTCTCATGAGAAATTCACCACAGAGTACTAAAAAGTATCTACTGAGAACAGTGTACACTCAATGCAAAACTTGTCTAAAGAGCGACTATTCACTTAAGATAACCTAGGTCTTATGGTGCTAAAGATCATACTATCCGTCGCCTTTATACTGTGGTGAACATTTTACAAATAGGCCATCCCCTGAAGCACATGTACATAGGTCAGTACCTAGTACACACAATCTTCTATGCTAAGTAGAAATTGACATGTTGAGATGATGCTGTCTAATAACACAAGGGTGTTTACAATACTTAGTATGTAGTACATAGAATCTTTGTCCTGCTGACAACTTTTTGTGCCATACCAAAAAACTTGTGTGAAACATAATGAACGCACAAATCATCATCTGTCACCTGCACACAGAGTTACTCTTTAATCCAAAAATGTATAACAAGTTTAATACCTCTATTCACCTACGATGCATTGGGAGCATGTTGTAAACACTTATACCCATTAGCTGGAGACAGACTGTAAAAAAATATCTAAAAACGTCATATGGTACCTACCTGCCACTATGTAAACTTTAAAACAAAAAAAATACTCATTGGTTGATGCCATTAGTGATGTCATCAGTGATATCAATTGAGATGTCATCCTGATGTCATAGAACATGTCATGAGAGATTTAATAGGTGAGGTCAAAAGCAGTGCATGGCGATGGCGCAAATTATAGTTAGCTCCCTAAGTATAACTGGTGAATTTCTGTGTTTCTTTCTGTTCAAAGTGTTAATGTTGTTGCTGAAATATTCACCAAACTATAACGATATTTTAAACTTTGGTTTTGTCTGTAAATAATATATACATACATGTGTATATGTATATAAATATGTATATGTGTACACCTATATATATATATATATATATATATATATATATATATATATATATATATATATATATGTATATATATGTATATATATATATATATATATATATATATATATACACAAATACACACACATACATACATACATATATATATACATACATACATACATACATGTGTAGGAGAGTAGGGTCTGCAATCCTATGATCACCCAGATTTTTTGCTTTTGTTTCACTGGTTTACGACTTTCTCTGGCTGTGGGCCTGCCATTCAGACCCACAGCCTGGCTGTTCTCTTTCTAAATTACGAGATGTACCCTAGGTGCATTTACCAATTGGTACTGGGCCACCTTATCAGACCCTGTAACCCAGGGCGTAGGTGTACCCAGGGCCGCCAGGGGCTGCAGCATGTATTGTGCCACCCCTGGCTGGCCTCCTAAATTTGACACAACTGGCTGCATGACAGCTGGGGCAAAGTCGTGTAATCACCCTTTGCTTTAGATATAGTAGCTCTATATCTAACCCTCCAATGGACACCCGAGTTCCTATCAGTCACTCCTATGGCAGGCCTTGACAATCCTGAAGGCAGAGTGCATGGGCTCGTGCGAACTAAGCTCTGGCCCGAGCCGAGCCCGGTTGCAGCTTGCGGAATCAAGACCCAATGGCTGTTCCATGATAACGCGTACCATATCAGTAAACTTCGGTGTCGCGTTATCAAGACATGTCGAGTAAGGTGTCATACGAATCGGGATGCTGCCCTCTCACCAACTCTGGCGACGAGGTTAGCATTCCGCCCTTCTAGAGGGACACGACATGAACGTAACTGTGAACCCCGGTTAAAGTTAACGAAAGCCTCAGCTCCACAAAATGGATGCTGCCACCACAGACACAAGTCTGACCTCCTGCTGCTGGGAGTCCTTCCAGCGAGGAGCACTTGGACAAAGGGTTTCCTGTCGAGGGCGGTGTTCGCACCGTCCCAGACAGGGTTTGTGTATTCTGGGTAGGTAGGGCTTTTGCGAGAAGGTGACTGCGGAGTGGCACCCCGGTGCTCACTACGCATCTGCCGGTTAGAACCAGTTCCAGGGGCGACAGCCCTGGCCTGGGGAAAGTCCGGCAGGGGAGAGGGGTGTAACTACCCCCCTTCCTGGTCCCACCCTTAGGGCAGGACCTAGTCATGTACCCACCCCTTTCTTTAGGATAAAGGCCGGAGCGGGGACCCTTCCAAATCAGATCATCTTTGAATCAAGAATACTTTCTACGAAAGGACTTCAAGACTCTTCTTAAGATTTCTCCCTTGTGACTAAGGAGTAGTCACCCTGCATCAGCAGGCACCATCTAAGAACTCTGCGGTTTGCTGTAAGTCCTTCCTCAAGGAATCCGACGGCCCAGCTCGACGAGAAACCGGCTTCCCTGGCACCTCTGACCTCTACCCACGTCATCAGCTCAGCTGTGATCTGTGGGTGCGACGAGACCTCGAGGGACCGGCCATCATCAGAACCTGCACGCTCTTAAAAACCAGCACGACCATCGAGGTAACTCTCTGGTGAGTGCTCTGGGGTCCGAGAAGCCCCGACCCTGAGCCGCTCTAGCACCGAAGTGCAGTCTCCCAGCATCTCCACGATCTGCGTGGGGCCCTTCTGCTCGCTGCTCAGCACGTTGTCTGGTCACTAGCCGCTGGCTTGTGCCCTTCTGTGACGACGACCAAGAATCAACACTGCCGGTCTGGTTGCTCCGGACTGGCCCCTGCTTCCATCTTTTGAGAAGCACCCCGGACCCTCCTGGTCCACCCAAGACGCCGACAGCGACATCCGTCGTGGGACAGCTCGCACCTCCACCGTGGTCGCCGACAACGCCTCCTGGTCCGTGAGACTGCAGAGCCTAGCGTCGCCCACTCACCTGGTCGAGGTGACGGCCAACTGGTGCCTTCCTGGTACCCTCTGACTACTGGCTAGTAGTACGAACTTGGTCCCCTCTGCTTTCAGGTTTCATCAATCTCTACGAACTATACACCACTGGTCGCCGGCCAGCAACTCCTTTTCTTCCGGCTCCTGGCTCGTCAGCGAAGACCCCGACGCCTGTAAGACTTGTGCAGCCGCAGCCCTCGTGGCTAGGTAACTCGGCATTTCGGTGCCTGCATAGCCTCCTTACTCTAGGGTCCCGAGTCCCTCGCTTCCGACGTGCCTTAACCTTTCCGTGTCCTCGGACACTTGTCTTTAAACTGTGCACTTGAAGTATTTGCTAAAGAGATTTGGTTTGTGCTTAGTACCCTGTCCTCATAAAGAGTACAGGGCTGTTGTGATTCTTAATAAATATACTGTTTATTTTCATAACACTTGTGTGGTGTCCTTTCACTGGGTGTTCAAGGGGTACATGTGTGGTAAACAGCTGGCTTAACGCGCCCTCTCGAGTCTTTAGCCTTAGACTGCTCGTATCCACGCTACTAGGATAGCTGGTCTATAGGTTGACTTACAACCAAACACCATAAGGGTCGTTGGAACGATACATAGCGGTCGCTAGAATAGCGAACGTTGCATATCGGGCCAACTTCTCACATTGGTGAGCAGCGGTTGGGATTTGAGCTTGCTGTTGTTTTACCACACGTATCCTAAGAATATCTTGTTGAAAGATCGCACAAGTACTGTTAGTACACATAACTAAAGCTTAGAATACTCTGAGTTCTACTGAACCAGCTGTTGTAGCTCCTCAAGGCTTAGCACACCTTGGCTACAACTCTTAGCAAGGGAAAAGTAGGTAAACACATAGTGTAGGTAGGTGCATCACTTACACCACACTAGAAGCAGTATGTCGGTCACAGGAGGAAACATCGAGTCACCCCTGGTGTCAGTTGACCCTCCACAGGTCATCCCGTCAAGATATACTGCGCTTAACTTCCATGAGTTACGACAAGTATGTACCTCTAGGAAAATTAAGCAAGGGGCTAACCCCACCACCTCCTTTCTGATTGGTCTCCTAGAGACTTATGATGCCAGGAAGGCTGAGAAGCTTCTTAGCCCTTCTAATCCAGAAGGAGACATGCCTCCCCTCGAGGGAACCCGGGACGATCCTGACCTCATTCACCTCGCAACCGAGAACGGGGATGTGGAGGAGGATGAGGATGAGGATCTCTCTGGGGACGAGGCAGATAAGGGACAGGTAGAAGTCGTCAGACTAACACGGTCCAACTTAAGCAGACACGATAATGGTACTGGGGGAACCCCGGCGCTACTATCGGTTCCGCTTAACATGGGGAATGGACGAGCCAGATCTCTATCAAGAGGCTCTGGCAGATCCCTTCATACCAACGGCTCTCACAACTCTTCTCAAAGAGGGATGACGTCCCCTCAGAGGAGAGTGTACGAAGCGAAGGAAAGGGCAGCTAATCTGCGGATCGAAAGGGAAGAACTTGCCCTGGCCAAGGAAAAGCTTGCTTTTGCTAGAGAGCAACAGTTAAGTGGGGCAGTCCCCACTGGTGGCAGCAATGTACCTAGTAATAGGGAAAAGAGTTTCGATACGAAGCACCTTGGGAAGATAGTGCCCCCCTTTAAACAAGGGGATGACATCCACAAATGGATTACTGCTTTGGAGAGGGCTTGCACTGTGCAAGGCGTTCCCCAGAGTCAGTGGGCAGCTATCTTGTGGCTCTCCTTTGAAGGTAAAGGAAGAGACAAGCTCCTCACCACAAGGGTAGAGGACGCTAACAATTACCAAGTCTTGAAGAATACACTCGTTGAAGGGTTCGGCCTAACCACTGAGCAGTACAGGGTGCTGTTCAGGGATACCCAGAAAACGCAGTCTCAAGATTGGTCTGATTTTGTCGATTGTGCCACTAAGGCTTTTGAGGGCTGGTTGCTGGGCAGTAAGGTTACTGATTACAAAGGATTGTATAATTTGATGATGAGAGAACAAATTTTAAACAATTGTCAGAACCAGTTGTTGCATCAGCATCTTGTCGACTCGGATCTGACCTCTCCTCAAGAATTGGGGCAGAAGGCAGACAAATGGGTTCGTACGAGAGTTAAACAGAACCAGGACCAGAATCAAGGTGGTCAGAAGAAAGCAGACCAGAAGGGTAAAGATTCTAAGGGGGAACAAAATGACCAGAAGTCTTCGACAGGTCCCCAACAACCCAAAGAGGGTGGGGGTCAGGCTCCCCAAAAGAAGAAAGAAGGCCAATCCAAACGATGGTGCCAGTACTGTAAAAGTAAATCTCACTGGTTTAGTGAGTGCACCAAGAAAGGAGGAGGGCAGACTCCTGCCACTGCAGCCCCTAAGGCACCTGTGCCCCCTAGTACAGTCAGCAGTGGTAGTGCGCCTCCCAAGGGTTTAGTAGGGTTAACCCTGGGTTCTGAGGGGCGTGACAACTTAGTTGGCACACTCACTCAGGCTGTCCTTGTCAGTACAGGGGACGTGGACGTGTCCCCTGACGTAAGCCCCAATACTTTGGGCAAATACCGACAGACGCCTTTTATCAATGGAAAGATGGCTCAGGCCTATAGGGACACTTGTGCCAGCGTCACCATGGTGACGCCTAACTTCGTGGACCCTGGACAGATCATGCCAGGTACAGAATTCCTGGTGACCAATGCAAGCAATGTCACTACCAATCACAGTATGGCAATTGTAGCTTTCTCCTGGGGAGGGGTAACTGGCCAAAAGAAGGTTGTAGTTAGTCCAGACCTCCCAGTGGATTGTTTGTTGGGCAATGATTTGGAGTCATCACAATGGTCAGAAGTGGAGCACCGGACTCACATGGAAATGTTAGGGTTGCCAGCACATGTGTTCGCTGTGACTAGGTCACAGGTCAGGAAATGCCCCACTGAACAGGTGCTGGATCCTGGAACAACGGACCAGACACCTACCAAGAAAAAGAGCAGTAGGGTTAAGGCGGCGCCTTCCCCCTTGCCCCAGGTCGAGGATCAAGTCTCAGAGGAGGCTGACCTACAGGAATTGAGGGAAACTGAGCCGAGGGAGTTCGAACTTGATCAAGTTGAATTCTTGGGCTCAGGGGGACCCTCAAGGGAAGACCTGGGGAAGGACCAGTTAGACTGCCCTTCTCTTGAACCCCTCAGACAGCAGGCTGCTGCTGAGGCTGCTGGGAACGCCACAGGTACCCACAAGGTATACTGGGAAGATGGACTCCTGTACACTGAGTCAAGAGACCCCAAGCCTGGCATGACCAGGAGGCTGGTCGTCCCCTTGTCTCAGCGTGGTTTCCTACTTACCTTGGCCCACGAGATTCCCTTAGCAGGTCACTTAGGCCAGACGAAAACGTGGGACAGGCTTGTCTCGCACTTTCACTGGCCTCACATGAACGAAGATACCAAGGAGTTTTGCCGCTCCTGTGTCACTTGCCAAGCCAGTGGTAAGTCAGGTGGCACGACAAAGGCCCCCCTTATACCAATGCCTGTGGTGGGGGTGCCCTTTGAACGGGTGGGGATCGACATCGTCGGTCCCATGGAACCACCGACAGCATCAGGGCACAAGTTTATACTGGTGGTAGTGGATCATGCCACCAGGTATCCTGAAGCTATTCCCCTTAGGACCACTACAGCACCTGTCGTGGCAAGAGCCCTAGTTGGAGTGTTCTCCAGGGTGGGCTTTCCTAAGGAGGTCGTCTCTGACAGAGGTGCAAACTTTATGTCGAGCTACTTAACTGCTATGTGGAAGGAATGTGGTGTCAACTACAAATTCACTACACCCTATCATCCACAATGCAATGGGCTTGTTGAGAGATTCAACAGGACCCTAAAAGGGATGATTCATGGACTACCGGAAAAGCTTCGGCGTAGATGGGACGTCCTGATCCCCTGCCTCTTGTTCGCCTACAGAGAAGTCCCACAAAAGGGGGTTGGCTACAGCCCTTTTGAACTTTTGTACGGGCATCCTGTAAGAGGACCCCTGTGTTTGGTGAAGGAAGGATGGGAGAGACCTCTCAAAAAGCCGGCAACCAACATAGTGGACTATGTGCTCGGTCTCCGCTCGCGGATGGCTGAGTACATGGAAAAGGCATCCGAAAACCTTAAGGCCAGCCAAGAACTCCAAAAAGCTTGGCATGACCAAAAGGCTGTCTTGACTGTTTACCAGCCCGGACAGAAGGTGTGGGTGTTGGAGCCAGTGGCCCCAGCAGCACTCAAGGACAAATGGTCCGGGCCCCACACCATCCTGGAGAAAAAGGGAGAGGTCACCTACCTGGTCGACCTGGGAACTCCCCGGAGCCCCCACAGGGTGCTTCATGTCAACAGGTTAAAAGCATATGTCGACAGGAAGGACATGAGTTTGCTCATGGCCATAGATGAAGGACAGGAGGAGGAGAGTGACCCTCTCCCCGACCTGCTCTCTCAGAATCCTGACGATGGCTCGGTAGATGGTGTTGTCTTTTGCGGCAGCCTCTCCGACCATCAGCAGAGCGACTGTAAACAGGTTCTTCAGTCGTTCCGACATCTGTTTTCTCTGACACCCAGTCAGACCGATTGGTGCACCCATGAGGTCGACACTGGTGACAGCTTGCCCGTAAAGAGTAAAATCTACAGGCAGCCTGATCACGTCAGAGACTGCATCAAAAGTGAAGTGCAGAAAATGTTGGAGCTGGGAGTCATTGAACCCTCGGATAGCCCTTGGGCTAGTCCCGTAGTTCTAGTGCCGAAACCTCACACCCAGGGTGGTAAGAGAGAGATGAGGTTTTGCGTAGACTACAGGGGTCTCAATGCAGTCACTAAGACTGACGCCCACCCAATACCAAGGGCAGACGAGCTTATCGATAGATTGGCTTCGGCCAACTACTTAAGTACGTTTGACCTGACAGCTGGGTATTGGCAAATCAGGTTAGCTGAGGACGCCAAGCCTAAGACAGCATTTTCAACCCCTGGTGGGCATTACCAGTTCGTGGTGATGCCCTTTGGTCTGAAAAATGCACCTGCCACCTTCCAACGGTTGGTGAATCATGTCCTTACTGGGCTGGATGACTTCTGTGCGGCATATCTTGACGATATTGCTGTCTTTAGCTCCACCTGGGAGGATCACCTGGTCCACCTGCGGAAGACGTTAGAGGCACTGCAAGCAGCAGGTCTCACTATCAAGGCCACCAAGTGCCAGATAGGGCAGACACAGGTTGTATACCTGGGCCACCTTGTCGGTGGAGGTCAGGTTCAGCCACTGGAGAGCAAGATACAGTCAATCAGGGACTGGGCTCCTCCAACCACCCAGACTCAGGTTCGAGCTTTCTTGGGCCTGACTGGTTACTACAGGAAGTTTGTCAGGAACTATGGTTCCATCGTGACACCATTAAACGAACTGACAAGTAAGAAAATGCCAAAAAAGGTTCAGTGGACAGCGAGCTGTCAAAAAGCATTCGATGACCTAAAGCAGGCCATGTGCACGGCACCTATCCTCAAGAGTCCGGACTACTCCAAACCATTCATTGTCCAAACAGATGCTTCTGAGTTGGGTGTGGGAGCTGTTCTTTCTCAACTGAATTTTGATGGTCAAGACCAGCCCATTGCTTTTATAAGCAGACGGCTGACCCCTAGAGAGAAGAATTGGTCAGCTATTGAGAGGGAGGCCTTTGCTGTGGTTTGGGCCCTGAAGAAGCTGAGGCCATACTTGTTTGGCACTCACTTCAAGATTCAGACCGACCATAAGCCCCTCTTGTGGCTAAATCAGATGAAGGGTGAAAACCCCAAACTGCTTAGGTGGTCCATTTCCCTACAGGGGATGGACTTCACAGTGGAACATAGACCTGGTACTGATCATGGCAATGCCGATGGGCTCTCCAGATATTTCCACTTAGAACAAGAAGACTTACCTGGTCAAGGTTAGTTAGTTGTTCCGACGTTTGGGGGGGGGTCATGTAGGAGAGTAGGGTCTGCAATCCTATGATCACCCAGATTTTTTGCTTTTGTTTCACTGGTTTACGACTTTCTCTGGCTGTGGGCCTGCCATTCAGACCCACAGCCTGGCTGTTCTCTTTCTAAATTACGAGATGTACCCTAGGTGCATTTACCAATTGGTACTGGGCCACCTTATCAGACCCTGTAACCCAGGGCGTAGGTGTACCCAGGGCCGCCAGGGGCTGCAGCATGTATTGTGCCACCCCTGGCTGGCCTCCTAAATTTGACACAACTGGCTGCATGACAGCTGGGGCAAAGTCGTGTAATCACCCTTTGCTTTAGATATAGTAGCTCTATATCTAACCCTCCAATGGACACCCGAGTTCCTATCAGTCACTCCTATGGCAGGCCTTGACAATCCTGAAGGCAGAGTGCATGGGCTCGTGCGAACTAAGCTCTGGCCCGAGCCGAGCCCGGTTGCAGCTTGCGGAATCAAGACCCAATGGCTGTTCCATGATAACGCGTACCATATCAGTAAACTTCGGTGTCGCGTTATCAAGACATGTCGAGTAAGGTGTCATACGAATCGGGATGCTGCCCTCTCACCAACTCTGGCGACGAGGTTAGCATTCCGCCCTTCTAGAGGGACACGACATGAACGTAACTGTGAACCCCGGTTAAAGTTAACGAAAGCCTCAGCTCCACAAAATGGATGCTGCCACCACAGACACAAGTCTGACCTCCTGCTGCTGGGAGTCCTTCCAGCGAGGAGCACTTGGACAAAGGGTTTCCTGTCGAGGGCGGTGTTCGCACCGTCCCAGACAGGGTTTGTGTATTCTGGGTAGGTAGGGCTTTTGCGAGAAGGTGACTGCGGAGTGGCACCCCGGTGCTCACTACGCATCTGCCGGTTAGAACCAGTTCCAGGGGCGACAGCCCTGGCCTGGGGAAAGTCCGGCAGGGGAGAGGGGTGTAACTACCCCCCTTCCTGGTCCCACCCTTAGGGCAGGACCTAGTCATGTACCCACCCCTTTCTTTAGGATAAAGGCCGGAGCGGGGACCCTTCCAAATCAGATCATCTTTGAATCAAGAATACTTTCTACGTAAGGACTTCAAGACTCTTCTTAAGATTTCTCCCTTGTGACTAAGGAGTAGTCACCCTGCATCAGCAGGCACCATCTAAGAACTCTGCGGTTTGCTGTAAGTCCTTCCTCAAGGAATCCGACGGCCCAGCTCGACGAGAAACCGGCTTCCCTGGCACCTCTGACCTCTACCCACGTCATCAGCTCAGCTGTGATCTGTGGGTGCGACGAGACCTCGAGGGACCGGCCATCATCAGAACCTGCACGCTCTTAAAAACCAGCACGACCATCGAGGTAACTCTCTGGTGAGTGCTCTGGGGTCCGAGAAGCCCCGACCCTGAGCCGCTCTAGCACCGAAGTGCAGTCTCCCAGCATCTCCACGATCTGCGTGGGGCCCTTCTGCTCGCTGCTCAGCACGTTGTCTGGTCACTAGCCGCTGGCTTGTGCCCTTCTGTGACGACGACCAAGAATCAACACTGCCGGTCTGGTTGCTCCGGACTGGCCCCTGCTTCCATCTTTTGAGAAGCACCCCGGACCCTCCTGGTCCACCCAAGACGCCGACAGCGACATCCGTCGTGGGACAGCTCGCACCTCCACCGTGGTCGCCGACAACGCCTCCTGGTCCGTGAGACTGCAGAGCCTAGCGTCGCCCACTCACCTGGTCGAGGTGACGGCCAACTGGTGCCTTCCTGGTACCCTCTGACTACTGGCTAGTAGTACGAACTTGGTCCCCTCTGCTTTCAGGTTTCATCAATCTCTACGAACTATACACCACTGGTCGCCGGCCAGCAACTCCTTTTCTTCCGGCTCCTGGCTCGTCAGCGAAGACCCCGACGCCTGTAAGACTTGTGCAGCCGCAGCCCTCGTGGCTAGGTAACTCGGCATTTCGGTGCCTGCATAGCCTCCTTACTCTAGGGTCCCGAGTCCCTCGCTTCCGACGTGCCTTAACCTTTCCGTGTCCTCGGACACTTGTCTTTAAACTGTGCACTTGAAGTATTTGCTAAAGAGATTTGGTTTGTGCTTAGTACCCTGTCCTCATAAAGAGTACAGGGCTGTTGTGATTCTTAATAAATATACTGTTTATTTTCATAACACTTGTGTGGTGTCCTTTCACTGGGTGTTCAAGGGGTACATGTGTGGTAAACAGCTGGCTTAACGCGCCCTCTCGAGTCTTTAGCCTTAGACTGCTCGTATCCACGCTACTAGGATAGCTGGTCTATAGGTTGACTTACAACCAAACACCATAAGGGTCGTTGGAACGATACATAGCGGTCGCTAGAATAGCGAACGTTGCATATCGGGCCAACTTCTCACAACATGTATATAAATATAATTGATTAAGTCATTTATCATGACATGAGTGATGCAGAATGTGAGGCTATAAGCAGTACATTGCGGCGGCTCAAGTTATAGTTAGCTCACAACCCGATTATTGGTGAGTTTTATCTTTTTTTATCATTAATTTTCATATCTTTATAAGTCCTAACTATGCCACCAATTTAACATTCGTTTTTTCAATGAGTTCCTAGTTTGTTTTCAAATGTAAGCTAAAATCTAAAAGTTTTTGTAATGTAAAGTAAGATAATATTACCATACAAAAAATAACATCACTTTAACTTTTGTTTTTCAGTGAATTTCTAGTATTTTCTTTCACCTAAAGCGAAATCTTATTACTATACTAAACTATAATGTCACTTTAACTTTTGTTTTTTTCAGTGAGTTTCTAGGGTTTTTAATCATATTTGGCCAACTTCCTCACTGAGCATACCTTTTGACCATGTGCAGTGGCGGTTTGGACCCACCCCTGTGAATGATCAACCGTCCTCTGTGCGCAGCCTTTCGGCATGCGCAGCATGGGGTTGGCTGTAGGGTCTTCCCTAGGGGCCAGTCCTTGTACCCAACATCACACGAACCGTCAATACCCCATTTCTGCCCCATCCCACCCAAAATGTTCCCACAGTACTCCTGTTTTACTACTATATTAGTGGCAATCCAAGGTACTGCAGGACAGTGCAAGCTTTGCTTTTTAACATTTGCATGGTTTCAAGCTGCCCCTTGGTACTCCTGTGGGACCATATGCGATGGCCACGGGAGTACCTCAGGACTCTAGGCATGTTTTTAAAAATTTTGATTCACAAAAGGGGCAGTTGGTCAGAATACCCCTACGCTGCCTCCTTGTATGTCCTTTTTTTGTAAACACAGGAAACAGGAACCGAGTCCCGATCCCTGACAAGGCAGCTGTAATATTTCTCTTCCTGTTATAGCCAGCCATTCACGTCCCTTAGTCCGGTAGTACTAGTTGTGTGGGATCAAAAGGTCTGACTGGGAAAAAAAAGCTCTCTCCCAATCAGATCACTCTATTTTTTGAATTTGAAGGACCACTGGAGTACCGGAGGACTTCCACTAGACCATCGTCCAGATCTCACTGTATTTTAAAGCTTAAGTTCTCTAAAACTGTTGAAAAGATTTACAACAAACCACAAAAAACCACACTTTCTGAGTGATGATTTAGCTTTCTTTCAAAATTGGTGTAATTCTGTTCAGCTGTTTTTTCTGTATTGCTTCCCAAGAGTCCTATAGGAACTTGCATGGGAAAAATATGTTTTGAGACCCCATTTTTCTTGGTCCCCACTTAACAGATCACCCTGAAACATTCTGGGAAAGAGCTGAGGTGGATGGTGTTTGTTTGCGGAAAGTTTCGTGAAGATTCGTCAAGCGGCACTAAAGTTATAAGCAACACATAAAGCACTGTTCCTATGGAACTCTGACCTAACTATAACTACACAGTGGTTATGTCACATGATGTGTGTGCGCATAACAATAACTGGTGAATTTCAGTGGTTTAGATGTTTCCGCTAGAACCATAACTTTGTTTTTTACTGTTTTATTTCAATGAATTTATTAGACTGTGTGCAACGAGGGGTTGGGTGCACCTTGGCTGCCAGTCTCTAAGTCTAACCTGAAGGGGGCACTGCACAGCAAAAGGTAACTATAACGTGTGCCTCAAGTAACTGTTACTCGTGCCTCCGCCATGCATGGTGTTTTCCTGACCAAAATGATGTAATTCCAGATGTTGCAGTGACATTATCAATGATGTCATTGAACCTGTCATAAGTTAATTAGTAGAGCATGGTAAGGGTGAGAGTTATTGTTATTTAGGGCACAAGTTACAGTTACTTGAGATAACCTAAAACAGGTGAATGTCAGGGTTATGCTCATTCAAAACAATAGGTTTTAACTGACATTTTCACCTAAATATAGTATCCCTTTAACCTTTGTTTTTTCAGTGAATTTTTAAGTTAAAAAAAAAGTAAAGTATCATAATATTACAATGCTTACCTATAACGTCACATTAACCTTTGTTTTTCTCAGTGAATATCTATAGTCTTTTTAACGTAAAGTAATAAGGCATATATTTCTTTGCTCATGTACGAAATTCGAAGGAATTCTTTCTAGGTGAACCATTGTTTTGAGTATATCATGAAAAATGAAACCACAATAACTACAGCAGTTCACCTTTATGCGCCCTGTTTTCATGAAAACCTTAAACTTTACTCCCTTAAAAATAATCAAGTCCTCCTTTTTAATGTGACTTTTTTTTAACATTTCCATTTGACCTTATTTCTTGGATATTTTTTGTGTGCTCATCCATATTTATTTTGAGAAGGAAATGAATCTGCAACTAATATATGCCTACATTCATTTAATCAGCAAATGCACGCTAGCACTTATATATTGGATAAGCTCTAGCACTAAAAGCAGCCACATACAATACCCTGTATGTACGCTATACTCTATATACAATCTGAAAATATTTGCACTGTAGTTCATATATGTGCAAATCTGCAGCTTTTTAACTCTCCTCCTTTTTAGGTCTCGCCTCTCAATGCGCATGCACATTGAGCGGAGCGAGACTATAGGGGCTTAAACAGAGGTTTACCTAGACTGGCGATTTGATGCTGTGCCCGTGCGCTTTTAGGTCAATGCGCAAGCGCATTGACCAAAAATGCGCGTGCACAGCATCAAATGGCCAGCCATCTGTTCCCCAGCAGCTCTTCCTGCTCCGCCCCACAAGCTTCCCCCAGCGTGCGCTCTGCCTCAGCCGCACTCCTCCCACACCTTTGAAGTGAAGCTTAGCTTCACTTCAAAGGCCCCTGCTGCTTCACACTATTCACGGCCACCAGGCCGTGTCTCTCCCTCATCGCCGCTCTCCCCGCTCCGCCCCCTGCTGCGGCCGTGTCACATTTCTCCTCCCCCCTCCCCACAGCAATGTCCTCCATCTTGTTTTTTTTTTGCTTATGCCTCTGCAGTCCGTCTCCTCTTCCCGCCCTCCTCCCGTTGTTACTGCTCTCTTATGATGCTATCTGGTAAGTTATTCTTCTGACAGATAAATAAGCTAAGAGAGGTAAGGAATGTTGTCTTCTCAATCGAGTTTAAACATGACGTGATCACATTGTGTGGCAAAGCAAACCCGATTCCAGCAAAAATATACAACTAGCTGACAGGCCAGCGACAGCCATGTGCTCACGAGCTTAGTTAGACCAAGGTCCGTCTCTAACGAGTACAAATTTACACTAGAGGAGCTTTAAGCTTGGAGAACAACCATGATCGGATATTAATTTTCAGACTCCCATAACCCAAAATTAAACATCGACCTCGACCATCTGAATATGAATTAAAAATGAAAAATTTCTAGAGTACTAAAAGGCACATTTTGTTTGTTAACTGTCTCAATGGGCAAGCTTCAGTTTCTCTAAATACGCCTGGAGTTTGGTCTGCACATGCGCAGTGCTCACCCTTCGATTTTGTAACCATTATCTGCTTTGTTACACTCGTGTCAGTCCAGAAATGCAAACGTGCACTGATCAGCAGCGCCAGTTGAAAATGTCATTTCCATTAGGTTTAGGAATGTTGTCTTCTCAATCGAGTTTAAACATGATGTGATCACATTGTGTGGCAAAGCAAACCCGATTCCAGCAAAAATATACAACTAGCTGACAGGCCAGCGACAGCGATGTGCCCACGAGCTTAGTTAGACCAAGGTCCGTCTCTAACGAGTACAAATTTACACTAGAGGAGCTTTAAGCTTGGAGAACAACCATGATCGGATATTAATCTTCAGACTCCCATAACCCAAAATTAAACATCGACCTCGACCATCTGAATATGAATTAAAAATGAAAAATTTCTAGAGTACTAAAGGCACATTTTGTTTGTTAACTGTCTCGATGGGCAAGCTTCAGTTTCTCTAAATACGCCTGGAGTTTGGTCTGCACTTGCGCAGTGCTCACCCTTCAATTTTGTAACCATTATCTGCTTTGTTACACTTGTGTCAGTCCAGAAATGCAAACGTGCACTGATCAGCAGCGCCAGTTGAAAATGTAATTTCCATTAGGCTTTACGGTTCTCGCTCGACTACTTATTTTGCACATTCGTTTTATGCACGTGGGGGTTAGCACGAGCAGCCAATTGTACCGAAGAAAACTATTTTACTATGCAAACGACCTTACATATGCTAATGAAATGACCTTTCCTACTAGCAAGTAGCAGTGATGCTAAGCAGGACAGAGTTGGTTGTAAACTGGCTGCACTTTTTATATTCTAATCGTATTGGTAGGCGAGATAAAACACAGAGCTGAGCATCCAGCTGGCAATAGGATCAGCTCAGATGTTCATCTTTCCAAAGTCCACCTCATGAACACGCTGTGGTCTTGTACTTTAAGGGTGTTGGTGATTACATCAGAGGCACCACCATCATTTATCTTGAAAGGCTTGAAGGCAATCTGCTTCCCCGCCCCCTGGTGTTTATGGCTTTTCTCGCTCGCTAATGCATTTTTTCCCCTCCCATTCTTCCTTTGATGTCCTCCGCGCGTGGCCTCTGCCTGTCGCCTCTCCGTCCTTCACAGCCCCTCTCTGTCATGAAATCTCAAATTTGGGGACAACATCTTCAAAACAAGCCTGTTCATGCTGACACTTGCAATTAGAATCCTTTCTTTCTTTCCTTTCATCCTTTCTTTCCTTCCTTTCCTTCCTTCCGTTCCATCCTTTCATTCCTTTCTTTCTTTCTTTCTTTCCTTCCTACCTTCTTCCTTCTTTCTTTCGTTCTTTCTTTCTTGCCTTCCGTTCCACATTATCACTCTGCACCACCACAGCACCACTCAGCACCACCACAGCATCACTCAACGCCACCCATCACTCAGCGCCACTCCAGCATCACTCAGCACCACCACATCATCACTCAGCGCTACCCCAGCATCACTCAGCGCTACCCCAGCATCACTCAGCACCACCACATCAACACTCAGCACCACCACAGCATCACTCAGCACCACCACAGCACCACTCAGCACCACCACAGCATCACTCAGCACCACCACAGCACCACTCAGCGCCACCACAGCACCACTCAGCGCCACCACAGAACCACCACTCAGCACCACCACAGCATCACTCAGCACCATCACAGCACCACTCAGCACCACCACAGCACCACTCAGCACCACCACAGCACAACCACAGCACCACTCAGCGTCACCACAGAACCACCACAGCACCACTCAGCACCACCCCAGCATCACTCAGCACCACTCACCATCACCACATCATCACTCAGCATCAGCACAGCACCACTCAGCATCACCACATCATCACTCAGCGCTACCCCAGCATCACTCAGCACCACCAGATTATCACTCAGCGCAACCACAGCATCACTCAGCGCAACCACAGCATCACTCAGCGCAACCACAGCATCACTCAGCACCACTACAGCATCACTGGTTCAAATATGTTATTTCAATGTTTCAAGCTGTTTTCAAGCTTTCAAGCTTTATTACAAATCACAAAAAAGATGTTAATATTTCACTACTGTTCTTGGATTTTCGTCACAATAAAAAACACTGAATATAATCTTCACAAAAGTTATTTACAAAAGTTTAAGCTATTGCCATTAAAATTAAATTATTTGACAATTAATTAAACAAAAAAAATAAAAGCCATTGTTATTTGTAATATCAATACATCTAAGTCACGTAAATAAAAAACATGTTGCATTACAAATGCTATAGGTGTCACATTTGTGAAAGTTATAACTATTGGCATTGTAAATGACAAAGCTATTAATTTAGCTATTTTAACAAACACATAAATTAAAAAAAATGTCATTCATAAGACCAATAGCTCAAACTTTCCTAATGCGAGACCTATTGCAGTTCCAATGCTTGTTATTAGGCCTGACTTAACAGCACAGCTGTTTGCTGATCTATTCTTAGCAATTATTTAAAATATACCTAGCGGTGGCTTTCACTCCATCCAGAGGATGATTTTTTTTCATTCATAATGCTATTGGCTATTTTGTGCATCATTCTGCCTTCTATGGAGTGCTTGAATTGAAATGCATGAGGACTATGTTCAGTTTCAGCTGGCATGACTCGAGGGTGCAGGCGGGTGCAGGATGGGGGAGGGTTGTTGGGCGTGGGGAATTAACGGGGTTGCCCTTACCTTGCCACCAGGTACAGTGTCTCTACTCCTGCTCTTCTCATGGGTCTCGAGGAACAGGAAGCCAGGAAGAACTGCCAGGCTCCCCTAACCAATCACAACGCTGCAATGCAAAATTGTGATTGGTTTTGAGCGTCCTGGTTCGACGCTCAACCAGGGAATGGGGGCCTGGGTATGTTTTCCATGCAGGCGGTGATGCAGCCTGCATAGAGAACGGGGAAGGTGTGCATGACTGATTTGGGCAATCCGAGAGGGCTGACCAAGCAATCATAGCGCACTTAAGAGTGGACAAACGACTCCTCCCCTACCCTGCTCCGAGAGCAGAGCAGCCCCGCCCACCTGCCTGCAAAGGAAACATAAAATGATAATAAGTCAAATTTATCATTTTATATTTCATTTACTTCAATGCTCAACACCAGTGGGGCGACGCTCCTCCGCCATAGCGGAGGAGCTGCCACTGACTACGTTAGAGAAAAAAGCATACTGAATCATTACATGCCTTGCACGTGCATTGTATAAGAAATCAGTACTATTACCTGCAGTAGGCTTTTGTTAATGTTTTAGTCAGGAATCTCTTATGAGTCACATAAACATGTACACATTTGCCTTTACCACACACGTGTGAAAGGGTACAGAATACAGTTGGTTAAAACAAAAGAAGCTTGGGCAAAGCTAATAGGCCTGGCTTTAATGCGGTAACATATTCTTTCACAGGTAAAAACAAATCCAGTTTGCATGCATCAGCACATTAAAGCCAGGCCTATCGACTTTGTTAGCAATTGTTTTAACGTTTGGACCTGTCATGCATAGCAATGGGCTTGCTGTCATGACTGACAGTACTGAGATTCACTTAAAAGGCGGCCAATTATCTGCATTTTCAAGTTCAAAAATAAATTCAGACAAGAAAACCAATGTTTGCTGTCTGTATTAATGTGTAGAAATCAGTAAAGAAAAAAACGCGTCTTTTAATAATAACCAACTCATAACAACAAGGCCACGAGGATAATGTCTTGCTCCACGTCCTGGGAGGAATATGGCTTAGGTCTGGATCTTCCTTAAGTAAACAATTGTTTTGTGAGTTTCTTAGACCATTTGGTGCTTATGAAACGAACGCGACTAAAAGCCCCACAAAGGTGTATAGAGAAGCCCAGACGTGCGATAGATGGTCCCTGATGACATGGAGCAGTGGTACCACGACATGCCCCTCTTAAGAGCGGATTGTGTTGGTGTGCAGTGAAGACCTACTGGCTGTGGGTAGTTTAATGATTTTCACTACTCACACTAACAACCATATTTTCTCTCAATTCTTAAACAATGGGCTTTAGTATTTACTAAATCCAAAGGTAGTTCAACTTATCGACTTCAGAAGGATGAAATGTTGTTTGGCACCTATTTGTGCTGTAATATGTGGCTTTCAGTGCACACATAGATCACTGCCCACTGAACTGTGCTGTACAGCCTAGAGGGGCTGTTGAGTTAGTTCACCTAGCGTCCGATGTAGGTAATTAGTATTTACCGATTCGTAAATACCAAATTTTACCGATTCGATATTTACAAATCGGTAAATGCTATGTAGGTTTGTTTAACGAATTATTTAACGAATCTGTAACATTCGGTAATTACCGAATCAGTATTTACCGATTCGGTAATTGCCATTGATTCCTATGGGCCTTGAGGCCCATAGTGTCAGAACCCCAAGACTCCAAGTGGGGGTAATCGCGCGTAAAAGAGGAAGCTACAGCGCAGAACGAGCTGAGAGAATTCTCTGGACTGAATTAACTCGAAAACGGCACCTTAAGATGGCTGCCAATTCAGAGTTGAGGTTAGCGGTCTAGTTTGCTGACTTCAATCACAGAGGAATCCAGGTAAGGCGCGCGATTGTGAGGAACTGCGCACTTCACCAGAGTCTTGACCGGAGAAGGAGCGTTTTGTGACAGAACCGTAGAGTTTCATCGTTTTAGAGAATTCCTGAGTGATTTAATTCCCCCGAGAATCTTAACCCACATCAGGATACTCATAGTAAACAATATAATTCATATCTAAGGAGCGAGTCGACGAAGGTTTTGCGAAGAGTTCATTCGAGTCGGAGCTCACAAATTTAATGTCAGCAAGGTTAGAGTAAATAGTAACACCATATAGAGCGAGCGTGCAAACCAAAGAAAAGACGAGAACGACTTCTCGGAAGCTACTCACCTTGCAAGTCACCCGCAGTTAGCTTAGAGACCGTCGCGACCAGCACAGGTGCACCTGACAGAAGAAAACAGCAAAAAATTAAGCTGAGTGACAAATGAATACAACAAACTGTTTTTGAAAAAAAATTCTAATTAGTTGTCAATAGTTAATGAGAAATGAGAAAAAGTAGTAGAAGAGTCGAGTGTTGGGCAAACGAGCATTAACCATACTCCTACTAGTGTTCACCCTGTAAATATAAATAAGAAGAATGAGAATAGAGCAATAACTGAAAACGAAATAGGAAAAGACATGAAAAGACAGATAATCCACGTAGAAAAGTAAGTAAAGAGACAGAACACACAACATAGTAATTAGAGGTAGGGAGAGTACAGAGTAAGTCTAACCAAATTATATGTATTTATAGGAAGCAGGAGAAATACAGGCAAAAAGAGATATCCCGAAAGAACCGGAGTTAGAGAAGAAAAGAATAGGAAGGATTTCAAATTAGTGAAGTGAGTAAAATTCAATAGGGAGAGAGATAAGGAGAAGTTATAACAGTGATTAAGGTTTGTTTGTGAATTGCAGAAGAAAACTAGTTTGGAACCAGATAGCGCTACACTTACTTGTGAGAAGATAGAAGAGTAGCAGAGTTCTGGGAAGTTAATGGTAAGGGAGTAAAACTCAGATAAAACTTAGTATAGAGCTAGAGTAGAATGAGTAGTTATTAATGGTGTTCCTTCCCTTTAGGTTCGGCAACTGTTAGAAGTCTGCAGGACGGACTACAAGAGGAATCAACCAGGACAATCTCTTCTTTTTTTGTTATTTTATCCAATTTCCTCTTTCCCCCCAAGGTAACAATCTAGAGACTTGTTCTACCAAGCTCTGGGTTGCTGCCTAGGGGGATTCGGGATCTAGCATCTCTGTTCCTGTGTAGTAAAACAATAAAGAGTTTCTTAAGCCTGACACATAGGAACCAATGGCAATTACCGAATCGGTAAATACCAATTCGGTAAAATTACCGAATTGACAAGGGAGACAGGGTGTCACTTTGACACCCTGCTGCACCCCTGATTCAGGCTTGTGTGCCATGTGCCCTTAGGGCATGTATGTGTGCCACATGGAACAGGTGTACATGCACAGATGTGCATGTACACAGGAATTCGTTATTTACCATCAAATAGTATTTGATGGTAAATAACGAATTCTGAAGAGTCTGTGGCACTGTTTACAGTGCCACCTACATCACAAATTACTGATTCGGTAAATTTACAGATTCTGTAATTTACAGAATCTGTAAATTTACTGAATCTGTAAATTTACTGAATCAGTAATTTTATGGCCCACTACATCTGAAACTCCAAATACCGGTCGGTAACGTCTGAAATCGGCCGTTACCGACCGGTATTTGGCCACCCACATCTGGCCCCTATGTCTTTAAACGCTGGAAGTTGTGACCTTGTTTTAGAGGTGAAGTCGGCTTTTCTGTGGCGAAGACGTGTATAGGATAGTGGAGGGGAGAGTTGGGCGTGATGGTCTCCACTGAAGTTCGAGGCTGCAGCAGCTCTTGGTGGTTAGGAAGATGTTAAATTCCACGTATTTATGTGAAGTGCATAGTGCCATTGTTGTTACCTAACTGGGGTATGAGCAGTGCCACTGGAATTATGCAGCTGTGGATGGCCAAATTATGTAGAAGGCTTGAGTAAATTATGCAGCAAGAAAAGGCAAAGTATGCGGCGTAATGTGGCAAACTTTTCGACAGTATTTTTTCATTATTTTGGCATTTTTACACTTGTTACACTTTTTGGGCATCCGTTGCACCTCATTAGTGCCAGTTTAACACCCAATTATAGCAATAAGCAGCATAAAAGCTTACCAGTCAACATTTGCAAACATCCTTCTGCTGCATTGCAAAACATATTGCTGCGATTTTAGTATCTTTTGAACCGTTTAAACTAGAAACACTTTTTTATGGTTACAATCTGATGGATTATGTGGCAAATGCGACAAATCTATAATTCTGTGTAAAATGCTGTTGATTCTGCTGCGTTTTTAGTAACTTTTGAACCGTTTAAACTAGAAACACAATTTTGTGGTTAAAATCTGACGATTGTGTAGCAGATGATGGATAATGTAGCAAATGTGACAAATCTATAATTCTGTAAAAAAAAAAGCCATTGATACACAATCACATTATTCCAGTGGCCCTGGGCATGAGCCACTTTGGGTAGGAGAGTGAATTCTGGCCCCTATGTTGTGTGTGGCCTTTAACAATGAATATGCTGGAAGGCCAATTAAACACAAGCGCCTGATGGGAGAACTTTGAGGGATGGGGGGCTATGTTGTTACCTGGAAAGGTATTAAGGGCCTTTACGTGTTAAAAATAAGTCATTAAGGCAGCCTTCGTATAGGGGCATTGTGCTTGAAGGAATCTGTTGTCTGTGGCTCACATCTGTGAGCATGTATGTGTGCAAGGGGGGTGTTTTGTAACTGTTAAATGGAGATTAATTGTGTATTTATGCAGGAGGAGGTGGTATGAGGTGACTTTTGGAGGGCAATTAGGCATCCGAATATAGTGACAAAGTTGTATACCAGAATGGAATGAGTGTACTCTTACCTCCCCTAGGGTGCTGGCTTTTCTATGGCTAGTGACATATTCTGTGTCTGGGTGTGACGGGTGCCTATGGCAGGGAGACACATTTAAATCGTTATGTGTGGTGCGGTGCGTATTTTAAAAGGAAACTAGTGTAAATGGGGAAATTGAAATCAGTGTGGTTGGCTGTCCAGAAGTTTCTCTGTGATAACTATGGACTCGACCCTTGTACGCCGTGCATAATTTATAAAATAATAAATACCCATGCCCAAAAAAATTCTTAAAAGCCTGAGGCCAGTGCGGTGGAGTTGTCGAATTCTGAGCTGTTTAGGCGTGATTCCACCTTGTGCTTCTTTCATTCACCACCCTAAACTTCCTGCATCTTTACAGGGCAGGACAGCCTGGAGTGTTGTGGGCTGCCCGGTTGGGGCCAGTTTTGGGCCCCCCGGGGGGGGGGGGCGGGGGGGGGTGGTTTTGCAATATCAGCCCCTTGTAACAAAATCGTCCAAAACCGACCCTGGCAAACAGCTCGGCTGTACCCCCCACCCCTTGCCCCGGGGGCCGGCAAAGAAGTTTGGCAGGGCCAGGTTCGGTTCCCAGTCTGGCCTTTACGCTTGCAGGCTATTTTTCATCTCTGCTTTCTGCCATTGCACTATTTTCCCTTCATGTTCTTGTTCCTGATAATTAACGCAATCAAAGAGAAACAAGATGGGTTGATTGAAAAGGGAAAGAAGAGTGGAAGGTTGAAAGGAGGTAAAGGTGAAAGTAAGGAAGGGAGAAAGAAGGGATAGATGAGTGGTTGAACGGATGGGTGGGTGAAGGGGTTGGTAAATTCATAGGTGGATGGATCAGTTAAATTATGTCAGAGTAACTTGAAATCTGAGGGGGAGGATGGATAGGTGGATCAGCTGAGCCATAGAAGACTTTATTGATGACTGGGTAAGTAAATCAAATGATGAATATATGGGTGGATGGATGGATGTATTCATAGATAATGGATGTGTGAAATGATGGATGGATGGACTGGTTTATGGACTGAAGGAATGGTGAAAGTTTGAGTGACAGATGAAAGAATGAATTGATGACAGAATGTATAGATGAATTGGTGGATATCAGCGGACCGTTGGAAGGTCGAAGGCATGAATCGTATAGATGCTTGAATGCAAGCGACAACTGAGCTCTTCAAGGGAGGTTCAGTCTTTGGTCCCATCAGAGGTTTGTTTCAAAGTGGGCGGTATTTTAATTTTCTAGCTACTCTCTTGCATATGTAGAGGGTTTGTGGTGCAGGCTTTTGTACGTATATTCTTCGTTTATGTGCTGAGGGAGGAGTGTGTGTCGAAGATAAATTGACATGCATGCATACAAATGAAGTTTTTGCCTGTTCTCGTTCTTGCAGCATTGTTGTGTGCTTATGCGTACTCATGGCTGTTTGCACATATGCCGTGGGAAAACGGTGTGGACCTATGCACGGTGCTCTTGTATTTGTCTGGTGTAGAAAGGGCTCGGTGGGTCTTTGTATGTTCTTCCGAATATTTAAAATGGCAGTGTGCATGCATGTGTGTGTGTTTGGCGGGGGGAGGGGCAGGTGTACATGTTTGCGCCCGCCTGTTCCTTATATACTTAAACCTGTATTTGTGGGTGTCTATGCCTATACATAGTGACGTGCTCTGCGTGTGTGGGGTGGCCTGCTTGCCTGGCTGTATGGCGTGTTTGCTTCCATGTGCGTCTGTGGAGGGCCGTGTTTTGATAGGTGTTTGTGGCTGCTCACATATCGTGGGATGGCAGTGCTTTAGTGCAGATATAATAGTAGTTGTGTGTGTGGGTGGTGGGTTCCTGTGGTTTTTAGGGGGCTCGTGTGCCAGCCCCGCATGTTGAACCCCTCTCCCAGATCAAAGCGCCGTGGCCTAGCGCGGCCTCGGGATGTCGCTCTCACGAGAGTCGGAGCCTGGTTGGCGGCGGGGCTTCCTCCCAGAGAACCTTCTCACTTTCTGTGGGATTGAGACGCAGCCAGGCGCTGCCGCAGGAATATTTACTTTACAAATCTCAAATAGACTCCAGCATATGGAAAGAGTTGTATATGTCAGCGCTGGAGGCCCCGTTAGCACGCCAGCTTCTTCGAAAACAGCCTTCACCCGTTCGTGCCCTGCTGAGGGGCAAATGGCGGCACACGACCGCTTCATGGCGGCCCACGACGGCCCACACGGCACCTTCTCCCGCGCCCTGCTGCTCAGGGGGTCTTCAGATTCTAGTCAACTATGTCATGACAATTGTAGAAAGGAGCTTGCGAACGTGTGTGTGTGTATATATACACACATATATATGTATGTAGATATATATGGTTGCACATATACATATACATATGTACATATAAATATACATACATATATATATGCTTAACATGTATAAAACTGTCTTTTAATGTGTGTATATATATTTGCCTATGTATGTATAGGTGCATGCCTAGACTCATACATACAAAGTCAGATTTAAACATGTTAATCAAACATACGTTTGTGCATTGCCTCAAATCAACGCTGACAGTGCTCTGTTTTCTCTTGACAGGGGCAACAGCTTCTGTCCTTAGTTCTTTTGTTCTGGTGGGGCGCAGGGGGTCGGATAAATGGAGCTGGGTGACGCCACAGTATCTCAGTAACGAAGCAGATGTGCGTGTTATGTGAAGAGAAGTTACTGACAATCCCCTGTGCCCTCCAAGCTCCTGTCTTCCAGCTGTGACGTGACAGCAAGGCTGTAGATAGGCATACAAATATGGCCACTTTCAGGGTGAAATGGGGCTCCGACCCACACATAGCACACACATTCCCAATGCCATCTCCAGAGGCTGATTTTTAGGTGGGTACAAAAGAGGCTACAGGTAAACATTGGCGAGGCCACCTACAATGGGTGATCATGAATATTGTGCCCGTGTGTGTGTGTGTGTGTGTGTGTGTGTGTGTGTGTGTATACATATAAGTGCATATATAAAACAGACTGGGAATTACACATTATTAAGGTCTGTGGAAGGTGTAGTGGTCTTTGGCGTGTTTCAATCCCCTCTTTTCTTCTCTTCACACCACTCGCTTCTGTTGTCTCTTGGTTGGTTAGACACTTATGCTCTTTTTCTCTTCATATCATTCTGAAACATTCAGTATATATCACACTGCATCTATTTCCTCTTTGGCCCCCTCTTTTCACTCCCTCCTCCACATGCTTCCGTGCATCTCTTTCACTTCACTAACTAGCGACCCCAAATACCTGTACACACTGCATCGTCTTTGCCTTTGACCCTGTCAATATTTCAACACCTGTGTACCTCCTTCGCACACTTGTGCATATGATCACAATTATAATTGGCACATCTGCTCTGTGAGTCCAGCAGAGGGGCTAATAATTGTAGGAGCATTTATGATCCACTAATGGGCACTGCGAGAGATTTGGACTGAGTTAGGTCTGAATACAACAGATCTCAATCATGGCCAACCCACAATCTGATCTCACGGAGAGGCGTCTCTTTTTACAGTGCACACTAAATATGAGTAATATGTTGCTTGAAGACAACAACAGAAACACAACATCCTGGAAAAAGCAAAGTAAAACTTGAAATGTAAACTGGGACAACGTCGCTCTTCCCAGGCTGAGAGGGTGGTGTTTGTCTTTGCTGCCAGTGGCCCTCACTGGTGACGGGACATAAGAAGGGACCAGGACATTTACAGATTGGGCACTGGTCCTCCCTTAGCAACACCACAAATGTTCCCGCAGTGGTCTGGCTTCTCGTGATCCTGAGCTCCAGGAGGAAGCCAGCATCCTCTGGCATCCAACTGGCTGTTCCAAGAATTGATCTCTGCAAGGGAGTTTTCGCTACAAAATGCTGATGACCGGGAAGCATTAAACATAGAGGGAGGAGCAACGCCTCCTTTCCAGGAACCAGAGCCAACATCAGGCGCCGCAACTGCTGCCATGGCACATTTTCTGTTTGGAATCAATATCTCCCATCGCCAGAGAAAATAGGGTATTAGCCATAGGAGGGCAAAGAGTCACATTTTCGCAAAGGTTCATTTAGCATGATATGTGCTTCCCTGAAGCATGTTGTCTGGTGCCCAATAGTAACTTGTGACCCTGTACCACAGTTACTAGGGGTTATCAGCTGCTCCTGGGCCTTCCCCACCCAGGCACTGTTTATGCTGCTATATTTCTGTGTGCTATCACTAATGTGCATGCTTTGATAGTTATATTGTGCGTATATATATGTATATATATGTGATCAAAGGCTCTCGAGCCCGAAACGTGTCATTGCTGTTTACCTGTACCATTAAAGAAATCGTTTGGTCAGATCCTGTGATCCGTCTCCTGCTTCGCCGGTCCGTGGGGATTGGAAGTGGCTTTTGGAGTGTTCCTGCATATATCGTTGAGCGGGTCCGTGCATCTGTGACTCTCCAGATGTACATCAGGAGCAACATACCTTTTCAGTTAGACGCAAGTCAAGCAGCAAACAGGGCCGGGAATGATCAGCAACCCGATGGGAATAATATTGACGGAGGTGAAGGAATAATGCTCGCACTACTGAAAACCAGTGAACTACGGTATCCAGATTACCCAGCGCAGACACGCCCACAAGGGCGGTACCAAGAACTTTAACTCACCTGCAAAGTCATTGCGCAATCATTCCTTTCTCCACAAGCCGAGCCTGTTAACAAGGGGAGACACATCCAGAAACGCGTAAGGTGATATGGCGATTGAACTGCTGTGAACCCCATCCCCTGTGTTGCTGCTGCCAGCTGGTAATTAAAGGTTAAAATGAATGTTGGGTGTGGCGTCTTCAATTGCATGGGCAATCTCATATGGAATATATATATATATATATATATATATATATATATATATATATATATATATATATATATATATATATATATATATAGGTGATCAAGGTAACGGCTGTTACCGAAACGCGTTATGGCTGCAAACAACGTTTGAATAAACATATTTGGCGTACCTACAAGAGGAGTTCGTTCCCTTTCTTTGCGAGTGAAAGCAGAAGGAGGGACGCTGCAAACCTATATATATATATACTAGCAGCCCGTCCCGGCCTTATCCGGGAGCAATCAGGCTTCCACGACCCCCGCCTGCCCCGACATTGGCCATCAGCCCGGGCCCCCGTCCGCACCGTCCCCCGGCAGCCTCGACCCCCGCTTGCCCTGACATTGTCTTCCGGAGGCTGACCTCACACAATTATACCAGAGGCCCAGTGTTGCAGTGGTGGCCAGCAGCAGCGCCTGAGGCACTGGGGAGTTTTCTGGGTAAGTGGGGCTCAGGCGCTCTGTTTGCAGGGAGGCGAGGATGAGCAGAGGTTGCAGGGATAAGAGTAGGAGTTCACAGAGTATGGCGCGGCCGGCGGGGATCGGGAGCTTGAGCACAATTATGTCCCCCGGAGCCTTCCTCAGCCGCCGCTCCTCAGTTCAGTGCTCCTCGCCGCTCCGCCGGTCCGTTGCTGCTCACCGCCTGTGTGCCGCTCGTCAGTGCTTTTCCCCCACGCCATGTCCGCCGCTCAGCCGCCGCTCCTCAGTTCAGTGCACCTCGCCGCTCCGCCGGTCTGCTGCTGCTCACTGCCTGTGTGCTGCTCGTCAATGCTCCTCCCGCGCCATGTCTGCCGCTCCTAATCGCGTTCCTCGTGCTCCTGGACGACATCAGCACGCAGGTCGCGGCCGGCGCTACTTCGAGGAGACTAATTTTTTTTAAATGTACATTTTTTAAATATAACATATTTTTTAAATTTATATATCCTATGTCCATCTGCACACCCTGAGGATTCCAATGATGTATCGGGTGTGTGGATTGGCGCTGTGGTTCCCGAGTTTACCCCCCTCAAAGCCTCAAAGTTCTTCCTTTATAATAGTAGTATAGATATATACTACTATAATAAAGGAAGAACTTCCAGCGTTTGAGGCGGGTAAACTCGGGAACCACAGCGCCAATCCACACACCCGGTACACCGTTGGAATCGTCAGGGTGTGTAGATGGTTATAGGCTATATAAATAAAAAAAAAAACGTTATTTAAAAAATTGAAAGTAAAAAAAAAGGTAGTCCCTCCGAAGTAGCGCCGGCCGCGACTTGCGTTCTCACGTCAGGAGCGCGGGGAGAAGCGGCGTCCAGGAGCGCGACGAGGAGCGGCGGACATGGCGCGGGGGAGGAGCGTTGACGTGAGGAGCAGCGGACAGGCCAGCGGCAGTGTGAGCAGCAGACAGGCTGGAGGAGTGGCGGCTGAGGTAAGGGAGCGGCGGACATGGCGCGGGGGAGGAGCGGTGACGTGAGGAGCAGTGGACAGGCCAGCGGCGGTGCGAGCAGCGGACAGGCGGGAGGAGCAGCGGCTGAGGTAAGGGGACCCATGTCGGGGCAGGCGGGGGCGGGCTGGGCGGGTGCCCGGGCTGCAGCAGAAAAGAGAATACAGGCGGGGGTCGGTGCAGGCGGGGGACGGGCCGGGCCAGCGGGGGCCCGGGCTGCTGGACAATGTCGGGACGGGCGGGGAAGCCTGTTGCACCCGGACAAGGTCGGGACGGGCTGCGAGTGTATATATATATATATATATATATATATATATATATATATATATATATATATATATATATATATATAACTTCTGACTTCCTTTGAGTATCTAGCCTCATGGAGCCCTAAAGACCCTGTATTGAGCTTCATAAGCACCTTCTTCATTCATTCATTGCTGCTTGGATGTGGACAGTTGATGTCTGGGTATAGAGATCGTTACTCTAATGTATGTGATTTCTTCATGAACTTTAAATATCTTTTAGGAGTACGTAATCTTAATATCGCTGCTCAGATGCAATGGATCACTTCTTTAGCGTAGGTGACTGATGCTTTCAAACGCAGGGGCATATTACCAAGGGCCTTATCGCCGCTTTAGCGGGAATTTTTCCAGCTAAAGCGGCGATAATTGTATCGCCCTATTACCTAGCTGTCGCTAACACCAGTTAGCGACAGCTTGTATGCGATAGCGGGCATTTAGGTGCCCACTTTGCATGTCAGCGATAATTATCGCTAATGACATACAAATGGGCGTGCCAAGATGTTAGCAACTGGAAACAGTCGCTAACATCTCTATCTCCTATTACCAACTTTTGGAAATAATCGCGCTAAGCGCGATTATCTCCAAAAGCTAACGCCTGCCCAGAGCTGTTCTTAGCCATGTTATCCAATGATAGGTGGATAATATGGCTAAGAGCATTTGCTCGGTAATGCATGAATATCGCTGACTTTACAGCGATATTCATGCATTTCGGCCGATTTTTATCGCTTAGGAGATGAACCTTGATAATAGCAAGGCTCCTAAGCGATAAAAATCGGCGGAGCTCAGCGATATTAATATTGCCGCTAAACCAACATAGCCATAATCATCGCTAGTTGTTGGTAATATGCCCGCAGTTCTTGGAGGCTGCTAGCAGGATCCCAGTCAAGTATTGGCTTCCGGCACATCGAGCTCTACCCTTTGCCTGTCAATCACTCTTGCAGAATGTAGTAACATTTACAACCTAAAAGAAGAGGAGCATTCTATCTCCACACTAATGCGCTCTCTATAAATCTTCTAAAAGGAATGCCTTACTGCAGTTTGCCCCGCAAGTGCATCGAAAAACCACTAATGACATTTTGACAGGAAAGTATAGATCTGTGAGAAAGCAGCATATTCCCTGAATATGCTGGTTCATGAAGAAATCACATACATTAGAGCAACGATCTCTATACCCAGACATCAACTGTCCACATCCAAGCAGCAATGAATGAATGAAGAAGGTGCTTATGAAGCACAATACAGGGTCTTTAGGGCTCCATGAGGCTAGATACTCAAAGAAAGTCAGAAGTGATCTTGGCAGAACGGAAGAGTCTTGAGAGGCTTTCTTTTTTTTTATTTCTGTAATTTTTTATTGAGTAAAAAATATTTATTTACATGGCGCATGGAATATACGTGAGCGGAAAAAAACAGAGAAAGGAGAAGGGAGAAAAGAGGGAAAGAAAGGAGCGCCGGGGGGGGGGGGGGGGGGGGGGGAGGTTAAAAGTTTGATTGTCCATGTTCTGTCGGTCGTTGTTTCTGCCTCTTACTTTGCGACGCTTCGTTGTTCGTTGATATTTCTTTCCCCAACCCCGGACAATAGTGAGGAGGGGGGGGGAAGTAGAGGTCGAGGTCCGTAGAAAGAGCGCATGGTACGCAGGAACGTGTTCCCCTTCTGCAGTGTCTGAATTCTGCGATTCTGCTCCTATGGGGGTTTATGTGATGTTAGGTACCGGTCCAGGGGTCCCCACATGTTCGCTTGCCTGTGTGTTTTCGGTGAGTGTTTCGCTGTGATGTTGTCTGCCCCCCTTAAGAACGTGACCCAGTTGAGCCATGCTTGGGGCGCGGCTTTTGAGGTGTCCTTCCAGTTATTTAGGACCGTTTTGACTGCCGCCGTTAGCAATAGGTCAATGAGGTCACGATCTTCTGTCGTTGTGATTGACGGGGACGTAAAGCCTAGGACTAGGCTCGGAAAATCTATGTGTATGTCTATTCCTGTGATCTCATTGATGAGTGTTCCGATTCTGTTCCAGAATGCCCTGACCTTAGGGCAGCTGAGCATCAGGTGTTCTAGGTCTCCCTTTGCTTTGTGGCAATTCCAGCATGTTTCGCTGTCTCGGATCCCCAGAGCCGCCAGGCAGGCTGGTGTCCAGTATGCCTTATGCACTAGCCAGTATTTGATCTGGTTGAGCGCTGCCGTTATTTTCTTCCTAGTGGAGCATCTCCTCATCTCTGTGTTGGACAGGCCTCGTGAAGGGCTCGCTCCCCCCCCCGCATGACAGAGCCCGGACACCGGCTCTCCCGGTGCCACCAGAAGAACAACCCCGACGACCCACGGAAGCAACCCGCAACCCGTCCCCTACGGGACGCCTGCTCCCGGACATCTCTGTATCACTGGCCCGGGCCACCGTCAGCACCACTGCCCGGCCCAGCCGCCATCTTGGACACTGCACCACGAGGCCGCGTGGCCTCAGCTCGACCCCAACCCTGGGCCTGGCCAGGCCCCGACATCCCGGCACCACCATCCACCCAGGAGGTGAACGGACCACTTGGCAGGTCAATGGGAGAGAGGAGTGTCGATGGCTCTCCCCCGCCAGGTGCCGATCGCCCCCAGCCTCCCCGGGCGCTGGCTCCACCCCCCTGCTGGGTGTCTGGACTCCCTCATCCCGGACCTCCCGACCTCCAAGAGCGAGGGTCCGGACATCAAAGGAGGCCAGACCTATAACTGGGGCAGCTCCAGAGCAGGAAGGCAGTTGTATCCTGGAGTCGAGAGACACCTAGAAGAACTCATCCTTGACGGACTGCTGGCGCTGCCGCAGCCCTGCCTTGTGAACCATCGTCCTGCCTGCTGGCGCTGCCGAGGCACTCTTCAACCTTCCTCCTCGTCGGGACCTGCTGGCGCTGCCGCGGCCCTCTGCAACCTTCCTCCTCGTTGGGACCTGCTGGCGCTGCCGCGGCCCTCTGCAACCTTCCTCCTCGTTGGGACCTGCTGGCGCTGCCGCGGCCCTCTGCAACTTACATCGTCCTCGGGACCTGCTGGCGCTGCCGCGGCCCGCTGCAACCTACATCACCATCGGGACCTGCTGGCGCTGCCGCGGCCCGCTGCAACCTCCGTCATCGTCGGGACCTGCTGGCGCTGCCGCGGCCCTCCTCAAGTGAGACTTGTCATCCGAGCCTGCTGGCACTGCCGCTGCCCGACCTTCCAGAACTCTGAGCTCGAGGATTGTGAGCTATCCATCAGACCACCTCAATACCAGATCGGTACCAAGACTGTCCCGCTACCCCCTTTCCCTTCCAGAGACTAGAATTGAGAGGACCCTCGTGTCCCGATCTCACTGTACCGTGATACTTTGCTTCAAGAACTGCATATAAAGAGCGTTAACCTTATCCTTGTGTGGTGTCCATCTGTGGGGGGGAAGTTACTTGTCTGTACGATCGCTGGAGACGGCCCTCCCCGGAGGCCTCTCCCCTTGTCCTCGGCCGACCCTCCAGGTCCCCGTCTAACACTCTGCTTTCTCTGCCCCGCTCAGCTCCCTCCCTGTTATCTGCCCCCAGAAATTTGTGATCTTGTCGTTTAGTTTGGAGTTCTTGGGGCAGAGGGCTTTGTATAGGTGTGCTACTTGGTGTCCCAGTGTGTTGAGACTGGCTGCGAGTTGTATGAGCGGGGGTGTGCGGTTATTGAGGTTTGCCTTCCTGATGGCTACTTTGATTTTCAGGAAGTTGTAGAGCTCTATGCTTGGTAAGTTGTGTGTTCCTTTGATGGTGTCGAAAGTAGTGTATACGCCCTGTTTCTGAAGGTCCTGGGCCGTGGAGATGCCATGTCTATACCATTCGTGCATGTCTAGGACCTTATCCCTGTATTTCAAGGTTGGATTATGCCATATCGATTCTAGATGGCTGCCTTTTATGCTTGATGGCAATAGTTTGTCGACGCTCAGGAGAGCTGTTTTCGTGTTCTTTAGGACGGGGTTCTCCTTGATTGCTGGGTGCCTGGTGGCTGTGAGGAGGGTGATGGGGTTCATGCCTTTTAGTAGTCCCCGCTCTAGTATCAGCCATGCTGGGGTATATTCCTTTCTTGGGTCTAACCAGTGTAGTCCCTGTCTGGCTATGCATGCTACCTGGAATCTTTTGAAGTTTGTTATGTTCAGACCGCCCTGGTCTTTTGTGAGTCTAAGCTTGTGTAGGCTTAATCTTGGTTTTTTCTCTTTCCACAGAAAGTTGTTAAGTATCTTGTCTAGTTTCTTGTGAAAATCTTCTGTGTTCATCAATGGGAGCATGGTTAGCATGTAGTTGACCACAGGTGTTAGCATCATTTTAATTGCTTCTATCCTTCCCCACCATGTGGTGAATTTGGGCGACCACCCCTCCACTTTCTCTCTGATTTTCTTGATTATTGCCGGTTCGTTGTGCTCCAGTGCTGATTTTAGGTCTCTCTCAAAAAGGATGCCTAAGTATTTTATGGGCTTCTGTTGCCATGTTAATCCGGAGTTCCCTAGTACCTCTCTTGTTGTGTGTATATTTAGGGGTTTGCATTCCGATTTATCTCTGTTGAGCTTGTACCCCGAGATTTGAGAGTATTTGTCAATAGTGTCAGTCAGTGCTCTAATGGATCTTTCGGGGTCTTCTGCGACTATTAGGACATCGTCCGCATACGCCGCCAGCTTGAAAGTTTCTCCCCCTATTGGTATTCCTACTATGTCTTCATTTGTCCTAATCATCGTGAGGAGTGGTTCAATGGCTAACAGGAATAGGGCTGGGCAGCCGCGGTGCGTCCATTGGGGCGTAGGGGCGTAGCCCCACTAAGCCTTGGACGCACCGTGGCACTGCAGCTAAGCTTAAGTTAAAGCTACCACTAATTCAGTCATTCTATTCAACAGCGGGAGTGACACGGATCATCATGCGACGTCAATGGTAAAGGTGCGGACGGTCGGAGTGCGCAGGAGGTGGGGGGGGCGGGGCTGCTGGTCTGCTGCAGCTGCTTGAGTGACAGTCTGCAGCAGGCCAGCACTGTACGCATGAGATTGCCGGGCTGAGACTTGCCCGCGCATGCGCCGATGCCAGCAAAACACTTGAGACATAGAGAAGGGGCCAGAAGTGCGGCTTCAGCCGGCCGGGTTTGAAAGGCTGCACAGGGCGAGTACAGAGTGTGCCCCCTAGCCCATCCTGGTGCAGCATGCTGCGCCAGGATTGGCTGCCGCGCGTGGGTGAGTGGGAGGGGGCACAGTGGCGCGAGACCCCGGGGAGGAGGAGAAGCAACTAGCAAGCAGACCCCGGCAAGAGCCCCGGTGTCGTGGCCACACACACTAGCACTTACCGTGCTGTTGCTGATGCTGTCCTGTTTCCCAAGGTAACCCTCTCCTCTGTGATTTTAATGATGACGGTAAAAGATGTTGAACAAACTCCTTCAGGAGGTATTCCCTCGCGCGCGCCCCACTTATATTTGCCGTCTCCATCTTGAGAATCGGGAGCCGCGGAAGGGTTTTTCCACATTTCTGATTGTTTTAGCATGTTTGAGGACGCTGTAGCTGCTCTGCCCTCGCCTCATGTCATGGAGCTTCGCCGAGCCTGCTGTCATGTGCACTGTGCGCTCTCTGCCAGCAGGAAGTGTTTTCTGTTAAATCGGCAGGCATTGCAATGCAGTTTGCCTGCTAGAGACTCGAGAAAAAATGCACAAACAGTGTCACTAGGAAGCCTCTTACTAACCTGTTTTTCGCTCTCTGGTGGAGTCTGCACAGCGTTTAGGCTTCATGCGGTGTGTGTGACTTTCCAGCAACGCGGAACTGAAACTTCAAAAAGACGCCGATATCCCCAAACGTGGAGCGTGCAAGTGTGTGGGTGGGAAACGGACTTTTGTATTAGGCACGGCAAACCCATACAGTGGCCTATGTGAGAGAGATAGATCTTGGTCACTCAACCATTGAAGCTAAATTGTTTTTTAGGAGGCATATTATTTGGTTTGTGTAACACCGCATTCGCCACATGCAATTGTCACAGATGAGTTTACCAATAGGCTGTCTCCTGTTTCCTCGTTGACACTTGTTACAGTACAGGGGGCAGTGGGCTGTAGGGCCTTGTGGTGTGTGACCTTTCCACAACCACGTGTGAGTTTGACGAGTGAGTCCTGGTTGTAAATCTCGGTTACTAACTTTTTCTAGCACTTTACGGTAAAGTCTTTACCTAATTACGGTAAAAGAGAGGCGCAGGGTTGAACATTACTGAAACCCTTGGGGCAAGGCAGGCTTTCACCAGGGCCTGTTCCCAGGCATCTGAGACAAACCTGACCGAGTGCACGATTAGAAAGAGACAATAGCTCTTCTTTCATGTAACACCAAAGCAGTTTCATGCAGCCTGCAGGTCATAGGTCATAAGAGGAACCAGAGGGACAACTTTGTTAAAAAGATGTCTATTACCTGAGTTTTCGTAATTTGGTCAAAGGGTCAAGGCTGTTAAATCACTTTCATGGATCTAAGCTGCCATTTTATGGATAATGAGATTTTTTCCCTTAAAAAGTTGTTGCAAATTGTTATGATCTTTCCCTTAAAATTGACTGGCGACAAGGTGGAATCGAGGTGCATGGATCAATGGGGCTAGTTCTGTGATCATATCTAACAGTTCTTTCGATGGACTGGGGTCAGAGGGAGCACATTCAGAGAAGTAAACTTTCCTTGCCTTCTGAATCTTACCTTTATACACAGCTATTCCCATGATATGAGAGCTTCTAGATGAAGGGTCTCCAAGTTTTTCTGTATGAGTGCTACTTTTGTTCACAGAAAGTCCCACTGACCCACTAACATATTTTATAACTGTACAATAGTGACAACAAAAATATGCCCAAATTGCCACGCATAGTGATTGTGTCTGCCCAGTCCCTGTGAATTGTACACCTTCTTAGGTATTTTGTGAAAGTGTTTTATTTTTTTAATAGCGCATGCTACCAATATTGATTTTGAAGCTGCCTACATATTTCAATACAACTCGAACACGGCAGTAGTAGATAGTGAGACCTTTACTTTTGGACCTGGGACATTAGGTGGTTACTGGGCACTATATGTGGTGGGCACTGCTAAGGACGGCAGGACGGGACTGTTCAGGACGGCATAAAACATGGTATTTCAAGCTGGTATTTATTTAAAGTCTTATAGTCTGAATTCAGCACCTGAGCATAATAGGTCGGACAGAATGTATGAAGCTCTGTGGTTATACTGAATAAGCAGCTACCTATGTTATGCCATCTATTAATGTAATAACTGCACTTTCACAATTGCTTTATTAACCTTCCTGCTTTCTCAAATTTGCTTGAAAATGCATGATTTTTCTTTTTTTTCAAAAATTTCCCCCCCAAACCCCCCTTTTGGGGTTCGGGCGCGCTCGCTCGCTACGGTGCTGTATGCAAATCACTTTGCGCCCCACCACTTTCAAATGTCACCCACCGCCCCTGGGGCTGGGGATAGTGGGCAGCCTTGTCTCGTACCTCTGCCTAGGTTGAGTATGTTAGATGTGCCTCCATTGACCACCACCCTGGCTTTGGGGTTGCTGTATAGGGCCATCACCATCTTCCTATAGTTCGGTCCTAAACCAAATTTCGCCATACATTGCTCTAGGAAGAGCCATGAGACCCTGTCGAAAGCTTTCTCCGCGTCTAGGGCTATCATGACTGCGGCATTGTTGCTCCTGGAGGCGTGGTTGATTATGTGGCATAGTAGTCTCGTGTTATCGTGGGACATGCGGTTTTTGAGGTAGCCAACTTGAGAGTTGTGTATGAGTTTTGGTAGGTATGCATTGAGTCTGTTGGCAAGTACTTTAGCGTATATCTTGCAATCTACATTGATGAGGGAGATCGGTCTGAAGTTCTTTGCCTCAGTTGTGTCCTTCCCCTCTTTTGGTATGACGATTATGTTTGCCTCAGCCATCGAGGGTGTCATGTGACCTGTCTGTACGCATCTTGTAAATACCTGTTTCAATGTGCGTTTGAGGATGTGCATTTAGTTTTTGTAGAAGCTAGCTGTGAAGCAATCTGGCCCTGGTGCTTTATTATCCTTGAGGCTTGCCGTGGCCTTGGCTATCTCATCCTCCGTTATATCTAGCTCAAGGATGTCTCTTTCGCAGGCTGAGATTGTGGGGGTGGTTATACTTGCTAGCAGCTCTTTGCCCCCATCCTCCTTTAGTGTTTCATCCCTGGTGTACAGTCCCTCATAGAAATCTCTAAAGACCTCTAGTATGTCTTTGCTTGCGGTCATGGACTTGCCCTGTCTGTCTTTGATGGCTCCTATCGTGTGTTGTCGCTGTTTCCCTCTTAGGTAGGATGCTAAGTTCTTGCCTGCTTTGTTTGCAGTGCAGAGGTTAATAGATTTATATTTGTTAATCCAGGTCCCTGCTCGCTCACTTAATATTCTATTGAGTTCGTACTTATGTTTGGTCAGGTTCGTAAGTGTGTTCTTGTCTTTCAAGCTGGCTATGTGGCTATTCTCCAGTTTTTTTATTTCATTTTCTAGCTCTTCAATTTTTTTGTTCCTTCCTTTGTTTAATCTGCCCTTGATTGTCATAGCTACTCCCCGTACTGTGGCTTTTAGTGCGTCCCATAGTACCTCCCTGTTTGTCTCTGGTGCATCATTAATTAGCAGGTATTCGTTTATCGCCTTCTCCATATCGGCTTTTGCTGAGGCGTGGTGGAGTAAGCTGTTGTCGAATCGCCATCTGCGGGTTGGCTTTTCGTTGTGCCGGCCCGCCAAGGTTAGGCTTACATGCGAGTGGTCTGATACTGATCTGGGTCCTATCTCCGTGTGGTCTATGAGGTGGGTGTGTGTATCTGACATGAGGATATAATCTATTCTGCTGTATGAGTTGTGTGGGTTGGAGTAGAATGTGTACTCTCTAGCATCTGGATTGCTTAGGCGCCATGGGTCTCTCGGTCTGAGTTTGGCGCATAGATTCTTCAGAATGTTGGGGTTGTTCGCTGTTTGGCTTGGCCTGCTTGGGTGTTTGTCGATGGCTGGGTCTAGAACTTGGTTCATGTCCCCGGCGACTATCAGCAAGTCTTCTAGTGGTAGTGTGTGTAGTTGTGATCCCACCCCCTCCCAGAATGCTTTATCTTCGGCGTTGGGTCCATATATGTTCGCTACATGAAATGTTTCTCCCGCCCTTCTAAGAGTGGTCACCAGTGTCCTTCCTTGTGTGTCGGCTTGTGTGCCTATCACTGCTAGCTGGCATTTTTTGGTGATAATTGTTACTACCCCATTCTTCTTGTTCTGTGCCGGAGAGCCCACCACCTCACTTATCCAGTTTGCACCTAGCCGCCCAATGTCAGCTGCTTCTAATCTAGTTTCTTGGAGCACATAGATGTCTCCTTTGAGTTTCCTAAGGTGCTCGAGCACCTTCCTTCTTTTGACCGGGCTGTTGAGACCCTTGACATTTAGGGACACTATCTTAATGTCTGTTGCGATGCTGCTTTGGTTGGTGTTTGTCATTTTGTGTTGCTTGTGTTTTGCGGTCTATTTGGCCTTCCCTTGCGTGCTAGCGATGTCTGTGTTGTATGCATTCCTCGGTACTTATTCCTGCGTTTGCTGGACCACGACGTGAAAATATAGAGGTGAAGATAGCAGAAGAAGAAGAAGAGATGATAGAAAGTAAGCCCATGTATACGCTCCCCGCTCCCTCCTGTTCCTCTCGGCCCCCCCGCCCACCCCTCCCCTCCCACCCCCCTCCCTCCCTTACTTGCTGAGTGGGTGTGCGACGACAAAGTTCCTCTGCCCGCATCATTCCTGAGGTAGATTTTGTGTTCTTCCTTTGTTTGTAGGTAGTTGGAAATCAAAACATTGTCTTGTTCGGTGCTGCCATCGTCCGGCCTTATGTCTCATTGTGTCTGCTGATTGTTTACAGTTCCTGTTTGCCTGTTCATGGTAGCTTGAGGTAGTTTTGAGGTAGATTTGTTGACTTATGTCCTGAGTTTCCTTAGTTTGTGGTGTGTCTTACTCAGATTGCCCGCTCACGTCTGGTGATGCACTTCTTTTTGCTGCCCCGGGGCTTTTTATCTCCTCCATCTCTTCCACCGGTGGTCCTCGTAGGTAGTTCCTTAGCTCACCTGGGCATTCAAAAATCCTAGTTTTCCATTTGTCCCTTACCTTGAACCTGGATGGGCCTACGAAGCTGAAAGTGGCACCTCTCTTGCGTAGGGTTTCTCTGAGGGCCAGGAACCCTTTTCTTGACTCTACCGTTTGCTTTGAGTAGTCTTGCGTTAACACGATCTTGCTCCCCTCCCACAACAGATTCTGGTTCTTCCTGGCAAAGGCAAAGATTGCTTCTGTTTGGCTCATTCTGAGTGGGTTGCAAATTATCGCCCTTGGCCCCTTGTCTGTCATCGCTCTTCTCGCTGGTATTCTATAGGCCTTTTGCACCTCGAACCTTCTCTCAAATGTGATGCCCATAAGTTGTGGAATCATCTCCTCTAGCATGGCTGCACACGAGCCAGCTTTGTCTTCTGCTCCTTCTGGTATGCCCAGGATTTGTATGTTGCCCCTTCTTGCCCTGTCGTCCTTCTCCGCTAGTTGTTTTTGTATGGCCTTCGTGGCTTTCTGTAGTTCAGCTATGGCTTTCGTGTTTCCGCTAGTCTCATCTTCCACTGAGCTTATTCGGCCTTCCACTGCTTCCATTCTTGTGTTCGTTCTGTGGAGGTCTGCTCTTATGGCTGCCAGCTCAAGCTGCATGTTCTCCACCTTGAATTTAGTCTCTTTCGCCACTTCAT
This sequence comes from Lissotriton vulgaris, assembly GCF_964263255.1. Taxonomy (NCBI): domain Eukaryota; kingdom Metazoa; phylum Chordata; class Amphibia; order Caudata; family Salamandridae; genus Lissotriton; species Lissotriton vulgaris. The sequence continues at coordinate 1,177,567,259 of NC_141693.1, read as the reverse complement.
TGCCCTCATTAATTCTACTTAGGATTGTCTCTAAGGTGACTGTTTCGCCTTTGGTTTTTGAGGGTGATCCTTGATTGTCTATCTTGGGTCTTTTTTGTTCCTCTCCTTTCTTCCCCCCGTTGCCCGCCATTGTTGCACTTCCGCTTTTGGGAAGGATGCTGCTTAGCTGTCTTGCTGCCTGAGCCTCCTTCGATATGCCTATAGCCCTTGCCACCGCGAGGTTCCCTTGATGTCTGTACCTGCTGGGCTCTCTGATGTGCCTTGTCCTGGTCTTTGCCTTTGGTCCTGCCAGCGTGTGCTGTGTCTCGTTCTAGATTCAGCGACTCTGTGCGGCCAGGAGGTGCTGGGGGCTATTGTTGTTGGTGTGGCGAGTAGTCTTCCCAAGCCCTTGTCTATGTATCTCGATTGTTTGATGGTTTGTCTTTGCGGCACTATATGTTCTCCTTGTTGGGCTTCCTCTTTACTCAAGACTCACGTGCTTTTATTTATCTCTGGCTCTTTTACCCCCTATCATGAGTGTTGTTTGTCTGGTTCTGTGCCTCTTTGGCCTGTTGTGTATCTTTGATATCCCCACACGCTCACTACTTGCTGCTCAGGTTTGGTGCCGTTCTTTTATTTGCGCCTGGCGTGCTTTCCCGGGGCCACCTGGGGGTTTAGTGCTGCGCAGAAGTTGTGCTTGACAGTTCCTCTGTGTGGGTGATAGCCGTGATTCTGTTTTGTGCTCTTATGTTGTGTGACCATGCACCCGTGGCTGTGTCCTTGTGTGCTGGGTCAGAGCCCTCTTGGCCCCCCTTGTTGATGATGTCGATGTTGTTTAGGGCTCCCCCTTTGGCTCCAGCTGCAGATGCCCTCCTCTTGTCTGTCTCTGGCGCTTACTCTCGCCTCTCCTGCCTTGGTTTTCGTGCCCCTTCGCGCTCACCCTGCGCCTCCAGTTAGCCTGTTACACCGCTCCTGCCTCCAGCGCTCTTCTTCCTTCTCCCTTCTGCTGGTAGGCGCTACGGGTGTTTGTGTACTTCCTGCTCATGGGGAGTTCTCCGCTTTGCCTTCCGCTTTGCCTTCGGTGCAGGTCTCCGCGCACCTCCCTGTTCGTGTACCCCTCCCGGTTGGTAGCGCTTCTCCTTCCGGGTCCCCTGCTTCGGCACTCCTCTGCCTTCTCTTGTCTGCCGGTGGGCGCTGCGGGTGCTTGTACCTCTTCCGCTCGCTTCCTTCTCGTGGGGAGTTCACCGCTTTGCCTCTGGCGCGGGTCTCCGCACACCTCTCTGTTCGTGCGTCGCCTTCCGGTTGCTAGTTCTTCCGCTTCCGGTCCCCTGCTTCGCCTTCCTCCCAGGATCGGAGAAGACTTCCGGCAATGGCGTCGCTGGCGATGGCTCCTTCCGGTTTGGCGTTGCGTCCTCTCACGGGCCTCAAATGGTTGGTCGCCGGGTCTATGGATCACTGGACTGTCTCCTGTACTGCGGTCTGTCTTTTCCTCTGTGTTCGTGCTGGCCGCCGGCTCTGGGCTCCCTTCTCTCTCTCGGATCACGAATCCAGGTTGGTAGGCGTATTTTTCCCGCGTTGGGGGGGAGGTCTCCGGCCCCCGTTTACCAGGGAGTGTTGGCTCAGTGTGGAAAAACCCCCTCTTGCTGTTTCTGCCGTTGGTTTTCCTTTCCGGTGGCTTCCACTTGTCTCAAGGCGCCATCTTGTGCTCCGTGCTGTTGTTTGCCCTTAGTGGGTTTGAGGGCTGATTTCTTGTGTCTCGGCGACTCTCCTCTTTCTTCCTTCCATTGTTCGGTTGCGCCGATCTTCACCCACCTATTTCCGTTCTTTTTGGCTGGCTTTAGCTAGTTTGGCTGGTTAGTTCCCCCTCAGGGATGTGGAGCCGACGGACCTAGACGACCGTCCGCATTGCCGTCCAAGCCACGCCCCCTCTTGAGAGGCTTTCTAAACAGTTGAAAGTTTGTTTGCTGATGAAGAGAGAGAGAGGAAGAGCATTCCAAAAGGTGGGTGGAACAATAGCAAAAGCTCGACCTCCCAGTCTGGGCTGTGGTGAAGTAAGGTGCAGTCAGCAGAAGCAACATGCTAGACCTGAGAGAACGCAAGGAGGGGTATCTGGTTAACAACTTCTAATTCATAGAATGAGTAACATTGCACCGAACACTTTGAAAAAGTTAACTGGTCGCCCTTCAGTTGTTGATTGGTGTATCCAGATATTTAAATAGGAGTTCATTTTACTCACATACCATACATATTTTAATTTGATAGAATTGGGGAAGGGGTTTTGTCTACTGCCAGAAACAAACGCCTTAACTAGGAAAAGGTAATCCAAACAGGAAGGGTAGAAGTATTCCTTCTTTTTCATGAAAACGACACCTGTGTTGAAACAGCAATCCTCTACATCCAGACAAGGATCACCTACATCCAAACAACACCTACATTCAGGAGCGTCCAGCATGGCTCGCGGGTGTGGGGGTGAGTGCGTTGGCCACGGGAGTTAAGGGGGGTGTTGTGGGGAGGATCGCAGTGGGTGTTGCGCATGGGGGAGCGAGGTTTAGATTATTATTTTTTTATTAAATTTAGGGGCAGATTTATGAAGGCCTTGCGCCGCCGGTGCGTCACTTTTTCCCATGTTAAAAATGACGCACCGGTGGCGCAAGGCCTTCATAAATCTGCCCCTTAGTGCTCCTGCTCTCCTGAGTCCGCTTCCAGGAACAGGAAACAGACAGCCAGGCTCCCTCCCCTAGGCCAATCACCATGCTGCAGTGCAGCTTGGTGATTGGCCTGAGCTCCGTGACATGGCACTCAGCCAGGGGCTGTGGAGGTGGGCATGTTCTCCATGCAGGTTGTAAAGAAGCCTAGGAAAGTGTGCATGACTGGTTTGGGCGACCTAGAGGGTCGACTAAACACTCATTGGGCACTAATCTGCTACATTTCATTTATGACATTTGAGCAGCCATCATGTACATCTGTTCAATTTGATGTCAGATGATCAGCATCATATGTTTTACTTGTCCGTGGAAAAATGGTTAACCACTGATCCATTTGTTGTCCAACATTTTTGTGGGCTGACACTTTGATGGTTATGTATTGGGCTTCTCGTCATTTGCTCATGCCTGCACTGGGGACCTAATCTGTGGTTCACATTCCTTGCAACCCCTTTCTTTTCAAACCTCAGTGTATTCTATGTGGTTCCCGCCGATTTTTCTTATCATTCAACCTTTACCCTTTGCATTTGTGCGATTCAACTTCTGTTTGATTTCAGATGACTAGTTCTTACTAGTACTGGGAATATTGACTTAACCGATGATTCACCTTCTAGGGAACATATATATGCTGATCCTTTAATGCTACCCTTTGTGTGCTTCTGGCCATTTGCTCCTACCTGCATGTTTACCAAGGACCTAAATGAAGGGTTCACCTTCGACGTCACCTTTTCTGTATTTTTAAGCTTCAGTGTATCTTTCCTGGTTTCCATCATTTGCATGTCACTCCCCAAACTGCACAGGTTATCTCTGCCCTTCATGAAAACGGATCTGTTCTACAGCACTCCCAGCCCTGCACCAGCCAGGTCTGCCTTTTAGAAAACAAGTATAAATAACAAAATAAATGTCAGAACTCCTTTTTTTCCTATTTTTGACAAAGAAATTCCACAGGACTGCTTGAGGCATTTTTTCTCCGATTTCTATTTTTAGTGTTTGGAAGTAAAAAACATTGTTATGGGTCTTTGTGCCTGAACTTTTCGGTTCTACCTGCACCAGCGTCTATGGCGGAATTAAGATTTTGGGGTTTGTTCAGTACTACTATCAGGGAGCTAAAGGGCACACTTCTTTCTCACCTTATTCTGCAGACCTCTGGATTTGAGCATTGTCGAAGTTCAGCTACATAAATCTCTAGCAATCGTTTTTGACAGCAGGTATCCAAGCTCTTCTAGATTGTGAAATATTTCCAATGGCCAGAGATGCACACAACCATATAACCTAGTAATGTACAAAGTTCCCCAAGAAATAATGTTAGTGTAGCAAGGTAGTCTCTCTCTCTATGAATAACGGTGCAATCAATAGTCAGGGAGCCAAAGGGGTCCCTTGTCGGAACTAGGAAGCCTCTCACAACTAATTAGCTGGATGACTTGTTTTCATCCCGCAAGATGGTTGTCTTGCCTCATCAACGGCTTCCTGCTCCAACGTCAAGCCAGCGCTGCAATGCCTGACGGGTAACACAAAGTGCTACACTTTTATGGAGTTCTTTTGTTCCTTGCCGTTGGTGGGTGCGTGTGAGGGGCCTGGGAAAGTGAAGTAGTGAGCGTGGGAAAGTGTGTTAAAAAAGGTTAGTTTGGTCCACTAAGACAACTTTATTCATGTGGCTAACTGCCTTATTAAAAGGGTGAAAGGAGGGGTACCGAGACGCAAAATCAATGTAGTTTGGCCTCGTTCAACCCTCACCGGTGGTCAACATGTTTCATGCCCTATAGGCAATTCTTCAGGACCTATTTGTGCTCATAAACTTATAAGGGCCCGGAATGGGCTGCAGTGTATACAGTATACAACCTGGTGGGTCAGTAACCAGAGCAGGCCGGTGGTCCTGCGTGAAAATCAAACCTAGAGGAATGAAAAGAAAAAGTTAAATGCAGAAGAGTACATGCTAATTTGTTGCATGTAAAATCTAGACACACAAGACGAGCGTAGATTATCGCCCAGTGTGGTCATGTAATGTGAACAAGAGTGAGAGACTAAGGATGTTCATCGTATTGTTAAACAAGTGTATCAACATCTTGTGGCTAACTGGACTGTTAGTCTATATCTTATTCATATGGCAAGCTCAGTCAGTTAGTATTGCGAAGATGAGGGGCCATTAAAGCCGGTAAGAGGTAAGGTGTCTTACCCTGAAAAACCATGAGAAAAATCCCCGCAGACTGTTCTTGTGGGACCTGTGCTTCTAGGTGATTACCTGCAAGGTGGAGCGAGGAACAAAGCAGGGTTAGTTAACCCAGTCAGGGGACAGGAGGGGGTCAGGATCCGACCAACTACCCGTCTGAGGTCTCGTCCCACCAAACAGTCGGTGCCCGTGAGACATACCTCTCGAATCAAGGAGCGGCGCCGGCAATGACGCCGCAGGTCTCGCCCGAGACCCAAGCCCCAACAAACGGAACTTATAGAGATCAGAGGCGGTCCAGTATAACCCCTCATGGTGCCTCCGGGAGTGTAGGCAGGCACCTCCGGGGATGCAACTGGTCGTCCACATGGTGGTGTCTCAAAAGGCCAGAGGGTGGCAAGTGACGTGGAGGACCGCGCCGGTCGCACTAGCGCACCTACCCCAGATGAGGGCAGTCTTCAGTCACCACAGAATGGCGGTGAACCGAGAATCAAATGGCCTCGCTAGAAGGTCCGTGGACAGGGAGACACAATTGCATATCCAAACACACAGGCCTACCTGGTCAGCGCGAGGCCAATGCCTCTAGGAACCTACCCCCACACTCCGGCGTGACAAGGCACGCAGAACAGCTGGTAGCGCTCTTGGAGGGCCGCCTCCATTTAAGTAAGAACGGTCCAGACCCTCGAGTACGTATTGTGGAGGTGTGTCCCAGGAGACGTTGTTGAGCGACGCAGCCAATTGGATGCCTAATGCGAGTGGAATAGGCAAGTGAAGGAGTCTATGTGGTTTAGCACCATAGGGGCGCGCCATGTTGGAAAGGGGTTGCGTGCTCAGAAATACGACCCCATTATGTCTACTAGGCTCATGATGCTGTAGTGCGCTAAACCCTCAACTATAGGTGATAGTCAGTTGAGTTATCTGGCTAACAAATTCCAGGGGACGGAATCATTAAGTCCATGGGTGTCTAATTGTAAACGATGCACCCACCTCTGTTCGATTCTATGTAGTGCTTGCTGACTGATGGAAGGGTGCCATTCCAAAACGACCCATTGCATGTTTTTAGCAGCATGGCCCTTTTGAACACACAACAATGTCACGGCAACATACACTGGCATGTTTTCTCTTTATAACACAGAAGGTGATAATATTTGGGGACCTTCATTGCAAATTATGTAAATGCTTCGTATTTTTACGTAACCAATTAAAGACATTTCACTGGAATGGGCCAGAAAACCATAAATGCGAGAGCCCATCCTGCCGCTTTCAAGCTACTCGTACTGCCACCGGTAGTGAAAATATTAAACTTACTCGATGTTGTGACCGGACTTTGCCTTAACGAGGGTCTCGTTTATTCTATAAATTGAGGTGCTACTTCTTCGTTGAATCGACTTGATAACTTCAAAATTACTAACTCATTGCGCCACTTGGAATAGAGAGCCAGTGGTGTCGCCAGTCTCGTAAATACATATGCTGCCCTGATGAAGTCTAAATTCATAAACTGCTAAAATTAGACGAAACACATCTTGGCTAGCAATCAAAGAGATGCTGTAATGAACATTAAAGAAGAAGACTGACACCTATTTTGGAACATGATGCTTTATTTGATAGATGTTTTGTATATAGTTTGACTTTGCTCGGGATATATTGCATTCAATTTGTTGATGTGGTTTTACTACATTATTTATGACGATAGATAGACGTCATTGTTATCCCTAGTAGCAGCCCTAATAAGTTCTACCCATAACTGTTGACAATAGAGCGCGAGCACATAACCTTCTATTTATTGCTTTTCATTGTACTTATTAGAATTTGAGAGACTGAGTGGGTGCTGGGGAAAGTGAAGCGGCTCAGAAGTGACTTCCGGTGCGGTGTGAGCTCGTCTCCCATCCTTCCTGATCCAGTTCATTTTACTGGAGTATTACCTGGTGGATGGTGAGCTGGGGTTGTATGTCAAGTGCAACAGAACCTTATATGCCAGGAGTTGGGTTTAGATAGATCTGCTTCTTTGACCATTTCGCTTGGGGAACACCGGTAAGCGCGTTGATCACTATTGCACATATTTTCACCCCACCACATCTTTTTACATTTTTTAAATGTCAACCCCAGGGTCTTTTGTTGGGGTGAGAGAAGAGATTTGACTTGCGGTGTCCAGAGTGTACATTTCATGGATGTGGGGATTTGATCCAGACCATCTGATGGATCATCTGTGGTCAATTATCTTGCACCCCATTTGTCATGTTGAGGTCCCTTTGCCCACATGCACCTCCATCAATTGCCACCTGGATGGGGCTCTACTACTTTTGAGCTCTGGTGAGAGCTGTAGCATTTTGGAATCTTTCTGACGAGTAGGACTCTGTGAGTATCGCACTAGATTATAGAGTACAAAATATTGTAAGGCTAAAATATTGAGACCTGTATATCAAGAACAACATTATTCTGAAGGTAAGTATATATTTAAATATAGATTTAAAATACTTATGATATATATATATATATATATATATATATATATATATATATATATATATATATCTCTATATATATGTATATATATATATATATATATATATATATATATATATATATATATATATTACATGTGAGTTATTAAACCACCATACGAGAGACATACACATAAAATTCAGACATGTGGATTAGATTAGGTGATGCACAATGATGTATGTGCAGAAAGTGTAAATGCTGCTTTGCTCAGAATTTAAATTTTGTGGAATGATAATAGAATGACTGCAAATGTTGAACAGTGAATGGACTACAAATGCATAGTCATTTATCTATTTCTCTCATTGTCGAGTCCTGTGTGATACGCTGTTTTTAAATGACTCAAAAAAGAAGTGATGTTCATGTGACCAAGACCCCATGTGAGGTTGAAACGCATCTTGCTTGTTTACTGCTGAATAAACACTTGGGGGCAGATTTACAAGCCCCATGCACCCCCGGTGCATCACATTGCATGACGCACCGGTGGCGCAGCCTGCTAAGGGATATTTGCAAGCACAGGTAAAGGCACCCTGCGTGACTTAGCCTGTGCTTGTTAATATTGCCCCCGTTCATGCAACACTTTGGGTGTTAGGGGCGGGACATGGGTGCTGCTGTGGGTGTTCCCACGCACACCCATGTCCACTGATGCATTTCCAGAGAAATCATAAACCTGGAAATGCGTCAGTTTGCTGCGCCACCATAGGGGTGGCGTAGCCAAGCCAAACGAGGAGAAATGCTTTCATTTCTCCTCGTTTTCTCCTCTTTCTCCTCTTTCAATATGTGCTGCATTCTACAGCACGCATTGAAAGAGGAAAATGCCTGGAGTGATTGCTTTTGTGCAGGAAGGGGCCCCTTCCTTCACAAAAGCAATCTCCCCATGGCGCAGGCATCCTCGCACCATGGTGCAAGTGTGCCTGCGCCGGCGCTTGGCAGCTGTTTCTGCGCCAGCGCAGGGGAGGGCACAGGAATGCGACAAATCATTGTAGATATGTCGCATTCCTGTGCTCTGAAAGTGCTGCAGCGTGGCGCAGCCAAAGGGCTTGCGGTGCAGCGCTGCAGCACTTTCTTGCAAATCTGCCCTTGATTTTGTATCTCATCTGAAGTGGCTCGTCATTTTCACCGAGATTGGTATATATCATGTCCAAAAAGAATCGCAGGATTTCCTGGACATTTCCGTGTGGCGGACTTGAGTGGGGTAGCGAACCCCTCAAAATATCCAACCAATGGTACTTCAATAAGCCCACCCAGGATCCAGGGTCTTAGAAATCTGGCCGTGTTCAGAACTGTTTTACCAGCAGTAGTTCATTTTGAAAAAAATGGCAAAACTATACACCCGTGATCAAGGAGACGAGGGGCATATTATCAAGGGGGTTTATCTCCGCTTTTTTGGCTTTAAAAGCCAAGAAAGAAAGCAGAGATAAAATTATCTCCCTATTACCTAGCTGTCGCTAACACCAGTTAGCGACAGCTAGTAGGACATAGCGACCATCTTGGACCCCGCTTTGCATGTCAGAGAAATGTATCACTAATGACATGCAAAGTGGGCATGCCAAGATGTTAGCGACTGGAAACAGCTGCTAACGTCGCTATCTCCTATTACCAACTTTTGGAGATATTCGCGCTAAGCGCGAATATCTCCAAAAGCTAACACCTGCCCTGAGCAGTTCTTAGCCATGTTATCCAATGGGAGGTGGATAACATGGCTAAGAGAATTAGTTCGGTAATGCATGAATATCGCTGACTTTTCAGCGATATTCATGCATTGCGGACGATTTTTATCGCATTTGCGATAAACCTTGGTAATACCAAGGTTTATCTTCGATAAAAATCGCCGCAGGTCGGTGATAAATTTTTGTCTCTAACCAAGCAATAGCGATAATTATCGCTATTGGTAATATGCCCCCAGGTCTCTGAAACACGTTTGGCTTGTATTCTTGTTATAGTACTAAAGTTAACCACTGCTGGTATATAATTTTACTCCAGCTACATTACTTTAATCAATTGTCAATGATACCTGGCTATTGAAAGTTGTGTCATATGCCAATTCTTGATCCATTTAAGAATTTATGTTGAAATGGGTATCTTTCCGATTAGGACTTGTATATCTATATAAAAATGATTTATAAATAATTTTGAATTCCATCTTTTGTTTATTAAGTGCTATTTATGATTGCGTATGGGTTATGACAGTTGTGGCTGACTGCATTAGTTTGTTTTAGAGCTGTGTATTTTATCTATATTTCTGGATATGTCTTGTGAGCATATCATTTTGAATACTGATAATAAAATCATTTTGTAGGCTTTTTAACCTTTATGAGGGCATGAGCTCTGCTAATCATGAAACATTGTATTTTGTAGCCTTGGTAGGTGTCGGGCACCCCAGTATACATGCGCGCCAGTCTCTTTGGGGTGAGATAGGTGTGATTAAGATAGTTAAATTGAGTATATTTTAGTCTAGCATTTGTAGAAACAAGTTTAGAATGCTCTAAGCGCATTGTCCATTGTTTGTTTGTAAGTGTAGTGTTAAGTGCAGGATCCCAGTATTCACGTGGTGAGTGACATGGTATCAGTGCACAGGGAACTATAAAGGTATGTGACAGCCTGATGTCCACTTCCTGCATTAATAATGCCTGGAGGAAGAGTGAGGTCACGGGTTCGTCATGCATTTTGCGCCAAGTCTTGTGCAATTGTTGCGTGAGTGTGGGGTAGTGGTATGCCTTAGTCATCCACCAAGTCCTCAAACGTACTAACGATGTTGTCTGTGAAAAGATCGCCCTATGTGTCGAGGGCTGCCTCAGACCATGCGACTGCATCAGGCCACATCCGAAGATCAGAGCAGTCTGGGAGCACCCATAACGGAAACTCCGGTGCGTACGGAGGGTGAGGAAGGTGCTTGGCTGTATATGCAAGCCAGCATGCTTTCACTGTGTGCATTAATATGTTCCCACCACCTTTTGGGACATTCTTGTTGGAGCCGGGTAGCCATTGTAGCACTGGGTCCGGTGCGCATTCACCGAACCAGTGCTCCATTTCAGACCTAGTCTGTCCAGCCAGCCATCTAGGGGGGCCATGCAGCTGGGCTGCAGCATCATAATATTCGTAATTTGGGGCACCCACACCTCCTTTGTCCATGGGAGTATATAATTTGGTACGGGTCACTTGTTTCCTGCCCTTACCCCATATCACTGAAATTAATAGTGAGCGAAGTTCCGAAAACAGGCAATGAGGTAGTAGAATGGGGATGGCAGAAAAGAAATATAACAAACGGGGCAGTATCAACATCTTGGAGATGGCAATCCGGCCTGCCGGTGAGAGCGGCAGGGATGACCAACATGGGAGGGAGGATCTCATCCCGATTAGGGTTTTGCCTACATAGCTGTCCACCAGGTCTTTGTCTGAATGACAAATACAACTCCTCAGGAATTTTATGGATGCACAAGTTCAGGGGAGGAGGGTATGCTGTAAAACTCGCTGTTTTGCCTCAGCCAAGGGCCTCAGGGGGAATAATTGTGACTCGTCCCAATTCACCCAAAGCTCTGAAACATCACCAAACTGACGTAAGAGCTCCACAAGTCCAGGGAGTTTCATGGTGTCATCCCTTAGGTATACCAAAGCGTCATCCACATAGAGGGAGATTATGTTCCAGCTGCAATCCGCTTGAATCCCCCAGTCGGTGGATCACATTCGGAGCTCGCATTCACATATTACATCACGCATGACATGATCTATGGAATCATTTGCGACATCACTAATGAAATCTCAAATTACATCACTGATGACATCATCCAAGCTTCTTTTGTAAACACTGCTCTAGAAACGGGTATGGCATTAGAGTTATGAAAGGACTTTTTTTAAACAAAAGCAGATATTTTTATTACATTTAATTATAATTTTACTTTTATCTTTGTTTTTTTCAGTGAATTTCTATGGTTTTTTTAACATAAAGTAATATTTTGTGCTTTTGGCAGTGCAGAGCGGGGGTTAGCCACAAAACATGGCCTACTGCCAGGCCCTGTGACCCCAGCAGGCTGCCAACCCCATGCTGCGCACAGTCTTTGGCCATGCGCTGTGGGGGGTTAGCCACAGTTCTTGGCCAACTGCCAATCCCTGTGTTCAAACCTCCAGCAGCCTGCCAACCCCAGATCGCGCACAACTGTTGGCGTGCGTGGTGTAGGGTCAGACATTGGGCCCTGCAGACCACATCTCCTGAGACCAAAAATGTATATTAAGGAGCGGGAGTGCAGCCCCTCTCCCCGAGCCTTAATTGGCCCTAGAGACCCTATATCCCAGGGTCAGTTCCAATAACAAGGGAAGGGGTGGAATGACCTTCTCCTGAACCTTAATAGGCCCTGGGAACCCCATCACATGGGGTCAAATGAAATAAAAAAGGCAAGGGAAGCCGCACAGCACTTCTCCCGAGCCTTCTTGGGCCTGGCAACCCCATTCCGAGGGAACAAATTCTAAAGAGATGGGGCATGCAGCCCCCATCCCTGAGTCCTAATAGGACTGGCGAACCCATCCCCCAGGGAAAACTGCAATTAAAAGTGGGAGGGGAGCTGTGCGCCCCTTCTACCCGAGCCTACTTCGGCTACAGGGACACTATCTCCCAGGGCTGTTTGCTACTTTAAAGCAGCCACCAAACACAATGTTGGAGGCCACAGGAGGAGGCCCAAGGCCCCCCGGATCCCAACCAGCTCCCCGCTCGTTGGGGGAGCCTGCATTGCTCCCGCCCAGAGGAGGCAGTTGTTTATGCTACTTCCTCTGGGCAGCAGCAATATGTGTTTGCTTTTCTTCCCCGTATCAGTGCGGGCAGGGAAATAGAACACAATTCTGCTCCCAGTCAGCAGGAGGATTTTTGATCTCCCACCGGCTGGAGAAGATTTATCGCTTGCTCCCGTTTGGCAGGAGATTTAAAATGCTCCCACCAGACAGGAGCAAATACATGCTTCTCTGGTAGTTTGAGTATGGAAACTACTGTGGGATGGGATCCCTGGGGCCATTAAAGGATCACGAAGGGGGGAGTGCAGTCCCCCTCCTTTTTATCCTAACTTACACCCCTGGGGCCTCCAGGCATTTTTAAGTCTCTGGGAGGGGAGCTCCGTGGCCCTCCTCCCTTTTAATTTAAATTACAGGTATGGGGTCCCCAGGGCCTTCTAAAAGCTTGGGAACGGGGGCAGCATGATCGCTCTCCTCTTAATAAATTCACTGCACACAGGGGGATGGCATCCCTGGGGTCAAAAATGGGTCAAGGAGAGGGGCTGTGCACCCCCTCTCCTTAATAAATATATTGGGCCCAGGAGAGGGGGTCCTCGGTGCTGAAATGGCTCAGGCGGAGGGCCAATCATCCCTCTCCCCTTAATAAAAACATTGGGGACTGGAAGATGAAGTAACCGGGCTGAAAATTACTTGAGAATATATATATATGTATATATATATATATAAATATATATATATATATATATGCTTCATTTTTTTGCTACAATCCCACCGGACTACCTTTGGATTAGGGCAAAATGTGCAGATTTTTTATTTTTATTTTTTATTATTTTAATCCCGGTTGAGGTATCTCTACCCTGTCTCCATATATAATTTCTTACTATCAAACTGAGTCCCCGAGTCCTATAATGGCTGGCAGCAACATTTGGCCTGCGGGAGCGAGATGACCCAAGGGGAAAAAGGCTCACTGGGCCAATCAGAATGCTCTATTTTTAAATTGGTGTTTCCTCAAGGCTCTTTCAAGCTTCTTGTGGGTCCAGCCATCCAAATATACAAATATTTGTAAACCTTAATTTCTCAAAAGCTACTAAGCAGGTTTACACCCAGTCACAATCTGCGGACCAAGATCTAGCTTCCTGACAAATTTGGTGTAATTCCGTTTACCAGTTTATGTGGTAGTGCTTCTTAAAGAACTCTATGGAAAATGCATGGGGATTTTGTGTTTGGGGAACCCCCTTTTTCTCTGCCCCTGCTTGACAGATCACCCCGAAGCTTTCAAGCACAAACAAGGCAAAAAAGAAAACTTTTTGGGGAGGTTTTGTGAAGATTCGTCAAACGGTGTGAAAGTTTTTTGCAACAGAAAAAATAAGTTACTATGGAATCAATGACCTAACTATAACTACCCAGTGGCGACTGGCACTGAGTGATAGATAGATAGATAGATAGATAGATAGATAGATAGATAGATAGATAGATAGATAGATAGATAGATAGATGGATAGATACATAGATACATAGATACATAGATAGATTGAGTCGCTCGGAGAAAACAGAAGTCCTAGTCCTCAGAACCTCCCCCACTGTGTGGGACAACTCCTGGTGGCCCTCCGTCCCCGGCACCCCCACCCCCTCGGACCACGCCCGGAACCTCGGCATCATACTCAACTCCTCCCTCATCATGACCCGACAGATCAATGCCATCACCTCCACCTGCTTCAACCACCTTTGCATCTTCTGCAAGGCCTTCAAGTGTATCCCCCCAAAGCCAGAAAGACCATCACCCACACACTCATAACAATCAGACTGGACTACGGAAACGCCCTCTATGCTGGAATAAACAAATCCCTGCTACGCAAACTCTAGACCATCCAGAACACTGCAGCCAGACTTGTCCTTGACATCCTATGGCATGAGCACATCACCCAGCACCTGTGAGACCTCCACTGGCTCCCCGTTGAGAAGAGAGTAACCTTCAAGCTACTCAGCCATGTCTACAAATCCCTCCACAACATCGGACCCAAATACCACAACAAAAGAGTCTCCTTCCACCAGTGTTTTATTTGTACCGGTGCTTTCTGATGCTCGGCACCGCCACTTATGTCACCAGGCTGGGTCTATGCGATCTTTCTCCTCCCTGCAGATGGCCCGGTAATTTTTAAATATTAATTCCTGCTCTTCCTCTGTTGCTGACTGGTATGTCCTCATAGGAAGACCCACCCCGGTCTAGGCATATTAAAAGAGTGACATCATCACGTTAATAATATCACGTCAGCAGGTCGCGCCTGCTTTCCTCAAGGAACATGGTTTCATTTCTGTTGGGTAACTGCTGAGGGTGGGCTTTTGGCTGAACTGGGGACAAGGCAGGCTGGAAGTGCGCAGCACTGCATTTCAACTGTTTTACAAAAACGTAAAACGTCCAGCAGAAGTGAATGTAAACAAGCACCCATGATCAGTACAGGTATGAGTTTAATAGATTGGATTTACTTGCTTCATAAAAGCAACAAGAGCGGCACCAAAAACAAGTACATATTCAACATTAAGGCATATTCTATTAATCTCATGTCTTTCGTGCTAAGGGCCTGATTTATTGTCTTGTAAAATCCGACCGATGGTTGCCAGAGGCTGCGCTTGAGTCACATAGTTTGTTTCATAGCAGGATGCTATGAAATCCTTCGTAGATTTATTTTGCTGCCCTGCCTTTCTGAGATTAAAAAAGAGTGCATTCTAGTAGCATGCATTTTCATCAGCACTGACCTGGAGCTGTCTTCAATTCTGCTTTCGAAGTACTCATGGCCCACCACTAACTACGGTGTGCACGTGCTGCTCTGCACTTAGAAGCTGCCAGGACTCTAATTGTGTGGCACAGGTCGTGGCAGCATTACGGGGAGCAGCTGGGCATCAGGCATAGCAGGACATGCTGAACCTAGTCAGTGCAATGTGACGCAACACGATGTGACTGGCCCATCACCCCTCAAAGATCAGGTAAGTGGAGCAAATAATTTTCGGCACTGGGAGGGCCCTTGATGATTTTGTCATGTGTGTGTTTGCCATGAAAATTATGATTTTGTGCATTTTTGTAGTGTTTTCTTTCCGACAGATATTTAGCACTCGCACATCTGTCGGATATAAGAAGTACACATTTGTTAGAAGAAATAGCGTAAAGAAATAGTAGATACATGAAAAGAAGGCAGTTTCTAATCTACACGTTGCTTTTGACTTTACCAAATTAAAAAGACTGGCTAATGAGAACCCTAAACAAAGAAAGTTTATAAAAATTATACCCTCATCCAGAATCACAAGTGTATGCGCTCCGTGATTTAAAATGTGGTTGGCAGTGGGCTGAAGCAAGTTAGTTAATAGCAGAAAAGTATCTGTGTTTGAATTTCACATACTTGCTGCATTGTCTCTGCAAGTGTGTCCTTTCATTTAATTTCCACTAAATACAATTACTAGATGCATGAACACAACAGCTGAAACTGATTGATCCAAACATGCATGCCGGTTGATTAAAGTGTCCAATAGCAAAATGAGCAATAGTATGCTGCGGAAACCATTGTCTGTCTCCTTAATTAAATTCACTTATGGTAAAATGCCACCACTGACCCACTACACTGTATGGAATTGGATTATTATGAAATGGAAAGGGTTAACTGTTTTGAAAAAAGATTTATCATTTAGGAGCTAAATCGAAAGAGTCATATATGACTTTTTCTTTCTTCCACCACTGTTGCCTCTTGAGGACCAAAGAGTCATTCATGTTGTGCAAAGGATTCGATGCACACTTGTTAAAATGTAGAATGTTAAGGATACAGTACAGGCAGACCTGTGCAAACAAACCTGTAGTGGACAAATTGTAAAAGGAAGCCGTACTTTAAAAATATGACATTGTTTCTATCTTCACATGGAGTTAGTTAATTTGTGATGTATTTTTCAATACTCAAGTCAATGTGAGTGGATGAATTAATGAGTGAACGTGTAGGCAGCGCCGACTTTAGCGCTCCAAACGCCTGATGCAACAATCTCTTTTGGCGGCGCGTGTACAAAGTTTGAGGAGGTGGAGGGGGGAGCAACATGTTCACATATACTCTGAAAGAACGAGTCCTTAAAACTAACATTGGCACATGCTTTCACAGTGCATGCGCAAATGGTGTGCACCCAAGCTTGCCACTCAGTGATATCGTGTCCTAAATCTCTATTGTGTGTCTTGGACAGCGCAGCTATGCATTGATGAGACAGGCCAAGAATGATATAGCCCTGTCACACCTCAACTTTACATAATTAATTCCTTTATAAGAAATGTGTACTCTTGCTCTTCCTCAGTATTTGCTTTTCTTCCTAACCTTCACACCTTACTCCTTCGCTTCTCTATATCTTCTTTCAATTTCTGTCCTACGTCCACATTTCTTCTTAATCGCCACCTCCCATCATTAACTGCTTTTAATTTTTCACCTTCTCATCTTTCCCTTCCACTCTCTTTTCATGCACTGCCTGCTGTCTGCTCTTCTTCCCGTTCTCCTCTTTCCTTTTTCATTCTCATCCTGTTCCACTCCAATCTTGCACTACCCATCTCTGCTTTCCTCACATCTCTTCGCATTCTTTGTCTACCGTATCTATCTTTGCCTTCAGACCTCTCCTCCTTCCTCACTCCCCCTTTTATGTTTTTCCTTCTTGCACATTTTAATATATCCACTCCAGGAATCAGTGTTTGTTATCATGGTCATAAATTTAAATCTTGGTGTGGTAACTCAGTCTTTCATCTTTCTGAGATCAATAAAATGTGTGCCGTTGAGCTTGATCACAACATTTTAAAGTTGTTGTCAAGGTTTCCTTTAGCGAATATGTGCTTTACAAATAAACATGTTATGGACACAAATGTATTTCAATCTATTTTTTTTAAATTTCTTTGCAATATTACATAGTCATTATTCTTCCTGTCCCTCCTTGACCCAGTACCTTTCATACTCGTATCCATTCCCCTGACCTCCGTTCTTTCCTTCTTCCCATCTTTTTCTTTTCTCTCTCCCTCATCACCTTCAGCCATGCCTCCTTTTACCTCTTGCTTCTTGAGTCCTTACACCCTCATTTCATTCTTCCTTCCTTAAACCCTCATTTGTTCCCTAATCTTCCTCCATTTGTGCATTTAATCCTTCTTCCTCCATTCTTTCCATAATTTCTTTTTTACTGCTCCTTCCTTCACCTCTTCTTTAATTTCTTCCTATCTTATCAACATTCCTTATACTTATCTTGCTCCTTTCCTCTTTCTATTCACCCATCACACATCATTCACTTGCTTTCTCTCTATTCCTTCATTTCTTCCTTTCACATTCTTTTCTTATTTCCTCCTTCTTTCATCCATTACTCATATATTTCCTCACTTCCCTTCCGGCCTGCATGTGTTGCTGCCTTCTTAAATGTATTCCTTCCTTCAACCCTTCCTTTCTGTTAAACAGTACAGTACACACACATTCTCTTTAGCTTTCAAAACTCCTCAAATCCTCTAATGACCTTTCCTAAAGCTGCATTTTGAGATTTGCACACATTCTCTAATTTGAGTTCACATTTAAGTTGTTGTCATAGTCTTCCCATATGTTACATTATGTTATGTTGTAATATTGAATTGTATAGTACACTAATCACCCAAGAGGGCATCCAGGCACTTGGGACAGTGTGTAGGTGGGAGGTCCCTGAGGTGCTTATTTGACGAGCAAGGTCTTCAGCTTCTTGCAGAACTCAAGATGTGAGGAGGTGGCTATGATGTGTTGAGGCTTGTGGATGTGGGTGGAACCAATAAAGAAAGTGGGTGGAGCCTCTTGAGGAAGTGGACGGGGCTGAAAAAGTGGGTGTGGTCTCCCCAAAACATCCGAGCACCTGCACTTAATATTTTACAAATTAAGCACTGCACTGCCTTCCACCGATCTTGCCCTGGCAGAAAGCCCACGCATCCGCAGACCCATAGCGAGTGGAAGAGCTTTCTCCTAAATAGCAGCCAAAGCCTGGAACGAGCTCCCAGTCAACATCAAACACTCCCCTACTCTGCACACCTTCAGGAGTAGCACAACCCCCCAGCGGCACGGGTGAGTAGCGTGCTTTAAACCCCTATATAGATAGATAGATAGATAGATAGATAGATAGATAGATAGATAGATAGATAGATAGATAGATAGATAGATAGATAGATAGATAGATAGATAGATAGATAGATACGGGGCTTTAAGTGGGATGAAAAAACTGGGGGTCTCTAAAAGGGGCATGGCCAATGTAATTAAGGGTGTGGCTTAAAAACACGTACACTAAAAATCTGTGTATAGCATAGTGTGCCGCCCGACTTGTATTTTGCTGTTTCTGTCATTGCATCCAGATATATGACACAAGTAACATCATACTTACAATAAGTCAGTACTATTGGCTTTGTCAATGGTTGTTAGTTGCATAAGAGAAATAAGCGGCAACTATGGCTTGTATATAATATTGAAAAAGCTTCCACCTAAAGCCCCTGTGACACCACAACAATGTTGCGGCTCCTAAGTTTCAAAAAGAGAAGGGAAATCCAGAGAGAATATGACTCGCTTTAAAGGATTTCCCTTCTCCTACAAGGCCCACCTGGCATGACGTCATGCCGTAACTTCTCCACTGGTGAGAAGTGAGCAGCGTGAGCAGGCGCCCATCAAGGCACCTGCTGTCTCTAAACAGGTCTCTATTGGACTCTCTTTTGCGTCCTGGCACTTTTTTGCAGACTGCTGTCACTGCAGTCCGGAAAAAAAGAACCGCCTGTGCCAGGGCACAAAACAGAACCTGATAGAGACCCGTTTCGAGGCCCCCTTTAAAAAAACTGCCGGTGCTCAGACCCGGTGAGGCCCGGACCACTTAAAGCCCTGGATAGATAGATAGATAGATAGATAGATAGATAGATAGATAGATAGATAATAGATAGATAGATAGATAGATAGATAGATAGATAGATAGATAGATAGATAGATAGATAGATAGATAGATAGAAAGATAGATAGACTGACGTGGAGGGGCCAAGAAAAAAGGGGTGAGGTCCAAAATGTTGATTTCCCATGTTATTTTCCACAGGACTCTTTGGTCTTCAATACGATAAAATCTGAATGGAATTACACCAAATTAGGAAGAGAGTTAAAGTTTTACTTAGCAAGTGTGCTTTTTGCAGTTTAGTGTAAATCTGTTGAGCATTAAAATTATCGTCGCTTTAGCGTCAGGAAACTGCCTCTAAGGCGGCGATAATGGGCTTGATAATATGCCCTTGAGAATTCCAATAGAAGCCCCTGTTCTGGTGTTTACATGCTCTTCTATTGGAATTCCCTACGGCATATTATCAAGCCCATTATCGCCGTTTTAGCGGCAGTTTCCTACCGCTAAAGCGGCGATAATTTTAACTATGTTCCTTGATAATATGCCCCTCTGTGTTTCAAAGAGAGACTTGGGTTGGGCATGAAGGGGTTTAAAGATTAGCATATCTGGATGGTTGAGCCCATGGGGGTACTGCCATACTGATTTTTAGGTCTCGCCTGAGCCAGCGCACGCACTGCTCTGCGAGACATTACCACAGGCTTTTGGTGGCCTCAATCTTAAATGCACTCGAGCATGCCCGCACGCGCACAGCCGCCATCTGTCTTTGATCGCGATCACTTTCGCAGCCACGACATTTTCGGGCAATCTGTGCAGAAGCATTTCTCCTCCCTCTCTCTCAAGGCTGTCTTATTTATTTAGGGTTTTGTAAACTGAGCTCATGACGCCGATAGCCCGACACAATACCGCATGTACCGCGTGCGCAGACATCCTGCCAAAGCATCTGTATTGCCTGGCAACGCTCCCTCGTGGTAGCAGAACTAGGACAGCAGACAGCGCGATGAGCTTTAATCCCGACTTGTTGCGTAGATCCGTTATTACAGCCCCAGGTCACTCATGCAGCGCTCTGAGGAAGCGCCTTGTCCCGCCAACAGGAACCTCGGCTGATCCATTATTAAAAAACAAACATAGCTCCCAGTCCTATCCTACCTGCTGCTATTTTGCTTTCGGTGAAAGCGAGATAAAGACTGCCCGCGCGGCTTGTTTAAACAACAGCGACGAGGGCAGGCTGCATTCCCATCTCAGGTTACTTGTTTAATCTCTGCTTTGTCTCGGACTGGCTAAAGTTTTTTCTAATGATTCCGTCCCACCCCCTTTCTCACGCACGTGCAAAGCTGTGACGCGATTCCTGCTGACTGGCTTCATATTTCAGGCCTGCCTCCGGCACCCCTTTCCCCGGCTCATCCTCAAACCGATGTTGTGTTCCCTCTCGCAGAGGATCCCATATCTCCCAGTGGACCTCTACTTCCCAAACTGGACTCCTCCCAGAGTTACTCACCTTCCTGATACCACTTGCTCCATGTCCTTCGTTCAATACCAGACTGTCATTTGTGTTTCCCTTGCAGTCCCCGGATGTCCTCCTTACGACACAGGATCCCAAAGTCTCGTGGTTTACGGATACCGGATAACCTCTATACGACGCCGGCTATTAATTGATTCCTATCAGCCTCCATTTGAAATACAGGACGCCTTAAATTGTTCTATTGCTCCGCATGGTCTAATCACACCAGTGAGTCTTGTTATTCACCAGCGCTCGGCTGCCGCGTATTGCTTGCTTCCGATCATTATGATAGGTTCCCTTGTTTATCTATGCACTATAATCTGCTGAATTGTGCATGTCTCCCCCATACCCCACTTGTTCCATGACTCACAGACCGCTTTAGAGGCCTCACGGTTTTGTCTCATTATTACGGCTCCACCATTGGCGTTTTTATATACCCACTTGTATCCCTGTAAATTATGTCACCTCCCTTGCCTAACACCATCCAATGCCTTCCACAAATTCAACCCTGGGCACCTCGGCTGGCAGTGCTTCCCCCCTGCCTCTACACACCAATTTCTGGGTGCATTGGCGTTACCCTATATTGGAATTCACGTCCATTCAGGTACCTACCTTCTCCTTCAACTAATTTGACCCCGTCGGCTTTCCTACATTATCCGTATTCCAGCCTTTCTTATTGGCCCGTGTATAGCTTGTATAAAATTGTAACCTGCTCCTGAAACTGGACCGGACTGACTACAGGTCAAAACGTCATTGACCATCGAGCGCACCTCTGTGGTTCATCAAATTGTCAACCTCCTTCAATCTTTGTTACAAATTACTCTGAATCGAGAAAGCTTTTGGGCAAATATTGCCATTATTGGTTTTTCTGCGCCGTTTTCCGCTGTCTCACTTTTCACTTGCGCCGTTCCAAAGGCTGTGGCTTCCAAATATAATGCCCCGGGCATCACGAACAATGGCCAGCTCTATCCCCCACCACTTGTTTTTTATTGTTTTCGGAGACAAGTGTTGTCATTCTCACCTTTTCCATGACCGGTGCTGCTCTGAACCCCCTGTTTAATTGTTTCAGCATAACCATAATGACCACTGTTGTGGAGTGCTTAAAATGTCTATGGGACAGGTGTGACATCCCAGCAGGGAAGAAAACTGTGTCTCTGCCATTCCACTCACAAGTAGACAACGGGGTGCCCTGCACTGCGGTAAAGGACAGCATAAGATTCCATCCACAGGCGATTAATAGGCAGAGACAGTGCTACAACAGAAGCAGTTTGCTTTGGAAAGAAGTTTGTATGAAGTTAGAACAAACCTGTTAATAGCAATTTGTTTAATATTCTTAGTGCTTGGGATTCTTGCATTATGTGCAGTGGTATTTAAAAATGCACTGAACAAAATAAGTTTTTGTGTTGAAAAAAGTAATATATAAATTCTGTTTCATATAGATGCTATATAACTGTATATCGGTGCTAATATTGTCAGTAAAAAACTTTTTTTTGGTCACTAGGACCATAAAAGCGGTATACATAAAATACATATTTACAAATCGACAACAACTCTAAACTTGCAAGGGTAAAACTGCGAGAATAATTAACAAGCATTGGCATAGCTAATAGTTCTCGCCTTTGGGACCTTATAAGTGTTTAGCCATGCAACAGTTGATGTTGTTGAACCAAGGATATTGTGCTGAATAACTAAATACTTATAAGGTCCCAAAAGTGAGACCAATTGTCTATGCCAATGCTTGTTTTCTATATAAAATAGGCCCATCTGATTGGTTGAAGAAGCTTTTTCTGCTGTTTGATATTTTGGCTCCACTCTACCGGTACCTCTGCATCAAGAAATTTGATTAGTTGGCCTCAACTCTGAAGAAAATGCTGCGGCAACCATTAGATGAGTTGGGGACTTGGGGCATATTACCAACAACTAGTGATAATTATCGCTATGTCGGTTTAGCGGCGATATATTTATCGCCGAGCTGCGGCGATTTTTATCGCTTAGAATCCTTGCTATCATCAAGGTTTATCTCCTAAGCGATAAAAATCGGCTGAAATGCATGAATATCGCTGAAAAGACAGTGATATTCATGCATTACCGAGCTAATGCTCTTAGCCATGTTATCCACCTACCATTGGATAACATGGCAAAGAACTGCTCACTCAGGGGCAGGTGTTAGCTTTTGGAGATATTCGCGCTTAGCGCGAATATCTCCAAAAGTTGGTAATAGGAGATAGCGATGTTAGCGACTGTTTACAGTCGCTAACATCTTGGCACGCCCACTTTGCATGTCATTAGTGATAAATATCACTGACATACAAAGCGGGGCCCAAGATGGTCGCTATCTCCTACTAGCTGTCGCTAACTGGTGTTAGCGACAGCTAGGTAATAGGGAGATCATTTTATCTTTGCTTTCTTGGCTTTTAAAGCAAAAAAAGCGGAGATAAACTACCTTGATAATATGCCCCTTGGTCTCCATGTCCAAACAACACACATGAAGGAAGTGTGCAGTAGGGGTTGGCTGCCCCTGGTAGAGTTGTGCTCTGTGCTTGGCCTGCTGCCAGGACCTCGGGCTTATCCCTGATGCACATGTCAGAGGGCCGTGAGCAATGAGGGCCTGGCTGGCCATGGCAACCCCCAATTGCGTACAGCTGAAAGCTGTCCGTGGCGAGGGCCTTTGCTGTAGGCTACATGAGAGATTTTGGTGTATGCCAAAGTTTGAATGTGATTTTTTTTTAAAACACATTCGCTGAAATAAAATAAAGGCTAAAGTAATATTATAGTTAGGTGGGGTAATAAAATCTTACCTCACATATTAAAGTCCTGAAAGTGAACCGAAAAACGTACACATCCTCTGTGCATCTCCTGGGTAACTCATCAAATATCTCCCTGACATCACTTCAAGAATTCAGTGATATCACTGGAATCTAACTAGCACACCTAAAAGCAGTTGTACACCCGTAATTCTCTTGATCTTGCCCCTACGAAACTCCATCGTGTCCTCGCGAAATCTACTAAATATCTCCTCCAAATTTACCTTTTGCCTCCCGAAAACTGTGTTGACCCCAGAAAACCCGACCCCCTCCCCCCCCACCACCCGCGCGCAAAAAAAATTCTCGCCATGTTTACCACTAACAGTGTTTCCTTCTTGCAGATAGTGGCCCGGGCAGAGGCGAGGTTGCCTCCGGAGAACACGCTATGACAAGCCCCAGTGTTTCTCGTTATTACAAGCCTCGGTGCCTCTGGGCTTACTTAATTCAACAAGAAGTTAAAAAAAGAATCACTCTTCTTTTTCTTTTTTTCTCCTAAAACAACTTGTCAAGACAGAAATGCGTGCCCTGTGGGAATGGGAGTGTTGGGACAGACCCGGCGCGCTCCGCTCCCAGGGGGGAGGCCTACACACCTCTACAGGTGCTGAGAGGAGGATGAGCGGATAACCACAGCCCCTTCCTCCGGGTAAGCTGGGCCTTATCCAGGATTTGCAGCTCAGACGGTGCTGGGAAGGCCTCATGTCTCTCCTAGGGCCTGGCACCACTTCCGGTTTGAATCCTAAACTGCCCTTCGTCTGTGAGGGGCTTACCCAATCAAATTAAAGGATCCATACATCCGAATACTCTTGTTCTAATTGTTCCATTCATATAGCGCACATATTACTATACAGGAAGATGTGAAGAGTGCAATATAATATTTATTACCGTAAGTGAGTGTGTGCAGGAGGCCATGACTCACAAGAGGTTGCCTCCAGTGCATATATGGATGCACGATTTTTGTCAATTAAAGAAGTACTAGAGAAAGGTATTTAACCAGAAATCGAATGCTAGGGGTTAAATCAATGCATATAAATAAATTAAGACCCAGAAGAGCTTGTGACAATTAGCTCTTTGTTTTCCTCAGTCAAGTCTTTGAATCAGGCATTCTGACAGTAAGCAGCGTTTTCTCACATTATCTACACTGTAGTGTACTAATAGTTTAGAATGTGGTCACTGTAGTAGTAAATGAGTGAATGTGTGTTATATTAGTACATTGTTATTGCGCCACATTTATTTTGACTGGCATGAACAAATATGCAGATTTAATACAATGCAATAAAAATATCACATAATAAAAAAAACACTTTGACGATGGCACATGGACATCGCATCATTGCGTTAACATAATAATTTACATAAAAATGAACATCCTGTCCTGTTTTTATACTCTGAAAAACCTATGGTAAATAATTTGCACAGCAATACAAAGAAACAAATTGGATTAAATAGGCTACCTATGCCAGACAAGGAATGCCTGCGAGGGGGCGAAATTGTCTATCTCTCATGCAGATTTACTAGTTTGTGCATAGTATGAGAATGACGTCGTCTGTGTGCAAATAACTGTTGAGGTAATTTTTTTATCAGGAGATCCTCCATTTTCACCCTCATTCTCACGGGTAAATCAAGTCCTGTTTACGGATGTCGCGTGGTGAACATTGCCAGCCCTGGCATCAGGTGGCAGCACACTCCACTTTTCAACCTTTCTGTTTTGTACTTTCTACTCAAACAAGGTCTCGTGCGAGAGAAAGGTATGTGGTCGGTGTTACATAAGGAAATAGATAATTATGCATAGTACACCTACTGCAAAAATCGGGCTTTTGCAAGTTTGTGCTCGCGTAAAAAAATATTTAGGAGCAGATTTACAAGCCCCTTGCGCCACTTTTTCGTCGCTTTTAACATGGGAAAAGTGGCACAAGGGGCTTGTAAATATGCCCCTTACTGCCTTAAAAATATTAAGAAGAGCACTAGTGAAAAGTTCTCAAGTTGCCTCGAGTCACATAAAACCTCAGCAACTAACTCATGTCTTGTGCGAGTCTTCAGAAACCTTGCATTGACCCATGTCTGGTGTGAGTCTTCAGAGACTTTGCATTGTCTTTCGTCAGGAGCGAGTCTTCAGAGACCTTGCATTGTCTCATGCCTGGTGTGAGTCTTCAGAGACCTTGCATTGTCTCACGTCAGGAGCGAGTCTTCAGAGACCTTGCATTGTCTCATGCCTGGTGTGAGTCTTCAGAGACCTTGCATTGTCTCACGTCAGGTGTGAGTGTTCAAGGACCTTGCATTGTCTTGTGTCAGGTTTGAGTGTTTGAAACACCTTGCACTATCTCAGTCAGGAGTGAGTCTTCAAAGACCTTGCATTGTCTCAGTCAGGAGTGAGTCTTCAGGGACCTTGCATTGTCTAATGCCTGGTGTGATCCTTCCGAGACCTTGCATTGTCTCATGCTTGGTGTGACTGTTCAGAGACCTTGTATTGTCTCATATTTGGTGTGAGCCTTCAGAGACCTTACATTGTCTCATGCCTGGTGTGAGTCTTCAGAGACCTTACATTGTCTCATGCCTGGTGCGAGTCTTCAGAGACCTTGCATTGTCTCATGCCTGGTGTGAGTCTTCAGAGACATTGCATTGTCTCATATCTGGTGTGAGTTTTCAAAGCCCTTTTATTGTCTCAGCCAGGAGTGAGTCTTCAGAAAGATTGCATTGTTTCATGTCTGGGTCGAGTGTTCAGAAACCAAGGCTTGCATTGTCTCATGTCTGGTGTGAGTTCACAGACCTTGCATTGTCTCGTGTCAGGAGTGAGTGTTCCGAGACCTTGCATTGTCTTGGGTCAGGAGTGAGTCTTCAGACAACTTGCATTTACTCAGTCTGGTGCGAGTCTTCAGAGGCCTTGCATTGTCTCACGTCAGGTGTAAGTGTTCAGAGACCTTGCATTGTGTTGTGTCTGGTGTGAGTCTTCAGAGACCTTGCATTGTCTCAGTCTGGTCCGAGTCTTCACAGACCTTGCATTGTCTCATGTCAGGTGTGAGTGTTCAGAGACCCTGCATTGTCTCATGTATGGGTCGACTGTCCAGAGACCCTGCATTGTCTCAGCCAGGAGTGAGTCTTCAGAAAGATTGCATTGTCTCATGTCTGGTGTGAGTGTTCAGAGATCTTGCATTGTCTTGTGTCAGGTGTGAGTGTTCAGACATCCTGCATTAGGTCAGTCTGGTCCGGGTCTTCAGAGACCTTGCATTGTCCCATGTCTGGGTCGAATGTCCAGAGACCCTGCATTGTCTCAGTCAGGAGTGAGTCTTTAGAGACTTTGCATTTACTCAGTCAGGTGCGGGTGTTCGGAGACCTTGCATTGCCTTGTGTCAGGTTTGAGTTTTCAGAGACCTTGCATTGTCTGAGTCAGTTGTGAGTGTTTGGAGACCTTGCATTGTCTTAGTTAGGAGTGAGTCTTCAGAGACCTTGTATTGTCTCATGCCTGGTGTGAGTCTTACGAGACCTTGCATTGTCTTGTGTCAGGTGTGAGTCTTCAGAGACCTTGCATTGTCTTGTGTCAGGTTTGAGTGTTCAGAGACCTTGCAATGTCTCAGTCAGGAGTGAGTCTTCCGAGACCTTGCATTGTCTCATGTCTGGGGCGAGAGTCCAGAGACCTTGCATTTACTCAGTCAGGTGCGAGTGTTCGGAGACCTTGCATTGTCTTGTGTCAGGTTTGAGTGTTCAGACACCTTGCATTGTCTGAGGTCAGAAGTGAGTCTTCAGAGACCTTACATTGTCTCAGTCAGGAGTGAGTCTTCAGAGACCTTGCATTGTCTAATGCCTGGTGTGATCCTTCCGAGACCTTGCATTGTCTCATGCTTGGTGTGACTGGTCAGAGACCTTGCGTTGTCTCAAGTCTGGTGTGAGTGTTCAAAGACCTTGCATTGTCTCTGTAAGGTGTGAGTTCAAGTTCAAGTTCAAGGATTTATATAGCGCACTACTCACCCAGAGGGTCTCAAGGCGCTTGGGGGTGGGTGGGTGCATTACTTATCGAATAGCCAGGTTTTTAGCTGCTTTCTGAAGGAGAGGTGGTTCTGTGTGTGGCGGAGGGAAGTGGGGAGAGAATTCCAGGTCCTGGCCGCTAAGTAGGAGAAGGATCTTCCTCCCATGGTGGATCTATGGATGCGCGGAACTGCGGCGAGGGCTTGATCGGATGATCGAAGCTGGCGGGTGGGTGTGTAGAAGGACAGTCGTGTGTTGAGGCATTCGGGTTCTAGGTCGTAGAGGGCCTTGTGTGCGTGGGTGAGGAGACGGAACGTTATTCTCTTGTTGACGGGGAGCCAGTGGAGGTCTTTTAGGTGACCAGAAATGTGAGCTTGACGGGGGATGTCCAGTATGAGTCTGGCTGAGGCGTTTTGGATGCGTTGGAGTTTTTTCTGTAGTTTGGCTGTGGTTCCGGCATAAAGGGTATTTCCATAATCCAGTCGGCTAGTGACCAGTGCGTGGGTGACTGTCTTTCTTGTTTCGGTGGGGATCCAGCTGAAGATTTTTTTGAGCATGCGTAGGATGTTGAAGCATGAAGATGAGACGGCGTTGACTTGTTTGGTCATCGAGAGGGAGGAGTCTAGGATGAAGCCCAGGTTACGTGCGTGATCTGTAGGTCTGGGTGCTGTACCCAGGGCCGGTGGCCACCATGAGTCGTCCCAGGCAGACGGGGATGATCCTAAGATGAGGACTTCCGTTTTGTCTGAATTTAGTTTTAAACGGCTGTTCTTCATCCATTCGGCTACTTCTTTCATTCCTTCGTGTAGATTGGTTTTAGCTGTATTTGGGTCTTTGGTGAGGGAGAGGATCAGCTGGGTGTCGTCTGCGTAGGAGATGATGTTGAGGTTGTGTTGACGCGCGATGGATGCGAGGGGACTCATGTAAACGTTGAAGAGGGTGGGACTGAGTGATGATCCTTGTGGTACGCCGCAGATGACTTCGGTGGCCTCTGATTTGAATGGGGGGAGGCAGACTCTCTGGGTTCTTCCTGCGAGGAACGAGGTAATCCAGTCCAAAGCTTTTCCTTGTATTCCGACGTTGCTGAGGCGTTGTATGAGGGTGCTATGACAGACTGTGTCGAAGGCAGCGGAGAGGCCAAGTAGGATGAGGGCAACTGTTTCTCCGTTATCCAGTAGCGTTCGGATGTCGTCTGTAGCAGCGATGAGGGCGGTTTCGGTGCTGTGTTTGGCTCGGAAGCCGGACTGTGAGGGGTTGAGGGAATTGTTGGATTCGAGGAAGGCGGCGAGCTGAATATTGACGGCTTTCTCAATGACTTTGGCCGGGAATGGGAGGAGTGAGATGGGGCGGTAGTTCTTAAGTTCAGAGGGGTCTGCTGTGGGTTTCTTCAGAAGGGCGCTGAGTTCGGCATGTTTCCAGCTTTCCGGGAAGGTAGCGGAGTTGAAGGAATAGTTGATGACATCGCGGAGGTGGGGTGCGATGATGGAGTCTGCTTTGTTGAAGATATGGTGGGGTCATGGGTCGGTTGGTGAACCTGAGTGGATGGAGTTCATCAGGCGGATGGTGTCTTCAGTAGTGATTGGGTTCCAGGCGTAAAGGTTGTGAGAGTGCTGTTTAGGTTCGGAGTTGGGTGGAGTGGACTGTTCTTCAGATTGGTTTTCAAAGCGGTTATGTATGTCGGCGATTTTGTTGTGGAAGAAAGAGGATAAGGAGTCGCAGAGGTCTTGGGAGGGGGTGATGTCGTTGGTGCCGGCGGTGGGGTTGGTAAATTCTTTGACTATGTTGAATAGTTCCTTGCTATTGTGGGTGTTGTTGTCGAGTCGATCCTTGAATGCTGATTTCTTGGTGGATCCGATCAATTGGTGGTGTTTGCGGGTAGCGTCCTTGAAGGTGGTCAGGTTGTCAGTGGTTGGGTTTTTTCTCCAGGTTTTCTCGAGGGTACGACATAACTTCTTGGATTTCTTAAGGTCATCGTTGAACCAGGGGGCCTTTTTGCTACCCTGTTTGATCTGGTGATTTTTCAAGGGTGCTAATTCGTCAGCGCTGTGGGTGATCCATTGTGTGAGTTTGGTGGCAGCTTGGTTTGGGTCCGATGATAGGGCGGGAGGGTTTTGGTTGAGCGATGTGAGGACTTGGTCGGCGGTGATTTTGTTCCAGTTTCTTCGAGGAATAGGTTGTGGGGGCTTGTGGGTCGTGGTTTTTTTGTAGCTGAAGTGAACACAGCTGTGGTCCGTCCAATGGAGAGCTGTGGTGTGATCGAAGGAGATGTGTTTGCTGGAGGTGAAGATAGGGTCGAGCGTGTGTCCGGCTACGTGGGTGGGGGTGCCAACAAGTTGTTTGAGTCCTAGATTGGCCAGGTTGTCCAGAAGGGTGGTTGTATTGTTGTCGTTGTTCTTTTCCAGGTGGAAGTTGAGGTCTCCCAGTAGGATGTAGTTCTCTGAGGTGAGGGCATGTGGGTTGATGAAGTCAGTGATGTCTTCGTTGAATTGTGTGCGGGTTCCTGGTGGTCTGTAGATGAGGGTGCCTCTGAGTGTGGTCCTGGGGTCAGTGTGGATCTGGAAGTGAAGGTGTTCGGCGGTCGCGAGGTTATCGTCGGTGCTGGTCGTGATTCGGATGGTGCTCTTATGGATGATGGCGATGCCTCCTCCTGTTTGGTTGGTGCGGTCCTTTCGGATGATCTTGTAAGCGTCCGGGATAGCTATGGCGATGTCGGGGGCAGATGAGGCGTTCATCCAGGTTTCGGTAATGAAGGTTTTCTTCAGAGACCTTGCATTGTCTCATGCCTGGTGTGAGTCTTCAGAGACCTTACATTGTTTCACGTCAGATGTTAGTGTTCAAAGACCTTGCATTGTCTTAGTCAGGTGTGAGTCTTCAGAGACCTTGCATTGCCTCACGTCAGATGTGAGTGTTCAAAGACCTTGCATTGTCTCAGTCTAGTGCCAGTCTTCAGAGATCTTGCATTGTCTCATGCCTGGTGTGAGTCTTCAGAGACCTTACATTGTCTCACGTCAGATGTGAGTGTTCAAAGACCTTGCATTGTCTCATGCCTGGTGTGAGTCTTCAGAGACCTTGCATTGTCTCAGTCTGGTGCGAGTCTTCAGAGGCCTTGCATTGCCTCACGTCAGATGTGAGTGTTCAAAGACCTTGCATTGTCTCAGTCTGGTGCGAGTCTTCAGAGATCTTGCATTGTCTCATGCCTGGTGTGAGTCTTCAGAGACCTTGCATTGTCTCATGCCTGGTGCGAGTCTTCAGAGATCTTGCATTGTCTCATATCTGGTGTGAGTCTTCAGAGACCTTACATTGTCTCACGTCAGATGTGAGTGTTCAAAGACCTTGCGCTGTCTCAGTCTGGTGCGAGTCTTCAGAGATCTTGCATTGTCTCATGCTTGGTGCGAGTCTTCAGAGATCTTGCATTGTCTCATGCCTGGTGTGAGTCTTCAGAGACCTTGCATTGTCTCACGTCAGATGTGAGTGTTCAAAGACCTTGCATTGTCTCCGTCAGGTGTGAGTCTTCAGAAACCTTGCATTGTCTCAGTCTGGTGCGAGTCTTCAGAGATCTTGCATTGTCTCATGCCTGGTTTGAGTCTTCAGAGACCTTACATTGTCTCACGTCAGAGGTGAGTATTCAAAGACCTTGCATTGTCTCAGTCAGGTGTGAGTCTTCAGAGACATGGCATTGTCTCAGTCTGGTGCGAGTCTTCAGAGACCTTGCATTGTTTCAGTCTGGTGCGAGTCTTCAGAGGCCTTGCATTGCCTCAATGTCAGATGTGAGTGTTCAGAGACCTTGCATTGTCCCATGTGTGGTGCGTGTCTTCAGAGACCTTGCATTGTCTCACGTCAGAGGCGAGTCTTCAGAGACCTTGCATTGTCTCATATCTGGTGTGAGCCTTCAGAGACCTTACATTGTCTCACGTCAGATGTGAGTGTTCAAAGACCTTGCATTGTCTCAGTCGGGTGTGAGTCTTCAGAGACATGGCATTGTCTCAGTCTGGTGCGAGTCTTCAGAGACCTTGCATTGTCTCACGGACGGTGTGAGTGTTCAGAGACCTTGCATTATCTCACGCCAGGTGTGAGTGTTGAGACTTTGCATTTTCTCATGCCTGGTGTGAGTCTTCAGAGAACTTGCATTGTCTCATGCCTGGTGTGAGTCTTCAGTGACCTTGCATTGTCTCAGTCAGGTGTGAGTGTGCAGACACCTTGCATTGTCCCATGTCTGGTGTGAGCCTTCAGAGACCTTGCATTGTCTCAGTCAGGAGTGAGTCTTCAGAGACCTTGCATTGTCTTAGTCAGGAGTGAGTCTTCAGAGACCTTGCGTTGGCTCAGTCAGGTCTGAGTGTGCGGAGACCTTGCATTGTCTCATGCCTGGTGTGAGTCTTCAGAGACCTTGTATTGTCTCAGTCAGGAGTGAGTCTTCAGAGACCTTGCATTGTCTCACGTCTGGTGTGGGTGTTCAGAGACCTTGCATTGTCTTGTGTCAGGTTTGAGTGTTTGGAGACCATGCATTGTCTCAATGTGGGGCAAGTGTTCGGAGAACCTACATTGTCTCATGCCTAGTGTGAGTCTTCAGAGACCTTGCATTGTCTTAGTCAGGAGTGAGTCTTCAGAGACCTTGCACTGTCTGACGTCAGGTGTGAGTGTTCAGAGACCTTGCATCGTCTCAGTCAGGTGTGAGTCTTCAGAGGCCTTGCATTGTCCCATGTCTGGTGTGAGTCTTCAGTGACTTTGTATTGTCTCAGTCAGGTGTGAGTGTGCAGAGACCTTGCATTGTCTTATGCCTGGTGTGAGTCTTCAGAGACCTTGTATTGTCTCAGTCTGGTATGAGTGTTCAGACACCTTACATTGTCTTAGTCAGGAGTGAGTCTTTAGAGACCCTGCGTGTTGTCTCAGTCAGGTGTGAGTCTTCAGAGACCTTGCATTGTCCCATGTCTGGTGTGAGTCTTCAGTGACTTTGTATTGTCTCAGTCAGGTGTGAGTGTGCAGAGACCTTGCATTGTCTTATGCCTGGTGTGAGTCTTCAGAAACCTTGTATTGTCTCAGTCAGATGTGCATTTCTCTGACCTCTGGCTCTTCCAAGCCAGGGGTTAGTGGTTAAGACATCTCAAGCTATTTCATGACCCCTTGAGTATCAATAAATTAACTCAATTTGGTGAATATCAAAATCCGCCTCCCAATAAATCTTTTATAGACTTCAATAATCTCACCCCAGAAGAGGTTCATCACCCTTAGAAAATGCACCTCTCCCTCCATTGCCTTTAGGAGGCCATCCAATGAAGAGAATGTTCTCTTCCCCCAGTCCTGCATCACTGACAATCACCAACAATAGGCATCTAGAGGCCCTCTTGTTTGATGATGTTGGCTTCGGGGTTGAGACATATTGTGGCATCTTTCACCAAGAGGACCCATTAAGAGCCATGCACACCTTCCAAGACACCGGCCTCATTCTGCTGTGAAAGTCCGCAGGTTGGGAAGTCAAGTCAAGTCAGAGAATTTATATAGCGCACTACATACCCAGAGGGTCTCAAGGCGCTTGAGGAGGGGTGGGGAATTACTTGTCAAATATCCACGTTTTAAGTTGCTTTCTGAATGCTAGGTGGTTCTGGGTAAGGCGAAGGTAAGTGGGAAGTGAGTTCCAGGTTTTAGCTGCCAGGTAGGAGAAGGATCTACCTCCCATGGTGGTTTTGTTGATGCGAGGTACAGTGGCAAGGGCTTGGTTGGATGATCGTAGCTGGCGGGAGGGGGTGTAGAAGGACAGTCGTGTGTTGAGGCATTCTGGTCCGATATCGTAGAGTGCTTTGTGTGCGTGGGTTAGGAGCCGGAAGGTGATCCTCTTATTGACGGGAAGCCAGTGGAGGTTTTTCAGGTGACCAGAGATATGTTCTTTACGCGGGATGTCTAACATGAGCCTGGCTGAGGCGTTTTGGATTCGTTGGAGTTTTTTCTGGAGTTTAGCGGTAGTACCGGCGTAGAGGGTGTTTCCATAGTCCAGTCGGCTCGTGACCAGAGCGTGGGTGACCGTTTTCCTAGTTTCCGTGGGGATCCAACGAAATGTTTTTTTGAGCATGCGAAGAATGTTGAAGCAGGATGAGGAGACGGCGTTGACTTATCTGTTCATTGAAAGTGAGGAGTCCGGGATGACGCCCAGGTTCCGTGCGTGGTCTGTCGGGATGGGTGCTTTTCCAAGGGCTTCTGGCCACCAAGAGTCGTCCCATGCGGAGGGGGAGGTACCTAAGATGAGGACTTCTGTTTTATCTGAGTTCAGTTTCAGGCGGCTGTGTTTCATCCATTCGGCTACTTCTTTCATTCCTTCGTGTAGGTTGGTTTTGGCGGTGTTAGGGTCATTGGTGAGTGATAGGATCAGTTGAGTGTCATCCGCGTAGGAGATGATGTTGAGGTTGTGTTGGCGTGCGATGGCCGCGAGGGGGCTCATGTATACGTTGAAAAGGGTGGGGCTGAGTGAAGATCCTTGTGGTACGCCGCAGATGACTTCAGTGGCCTCTGACTTGAATGGTGGAAGGCGGACTCTCTGGGTTCTTCCGGTGAGGAACGAGGTGATCCATTCTAGTGCTTTTCCTTGGATTCGGATGTTTCTGAGGCGCTGTAGAAGGGTGCTATGGCAGACTGTGTCGAAGGCTGCGGAGAGGTCGAGGAGGATGAGGGCGACTGTGTCTCCATTGTCCAGTAGAGTTCGAATGTCGTCTGTTGCTGCGATGAGGGCGGTCTCAGTGCTGTGTTTTGCTCGGAAGCCGGACT
Source organism: Lissotriton vulgaris (assembly GCF_964263255.1). NCBI lineage: Eukaryota > Metazoa > Chordata > Amphibia > Caudata > Salamandridae > Lissotriton > Lissotriton vulgaris. The sequence goes on along the minus strand of NC_141693.1, from coordinate 1,177,533,317 downwards.
GTGAGGAGTCGAGGGATTTGTTGGCTTCGAGGAAGGCGGCGAGCTGGTTGTTGACAGCTTTTTCGATGACTTTGGCCGGGAATGGAAGCAGCGAGATGGGGCGGTAGTTTTTGAGTTCGGTGGGGTCAGCTGTGGGTTTCTTCAGGAGGGCGCAGAGTTCGGCATGCTTCCAACTTTCCGGGAAGGTGGCGGAGTAGAAGGAGCAGTTGATGACGTCTCGGAGGTGCGGTGCTATGATGGAGTCTGCTTTGTTGAAGATGTGGTGAGGGCATGGGTCTGTGGGGGATCCTGAGTGGATGGAGTTCATCAGGCGGATGGTGTCCTCAGTGGAGATTGGGTTCCAGTCATTAAGGAAGTTAGAGGGGGGTGAAGGTCCAGCAGATGGTAGGGTGGGTTGGTCTCCGGGTTGGTTGTCGAAGCTGTTGTGGATGTCTGCAATTTTGTTATGGAAGAATGAAGCTAGGGAGTCGCAGAGGGCTTGAGAGGGGGTGATGTCGTTGGAGTTGGCCGAGGTATTGGTAAATTCCTTGACGATGTTGAAAAGTTCCTTGCTGTTGTGGGCGTTGTTATCTAGTCGGTCCTTGAAGGCGGTTTTCTTGGCCTTTCGGATCAGTTGGTGGTGTATGCGGGTGGCGTTTTTGAAGGCGTCCTTGGTGCTGGTGGTCGGGTCTTTTTTCCAGGCCTTCTCAAGGGAGCGGCAGAGTTTCTTGGATTTCTTAAGATCATCGTTGAACCAGGATGCCTTCTTGCTGCCAAGTTTGCTTTGTCGTTTTTTCAGTGGTGCTAGGATGTCGGCGCTGGTGGATAACCATAGGGTGAGGTTGGTGGCGGCTTGGTCGGGGTTTGAGGAGTGGGCTGGGGGGTTTAGAAGAAGCGATGAGGAGATCTGGTCGATGGTGATTTTGTTCCAGTTTCTTTGCAGAGTTGGTTGGGGGTGGTTGTTGGGTTTGGGCTTGTTGTAGGTAAAGTAAACGCAGCTGTGGTCAGTCCAGAGGAGAGCCGTAGTGTGGCTGAAGGAGACATGATTGCTGGAGGTGAAGATAGGGTCGAGCGTGTGACCTGCGATGTGGGTGGGGGAAGTGACCAGTTGTTTAAGTCCGAGGTTGGCGAGGTTGTCCAAAAGGGTGGTGGAGTTGTGGTCGTTATTCTTTTCAAGGTGAAAATTGAGGTCTCCCAGAAGGATGTAATCTTTGGAGGGGAGCGCGTGTGGAGTGATGAAGTCCGTGATGTCCTCACTGAATTGTGCGCGGGGTCCTGGTGGCCTGTAAAGGAGGGTGCCTCTGAGTGTGGTCTTGGGGTCGATGTGGATCTGGAAGTGAAGGTGTTCAGAGTTGGCGAGATTGACGTCAGAGCTGGTTGAGATGTGGATGGATTTCTTATGGACGATGGCGATTCCTCCTCCTGTGTGGCTGGTACGGTCCTTGCGTATGATCTTATAATCTTCTGGGATGGCAATGGTGATGTCTGGGGCGGAAGAGGCGTTCATCCATGTTTCTGTTAGGAAGGCGACGTCCGGAGAGATGGTGTCTAGTAGATTCCATAGGTCAATGGCGTGCCTGTGGACCGATCGGGTGTTGAGCAAGATGCATTGTAGGTGGTTGGGGTCGGGAATCTGTGGTGTGGTCGTAGCGGAGTTGTTGACGGTGCCGATGAATTTGCAGGAGTAGCATGAGAAAGGTCCATGGGTGTGTCCAGGAGCGGCTTGGACGCAGTTGGGGGAGCGGCCGGGGTTAAGGGCTAGGAGGGTGGTGGCATCGTAGGTAATGCGGGAGGGCTGGGAAATGTGAGGGCCAGGGGGTCTGGCGCTGGGCGCGGTCCAGGCGTGGACGGGCGTAGACGGGCTTACCTTTGGCGCACCTTCGGCGCGAATTGGGCGCGATCGCTGCGCGTGACCGCTGCGCGCGGGAGCAACTGTCATAAGAGGTTGTGGAGGGGGAGGGGCGAGGGAGGATAAGATGGGAGGCGGTTGCGTGGTGGAGGGGGCGGTCTCAGGGCAGAACAACAACAACAGAAGCAAATGGCGGCTATAGCGCAATTTTTGACCCGGTTTGAGGAAGGAGCAGAGGTATGAGCTGAAAAACGCTGATAAATGGTCAGCAAATGCAGGTTACAGCAAAGGTAGTTCTAAATAATCAAATAATGCAGGCACAGTTTATCACAAGCAGGCAGGCACGTTCTAGCGCTAAGCGAGGGCAGCAGCGCTATGCAGGCAACAGAGAAAGTTAACAGCAGCGTCTAGGAAGCTTAGCAGCGCGATGTGAACGATACCAGGCAGCTCAGGGCAGGGGTCAGCGAGGGCAGCATCTTTCCATTCTGGTACCAGTAGTTTAGCTCTGCACATTGTAAACCCAGGACAACAAGTCCCAGAGCTCACAAAAGAAACCAGGGATGTGTGGGTTCGCATGCCTGGCACAATAGAGTTGCAGGCTGTGTCTTTAGAAAGTAAACACCGCACAGTGGGGCAGATTTACAAGCCCCCTGCGACACCGGTATGTCACTTTTCGTGACGTACTGGTGGCGCAGGGGGCTCCTCCATATTTACAAGGAGAGGAAACACCACCCTGCGTGACTTTTCCTCTCCTTGTAAATAAGGTCCCTTCACACGCAGCTCTTTGCATTGAAGAGGCGTTCCATGCGTGTTGCTGTGGGTGTTCCCACGATACACCCATGGAAAAAGACACATCTCCAGATTTACAAGAAATCATAAATTTGGAGATGCGTGTGAATGCTACGCCACCCTAGAGGTGGCGTAGCGAGGTGCAACGGGGAGAAATTTTTTAATTTCTCCTAATTTTTTCCTCTTTCAATGTGTGCTGAAGAGGAAAATTCCTGTAGTGATTGTTTTTGTGCAGGAAGGTGCCCCTTCTTGCGCAAAAACAATCTCCCCACGACGCAGGCATCCGTGCACCATGGTGCAAGGGTGCCTGCGCCAGCGCATGGCTGCAGTTTGTGCGCCAGCGCATGGCTGCAGTTTGTGCGCCAGCGCTGGGGGAAGCACAGATATGTGACATTCTAGTAAATATGTTGCATCCCTGTCCTTCGGAAGTGCTGCGTGGCGCAACCAAAGGGCTTGCGGTGCCACGCTGAGGCACTTCCTCGTAGATCTGCCCCATAGTGTCTTTATTCGGATTTTAGTACATAGCACAATATCCCTAAGGGCTCTCACAGTTACTTCGTTGGAGAGAGAGCATCTGCCAGGGTTTTCATTTGCATTCATTGTCGTGTTTTTCATCCCTAACCTATGTGGCAGGTCGGGGTACTGAAACACAATGAGAGACAATTAAATCAATTTGGGTAGATGGGATTTGAACTGAGGTTTTGGGGGGTCCACAGTTTTCTTGAGTCCATTTTATGTGTAAAACTGTGCGCTCTTGCTCTTGGACCAGTCTCACTCGAGTCTCATAAAAATAGCCAATGTTGCACTTGTTGCTAAAATCTTGATGCTTTGTTGTGCTGTAAATAACAAGTGTGGCCTTTTTCTCCACCCAGTGGTACTCCTTTTATCAATAGCAGAGGTAGCTGGCCACCGCACACATCATGGTTCTCTTATGCTCTGAGTGTTTCTCACGGCGGTTAGTGAGCGAACCACAAACTGTATGAAGTATGCATGCGTGCACTATACGCGTCGTACCCCCTACTCTATGCTTCCTTGCACCTTCGCCAATTCCAACTTTCCCTCCAAACTGTATGGATCAGAACCTGCTTTCTTGTACTCAGTAAATCCCTCATGCAGGCACAACCTTTATGCTACTGCCCTTTTAGGATATAATCGTTTGCTGTTCTACCCTCCATCGCCTCTTTCTTCGATCATTCAGCATATGCAGCAATGCGCTGGGTTTTAGACATGCATGTGCATGGCAGGCATACGTTGTGTGTCTGTGTTTGTGCTTCCACTGGAGCTAGGTCCCTCAGGCACCACCTGTCTTGCTTGCACACTAAGGCAGCATTGATCCCGGAAGTGATGTATTTCTTCACCCGGAAGATGGGTCAGGAGGTAAGTCCGGTGGAAGTAGAATTCCACCCTTCTAGAGGGAGAAGACATGTACACACTGGTCTGCCCGGTAATAGTTTAAACACGCCCTGGCATCACAAAATGGATACCACAGACATGCGTCTGACCTCCTGCTGCTGGACGAACCTCCGGCAGGGGAGGCCTGGGCAATCAGGCTTTAATGTATTGGGGCTGGGTGGGTGCATTCAGAGAATGCTTTTTAGACAGGCAGGAAACTGGACAAAGGGAAAGGGGTGTAACCACCCCTCTCCCTAGACCCTAACATAGGTGGGTCCCAAGAGTATGTCCAACCCCTTTCTTCAGTATAAGCAAGGGATCCCTGGCAACAGGACTTTAGATTATACCTGGATGAAACTCTGAAGCTGAATCCTGGAACTTCGACACACTACTAATGACTAGAGGACTGAAGAATCTCCCTTGAGGTCAAGGAGTGACTCCCCTGCTCTAGCAGGCACCAAAGAAGCATCTTGCTGGTCTGCATTTCCGAGGCTCCTGCCAGACCCCGAAGTATTAACTACTCAGGACATGGACTTCCAGACTTCACAGAGGCCGACACGAGATTCTAGCAAAGCTGAGACCCGCAGCCCTAACGAGTGATGTAGGACCGGAACTCATAGACACCATGCTCATTTGCTAGTGCATTGACTTCCCGAGCTTTCCTGAAGTTGTGCATTGGTCTAATTGTAGTCCAAGCCCCGAGTACCATCTGCACCGAAGATTGTGGGCCTACACTCCACGAGTGTTTCGTGGGCTCGCTTCTAGCATTTCAGCTCAAGGCCCCTTCGTGATCCCTGGTCCGTCGACTGGTGGGTCCCCACAAAGGTAACTCTAATTTCCTTTGGGTTTCCCTGGTTGCTCCAGACATGCCCTGACTCCCCTTCGAGTGGTGAGTCCCTCAGACCTTGCTGGTCTGCGCCGAAGCCAATCTCAGCGTTCTGCATGGGTTTCTGTTGCCAAGGCTTGTTGGCTCCAATCCGGAAACCGACACGCAGCACCTAACATCCTTCATGGGACAGCTGATATCCAGCTCCTGGTTGTCCTCTACGCCTCCTGGTCCTCGTGGCTAAAGAGTCAAGCATTACCTTCTCCACCTTAAATCACCTGACATCAGTGGACATCCGCTCATCGCCTTCCTGGTCACGTGCAAGTGACCCAGCCTCTGTCCCCTCTGCTTTCATGTTCTTCTCATCCTTGACCCAGGATTGGATACCTCCAGACACTTTCCACTTGGACGCCAGCAGCACTTTGCAGCAGATCGCCATTGAAATCGACGACGAAACCCGACACCAAAAGACACCTATGCACCCGGCTTCCCTGGGTGAGGTAACTCGAGTACTTTGGTGCTTCTATGGGTATTGACTTTAGACCTGCCTAGTTCTAAAGGGGTTTGCTCCAAGTCCTCTTCTAAGTGTCCTTTATCCTTAAAATTCCAACTGCGACTTTCCCCATAGAAGTTAATGGCGATTCGCGGCTGTGTTTAGACACTGCACGCGTCCCCCGTGGGTCCCCTGTGTCACTACCTTGGGTGGTTCCTGGTGGCGCCAGCGGTTCTACAGGCTCTAGGCCTTGTCTCTATGTGAGATGTGGTTCTTATACCAATTTCTTAATATATGGTTCGGTACGCCCCTATGGCTCAACTTATATTGTGCTGATTTACTGTGTGCTAATTAAGTTTACTGAATGTCCTTTTGCCTCTAGCCTCATAAAGAGACTACAGGGATGTGTTTAGAATAAATACATATATTTTATATATATACCTGGTGTGGCCCTCCTTTCATTTGGTAATCCATGAGGTTATAGACTGGTAAAACAGTAAAACAAGCTGCTTTACATTCCTTCAGGACTTAGCCTGAAGGTTGCTCTCCACAGCTACCACTAGGATAGCTTTCTATTTAGGTTGTCTTTACACCTACCATCAATAAGGGTCATTTGGGCTGGTGCAAGGTGCCCACTAGAATAGTGGACAGCATATGCCAGGCCAACTTCTCACATTCCCTCCTCAAGGTCACCGTCGCTGGCCATATGCAAGTGGCACATGTAACCCGGAGATGGCACCTGATGTAAGATCATCTGCCCCTGATGACTTTTTCCTGGCGAATCATCTGTAACAGTTCCGAACAAAGATTCGGGCCCTGTGGTAGCCGGCAGCTGCAGGATGTGACATCACGAGCATGGTAAGGGAAACAGAGGCTCCTTTGGTACCAAGAACCTTGCTTTGGAGGCCGCCCTGCACCACGGAGCCGAAACCCGGAACCGGCTCTTCCTCTGGCATTCTCCGCACCCACCACGGGACTGAGAGGGCAGGACTCTTTCTCCTTACGAGTGCGGTGCCGGGTGTCTTCTGATCCAAGATGCTGGTACCCAAGTCCCACTCCCTCGCCCACCCCAATAATACTTGGGGTTTGCGCTCAGCCCCACCAGAGTGGGCAGTCTCTGTTGTAGCCCCAATATGGCAGGAGAGCCCTCTCCCCCGAGTGCCCAGCTCCCCATGTGCTTGAGCCCAGCTCCCAGACAGTGAGTGGCGAGCCTCAGCACAGGACGTGGCCCTGTATCATGTATAACTCTCACCTCCATCAGGCCCGGTTCTAGCGGGTGGGCCGGGTGGGCCAGGCCCACCCAAACATGAGCTTGGCCCACCCAAACAGGAGCCTTGGCCCTCGCAGTGAGGGCTTGAAGGCAGGCCCCAACGCCTTTGGGATCAAAGGGCGGTCTGTGTGTGTGTGTGCGCCCGGGCTGAGACAGCTTCCCGGGCGCACAAATAAACACAGACAGTTTTTGTGATGATCGCAGCCGCACCCGAGTACTTCACAGGTCTTTAAAAGACCATTTACATGTGAATGAGGCTTTGTTTATTTTTTAACCCCTTCATCTCCACATGGCAAAGGCGACAAATCCTTTCTTTGACAAAGGTAACCTTTGCCTACTGCTGCGTGGATATTTTGTTTTCCATGCAGTGCAGGAGAAAAGTTTGTTTATTACTATTCACCGTTCCTGACCCCTGCAGTGGCTTATCACATCAGGCTGTGACACAAAGTTTCACTAATGGAGTAGGTAAGAGAATGTTTTACTAAACTTTTTTCTTTTTAAAATCTGCACAGGCCCAGCAGGACATATACTTCGTGTGTGCTTAATTTAAACAGTGTTTATCATTATCATGGCCAATACAGGGCAACATTAAGACAATACAAAAAGCCCAGATAACGCTGGTGATTAATGATCCTGCTGGAGAGCAATCATTTGTCTGTTAGTAGTTTTTAAATGCAGATGACCTGTATTTTATGGGGAAGCTCAGTGGGTTACTGCCTTTGTCACAAGAGATCCTTGTGTCACTTGCAGTTTAGAAGTTACAACCCTAACATAGGACAGTGACCAATGAACTGTCATCAAAGAGCTGCATACAAACATGAATGGTATAGTTAGAACTTTGCTTTCTTTGTGATATAGTTATACCTTCCCCAGTCTTTAATTATTCAAATGTTGCTAAAATGAGTATGTTTGGGCAGATATACATTTTTATCAGTAAAGCTGACCCCCACGGAATACTCTTTAAATCCTAAGGTTGTGTTTCTCCCGACCAATCCCTCTTAAAATATACTGCCCACCTTGATGGATGAAGTGATTCCTACACCATGTAATCCTCAATGGCTTATGTGACATTCCCTGTAGACTGATTAACACACTTGTATGATTCATTGTCTCTGTATAATGTGTGCGTGGTGTAAAGTACTGACACACACCACACAGATATGAGTAGCGGTATACAACAAATGAAAGCATATGAGAGAGGGGCAACGTAAAGATGAGGGGCGCTGGAGGAGGGTGGCAGTGAGGGAATCCGAGAAAGAGGTAGTGGGAGGGCCTATGGAGTGATGAGGGGCACTGTTGGAGGGTGGCAGTGAGGGAATCCGAGGAGGTGGTCATGGGGTGGAGGGGGAGCTAGGGAGAGATGAGGGGCACTGGTGGAGGGTGGCAGTGAGGGAATCCGAGGAGGAGGTCATAAGGGGGAGGGGCTGTGGGAAGATGAGGGGCACTTGTGGTGTGTGGCAGTGAGGGAATCCGAGGAGGAGGTCATGGGGTGGAGGGGGGAGCTATGGAGAGATGAAGGGCACTGTTGGAGGGTGGTAGTGAGGGATTCTGAGGAGGAGGTCATGAGGGGGAGGGGCTACAGAGAGATGAGGGGCACTGGTGAAGGGTGGCAGTGAGGGAACCCGAGGAGGAGGTTATAAGGGGGAGGGGCTGTGGGGAGATGAGGGGCACTTGTGGTGTGTGGCAGTGAGGGAATCCAAGGAGGAGGTCATGGGTGGAGGGGGCAGGGCGGAGCTAGGGAGGGATGAGGGGCACTGGTGGAGGGTGGTAGTGAGGGAGTCTGAGGAGGAGGTCATGAGGGGGAGGGGTTACAGTGAGATGAGGGGCACTGGTGAAGGGTGGCAGTGAGGGAATCCAAGGAAGAGGTCATAAGATCATAAGGGGGAAGAGCTATGGGGAGATGAGGGGCACTTGTGATGTGTGGCAGGGAGGGAATCCGAGGAGGAGGTCAATAGGGGGGGCATGGAGGAATGAGGGGCACCGTTGGAAGGTGGTAGTAAAGGTATTTACGGAGAAAGAGGTTATTGGTGCAGCGCCAAAAAAGACTTTCGCATCAGAGGTGAAGCTGGCCCAGCCATTGCCTTTCTGTTTTGTTTATTTAATTAACAGTTGAGTCATAAGTGTTACTGTGGAACATACTTTAAAGTGCGTGCTAATTATGTTTACTGCTATATTCAATGTTTTAAGTTTGAAGGTGATTTTACTACTGTTTTACCGGGAAAAATTATAGTGGAGCCCGATGGTACCTGATATGGGGCCCAAGGCCAGCTATGAGTTAAGGTGCACTCGAGAGAAGAAGTGGATAATCAAGCCTGTAAGCGAGTGTGTTGCGGAGTCTGTGGTCAGGTGGAGTAGTAATGAAGAGTGATTCTCCCTGAAGGCTCGCACAGAGGGAGCCCGAGAAGTGTCACTTGCCTGATACTCCCATCTCAGAAACCTCCTCTTCCCATCAAAGGAACATTACTTGGAAAAAACACTTTTTAAGAGTGATAATATTTAGAAAGGGATTTGGAAGAGAGTGCGTTTTACTCGGCCTTGTAAGACTAAGAAGAGATAAAGGAGGGCCCTGAAGCAGACCTGCCTGGACAAATATGCGACAATCGAGCCCGCAGTGGCCCACCCAAATGCACCCTTGGCCCACCCAAATAAAAATTCCTGGAGCCGGGCCTGACCTCCATCCAGACCTGTATTTGATCCAACACTTTGCATTCTGGGACTTGTAGTTACCCTTCCACATGTTAAAGTATGAGTTTAAAACTCCCAGTATGCAAATTGTGCTCGGCTAAAAACTCGGAGGTAAATGAAGGCCCCAGACATGCCATTAGTCCACTTGGCTATGGTGTGTGTCGAGGGAGAGAAAGCGGCCCTGGGTTCAATTCCTGGCGGGTCCACTCAGCCTTTCATCCGTCTAAGATCGATAAAACGAATATCCTTGAGTTGGGTACTGCTAAACATTTGTCATGTAGCGCCAACATACCCTTTGGATGAAGGAGCGCTTTGCAACTGCATGCTGTGAAAGGTATCCTCTCCCATCAAGGTAAGGTAGGAGCGCGTGGCGTGAAATACAGGAGGTGGGGGCTCGAAGGTAAAACTTTCAAAAGGGAGTTTACTGTAGTGGCCCCCTCGGGTGGCGGCGCCAGTGAGCGCAGGTGTTCTCTTCTCAGTCTTCTTTCTCTCCCCACCTCGTCCACTGTAGCGCCTTGAAGTGTGCTTCAGTCCGCTCTCCCGACGTGTGCAGATCTCAAAGAAAGGATACAGAGGGGGGTTTGAGGCCTAATTTATGTGAGAATCTCCGGGGCTCTGAGTGTTTGCTGGATTCAAGGCCTCTTCAAAATGTCCAAGACAAGGGGGGTGGCTCTGAGAATGTGCAGGGGGCCCGGGGGTCGCTGTGTTCTCACCAAGCTCTCAGCACTCGTTTGTTTAATGTGTGGGGTGCACTAGGGTCGCTATCAGGATTGCTAGCCATTTACCTCTGCTTTGGCAACTTCTGAACGCCTGCAGCTGGCGGAGAGAAAGTGGGGTAGACACAGACGATGCTTAAGGCACAACGCACGCTAGTTAGTGCTAATCTAAACCTTCTAAAGAGCATTTCATTGATTATTTTTTTTAAACATTGTAGCCAATGGATATATCCAGGTTGTTCCGTAAGGCATATTTTTAATATGTGAGGCAAGAGCAGACAGGTAGAGAGAGCTTTAATGAAGCCATTACAGATTTTATTTATTTATTTAAGACGTTTTACATAGCGCCGGCCTGACCCGGGGTATCGGAGCGCTTTTCAGCAGATACAATGCAGAGATTTCCAATTCCAATTCAAATCTTTATTCGGCACTTAAAAAGACACCATAAAAGTACATAGACAATTACATTTTTTTTAAAAATCTTTAAAAAACATATTACTCAAGATACTCAAGAGTAGTCGTGCGCGTAACAAATACCCATATAACATAACATAACATTAAAAAGATTAAAAAGACTAAAAAACATTATGTTCACGGGCGGGGGGGGGGGGGGCCGAAATAAGTCTCTGTTTATGGGGCAATGCAATTGGTTGTTTCTCTTGTGTTCCTTAACCTCATTGCCACCTTAATGAAGCTTACTGTGCAGAACAATATATGAGCATCTGGGGCTTCCTGCAGAAACTTTAGGGCCGCTTTTGCTTGTCTAAATTTACCTTCTTTCAGGATCCCCACTAAAAATGTGCGTCTCGGAACAGAGTAAAAAGGGCATAGCAATACAAAGTGAAGGGTATCCTGTGGAGACCTACTGTCGCAGCCGCAGGTACCCTTCGCCTCCAATGATAAGGTAAATCCGGAGGGGACAGAGAGTAGATGGTGTAACATGTTAAGTCTGAAGCGAGTCATGTAAAATCTTTCCTGTGCATTGTGCATCACGGCAAAGTATGGTTCCATTCCATATGTCTTTTTCAATGAGCAATAGGAGAAGACTGTAGGTTTGCACTTTTCAACATCGGCCTTGTTCGTAAGTGTCCATTTGGTAAAACGTTTTTTGACCATTGTTTTATTCTGAATATTTAAAGATTTCGGTGCAGTGTAAAAGTTTTTGCATCCAATTGCCTCCAAAGAGTCTTTTACATATTTCATCCATGGAATGTGGCCCCCTCTGTCACGCTTCAGGCAGTCTTTGAGAATTTGCCTGGTGAGACCCGCTTCTGGGTTAGTCCAGATTTTAATCCAGGTCAAAAGTGGCCTGATTTTAATTCGGTCTTCAATATAGGGCTCCCCCAGTTCTTCATGTATGATATAGGATGGAGTACTCTGTGAGAAACTTATTTTCCTCCACCTGGATCTGCTGCAAATGATTGTTTGTGAAACCCAACACTTCTGATCCATAGGCTACTTTGGCGCAACAAAATGATCTATACAAATTCAACACTTGCTCCGGGGACCATCTGCCAAGTCTTCTCCCATAGCCCTTTATGGCCCCTGATGACGCCACCAGTTTCGCTGCATGTTTTTCCATCAGGGGTTTAATATGTAATTGTTCGTCAAATAGCACGCCTAGATACAAGAAAGTCTTGACCTGGCCTATTTTGTGTGACCCAATCTTATATGTAAAATTCCTTTTAGCTCTGCCTCCCGCTATCATGACGTAGGATTTTTCCAGGTTGGCTGATTGATCGAGTTTAGCCATGAAATTGACGAATCCATCAATCAGCTTCTGGAGCCCTAACGGTGTTCTAGCTAGCAGCACTGCGTCGTCCGCATAGAGCAATACGGGCACCGCTCGGTGTCCTATTTGGGTGGAATCCACGCACAGTTTGGATAGTTCTTTGTCCAGATTGTTAATATATACAGAAAACAAAAATGGCGCTAAAATGCAGCCCTGCCACACGCCACTCGTGCATAAAAATTGTTCCGTCTTACTTCCCTCTTGATTGTGTCGGACCTTTGCAGAGGTGTTCCAATGTAGGGCCTTCAGGAGGTCAACTAGCTTTTGTTCCACTCCTAAGTTTGTCATCAATGCCCATAGTTTTTCTCTGTTTACACGGTCGAAGGCCGCAGAGAGATCCATAAACCCCATGTATATAGCCCCCTTGCTGGCAATAGTATACTTAGCTGTCAAGAGGTATAGATTCAGGCATTGGTCAGTGGTAGATCTGCCCTCCCTGAATCCATATTGGACGTCTGTGAGGATTTGGTTATCATCCGCCCATTCCTGTAGAAGATTTATGATAGCACTGCCTAGCACCTTAGCCGTCACGTCGATTAAGGATATAGGGCGATAACATTGTGGGTCATCCCGGTTCCCTTTTTTGTAAATTGGAACAATAGTTGCCGTTGACCAGGAACGAGGCAGTCCTGCCACAACTGCCTCGCTCAGGACCCTCATGAGTATGGGAGCCCACAACTCTATGTTGCTCAAGTAAAGGTCAGGGGGTATGCCATTAGGACCGGGTGCTTTATTTTGACTTAGTCCTGAGATTGCCAGTTCCACTTCTGCCAGGGAAAAGTCTAGTCGCATGGTCGGATTTGGCCTTAGGCCTTCAACATGGGTTAATTGCCCTGTATAATTGTAAAGACTCTGGAAGTTTAATAGTTTGGGACTGCCAGGATCCTGGAAACACGGGGTATTTATAACTTTCCAAAACCCTGACATATCTCCTTTTTCTGCCGCCTCCCTTAAGTCCTCCCACGCTTGTATTTGTAAACTTTTTTTGCGGGATTTCAGGGCCTTTTTATATTCTGATCTGCAGTGAGCTATTTTAGAGTTGTCCCTGGGGCGCAACTTGAGGCAATGTTTGAGATTTTTGTGTGCGTTAGTGCAGTCTTGGTCAAACCAGCGTGGTGTGAGTACTGTTTTGCTGCCTTTGGGGGTCTTTAATAGACTGTCTACGTGACGTGCTATTTCCTCGAATGCACTAACCACCATTGCTCCCTCCATATTAGGATCGAGGCATATATTTATTGCATTTTGCCCTGCTGTTATTAGGCTTCTACAAAATTTGTCTCCATCTATCCTAGCCCACTTAATCCTCCTCCCCTGATCCACTGCCTTTTCTATAGTGTCTGCTCTATATGATGGTTTCTTACAATTTATACCTTTTAATTCCAAAACCAGAGGGTTGTGATCACTAAATATACTTATTTCAATTGCCATGCTGCTAGTACTTCTTTTAAGTGTGGGCAAAACCATAACAAAATCTATATACGAGTGGCAGCCTCTGCCCTTAAATGTTGGGTTACGATCTCCATTACTGCCTAACTCTATCAGGTCCATAGTATGGACCAGATTGTACCTTTTTGTTACCTTCTCTAATTCCCACCCCTCTGTAGTGTGTGCGAAGTGTGGGACATTTGATACAGTGCACCGCGACCAGTCCTTGTTCAGTGGTCTCAAGTTCTCACAGAGATGACCGTTAAAATCCCCCGTGAGTATTATGCTGGGGAAGCTTGTTGTCTTATTTGATGATATCTGCCCATCTAGACGGGAATCCAGTTCTTTTGTTACGTTTCCTCTTCCCATCAAACCCACCGCATTATACCAATTTAGCAATAGGAAATTGGTCCCTTTAGAGCGGTACCCTATCGCTTGCATATTTTGTGAGTCCCAGTTGTAGTTTAACCAAGTCCCTTGAATGAGGAGGTCTACATATATTAGAAGTCCTACGATCGCTCTCCCCGATGACGATCTTACAGCGGGGACAGAGAAACATTTAAACCCCTCCATACTATACTGGTTAGGGTCGACCGCCCAGGTCTCTTGCAGGCATATAATTTGGAAATTATTTATATACTTCCGCCATTCCTGGCAGTCATATTTGGCCGCCAGGTCTGCAATATTCCACGATATAATTCTAAGGCTATCCTGACTATCCGACGTTATAGCTCCTTTCAGTTCCCTTAGTGAACACGTTTTCTTGTCTTCCCACGCTCTTGTGGTGTTAGTGTTAGGTGCAAGTGTGTTTTCCGTGTTCCTCCTTGCTTGTTTGGCTATCACTATTGGTTCTATGTGCTTTGTACCCCCTTTTTGTTCTCGGGCATTCCTTATGCTAGCCCTCCTGCTGCCACTTTCTTCTGGGGTGCTAGGTGTGAGGTTTCCCATCCCTGAGGGCCCTTCCCCAGATAATCTCGTATCCGGTTGTGAGATACTAATTTCCTCGTGTACAAGTCAGTCCACCTCGTCCAGTACACAGAACCTGTTCCAATGAGCATACTGAGATATGACAGGGTCATAGATGGGTGTGCCCTGCCAGGGTGTTTGCCATTGGTGAAATCTATGCTGGGGTTCTAAGTGGTGGACCCTACTCGCAGGAGCACTATTTATCTGCATGGGTCTTTGAGGTGTGATCGGATAGAAATATGATAAGTGTAGAGGGTAGATTTGTGTGTCTGTTCTACTCAGGGGTACATTACATATAAATTTCACTGCACCAGTGTCTCTAAAATTAATTGTTATAATGTCCCCAGCTATTGTTTTTATTCCTTTCCCTATCCACTCCTCTCTTCTGACCGTGAGTATTTCGCCGGAGATATTTGGGGGTAAAGGTCTATTCGCCCTTAGCCATTGCACACATTTGTTTTGTAACTCAAAGTGTGTTTCTCTTTTCCCCTCTTTTAGGGGGGGAACTCCTGTCAGTACAACGACGAAAGGCAAAGCTTCCGGTGGAAGGTTAATTGTATGGAAGCGAGCCGATCTTGATTTTTCAGGTGGCTCTTTAGGCAGAAAGTTTTTTGTGATGTTGCTCTCCTTCGGATTAGGGCCCCTTTTGCCATTTGAAACTGAGAGATTTCCCTTTCCTTGCTTTGTTTGTACTTGTGGTAGTGCGGGGGTATAGGGGCTTTATTGTTTGTTGGGGTGTTAGTTTGAATGCCTTTCTTTAGTTTATTTGTGGGGAGATTCATTTGAATTTGAATTAAAAAATATTTATTGAGCGCTCGTACACCAGGCGGTTTCATGGTGCTATTGAGGAGAAAGAATGATTCCTGAGTGAAAGGGAGGATTTGGATTTTAAAGCCCTGCGAAAACAAATGGGCTTTTAGGGTGCTGCGGAACTCCAGGTAAGATGATGTTGATCTCATTTAGAGAGGTAGAGAGTTCCAAAATTGCGGCGCCAGAGCGGAGAACTTAGAGCCTCCCATTCTACTCTTCTTGAACCTGGGCACCACCAAAAGGGACAAAGAAGAAGAACGCAATTGTCTACTAGGGATATAGGGTACGATTTTGGACATAATGAAAGAAGGCGCAGTTCCCGCGAGGGCCTGGAACGTCATACATCCCATTTTTAAAAGGGCCCTGTCTCTAATAGGGAGCCAATGGAGGGATCTTAAGAGGGGAGTGGTGTGATGTGATTTGGGTAAGCCATGTACCAGGCGGGCGGCTTGGTTCTGCACCAATTGAAGCCGTCGGATGGAGTATGCAGGGGCGCCATTGTACAGGACATTCCCATAATCTAGACGAGAGAGGACCATAGCCATCATGATCAGTTTGAGGGCTGAGAGAGAAAAAAACCGTGAGACCTTCCGGATAGTACACAAGGTGAAAAAACAAGAGGAAACCACCGTGCTGATCTGGGAGTGTAAAGTGAGTTGATGGTTAAGAGTGATCCCTAAGGGCTTAACAGAGGAAGAAGGGGAAGGGGAGGGACCAAGGGAGGGGGGCCAGAAAGAAGGAGACCAGGGGTTAAGTTTACCGCCAGTGAGAAGAAGCTCGGTCTTGTCAGGGTTGAGCTTGAGATGGTTAAAGCTCATCCAATCCCTGACAAAGACCATCACTGATTGGAAATTAGAAATAGAGTCAGGGGAATCAGAGAGGTTAAAAATGAGCTGGAGGTCATCGGCGTAATTAAACACCGTGACCTCCATCCCCTGCAGTGTAAAGATGAGAGGAAAGATATATAAATTAAAAAGAAGGGGGGAGAGAGAAGATCCCTGGGGGACACCACATTGAACTTTGCGAGCCTGGGAGGAACAGTTCGCCAGATTGACTGCCTGTGGGCGATCGCTCAAGAATGATCTTAACCAGGCCAAGGCAGAACCTCCAATGCCTGCCGCCTTGATGTCTGAAATTTTATTGATGAAAAAGTTATTCAGCGAGTCGCACAAGAGCTGGGAGGGAGCTGGCTTGGATGTGGTCCTGTCCGAGGAGGCCAGTTCGAATACTGTTGCGAAAATTTCCCTGGGTTGGTTCTCGGCCCAGAGAATCTTATTCGAAAAATAGGAGGTTTTGGCGTCTAAGATGGCTTTTTTGTACTCTGCCTGGACGGAGGAGTACAGTAGTTTAGAGGCAGTGCAGTAGGTGGGTCTCCAAGCACGTTCGGCGCGGCGGACAGACAGTTTTTTCTCCTTAAGTTCTGGGCTGAACCATTTGTTGACGTCGTGGGCACGTTTACCTTGATGCGTCTTAAGGGGGCCAGTTGGTCACAGGCGTTAGTCAGCCATGTATTCAGAGTTTCGGCCTGAAGTAATGTGGTAAGTTCCTCCAAGGGTGGACTAGATGCTAGTAGGGAGGAGCAGAGTGCCGGAGTATCAACTTTGCCCCAGTTGCGAGCCCAGATGTTCTTGGGCAGGGGGGGGGGTTTGTGGTCAGACTAAGATCCAATGAGAAGGAAATCAGGTGGTGGTCGGACCACAGGCAAGGGGTAACAATAGGGTCATGGATAGGGATGTTAAGGGACCAAACTTGGTCCAAAGTATGACCCTGAATGTGGGTTGGGGTGTGAATGTGAGAAATGAAATGTAGGCTAAGAAGTGATTCCGTAAAGTCTATGGAGGGGGCATCTTCAGCCGGATCCGATGGCCAAAAGTTGAAGTCTCCAAGTACCAGGGCCGCTGAGTTGTTCACGGCTAATGTGGCAAGCAGGTCCTGGAAGGCTGGAAGGAAATGTGGCATATTATTGGGAGGGCGATACATCAGAACACATGTGATAGGTGTCTGAAAGGAATTAGAACGTGCGACTAGATAGTCCACCGCTGGGATGGGAGGATGGGGTAATAATTGAAGTGTAAATCAGAGCGAATAATCAAAGCCACTCCCCCACCTGCTTTGCCGGGAGGTCGATCAGCCTGGAGCGCATAGTAAGAGGAAGGCAAGGCCGCAAGTAAGTTAGGCAGAGAGTCCTGGCATAACCAGGTTTCCGTGAGGAACAGTAATTTAGGTTTCTGAGTGTCCAGAAAGATAAACAGATCAAGGTGGTGTTTTACTGCTGACCGCGTGTTCAATAGGAAAGCAGAGATGATCGGTGTATCGCTTGTTTGAGGGGTAGGAGAGTCGGTGCGGGCGGGAGGTCGAACTAATGAGGGTAGGTTAGATGGTAAGGAGGGGTGAGGGAGAGGACTTGAGATCCCGACCTCTACGATAGGGTCCAGTACAGCTTGCTTCAAGTCCCATGGGCCTTACTATGCGCACAGTGTTTCGGGGGTATAGGAAACCAAATGGACAGAGTGCTGTGCCCCTGGCCCCGTCCGGCCACGGACGGGCACAGACGGGCTTGCCTTAGGCGCACCTTCGGCGCGCTAACGGCGCGCCCACTGCGCTCGTCCGCTGAACGTCCAAGGGTTGCACATTGTTATGAGGTGAGAGGAGGGGCGTGGCCTCGCATGTGTGGGCATGGCCTAAGGGCTTGGGGAGTGATGGCGGCAATCAATTTCACCTACCCGCGTCAGCGCTTGCGTCCGCTGCAAGGGAATATCCAACAGGGCTTTAGGGGAGAAGTGCCCAGCAAAGATTAGAAGATCAGGTAAGAACAATGTTTTAAAAAAATACAGTTTCACAACACACAAGCATTTCTCCCGGCTTCCGCCTCAGGAGTTTCAGTGTCCTCTAGCGCGAGCTAGTATTCAGCGCGCTTTTATCAGTTTTCTAAAAAGGGGCGTGGCCTCACGTGAGTGGGCGTGGCCTAAGGGCTTTGTGGAGTGATGGCGGCAATCAATTTCACCTACCCGCGTCAGCGCTTGCATCCGCTGCGAGGGAATATCCAACAGGACTTTAGGGGAGAAGTGCCCAGCAAAGATTAGAACATCAGGTAAGAATAATGTTTTTAAAAAAATGCAGTTTCACAACACACAAGCATTTCTCCCGGCTTCCGCCTCAGGAGTTTCAATGTCCTCTAGCACGAGCTAGTATACAGCGCGCTTTTATAAGTTTTCTAAAAACGGGCGTGGCCTCGCGTGAGTGGGCGTGGCCTAAGGGCTTGGGGAGTAATGGCGGCAATCAATTTCACCTACCCGCGTCAGCGCTTGCGTCCGCTGCGAGGGAATATCCAACAGGGCTTTAGGGGAGAAGTGCCCAGCAAAGATTAGAAGATCAGGTAAGAACAATGTTTTAAAAAAATACAGTTTCACAACACACGAGCATTTCTCCCAGCTTCCACCTCAGGAGTTTCAGTGTCCTCAATATTAGCTGGTACTGCCTTATCCTTGTGTGTGTTATTAAGGATTCCCCCTTCTTGCCCAGCCTTGACCGGTATACCGTCATGTCCCACCTGCCTAGAGGTTCCTACCCCCCTATTATTTAATAAAGATGTTAATCTGTCAATCTTTGACATAAGGGTTTTGATGTGGGAAATGATTGTTTCTTCTAGGTCTGCTTTTAAATCGGCTACCATGTTTGCCACCCAGCAAGGTATCCCTGGTGTGGAATTAGTTATTGGTGCCACTAGATTATGGTTTGTCGTACGACTTCTCCCCTTTTTTTTGTTATATATTCGAGCTTCCTTGGCTCCCTTTTGAGTCAATATTGCTTGAGCTTGCCTTTTCTATGTCAGGCGCAGGACTTGGGTTTATCTGGATGCTCTAAGTACCTCTGGTGGTCTCAATAGGGGCCTGTGCACACGGGAGCTCCGCGTAGGAGGAGGTAAAACAAAAACTTGTATCCGGAACATCTATTGCATCTATTGTAACCACTGAGAGGTCATCGCCTACGTCTTGGGTAATTATGGTCGGTGGTAACGAGAGCCTCCTTTCTGTGTTGGCTATTGCTGTGGTTACTACCCCTATAGTTTGTGTTAACATCTTGTCTATCGCTGTTAGTGTAGGCAGTGGCTGGGGTGTGTCAGCCTTCTTTTTGGTGTTAGATCGTAGCGTGGGCATCCTGGTAATTTTGGTCACCTTCCTCATACTTCTAGGGTCTGTGCTTGGCAGTTTTTATGAGTTATCTCCCCCCTAACAAATTTCTCTTCCTGAATTGCAAGGGGTAAGATGGTGAAAAGCCACTCAGTATCAACGCACAAAACTCAGGGTGCACTATTCGTAAAGGGCTTAATAGTACCTTATAGTATGTTGTTTGTCCGAATAGCAGTAGCTCAAAGGTTAAGAGTTAGGGGGTGGCCCAGCCCAGCCTCCTCTGGCCTCTGAGGGCCGTAGAGGGCCCGCCCTTTGCCCGGCGTCCCGCTCGCGTCCCGCGAGGCGGAGGTGATGGTGATTTTATGCGCCACCTGTCGCAGTTAGCAGGGCGCGTGGGCTGTCGGGAGTTGTAGTTGTTTCAATCCCGCTCTCCACTCGGCGGCCGCAGGTGTGTTTGGCAGCGGCAGCGGGAGGCAGGCTTATCACCCCGGCGTTCCGATGCAGGAGCGAAGAGCTGCTTCACAGGTCAGCCCCTCAGCCCAGTAGGCGCTTTGATGTCCGTAGTGCCGTGTTTGTCAGAAGGCTCCCCCAACTCTGCAGGAGGTGACAGTGATTTTATGCGCCACCTGTCGCAGTTAGCAGGGCGCATGGGCCGTCGGGAGTTGTAGTTTCAATCCCGCTCTCCACTCGGCGGCCGCAGGTATGTTTGGCAGCGGCAGCGGGAGGCAGGCTTATCACCCCGGCGTTCCGATGCAGGAACGAAGAGCTGCTTCGCAGGTCAGCCCCTCAGCCCAGCAAGGGCTTTGATGTCCGTAGTGCCGTGTTTGTCAGAAGGCTCCCCCAACTCTGCAGGAGGTGAATGTGATTATATGCGCCACCTGTCGCAGTTAGCAGGGCGGTGATCAGACATAATATCGAAAAAAAAATATCGACAAGACAAAATATCGAAGTTTTTATATCGAAGGTCGTTAATATAGAAATAAATAATATCGAATACAAATATATCGTAATGAGTAAGTATGATAAAATATTGCAAGTAAGTATATCGTTTGACAAAATATCGACTATAAAAATTATCGTTTCATAGTTGTAAAAAATATTAAAAGTAGTAAAAAAATTAATGACATTAGTAAAAAATGTTAATATAAAAATTATAAATACTAAAAAAAAAATTAAAAAAATATTAATATACATGATAAAAAAACATATCTAGTTTTAGGAGCGGGTTTTTGGGTTTATAGGGGATAAGGGTGGGGAGTGTATTAACATATATGTTAAAAAATATTTTAAAAAAAGGAAATTAATTTAATTATATTTATTAATTAAAATATTAATACAAAAACATATCTAGTTTTAGGAGCGGGTAATTGGGTTAATAGGGGATAAGGGTGGGAAGTGTTTTAAAATATATTTTTATAAAAAAAAATTATAAAAAAATTAATGTATACTGGAGTTTGAATAGTAACTATTAATTAATTAGTGTCCAGCACCTACTTCAATGTTATGTAGATTGGAGTAGGAATAGTAATTAATAATTAATTAGTGTCCAGCACCTACTTCAATTTTATGTAGATTGGAGTAGGAATAGTAATTAATAATTAATTAGTGTCCAGCACCTACTTCAAGTTAATGTAGACTGGAGTTGGAATAGTTATTATTAATTAATTAGTGTCCAGCACCTACTTCAATTTAATGTAGACTGGAGTTGGAATAGTAATTATTAATTAATTTGTGTCCAGCACCTACTTAAATTTTATGTAGATTGGAGTAGGAATAGTAATTATTAATTAATTAGTGTCCAGCACCTACTACAATTTAATGTAGACTGGAGTTGGAATAGTAAATATTAATTAATTACTGTCCAGCACCTACTTCAATTTAATGTAGACTGGAGTTGGAATAGTAATTATTAATTAATTAGTGTCCAGCACCTACTTAAATTTTATGTAGATTGGAGTAGGAATAGTAATTATTAATTAATTAGTGTCCAGCACCTACTTCAATTTAATGTAGACTGGAGTGGGAATACTAATTATTAATTAATTAGTGTCCAGCACCTACTCCAATTTAATGTACACTGGGGTTGGAATAGTAATTATTAATTAATTAGTGTCCAGCACCTACTCCAATTTAATGTAGACTGGAGTTGGAATAGTAATTATTAATTAATTAGTGTCCAGCACCTACTTCAATTTAATGTAGACTGGAGTTGGAATAGTAATTAATAATTAATTAGTGTCCAGCACCTACTTCAATTTTATGTAGATTGGAGTAGGAATAGTAATTATTAATTAATTAGTGTCCAGCACTTACTTCAATTTAATGTAGACTGGAGTGGGAATAGTAATTATTAAATAATTAGTGTCCAGCACCTACTCCAATTTAATGTAGACTGGAGTTGGAATAGTAATTATTAATTAATTAGTGTCCAGCACCTACTCCAATTTAATGTAGACTGGAGTGGGAATGGTAATTATTAATTAAGTAGTGTCCAGCACCTACTCCAATTTAATGTAGACTGGAGTTGGAATAGTAATTATTAATTAATTAGTGTCCAGCACCTACTTCAATTTTATGTAGATTGGAGTAGGAATATTAATTAATTAGTGACCAGCACCTACTCCAATTTAATGTAGACTGGAGTTGGAATAGTAATTATTAATTAATTAGTGTCCAGTACCTACTTCAATTTATTGTAGACTCGAGTTGGAATAGTAATTATTAATTAATTAGTGTCCAGCACCTACTTCAATTTAATGTAGACTGGAGTGGGAATACTAATTATTAATTAGTGTCCAGCACCTACTCCAATTTAATGTACACTGGAGTTGGAATAGCAAATATTAATTAATTAGTGTCCAGCACCTACTCCAATTTAATGTAGACTGGAGTTGGAATAGTAATTATTAATTAATTAGTGTCCAGCACCTACTTCAATTTAATGTAGACTGGAGTTGGAATAGTAATTAATAATTAATTAGTGTCCAGCACCTACTTCAATTTTATGTAGATTGGAGTAGGAATAGTAATTATTAATTAATTAGTGTCCAGCACCTACTTCAATTTAATGTAGACTGGAGTGGGAATAGTAATTATTAATTAATTAGTGTCCAGCACCTACTCCAATTTAATGTAGACTGGAGTTGGAATAGTAATTATTAATTAATTAGTGTCCAGCACCTACTCCAATTTAATGTAGACTGGAGTGGGGATAGTAATTATTAATTAAGTAGTGTCCAGCACCTACTCCAATTTAAGGTAGATTGGAGTAGGAATAGTAATTATTAATAAATTAGTGTCCAGCACCTACTTCAATTTTATGTAGACTGGAGTTGGAATAGTAATTATTAATTAATTAGTGTCCAGCACCTACTCCAATGTAATGTAGACTGGAGTTGGAATAGTAATTATTAATTAATTAGTGTCCAGCAACTACTCCAATTTAATGTAGACTGGAGTTGGAATAGTAATTATTAATTAATTAGTGTCCAGCACCTACTTCAATTTAATGTAGACTGGAGTTGGAATAGTAATTAATAATTAATTAGTGTCCAGCACCTACTTCAATTTTATGTAGATTGGAGTAGGAATAGTAATTATTAATTAATTAGTGTCCTGCACCTACTCCAATTTAATGTAGACTGGAGTTGGAATATTAATTAATAATTATTTAGTGTCCAAAACCTACTTCAATTTTATGTAGACTGGAGTTTTTCACAATCATAATATTGTTAGATTATAGTAATAAAATAATATAAAATGTCCAACATGATTTTAAAATAATATTTATTATGTTTTGTATTTTTAGCAGAGATAACAATTTAAATCATAATAAATTCACTTTTATGAAACATTTATTTTACAAATAATAATTTCAAAACACAATGACAATCAAATTTACTGAAGATTTACATTTTTTTAAATTGTTATAATTAATATGTAATATTATTTTGTATACTATTACATATTATATAGTAAATTAAAAAAAATATTATTAATAATTATTATATTAATAATAATTTTTTTCACCTTTAATTTTTAACATTAAAGTTTATTACAAAAAGGGAAATATTTTGTGAACATCATTTTAACATTTATACATTGTGTGACATTCTTTTAATATTTCTATACATTGCTTTAATAAATATTATTTTTTTCATAATATTTATTTATCAAGTTTTTATACATATTTGTAAATAAACTCAAAGTAGTAAAAAAGTAAAACTTTTTTTGCAAATATTAGCAATTTTTAACTGATTTCAGGCAATTGTCTAAAGTATTGATATTATATTTCTAAGTTTGGACTATTTTATTGCTTTTGGGTTCTTTATTTTGTAACCGGGTTAGGTCGTTTTGGGTCATTTGGATGAAGAGCAGCTCGCGGTTGGGAGACACTTCACGTCGCTTCAGGTAAGGTTTATTTCATACATTTTTATTGATATTTTAATGATCTTTTGAGAGTAGTGTGCTTCTATTTAGTGTTCTTATATGTGAGGGAGTTGTGTTTTACATTTTGAAAACGATTATTTCCGTGTGGTAGATAAACGTAGTTTTACTTTGTTATAGGATTGTTTACAGAGTAACTTTATGTAGGTTTAAAGTAGATGTACTACCAAAATTATGTTTTTAATATTGTTAGTAATTATTTATGTGTTGGTTATTCTGGGTGGGAATGTCTGTTTTCTATGTTTTTGTTATAGGTGTTCGCTAAATCGGAAGTTCCGTTTTTTTTTTAAAGGAAGTGTTTGTTGGTTTTATTCGCCACTGCTTTGCAAACACTTCTTTTAACTTTTCGGTTTTCCTGGAGCGTTTCTTAAACTTTTTACTATTTTTCGGGTTTTTTATGGTTATTCGATGGCTCTTCACACCGTGGATTTGGATTTTTTGCAACAGTTGTATTTTTGCATTTTTTTGGGGGTTAAATTTGCACTACCTGGATTACTTTGGTGGAGAAGGACGTCATTGGATTTACAACATGATTGGTAAGTCATTTCTGTTTTATCTTTTGTGGGTGGGTAATGTGATTATTAATATGGCATTGTTTTATAGTTCTTATTTTTATTTAATGTGTGCATATATGTGATTAATATCTCTATATATTGCATACATTAAATACTTTTAAAGATCAATTTTTAAATGTTATGCATATTTAGGTGATAGTTTTAGGGATTGCTTTGTTGTTGTTAATTATTCATAGTAGGATTTTGGCAATGATGTTTAAGTATTCAATGCCTTTTTGTACTAGGGTATAATTTTACTTGCTCTTCTAGGTATTTGTGCATTTGCTTATTTTGTTTTGATGTTTTAGGGACTAGTTCAGTTATGGATTGGTCCATTCTGAATTCCTGGTAGCTTTGTTCTTTCTGTAGGCATTTAATAAAATGTTCTAGAGTAGGTTTTGTTCTGCCAGTTGATTGTACAAATGCATTGTGCCAACCTTCTACTGCGTTGTTAGTTTTAGATTCTCCATTTAAGGTGCTTCTGTAAACGTTCCACCAGGGTATTAGGAATTTGGGGTTTCTTCTGTGGCCAGATCTGTGGAGTCTGCCTACCCAGGTGTCTTCAAAGTAGTCCAGAAATTGACTCAACTTAGCTTCATTTTGTTTGTAGAAGGGGCTGTCTATAAGAATGTTGTAGTGTTCTGCTACGTCTGTTTCTGGAACATAAGCCAGTGCTATGAGTTTTTTTATTTGGTATGCAAAAGATGAGTTAGTAGCATATTCTACACTTAAGGTAGTTTTATGTAGATGTCTCCATAAACACTGGTTTAAATGATAGTAGCAGCCTTGAATGCAGGTATGGGGGTGGATTTTTAGGATGGTTGAAAGCATTGTTTGCTCAAAATCTAGAATTATTTTTTCAGGAGAATAATCATTAGTTTTTTGTTTAATTATATTTAATAATTCCATATATGTGGAACTATTTTTGTTTGGTAATAGTGCATATAGTAGTGGTATGTTGCAGTTGTGGTAGAGGTCATGTACTGTGTATAATTGGAAAAATGGTTTGGGACAGATGTTAAAAGTCCCATCCATCATCCAATATTGGCTTTGCTGAAGTTTTACTAGATTCATATTTGTCCCAAATATAATAAGTCTTTTGTCATTGTTTTCATTGTCGTAAACTATAAATGGTTGTTTGTTTAAAGTTATAATTTGGTTGGCATTTAAATTGATATCATGATATGTTCTGGGAGGTGGTGTGGTAGTAGTAGCTTTTTTAGTTTGTGCTATAGTTCTTTTTAGGGAAAGAATATTTGGCATTTGGGTTGTGGCAGTTTTAGGGATTTTAGGAATTGCTTCTTTTAATATGACGTTGGTTTGTTTTTGGGAACCTGTACTTGCCTCTTTTATATTTGCCAATGCTGTTCTAACTTCAATTTCAGTAACATTTGGTGGATGATTGTCCCTAGTATACAGTACAGTAGCTTCTCTAGTCGTTGCTCTTCCATAACACTTGTTAGAATAATATTTATAACATTTCCAATTACCTTTCATGCCATATTGCTTTTCTTGTGTATAAGTGTAACCCATGTAGCACAGTAATAGCTTTCCTTTCTGGCTGGTAACAAATTCTGCTCCTTCTGTCATTTTGTTGTTTGTATATCTAGAAAATATATACATAATAGTTAATGTCAAGGAAAATGTGTTTATAATTCTAAGTAAGTGATTACTAGTAATGTATATACTTACGTGTTTTATAAATCAGTGCAAATTTTTGATCTGCTTTATTCTTTTGTTGGGGATACTGTTTTGTGATGTTGTTATAGCTGTTAGGAAAAACATAAAAAGAGTATATTATTACCCAATTTTGTGTATATTTACAATGTTACAGCTAATTTCGACTACAAAAGTGGATACTAATAAGTGTAGGTTTTTTATTTACATTGTCAAGATACTTACTTTGTTATTTTTGGTAGGGTTTTCCAGTATAGTTGTATGTTCGTTTTCTGGAGAGTAGTTTGTAGTGTTATCTTAAAAAAAATAAGGTACATATGTGTTAGAACATTGAACATTGTTTGTAGGTTTTCAACAGATTAGCAGTTAATTATGTTCTTTAATATACTTACTTAGTGAGTTGTATTTGTGGTATTCCGATTTTGGCGATCTTAATAATTTCAGTATATTTATTTGTAGTGTTAGCTGTGTAAAAAAATAGATAATAGCAACTAATTAGAACAAGTGATAGTGTTTGTCGGATTTTAGCACATTGATTTTAGTTTACACATACTTACTTAGTAATATGTAATGTAGAAATAGGAATTATGTTCTTAGTTCATTTGTAGTGCAGTTTTCAGTAACAGCACTTGAACCTTGTTATAGCGCTTAGCTGGGACGCGCTTACCTTTTTGGGACACCCCGTGGCCTGCACACATCCTACCCACGCCTCGCCACACCCGCTACGCGGGTGCCGCTTCGACGGACCTTCGTGAGGAGGAGCACTTTGGGAGAGCCTGGTGAGATAGAAACAGCGCCGGCGGAGGGCTGCAGGGCTGCGAGCGTTCAGGGACTCCAATTCCCAGGAGTCCCTGACAGACCGTGTCAACTTCCGGTCCGCTCTCCCTGCCGGCCCGCCCCCGCCCACCGGAGTGATTTGAAAAACCCCACGCCGCCCAGTATCTCTTGGGACAGCACTTGAACCTTGTTATAGCGCTTAGCTGGGACGCGCTTACCTTTTTGGGACACCCCGTGGCCTGCACACATCCTACCCACGCCTCGCCACACCCGCTACGCGGGTGCCGCTTCGACGGACCTTCGTGAGGAGGAGCACTTTGGGAGAGCCTGGTGAGATAGAAACAGCGCCGGCGGAGGGCTGCAGGGCTGCGAGCGTTCAGGGACTCCAATTCCCAGGAGTCCCTGACAGACCGTGTCAACTTCCGGTCCGCTCTCCCTGCCGGCCCGCCCCCGCCCACCGGAGTGATTTGAAAAACCCCACGCCGCCCAGTATCTCTTGGGACAGCACTTGAACCTTGTTATAGCGCTTAGCTGGGACGCGCTTACCTTTTTGGGACACCCCGTGGCCTGCACACATCCTACCCACGCCTCGCCACACCCGCTACGCGGGTGCCGCTTCGACGGACCTTCGTGAGGAGGAGCACTTTGGGAGAGCCTGGTGAGATAGAAACAGCGCCGGCGGAGGGCTGCAGGGCTGCGAGCGTTCAGGGACTCCAATTCCCAGGAGTCCCTGACAGACCGTGTCAACTTCCGGTCCGCTCTCCCTGCCGGCCCGCCCCCGCCCACCGGAGTGATTTGAAAAACCCCACGCCGCCCAGTATCTCTTGGGACAGCACTTGAACCTTGTTATAGCGCTTAGCTGGGACGCGCTTACCTTTTTGGGACACCCCGTGGCCTGCACACATCCTACCCACGCCTCGCCACACCCGCTACGCGGGTGCCGCTTCGACGGACCTTCGTGAGGAGGAGCACTTTGGGAGAGCCTGGTGAGATAGAAACAGCGCCGGCGGAGGGCTGCAGGGCTGCGAGCGTTCAGGGACTCCAATTCCCAGGAGTCCCTGACAGACCGTGTCAACTTCCGGTCCGCTCTCCCTGCCGGCCCGCCCACCGCCCTCTAACCTTCCTATAACTGGAGTTACTTCTCCCGCAGCGCTTTATACCAGGTAGGGACCATATTCAACAAGCTATAGCTGAAATTCTTGTTCATCCTTCTTTCCTGCCCTAACTTCAAATATGAGTCACATGGAGACGAGGAGTAAAGTCAACCATGCAGCTATCGCCAACACACCAACTGCCTCATCTCAAGGCACAATTGACAATTACTTCCTGAAAGCTGGCTCCCTCTTAATAGATGATATCCACTTATTAGAACGACGCATCTCACAGGAGATAGAGTGGGTCAAGCGCTCCTCGATGGGTACCATAGCTATGGCTAAAACGCCTGAAGGCAGACGTCTCGGAAATTTCCAACAAGAAGGTTCCCAGGGGGGGGCACAGCAACTTGATGGTTTAGATCTTACTGAGGATACACTAGGGGACTTAGAGGACATGAGCCTTCTGCAATTGCCCACAAAAGAAATTGCTCAATTGCCTTACGACATAAATCCGGGGGAGGCTACTGTAGTACCAAATAGGGAGGAACACACCATAGCAAGTAACAATTCAATTCTTCCAGGGTCACCTAGTACTAATCGAGGAATACGAGAAGGAGCCATTCAAAAAAGGGCACAGGGGAAACGTTCAAACAGGGGCAAAAAGTCCAAAAATTCTATACAACAAACAGGGAGCATTCCCATCTTACCAACCTTAAATACTAATAACCAGAAGAACCTTTCACCAGTGTTAGTAATTGATCATTCCCCGCGGCTGTTACAGCCTAATATCCTAACTGATCATACAACATCCATAGTAGATCATAATCTGGAGTTACCAGAAGAGGATATAACTCTAGCAGACATTGGCCATCTCCTTAAGACAATTATAGGCCCCCTAGAAGCACGTCTAATAAAAATGGAGGCAAGACTAATAAAAATCGAAAAAACTGCCATCCAGATTATGGATTCCTGGAAACCTGGGGCCCTAGGCTCTACTCCTACTATCACTGATATTCAACATAATAATACCCCTGTCACTCACAATCTTGCAACACATAATGCATCAGCGACCACACTCACAACCGGCGGAAATAACACAAATACAGGCGCCAACCAACAGCCACCAGCCAACCTCAAATCAGCTAAAAATCCTACTACTAGCTTACCTAAGCAGTTGCATACAACAAGCCAACCACAAAATGCAGACAAGACCAAATCGCTTCCAACCCCTCAAACAATGATCTCCCTAACGCCCTCCTCTAATGTTATACCGAATAAAGACAATTATAAAAAGTCAAAGGTATCCAGAACGGTCACTGTAAATCTACCACCTGAGGTTGCCCCCTATACAGTTATCCTAGTTGGGGCACCAGAATTAAAAGCAGATTCGTACGAAACGGAAGAATCTTTGAAAAACAAGGTCATCAATTGGCTGTCTACGCATAGACCACTCCCTCGAGGCATGACCAGCGATATTCGCATGGTCAGACGGGTCTCTTGGGTAGGCAAGAGTCCAAAAACAATCAGCGGAGATTGCCTACTGGTCAGCTTTGGTGACCCGGGAACAGCCGCCTTTGTCTGTAACCCATCATTGGAAGACGAAGGCAGCAACATCCAGCCTGTTCCCCTATCCTTCTTCTATCCGTCCAATGATCGTATGGCCAAACCGCCTAGTAGAGGAAACCACCAGAACTTTAGGGGGAATTGGCAGGGCAACCAAGAAAGAAGGAGGACCCCCTTTATTCAACCACAGATACCCCCTTTCCGCCCAAACATATTTAGTGACTCCTATGGATGGGAAACTGTCCCAAGAAGGAGGATGGGAGGGGGTGGATTTGCGAGAGATGTCCCATGGTCCCAAGGAGTCTATCACCCACCACCTTTGCCGCTGTACAATCATTACGATTCCCTCGATTTTGTTGATTGACAGCTGGCCAACACACCCCGAAAATATGATGAAGGAATCAACCCTAAGAGGCAGCCCAGCTCAGGTGGCAAACGGAAGATGAGCACTTCAAGAGCAATAGCAATAGAAAACGGTGAAGTCCAACATCAATTGGACACCACTAGAGATTCCCTGCGGGCAGATGAGAGGGAAACAGCTAGACCCCTCTCCCCTGGAAATACAATCTCTATGTCAACGAATCTACCTACCCAAAAACTGTCGCATTCCATGAACATTCTTTCATGGAATGTTGCAGGTTTGGCAAATAAAGTTGACACAGATGAATGGGTGGAATTAATCCAATCAAAAAGTGTCTGCCTCTTCCAAGAAACTTGGCTAAGGGAGGAGTCCCATTGTCGGGGCTTCCACATATTCTCAACTCCGGCAGTATGGGGCGGAAAAGGTAGACCATCTGGAGGATTAGAAACCTGGGTGGCTTCGGATATAGGATGCCGAGCCTCAAGATACCCAGTAGACTCCCCAGATATACTGGCTGTGGTCCTTGAATGGCCAGGCAAATTGAAGCTGATGGTCATCAATATCTATTCAAGGCCTGTCAAAAATGGGTCCACCTCTAAAACTATAGAGCTCCTTTCTGGTACTTTGGAAAGTATCCCAGAGAAACTGTCCTATTTAATTGGGGGCGATTTCAATTCCCATTTCGAGCCTCTACCTGGTCTTCTCGATGGACCCTCCCTTGAGGAGGATTCAAGTTGGCAAGTTCCTCGGACTGAAGCACCTCCACCCAGAGCATGGACAACATTGGCTGTGCAGATTAACACCCTCAATCTGACATATGGGCTGAGGGCTTGCAACGGTCGCACTCGGTCCGACATCCCCTCTCAATGTACTTTTAATAGACAAGGGAGGGAATCTAGGACCGACTACTTCCTTGTACAGCTAAAATCATGGAAATGGGTGGTTGATTTCAAAATAGCAACAAGACAGGATAGCGACCATAACACCTTGGAGTTAGAGTATATGATCCCTTGCGAGAAAGCACTTGGCGAGGAGAAATCGATAGGGAGACTCCTTCTAGAGAATAAAAGGAGGCGGATAAAATGGGACACTATCGCCTCCAGCGAAGATAGGCTTACCTCCCTTTACGCTGGGATCATCCCTTTTCTTGAGGAGGCTTTTGAACTAGGGGGTCTACCATCTAATAGGGAAAGAAACGAGGTCTTAGTCCAGAATCACCTCCGTTTGACCCAGAAGCTTGAACCAGCTTTCTTTACCAAGGTACGCCCGAAAACACAAAGGCAGTTTAATAATTCCTGGTACAATCGTTCATGCCGTCTAGCAAAACGAGACCTCATTAAGACCATAAAAGAGGGAGGTAGTTTAGCGCAGATCCAATCTAAAAGACGTGCCTACAAGTTACTCTTAGTCAACGCAAGATTGGAGTGGGACATACACCACTGGGAGAACTTGGCTGAGTCTCTAGCTAGCAGGGATTCTCGTAGATTCTGGAGAATCATTAATCATGGCTGCGCAGACCTTCCGTCGGCAAGAGAACCAAACATTGCAGCCAATGTCTGGCAAGATCACTATCAGGGGCTATACGCCCCCGAGGCAGAGGAGCCACAACAACCCGAAGCTAGCTCTTCCAATATATGTAATTCACTCCCCTTCACCTTGAAAGACGTCGAGATGGCCATAGCGGGTCTGTCATCAGGAAAAGCCCCGGGATTACATGGGATCCCTGGCGATCTCTTTAGGCAGGAACCTGGGATCTGGGCCCCATATTTGATGGTCTTGTTTAATGCAGTTTTGGATGGCATGAGGCTACCGGATACTTGGCTGGGAGCAGAGGTGGTACCGATATATAAAAAGGGCTCGCCTCTGCTGCCCGCCAACTATCGGCCAATCAGCCTCATTGATGTCAGTCAAAAACTATTCGGAAGGCTGATTCTGGACAGACTCCAATGCTGGATGGAACAGAATGAGATCTTGAGCCCTCTCCAGGCAGGCTTTAGGAAGGGTGTCTCTACAGTAGACCAAATATTGAGACTAAACATTATATTCTGGAAGACTGCTTACATTGAAGGAGGGTCACTGTATGCAGTCTTCGTGGATCTCCGCGCCGCCTTCGACCTGGTTCCTCGGACCAGGTTGTGGGCGGTGTTGGAGGATATGGGCGTCCCTGAGGATATCTTGCAGATTCCCCTTAGGCTCCACTCCAACAACTATGCGCGGGTAAGGTACGGTAAGGGAGGGAGGCTTACAGATAGGTTTCCTGTTCAACGTGGCGTAAGACAGGGGTGTGTGTTGGCGCCGACCCTGTTCTGCCTGTTTACAAATGGGGTGATAGAGCATCTCTGCAAAATCGCCAACATCGACGCGCCACTATTGAACAACAGCAGGGTGCCTGCGATTATGTTTGCAGATGACACCCTGCTGTTGTCCAAAACGCGAATGGGCCTGCAAAGGATCTTGGATGGGTTTTTGGATTTCTGTAATAAAAGGGGCTTAGAAATAAACCCAACAAAAACGAAATTCATGATTCTAAGCCGCAAACATAAAAACTGCCCAAACCCACGTTTAGGGCACACACCTCTGGAGCGAGTTAATGTGATTGAGTATTTGGGCATAACACTTAACCACAATTTAACTTGGTCGCCGCATAAAACAAAAGCAACCACTAAACTAATCCAGAGGGCGGGTGCTATCACTAGAATCGCTAACAAATCCCCCTTTCGTCCACTGGCCCCTGCAATACAGATTTATAGGGCCCAAGCGCGGGGTGGCATTATATACGGGGCTGAACTCTGGGGCCACACACCCCTCCATTCCATTCAAGTTGCGGAGAATAACTTTATTAGGCAGCTGACGGCTCTTCCACTAAGTACACCTCTACTCCCCCTGAGAATGGACCTGGCCATACGCCCAATCAGCGAAGAAGTGAGCCTCAAACCATTGACCTACTGGAGACGTCTGTGGAGCAGCCAAGATTTGAGCCACTATAGATCTGAGTTGCAAGAGCTTCTTAGATCAATTTCTGCATCCAAAATTCAATGGCTCAAGTACATTAGAGATATGTGTTTGACTCTTGGAGTCCCAGAGCTATGGAATGATCCACACGCAACATCGCTAAGGCTTCCCAGGAAAGCACTCTCCAAACTTTTTTATGGTTTTATGCTTCAGAGAACTATCACCTCAACTCGAGAGGGTTCGCTAACTGATACATTCATCAAAATAAAGGACATCTACAGTTTTGAATATGTCCTCGATGCAATGTCCCCTGTACATGTTAGGAAAATTTATTTGCAGTGGAGATATGGTTCTCTACCCCTGAGGGCGCTCACAAAAAATTGGGACGAAAAGGATGCTTCACCCAAATGTCCAGCTTGTAATTATAAAGTGGAAAACGACGTTCATGTAGTTCTATTCTGCAAAGCCTATTCCAACATCAGGAAACTTTGGCTAAAACCACATCTAAGGAACATGGGCTTTCGAAATTATGTCCCAGCCTATAGAGTCCTCAAAACTGATCTTTCACCTCTGACAGTATTTGTAATGGCTAAATTTTTAGCAGCTATGTGGAGAGTACGCGCAAGACTTTTAAGAGACTGCACTGTGTCGTGATAAAATTTTTCTTAATACATTTATGAACTAATCTGTAATATTGGGATTGAATGTGTTTTAAAAAGGTATTTTTTAACATGTTATGGTTTTAAACCATCTCTTAAATACTGTGATGTTGTTGTTTGTATATCTTTTATGATCGCATAGATCGAAATAAAGATTTTTGAATTGAATTCAGTAATAGAATCTGGAGGAAAAAATAAAATATGTGGGAAAAATGTCATACTTTGTGTGTGTTTAGAATAATTAACAAGTAAATAAAAACTGACAATTTACTTAGTTATTATAATCTGTACTCCTATGTTCTTGTTCACAGTAGTTTTGTGTAGAATATTCTCTAGTTGTAGTATCTATAAAAATATTTGTATATATAATTTATTAGCATGTTCAGTAGTACTAATAGAAAAGGAGCACTGGGTATTTAGCAGGTAAGTAATGTAGTAGCAGCTATTTATGTAGTTTTTAATTTATTTACTTACTTGGAAGATGTCATTATATGTTGATAGTCTTGATGTTCTTGTTGGTGTGCTGCAATTCATACAGAGATGTATCTCCTTCCGAGACTTTTAGCAAGTAGTTTTTGTTTTGGGTTTAATTGTTTATATAGAGGAGTGTCATTAGTAATTAGTTTGCTATTGGTTGATTTAAAAAATCAGTGTTGTGATTGGTTAGTTAGTATTTTTGAATTTCAGTTGTGAGTATTTTGTAATAGAAGGGAAAAGAAAAATAATTATATAATTATCAAAATAGCAGAGAATATTTTTATATGTGTAGGTAATATAATAGAAAATATAGAATCGTTTAGAAGATTTAAGTGGAAAAATAAAAATGTTAAATTAAGTAGTGTGTATTTATTTTGATTAAAAATTATAATATGTTAAATAAATGTGCAAAGATATGTATTTAAACTGTCGATATATCTGAAAATCCGATATGTTTGATCACGATATTTTTGATGTCGATATTTTATTTATTGTCTATGTATTTTTAACAAATCGATATTTATGTATACCGATATAAAAGTAGTCGATATAAATGAAAACGATGTTTGTGTATGTCGATATTAAGAATTCGATATATTTGTAAATCTATCGTTAAGTATAGGAAGTTGATAATAGTGTAGTCGATATTTTTGTTCCGATATTAGTGTACGACTATATTCTGATTTTCGATAATTTGTCAGACATTCAGCAGGGCGCGTGGGCTGTCGGGAGTTGTAGTTGTTTCAATCCCGCTCTCCACTTGGCGGCCGCAGGTGTGTTTGGCAGCGGCAGCGGGAGGCAGGCTCATCACCTCGGCGTTCCAATGCAGGAATGAAGAGCTGCTTCGCAGGTCAGCCCCTCAGCCCAGCAAGGGCTTTGATGTCCATAGTGCTGTTTGTCAGAAGGCTCCCCCAACTCTGCAGGAGGTGACGGTGATTTTATGCGCCACCTGTCTCAGTTAGTAGGGTGCGTGGGCTGTCGGGAGTTGTAGTTGTTTCAATCCCGCTCTCCACTCGGCGGCCACAGGTGTGTTTGGCAGCGGCAGCGGGAGGCAGGCTTATCACCCCGGCATTCCGATGCAGGAACGAAGAGCTGCTTCGCAGGTCAGCCCCTCAGCCCAGCAAGGGCTTTGATGTCCATAGTGCCGTGTTTGTCAGAAGGCTCCCCCAACTCTGCAGGAGGTGACAGTGATTTTATGCGCCACCTGTCGCAGTTAGCAGGCCGCGTGGGCTGTCGGGAGTTGTAGTTGTTTCAATCCCGCTCTCCACTCGGCGGCCGCAGGTGTGTTTGGCAGCGGCAGCGGGAGGCAGGCTTATCACCCCGGCGTTCCAATGCAGGAATGAAGAGCTGCTTCGCAGGTCAGCCCCTCAGCCCAGCAAGGGCTTTGATGTCCATAGTGCTGTTTGTCAGAAGGCTCCCCCAACTCTGCAGGAGGTGACAGTGATTTTATGCGCCACCTGTCGCAGTTAGTAGGGCGCGTGGGCTGTCGGGAGTTGTAGTTGTTTCAATCCCGCTCTCTACTCGGCGGCCGCAGGTGTGTTTGGCAGCGGCAGCGGGAGGCAGGCTTATCACCACGGCGTTCCTATGCAGGAACGAAGAGCTGCTTCGCAGCTCAGCCCAGCAAGGGCTTTGATGTCCGTAGTGCCGTGTTTGTCAGAAGGCTCCCCCAATTCTGCAGGAGGTGACGGTGATTTTATGCGCCACCAGTCACAGTTAGCAGGGCGCGTGGGCTGTCGGGAGTTGTAGTTGCTTCAATCCCGCTCTCCCCTCGGCGGCCGCAGGTGTGTTTGGCAGCGGCAGCGGGAGGCAGGCTTATCACCCCGGCGTTCCGATGCAGGAATGAAGAGCTGCTTCGCAGGTCAGCCCCTCAGCCCAGCAAGGGCTTTGATGTCCATAGTGCCGTGTTTGTCAGAACGCTCCCCCAACTCTGCAGGAGGTGACGGTGATTTTATGCGCCACCTGTCGCAGTTAGCAGGGCGCATGGGCTGTCGGGAGTTGTAGTTGTTTCAATCCCGCTCTCCACTCGGCGGCCGCGGGTGTGTTTGGCAGCGGCAGCGGGAGGCAGGCTTATCACCCCGGCGTTCCGATGCAGGAACGAAGAGCTGCTTCGCAGGTCAGCCCCTCAGCCCAGCAAGGGCTTTGATGTCCATAGTGCCGTGTTTGTCAGAAGGCTCCCTCAACTCTGCAGGAGGTGACGGTGATTTTATGCGCCACCTGTCGCAGTTAGCAGGGCGCGTGGGCTGTCGGGAGTTGTAGTTGTTTCAATCCCGCTCTCCACTCAGGCGGCCGCAGGTGTGTTTGGCAGCGGCAGCGGGAGGCAGGCTTATCACCCCGGCGTTCCGATGCAGGAACGAAGAGCTGCTTTGCAGGTCAGCCCCTCAGCCCAGCAAGGGCTTTGATGTCCGTAGTGCCGTGTTTGTCAGAAGGCTCAACAGAGATTTACAACTCACCAAACAAAAAGAACACATTAACATTGCAGGATGCGGTTTGGGGGCTTCGTAGTCTTCAGGACAAGGAGTTGGAGCAGTGCGAGGGGTCTGTTTCCTCGCTCAGATTGATCCTATTGACTCCCTGGGGAGCGGTCGAGGAACAGGATTATGAGTTGGCTTTTGAATTTGACAAAGGAGGGAATGGTTCTGATGTGAGGGGGAATAGAGTTCCAGATTTTTCGAGTTTTTGGCGGGATGAGTAGGAGGGAGTTTGAGCTTCTGAGGTTCCTGACCTGACCGGCTTTTTTGAGTTTGGCTGCCAAATATTCGGGTTTGCCGGTGTTTGGATTCGAGAGCGTGTGTAATTTGTTGTATATATTCATTTGTATTGTGTACTGTTGTATATAAATGTACATAACCTTTTTTGTATTTCCAAGCACGAAACCAAGAAATGGTAAAAACTTAAATAATTTCCTGAAAAAGAAGCAATTAAAAATGATACGTTGCAATTCATAAAGCAAGTTTCCATGTTATGTTCATGTTGACTATTTCTATAAATAAGAAGTTGTAAATAAGGTTCTCAGCACTGGCAAGTGTTTTGGTAAGGTCTATGTAGCACAGACTATACTGGCGTAACAAAACTTGAGGGGCCCCCCTGCAAGTTACGTGGAGGGGGCCCCTTCCGAAATCAATGAGGAGGTCTCGGCCAGAGTGTGGGCCAGTGTTACTCCACTGAACGACTATGTGTCTCAACTTCTAAGCTCTGTCTATGAAACTTGAAGGAAAAGGTTTTTTATATTTCAACTGAGACAGGCCACGCGTTGCCGCTTGTGAGATATTTTGTTCGCTCGCAGTGGGCTTAGAGCCCCCCATTGCTCACCATTAGTCGGCTTCATTGTCACCCTCAATTGCTTGCTTCTCTTTAGTCATAGCGTGCCGGCTTCACTTCCTTTTCATGTGTTTTTTCCCACCACTGGGAGATGTGCCATGCAATTGTGTCCTTACACTGCCCGTGCTTTCGGAGACCCCTTTTTTTCTTTTAGTTGAACAACTTCATAAGATATGCTTGCATGCTGCCTCCCTCATGTGCTTCTACCCCTTCCTACCCTCCTGTCCCTCTCTGTGTTTTTGCTTGCCCGCTCTGCCTTTCACTGTGTTGTTGCTTGCCTTCTCTGTTATTGCTTGGTCCCTCCCACCCTTCTGTCCCTCTGTTTTGCTGCATGCCCCCCGCCCTTCCACACCTCTCTGTATTGCTGCTTGTCCCCTCCTGCTCTGCTTTGTGCTGTTGTGTGCCCCAGATGTACTTCTCCATCCAGTTGCTTGCTGTCTCTCCCCAATCAGACGTTGATGCTTGCCCTCTCCTGTATTGTTGCTTGCCCCCTCGTGCCCCATCCTACATTGTTGTTGTCCCTCCTGCCTCACCTTGCTCTGTTGTTTGCCCCCCTTTTGCTCCATCCAGTTATGTTGCTTGCCCCCTCCTGACACGCCAGAAAAAACAGCATGGTCAAAGCCAAAATGTCTCACCTATTCAACCTATTGGCCTTGTCAATGTTTTTAGCCATTTTGCACAGCGTGGCTGAAAGTACAACAAAAAAAATAAGTGCTATGATGCACCCAGTTCTGATCGTCATATCACTTTTTAGGTCTCGCCTGAGCTAGTGCATGCGCAGTCGGAGAGACTTTTAGTATACAGGTTTTCAAAGTGCTGCCACAGCCGGCCTAGTGCTTGCGTTGCTCGCGAGCATGCACACCATCTGCCTCCCTCTGCCTCCCTTCCAGCGCGATCATGCTGCGCGCACACCACTCGCGTGAGTACCATAGAGCGATGCACTTTTTACGGCGCGCGCGCATACAACTCCTGGGCTTGTCTCTCATGCGTCGTCTGCTCCAACTTTTCCTCTTTCCTTTCCCAGACTCTGCAGTGTATTTTTTTCCCTACCTTTCTTGTTCTGTCTATAAGACTAAAACACACCCACACACCCTTTTCTCTTCCTCCCCATCTCAAACGTTCTCACTTTCTTCTATTTCTTTCAGTCTTTCTTTCCCTTCTCCATCATACTCTTTAATTGCAGAGTCGTTCACTGAAGAACCGGATAGGAGATCCGCTTATAGCAGAACCGGCAAGATAGCCGCCGAAGCTATGGACCACTGCAAGATCCACCTGAAAACCACAGGCCTGCAAGACATCCATCTGCGTCAAGAACGAGCAGGAGGTTTCACACTGCAGGGCTGGACTTCCATGACTGGGCGATAATAAAAAACACCACCCTCACTGCACAAGAAGGCAAGCAGTCCGCTTCAATGCAGAGCTGGATAATAGAGCCACTTCGCTGCAGATCCTGACGAGATCCGTCAGCACTGGGGAACAAGACCGGAAACCAGCCTCAGTGCAGTGCTAGACAAGACAACTACCTCATGGCAGAACCGACACCCAAGTCGACCTATGAGGGCTGCTGCAGCCCGGGACCTGCATGGAGCTCTCTGGGCCTCTTCCACACAGTGGGCAGCTCCTCGTCCCATAAGGTAAGCGCGGAGCATTGGTGTACACGTGTGACACTGGAGCCCCTCCAGTGTCACAATAGTGTGACACTGGCGACCCTCACGCTCTAACACTAAGTCTGTCCCAGTAGAACGGCACTCATTTCATCCCTTCTTTGAGGGTCAAAGGTTGAGTTGGTTGTGCTGGTGTTTGAATCGGAATCCAGCAAGTTACACACAACCTGTGCTGTTGGCGCCTAACACACTGATCTGTTTTAATGGACATCCACGGTGAACACATTTTAACCAGGTAAACACACATTTTACAATAATGATCCACTCCTCGCAGTTTCACATGGGGGCGTTGTATAAAATGTCACAGAACTAAATGATTCAGCCTGGGAGGGCATTGGTTATTGTTGCATTTGAGTAAAACCTATACCTTGCTCTGGCAGGTACTCTAGAGCAGACCTAGCACTGTGGCCATGACGTCTTTTCACTCAATTGTCCAAAGCATGTCGGGATGTGATCCTAGTTTGGGTGGATCCGTGAAATTCGGTTCAAGAGCAGCACAGGGGAGATTTTTAACATCCAGGAGAATTCCGTGGTCCTTAAATATGCAAATTGTATGTAGTGCACCAAATCTGCATTTAGCTCTTATCTATTTGCTCGCTGTTTCGTCGGGTAATGGGACTGAGTTTCATTTCCTCAGACTGTTCTGAGTAGTCGGCTCTAAAAACCAGACCCCCGAGTGCCAGGAGTGTAGTGAGGTAGAATGGTGGTATGCAGGCACCCACGTGAAAACAAGGCCCTGCACATCGCAGGGTCATATTTGTTTGCGGGTATTGTACCTCAGAGTTGAGGCGCACAACGTTTTTGCGGGCGAATTGGCAAGTGTTCGCTTCATCTCTTTGTAGCTCAACTAGAAAACAGCGGTATGTGTAAGAGAAAAGGGGGACCCAAAGAGAAGGGCATGGCTGTATAGGAATGTGTGTTTGTTTGTTTGCGTGTGTGTGTGTGTGTGTGTGTGTGTGTGTGTGTGTGTGTGTGTGTGTGTGTGTGTGTGTGTGTATGTATGTATGTATGTATATATATATATATATATATATAAATATATATATATAAATATATATATATAATCAGTTTCCCAAAGCACAAACGAGTTTGTGCTGATGCACTCCACTCCAAAGAAGTCTCACCACTCCAGGATTGTGTTTGCGGAAAAGCGGGTTTATTCAACACATGGTTTCAGCATGGTGTATCAAATGATGGAAAAACACCCAACGCGTTTCGACGAAGAGCTCGTCTTGCTCACGTGTTGGGTGTTTTTCCATCATTTGATACACCATGCTGAAACCATGTGTTGAATAAACCTGCTTTTCCGCAAACACAATCCTGGAGTGGTGAGACTTCTTTGGAGTGGAGTGCATCATGCTTTGGGAAACTGATAATTTAAAGACAGGGCAACCTCCGACCCTGGGGTGCACCGCTGTCTTGGAGTCCCGGCAACCTTGGAGGAGGTGTGGAACATATATATATATATATATTATATATATATATATATATATATATATATATATATATATATAAAATCTATATCAGTTCTTGTTTCTGTCACATGTTGCTACATTTACACATACATTGCATTTGTCCACTAAACGTCTTGGACCACCAGTTTGCAAATTCTCGAAAGGAAATGAATAAAGTACACAAAGCTGATAAAAGAGTTTTATTCAGACCAGTGTGACGTGGATGGCGCAGTGCTCAGTGCATGCAGTGCACGGGTTCACTCCGTGGACTTCTGTCCTTCCTTTCAGCCTGCGCTAAAAGAGGTTGTCCCTAATACCTCCTATGTCGCATCCTCCAATGTGCTTACCCAGCTCCTGCATGCTGGAGCTACAAGCATAACTTCCAGAGTCTGCACTCTCCTCTGTGTTCCGAGTCTCTAAACCAACTTCCAACACTCCTTTATGCTCTTTGTATACCATCTATAATTTTGCAGCGTAAATTAAAACTCAGGGGCACCAGAGGAAGTCTTAAGTCGTGCCCTTATTTTAGGTAGCTTTGATAACGTCCCAGCCGCAAAACTCAGTTGGCCATGATGCAGATGGAGTGACTATGTCAGTGTGAGACATGAGGTGGAAGCACACACCATCTCCACTGCTTATTTGTTAATCAATGGGGCACAATCTCTTTGATCAATCTCCTGTCTATAAAAAAAAATTAAAACACTCTTGTTCCATATGATCCCCTCATCCAATTAGGAACTTAGCTGCCCCTTTCTTCTTCCTGGTAACCTTCCAGCTTTTGGACAATGCCGACTGCAATTCATCCCCTTTTGTTCTTATAGGTTTTATTTTAGGTGGGGCTGCAAGTGTATTCCCTGGAGTTCTTTTTTTTTATACTGCACTTCTACTAGCACACTAGACATGGCCATATGCAAACGAACTCTGATAAATACTGTTGCTCCTTTAAAACTTCACTCCCTTAGCCATAATTTGCACTTATCTCTGGACTTTTAGTATAATTTACATCATCACTAAAACCGAACTGGCTTTGCTCTGTTGGTCCTAGCCCTTAATTACTTCTTTTGGGTTTTCGGGTTTTTTCCTGCACTTAACCATCTCTTGGTTGGGGTCACTTTTTTCAATTACTGCCTCTCAGTTAAACACACATTTTGTCTTTACAGCCTTGAGAAAGCCCTGGCGCAAATCGCCACAGAGGGCGAAACACGTGTCGGCTGTCAATGTTCAATTCTGCACCAATAAAATTCTGTTTTTTCTAAAAACTGGAGCGACCTCATCATTTGAGTGACAATTGGAATTAATGATTACAGGATTCAACCTTAAAATAATACGCATACTAAACTGGAAATCATACTCTCTTTCCCCAAAAATCATGCATTAAATGTATCCAATGGTGTATACGTTGTATCCTACCTTTCCATACTGATTTTCTTCCGTTACTTCTTTTCCTTCCTTAGTATGAAGTGCAGTGTCCTTTCATTGCTCACACCATTCCTAAGGGTAGTTACTTCCAGTGTTGTGCCCTCCTTTCTCTTAACCACCGTCATCTAGATAAGCACAGCTAAGAGTAAGCCAGTAAAGACCAACTTGAAAACTAAACAAACATTTTCAGTCCATGAACACCTGCACCACATATGGGAAACATATGCATGCCCTTGTCGACATTTCGTACATTCCAGGGATTTAAATCACATTTTTTATGTAACAGCAACAGCGTGATATATGCTCTCATAAGACGTGTAATATGCTAACATTATGAATGTAACTCTGTAAACAGCTCAACCGGACCCCCCTCTTCGATGAATACACAAGGGCCTATTTTGCATCTCAGAAGTACACTGATGCATCACAAATTAAACGTTTTTTCTTAGATGCATTACTGACAGAAAGCTAACCGTTTTTTTCGCTGTTGCAGCCTTTTAAAAACAAATTAGTGTAGACTCCATGCTAGGCACGCCTATTTGCTTTGTTATTTCTAGCTTTCTGTGTTTTTATTTTTTTTACTGACCTCACCGCAAAAACACACAAATCTTCTCCAATGTAGAACTGCAGATGACTCTCGTTCATAAAGAGTTCCTAGGCAACTACTCGGTCATAAATAGGGCAGACCATCAATCCACAATGATAGAACTAGACTCAATTAACCCTGTACATTTGTGAAAAGTCAATTTTATTTAGTACAACTCTATGGTTAAAATAGCTACAAAATTCATGAATTCATTGTGTTCAATTTCAATCAACAGTTTAGCAAAGCATGCAGGTTCCAGATTCGTACAAGCTAATGGTATATTAAAATGTAAAATGTGTATGCGTGTTTGTGTGTGTGTGTTTGTGTGTATGCATATGTGTGTGTGAAGTGCACACAATGAATCAAGCTGTGTAGAAGAACTTAGTGACTGCTTGGCATTGTGAAAATTAATAAATGGCGAGCGGGGAGAGGGAATGAAAGAAGCATGGGCAAAAGATGAAATAAGCATTGGCATAGCCAATAGGTCTCGCTTTTGGGACCTTATAAGTATTTAGTTATGCAGCACAATATCCTTGGTGCAATAACATCAACTGTTGCATGGCTAAAAACGTATAAGGTCCCAAAGTCGAGACCTATTGGCTATGCCAATGCTTGTTATTATTGCTAGTGGGAGGGCAGGGTGGTTGG
Source organism: Lissotriton vulgaris (assembly GCF_964263255.1). NCBI lineage: Eukaryota > Metazoa > Chordata > Amphibia > Caudata > Salamandridae > Lissotriton > Lissotriton vulgaris. The sequence goes on along the minus strand of NC_141693.1, from coordinate 1,177,490,546 downwards.
CGTATACACCCTCCGTATTGTACACTATACTTCACTCTAATATGCCCCCTGCCTCCTGCCTCGCTCTTCCTGCTGCAATTTAAAAAAGGGCTGCATCATTCTGTTTAAAAAAAAAAAATTAGCCAAACTGTACAGCAGCCTCACTATTGTGCAACATGGCAAAAACATTGGCAAAGCCAATAGCTCGCTTTGCCAATGCTTGTCTGTATAAACTCTTGCAGAGGACTAACCCTGTTCAATTTGTGGAACTTGACAAATAGCTTTACTGTCGAATGTCTCAGTTTGCAAGATGTGGCTGTAACACGAGTGATTGCTTTATAGTCCATGCCTGTAAGACCTGTGTAGCTCAAGGCAGAGCAATTCTGTATGAGCCTATGTGTTAGACCTAATGAAGAGCCCTGTCCGAGGCTTGCCTGTGAGGTTTGTGTAACACCAAGGGTAGATCTGCTATCTGAGACACTAAAACCCAAGTAACATCTCCAATGTATACTCCCATTAAATGTTTACAGCTCAGTGTTCTAGCTTTGTGGTCTGCTGTCTGATGCCCATAGGTGCTGGAAGTAGGAGTGTGTGGGTGTCACAGAACCCTAAAAGAAATGAATGCAGGAGTTCCAATAGTGAGTCTGACAGTCCCCATCTCCAATTCCTTCCATCCCTCACTCTGATCAGACCATTCAGCGGTCATGTTTAGCCTTAAACTTGCCTCAAACATTCCTACTATTGTGTGGCCACTGCCTCCAAGGGCCTATTTCCCCTGGCACACTATCAACACTGACTCATTACCAATTACCTTAGCCCTAACTTCGTTTGCAACTTCTAATGGTCTAATGGCAGTCACCTCCTATCATCAATGGATTGACTCCATTCTAATTCAGCTAGCAACACTTAAGTCCCACAAAAGTCAGAGAACCTCATCTTCCGAACCTTGCTTTACGGAAAGTCTGGGACACCAGAAACAGGCCTGTCACAGGCTGGAAAGGAAATGGAGGTTTAACTATGGCCTAATGGAAAAAAAAGGTATAAGTGCTCTCTAGCAATCTATAAAAATATGATAATTAAGGAGAAAACTAGTAGCTACTACACCAACAAGATAGAATAGATAACAACATTAGTGAAGTCTTCGGCCAGTATTTAGCCTCCCTTTTTCAAGATAAGGTGAATGCAGTCTTTAATTCTTTCTAAAATAACAACAGACCTACCCATGTTTCTGCTGTGGATGTTTTGCTAGTTTACCCTGGACGCTCCATTCCATCTCTTCTGCACTATCAGGGACTACTTCCGCCCCATTTTGGGCAAGGATCCAGTCACGCTGTCCTCCTTCTCCTCAGTCTTGACCCTCCTCACCCTAAAAAAAAAACCTCTTTGGATCCCTGCCCTCTTAAAATTATACATCTTGCACTCAAAATCATTTCCGTGCATCTCATGAACATCTTCAATCAGGTGCCTAGCACTGGATATTTCCCAATGAAGTGGAAGTTAGCATCCATCCCCCATCTTCTCAAGAAGCCAAATCTGGTCACCTTGAATCTCAATAACTACCGCCCTTTTAATCGCCTCCCTTTTCCCGCAAAAATCATTGAGAACGCTATTAATTCTCAACTGACATCCTTTTTTGAGGAACAGGGTCAATCTGACACCTCTCAGTTTGGCTTCAGAAGCCATCAGTGCATCCAAGCAAGTCAGACAGATCATTGACGGAGGAGGTAATGCAGCCCTGATTCTTTTGGACCACTCTGCGTCATTCAACACTGTCAATCATGGTATCCTCCTTGGTCTTCTTCCATTGGCATCAAGGGTCAAGCACTTACCCTCCTTAAATCCATCCTCACTGATCGGAAACAATTTGCTGTTCTTGAAGCTTTCAACTCATCCCTTTTCACCCAAACGTGTGGCATTTCCCACAGCTCTTCTTTGAGCCCTACCTTTTTTAATATTTATGATGCTCCACTGGCCAAAGTGATCAGGTCTTTTTGGTTCTCAGCAGTATCCTATACCGATGATACCCAAATTGCGGTTTCTGTAGCCAGTGACCCGGTAGACACCCCCCCCACGCTTAGACACATATACATACTTCAGGTTGAAAGATGGATGGCCCATCATTTTTTTAAGCTCAAATCCGATAAAACAGAGGTTCTGCTTTTTATAAGGAACACATCCTTTTGGTACCCGATATGGTGGCCTCTGAAACTCTGTATACCCCCTTTCCCAGCTAAAAAGATTCATAATCTAGTGGTTGTTTTTGATAACAAACTGTCCTTTGAGGGCCACATCAATTCCATCACCTCAGCTTCTTTATTTACAACCAAACTTCTCAGGAAAATCTTCCCCTTCATCCCGATGGACTTACAGAAAACCGTGATATCATCTCTCATTCTTTCAAGAATTGACTATTGTAATGCCCTATTTGTCAATATTCAGAAAAAATTCTGCTGCTCTGCTACTTTTGGGTATTCCCAAATGTGAATTGATTTCCTCTGCACTCACCCACCTCCATTGCTTCCCGTCAAGAAGTGTATAGATTTTAAGGCCTTCTGTAGTGCCTTAAGCAACTTTACGGTAGTGGCCCTGCATATCTCAGGCAAAGCTTTCGCTGGTACATCCCTTCGAGACCACTTTGCTCTGCTGTACGCACAACCCCGTTGTCTCCAAATGTAAGACGTGGGGTGGAAGAAGGTTTGTGGGCAGCACATCATGGCTCTGGAACTCCCTCCCCTTTGAACTGAAAAAGATAACGGATCAGCTTGTGTTCAGAAAAGCCCTTAAAACATGACTTTTGAATCAGTAGCTGCCGCTTTCACCGCTCTCCAATTCAGTTTGATATCTTCTTTCGAGTCCAGCGCCTAGACACCCCTTGGTATTAGTGCACTCTATAAATTTCATTCACATTTCATTTTGTTTATCACATTTGTTGTGTGCTCAAAGACAAAGGTCAAATGTCTGCCTAGTCATCTGATACATTTCTGCGTATTCTTTTAATTTGGAGACTGGTGTTTACCTTTCTTTCTCTTACTATAAAGTGTGAGAAATGTGTAAAGTGAAATATGTGACAATCTTGCTTGTGTGAAAGGAAAGGCTTAGGATGTTGTTTTCTTCTAAAACACAACACAATTTAAATACATATAAACTAACCACAAATATTTCAAAATAAATAAACAGGAAAGCACAAATGAAGTGTTTTTTTTCTAATTCAGAAGTTTGTTGGAAACAGATTTTAATAGGATCAAAACAAATCAGGACACTTTACTTGGTGATGTACAAATGACAAATATTTGCTGCAAACCAATTTCCACACATTATCATTTGTGTGCTATATAGTTTTATCAGTAGTAAAACTTTAAGTCTGTGCAAATGTAGTGGTTTATTAAATGGAAAGTGTGCTGTTGGTAAATGACAGTGTGGAACCACGCCATGCTTTATTGATTGATTTGTAACAGTGTGCTCTCAAATACAACACCATCTACATACTACACCCTTACCACTCACCTGCTGAATGGGCGTGGCTCAATTGTGTCAATTCAGAATCACTATGAGTTCAGTGATTTAAGATTGAGGGCAGAACCCCCAGTCTGAAAATTGTTCCAGCACCACTGCTGATGCCTCGTCACTTACTGGCTATCACCCAGAAGATAGCTGTCATCTGAGCGTGGATTATTCTGTACCTGAGGAACAGCTGTCAGAGCCTTATATGGTCTTTGTAGTACCAGGGGTAGTGATGCTGCTTGAGCCACAGTCCTTTATTAAGTGTGCAACTTGAAAGATAACATGGCTGGTAGGGAGCTGGGCACATGGTGGACATCTTGATGCCTGACCCCACTAATCGGTATAACCCAGGGTAGACATGTTGCCTGATGCAAGACCCCGTGTTGACAATAAAACCCAAGTAAGAAGCGTTGCTGTCTGTGGTATGGGTTTGAAATAATTGTTTACCCATTGGTACATTTCAACACCTCATCTTTTAGCCGTTGAAGAGTTGGATTTACAGAAGCTTCATCGAGGTGCTGAAACTGTCACTGTGGAAAACGTTTTAAAATGAGTTTGCACACAACTGAAGATAATGTCCTGGGATAGAAGTGCTTTTGTGGTACTTATAAAAAGGCTCAATGTATGCATTTATGCATGAAAGTAACAGAACATTTGTAAAGGAAAGGCTACACCGAGAAACAATGGCTGTAATGGTCAACTGCAGCTAATAGAGAACGAGAATGAGATGCTTAACCTGCTCCAATGGATTTACGATGCAGAGCGTTAGGGGTTGTGACTTGAAATGTGGAAGGGTGCTTTGTGCAAGCATAGCTGGGTTTGTAGGTTCACGAGGTGGAATTGGTCTAGTCTTCACTGCTCCTCATGAGGGAGATTATGTCTGCATGAGATGCCTGGAGGCAAGAGTGTACTGAGTACAGTGAAAGCCAGATGAGTAGCCCGAAAGTTAGCCATTTAGGTAAGAGAGTGGACAGAACGGCGATGGATTTGAAAACCAAAGTAAGATTCTTCCATTGGCTTTCACCGCTGTCAGTCATTTTGTCATTAGAACGAACATGAGTTGTAAAGATGATTATTTGGTCATTTAGAGGGAGACTACTTTAGGAGGGCCACGAGTAGGACCATGATTAGAGTGCTTCAGTAGTCCTCCTTAACCATGGTGAATGCACTGAGGAGTGAGCTGACAATGTGCGAAAGGAAGGTGGGGGTACATGTTCTTGATACTATGCTCTAAGAATCTAGCTTTGAGAGAGAAGAAGGAATCTAGAGCCATCCTGGCATTGACCACCATTGACCAGAAGGCCCATTTACAAGACTCCAAGGTCACTTTATCGAGATGACAGCATGCAATGGTTTAAAATACACCATAGCCATTGTCTACCTGTTTCTAAATGGGTTGGGACTTACCCCACCTGGAGATCAGATAGCCTTACTGCTGGCAAACTATTGTTGATGAAGCTGATACCCAGATTTGGAACTCCAACTAATATTAAGACAGATTGTGGTACTCATTTTACAAATTGTGTTTTGCAAATAATATGCACAGAATTCCAGATAAATCAAAAGTTCAATTGTACTTATCTTCAATCTTGAGGTGTGGTGGAGAAGGGCTAGTGGAACTCTCAGAAACAAATTGCCCAACATGCATGCTTCAACTAGTTTAAAGTCGTCGGACTCACTTTCTCTTGTTTTGATGAAATCCAAAAGTCCAGTTTTAAAGCAAGATTCAGAGTGAGGAGCTGTTACTGTGTAAGAGCCAAAAGCATGAGTGGCAGTAGGAAGAATTAGACTCTGTCCCAAACAATGAGAAACTGCGGTTCAAAATTCAAGTTACTTGACCCCTCGGAAGACGAAAGGAGTTTGCAGTAATTTGTTCAGACAAGGCTTGGCAAGACTCAAGAACAAGTTCAAGCTCAAGTCTAAGTTCTCCAGATAGTAAAGACAACTTAACAAAGCCTGCTGGTAAACAGAGTAAAGCTAAACAAGGTATTCAATGTAAAAGAACTTGCAAAAGAAAGTATTGTGAGGCAGAAAAGCTTGAGAGATAATTGGACTTTGAAACCAGTGGGGTGAATCACCTGTTTCCAAAAGGTCAACGAGAAGGAGAGTACCAAATAGAAAATATGCTTTACCTGAATGGTGAAGAATTGGAGTAAGAGAGTTACATTCCAGTGAATCACTGTCAGTACAAATTTGAGAGGGAATCTGTGAGTAGAACAGAGACAGAAGACGAGCCACCTTAAAATGATAGAGACTATGAAGTCAACATTAGATCAAGAAAAAGTTGTTGAACAAAATAAAGACAAATCATAGACTGAAATGAACTGAACGTTTGAGGTAAAGTAGCAAAAATATGATTTAGAATTTGTTTTGATTGTAGTTTTAAAGAAATAAGAATAAAAGAAGAAATCTATTATTGTTATAATCCAAAATTGTGTTGACTTTGTATTTTTGAGCCTCGTGATAATTTTTTTGTCTCAAATAGAACATGGATTATGTTAATTTTTAGGATTAGTGATAATAAAAACAATATTATTAGTCTTGGTTGGGTTGTTGTGCTTACTGACTCCAGTGGGACATGTCTCTGTTGAATTAACTACTGTTAGGAATTTATTAAAATATGATATACTATAGCATAAAGAGAACTTAGTGAATTTCAAGATAACATAATAAAATAATTCATGAATATCTAAATATTATGCCGATTTAAAGAGTGTTTTGTTTGTGCTTTTCTTCCTACCTCTGCTGGTGAGGGATTAACGTATGTTCGATTTCCTTTGCCTTGTCATGTAATGTGAATGTTGCTATACATAATACTGATGAATTTCTATTTCTTTATCTAATGGATTTCAATGTGTCTTTAGAAGATTTACCTTTAAAAGAAGCCAATAGAACTGTTAAATATATAATATCTTTTTAGGGTAATTACACAAAAGAAGCATGAAATTAAAATTACTAAACAGGGTTATGAATATGTTGTGAATAGTGAAGAACATAATTTCATTAGAAAATATAATGAGAGAGGAGTAAGAGATTGGGAAGAGGAAATGTCTATAATGGACCAATAAAGGAAGAGGAGGAAGTTCAAGCAATCAGGGGAATTGTAAGTGCACTACTCACCAGTGAGGGTCTCAAGGCGCTGGGGGGAGGGGGGATGGGGTGGGGGTTAGCCGCTCCATTCAGTCGAAAAGACAAGTCTTGAGTGTCTTCCTGAAGATGTTCAGGGAGGGAGAACCTCTGAGGTCAATCGGAAGCTCGTTCCAGGTTTTGGCTGTGATGTAGGAGAAGGCTCTTCCACCTGTTCTGACTCTGTGGATGCGTTGGGTTTCGGCAAGGGCGAGGTCGGTAGATCAGAGGTTTCTCTTGGGTGTGCAGAAGGAGATTCTCTCATTGAGGTATTGGGGTCCAGTGTTGTGGAGGCATTTGTAGGCTTGGGAGAATATCTTGAAAGTGACTCTCCTCAACAGGGAGCCAGCAGAGGTTCTGCAGGTGTTGGCTGATGTGTTTGTGTTGAGGGACGCTGAGGACGTGTCTGGCTGGGGCGTTCTGTATGGTCTGGAGCTTGTGGAGCAGAAATGTGTTGATCCCGGCGTAGAGGGCGTTTCCATAGTCCAGCCTGCTAGTGATGAGTGTGTGGGTGAAGGAATTCCTTGATTCGGGGGGGGGGGAACTATTTGAAGGTCTTTCGGAGGATGCAGAGGGTGTTGAAGCAGCTGGAGGTGACGGTGTTGACCTGTCAGGTCATGGATAGGGAAGAGTCGATTACGATGCCGAGGTTTCGGGCGTGCTCCGTGTGGGTGGGAGCGCTGCAGAGGGCGGTGGGCCACCAGGTGTTGTCCCATGCAGAGGGGGAGGGTCGGAGGACGAGGACCTCTGTCTTCTCTGAGTTGAGCTTCAGGCAGCTGCTGCCCATCCAGGATGCAACGTCCTTCATTCCTTCCTGGAAGTTGAGCCTGCTAATGATAGGGTCTTTGGTGAGGGAGAGGATGAGCTTTGTGTCGTCGGCATAGGGTACTATGCTGAGCCTGTACTGTCTGACGATGGCAGCGAGGGGGGGCTATGTAGATGTTGAAGAGCGTGGGGCTGAGCAGTGATCCATGGGGTACTCTGCGGTTGATTTCCGTGGGTTCGGAGAAGAAGGGTGGAAGTCTGATTCTTTGAGTTCTTCTGGTGAGGAATGAGCAGACCCACTCGAGGGCGGTTTCTTGTATGCCGGCATCATGGAGTCTGGTGCTAACTGTGTGGTGGGAGACAGTGTCAAACGCTGCAGAGAGGTGGAGTAGGATAAGGGCTGTGGTGTGTCCTTGGTCAAGGAGGGTGCGGTTGACATCGGTGGCAGCAAGTAGAGCAGTTTTGGTGCTGTGGTTGCTGCGGAATCCGGATTGGGAGGGGTCGAAAATGGGGTTTTCTTCAATGAATTTTGTTAGGTGTTCATTGAGGGTCTTCTCAGTGACTTTGGCTGTGAAGGGAAGGAGGGTGATGGGTCGGTAGTTCTTGAGGTCCGTGGGATCCGCAGAGAGCTTCTTGAGCAGGGGGTCTGACTTCTGCTCATATTCAGTAGTCGGGAAAGATACCGGTCTTGAAGGTGGCATTGATAGTGTGTCATAGTTCTGGAGTGATGGCAGTGGCTGCTCTGTGGAAGATGTGTGGTGGGCAGGGGTCCGTGGGACTCCTGAGTGGATGCCTTTCATGGTTGAATTTAGATTGCTGAATTTGCATCCTAGGTTGAGGATGAAGCAAGAACAAAAGGGTGAATTTTGCTTGGTGAGAAATAGTCCTTTGAAAGGTGGTGAAGCTAAATATGTGGAGGAAGAAAGTGTGAAGAAGCTATGAAGTGAGTGGGAAACATTTTTTGAGTGGAAAGACAATAATCTATTATGTTTGTGGAAAGATAACCTATTTAAATTTGCTGCATAACTGGATTGGGTCTTGTTATCAGGCTTTAGTGTTTTTAAGATTCTACCATATGAGTGAAATGGATTGTGAAATTGGTGTGAAAAGAGTGAAGCAGAGTTTTGGACAAGTAATTTTAGATATATCAGTTGCTATGATTTATTCTGCAGGTGTGGCATTGAATTATGCAAAAATTAGGAGTCTATCTTCTCTAGTGAATAAACTTGCAGTAGATACAGCCCGAACCTTGAAACAGATTTATTTATTATTTTATTTTAGTTGTTTATAAATAAGGCTCCCGGTTTTCCGTTTAAATTGAGTTTTACATATCAATACAGACAGAAAAATAGTTTTCCTCCGTCTGTATCTATACATAGAAACAGAATAATACGACCAAATTGGATGCTGAGATTTGCTCGATCCGTGCTCCAGCCCAGGGTTGCTTACCCGTGGTTGCCTCCCCATGCCCCTCTTCCTGATTGCCCATGTATGCCTGCCCACTTTAACAGCTGCTGGGCCATTAATCTTTGGTAGACGCAAGAAAGCATTTCCTAGGAGCTCTTGCCTCTGACCTGCCCACCATAGCCCTGATGATGTGCCTGTAACATCCTTTTAGCCAATCAGTTGATCATTCATCATCTCCGGAGCTCTGGCTTTGTAGCGAGCGCTGCGCCAGCACAGAAGTGAAAAGGTGGGGGTGGAGGTGAACTTGTATTTCACAGTTTGCACCTCTACAGCACTTTGAGGAGGCGGGGGATGGGGGATGGTGTTAGCAGCGTGAGTACCTTGCGCAAATGTAGGACTGGCAGAAAATGAATGTGACCCAAAAAGGTCAGAAAGTCAGGTGGCATAAACACATTAGGGAAATTAGGCTGCATTAGCTTTGGGATACTTTCAGGCCTTAAATTGAAATTTATTTCTGAAATGAGAGCTCACTGCTTCCGAGGCGGTAGTTTACCCTCTCAGCTGTGGATAGTCAGCGCGCACCACAGAGAGAAGCATGGAACGGACAATAAGGAGAACAAGGCATTCAACATCTGTAATATATGAAGAACGTAGACAGCTCTTTCATGCTATCTTTGGCCAGGTCACTGAAAGTGCACATGTGCACTCATCTAAATTCTAAATGTGTTTATTATGGCCTGTGAGAGTGTTTTCAATATTGTAACACAGCAGCAGCTGACACTAATATTACTGCAAGTAATCTCTGTGACACCCTCCCACTTCACATATGCGAGGTCCTGTTTTGATCTAACAGAAAAAAAAATTTGTGGAAGTTGAATGAAACATGCACAACATTGGTCTTCCAAATGTCTATAATGGACTCTCACACAATGTATTGTGTTTACTTAATTTGGAGCATATATACATATAGTTAAACCTATAACAACTGTGTACACTGCCTAGTTATAAAAATGTGGAAAAATACTAGTTGAAGCGTCTTTTTTTGCTTGCGACAAAAATAAATGCGGACATATACAGATAAAATGACAAAAAAAATTGGATAAATACAGACGGAAATGTTAAAAAAATAAAAACCATAAAACCGGGAGTCCTATTTATAAAGCGCCCGAATCACCCCATCAGGGTATCTTCACGCTCAAAGTGCTATAGGGCTTCAGGAGAAACTATATTAGAACAAGGTCGCTTTTAGCATTTTTCTAAACTTCAGGTAGTCAGATAAATACAGAGATGATGGCTATTAGGGCTATGGTTATGCCGAACTGCTTAGCATTGGATATTCTCCTGGTGAAGGAAGGCGGAGCTTACAAGGTAATAAAGGCCAACACCTGTTGCACATACTTTCTGGATAAAAGTAGGGTTATTAATACTTGTTTTACTAATATTACTTATATTTCACGCGAACTTCAATCTTTCAAAGAGCATGGCTTATGGGAAACTACATTCCATGTTCAGTGGGTTAGGAAAGGGTTTTAGTAAGGTTTGTGAGCGAATATATAGTTTTCATGGGAGTAAATTAAGAATGATCTTACCATCAGTATTAATTATAATGATTTTCTCAATTCTCCTTCTTTTCTGAAATTTTCTAGGCACATATTTAAAAAGTGTGAAAACAGAAGTAATTTCTGTAATCTGAAGAAGAACGATCTGTGGATAAATAAAATAATCAGAAAAGCTAAATCTAATGGGGCGCCAGGCCCGAATGGTATCCCTCAAGCGGCGTACAAATATGCACCAGAATTCTGGGGTCCACGTCTGGCCGATCTGTTTACGTCTGGCCGATCTGTTTACTGATGTGCTAACTTGCAATAGAGTACCTGAAAGCTGGCAAGGATCCTTCTCATGCCAATCTATAAAGGTGGCGAAAGATAAAATCCGTCTAACTATCGTTTAATAGCGTTGCAGGACGTTGATGCAAAATATTTTGCATCAGTTCTTTTGAAAGACCTGGTTCCTTGGACAGGGGAAAGAGAGTTGATCCCTATTAACCACACAGGGTTCAGAAGGGGGATCGGCACAACATCAAATATCCTATCCATAATTATGATAGCGGAAAAGTGCATGAGCAGCAAACAGGACCTGAACCTGTGCTTTATTGATCTTCAAGCCGCTTTCGATAGTGTAGATCGAAACCTATTATGGACGAAACTGAGAACATGGGACATACCAGAGAGTATCCTGAGGGGTTTGCTGTTATTTTATTCTGATACCTGGACCCAAGTCAAAATAGGGGATGGCTCACGGCTGTCGAGAAAAGTCTTCCCATCGATTGGCCTTAAACAAGGGTGTGTCCTTGCGCCTCATTTATTTAATCTTTTCATTTCAGATCTTTCTGGCCATTTAAATGCTTATAACGCACATCCACCGAAACTAGATGAACTACAGCTCACACACCTGGCTTACGCTGATGACATTGTTCTCATGAGCCTAACGAAGGTGGGCCTAACCAAATTAGTAAAAGAACTCTCGGTTTTCCTGTCATTAAACAAACTGGCCTTAAACGTCAAAAAACCAAAAACAATGCTGATAACCAAACGTCGTGCCTTAACCGCATCCGCGCTCAGAGAATTCTCCTCCTGTGCTCAGATTTTCAAAATCCCATGCTTCATGACGAGCTGGGCTCGGCATCAGCGTGCGAGGAGGCTACGCCATGACGAGCCCAGCTCGTCATGAGCTTGGAAGGGGTTAAAACATGATATTTGGTTAGATGGTAAACCGTTGGAAAAAGTTTCAAATTACAAATATCTAGGCTTTTTTTTTATAGATGACAAGCTTGATTTAATAGACCAGAAAAAATATCTGATGCAAAGAGCAGGAGCACTGATATTTGGTCAAGGTACCCTGGCGAAGAAATTGGAAGGTCCATCATTAAAACCTCTTTTAACAGTGATGGCCAACAAGGTACTTCCAACCCTGACATATGCAAGTGTGGCAATGCAGGGAAAGGACGCGGACTTATTAAACAGCTTAATAACTAAAATCTATAAAAAAAAGTTCTTCGACTACCTATCATGTCCTCACAAGCGCAAATGAGACTTGAATTTGGCTTAAAAAATTAGAAGCTAGGCAGACTATATTCATACATTAAGGTGTGGTACCAGATCAAGCAAAAAGCAATCGACAATAATCTTAATACCTATCTACGGCAATCAATCAATCAATCAATCATGACACTTGTATAGCGCGCTACTCACCCGGAAGGGTCTCATGGCGCTTGGGGAAGGGGTCCGCTACTGCTCGAACAGCCAGGTTTTGAGTTGTCTCCTGAAGGCGAGATGGTCCTGGGTCAGCCGAAGGTGGACGGGGAGGGAGTTCCATGTCTTGGCCGCCAGGTAGGAGAAGGATCTGCCTCCGGCGGTGGCTCTTCGGATGCGTGGTACGGCGGCGAGGGCGAGGCTGGCAGACCGTAGCTGGCGGGTGGGCGTGTGGAAGGTCAGGCGGTCGTTGAGGTACTTGGGGCCCAGGTCGTGGAGAGACTTGTGTGCGTGGGTGAGGAGCCTGAACGTGATCCTCTTGTTGACGGGGAGCCAGTGCAGGTCCCTCGGGTGGCCGGAGATGTGGTTGCATCGGGGGATGTCCAGGATGAGTCGGGCGGAGGCGTTCTGGATGCGTTGGAGTCTTTTCTGTAGCTTGGCTGTGGTTCCGGCGTAGAGGGTGTTTCTGTAGTCCAGTCGGCTGGTGACGAGGCCCTGGGTGACCGTCTTCCTGGTTTCGGTCGGGATCCATCGGAAGATCTTGCGGAGCATGCGGAGGGTGTGAAAGCATGAAGAGGAGACGGTGTTGACTTGAGTTGAAATCACATAAAAAAATCAAAAGCAAATCAATTCCTTACTTACGCATTGGAGGTCACTTGCTCAATAGATCTTTGGGATAAAAATCTGCCATTTCCGGCATTAAAGCAGGCACTAAATAAAGTGGCCAAATTTCACTCATTGGTTACGGACAAAGAAACTTTTTCCCATCGTTCCCATTCTTGGGCTGTGATCAATGGCTATAAATCACTAACGCTAGCTTCTTATCTGGAAACAACGTATTCCATTTTTATTAAGAAAAGGCTGATGGCATTGAGATTTGGTAAATTTCCTACCTTGGCTGAGGAACCTGCTTGGAAACAGCATGCTGCCGTCACACGCCGATTATGTGGTAGCCCCAAAGAAGATCTAATACACATAATTTGTCATTGCAATATGATGACTAAGGAACAGATATACTTTTTAAAGCACATCTTTTGGACTGAGAAACTACGAACATGCAGATCCGCCATTATTGGAGGCCTGAATGCGACTGCCCTCAAATACATTGCAAGTTGGTTAAATTTTTGCAGGTATTCGAGAAATGTCTAAACAAAAAATAAAACTGGAAGATTTTAACTGTTAATGAACTTCTCTTTGCCTGACTGTTGATCTTGATTAGAAGGATAATCTAGTTTTAAACCCCTGTTTTTATAAATTGTTTTTTTTCCTTCTTTTTTAATGAGAATTTTTAATATTTTAATAATTGTGTGATGTAAATCAAATTGTTATGGTTTTAATTAACTGAACAATAAATATTAAAATTTCTGTGGAGAATGAGATGGAGAATATCTAGGTTTGTGTCTTCAATCAGCTAAAGATGGCAGAGGAGAATTCCAAAAAGAAGCAGAAAGTGATGCAGACTGAAGGATGTACTGCTCAATGGAGTTAATAATTGGTTTTAATGCTTATAAGATCATTAGAGGGGGGAACCGTGGGATCATTTTCCAAATGTATATTTTTGTGCAATAAGTAATAATAAACAGAAATAATTGTTATGATGTATCTAATACGCAAATGATTAGTTAACTTGATTATCAACAAATTAAATATGATGATGGGGGTGTGTATATTAATTTCATTTAAGTGTGCCACATTTATGTAAAAATACCATATTTGATAAAATGGATGCTATTTCTATAAATCGTTCTTGTATTCTCCCCAATGTGCAACTTCTCTCCGCACAGGCTCCACAGAGAGTAGACTGCTTATCTGATGATTTATTCCTACAGTTATGAATACAAAGCTTTCAATTTGTTTTCAAGTGTTCCCAATGTGTTGCAACATTCAAGGTCTTTCCACCATATTCTTGCTATGTAGACAGGTCCTATTCATTTGTGTGAAATGATATTGTTATAATGTGTCAGATTTTGTTTGAACATCTCCAGATGGAAGTAGCACAGAAGAAAATGTCTCCTTAAAATGGATAGTGCAATGAGGTTCACATTTCTGAGTGGTTAAAGAAGTGTTACTTACGATCAAACCATGAGGAACTTGCTGTTTTAACTGATTTGTTACACAAGAATTGTGTATAAGAACCCTTGGATATGGGGGTGAGCCAAAAGAGCAATGAAGACTTTCCTATTCTCATGGGAATGTTAGCTGAATCTTTAGTTATTTTGCTGCTCATTTGGGACTCGGCATGATTTCTGATGTCTGACTATTCTGTATAACTTTGAAATGTAGCTTTTATAGCATTTATTCTACATCACTTGATTTTGAGATTTTAATAATAGCACTTTTAATTTTTCACTGATCTAGAACCTAATTATTGAGTGGTCCCAGCTAGTTGTTTTTGCTACTCTGCTAAATTGATTATTTGGATCATGCTTATTGTGCATTTATTTCCAGTGGGTGAACTGTATGAGGTCAATTTTAGGGGGTTACAAATTCTGGGGTGTTTTAAATATTAGGGAATGATTTTGCTTGCATGCCTTCTTCTTGTTAGGCTGATGCAACCAGCCTTCGAGATATCTGATCTGTTTTCGAGAAGCTCCTTTAATATGTATTTATTGATGGGGTTTTCAAATGTTTGACACTAGGAGGCAAATTTCATCAATGTTGGGTTTTATTTCGGCCAGGCTTGTGAGCTGGGGGAGCTAATAGCTGTTTCATAAAGCCTTTTTGCTCTGTCTTCTGTTACATTTTAGTTCTGTCTTGGCAGTGTAAGCCAATCTGCATGACCTATTGTTATCAATTCTTTAACATATACTTAGAGTAAGCTGTACCTCTCTACCCCATAGGAGTATTAACCTTACACCTCATGCCATTAGCTGTTTGCTTTATTATCCCACCTTCTATGGCGTACTTGCATTGCAATGACTAAGGGATGATTTAAATCTCATTGTACACTAATTCATCAAATGTTAACTTATTTATCTAATAGATGCATTGCTTTCTTTGTCACTGCAGTAGGCTTCTTTTTTAATATTTTAGTCAGGACTCAAAATGCAACCCAGACCTTTTGTCATTTCCGATACTTCTCTACTGGGTGGTCCATCTCTTAGGTGCTTGCGGCTGTGGGATCTTCCTTCTTTGTATCAAAGCAGCACAGGACTGTGTGATGCCTTGTGAATGGTAAATGTGTAAATTCGCAACAGCACTTTGTGACTTGCTCTAGTGACGGTGGTCAGTTCAGTTCTCCATTCTGTTTGGGGATATTTCAAAGATTTGGGCTTTTGAAATTGTGAGGAGCTATTCCACTGCCAAGTCACATTTCCCTCTAATTTTAAATGGAATGATGGTTTGGGGTAATTTTGTGCAGTGTCCAGTGTGTGGATTATGATATGAACCTGGTAGGAGGTGGTTAGTGGGTGCCGGAATCCACACCCTCCTCTGTGCCACATTGCTGTAGGTGCCGGTGTTGTGTTGCAGTAGATACACACACAATAGAACCACAAGATTATCATAGTTAAGGGTTCATGCCTGCTCTGTGTGAATTAAGGGCTACTCTAAAATGTCCTCGGCTATGGGGGCCATGGATGGGCCCACTTGCACCACATGTATTTGCCACAGGGCTTGGTCTTGCCTCTGTTTAACACACTTGTGTTTGGACGTGGAATGTGAGGCTTTGGAATTGCTTGACCATGCAATGAAAAATGCATGTGTAGGAATCTCAGGTATCAGTGGCAGTGCAAAGCAGCCCTCAGATCAGGGCTTTATTTTGGAAATATAGAAGTGCAGGTAATCACTATTTAGAGTGCCTGGCTGCTCCTGAGAAGGGCTGGTACTCTGCCCATTAAATGTATTGCAGTAGTGCTGGGAAGTGCAGGCACTCTCACTTACAAATTAAAGAAGTGCAGGTAGTAGGTACTACGTACTGGACAGTTTCTGCCCATTTAAAGAACTGCCTCAGATTCATTTCTGTTTTTTCTTCTTTTTGACTTCCTTTATGTAAAATGCCCCTCTGCAGCTTCAGATTCATGCCCACCAGTTTTCATTCGTGACCATGAGTGAATGGAATACTGGACATTGGGTGTGATCCATTCCAATCCGATCTCTTTTGCATCCCCTGGGACTTGCAAGTCACAGGGTTGAATCCAGCAGAGTTCATTCAGCCATTCATTTTTACGGAAGTCAATTAAAGCAGTACTGGGTAATCCATCTGCGGCTCCGTGCATGAAAGCGCCTCTGAAAGAAGTGCTACAAGGCACTTTAATAATAGACTTGTTTTTATGTTCCCTTGTGTTTTTACTTGTCTTCTGGGTATTTGATAAGCTCAGCATGCAGGCATCTCAGACGGCTGTAAAATTATTTATAATTTATCCACGGCCTGTTTCAGAAAAAAATGAAATTTGTGCGTCGCACATTTACCAACAATTCCTGCATGTTTTGAGGGAGCTGCAGAAGCTTAAAAGCACTCATTAGAAATGGACCACTTTATTTCCTGGCTCATTGTGACTTCCTTTCAATTATTATCTGCACTGACAAGAGTTTGATGGAGTAAACGTTCCACTCGAGTGCGGTTTCGTGTATAACTTTTCCTCTCATTTTTAAACTCTGCGGGAAAAATATTTTTCCATGTGATGGAAGCCCCTCTCCCAGAGTCATAGGACGCCATTTTGTGCGGCGTCTCCGGACTCCAGGCGGTGTCCAGCTTTACGCTGCCCTCTAGGCGGGTGTGTGCTTGGCAGATACCCTTCCTTGGGAACATACCCGCCCATGTCAGCGAAGTTTCCACACTCTTTTCGCACACTTCCGCCACCGTTTGTGGCCTAACATTATTGTGTCTTTGTTTTTCAGCTCTATAAAACGCTCCCTCCCCGTGAGGCATTGTGGTTACTTGAAGTTACAAGTGGCAACCAAAAGCAAACAAAACTGACTAGGACCGCACTGTAGCATTAAACAGGTAGATGCTTCTGGGGGGATGCTCATGTGCAGATACTGTATGTACTCAGGAGAAATAAGTCCGTGGGTTTTCATGTGGCAGCGAAACAGATGCGTTTCTAGACGTTTCCTGAAATTCATAGACTCAATGGTGGCATGTGAAGTCATTGCGAGTGTGTGGGAACACCCACGGAGCTGTGGCCAGCCACAGCCCCTCCCTTAAGAGAACCTTACCACTGCTAAAAATCCCCCCCCCCCCCTTCTCATCCCCCAACTGGTTTTCCAAGGTTGGAAGTGGAATTTGCGGTTGGAAAGTTCTCACTTTGAGTTTGTGACTCTGCACTGCAGACCTAGATCCAGGCTGCTGCGGCTGTAAATCGAACCTGCGGTGTGAGGCGCGCGCACCCCCAGGGCACCTCTGGGCTGGGCTCTTTTACCGCGGGTTCTCCAAGTGTCCGAGTGTTATTGTTGGCACGGCCCTGCACCTCCGGGGCGTATTTGGGATGGGGCCTGTGGTGCGCTACTTGTAAACTAGTCTTTATGTTCTGTTAACGCATGGAATGCAAGCAGTGGAGGGAAGTGATGCTTCTCTGTTTGCATCCGCATGTTTACATAGTTTGAAAAATGGCATTGGGTAATTTTGAAGACCCGGGGGCTTATTTACAAGCCCCTTGCGCCGCCTGTGCGTCACAGTTAATATGGGAAAAAGGTGACGTGCCGGCAGCGAAAGGATCTTGTAAATAAGCCCCCAGTCTTTTGTTGTTCGTGAACAGGTGCAGTTGCGCCAGTGAGAAGCTCGGTGTGCCGAGCTCCCACTGACGAGAGCTGCGCGTGACCCGCATGTTGCAGGCTGGCCTCCCTGCAACTCATGACACAGAGCTGGGTAGTAATGTCCACCATCTGCATCCACTGAACTACTCAGCCTTTCTTTATTTACTAACTGATGAAATGAGTGCCTCTGAGGAGGGCTGTACTTCCCATTAGCAGCTAAATAGACCAGCCTTTCCTTATTTGCTTTTTATAATTATGATTTTTTTGCAGTTTTATATAGCTCAAACTTTGCACAATGGCATTAGCGCGCTTTACATGACAACTAAATTCTGTTACACGTTTTTGGGTAGAATGAGATTAAACAATTTCCCCAGAATCACGGGATCATGAGGCTGAATCGGCTCAATCTTTATTTGCGGGTTGATGAAATGAGGACCATTGAGCTGGCTAACAACGGTCACAAGCATGCTGAACCGGCTCAACCTCTATTTACATGTTGGTGAAATGAGGACCATTGAGCCGGGGTTTAAAGCTCATCGGCATGCAGAATCGGCTCAATCTTTATTTTCATGCTGATGAAATGAGGACCATTGAGCTAGCAGACAACGGTCACCAGCATCGACTCGGCATTTTTGATTTACCTGTTGCTAAAACGAGTACCAGTGAGTTGAGTAGCAATGCTCCTGAGCACTCAGAGTAGATACCGGATGTCTATAGTCACCGGACGATGAAATGAGTACCACTGAGCTGGTTAGTAATGATAATCAGCACGCTCAGATAACTTAGTCTTTCTTTATTTAAAAGTTGATTAAACGAGAAGCATTGATGTAGGTAGCAACACCCTCGGCACTGCCGCTGAACCGAAGGCTGTGATTAGTCAGGACCGTCGGGATGCTGGCGCTCACTACTTTTGTTTGTTCCTTGAAAGCATGCAGGTCGGACATAGAGCGAATGGGACAGTTTCCCTGTTTCTACATCTGTGTTTGGGCGAGAGTAGGGGTAGGATTTGATAGCCTCATTGTTCACATTCTGCGGGGCGTTAACCACTGTTAATTGCCCTTCCCCATATTATGCGCCCTCTTCAGCTTGGAGTGGTCAGTGTCAAGGTGCGCAGTTAGTACTTCCTCGGAGGGCATTAACCAGTTAGCTCTTTGAGCGTCATACAGGGGCACTTGAATTTGGCGTCCTCGGGAGAAAAATAGGTTCATTTTTGGCTGTATGAAGAGATCATTTTATAGTTTATGGGACTTCTTTCCGTTAACATGAAGCCGGCTTCCTCAAATTTAGAGCACTTTGCAGACCCAGAGTGGATTGTGCACGTATAAGAGAGGTGGGCGGAGTTTGGGCGTGAATGCTTCTGTGCTGAGCCTAGTGTGAAACTGCTGGGGTTCACTAGGCGCTCTGTAGGCACTGGAAGCCGACGCCGGATAGTGACTCTGACAGATGAATTGGGAAACGTGTGCTTTAATACCGGCTTGGTGCTCTGCACATTGTGTGATACTGGGCACATTGTTTAGCGCTTCGGTTACGCTCTTTACCAAGGAACAGCAGCTCTTCGAAACGTGCGCGAATCTGGAGATTGGCGCTAGATGTCTTGCCGTTTACTGCTGGATCGTATGTCATTCATATGTCATTCCCAACTTCTGAAACTGTGTCCCAGCGGTTATTATATGTGTAACTGAACGAGCAAATCCTAGCTCTACTGCTTGTAACACTAGACTTGGTGTGTGATCTTAGGCACATCACTAGAACTTAAAGGCTTTGAATCAGTCTTTGTAACAATATTACCCGGCTCAAGGTTGCGACGTTATTCCATCTCGCAGGATGGTAGGGAGAGATGGCCCCTAGGGCATGCCTGACGAAGGTGTGTTGTATGCATCAGTCGCTCTCATGCACACACGCATTTTAGCACCCGAGTTGTGCTCCTGTCTTAGTCGGGCGTGAGGTGAATAGCAATTCGCCTCGGCAGTGAGTTTAAGTAATGCTGATAAATTTGAATGACACATTTTTGCACCCGCTCTGTCTGCGAATATGCGCAGTGATTGCGTATCGAGCCCGAGTCTCGAATGCTTGGAAGCGGTAGTTATGGTTCACCAGGCGCTTCCCTCCGCAGCCTCCTGGGGGCGCCCGGTGAGAAGTAGAGCAGGGCCTGTCCCCTGCATGGATGCGGCGTAGGGCCCGCTGCCAAGCCCTGGGACACAAGAGGCTCGGAGGGCTGGATCGTGATTGGGCGGCGGGGTAGAGGCGTGCCTCTACTCGGGTTTCAGGCTGGGGGAGTGGAGGTTCGGCCTCTAGTCCCAGACTTGGCCCAGACCTCGGAGAGAGCCGGTCCCCATGGTCCCCTGAGCGCCTGCCTCACCGCTGGAAACTTTTTCAGCAACTTTAGGAACTTTTGGAAACTTTTCAGGAGTGCTCTGAAGCTGCCATCTCTTCTGGGATCTTGCCGCCCCAACGTTTGAAGCGTGTCCTGCTCACTGGATCTGGACAGCTGTTGGCAGACGCGGCCTCGGAACCAGGGACCAGCAGTTCTGCATCTCCCAGACTTGGAGCTTTAAGCCCCGGACCCCATCACTTTGCCATGGCTACCTGAGGATCCCGCATTCCTGTCGGTTTCCCGCGGAATAGGCTCTTGGATTAGCAGTGTTTTCCCTTTCCATCAGTTTTGGGGGGTGTCGGGCGCGCCCCCCACCTAACTCTGGATAGAAGCACGTCCTGCACCTCGGCCGCCCCAGAGGTGGGGGCCAGCACCGGTCTTCGTCCACCTCCACGCCAGGTAAGTGTGCCAGGCTATGCCAGTGGGTTGCAGTGCGCTGGTGCGCCCAGCTCCGGCCGAGAACCGGTTCTGTGGCTGGGAGGAGGGACAGCGGCGCTTTCTTTACGCTCCCCTGCGCGCTGAGGAATTTCTCGTGTTTCTTACGTCTTGTGCCCGCAGCCGGTTGGCTGGAGTCTCCAAGGTGTGCCAGAGCCGGCGGGGCGAGGGGCTCACGGGAGCCTGTGCGAAGGGAGCCCGGCTCTGCGGCTGGGCCCGGGTGAAGTGCGCGCAACTCCAGGCGCAGCACAATGCGCGCAAAGCGAAGTTTGCGCAAATTCGTGAACGTTGTCCTAAAAATAGCTCATGAACAGTTGTACCTTTGTTTTTTTAACAATGTTTTGTTGAGATGAAAAAAAACATAGTCGCCGCGTATTTTGCAACATTTGAAGTAAAGTCAAGTTTACATTAAACATGAACCTATATTTTCCGATAAACATAAACCAATGAATGAACCCGGTGCGCCTGAAAACGTATTTATCGTTACATAATTCGTAATTTGTCCAGTTAGGAGCTATGCAATGTCAACCTAGCTTGAATTTTCAAGTTGTACACTGTAGAGTTACTATTTGTTAATGTTTGAGCTTGTCTGCTGTGCAGTATTGATATAAATGTGATGTTTTGGGCTATACAACTGCGATTGGTTTTTTTCTTCCAAGTTACAGTCGAAACGTATCCTACCTAGTTCTACTTTAGGCGCTATGAGATCATGGTTTATTGACGCTACCGTTATCCGATCACATCTTACCTCATTTCGAAATTGAGTGTCTCTAGACAATCACGATGAATCGAGAATCCACGTTATTTGCTGGAAGTTGGAAAGTGTCTACACAATGACATCAAAGTTCGAAAATGGGCGCCGTGCTGCTACAACTCGCCTGCATTCCAAGCCGAAGTATGTAATGGCAGTGTCACTGTGCTGGAAGCGATGTTAGACAAGCACAACGTGCACGAGTTGGATATTGTAGGCTAACGCACCCTTTTTTCGAAACACTACTTCTGTCGGAGTTTGGAGCTGTGTTGAATGTGAACTTGTAGTGTACGATTGTGAGCTGCAAGCCAGACTCAAAGAAAAACATGTCGTTTACCAAAACACGAAAGTGCGCTTTTCTCAAGCACACTGAAATTGATGGGGGTGCCGAGTGCTGTGCGATGCAGTTCTTGTGTGTTGTGACTTATGATGTATCCAAGTTCACAGTGTGTGCTGCACGTGTAACTGAAATGAGTTTGTGGTTTCCCTAAGATCTGCAGTATACCAGCATTCGGTCTATACGTTATTCCAAAGAATAGCGCTGCATAGCCTGGCCTGCATCTCTAAGCACTGTATCTGTTTACGTTCTATGGGACATTGGCACAAACAGAAACGCGTCTGACCCACGCACTCTTCTTTGCACGAAACACAGAGTGGGGTTGTTTGGAGGGTTGAGTTAGGCGCCTGTCGCCCCGGATTTAGCGCCAAGAAGTGGATACTGAGGAACTTTCAGCAGGTGATCATCAGATGCTTTACAGAACCCAGAGCCTCCACGTGCCAGATGTGGGGCGATGGAGCGCGCGCAGGCAGCAGGGGCAGCGAGTGACACCGAGCTTTGTGATGCTGTACAAGTTACAACATCATGCTATGTAACTGTTGGGTGAATTTAGATATTTTTGCCCTTATTCTTCGATATGTAAATGAGTTCCTCTTCCTTAGCATTTGTCTTACTTCCACGAATCTTTTTAATTAAGTTTTCTGCAGTTTCACTGGGTCATCTTTGATAAAGTAGCCATACACGCATCAATGTTAAGGACAGTGTGGCTCACACATAAATATAGACGCAGGTGCGAAATACTTGATGAGGTCCCCTCCACTTAAGGGGGTCGTGGCTGGGATCAGCACTCGGGGGACCCCTCCACTTCAGGGGGTCGTCTCTTCATGCGGCTGGGATCAGCGCTTGGGGGACTCCTCCACTTCAGGGGGTCGTGGCTGGGACCCCTCCACTTCAGGGGTCGTCTCTTCATGCGGCTGGGATCAGCGCGTGGGGGGGGAGTCCTCCATTTTAAGGAGTTCGGCCTGTTTCTGTTCAAATTATGTTTTTTCTAGAGGATCTTGGGGTCACTGTAGCTGTGCTGGGGTGCTGCGCAGAGAAGCCTCATCTTCTCAGCGCTTTATTACCCTCTGGTTCTCCGCGGTTCCTTCCTCACGAGTCCCGAGGGGAAACGGGGACTTGAAAGGACTATTCTATCCGTTGCTGGACCTGAAGCCATCTCTTCGGCAGTGGTACCCACGCTATCCTTGGCGGAGCAGGGAGTGCGGAAGGCGGTGCAGTCCGAGGGGGCACTAGCAGGCACATCCTTTATTAATACCGTTTTTTCTTCACTTTTTGGTAAATTGTCACGAACTTACTGCATGATGACTATCAAACTGTCACCACACGGTGACCCTCCTGAGAGAGGGCGGTTTAGGGGCTCTATGCCACACGGATGCGACCCATCCTACCTACAGTTGCATGTTTGGTTGGGTAAGCCTGGTACGTGACGCATGTGCCGAAAGTAGTCCCTGGTACGCGGTACATGGCAGGTGTGGGTAAGGATGCTCCCGGCACAGGAGTGCGCGTGGCTGAGGTTGCCCGTGGCGCAGGGCACTGCGCGCGCCACGGGCTTCACGTGGCGCGTGGGAGCCATGACGGGATGGGCTGGGGGTGCACCGTGTGACTGACGGTTGCGTGCTCCAGAGCAGGCCGCGTGTGGCACGATGGCTCCGGGTGCACGTGGCACGGTGCGGCAGTAAGCATGGTCCTGGAAAAAATGTTTATGTTACAAGGATTGTACTTGGCACAGGTCTTCATGTGGGAGATGGGCAACAAGGAACAAAACTGCACTTGGCAGAGTGTGCCCCTGGGACAGAGCTGCATGTGACAGGTTAGTCCCTGGGACAGAGCTGCATGTGACAGGTTAGTCCCTGGGACAGAGCTGCATGTGACAGGTTAGTCTCTGGGACAGAGCTGTATGTCACAGGTTAGTCTCTGGTAAAGAGCTGCATGTGACAGGTTAGTCCCTGGGACAGAGCTGCATGTGAAAGGTTAGTCCCTGGGACAGAGCTGCATGTGACAGGTTAGTCTCTGGGACAGAGCTGTATGTCACAGGTTAGTCCCTGGGATAGAGCTGCATGTGACAGGTTAGTCCCTGGGACAGAGCTGCATGTGACAGGTTAGTCCCTGGGACAGACCTGCATGTGACAGGGGAGTAGCTCGGACAGAGCTGCGTGTGACAGCGGGAGTCGCTGTGCATGTGACAGGTTAGTCCCTTAGACAGAGCTGCATGTGACAGCGAGTGTCGCTGGGACAGAGCTGTATGTGACAGATTAGTCCCTGGGAAGGAGCTGCATGTGACAGCGGGAGTCGCTGGGATAGAGCTGCATGTGACAGGTTAGTCTTTGGGAGTCGCTGGGATAGAGCTGCATGTGACAGGTTAGTCTCTGGGACAGACCTGCATGTGACAGGGGGAGTCGCTCGGACAGAGCTGCGTGTGACAGCGGGAGTCGCTGTGCATGTGACAGGTTAGTCCCTTCGACAGAGCTGCAGGTGACAGGTTAGTCCCTGTGTCAGAGCTGTGTGTGACAGCGAGTGTCGCTGGGACAGAGCTGCATGTGACAGGTTAGTCCCTGTGACGGAGCTGCATGTGACAGGTTAGTCCATGAGACAGCTGCATGTGACAGGGAGAGTCCCTTAGACAGAGCTCCATGTGACAGGCTTTGACAGAGCTGCATGGACTGGGGGGAGTCGCTGGGACAGAGCTGCATGTGACGGGGGAGTCCCTTGGACGGAGCTGCATGTGACAGGCTTTGACAGAGCTGAATGAACTGGGGGGGAGTCGCTGGGACAGAGCTGCATGTGACAGGTTAGGCCACGAGACAGCTGCATGTGACAGGGAGAGTCCCTTAGACAGAGCTGCATGTGACAGGCTTTGACAGAGCTGCATGGACTGGGGGGAGTCGTTTGGACAGAGCTGCATGTGACAGGCTTTGACAGAGCTGCATGTAACGTGGTAGTCCCTTGGACAGTGCTGCATGTGACAGGTTAGTCCATGAGACAGAGTTGCATGTGACCGTGGGGGTCCCCAGGACAGAGCTGCATGTGAAAGGGGGAGTCCCTGGGACAGAAGCTGAGCGTGGCAATGGTAGTCTCTGTCACGTGGCTGCGTCGGGCCGGTTTTGCTATTCGCTGACACCGTGGCAGTGACACGAACTGTAAACTCCGATCTTCAGTTTTAAAACTCCCCGACCGACCCTGGTGAACAGCCTCACAATCCAGCCTTTGTGCCTGTGCGTCCCTGTCTCCGTGCACGGACGGCTTCGGCTCCTGGCAGAGCACGGAGTGGGGGCGGCGTTCTCTGTGGTGTTTGCCCTGTATAAACACCCCTCCCAGTCTGGACTGATTCTACACATCTGCAGCTGATGTGTGCACAATTGCCCATTGTTCCATACTTTAAAGTGCACGGTGCAGGCCGAGTCTCCCTTTACTGGGGAGGGGGCACGTCGGTGGGTGGTGGGAAGGATTCATCAGCAGGCTGGGACCGCTCACAGGCTGGTGGGGCTGGGGAGGATTCCCTAGCTGTACTAACACGTGTCAATATCTCTCCCTGCTTTCCTTTACAAGCACTGATCTAGTGACCTTACACATGACTGACCGTGACCCAGCCTGGCATGCTCTTCAGAGGTGCTGGGCAGTGTCCTGGCCTGTTGCCAGGTCTGCTGTAGCCACACGGCCAGATTTATCAAGCACAGCTTTGTTTTGATGCAAAGTTACAAAAAGTGATGCAAACCTGTACAAAGTCTTGAATATCTAAAGTCCATTGGGCCGCGTTATGGGTCAGCCGGACATGTGCGGACTCAGCGCCAGCAGGGCTGCCTTCAGAAACGCTGGTCAGTCACTCGCCTGGCTCTGGCCCCTCTGTCTCTAGCATAGCCTGAGCGTCCCTTGAGAGGTGACCCTGACACGTGACTGTACTAGGGCCAGCCCGATCCTTCTCCTAAGCAATGGTGTTGCATGTGACCCTCTCTGCTTCTCCCTACTCCCTTTCAGAAGCAATGGCCAGCAGCCTGACTGGTCAGCAACTCTGCCACAGTGCCCGGGACCTTTAGGGACTAGCCTACCAGTGTGAGTGTGCAAGCATGCCATCCATCACATTGCTGATGTTGCAGATGACGTCCTAAGTGCGACGAGTATGCCCAGACGTGGGTCCCTTGCTCACTGTGCCTCTGGACTCAAACTATACCTCACTGATGAGACAGACATAAGTAGGTCTAAATTAGTCTGAGGTTGCTTGTGCCACGTTCTTGAGGGGTCTCATCTGGCAAGTTCTGGACGAGCTGTTCTCATGAGGAGCAGGGTTGACACTTTTTTTGGGGGGGGGGGAGTGGGCGTTTTATAAAGTGCAAACTAGCCTCGAAGGTATCGGAGTGTTTCACATTAGCACCAGTTACTTTACACAGGGACACATTCCTTTTTTGTTAGGCACAGGGAGATTAAGTGATTTGCCCAGAATCACAAGATGTTAAGCGTCCCTGCCAAGACTCGAACCCGGTTCCCCAGCTTCAGGTCGACCACCCTGGCCCTTAGATCACATTCTCTTCCGCTAATACTGATTTGCATATGGCATGCCTTTGTCTAGAGTGGCATGGTGGGTGAAAAACTATGGAATGGAACGTAGCCCGAAGCGATTGCCAGTGGCTGAGATTATTTAAAGCATTCCTTCATCTTGTTGTTGCAGGTGACTGACTCGGCGCCAGGCCATCTTGCTTTTCAGAAGCACTGACTGTACCTCGCTCGCCTGCCAGGCCTCCGCTTGGCCAGTCAACCGGTCTCCATGGTTTCTCGGTGGTGCCTCTGAACCGGTGTCCCGGATCCCAGAAACCACCGCACCGCACGTCTGGGCAGCAGCACATAATAATCAAATATAATAATAAAAACCGTTTTCTGTTTCCACGGACCACACGCAATATTTTGCGAGGCTTTGAAAATCGGGCTCTAGGTTCATGGAAAGTTTTGTCTGTAGGAAAAAATAAAACGTCTCCACCGACCGCACCTCAGAAAGAATAGTCGTGTAAGCCTGTTTCGAGGCAACGCTCGGCTTGGAGTTACTGGCCTTCTTTTCAAACTCGTGGTACTCTGAGTTACCTTATCCGCCCCATGTGGGTGTCCAAAATGGGTTTATCGTCCTACTTTCCCCTCTTTGGAATTCAGCTTCGGGTGAGCAGGTTGATAGCATTTTCTTTGGGGGGGGGGGGGGGAGGTTGATTTCAAAGTTAAGTGACGTCAAACATGTACACGTGAGTAAAACATCCACTGAGAGGGGGAGGTTATCGAAGAAAGACCCCCAGAAAGCGGTAGGCCATCGAGCTCGCGCTGCGGCTTTTCCAGGGGGCCTCGGGAGTAGCACGGTGGTCGTACTGCGTGTGTGGAGTATACCAAATGCACCCTGAAAGGGGGGGGGGGTGCCCTGTCAATGAGTGGAGAACCACCATGGGGATGCCAGAGAGCTAGCAGGGTGGGCAGATTTAAGAGTCAGGCCTGCTTTAATCAGAGGCCCATCTTCTAGCGTCACATGCCACAGCAAAAAGGAGCTATATTTGTATCCGATATTTCTGCTGTTGCCTGTTCTGGACCCAGGGAGTTGATAGTCAGATCTGTGATCGGTGTGATTCAGAGAGGGGGTGCTTGCACTGTAAAACCTGCCCTAGTGGTGCTCACCACCCAATTGCCTACCAGCTAGCTTGCCACGAGGCCTTATTTTAACAGGGAACTTGGGGGCTCCTGGGCCCCGCTGCCTCCTGGTTGAGTAGTAAATGACAGATATTACTGGAATAGATTGGCCCCTTACAGGCCTGGGCCCCTGGTTACCAGATAACTCCATATCACAGTCGTGGGCGCTGTTTTTATTTCATTTTATAGACTCATGCAGTACTGGCTCAAGGGGGGCTGCCATTTGCTAGTCCTGTAAGCTGAGCAGGAAGGGTGCAGTTGAGGCATGCAGGGTCAATTAGTTCCATTGAAGGCAACCCAGCCTACAGCTCCCACAATGCAACAGGTCAAATGAAACTATTGCCCAGGAGCATTGCGTGTTGGTGATATGGAGTCTTCTAGTGTCCTTTCATGATGTAAGGGTTCAGCCTGTGAAAACTAGTTGCACTGTACCCTCATTGAAACTTTGCTTGCGCCTGACGCCCCGCCTGCCTCAGAGTGTCATGCCTGCCTTTCCTCCTTGTGACATTAGTGATGGCTCCACAAGTCACCAAGGGCAGAGTGTTCTAGCATTGGAATTTTCTCTTGCAAATCATTTTTTCAGCTGTGTAAATGAAGTCACTATAAACTACAACTCCCAGAATCCATTAGTTTATCAAATGAAACCCGGGACTGGAACAGTGGCCCCCTTTGTGAGTCGGAGTCCTCAGGTAGGCTTACTTTCCGAAGGATTGTATTTCCATGTCGTCAGGAGGCCCCCAAAAGCCTCGGAGATCCGCTATGTCGAAGCAAGAGGCCCCTCTGCCTCGTGAGTCTGTGAATATGGAAGAATTCACCATGGCGACCCCCAAACCTCCCCGAGTATCCGGACAGGCACAGTTCATCACCAGGTTTCTTATAAGGAGCTCGAGCGCCCCGGGAAGACGTCAGACGGAAAAGCAACGAAGACGAACTCCCAACATAAATGTTTCAGTTGTTTCCTAAAGAACAAAAGTGTGGGTGTCCCTGGTGGAATGGGACAGTGACCTCCAGGATGGGGAAGTGGTTCTCTCGGGAGTGACACTCCTTTCTTCAATCTGCACTGCCGCTGAAATCACTTTCTTTCATAGGTTCATCAGAACCGAATTGTGATGCTTAACAAGGAAACGTATAAAGTACAGAATGTATGAGGAAATGCACAACATGAAATACAAGACGGCCGCGAACAAACCGTTACAAAGAAGTTTGTCACCAGAACCCTTTGTGCCGGTCTGAGTCCGGTCAGAACACAATTGCGCCTTTCTTCCTCTGACCGATACGTCGTGCGGTTGCGACGGCGCTTTTTTATCTACGTGGAAAATGATCCAACTGTTACATTTATTTGTAAGAATAGTGAGGGCCAACGTGGTTTATGGTCCCGTAACGCCTCCTCTGGTTTCTGAGGACTAGTATGAAATAACAGGCTGAGGGCGAATGCTTTCTGCACGAATTCTGAACCCCGGTAAGTCATCCACGAGTTTCCATAATGTCTACGTTTCACCCACACTCGACACTCGACTGGCCTTATTTTGGTCATGGACGGTCTTTGCCTCAGAGGGAAAGGCGCGCGTCCCACGTAAATCTACGCGCGCGCGTCCCACGCGAATCTACGCACGCACGCATATGCCCTAAAGGAGCTCGTCCCACGTAATCTACGCACGCATAAATCCTCAGTCTCTGCCGCACCCATACCCAGCCTGCCCTCTTACGAGTGACACCTATGCTTGTTTTATTATTATTATTGCATGTGTTTGGCGTTGTGCGAAGAGTTTAGGTACAAATTATGCGTGTATCTTTAGGGAGTGAGATTTATACATTCCGAATCCAGTGCTGCTCGTTTGTCAAAGGCTATGGGTGTAGTTTTCCCTTCAAAACTCCACGGCTCTCCGTTTTCGTGGTTTTGGCTCTTTGTATACATTTTCACTGGAAATAAACGTGTATTTTGTGTCCCATTACATCACTCGCAACCCCCATTTTGCTCCATATAATTGACGACGCCCAAAAAAGGGTTCAGACATTTTTAATCGTCTTCTTTGTGCTCACACTAGCAGTTCCCTCGCAAACTGTAGCTGACACTCGGCACAGATCCGCTTCTGTAAAAACAAAAGCTTTGACCTCATGCTTTGTGGGGGTGCAGGGGAGGGGGCTATTTTGCTTGCCTATTCGCCCCCAAAAAGGGGGGTATAGAGGGCTGCCAGTAGCCCAGTCCTGATCGGGGAGTGCTTGAGAAAGGAAGCCAGGGGCTCACTTTGTCAAGGCTGAGCTGCAGAAAGCGGGGCCTCGTCTCTCTGTGCTGTGCGGAATTAACACCCACTATTGTCTGCTGTGTACCGAGCCCGCACTCTCCAAATCCCCCCCAATCTCTGCTCTCTGGCATCTGAAAAGCCTGTCTGGTTTGAATAGAGGGCAGCCTGGCAGCCCCTGCACCGCTCCCTGGAATGTCAATTTAAATGTAGATTTCGAGGCCTCCCCTCCCCCCCTGATCCCTGCTCTATAGCTGAAGGCCTGGGATGGGAAGCCGGGGGGATAAGCCCCGGCCTCCCAGGCCTGCGGGGGTATTCAGAGAAATCCCACAATGCGCCTGGGAACAAAAGGGCTGCAAACTGTCGCCACAGAGGCCTCAGAATTAACAGGTTTGGAATACAAATGGAAGGCGCCTTAATTGCGCTTTCTCTGGCGCTGCGCGCTTTTAAGAGCACACCACGGCCGTTGTGCTTTCTGTGGCCAACGCGATGGCATGCGTTTATTTCATGAAACCGAGAAACACTAAACTTCGCTGAAAGTTGCCGACCAGGGGGGAGGTGTGTAACAGCCGAGTCTGCACTAGTGAGTTGAAAGGACGGGACGACAGGGGGCTGAGTAGGCGTGGGAGTAGTGTGACAGTACTGGTGTGGCAGTATTGTGGTGCAGGAATTATATATGTCATCATATTACGTACATTGTGATGAAAGGAGTGCTCTTTCGATAGTGGACACGTAGAAGTCCAGCTGTTGAATAAGTTACACGGTTGAATGCCTGGGTTGGAAGTTGTGTGAATTGCATGTTGACGCCTGTGGTGTCAATGAATGAAAGTCGTGTCACAACCAAGTCATGTTACAACCTTGCTTCCATGTATGCTTTCACTGTAGCCACGCGCTGCTGAACGTTATGGTGCACATAAAACAGACGTACAAATTGTATAGCATGCAAGTCTCAGCAGAGCCAGTACATAGCATTCCTTGTGGACCCAAGTAATACGTGAACTATGTACTAATTGCCAAACATGAATACCAGAATGCTTGCAGCAAAAAGAAAGTCTGAAATGACACCAGAAAAGACAAGGAGGGGGTTAAGCAGCCATGGAACAGCTTTTATATCGGCCCCGCTTTCCACAGTGCAATGGAGGGCCATAGGAGAGAGGGCAGAAACTGACAGAAAGGAGTCAGAAATGTTAGCTCGCCACTGGGAGGATGAAAGTGACAAGAGGTACCCAGAGCTCCGCAGTGAAATATGCGATCACTATAAAGGTCACATGAGAAGAGGATGCAATCCAGCATCTTGGTCCAGGCCTCTTTGTAATTCAATAATCCAAATCCCTTCTGACTGTGGTAGTGTGAGTCCTCTCTTTGTGTCTGCTTTGGTCGTGTGTACACAGTAACCCTACGAGATGCTTATTGTCATGGGAACTGGCCCTGCGAACCAAGTTTCAATCGGCTCTTCCGACTCCTGACGTAGACGCGCTTACGTAGGCAGAAGAGAAGGTAAACAACTAGGGGCTGTGACTGGGTCCACTGCTTTTGATTGAAACTGTGGCCATGTTTGGGGCCGCACCTTCCTGCTCTTGTTCTGTTTCACTTTGGACATGTTGCAGTCACAGCAGGTAAATGTAGGTTGCAAAAACAAAGTATTAGCTGCGGTAGTTATGTTCTTATTTCTGATGGACAGCCTTCAGTTTTCGATGTACAGAAAGTCATGGAGACTTTGTTTTTCCAGAATTTTTGTCGAGGTCGGGGTCTGAGGCCTAAATATGCTAGTTGCCGCTGGTAGTGCAGTGCCTGAAATTGACCTATAGATGTTCAGGCACTCTTTGTTCCAGAGTACCTGTTTGCTGCTGAGAAGTACTATCCCTCAGAATAGGTACTGTCCAAGTGCCCATCCGTCCATTTAAAGCACTGGTGAGGGCGCATGAATGCAGCGTGTGGATTTATGTGGGAGTAGCATAGTGTGAATTGACGTGGGTGGAGTGCAGTATAGTGTCAATTGATATGAGAGTATCATAGAAAGATGTAGTGTAAAAGTGTAGTGATGTCAAAGCCTTGTTTTGCGGGTTGATTTGGAGCAGTATATTGTAGGTTGACGTGGGAGTGGTATAATGTGAGCTGATGTGGGAGTTGTGTTGTCTAGTGTTGATTAATGTGGGATAGCATAGTGTGGGTTAACGTGAGAGTAGTACACAATGACTTAGGGGAGACAGAGATTTACGTGGGAGTGGTGTAGTGTGTGCTGATATGGGTGATATGGAGGGCCTTATAGTGTTGATTGGCCTGTGAGTTGCGTAGAATGATATGGGAGGAGTGTAGTGTACTGTGGTTTGATGTTGGAAAAATGTAGTGTGGGTGAAGAGCAGTGCGGATTGATGTGAAGTATCATGGAATGGAATGCAGTAGGAGTAGTGTAGTGCACTGTGGGATGATGTGGGAGCAGTGAGGTGAGAATTGATTTGGGCAGTGTATTGTAGGTCGTTGTGGGAGTGATGCAGTCTGAACTGATCTGGGAGTAGTGTAGTATAGTGTTGAATAATATGGAAGAGTGTGGTGTGGATTGATGTGGAAGCAGCATAGATTGGTATGGGAATAGTGTAGTATAGTGTTGAATAATATGGAAGAGTGTGGTGTGGATTGATGTGGAAGCAGTATAGATTGGTATGGGAGTAGTGTAGTGTGGGAGTAGTGTAGTATAGTTCGTATTAATATTGAAGGGTATAGTGTAGATTGATGTGTGAGCAGAATATACTAATATGGGAGTAGTGTAGATTAACGTGGGAGCATTGTAGTTTGGGCTGATGTGGGAGTAGTGATGAGCACATGGGCCTGTCTGAAATTGTTGGGTCTGCTGGACTGACAATGGTTTCTCTTACTCTCCAGCATTTAAGGGGTTCCTTTCGGAGACTCCAACGAGAGAGGGATCTGTGAACCTTGGGGCGAGAGAGGTCCGTGAACCTTGGGGCGAGAGGGGTCCGTGAACCTTGGGGCGAGAGGGGTCCGTGAACCTTGGGGCGAGAGGGGTCCGTGAACCTTGGGGCGAGAGGGATCCGTGAACCTTGAGACGAGAGGGGGCCGTAAACCTTGGGGCGAGAGGGATCTGTGAACCTTGGGGCGAGAGGGATCTGTGAACCTTGGGGAGAGAGGGATCTGTAAACCTTGGGGAGAGAGGGATCTGTGAACCTTGGGGAGAGAGGGATCTGTGAACCATGGGGCGAGAGGGATCTGTGAACCATGGGGCGAGAGGGATCTGTGAACCATGGGGCGAGAGGGATCTCTCAACCTTGGGGGGAGAGAGGGATCTGTGAACCATGGGGCGAGAGGGATCTGTGAACCTTGGGGCGAGAGGGATCTGTGAACCATGGGGCGAGAGGGATCTGTGAACCTTGGGGAGAGAGGGATCTGTCAACCTTGGGGGGAGAGAGGGATCTGTGAACCATGGGGCGAGAGAGATCTGTGAACCCTGGGGAGAGAGGGATCTGTGAACCCTGGGACGAGAGGGATCTGTGAACCATGGGGCGAGAGGGATCTGTGAACCATGGGGCGAGAGGGATCTGTGAACCCTGGGGCGAGAGGGATCTGTGAACCCTGGGGCGAGAGGGATCTGTGATCCTGGGAAAGTGCAGAATGGCACTTTTGGCCAGAATGTAGTCAGATTTTCTTAAAACGGGGCGAGGATCCCTAAAAGAAGAGGGATTAAAGGTGGCCAAAGCTTGGAGCAACCTCCCCCTGGACCTCAGGCCTGCCTCGCCATTCCGGCACTTCAGGAAAGGACTCAAGTCCTGGCTGTTCGAATGAACAGTTCACCACGAAGCAGTCCGCAACTCAAGCGCCTCGAGGTCTTCGCGGGTGATATGATGTGCTTTATAAATCCTTGATTGATTGATTAATCCTGGTGTCCAGCATTGGTCTAATGAGAGCTACCGACTGCCACCACCATAGAGCCCTTCTGGGTCGGGGAAGGCAGGGAAAGTGCCAATAATTGGGGTTGCGTCTCTTTCTAGTACTGCGCATCTGTTGCCTATTAGACAAAATCAGCTGCAGATGGAGAGCCTGGCCTTGAAAAATGTGCAAAAGCAACGGTCATCCAGGGGGCAAAAACCTACAGTGACCGCGTTCACCCAGAGGAACAATGCACTATAGAAACCAATGCAAGAAGAGGTGCCTCATGGAGACCCAGGAATAGGCACATGACAACCCATGCCCACAACATTCACAGAGAAACGTTTGGTACAACTACTACACAAGACTAAAAGGACTGCTAAATGGCTCTTTAGAAGCAAACAACTGAATAGAAGCTCTAAACTAGCCCACCACCCCCACCCGGTCTTGTAAGAACAATTTTTCCTGTCCACCAGCAAATATATCCAAAGCAGTAACGTTGATATTGCAAGAACTACTGGTTCCACACAAGGGCGCCATCTTGGGTCAATAAAAAGCACAGATAGGCCTCAGGTATGAGGAGAAAAGACCAAGAGTGTTTTTTATGGGGAAATATGGACAATAGTTTTTCAAAGTATTAAAGAAAAAAGATAATCAGACACATAAGAAAAAGAACTTCATAAGAAAATGGACGAAGAGAAAAGAAAGAAAGAACGAACGAACTAACCACGTGTAGAGCTACATAAAATGCTAGACCAACTTTCCACAGCCTCACATGCAGACAGTAAGGCACCATGGACAAATTGCTTACAATGATACCCTCTTAACAACAAAACCCAACCCCAACGGCCAGCCTATGAACCTTCAGAAACCAAAGTACTAGCAGAGTCCTACTCACTTAAACACAACTTGCCCCATAATGGCAGCATGCAAGCGCTGGCAAAGTTCAGCCCATGCAGAACAAACACCGACCAATACACCTTACAGGCCCATGTAAAAGAGAATGATGCACGCGCACCAGGAGTATGGCAATGAGACATCCCAGAAGGCCTTTGGGTGCTGAGGACACACAAGCAGAACGAGGCTATACAGATTCTGATAACATGACAGGAAATTCATAAAATACTACAGTCCCCCCATGTAGATGGAGAATTTTCACAAATTCTGCTAGAGGGCAGATTATGGGTGATATAGTTAGAAGAGGACTGGGTGACGTTCTATTTTCTCAGTTTTTGTATAGCGCCTTCTTAATCCTGCTCAGAAAGAATGGAGCTATAGGAGAGCTGCCAATTAAGCACTTATTAGGTCCCCAATCTTATTAGCAACGGTGAGATGGCTAGTGGAAAGAAAGATGCAGACAGATTCATGCACGCTAAAAGATTGTGGTACTTCATAACACTACAAAAATAAAATCAGAAAAGGACTGACCTCGGCAATTATTTGTTCAACTTTAAGACAAAACATGGCAAATTAGACAGAAACACCGTGTCGTATTCTAGACCACAGAATAAGGTGTTATTAAAAGCATACAATACAAATTGTGTTATGAGCAACCAGACGCCTGTGAATGTGTCGAACTGCGCACCCTTACTCAGCGACCACGCTCATTCTTGTCATGACACTTACTCAGACTGTCCCTTGTCTGGAGGCAGTAATTCTACTAACTCTAGTAGAGCACCAGCAGGCGCCCCTACAACGGGGATTCATCTTAAATGCTTTCAGCCAGGGGTTCGCAACACTCGCTGATAAGCTGCCAAGTTTGGAATGTCGCACAAGATCACACGGGGGGGGGGCGTAAC
Source organism: Lissotriton vulgaris (assembly GCF_964263255.1). Taxonomy (NCBI): domain Eukaryota; kingdom Metazoa; phylum Chordata; class Amphibia; order Caudata; family Salamandridae; genus Lissotriton; species Lissotriton vulgaris. The sequence continues at coordinate 1,177,455,356 of NC_141693.1, read as the reverse complement.
GCCCGCACAAAAGTTTGTAGGAGCCACACATAGGTAGTGGCTGATGCCCAAATGGCAGTCCTGCATATCTCAACAAAGAAGGAGTCCCTGTACTTTTGGCTAAGTTTTGGCCACACCCATTGTAGAGAGCAATGCTGTCAATTATGCATACTATGGAGCATTTGTTTTAGAATTCATCCCAGTTATATCTATAACTTGATTTGATGGTCTTCATGCTATCGCCCCTTGCAGGTAGAAGGCTAAGGCAGCCCCGCCGTGGTGGGCACCCAGCACCTGGGTTCACACTGATTTTTGCAGTGGATCCTCGACCACTGACCTCTCATAGTGTTTGCGTTTAATCCAATTAGTGTTTCTAATAAAACACCCTAATAAAGCTGAGCCAGCTTGTAAAAAGTAACTGTGATTAGTTGCACCTGTCCACGAGGGATTCCATTCAGCTTGAAGCGGTTCTTGGCAAAGGGGCCCACATCTTGCGTGCAGCGCCCGCTCACATCGTAAAAGGCGTCAGATTCGTAGGTCAAAAGCTTAATGTCCGTGCTAGATAAACGATCACGGCTATTATTGCTTCACCTTTATGACCCCGGGTCTGCGCTGGGCCCGGATAGGTCGAGTCACACAGATGGCCCCAGTTGGTGAGGCCACGCCCCCTTCAGGTATGGTCACATTCTCTGTGCCCCGATTAGTGGTCACGGAACCCTACAGTCGAGACTGCCCTACAGTGGTGCTCGTGGGTGCAGGGGCTGCATCCTCTTGATGGCGCTTTCTGCCCAGGATGGAGGGGGCGCATCAGTATGGTATGGTGGCCCTCGTTTGTCCCTGAAGGCAGATTTAAATGAATGACTGAAATGGTGCCGTCATTCTTCTGCAGCCATTGAATGCCAGGGTTGTGCTCCTTAGCAGTGATAAATAAGTCCTGGCACCTTTAAGTTCCTAGAAGGGTTCGCCCACGCTGCAGTAAGCGGCGTTTGCAGAACACAAACTCTACACGCGTGGAAATGTCTGTTTTTTGTATGTGTACCCTCTCCGTTTAGAAATAACAACGCACGTGAGGTAATGCACAACTGCCGCGTAGGAATGAGCACACATCCAGCTACAGCCGGAGTGGGCGGATGTTGTAAACAGAATTGGCAGCGCGCGCCGACAAACGTGCGCCTTCCCTGCCTCGTACCTTTTAGTTTTGTGTCCACTTTAATTGCATCAGCTCAGACCCCGGAGAGGGGCCCGGGCTCCGGGGAGGGGCAGCGCTCGTCCTCACACTGCGAAGGCAGCGCCCGGAGCCCCCGCGGCTGCCACGGTGGGATCAATGAAAGGTTTATGGGCCCTCGGGGAGAAAAGGCGCGGGTGGATGTCAGCGGAGCTCGGCCACAGCGCCCTCCCGCTCCAGGGACAGACCTCACTCTCCGGGAACAGACCTCACTCTCCGGGAACACAACTCACAGGGGGCAGAGCGAGGGGTGCTGCGAACCGGGAGCTGGTGATGGTAGGGGAGCGAGATGTGCTATAAACCAGGAACTTTATTTATTTGTAAGCCAGGAGCCTGTGATGGGCAGAGGCTGTGGTGTGCTTTAAACCAGAATCCAGAGATGGGAAGAGGCCAGGAACTAGTGTTTGGTGAAAGAGAGCGCTGTTCTTTTAAACCAGGGCACGGTCGAACTATTGCAGAGGTGATGCCCCAAGGGTGTTGCAGAAGCTAACCGATAATGGTGTGTCTGGCCAGGCAAGCTGGTTCGAACGGGTTAAAAAAATATTGCATGCATATACCTCAAAAAATAAAAAAAGAATAAATAATATATGTAGTCACCTAAACGTTGATGGGCAGAGGAGAATCATGTGCTTACAAACCAGGAACAATTGATGGGTAGAGGAGGGTTGTGTGCTTACAAACCAGGAACAATCATGGGCTGAGGAGGGCCATGTGCTTACAATCCAGGAATTATTGATGAGCTGAGGAGAATCATGTGCTTACAAACCAGGAACTATTGATGGGCAGAGGAGGGTCATGAGCTTACAAACCATGAACTATTGGTGGGCAGAGGAGAATCATGTGCTTACAAACCAAGAACTATTGATGGGCAGAGGAGGGTCATGAGCTTTCAAACCGGGAACAATTATTGGGCAGAGGAGAATCGTGTACTTACAATACAAACCAGGAACTATTGATGGGCAGAGGAGAATCATGTGCTTACAAACCAGGAACAATTGATGGGTAGAGGAGGGTCATGTGCTTACAAACCAGGAACAATCATGGGCTGACGAGGGCCATGTGCTTACAAACCAGGAATTATTGATGAGCTGAGGAGAATCATGTGCTTACAAACCAGGAACTATTGATGGGCAGAGGAGGGTCATGAGCTTACAAACCATAAACTATTGGTGGGCAGAGGAGGGTCATGAGCTTAAAAACCGGGAACAATTATTGGGCAGAGGAGAATCGTGTACTTACGATACAAACCAGGAACTATTGGTGGGCAGAGGAGGGTCATGAGCTTACAAACCGCGAACAATTATTGGGCAGAGGAGAATCGTGTACTTACGATACAAACCAGGACCTATTGATGGGCAGAGGAGGGTCATGAGCTTACAAACCATGAACTATTGGTGGGCAGAGGAGAATCATGTGCTTACAAACCAGGAACTATTGATGGGCAGAGGAGGGTCATGAGCTTACAAACCATGAACTATTGGTGGGCAGAGGAGGGTCATGAGCTTAAAAACCATGAACTATTGATGGGCAGAGGAGGGTCATGAGCTTACAAACCAGGAACTATTGATGGGTAGAGGAGGGTCATGTGCTTACAAACCATGAACTATTGATGGGCATAGGAGGGTCATGAGCTTACAAACCATGAACTATTGGTGGGCAGAGGAGGGTCATGAGCTTACAAACCATGAACTATTGGTGGGCAGAGGAGGGTCATGAGCTTACAAACCATGAACTATTGATGGGTAGAGGAGGGTCATGAGCTTACAAACCATGAACTATTGATGGGCATAGGAGGGTCATGAGCTTACAAACCATGAACTATTGGTGGGCAGAGGAGGGTCATGAGCTTACAAACCATGAACTATTGGTGGGCAGAGGAGGGTCATGAGCTTACAAACCATGAACTATTGATGGGTAGAGGAGGGTCATGTGCTTACAAACCATGAACTATTGGTGGGTAGAGGAGGGTCATGAGCTTACAAACCAGGAACTATTGATGATTTTGTTAAAGGATGATGACTCTAGTTAGCATCCTTACGGACTCCTACTATAGCATGAATGGTTTTAAATTCCCTGACATAACATGTATAGCGTAATATGTAAGCATTTCAAAACTTTTTGAAAAATAGCACCCTCATAAGAGCCACACATTTTCACATGGAGAATTTTGCAGTTCTTCCCTTTACATTTGAATCTTTAAATATTATAAAACTGATATTTTGGTACGTAAATAATTCTTACATTTTTCGGAAGGGTCACATGCCTTCACCTGCATTCACTAGATAAAGAGGGTGTTGTATTTATAGATGCACTATTTTAACGTGTAGCTATTGTGCAGTTGCTTGTTTACAAAAGGCTCTTCTGATGTCACCCACCAAGCCACTTCTCACCGACACAACCTCATACCCACCAGAACTCATTCACACACAAACGTTTGAAACCAGAAAATAACGCAGACAGGGAGAGAAGAAAGTTGCACATATTGGTTATGGTTTAAAATAGAGTAAAACCAACCATATCTTTACAGATTATAGGAAGAGCCAGATTATTGGCCGAGAGCTGCAGAAATCGGCGTTATTTGATTGAATTTCTCTGTTAATTGATGGGCACTTAGGCAAATTTGGGGCAAGTGGTCTGGGGTTAAGTTGCCCTCAGATACCTGACCCTGGGCTTGGTTGGTACACTACCCCCGGATTCACCCTCTGCCACTGGGCAACTTAGACCTTGAAAACACCACAGAGCCTCCTCGTAGGGTATTAATGCCATGACCAAGACCATCCAGTGGGCACGCCATATCTCGATTCAATTGGTGCTATCTGGTAACCACAACTGAGTATGTGACTAAGACACGTTACCACAGATCATTTAAGAGAGATGGGTAAAAGAAGTGGTGGAGCAGGTTACTTGGGCCCTTAAAACATGGAAGCATGGACCAGGTGAAGATGACTGTTCACTGATAGGGTGCGAGCCCTCAATAACAGGAGATGTAATGGTGGTTCCCTGTCCCTCAACAGTTCGCTCCAGCCTAGCGACCACGCCCAGGGTACATTTTGATGTCTGCTGGTATTCACACAAGCCTACTCTGGTGGGTATCTGACAGAGATCCAAACTTTTTTTGTCTAAGTAGAACATGAAGGTGAGTTGAAGAAGATCACACATTAGAACACATGGGAGCCACCACACTGGCCATTTCTTTTCTACTATTGACTTACAGAGTTTTTATATTTAATTGTGGTATTACTCATCTTGTGAAGGGTTGCTAGAGCACTAAAAGTGCAGTTAACATCAGCGGATAAAATTAACGAGTGTCTGCGCTCCCAAGTAAACGGAATGTGGCGACTTCTATGAAAACAATGATGAAGGAATGTTGGCGGGAGCACGGGGTTCTGGGGCGCGTTCCCAGGCTACATGGCGGCAGGGGCTTGGCACAGACCAGAAGTTGGCGAGTTAAGAGTAGGGTGTGGACGAGTAGTGTGTGGTCATAAGAAGGCAGGAGAAGGGGCGGCACCCTGAGCTTTTACCAGAATCTGTCAGTTGGTATTTGCCCCCATGCTCACCCGTCCTCTCATGCTCGCCTCTTGTGTTCTAACGTGATGTGCAACGCTGGAGCCTTCTGCGGGGGTCTCTGCAATGGTAGCTCAGGTAGCTAGGCTCAGGGAAGGCCAAGAGAGTCAACAAACATGGCCACCTCCACGCTCTATGCTAAGTGCGGATCCAGCCAGAAGAAAACACAATGATAAATGGACATTTTTGGCGCTCAGCATTCCGCTCTGAAAAATCTATGGTGTTTGGAGACATTGTGATTGTTTAATGGTTAAGGTGATGTACACTTTAAAAAAACATACATTCAAATTCCTTGCTACGGATGCTTTAACGTCTGCCTGATTTCCCATACTCTTTTGCTAGCTATCCCCATTTTTCCCCCTTTGTACCAGAAAGTGACATCACAGCAAAACAATACGTTTATTTAGCCTGTTAATTCCTTGCAACACTAAATGTATAAAATAACAGTTTGGACTCTTTGTTGGGTGGAATGTAAAAGAAAAAGCAGCAATTTATTGTATACTTTTGGTGCATCGACAAATGTATAGAGTGTACTTCCGGTCTTTGTCTGATGTCGCTTCCTCCTTTAAAGATCGAAGACAGTCCACAAAGTGAAGGAAAGCATAGTTAAGGAAAATGTCCACAAAATCATTAAAATAAGAAACCTGAAAAGTTTTTTATTGGTAAACCTAGCAGAAGGGAAAATATTCTCTTGAATAAAGACATCAAAGCATATAGTCGCCTTGAGCACATGGCGACCAAGCATAGGGTGCCTCATGGTTTACATGATGTGATTTAATGTTTGTGTGATTCTTAGGGGCCAAATGTAGAATCCTGGGTACTCAGCGCAATGGGCACTTTCCGTGGTAGTAGGCCTCTGTGCAATATTATGTAGAATGTGTACTCCTAGTGTAGTTGTAAACTCCTAGCTAGTCTGTATCCAGGTGAAGCAATATATGCCGCTCTATACTTCTGTATACTTTCTGGCAGGTAGGGTGCTGTGCACGGCAGCAGACCTTTAAGTACCCTCTGTGCTCTTTGTGTTTTGTAATTGTTCTTAGGCCTCTATGGATTCTCTATACAAATGTGGTCCTGTATGTGTTTCTGGGCTACTTGTATGCCATGACCAGGCTGGCACTAAGTGACTGCGTACCCCAATTCAATCTGGGTAGCACATTTGATAATATGCCCTTATTTGCTTTTTATGCAGCATGGGTATACTGTGTGGCACAAATGTGTGTTGTCTTTGAATTGTGTTGTGGAATGTCTGTGCTCTTTCCATCTATTGGCATCACTCGAGCCCAAACGTTTGCACCCATAGTTCCAGGTGCCGAAGCTGGATGACACAGCGTGGTTTTAAGTCGACTTTCGGAGATGATTCTGTGCAATTCTTTGATGCTCAAGGAACCGTAGGTCCAGACAGTTGGCAGATGCAGAGCCCAACATTAAGTGCCATCTCGCCCTGAATCCTTTATGACCATGTTTGCTGAGATGTATTGGTCATTTAACAATACAGAAGCTTCCTATAGTCTAGCAAACCTAAGCAGTTCACACTGGCATCAAATGATTAGGTAAGCAGCAGCATTCCTGATGCCCACACTCAACAGAGCACCCCTCTGCATGCACTGAATGTGCGTGCCGTGTAGAGATGCAACAGATGGACCAAAACGCTATCCCTTGGAAGACGTGTGCTGCAAAAGCTCTCAGTTCACTCATTTGGTGGTCAATGAAGATCACTGACTGAGGTTTTGTTGGGGAAATATTTGGTCCTTTGCAGATCGCCGGGGACGCATTCCCTCTGATAGCAGACAAGCCCTGGACAGATCTGCAGCTTTTTCACAGCTATTCGCTCTTGTGCTTAAATCTCTGTGATGGTTGTAGTACCCACCATGGAAAGAGTGATTTCCCAATTGAAGCCCATGTCTTCCACCAAGGATACCTGCCATAAGCCTTCACCTTGGACCTTATCGGCATTGCGTGGAGTCCAGATGTATAGGGAACGTTACTGTGCTAAATGAACTGGGGTTGTCAATTGAGGGTTCAGGGAAAGTTCCCCACCTCATGGCAGCAGAGAGGCTTCAGAATGAAGGGTCACGGGGTGTGGCCTCTTCTCTCACTGTCTAAGAGGGTGTTTGATACCCTGTTGTTCAGTGTGTAAAGAGAGTGCTGCTGTGGGAAGTCCTGGGGCTCAATCCTCACTGTTCCCAAGTACCTTGTGGGTTCAGTGGTGCTGGAGCAATATTCAGATGGGGGTGCTGGCCAGGGGCTTCGGCGCTAAAATTACAGTGATTCTAAATAAATCCTACTGTTAGTGAACAAGGAAGTGCAGCAGAGGAGCAGCAAACCTTAAAAGTGGAGCTAACGGGAGGGAAGGCCTGAGACACTTCTAATGAAAACGTGGTTTAATGTGCATTATAATGCGGTATTTTTAGACTGATCGAGAATTTGTGCCAACTTTCATTTAAAAAAAAGGAGTTCTACTATTATAAGTCAAAGTGGTTTTAGTCATACATGCATACAAGGGTAAAATAAACGTGTATTGGTTTGTTTTCCTCACCCTACTTTGAAACGTGACTGCCTCCAGAGTTCACAATTAAAAGGCTCAAATTAGTCTATTTTAGATATTTGTAGACTTTAAAACTGAACTATTTTTTGCATCGGTGCCTTAATTGCCTCATTCTTTCATTCTGCATCGGATCCAATCACAAGTCTGACAAAGGTTTGTTAACAAATGCCCTCTCCATGAGCCATATAATGTAACGTCTCATAACTATGTTCAACGCTGTGCCCTGGGCCCTTCGTAATTTCGACTGAACTTTCTCTGACTTTGTACAAGCTGCCAATGCTGCTTGAAAGAAAAGTCTAGAAAGACCTCATTGCTGTCCATGACCTTTGTGAACTGCCTCCTGGTCTGGGGGTGCTGCAGCACCCGCAGGACCCCTAGAAGCAGCTCCCCTGTCAGGTGGTTGACCATTGAAGCCTTCCCTTCGCCTCCACCTCGTCCTTGGCTTTCACATGCTCTCCTCCACCTCCCTTCCCCTTGTTTTCTTCCACTTTCCTCTCCACTCCGATTTGGCCACACATTCTCCCGCTCCGTACCCTCCATCCTATCCCTCCCCTCAGCTTCCACCCTGTGCCTTCCTTTTGACGCTGCCATGTTACTTCCCTTGCTCTCCATCCCGCCTGGCTGCTTGTTCTCTACCACCACCTCCCCTGGCTCCCCACCTTGGCTTTCCCTTGGTCTTTACCACTGCTGCTCCAACCAGCCTACAGCCGATCCCACCATGCATCTATTCTCCACTTCAACCCTCATAGAAGTCCTCGCCCCCTCCGCAGGCCACTGACGCCCTGTTGCCCCTATCACTGAAGTGTGCATTTGGCATTACAAGGCTCCTGCCCCATGCCTGCCAACTTGAAAGACAATCTCGACCGTGTGATGAGGGGGCAGAGCCTTGAATGGTGTTGGGCCTCGTGCCAACAAGTGCCTACAAGGAACGTTTGAACCTTACCCTGCCCATAAGCCCCTTCTCCCCCCCACAAAAAAGCTTGCTGAGGCCGATGTTGTGGGGTGCTTTCACACCCCTTAATGGACGTCGGCCGTTCAAAGCCTCGGAAAACGAACTGGAAAACCACTATTTACAGCGGCTTTCAGCTTGTTTTCCCTGCCACCGTGTGATATCAGCTCCTCACCGGGGTGCCGTGTGATGGGAGCCGATATCGTGTGCCACACGATGGCTCTGTGTGAGTTGGCAGGTATGCCGTCCTTCCACGTTTTGTGCCTTGCCTAGGGAACGCACCCTGCGGAACGCTGTCCTTCCAAGTTTTGTGCCTTGCCTAGGGAACGCACCCTGCGGTACGCTGTCCTTCCAAGTTTTGTGCCTTGCCTAGGGAACGCTCCCTGCCAGCAGATCCCTGCCAAGCGCTGTGTACACGAGCGCTCCTGGTTCAGGACCTCCTGCAGGATGTGCACGTGCACGGCTCCGGAAGGGAGGGAGGGAGGGAGCTGTCCGTATCCTTGTGGCTGCTGGGTTGTGCAGCTCAAGGAATTAGACTTAAATCCTGCTTTTATGTTTCACCAAACTGTGTGATTCTGAGCAAATTGCCTAATGCCGCCAAATGGTGTCACCAGTGTCTCTACACAGGACATATGGTAAATTCATTTGAGTCAAAGAGCCTTACTTACACTCCTCACAGCGGATGGGCTATAACAATAAACAGAACATGTGTAATACAAATGACGTCTTGTTTTAAACTTCTGCCATGTTTATTTATTCATATAAAAATATGAAAGCACGTTCTCCTCGAACACTGCTGATTTATTATGATTGATTTTACAACTGGTCAGGGTCGTAGCTTTGGGGGGGCGTTTGGGGGGTGTTACACCCCTCAAAATATGTATTCTGTTGTAAATAGTTGGGTACCAGTGCTTTCAGTCGGGCATGGTGAGCAATTTGTTGGATTTCACTCTGGATTTGTACATGCCTACATTGACAAAAGCACACACACTCTCTTGTTTCTGCCATAAAACTTGGTTAGTTTGAAAACTATTGTGTGTTGCGTACCCCAACAATGCGCACTCTTCTCTGTTTCCACTGCCTCTTAAGCTTGTGTCCTGCTTCTCATAATATATTTTAACAAGATACGCCAGTGTGATTGTTGGGAAATCTGAAGCTCAGAACCCCTAAGTCTTATTGGCCAACCTACACCCCTGCAACTGGTTTTGGTGGAGGTAAAAAAAACCTTATAAAAAATTGTTTTCATTCATAAATACTGACAAGCAGCCAGGGCAAGGAAGTGCCTCAATACTTTCCAAAGAACTGTGGCAAACCGAGATTCTTTCCTAAAACAACTCTACAATTTAAATTAAAATGGCATCTTGACCTAGCTGAAACAGAGTCGGAATACCACGTAGATTTTTTTAAATAACAAGGTTAAAAGAAATAACTTTTTTTTAATGCTTTGTGATGCTTTTCTTGATTAGTTTGGCTGGTGGGGGCCAGGCAGCTTTAGCTTTTGACAATTTTTGCGTGCCCCCATTTTGGAAAGTTTAATGCATACATCAATATTGTTTAGCATCACAAAGCTGAAGTATATTTGTAGAAACACTCTTTTGGCTGTCTTAACTTTTTTTGTCTAATATTTACGGAAAGAAAGTGCATAGTACTCTGATCATTTTCAATGTCTTCACCCACCTTCATTCTTTAATTTTCTGTTTTATCTTCCAACTTTCTTTTCACTTTTGCCTATTTTCTTGTTTTTTGGACTTTTCTATTCTCCTATCTTTACGCCCCTGTTTTCCTTTCTGGTTTTGTGTTTTTTCTGCTTTGCTCTTCTGGTTTTATGTTTTATTTCTCTACCTCTGAGTTTATAATTCTGCTTAACTTCTTTGGTTTTCTGACTTTTTTCTGTACTCCAGCCTTCCCTCATTTTCTTCTCTTCATTTTCTATTCTGTACTGTACTACTGACTATTCTTTTCTGTTTTTTTGTCTTTGCTTACTATTTTTAGTGTTAATTTTTTTTTTTTGCTTTCTTTCCCAGGTTTTTTTCAGAACGTTTTACTCTGGTCCATTTTCCCTCCTTCTTTTATTATATTTTAATGATAAATATAATATTTGTTTCCTGGTCTTTTCTTACGTGAAGGTTTTGTTTTGTATAAACCCAGTCCTAGTAGCTGTCAACTTTATTTGCTGAGTATCCCCGTATGCAATACCTTAAAAGTGCATGACCACACCCACAGCCCTATGAACTCACACATAGAAAGTTACGCCAGACGAATCTGATCAAAAGTTTTTACCAGGAAACAGAGTAAACAGCTCGAGGCGGAGAAGAGATGTGCTCTAATTGGAATCGTGAAAAACTTTTGATTCGTTGCCCACAGAAGACGTGCAAAGGTACATTTTGTCCTGGGCGGGATCTTGCATCTTGAGTAATGTTCCCAGTTCTTGATGCCACATTTGGATCCCCGTGTCCAAGTGCTGTGGCTTCATCTGGACACTGTGTCCAGTTGTTAAGGCTACCAATGCTTACTTGTAAAATACTGAGTGCTGGGACTCATTTTTTTGCTCAGGAGTCTGCAGCGGAAGCTTTTGAATGTCAGGAGTGCTGAATACCAGGGCTGTGTAGTCTTGATTCCACTCATGCATCTTTAACCCACCGCCACACACTCCCTGCCACTTTTTCTCTCTCTCTTTTCAGGTTCTTCTTTATCCCTGCTGTCTTTCTTTGTCTCAGCTTTTCGATCTTCCTCTTCCTCATTCTTTCACCCCTTTGTGTTTTACTTTTTCTTGCTCTGGGTCAAAGGGGAAGAATAAGTGCTGATCCCCAAAAATGAGTTCCGGTGGGACCCACCTGCAACCTGCGCCTCAAAGTAAGGACTGAAGTTACATTTGGAGCACCGTGCTCAGGTGTGTGAGTCTTCACTGGAGGACTATCTGTCTGGACGTGTTATCTGGGGTATTGTTTGCCGTTCTGGCGGCCACATCTAGAGCATTGTGTCCAGGCGTGGAGGCCACAACTAGAACTTTGGGTCCATGCGGGAGGCCACATCTGGAGCATTTTATTCAGATATTAATTCAGCATCTGCAAAAAGACAGACATAAGCATGCTACCAACATGGTACTTTCTTGAAACCACATATCCAATGAGGAGGAGCTCAAGAACGTATACATGTACACTTACAGATTAATGTGGGGGTGATGCATGGGGGTAGGAGAAGGACATCAACATCCCCATAAAGATGCACGTTTGTTTCCCAACAGCGATAGGGAATTGGACTGTATTGTGGTAGCCTTTGCAAAGTAGCTTCCTTTGGCCAACGATGTCCCGAAGCAGTGTTGGCATGGTATAAAGTGGCTGCTCCCTTTGCTATGAATGATTGGAAGATAAGATGTGGTCTATGAGTATGTTGGTGTTGATGTTGTTGTGCATGAGTTTCGCAAGTGTGTTGCAAGTAAGGAGCAGTGAATTATTGGTCACTGTTCGGTGCAAAAGAATGTGGGAGACTGGATGGTAATTTGCAAACCTGTCCATCTCATGGCCTGAGTCCAGTTCAGACCCAGTTTCAGTGAACAGCTGGGTCGGCACTGCTCTCTGAGTTTTAGGTGTTTCTTTATTAGCTTCATCCTCTTCGGAAATATGTTGCAGAGCTTGCATGTTTTTACAGAAACATGCAGAATGTGTATTGTAGGAAGCCAGGTAGATCCTGTCCATTAGAGCGCACTGCGGACAATGCAGAGAGCCTTGTTTTTGGGGCTGGTGACCAGTGCAGGGCCTTGAGGGCAGGATGACGTGCCCCGGGAGCCCATGGACGCAGTACTAGGAGGCTTGGAGCCCAGGGACCAGCCTAGATGAATAAAGATGGGACACGGCATCTTATTGGTGTTTACTTGCAAGGAGGGCGGCCCAGCCTCCTCACACTACAAGGCGCTACGGTCATTGGGATGATCCAAGGAGAGCCTCTCTGGTCCTGAGGCGCTGGGCTCTGGGTGTTTCTGTGGCATCAGATGCCACTGGCTCACAGAGCTGGTGAAGGCAAACACTGCAGATGAAGTCAATGAGGTGCAGAAAGTTGCCTCTCACTTCATGAGGAGGATTTTATGATTGTATTACTTGTGTAGCACAGTACACAGCACACATGGCTTCTTGGCACTGAAGCACAAGTTGCAAATTAAACAGACGCCGACTGAACCAACACTACCCTAAAGCCGCAGAACAGGTAATGTTTCAGGACAGTCAGTGTTTTAATTAAACCAATTGGATTAACAAACCCGACGGTGGCGATTTGTTTAAAATAAAAAGACAAAAGCCCAGAAATGGGAACGTCCGATAAGTGAGAACATGGCGCCAGGTGGTGCCTCTGCCTGCGGCAGGTACACGGTGAACACGTCAGGGTGACAGAGCTGCAAACCATAAGCGGGCACATTTGGTCATCCTTTGTTGCTTTCTGCTGTCTCTTACTCTCATATTCTCCTCTTACTGCTTCTCCTCTCTTCCCCATCTCCTTGTCTGTCTCGTTTTCTCTGCCTCGTGTGCCTCTTCGCGCTTCCCTCCTCGTCCTCTCACCCATCACTCCCACTTCATGCTCGTGTCCCTTTCTTCCTCTGCCTGTTTGTCGCCCTAATTCTCTCTCTCATTCCCCATTATTCCCAGGCTCCTCCTCTGTTAATCCTCCTCGCCACCCATAATATGTATTTCCCCGTCTCTCTTCCCGTCTCGCTCTTTTCTCTCGCCCGTATCAACGTCACTGCTCTTCCTCACTTGCTGAATTATTGCCCTCCAGCTTCTCCCCCTTCTTCGTTCTCAGCCCTGCGTTTTCTTCTTCTAGCTAAACAGCCCCCCCCCTCTCTCCTCATTCTATCATCAAAATCCCTAACCACGCTTCCTTCCCCTCCCTCTCTCCCCCTGTCCTTCTGCTCCCCCCCCCTCTCTCCTGGCCCCTCTCTCGGAGCAGGACCCTGTTGTTCAGACCGTTTCCTCTCACTTTTGCTCCTCTTCTCACCCCTGCTTCCCCACAGCTCCTGTCTAGTTTTCATTCCATGTCTCCCTCCAAGAGGGTCCCAGCTCACTCCTTCCCAAGCAAACCCTGCCCCAGTGATCTTGCGCTGCTCTCTCGTTGACTCCTCCCTTCTCTCCGTTCGATCCTGCACAAAAACATTCACAAGAGGTGTTTCCCTCTTTCTATGTGTGCTGCAGAATGTAGCAGACACTTAAAAAGGAAAAACGAGGTGAAATACATGTATTTCTCCTCGTTGCACCACTTCTACGCCTCCCATAAGATTCTGACACATTCCCAGGTTTACAACACTTTGTAAATCTGTGAATCTGTCATGTTCCATGGACACTGCGTGGGAACACCCACAGCAACACCCATGGAACGCCCCTTTCCCACAGAGAAATGCATGAAAGGGGGCCATATTTACAAGGCCATGAAAAGCCACTCAGGTTGACTTTATGTGGCCTTGTAAATATGGGCAGGTACACTGCACCGCCGGTGCATCAAAAACAGTGATGCCCTGGCTGCCCAATGGGCTTGTAAATAAGCCCCTGTATCTCATAACTCACTACCTCGCTCTCATCATAAATTTATCCAGCTCACCTCTCCCTAACTTTCTACCTACCAGCTCTCTCTTTACGTCACCCTCTCACTTTGTCCCACCTTCACCTCCCTTTCTCTCCCTCGCCTCCTTCCTCTCTCCACACCTCTTTGAACCCATCACCCCCTCTCTCTTTCTCTCGGCCTCCCTACTTCCATTACTTGCCCTCTGCTCCTTTTTGCCCCTCTTTCTACCTCAGTACTCTCTCTCTCTCTCTCTCTTGCATCCATTAATGCTTCTCTTTCCTACTACCTCTAACTCCTCCCCTTTTCTACCTTACCTCTCTCACTACATCACCCCTCAGTGGCCCCCTTCTGCTCTACTTTGATCTGTCTCTAAAATAGTACATCTACCTCCCTATCTTTCAGTACCCACCACTTCTTCTGCCTCTCTCTTGCGGGCTCGGGGTGTGGCCCTATCTGACCTATGTCACTGCTGCCTCCCTTCCACTGTACCCCACCCTTCACTTTACCCCTCTGTCCTCTACCTGTCTCTGCCTCCTCTCTTTGGCCACTGCCTCGGTGGGAGATGTGCACACCCAGGGACAGGAGAAGAGACCCAAGGAGAGGACAATCAGGTGTTACTGCTGGGGGGTAGTTCTCAGCGCTGCCCTTGAGTGTTGGTGCAGGGGTACAGTTGTGAAACAGGATTTATTTGTCATTACGAATACCCAGAAATTAAAGCTGCAAGTCTAAGGGCTATTTCCATATGTCCTATTTTATTGCTATGCCCACAGAACATCTACAAAGGGCTCCATGGCACCTCTTTTGGAAAAGGGTTTTTGTTGCAAAACAGAAAGCCCTAGATGAATTAGCAAAAAGAAATGGTTTTACTCATACTTTGGGAAGCTTTGCTCTTGTACCATTGAGCTGGCGGAGGCCAGCCGCTGGAGCTTTCCACAATATTTGCTTACCCCCATTTTGGAAATTTTTATGTATAAATAAAGTTTAGCATCACAAGGGCTCTAAATAGCAGGAAATGGGCCCGATTTAAAAAAATTTCTGGACATGGGACCACAAAACATGTCTTGCTGAAGCCCCCTATATTTTTTAAATGGCAGTGTCTGCAGCCATTGAAGTGCTGGGGGGGGGGGGGCGTATTCAATCTGTGTGTGAATATCAGTGAGCCATGGGTATCTTGGGGGCTCCTCATCCCATTCTGTGGGGAAGGGGGGCATCATTTTACATTACGCTGCTACCACTCTCTCTACTTCTTCCCTTTCACATGTTACTTCTCTCTCCCTCTTCCTCTGTCCTTCTCTCCACTTTCTTCTGCTCTACTTCACACATCTCCACTCTCATCTCTCTTCCCTCCTCTGCTCCTCAGACCTCTGCCACCCCTCTGCCCCCTCCTACCCCGCAGCTCAGCCCACTTCAATAAATGAAACCCGGGCCCTGGGTGCTGCTCCTCTGCCCTCCTTGCCTCTCTCCTCTCTATCTCTCCATCTCTGCTGGCCCCTCACACCTCTTTCCCTTCACTCTTTCTCTGTCACACCTTCCCTCCCAGGTATGCTACATCTAACCTACTCCTTCTGTTCCTTTCTCATTCCCTCTCTCCTGCCCTCACATCTCTTCTCGCAGGGCACTCCTTCCAAAGTAAACCCTCTGCCCGCAGGCCGCTCTGCCCATATTTCGCTCTATGACACACATTATTCAGGTTTTGGTTTTTCCAGGCGGAGGTGCGAGGCAGGAATTACAGGCCCAGCTGCAAAAACACAAAGTAGTGGAACATTTTCTGTTTTCCCTTCGAACAATCCTCCCTCACAGACTCTGGTCGCCATAAAGTGTCGAGGAATGCCCACAAGCGTCTGAGAAAAAGTGGGCACTGACATGGCACCCTGAGCAAGGGTGAGTACCGGAATTGTTCTCTGGGCGACATCAGGCACAACCTCACGCTGTGTGACATGTGGAGCCAACATGGCATTCCTCTGTGGTAGCGGGCATCAGTGTGCCACCCAACATCATTCACTGCAGCCTGAGCGGGTGCAAGCCCCCTAAACTTGATGACAGTGGGTGCAATCCTGAAACCTGAGGTCTGAGATGGCACCAGCATCAGCCCAAACACTGCTTCCTGGTGACAGTGGGTACCATCATTGCGCCATGTCTGAGAGAAGGTGCACCATCATACCCAGTGTGAGAATAGGCACCAACATCACTAATGGCAGTGTCAGAAGGAGCACATAAGGAACCCTGGGGCAACTGCAATAAGAAACACTTCACATTGTCAATCCCTGAGCAAACGCCTTAGGCAGGGCTCTCCAGCCTTTTCTGGTACAAGAGCTACTTATGTTCAGGGAAAATTATCCTCAGCTACTAATGTTATCAGTGGTGTAATAGTGATTACATTAGACACGATTACATTATACTCTGCCTCATACAAGTTTACCAGAAGTGATCACCTCAGTGCATCAAGCAGGGTTGCCATAAATAATGTAAAAAACACAAAGCTTTGCCAATTCGGAATGCTGTTGCATGGGTAATACATAACAACCCTTGCAGCATTGCCACTGGTACCAAGATATTATTAGAAATAAGCCCCCAGTGCCACACGATTTATCATTCAAATATTAGCTTTAAATATATTTTGGAAATGCAACCATTTTTCTCAAAAGATCAACATATCAGTTCTAAAAAATACACACATTTTCATTTTGAGTTCATAATTTTCAATTTGGTGTAAATATATACATACATTCTGTCCTGAAAAAGGTTACAATTTGTAGGCTGGGCTGCACACAAGAGAGTAACAAGCATCTAACGAGCAGCTCCTTTGAGAAGCCTGGGCTATACATTGTTTAACACTATGAGATCTTCTGACACAAATATTTAGCTAAGGTGGTGCAAGACTGGACTTGAGTACATTAACAATTTTATGTTTAGTAATTAGTTGTGTGCAAATTGAAAAACTTATTTCTAAAGGTAAAACACTGAACATTAGTTTTAAGAATTATTGGGCAGTTTGTGGACTTATGTAATGTTCATTCAGCCAATGTATCTGCTTGAATTCATTCTTTTGGCTTTAGTTTTCTGAACTATGCTTTTGATATTGAGTTTTTGATACAGCTACGTGGTATTAACTCTTGACATTTCTCTTAAACTTTATACAGGTCTTGTTTCAGTCACATGTTTGATGACAAAACTTTTTTGAAGTTGAAGGCAGACAAAACAGAGGTGTTAGCACCAGGGAATCATCCCAGGACCTCTGTTTGGTAGCCACTGGCTCCTGGCCGCCATGCCTTGTACTAGGACCCAAAATGTTGTGTTATTATCAACACCGATCTTACCTTCTGCCCACATGTATACAAGACGGCTGCTACATAGGACTTCCTTTTTAAGAGGTTGAGGAACATTCTTCCTTGCCTCTGACTTGAAAGTAGGAGGCTGGTCCAGGCAGATATCCATCCTGTTTGGATGTAGGAATGCAGTCTTGCTCGTCTTATCTAAAGTTCTTGTCTGTCGCATTCGGATTGTGCCAATTGCAGCTGCCATGTCTGTTACTTACTTTACCTCAGCATGCTTCTGTTAAGCCCCAGTTGGACTTCCTTCACAGGCTACCAGTGAACAAGCAGTTGTGGATCGAGGTTCTTTGCATAGGCACAAGGCACTTGCTGCCACTTGCCCGGAGTACTATCGCTTTTGGCTTCAGCCCTCTGTACCCTCTCACGTGCTTGATTCCCCTTCTCAAGCACGGTTTGTGCCCATGTTCCATCACACCTGGAGCAGGGGAACACACTTTCTTGGTTCTCACTCCAGGGTGAGTGATGTGCTTGTGAACGCGTAGGCTGCAGCATATTTAAGTCAGAAGTATTGGCATGGTCAGTGCTTGTTTCAGGCAGATGTGTGACCATGATTAGAATTAGATAATGGGGAAGAAGCGCCCCCAGGGCTATGGAGGCTTGCTATGTGTCTCCCAGAGCTGCATGCCAGGACACTCAAGAGTTAGACGGCAGGTCCCCGAGGAGTGCTAAAAGCATCAATTAAGGGACAGAACCGGAAACGCTGGTTTAGTCATCTCTCCATGGCATTTGCTTCAAATGGCAAGGCTGTCCTCCGTCTGACAGAGTCTAGCTGGCAAACTAGCTATCTTTCAGTCTGTGGTAAAACAGAGGTGAGCCCCTCTGAGGCTGAGGCGAAAGAGAGCACAGCTAGACGCCAAGCTTAAAAGAGTATGTCAAAGAAAGCTAGGGTGTCTCACCAACTTACCCCTCAGACAGAAGAGCTATCTGACAGTCCAGTAGGCAGTAGGGCCGTCCATCCAGTTACATTCTTCCTATTGAATGATTGAATACACAAAACATACATTGACCAGGGGTGAAGCCAGGATCACACTGAGAGACAGAGGAGCTGGGAGCTCTTTGGTTGAAGTCTGTCCTCAGGTCTCTCCCGTCCATTCTCTGACGCGTCAATGTCTAGAGATCACCGTGCATCTCTTCATCACTTCAATTAAGGGAGTTATGAAGCAAGCCTGGTCCTCGGGTAGCGCCACAAAGCCAAGCCTAACTGCACCATCTCTCACGCTCGCGGCCTCTCAGTGTTCCTGACGTCAAATGCCTATGGACGCACCGTTTGCATCACTGAGTGCAGCGTGTGTGCGCGTGGCGTCATCACGCAGCGCTGCACGTACGTTTGGTTGACGCAGGCTTGAAAACGTCCTGGTCCTGGCTATTGGGTAGGCAGGCTGGCCCGCTTCTTCCTCTGGCCACGTCACTGTCTCCTGATGTTATGTTGTCATTTGTACTTCGAGGGAGACATATATCAAGGGAAGCAGTGCGCGTGTGAAAGACATTCGTACTTACAGATCTGAATATAACCATTTATATCGTGGGAGACCAACCCAGTCATTCGTTGTTCTAAGACTGATAATTTGAGTAACCTTGTTTTGGCTCCACCCATCTTCGGAGCAGTTTGTAGTTTGTGGCGAGTCAATGGCTTCCTGGTTCACGGTGCCAAGAGACGCAGAGACGTCTGGCAACGAGAGAACGAAGAATCCACCACTGTCTGCTGTTCACAGAAGTTTACCTCACCGGGCAAAACTGCTCAGGTGCTAAGCCACTACCATGATTGTAGGGTTCCCCTTTGAAAATGAAATAAAAAGGTCCCCGTTAATTTATAACTGGAAGAACACAAACTACTGCCGGAAAAAACAATTAGGGTCTTCTTAGTCTCCATGAGACACATACTAACCCTTCTCTGTTAGAACCTTGTGCCCAGGTACAAATAAAAGGGTTCACACTAAAAATACATTTTCAATGCCACTAAATCTCATAAATAAGTATTAGAGATAGATATTGTGCTTGTCTCATTTAATATTCTTAGGCTAAAGAAGAAATTGTGTTATGTTATGTTACAGAGTTTTGTAGAGCACAATCTGATATCCAGAAGGGTGTTGTGGCGCTCTGAGCTACAATGAGACAGTGATCATTGACAGCTTGCTAAGTTAGTCATAGAAGAAAGTTTTTTTAGCGAGTTTCTAAAGGCAAGGTGACGGTCAGTAGCTTTGAGGGAGTGTGGAAAGTCATTCGATAGTTCTGTGGCTAATCGGCTGAATGCGTGTCCTCTTTAGCACTATTTTTTATAAGCAAGAAGCTTAAGTTTGTTTCCAGGCTATGTTATGTTAACAGAGTTTTGTCGAGTCCAACTCATAGCCAGTCGGATGAACTGGGTTTGAGAGCCAATACATGACAGCGTCATCATTTACAGCTAAGAAGACATGCAGTACTGAAGTTGGACTATTGTTGTCTGTAGCCTACATTGTAAACATGAAACCCCAAATGTTTTGGACGCTTTTATTATTGTGACAGGCCTTCTTTAGGACAGTTGATAAATGGAGAGTTGCAATCTGATTGGCGCATATGACAAGGGAGACTTGCAAGCATACACTTTCAATATGAACTTTGTGAAAGGAATGGCATCATTTAGAGGTCAGTATTCAGAAATGGATTGGAACTAGTGAGACTCAAATAATTAGGAAATAAAGATGATTTAGGACAATAGTTTGTCCTGGCATGAAACGGTGCTATTTGACTATGGATGGATACATTTCTTTAGCAGAATTCTTAGTTCTCAGTAGTTGTCTAGTTCTTTAAGAATAACTTTTTTTAGTGTAACCGAACACGTCTGTTACTTAAAGATTGCCCTATGCCATTTTAATAAATATTACCACTGTAGCTTCTTCTGTTCTGCACACAATGTGCCAGTCTGCTTACTACACGTGTCTTATGTAATACCACTCATGTAACCAAATGAGAGTATGTTATTTACACTGTCCAACAAGGTGCACATAAATCATTATTACTGTACCAATAAATGAGCCGAAACTGACGCAGCATAATATGAGAAAGAGATTCCACTCTCCTCACCATGGTGCTAACTTTAAGCAATGAATCACTTAAAAACACTTCTTTTAAGATAGTGGATAGACTGGTGAGTAGAATAGGCACTCCAAATATCCCATTAAATGAAAATGCATACTTATGAAATTACGAAGCATGCTTACCGACATGAATAGTAGCTGAGAGTGTACACATTAAATACTCTACAGATTATTGATTTCACGTATAGGTTGCTGATTGGTTGATTGTTTTTTTAAGAACAAATAAAACTAAAGAAATCTGCAAGGATCACAATATTTGTATTAGTCGAAAACAGGTGTCTACAACCTTTTCTATGATGGGAGCTACTTCTGATCAGTGAATATCACTCAGAGCTACTCATGAATATTATCACTGTTACCATAGGATCGCGTCCAATAGATTCCAATTCTAATAGGATTACCGATAATGATCACCCTTGTAGTGAAGCACTCGAGTCATTCTACTCATGCTCCTTCTGTCTTTCTTTCATGGCCGAGAATCATTTGCACAGTGTGATTGGTAAAGTGAGGGCTCTCTCTAACCTTGCTAGAGTACGAGCACAGATAGATGGTCACGATAAGGGCTGCCCACCACCACAGGCTGTCACAATGTGTGCTTATCTGTTAGTGTGGAGGCACAGTGTGTGCTTATCTGTCAGTGTGGAGACACAGTGTTTATGTATCTGTCGGTGTGGAGACACAGTGTTTGTTTATCTGTCAGTGTTGAGACACAGTGCGTGCTTATCGGTCAGCGTGGAGACACAGTGCGTAATCCGTCAGTGTGGAGACACAGTGCGTGCTTATCTGTCGGTGTGGAGACAGTGTGTGCTTTTCTGTCAGTGTGGAGACACAGTTCATGCTTATTTGTCAGTGTGGAGACACAGTGCGTGCTTATCTGTCAGTGTGGAGACACAGCTATCAGTTTGGAGACACAGTGCATGCTTATCTGTCAGTGTGGAGACCCAGTGCGTTATCTGTCAGCGTGGAGACACAGTGCGTGCTCATCTGTCGGTGTGGAGAAAGTGCGCGCTTATCTGTCAGCTTGGAGACACAGTACGTGCTTATCTGTCAGTGTGGAGACACAGTGCATACTTATCTGTTGGTGTGGAGGCACAGAGCGTGTTTATCTGTCAGTGTGGAGACACAGTGCATGCTTATTTGTCACTGTGGAGACACAGTGCGGGCTTATCTGTCAGTGTGGCGACACAGTGCATGCTGAACTTTCAGTGTGGAGACACAGTGAGTGCTTATCTGTCAGTGTGGAGACACAGTGCGTGCTTGTCTGTCAGTGTGGTGACACGGTGCATGCTTATCTGTCAGTGTGGCGACACAGTGCATGCTTATCTTTCAGTGTGGAGGCACAGTGAGTGCTTATCTGTCAGTGTGGAGACACAGTGCGTGTTTATCTGTCGGTGTGGAGACACAGTGCGTGCTTATCTGTCAGTGTGGAGACACAGTGCATGCTTATTTGTCGGTGTGGAGACAGCGCATGCTTATCTGTCAGTGTGGAGACACAGTGCATGCTTATCTGTCGGTGTGGAAACACGGTGCGTGCTTATCTGTCGGTGTGGAGACACAGTACGTGCTTACCTGTCGGTGTGGAGACACAGCGCGTGCTTATCTGTCACTGTGGAGACACGGCGCATGCTTATCTTTCAGCGTGGAGACACAGTGCGTGCTTATCTGTCAGTGTGGAGACCGGCTTTGGTTTGGCTGACTGTTACTGTGAAGGTATAAAACTGAGCTTCTCCACCTCCTTCAATGTGCCCAGGCCCTCTACATTGTATTATAATTGTATTTATTTACCACTTATTACCCCTGATGAGGTGTTGAAGCTCTTTTCGGTGAGTAACATGCTACTCCAGAACCCAAAGGATTACTATATGACCCACTGGGCTGGGCTACCCTTCCAAGAGCTACTGGTTGGAGACCCTTGGTCTAAAATGTATTTTGAGTTGCTTAATTTTGGGAGCACGGAGGTCCCTTTCTGGGGAGTTGCTGCCTGAGGATTGGACCTATGTTTCGTCTTTGAGGCAACTCAAATATTCATTCCCCAGTTTATTTTTGATCTGCTCCGTTTGTTTATACACTAACCACACGTACATCTCGCGGTTTCACGGTTCCTCAAAACATATCTTCCTTGCAATATCGTATACTATTTTTTTATTTACGAATCTGCATTTTTCATTTATCACAGATGTGAAGCTTGCTAGATTATGTGCACTCATATCTGGGCTACACTGTATCCTTTTTGAACAAATACAATTCCTTACCTATCAGAGTCAGTCTAGAAGTGGAAAGATTGGTCAGTATTTGTGTTTGGTTTTGATAATTTGTTTTGATGCTCCGCATATTTTACATTCTACTGGTTTGATGTGTGATATAGTCCATGGTTACCTTGGTTAGATCATCTCATGTTCTCATTCATCCAGTTCACAGGATGATTCTGAGGTTCTCTGTGGTTCAGACTCTCGGTCCGAGGTTCACTACGGTCTCTGTTCTACTTTTTATATTTTTTATTTCTTCATATTATGTCTCAAATGGCCCATGACGTTTCCATAGCGCGTTTGGTATAACATATTGTTTATATGGTTAAATGCTTTAATGCTCCATACTGTTCCTGTTCTACTTGGTTTTTAACTCCTCTTCTTTCTCTTCTCCCACACAGAGGTGGTGCACGCTCCAGAGGGTCTCCGATTTGTGGCGGTAAAGACCCTAGTTGCAGCTCATGCTGGCGCAGAGGCATTCAGATGGGAAGAAAGTCCACATGGCAATGCAGGGCAGGACCGGGACGTGGCTCTGAAAGGATGTTCAGCTGGAGTTATCTTATGGGCCTGGTCATGGTTGCCACGGCAACACTTTCTCTAGCAAGACCAACCTACAACATTGCGGAAGACACTACTCTGGAACCAGAAGGTGAGTGAGCTTAGCGCCAGATGTGTGGGCCAGTCAGTGCACAATCTGTCAGACACTACCTTGTACTTTCTCTCTCTTCGTCCATTTCTGTCTCAAACACATCACTGTCTATGTACACTTTGCGTGCCATGCTCGGTCTAAACATTATTAAGTGTTACACTCCTGCGATGTCTCCCTTGGTTGACATGGGGTCTCTAATCAGAGATAGCTCAGCGTTTGAAGTGTTTCTAGTCCATGTTTCTTGTGTAGTTATAATCTCTGGCTCCAGTCTGTAGCGCGGTCCTCTGGCTGCTTTTGAGTATGCCTTGTGTGGCCTGTGGGCCAGTACTGGCTGGTCCCGGCCCCTCCTGAGCAGAAACTTCAGGCTGTTCTGTTCAGGTGTGAGTAATCCATTCAAACCTGACTTTTTCTGTACTTTCTTTGGACTTCTAGTTGCAACTTTCCCACTATATAGCCAAGACTACAAGTACCAGAATGCTCTATAGAAAAGCTGAATTATAGCCAATAGCCTGCGCTAGGCCCCAGAAGGCTCATGCACATGTGTGAGCGCATGAAATGCAGGGTAGAGGCTGGGGTTTGTGACAGGTGCTGCTATGCCTGGGGGAGAGAGGGCCAATGGGAGGTCAGTGGAGATGGACACTGTCAGGAAAGTGGGCTTAAAAGGAACGTAATAACAAGCATTGGCAAAGTCAATAGGTCAAGTCTCAGTGTGCTCATTACAGTGAGTTCCAACGGGAGGGAACCAGCAGGAGTGGACAGAAAGCGCTATAGTAGTAAAGCAGTCCCTCATCCAGTTCAATGCAAGCCCTTGAGTGGAGGCGGAAATCCAAACAGCAAATAGCATTAGATGAGAAATGAGCACTCAACCGGGCTGCACTAAGGCGTGATTGACACAGCCTCAAGCCAAATGCAGGTAGAAACTGGTCGAAGAAACCCGGTGTTTGAAAGTGTCACACCCAAAGCCTACTCCCATGTATGTTTTTAGAAATAGGTCTGTGCGACAGCTGTACTGTCAAAACTCAGTCCTGTAAAGGAAGGGTGATTTCAGTTGTCCCAGATCAGTGACATGTGGGGTGCAGTGCCATCAGCTGCAGAAGGAAAGGGGTGTAATGAGCTGAAAAGGAGAGGTCGGAGAGCGCGTGGTGGGGTGGTGCGCTCATCTGTGCCCAGGCAGTGAATGTTTTGCAGTTTAGTGTAGGTTGAAAATGCCAAAGTGTCCTCACAGTTTAGCCACACCTACGTCATTTTCCATTTCAGTCACAGAGGAGGCCAGTTTAGCATGTTCATTTGCCCCACTGTATAAACCGAACAATGGAAGGTGTTTGCACGCTCCTTACCACTCTACTCCGCTCCACGTGGCAGCACGTGGCAGTTAACACCCAAAGGGAGTTCAGGGCGCATGTGCAGAAGAAATGGAGGGTGGGAAGTCCGCTACAATTCATGTAGCATTCCATTAAAGCTGCTGTAGACCGCTGCATCACACCCACCACACGGGGTCGCCAGAGTGGACTAATGATCATCAAGAACGAGAATGTAAGGGAGAGCCCGAATCACAAACTTTCATTTTGCCCAGAAAAAGCCTACATCAGGGCTGTCAGTGCCTCAAGTATCACGCTTATCCAAAGGAGAATGGTTTCCTTTAGCAGGAGCCCGATATTTGTGAGCGGAAGTGCTTCGACAAATCTGTCCCTGGTATTTGAAGAAAATATGTGCGCAAAGGGTTGGAAGACGTGTCCTACCGCCTGCTTATGAGCCCGGGGTTGACAGGGCGTCGGCCTCGGTTTCAAAGGTACGGGGCTGGACTGATCTGAAGGGGAGGGGAGGGCTGAGGTGACCTCCTGAAGGTGGGAACTATGTATATGGAGGGGAGGGGCTATGTGAAAGTTACGCAGGAGACTGACCCGAGTGGGCACGAGGCCGACCCCCAAGGGCACTACTACTTGAGCGGCCCCTCAAACCCGGTGCTGTGAGTCACTCTCCGCAGTCAGTCACTCCCCCCAGCCCACGCTTGAATCTCCCCCTCCCCCGGACAGGAAACACCTGGAGCTGAGGCAGGTCACCCACCTCTTGGCTCAGGAAGGACCTTGTTTATGCAGGGGGCGTCCCTGAGGAGGGGAGGTGTGACTGGAGGGGGTTGGCTATGCCCCCCAGCCCAAACCCTGGCACATGCGCGGAGTGAGTGATGAGTGACCTTCCTTCATCCCCACCGAGGCTCATGTTCCCTCCCAGCCTTTGGGGCCCGGGCTCTGTTATTACAACGTTCTCTCCTTCCCCAGACACTGGCAGAATTCAGACTTTTTTTAAAGTCAGGTATTGCAAAAATGTGTCCTTTCCTGTTTTCTTTCAGCTGGGAGCAGTCAGACCAGCTCAGTCATGTTCACTCAGCTCCGGGGAGCCGGCTCGGCCCCTGCTGCCTGAACTCAGGGAGTTTCAGTCAAAAACAGCAGTTTACGGAACTTCTGTGAAGTGCTGTTTAAAACTGCCTACATTAAAAATGCTTATTAAACGAACAACTGGTTTTAGTGGTCCCCGCCTGCGGAGTGGGGAAATATCTGCTTTCTCTTACTACAATGGCGTCGCCATCTTTCCCACATCTCATTAGTTGAGTTATGTGTTGGTCCAGCAGCGTTCTCCATTCCCTGTAATAATCACTTTAGTAAGTTTGGAGCTTGCTGCCAAACGCGACATGATATGGTTGGAAAAGTGGACGCCACTAGAAAGTATGCGGATCAGAGAAATGGAAAGTAACATATTGCCAGATGAATACAGATGTGAAGAAGGGGATTTGTTGATAAAACCTTCTAGCTAGGCTAGGGAGATGTGGGTGTACACTACTATGAACGATAACCATGGACTTGAACAGGATCGTGTGTGTCACTGGGAGCCAGGCACGGGGGATGTGGAATCTCTAATGGGAGACTTGGCAATAAGCCGGGCTGCAGGGCCTTGAATCCGCCGGGGCCTTCTAATGGACTCGTGGTTTAAGGCCAGGTAGCAGGAATTGGCACAATGAAGACGTAAGTGGACCAAGGTCGTAATAACTTTTTTATGGTAGTTTAGAGGGATAAAAGGCAAGATTTCTTAAGAATCTTTAACTGCTGGGTACCTTCTTTATCCGTGGGGTTAAAGTACAGTTGGCCCCCATTGGTTCTACCAAGTTTTTGACAACGGGTACAAAAACAGATGCCAGGTTGGGAGAAGGCCAGGGGAAGTATCCCATTTTACAGCAGAGTTTTTAGTTATAAGTATCTCTATCTTTTCTGGATTCACTGTGAGATAGTTAATAGTCAGTCAAAACTGAGAGTATTAGCCGTGATATTATATCCACTAATGTTGGGGTGAAGTTTAAAAAATAGCCGAGTGTCATCCGCATACGTATAAAAAGAGATCCCCATGTCTGATAAAGGAGTAACCCGAGGGGCTATATACAAATTAAGAAGTAGGGGATCCTTGAAGAGCGCCCACCCCCCACTAGTGGACAGCAGAATGTAGGACCAAGGATGTCTGAGATGCCACTACTGCTTGTTTCCTCTCCTTCAAGAATGATTCATGTCAATTGATAGTTAAAGGATGTTATCCAAACGCAATCTATCCAGTAGAAATGAATGGTTGATGCTTTTGAACCTCGCCGATATTTCGAGCAAAATCAAAGCCCCAGTCTCTCTGCGGTCCGCCATCGTACGCATATCATCAAGGACTGTGGTGGTCACTGATTCAGTATTCATGTCGTTCCCAAGGCCAGCCTGGGATGGACACAGTATTTGTCTAGTATTTAAAGTTTGAAGCTGGGTAAAAGTTGATTTCTCCAGGACTTTGGTGAGGAATGGCAGAAGTGAAATAGGACAGTAGCTACAGACATCCTCAGAGTCCAGCGTTTTTTTTCAACAATGACGTGATTATCAATGCTTGCCAGGAGTCCTTGTTCTTTCTGTTTAAATGGTTTATTGAGCAAAAAGGTCAAGTCAGCAAGAGTTTGCATAGCCAGCTGTTTAATCACAGGTGCTGGGTACTCATTCTGAGGAGAACCTGATGCATTAGCTGAAATAATCTTTTCATAATCTTCATTTAAAGAAACCTTCTAAAACCTAAGCCAAATATTACTAGCATTAGTAGGTTCATAACTCATGGGTCTTGTAGGAATTGAGGCTACATCGCCACAGATATTTGCCCAAATATGTTCAATTTTAGCCACAAAATGTGTTGCTAGCTGTTTGCGCAGTTTGTCTGGGGCAGTAATCTGATACATGGAGGAAAACAAGTAGTCAGTTTATTTACTGCACTAAAGTTATACAGATAAATTGGATATGTTTTAAATTCTAGTAGTATAATAGCGAATTTCAGTTGTGTGAATCATGGTTTTATACTTCCGTAAAGTAGACAAAGAAATCTTAGTTGGACAGTTCGAGGGTTCTGCTATACAGACTTTGCTAAGCATGTCTATCTACAGCAATACATACTGTGACCACAAAATGCTTCCCACACTGCAAGCATCTGTTTGTAGCGTGTCATGCTGTAGAGTCGCATGGACCTTATCCCGGGATGTGTGTGCCTCTTGCAGATCTTCTCATAATCAGTATATTTGCTCTACATTGCACTGCTTCACCATGCTTGTCGACCACTCCATACATACTCTCACCTACAGTGGGAAAAACAATCTTATCATAGAATTGGTGCCCAGACACAATGTACACTAAGGAGGAGTCACACCACATCTCGTGACTCGATAGACTTCTTTGAAAAAAATCAGCTCGCAAAAGTGTGAGGCCGGTACTAGATGGCAGACTTATGCTAAGCATGTGTGTGCCCGCACACACACACATACTCACTCTCTCTCTCTCACACACACACACCCGCGTTATATACATGTATTCACTGAGGGGAAGAAACATTTTAAGAAATATTCTGGGTGAGATCAGCTTAATGTCTAACAACCACTGAAATTGGCCAGTGGTGGTAAACACTCCAAAGTCACAAGTTCTTCTCATCTGAGTGTGACAGTGGTTGAATTGTGGTTCTGGTGGCACCAATAACCTCAACTGGTCCAACTTTAAGTGTCTTTCCAAGTTTACCTTGATCCATTCTCAACCATAATGTCCTTAACATAAGTTATTTTTGCCAAGTGACTTTTTTTAGAGCTTTGCAATCACATATAATTTCTTATCATTATTGTACTATTTCTGAATGGTTAGTGGTCACAAAAGGACGGTAAATAAGCCATGGACATCAAATGAACACTTTGGCCACCCGAAGAGAAGCTGTCGCACACTGATGGACTATGAATTGTGGACAGTGGAATACATATGTTGGCAAGAGTGAGTGGGCTGATGACAGCCAGTTCATTAACCAGCACAGGGAGTCACTAGAGCCTCTCTGAGGGCAAAAACCTGGAGCAGAATCAGTTGTGTGTCTGGCGTGGAGGGAACAGTGGTTTAGGGCATGTCTGATTGTCGCCAGGAATAAGCTGACAGGTGCCTTTCGAAGGCTGGCAGCATGGGGTCCCAGTGAGTCATGTGTCTCTGATGAATTAGGGGTTGGCAGTACGTTGTGGCTCATGGTGCTGACATTTTATGACGAGTTCAGAGAGATAGAGCAATGCACACAGAACTTGATGGGGCTGGCCTACCCAGCCTTTCCTGCGCTGGCACTGCCCATGTTGCCATGACACTAGGGGACGGCTGCAAGAGGACGGGGCATTTATGGCACACCCAAGTACTGAGTCAGGCAACCAACATGTGACTTGCTCATACTTTACATTAGGTCTCGGGAACATGAAGACTGCGAAAGGCAAACACCATTGCCTTGGGTGTGGGCCACTCCTAGCGCTCTGATAAGGAGAGGTGATGAAATCTGCAGGTGAAAGAACCTTGCGTAAGGACAAGCCCGGACCTGTGCCTGCAGCTCTACTCTGATTGGGTGATCACCTTGCAGGTGCCACCTTTCCTTTGCAGCTTCAGGCGTGGGCACACACAGCACCACAGGAATCTGGACAGAGTGAGAGGAGCCGGAGGACGCTGTGCAAAGTAGGACAGGAGGACATGCTACAGTGGGGCAGGAAAGGGACTCAAGAAGCAAATGGTTCAAGGATGGGAGCACCCAGAAGAGCACAGGACCTTCCTCAGAGCACCCAATGGGACACCAAGCAGGACATCCTTGAAGCACCCAAATGGCACAGAGAAAGGCAGTGGAGAGAGTGTGCAGCACTCAAAGGGACAGCACGAGAGTCTGAGGGTAGACCTTAAAGCACAGAAGAGGAAACCCAGTAGAGCAAACCTCAGAGCATCCACAGGGACACACAGCAGGACAGTAGATAGTTCTTGGAGCACCCAAAGAACCGCCAGCTGCTTTTAACGCAGTCCTCACACCACCGAAGGCACAAAGTCCTGGAAGCACCAGAATGGACACAGTATGCAGAGAAAGCAGCTCCCAAAGCATCCAAAGGGACAATGTGCTTCTTATAGAACATTTGTAAAGCAACCAATGGTCCGATGTGATGGAAATGGAAACATCTGCAGTATATCACTGCCTCACCACAGAGGCTGTATCATTGTCGGCTGATTGTCTGCATCCAAAGAACTCCTGTGGAAGCCAAGGCACCAGGATCTTGGGTCCCAGACCATGAGGAATTTTCCACCAGTGCAAGGTAAGTGGCATGCGTTTGCTCACGCAGTCGAGGGAAGGCTCTTTTTGTAGAGTCTTCAGATGTACCAGGGTCATATGGCTGGTCTCTTGGCAGCCTCATGACAGGTAGGGTGTTGCACATGTGGTTTCTAGGTGCGTCAAGTCTTTTCAAGTCTTTTCCTGGTGCCTGATCTGTCTCTAAGAAGCTAACTTGTATTGGAGCAGCTCCTGCGAGCAATGGATTTATTTCATATTCATTTTGTTTTATTTGCACTTTTGGTCTGTGACCTTTCGTGAATAAAGAATTAAAATGAAGACTACAGCTTGCGCAGATCCCTGCTCCTACTCGGTGCACTGCTGTAGCACGAGCGAGGTCGTCCACTAGTCTGGGACAAACGTGCAAAGTGTGTGTGTGGATGTCGACAGCCAATGAAGCCCTCAAAACTTGTCGTGCATAAGAAGAATCAAACATGGCGACGAGTCAGGAAGCGTCTTTAGAAGCCCACTGCCACCACTCACCCCAGGGTCCTCCCACTTTAATGCGGATCCACACGCCAGCCTTCTACCGAGTCTAAAGCAGGCTGATAGAAGCCCTCCACCGTCACACAGCTTCAAGGAGCTTCCACATGGATGCTAGAGCACTTTAATTCAGTTGGCTACATCCATAAAGGAGGGGAGTTTTAGGATTACAGTTTTATAATGAAACAGAATAGATGTACATAAAGTGCCAAGAGGCAGTCATTGGTTACACAGGACTATTTATTTCAGTATACAGTCATATTCTAATTAAAATATTGCTCATTTCACATGTTAGTCATGTTGTGAAGGAGGTAACGGAGCGATCCAGCCCTATTTTAAGAGGGAGGCTAGTCCATATTTTGGGAGTAAAACCTGAGAAGGAGTGGGATACTATTGAGGGCCTTTTGAATCGTTCAGTTTCCAGGGGGAAATTATTTGTCCTGAGAGATGTCAGAGGAGAAGGAATGGGAGCTACTTGAGTTTAATTATGACTGGAAAATGTGTTCATATTTTAATAAATCACAAGTCATTCTCCCTGCAGCTTTGGTGATGGTTTTCAATAAGTGATTTCCTTATTGCAGGGAAGCCTTTCACTTTGTCTATAACAATTTCCAGTTGTAATAGAACCAGGGCCACTGAATTATGCGATTCTGCAGCTGTGGCGTTTGACCTAGTATTTTGGGTCTCCGTGCTGGGAACATAATCCACCAACTGCTTCATAACTTGCAGATTCAAACTAAGACAAATGTTTCAATCCCAAAACAGACCAAAAGTTACCAAAGCATAAGCGCTACACCAGTTGCCATGCAGTGTTAGGTTCTTTGCAAATGTGAACTGATCATTTATCGGGTGATGCTTGTTGCTTGCTGGATTAATAAAGTAACCTACTGGCCCAGAAAGTATTGGTGTGTGTCAACCTGAAAAAATAGCGAAATAATCCTTCCACAGAATGTGGTGCATTATACAGCATAATTCACCATCCCACACCGAATAATTTAGTCAATGCTGCTGCCTAATTTGGTCTTCCTCTGCCTGCATAATTCCATTTGCCCTGTATATAACTAATGTCCCTAATCCCTGCTTCAGGTCTTCAATTCTTGATTGGCTTCAGTAGCTTTTGATTGTGCCATGCACCTTTTGATATTCTCGCTATATGCGTTTCTAAGCCATTTGTTGTCGCATGTGATACCCAGTGATTTCACATTGTAAACACACCCAGCTTGAAGTAGTTAAGTTTGTCTGTGAATTGGAATATTATTGCTTGCGTCATGGATCATAATGAGAAACTCTTCCTTATTCTGAATGAGTTTGATCTGTTGAGAGGATACCCAGTTTCGGATTCTAGATATGTAGTTTTTAATGTGGTTAGTGAATAAACTCTCCTTGACTTTCATATGAATCTGTGTACCATCCGCCTATTAACGGTATGAAGGGCAAAATGTTTTAGTAACTCCCCAAATGATTCAGCTGCAGGTTGAATAGGAGTTGTGCAAGGATTGAGCTTTCTCGAGAAATCTAAAGATTTCTAGTTGTGAAAAGGTTTCGTTAATCTTCTGTTCCCCAATATTAAAATGTCAGGACAAGGTGGTCTTCTGTATCACACGCCGCGGACACATCCAGTAGGATCAGATAATATGCTTCCTCTTGGTCCAGCATTTGAAATGATTCCTTCATAGCAGATCAGTCATGTGCCAATGAAAATTGATCAGTTGTCCATTTTCGTTCTTATAATATTGGGTTGGTTGTTTGACTGCACATTTTTCCATAATCTAACCGAAGAAAGGTAGTCTTGAGTTGCTAACTTTCAGTCTTGGCAGCTTTGGGGCTCTTCTGGTTTTCGAGGATGGGTCTTGGGTTGGCTTTCGTTAACGGAATAAATAAGGCACTGGTCGACGGAGGCGTTGAAGATATTTCTCCAGAGTCGGAGGAGAGAGGAACTGACTGGCCATTTTAGTAACAAATGTTCAAGGGGGTAACTGAATGGATAGTTGAGAGAATAGAGAGGTGTCGAGGTTGAAGGAGGTACTCCTTTCTTAGGCTCAGCTGTTTCCGATTCTGGCTCACATGTGATCGGGCCAGAATTAGTAAATGGAGGCAACTGCGTTTTTAGGTAGTTCAGATCTTGTTTTCAACGGAGTTTACTGTTTCTGAGCAGCATTCTCCAGGCATTAGGTCAGCTTTAGACTTAGCAGCAGTTTGGCTTTAAACAGTGCTAACGTTTTTGTCTGATACTTTGCTGATTTTATTTGTACTTTAAGAAGTTGACGTTGGTAATTGATACCCTGTATTTATACTTTCTTCTGAATTGTTTTAGGTTTTCATTCAGGGTGGGTGTAGGTTGTTTTTTCACATGCACTTAGAGGTGGATATGCGTAATTCTTAAAATTTAGGGATTTGAAAAGCATCTTTAGCTGTAATATTAACCCTAGAGATGCTGTAACCTTCAAATAGAGTGTCCAGGGTTCTTGTTTTGCTGTTTTTAAATTTTGTGATAGCAGATCCAGACACATATTGTTTGTGTTGAGACTGATCGCTACCTGCAGTGATGCTCATCGAGAACAGTATAACGGGGTGAACATTCCCTCTCAAAAAATCTCTGTATATTATTGTGCACACAGAAGCCCACTGCTCATTTTTTTTTATCCTGTGTGGCTGTTCTATCATCAGTGACTATTGCAAGCTTTGCACTGTTTTCTCAGCCCTGTAGTTTCATATCTGAGAAAGAGAGCATATTGACACAGGGACAGGCCTCTCCCGCCGTTATCGCCCTTTGCCAAGGACACAAGTTCGGGAGGGACTGAGAGTCCAGCACACCCACCAAGGTACCCACAGACAGGGTGTGGCAGTTCCCGCTGGTCACAGAAAGGTTCCCTCAAGCCTGCGTAATGATTCACTTTCCAAGATGGCGAGCATAAGGCTCCAATAAACTGGCCCAAGGTCAAATACAATGACAAATATTGGATTTCATTCTTTGCAGACAGTTTCATAGTGAATTGCGTAGGAATTCTGTTGGGTCCCTCGGGTTAGGCAAGCAGGAAACCTACTCAATGTCAAGGGTAAGCCGGTTCTTGGTGCCTGATTGGATCATTCTGAGACCTTGTACAGAATGTTATATGACTTTGTTGGAAAGTAATAAAACAGCAGTTTGTAAAATCGGGCACTAGGATTTAGACTAATGGCCTGTGAGACATGAGCATTAAAATAACCAGAGGGCTTCCTGTCGGATTTCTGCTTGCCTATAGGAAACCCAGAGCACGCTGTGTCCGGCAGATCGATAATTTGGTATAAAATCACTTTGTTAAGACAAGTACCTGTAAAATGGGAGAAGAGATTCTGCCTTCGTGGAGTCAAACGGAAAGGATAACTTGAATGAAAAGCAAAAGGAATTTCAAAAAGCACAAAAATCAATGTTTGTCCTAATCCACAGAAAAATGTTCAGAGTTGGATGGGTAGTGGGACTCGTTGATGCAAGGCCCGCTGTCCTGTTGGATGGATCTTCTAGAAGAGCAGCCAAAGCATGCAGGGTTCAAAGACCGGAAGAGCAGCAGGCAGGGCCGCAGGCAGTGGAACATGTGTCCTTCTGGGCCAGGTGAGGGTGCAGCCGGGGTCTCCGTGGATAAGGGGCTCAGTGTCAGTGGTAGCTGCAGAACTCCTGCGAGGGTTCATCGGTGAAAGTGGACCCAGGACACTGAGACAAGAGTGTGGTGGCAATGTTGGCTCTGAAATAGCTCAGTGCCGAAAGCAGGCCCAGCGTACCATGAGAGAAGACAGCTCTTGTCAGTGGTGAATGAGGTAGTATTAAAAGGGCCCACCGCTGAAAGTGGACCTATGCTCCAGTGAGACAGAGGTGCCCTAGTGAATGGGCATCAACACAATGTGTAGGGCACAGCTAGGCAGAAGATACAGTGACAGTGGTGAGCACACGAATATTTAAAGTGTTCAGTGGTGAAGATGGACACAGACACAATGAGCAAGGGGCTTAGTGGCAATGGTGGATTAAGTTATACTGAGAGAACTCAGTGAGGGCACAGACAGAAAGGGCTCAGTGGAGAAACATCAGTAGAGAAGCCGCACCTGACGCATCAAAACAAGTGGCCCTATGGTAATTTGTGTTGTAGTGATATTAACAGTACTACTTGAAAGGGCTCTGTGGCAATGTTGGGTGCACTAATACTTAAAGAGGCTAAATTATGGAAATGCACACGCATCACGGCTGAATAAAGGCTTCTGTGTTTGAGGTGGCAAGCTTGATGGACCCTCAGTTTTCAGAACACTCTTAGTGATAGGGAATTTGGAGAGACACATTGCCACCCTTTGCACAATTAGGTTAGAATGACTGACAGGTAAACCAAAGGGTGCTGGTGTATTGAGAAAAGGGGAATTTTCCCAGCAGGCCAGTACCTCTGAATATGAGGAAGATTTTGGGTTAAAGCCACTTAGATATTCGATGTGCTTCCTTGGTTCAGAGATACGAGTGAATATTTGGAAGGAGCAAGAGAAACTAAACAATGCAACAATGGTATGTTGCTAGCAAGGGGCATGTTGCAGTGCACAGATAGAGGTTTAACAAACACGTTATTTCATCTGTGCACATTAGAAATGAGGCTTCATCTGGAACATTGTTTTCAGTTCTGGAGGACACATCTAAAGAACTGGTCAGTCGAGGTGGCCACACCTAGAGATTAGTGCTCACCTCTGGCGGCTGCATCTGGAGTATGGAGTTAAGTTCTTGTGCCCATATCTGTGCCTTCTGTCCCGGGCTGGTTGCCACATCCATTGTGTTGTATCGTATCCAGCATGAAGGTAACTCACGAGGCATTGTGTTCAGTCCTGCAGGTTACAGCTAGGATATTATGGACAGTTCAGGAGGCCACATCTGGAGAAAAGTGACTACATATGGAGCATTTTGTTCAGTTCTGGAAGCCACATTCGCAGCATCGTATCCAAGCCGGAAGGCCACATCTCAAGGGTTTTTGCCTGTTTGAGTGGCCATGCTGGGAGTGTCGTGCTCATGTATGGGGGTTGTATGTAGAGCATTCAGGTTCAATTCCTGAGGTCTCCTCATGTGTTCTGCATCCCTTCACATTCATCAAATATCACCCAGTTCGAGGGCAGCGTAGGAACCATTTTGTCAAGTTCTGGATGACACAGCTTTTGCATTGTTTCTGATTCAGGTGCTCTTTCAGGAGTATCTAGACCAATGTTGGAGGCCATTTTCTTATTACTGTGTCCTCTTCTGAAGCCACATCTGGAGCACTGTGTTTTATTTGTAAACACCCCATGTGTAAGATTGAGGGTGTCCTCATCTTGAGTGTTGTGCTCCATTCTGCCGGCCACACCTGGTATTTTGTGTACAGTGCTGGACGCCACAGCTAGACTGCTGCATCCTGCTCTTCATATGTTAAATGAATCTTTTGACTAGCTCTGGGGGTCTTGTCTGAAGTATTGTATTCTGCCCTAGAGGTGTCACCTCAGCTGATCCTCTTGAAAGTGTCCCGTACCCAGCTCTCGGGCCTTCTTGAAAATATTGCACGTAGCTTGAGAGGTCCAATATGAAGTATTGAACCCATCCCTATTTTACATTTAGTACACAGCTCTGCAGATCCAATTACAAGTATTGTACCCTGATCTGCAGACCCCACTTCAATGATTGTACCTGGCTCTGCAGACACTACTTGGCGTATTGTACCCAGCTCTACTTGATTTTGTTCCTGTTGTCTGTTAGATTGATAACTGTTAACTGTTAGTCTCAGATTGTGGTTTTATTTAAGGACAGGAATGTCCCTATGTGTTTTTTCCACTGGACAGCTAGAATGTAAAAAAAGCAATATGTAGCCACTGGATCTAATAGAAACCTAAGTAGTCACCAGGAGTGTCCGTCAAGAGGGGTTGTCAGGTAGAAGGTGGAAAAGACAAATTCATCGAATAGAGCAATTCCCCTTGACCCACCAAGCATGGTCTGCTGCCCTCTGTGGGCCTGGAGTGGACCTCACCTTGCCACATCACGAGCCCCTGACCAGGCCATGCTTTGTGCAAATCTGGGGGTAACTTGGTTGAGGTGCCAGGTCTGTTTTCCTCCTCGTGCGACAACCAAGAAAACATAGCATATGCTGTCCCCCCCCACCCCCACCCCCTGATATACATCTATGAATTACCACTTGTGAGGAAAAGTATTCAGAACCAAGCATATTTTAAAGTCAGAAAAATAGACTTTTTAGTAGAATGTGAAATAAGAATAAAGGGCTAATGCTGTTCAGTAGGGTCAGGGTTACTAACATAGATTGGGCTGGGGATGCTGACACAGCGTTAGAACTAGCATTAGGGTAAAGGTTGATTTTAGGGCTAGAATAAGACTCGGCTTACATTTAGCGTTAGGGTGGGGGAAATGTGTTTTCTTCTTAGAGGGTTTGCTATTGTAGTCCATCTAACGTTAGTTGTAAAGTACTTTGGAAAAAAAATCTCAACGGTATTTTCTTCAAAGTGGTATTTCTTCATCAACTCATCCTTCGTTTTAGCCCTGATCCCTGCTTTGAGCCATGGTCAGAACTTGGCACTGTTACTAGGAGCAGCACAGGTCAGCGGAAGAAGAGAAGGCCCACTGTCCTTTCTGGAGCTCAGCTAGTGCCTAGGTGTAGGATGACCACAGTACGTAAACTCCAAAGAGATGTAGATGATAATCCAAAGACTCATTGTTTCAAGGCGCAAATCATCAGGTATCAAGCAGTACCTCCAGCTCCTCAGTCTTAAGGCCAGTAGCAAGTTGCCTCTCTCTCTCTTTCTCTCCCACATTCATTTTGCACCATCCAGAATCACACCCTCTCCTGCCCTTAAGGGAGGAAGGGTGATTCCCCTCCTTTTTACTATGTATAGTTTTATGTTGCTTCTGGGTGAAATTTTAATTATTCCGCAGTAGTTGAAAAAGTTTCAGAATTTCGCCGACTCTCACATAGTTTAATTTTGCCTGTCTATGCAGCCAGATGTCCTGCCCATCCTGGACAGGAGACAATGATAACCTGAGTGACGCTGGTGAAACAAAATGGCCGCCATTCAGCTTCATTGTCTCCTTTTCCTACTCTTAAAATCCATACCCTGGTTTACACTGGGCACCACTGATCAAAAACTAAGCCACTGTAGCTCCCAGTCCTTAGGGCAGTGGGAAGGTCCTTGCTGCAAAAGCAGAACCCCTTTATATCCATCATTTTCTAAAACTGTGGCAGTTTTACAAAGCTGGTGCAGTTGTATTAAAAAAAACTATCGCATAAGTTGCATTTCTGCTATAATTGCAACATAGCACAGGTCTAGTAGCAACACTTTAATACGAGAAGCGATGAAAGGCAGAGTGGGACAATTTGCCTTTTTCTGCCCCAGTGTCTAGTGTCTACCCAACAATCTCGATTTATTTGGGAGCTTCTTTCATTGTCGTGAATACCTCTTTAGCAGACTGCAGAACAGATGCATGCACTAATGCAATTCTTGGGGGTTTGTTACTCGGTGTGCTGACCTAACTCTCTGTGGTACAAGGGCAACTTTATTGACTTTGTTTCCTTTCCTCTCTCTCTGCACTTCCCTCTTCTCTCTCTCTTTCTCTATCTCTGTATACTTCATTCTTCCAACTATTTTCTTGCTGTATGTATGCATCTGTCACATCACCTTTGTACCTTCATCCCCTCTTTGTGCACTCTTCCTCACCTCTCACTTCACCATTCTTTATTCTACATCTTCCATCCTTCTCACTTAACTTATCTTTTCTCTATCTTCCTCTCCTCATCTCTCTGCTCATACTTTTCTCATCTTTCTATGCCACTCTTTTTACCTCCTTGTACTTCATACTTTTTATCATTTGATATCTCTTTACTAATTCCCATCTTTCTCTGTAACTCACTCCTTTCGCTCATCTCTTTATCTTATTGTTCTTCCTTCTATTCACTTTTCTTTGCACCTCTCACCCTTCCTCACATCTTTTTATTACTATGCCTCCTCGTCATCTTTCTGGGTATATTATTCACTTTCCAATTCTGCTTATCCCACTGTGCCTTCCTCTCTTCACATTTCTTGATACCTCGCCTCCTTTCCTCATCTATTTCCTCCTTTGGTCCTCCCTCTGTTCATCTTTCCCTGTACCTATCTCCATTCCTAAATCTGCCATGGTTCTTCCTTCTCTTCAACTTTCCTGGTGCTTCGCTCCCTTTTCTCTTCTTACGGTCTCTTTACCTCTCTCTCATTATTTTTTGGGTACTTTACTAATTTCCTCTTCTCTGTCTCTACCTGCTTACGTGTCTGATTTCTGGCTTCCCTATTCTTCCTGTGCTTCCTTTCCTATCTTTGCTTCTCATTCTGCAGAACCACCAACCAAATATCAGATTTCCCAGCCTGACGTTCATTCAGCTTTGCCCGGGGAGTCGGTTGAGCTGCGCTGCCTTCTGGGCGATGCCATTATGGTCACTTGGACAAAGGATGGTGCCCAACTGGTGAGCAACAATCGCACCTTGCTGATCGGGCCCTACCTGCAGATTAGGGAAGCTGCTCCCCGGGATTCCGGCCTCTACGCCTGCAGTGCAACCAGGCCGCTCCAAAACCAAGAGACCCGCTACTTCATTGTGAACATCACAGGTGAGTGAGAGGCACAAAATGGTGGCATCCACATCGGCCAATCACAATTCTAGATCAAGAAACTGGACAGACACATGAGTAACCCTAGCTTAAGAACAAAGATGGAGCTTGACACCGAGTAGAGATTGCAGTGAGTAGATTAATAGAACAGTTGGGTTTTTGGTAACTTTCCTGTGGTGATTAACAGGGTCTTACTGTTAGAAAAGTCGCTCTCACTGATGTAGTTGAAGAGTGCAGGATTGTTGGGAAATCTGAATCTTTCTCCGTAGGCTAGTGTCTCTGAAAATATGCAGGCATGAGCAGACAGTTCATTGGAGAGCGATGGACACTGGGTGCCATGGGGAGGCTTGTGAAGACATGGTAAAGGGAGACACCAAGCCAACTGACTGGCAGTGACTGGACACATGAAGACACTGGGAAGACCAGGGTACGGCTAACCACTTGGTGTACACAGACATGGATCTGAAAACTCACAGGCCACGAGAAAAGTAGGAAAACAAATAAAGTCAATGGGTATAGACCACACGGCGTCAAGTCCAAGAAACCTCCATTTTCCAGGAAAAGCTATGTTAAGGACATAGGCAGAGTTGCACTATGCAAATGTAAGATTAAAAAAATCCTATCCCCCTTCCCTGGTAATTACAATGAGTCCAGTAGTACAAAGTAATGGGTCTTGTCAGATTTACACGGCCTGTCTTCACTCCACAGACCCGTTGTATATCACCCAAGAACTACGGCTACTTTTTGCAACTGCAGTTCACAAATGAAACTGGGGAGAAGTGAAAAATCACTAGCAGAATCGGACCTGGAATTTCTGATAATCTTATTAATTCCCAATTTATGGGGACTGCTGGGGTCCCACAGTTAATCCCCTTTAACTCTTCTCCTCTCCCCCTGGGGATACCTCTCCCCCTGGGGATACTTCTGGTATCGGGACTCCATGGAAGGAGCATTACTGGGCCTCACAACAGAGACCTCTTAATAAGGCTCTATGACTCCGGGACACAGTGGGCCTATTTACAAGCTGGATTTTGCGGCACAGAATAGTATTCCTCCCATACTACAAAATGCTATTCAGTAACCTACAGGTGGAGAGCCCCCCTCTGCCTCTTATAACTTTTCCATGAGGCAATCACTGCCACAGTGGCAGAGATCTCCGAGCACATAAGTACACATATTTTGTTGTAACTGGGAGGGTGGACGGGAAGTGTTTGGATAATGGGGACTACTGTAAGGAGGGTATTAGGGGAAGGTAAGAAGGGACTTAGGAACAGACATGCTAATACAGACACCCTTCCATCTTTATTTTTAAAGAATATAATTAATTTAAATGAATTAGACAACTAACTTTCAAGTAAATTTTGTAAATATTAATCAAATAATAATACGCTAGTGCAAGTGGGATTTTTTTACATTTAATATTAAAAACTTTATTTATAAAGTAAATTAATATATGTGAATTAAATCAATATGTAAAGAAGTTTAATTGATTAGTTAATGTGCTGTAATATTTTATCATATTAGCGCTAGGTTAAAATATATATTTTTTTAAACGAATAAACGTATACATTTAATTGATTATTGTTATACTTTACTATAGAGTGATCTCCGCCCCGGTGATGTAGCTCTCCAAATACATGTGAAAAGCTGCTGGTAGTTATTTTACATTTGTAAATATATCCTTTGATGTCTGCACCCTCCAGTTTTGGAAGGGGATACATATAGGTCCAAACCTACGTGTAAATCTACACATTTAAATGGTGAATATCCAAAAGAGTAGACTTACCCCTAAGCAAAATAGTAAATTTACATGTCAGTAAATCTGCATGTGTAAATGTACCTTTGTGAATAGGGCTCCTTGTTTCCAGTCCCGGGATTTCCCTTACAAATGAACATCATTTGTTGTGTTAGTCCAGTTGGTTCAATAAACCCGACCCCTGATATCAGAGAGCATCAGGTTGGCAGATGAAATCCCAGGCGTGTAAAAATTGATCTTGTGGATGCCATGTGTGCCAACCTTGCCGCTGGCCAAATCACAGAGTCTGGCATGGGTGTGATGAGTTGCTAGGGCTGCACAAGCCAGGGGTGTCAGAAAAGCAATATTCTGTGTCAGTCTATAAAATGCACAGATTGTGTTGTGGAGTGTAATACCCATGTGAGTATGAGCAGTGTTTATTGACTCTAGGAAACATGTAAGAGAAGGGAAACAACAGTTGAGTTCGAGAAATGTCCAAATGTACTAGGGAGGTGACCGTCTCCGTAGACTCAGGTTGTAGCTTAGTCAGATTTGGGTGGGTGGGTGTGAATCTCAAATTACCCACCTAAAAATGTGGGCCCCAGGGTGAATGTGTGAGGTGACCAATCTTTGGGATGGACTGTTCCCCTAAGGAGCAGGGTCAGTACTGATCTGCATTTGGGTGGGGCTCTGGGGGGATTGAGAGTTTGGCAGACAGGTACTCCATTGTTAAAATCAAGGTCCACCCATCCGATTTTGAGTTGTGTGGACTGCAAGTTTTATGCTGACAGAGTAAAATCTACTCCGGCAGTGGATGACTTCCTCCATTGGTTCAGCGGAGTATGGTCTGTCACAAGTAAGCCTCAGTGACAAACTACAGAAACTTTGCTGGTCTTCACATTTTGTGATTGAAGTGCATTAGCAGAGCTTCTTGGGACACCAGAATAGGACAATAATTAGGTGAAAGGACAGGACTGATTGCATTAGTTGAGCAGTGCCAAGGTCTCTGCTGGAATGGGGAAAGGCAGCTGTGTGGGTCCCAGTAATATCATGCAGAGCAGCAATGAGAGTAGTGTGCCAGGTACAGGAAGAGCAGAGGTTGATGCAGGTAAGAGGTTGGGTGCATTGCTGGAGTTGTGTTTATGTCTGTTTAGCAGAGCGGTGGGGAGATGCATTTATAGACCTGTGAATGGACATCAGTACTGAAATGGCAGGCAGTGGTCTGAGATGCTTTGACATAGCTGAGCATCGGTGTCTAGCGGAAAGAGGGTCCAAATGAGGCGCACTGACGGGGCTTTTTATTTGTTCATTTACTTTCGGCATTATTTCTGGCACATGGAATACTCCAGGTGCACCTTGGAGCATAGTGTAGAGATTAACACCGAGCAGCAGGGTGGCGCCCAGGAGGCAAGGAGAAAGGGAGTGGTTTAGCTGTAGTTCCATGCACCCTAATACACTCAAGAGAAAACAGCCCTCTATCCTTGTTAGGGTACAGTTGTCCTCTCGCTCCACTAGACCTGTCTGTGGAATAGAGGCTATTTACATAAATATTTATATAGCGTTTTATAAGACCTGATGGTTGTCAGACTCCTTACATAAGCATTGTTTCCTACAGCACACAAGGTTTTAACATAAGGACAGTTTCACTCGAGGTTTTACATAAGAACAGTTGTATAGTGCAAAAGAGCAGTTCAGACAAGAATTTGTTTTACTAGGGATGAAGCAAAAGAACAGTTTCATTCTGCATATGAGCACTTTCCATCCGAAGGTTTCACAAGTTTTCAACACGATTCCAGTAGAACAATACTTGCACTGGCCACTTGGTGGTGTGTGAGGGCAACTTACTTGACCTGAGATGGCTCCAAGGTTTAATGTTAGGGCGCAATATGGGTGCGCAGAGCATGGTGATGCTTCCTCGTAGTCAAGTCAGAAAAACATGGCCGCTGCCATATGCATGGTGACTGGGCCGAAGCCTATGTCTCCTCAGTGTCCCAAGCATGATCACTTTCAGATCCTGATGTGCATTCCCAACTCACTGAGCTCCAGCAGTATGCAAGGGCTCGATTAATGGATTAACTCCTGCTGGGCAGAGCGTGGAGGAGGGATTCTACTGGCATTTACTAACCAGAGAGCCCCCAGTGGCGTCATTGATTCAGGTAGACCCTGAGAAGTTGCTAGTGGGTTTGCCTTGCCCAGAAAACCTCAGAGTGCACGAGGAATTCCAGGGACCCATGGGAAGAGACTGGGATCAGGACCATGTCTAATGGGGTCAGAATTGTCTAACAAGCCCTTTTTTGGCTCTTCCCATTTCAGATTTCACCTGTGAAATCCTAATCGGCCACCATCTTGCAAAAAACAGTCAGTGTAGGTCTAGATAACTGAGGAAGCACTGAGCTTTCAGCAGTAACTCAAGAGGAGGATTGGAACATGGAGCAGATTTTCATGGGCCAGTTCCAGATCCTATGGGTGGGCAGATGAAGGCTTGTGTGAGCAGGGAATGTCCACATGTAGTTGGGATTTGTTGCTAGTAGAGGGAGGATCCCCATAGACAGAGGACTTCCTGTTAAATGAGAAGGCTGACAGAGGTGCACAGCCATGCAACTGGGGCAGGCGCCTTGAGTAGAATCATGCTACAAGGGACAGAGGAGAGAGGCCAGTCAGTTCACAGGATGCGGGTGATCTAAACAGCTCGCTGATTGGCTTGACTAAAGTCCAGGATGTTTTGGGAATTCCAGACAGTACGGCCTGTCCTCTGTGTCTATGGGGCAGCCCTCGACCAGGGCCGCTATTGTGACGTCATCAATGGGTTGGAGGCAGCACCTGAATGTGACGATGATAGTGCATTTTGTTACAGGCAATATGTGGCATTTGCTTTCTGAGCATTTAAGGACAGGTGAGAATTGAAAAAAATAGATTTTTCCGAGTGTACTAAGGATAGGAGACAAATGTAATAGAGCAAATTACCATATTGTTGAATACAAAGCAGGGGAGGCAGTGGGCCATGAGTGAGGTGCATGGACATTGCTTTGTGTAGGCCCCAGGTAAA
Source organism: Lissotriton vulgaris (assembly GCF_964263255.1). Lineage (NCBI taxonomy): Eukaryota > Metazoa > Chordata > Amphibia > Caudata > Salamandridae > Lissotriton > Lissotriton vulgaris. The sequence continues at coordinate 1,177,411,721 of NC_141693.1, read as the reverse complement.
AGAAATGTCAGGGAACAATGCAGGCCTGGTGTCAGGTGCTTACGCAGAGCTGTGTGTGACCCGGGTCTCCATAGTGGAGCAACAAGGGATTGTACTGGCCAGAAGCGAGGTGCATTAGCAGAGCTGTGAATGTGCCTGGGTCTCAGTACTAGAGATACATGTGGTAATACTGGTCAAGCGTGAGGTGCATTGGCAGTGCTGTGGGTGGGCTTCAGTACAGGAGTAACAAGAGGTGGTAGTATATATTATATGTAATTTAAATTTATATAGCACCTACCTAGCCAAAAGGCTGCCCAGCACTGTACAGGGTTAAGGCAAAGACACGGTCAACCTGTGGCTGTAGGATTTTAGGAGTAGCTGGTTACCAGAAGCAGTGTACTGATACTGCATCAGGACATAGTGTTCTATAAACAAGTATATCTTAAGCTCTTCCCTAAATTACAGCAGGGTTCGGGCAGTCACAACTAATATCCAGGTGTTGTTCCAGATCCCAGGACGGCGAAGGCCTGTTGCCTTCGCTTTCCATTTTTTGGACTTCTTTGTCTCCATCTGATGGTGGCCTGGCTGCTGGTACGCCAACGCCCATTGGCGATAGCTTGTCGGGCCGATGGGTGGGGTGCCTGTTGTGATGGCTTTGTAGATGATACAGGTGGTTATGAAGATAGAGTGATCAGGCAAGGGCAGTTCCATCAGGGTGGGATGATGGAAGTGGTACCCATCAAGAGTGAGGTTCATTGGTGCTAGGCCCCTGCTCTCAATTCTGACATGGTTGCTGCAGTTGAGGATTGATGCTGTCTGTGCTGCAGCTCCGGTTTTAACTAGTGCAGTGCTACTGGGGACTGTGCAAAGGCCGTAAAATAATGACAAGGTGTTTTTGACAAAGTCTTATTCTTAAGGTGACACGTACTGTTTTTGGTACAGATGCAAACTCCTCAGGGGATGATGAAGACGACAACGACGGCTCTGAAGATTTCACAAATGACAACAACCACATGAGTAAGTTACTCGAGCAGAGTCCTGGCACGTTTACTTTTAGCGCCTATTAAAGGTTTTAAGCATGCTTCGGAGAGCTACTCTTTTTGTCACACAGGAGGTCTGAGGTTATCTAGAGATTGCATACCATTCATGTGTGGGACATACATAAGGTTTGTGAGCGGGGGTTTTGCCCCTTCTTCCCTGTAGGTGATTTGTTTTAGGTATGAGGAGGGGGCTTTTTAAAGACCTATGCGTTTTCGGGAGGGAGAAGCTGCTCTTATGTTATTTGGGGGGGGGGGGCAGATGTTTGTGGGATATACACTTTGGGGATGTACAGTGTTTTGAGCTGTAGGTGTTTATTTAGGAAGAAAGTGTGATTCTTTTGTGTGCAGGTTTTTTCTTGCCGAAGTTGATACCTAGAGTTTATACTGTTCCAGTGAATGCACCCAGCTGTGTGATTATTTTTTGGAAAGAGTCGAGGAGAAGGGATTTCAGATTTTTACAAGAATTCGAGCCTGGCTATAAATACAAAAATATTTTAAAGAGTGTAGGGCTAGAAGTGGAGAGAGGAGGGGTATTGGTATTTATAGGGGATCCAGTTAATGGAGGAAATGAGGTTTAGAAAGTGAATTATTTTTACCCTCTCCTGGCCATTCTTTTTTTCAAATTCCATGTTAATTAGATTTATTTCAGGAAGAGACCATTGTTGCTGAAGCTGGCCGGGCTGGCTGTCAGCCCCCTTCTTAAAAGAAAGAACCTGGTTTTGTTCCTCTACCGTGAGGAGTGGCGGGTGGAGGGAAAACAAGGAGAGATGTTCTGTGCACCCTTGCATCGAGTGCAGGAGGAGCTAACTCTCATTTTATGATCTCAGGGGAGCTGCACGCTCCTCGCTGCAGGCTGCGGTGCTTCACCAGAAAGCAGGTGGTGCTGCAGGCTAGCTTGAGCACAGCCTGCACTGTAACTCACTGCCAGTACTGGCACAGCAGATCCAGAAGGGAATTATTTTAGTGTGTCAGAGTTGTGTGTGAACTCTTGGACCATAATAACAAGGGGAGCTGAATGTCAGATGGAGGTGAATCGGTAGAGTTTTGTGTGGATCTGAGTACTGGAACAGCATTTGGTGCTAGAAAGTTAGATTGCCCTGTGACAGTTGTGGGTAAATCTCAGTAGTGAAATAGTTGGAATGTTGTTGGGCAGGTTTGAGGAGCCTTAGCAGGTTTGTGTGGGTCTCAGTACTGGAATAGCACTGGGTGCTGTAGCAAGGTGTTATGGTGGAGTGACTGAACTTCATTTGCCTCTCAGTTCTGAATCAGTTGGTGTGCAGTATATCAGTAGAGATGTGCTGCATAATGATGTTGATATGCTGCTTCCTGGGAGGTGTGGTGGTACTGCTGGTTGCCAGTTGATATACTTCTTTAGTTTGAGATCAACAGAGTGCTGCTGGGAGGGATCACGGTGATGCTGTAGTAGTGTTGTGGGTGATGCTGTGGTTCAGGGTTTGAGGAGGTGCTGCTAGTTGGAGTGAATGTAGAAGGAACTTCCGGTAGTGCTTTATGCACTTACAAAACTATGTACAGATTTGGGGCTGCAAAAACCTCTCTTGGAACAAGACCCTTCATATTTAAGTGGCTTTACAGAGTATCTATTCCACTATATATTTGTTGCATTTAGTGTACAAACCATTTTGTTTTGAAAAATCTTGATAAGGCTGCTCCCTTACATCATTTCTGTTCTGATGATGACCCCAAAAATTCCGTATTGAGTTGAAGCATCGACACATACCCATTTCCTGCTATTTGTATCACTATGAATACTATGCAGTTGAATAATTGATTAATTTTTGTTCACCTCCTTGCCTAGTGGACCTGAGCACTGTGCTAAATTTTTCTGGATTTTTGGTTATCTTTTAAATAATTTACAACACGTGGAAATAAAGGCTTTTCGGTTTTCCTTTATGGTTTGTACTTTATTAACATTTACTAAGCGCTTGCTTAGGAAACATGTTCCCTCTAAAATGCTTTCATCATATTTTGCAGTAATATGCTGAACTAGAAAAGACGCTTATATAATAATTTTGCAAGCACACTTAAAAATGCAGACTGGGACCACTGCTGCTCCCTCTGTGGTGCATCTAGGTACCTGTTGGCACACTGGGTGCCCTATTTCCTCTGTAGTTTGCTAAGATTGAGGCAGTGCCCCTGGCAGAGGGGTAAGATGCTACATGAGTGCTGCTCGCCAGGACAAAGTTATGCGTGCTTGTCCTTTTTTGCACATTCAGTAAACTCCATTAATATTCACATGGTCTTTATATGGAGGATTTTGCTCTCTGCTAACAGGAAGTCTCTTTGCTTGAATCAACAGGAGCTCCATACTGGACGCACACAGAAAAATTGGAAAAGAGACTTCATGCTGTGCCCGCTGCCAACACTGTAAAGTTCCGCTGTCCAGTCGCTGGCAACCCTACGCCCTCCATGAGGTGGCTGAAGAACGGCAAGGAGTTTAAGCAAGAGCACCGCATTGGCGGCTTCAAGGTGAGTACGTTCTGTGGTAGTGTGCCCATGTTTTTAAAGGTGTATGTAGCCTTTATGGTGCATGCTTTGTTGTTTGCAGCATGGCGAGCGGTCATGTGCATTGCATGTCAACAAAGGTAACGCATGTTTTGCGCAACAGTTGAAACCGGCAAAGCTATCACTATCCAGGCTCTGCTGGTGGGATTTCGTAACCTGTATATCTGGTGAAGTGCTATGGACTCATCCAAGCATATCTGAGGTGGGGGTGTCTGTGCACAGATGCACGGCTTGCTGCTAAGAAGCCTACTAAATATAAGTAAATAATACTATTATTTGAGCATGAGATCAGCATATACTGATAGATTGAAGCCCACATTCTGTTGCAGGTCGGAACACTGCATCAGTAATTCTGTACCCAGAAGTAATGATACCATGGTGTTAGTTAACTCTAAAATGTGGACATACTGCGTCAAACCAAAGTTTTCCCCAATGAAATGGGTTATTACCAGTACTTAATTTGAGCTGGTGGTTTCCGGTGCTTGGCACCAGCACTTAATTCGCAACACTAGCTCTTGCGATGGTGCCATTGTTAGTCTGCTTTTGAGATGAGCACACCTCATTCAGTCTATCCCCTCCCCAGGTACGTAGTCAACACTGGAGCCTGATCATGGAGAGCGTGGTTCCCTCTGACGAGGGCAACTACACCTGTATCATGGAGAACGAGTACGGCTCCATCAATCACACCTACCACCTGGATGTCGTTGGTGAGTACCCGCTGCTTTCATAACAGTGTAAACTCCTTCTGTATAGCGCTCTGTGCTCAGTCATGCTTGTTTTTCATACTGTGATCATTTGCAGATGATGGTGTTCCCCCATCGGCTGCACTTTTTGTATTATGTCCTATCTCCATCCCTGTTGCCTCCTCCTGCGAGCGCGTTGTTGGTGACTTTGCCGCAGGAGCATCATTGTCTTAGTGCCTGTTGGTGTGGAGGCAAAACCTTGTCGACAGGTGGACAATGCTGATGAGCGATTTTAAAATACCGTCTCCAGTGGCCTAAGCACAGTTAAACATCAGGAAATTTCACCAACAGGCTGGTGGGGCTGAGACCGAGTCAGTCACACATTTGGTGTATAGTGCTTCATTGCTAACATCCATCACTGTTGCCAGAAATGCCTTGCCGCTGTATGTGAACATTCCTAGTACTGTGCCTGCATTCCCATGCCACTGTGCTGGAATATCTGTACATTGTACCTGAATGCAGCTGCAGCCAGTCGAAGTAAGAACAGTAGGTGGGGATTTCAACGAACGATGACGAGGAAAAATTAAATAAATAATTATTTAGCCGCCATAGTACATTCTTTTTCGCCCACACTGCCAGAATATCCCCCAAAGGGCCAACATTTCATCTTCACTGCATGATAACATTCTGCTATTGTGGAACGATGTCCCTACTGTGCCCGAATGTTCGCTCTGTGCAGGCATACTAAATCACTGTGCAAGAATATTCATTGATGGCACCAGAATATACCAGGTGTTTATAGCAAGGAGTTGTGAGTTTACATTTCCGTCTGAATTTATCCATATTTATGTTTTCCTCATGTTATTGGCATGTAAGCACATTACATTTTTGTTCAATGGAAGAATTAAGTTCCGATTGGTATTGTTCCACATTTAATTAACTTTGAAAATGTAAACTCACACCTGGAGTCAGTATGGGTTTAGTGCGAGAAGTAGCCTTGTATTGTACCTTCATCTGAAAACATTAGCATACACGTGTATCTGCAGCTATTGAGATTCAATAGGATGCCTCCTCCCTTTTCATTCACTCCCTATACTGTCAATGTGCATAGCTTTTACCGTGGACAGACACTCCAAAGAGGATAAACTTTCTGTTTTTTCCATTTGAAAAAAAAGTAAAAAGAATGTGAAACAGATTGTTTACATCTGTATTGATGTGCAAAATAAACACGTAAAACGGAATATCTTATTTTTCATGCACTCTGCCTCAGAGGGGTGTCTAATTTTTCTACTCGTATGTTCCTGCGATAGCCTAGAAAATATGCCATTCACAGGATGTATTATAGGGGAGTGTCTGTGCCTCGGCTTCCGTTGGAGCAGCAGGTGCAGTGGCACCAGGGCCAGAGGCTTGAGGGCCCCACTGGACCGAGCTTGCTACTGAAATTCAAACATGAGTGGCATTTCCTTCCTTGCTCTAGGGCCCGTGACACACTGGCTACCCTACTAGGCAAGGCATTCCCATCATAAGGTTCCTGCTCGGAATGCCTTTTGCACTCTGAGAGAATGTGCTGGAATGGCCGCCGCTTGCAGCGACAACACCTGTATGTGGCGGGAGCCGGGTGTTCTTTGTTCGGTTGGAACACACCTACAGCGCCTCCCTCCCAAACACAATACTCTCACGGGCTGCACCGAGGGCATGCCCTGCAGAGGTCAGAAGTGCGCAGGGGCCGCGCCCGGCGCCACCGAGCGCGCGGCTCGGTCTGGTGGGGGTGGGCGGGGCACTGAGTCACTCTCACGTGTGGTTACCTCAGCTTTCAGATGCAATTCTCGCGCTTTTTTTCCACAAGCCGGTCCCGCGCACTTCTGGGCGAGTGAGGTGCTTTTGTGTCTGGGCCCTACCGTCTCGCCTCAACACACTGGCCCTCCCTCTGGCTGTCCCTGCCAGCCACTAGTGGCATTAATAAGAGTGGGTTTGATTTATTAAGGTCTGGGGCAAGACGAGACTGCCTCCCCAGCCAGGGCGGGGTGTTGCTTCAGGAGAACTCGCTCTTTCCCCTCCACAGGAGCTGACTGACAGGCCTGATAGTGCACTCGCGCGCTCACCTGGCAGGGCGCGCGCCCTCGCCCAGGTCAGAATAGACCCAGGTAATGGGCACAAGAGAGCAAACTAGGGTGAGGGTGGAATATGACCGGACTGGGGTAAATCCAGAAGCCGGGGGTTGGGGGAGGTCTTGGGGTGCGGAAATGGGAGATTGTGGGAGCAGGCGGGGGTGAAACTGGCAGTGTAGGTTCGGTGCAAATAAAAACGGGGAGGGAGTTGCAAACAGCACGGATCTGTTATTTTGTCTAATTATTCTTCCCGTGGAAAGAGGAAGCAAGGACCTGGTATATCCCGATAGGTGCGCTCTGCCTCAGCCCTTGGAATTGAAGTGCCATCAAAGGGGAAGAAAATTGGAAGGCGCTTGCTTCTCCACCTCCAAGACCGCACATAATGGAAGGTTTTCCTTCCTGCTCAGTGGATCGCAAATCCAACCAGTCCTAGGGCTTCTTTCGTGCTGTTTTTGGCATGAGAGCAGCTCCAGGATTGGTGGGAGCAGGCTAACCCAGCGCTCATTTTGAGTCTGGGGGCCTGTGCCAGCAATGCCCCAGCTGTTTCGCAATCCGGGGTTTGCTGGGCCTACAGTGCGAATGTCAGGCTGGCAGTAGCAAGACAGCCGGCCAACCCGACATGCACACTGAAAGCTGGCATCTATGGGGGGGTGTGCACGTGCAGGAAATTATTTAAAAAAAAAATCAAACTTACCTAATGCAAAATCCTCGCTCCGGGCCTCTTCTTAAACTGGAACCGGATGCCGGAACTCCCTTGCCCAATCCTGGCGCTGCACACATGCAGGAGCAGCACCAGCATTGGTGGGAGCAGCCTCAGCAGCCATCCACAGTGCCCTGGAGGCCTACACTGTCTCTCAACCCAGCTGTGTTAAAACAGGTGGGTTGAAAGGTTTAAAGTGCACATGTTTCTGGCCATCGCAAGACGGCCGGCCAAAAAGACATGCAATCTTTAAACCCTCTTCTCCGCTGCTGTCAGTAGGCAGCAGCCCGCCCTGTCCTGATGGGGGCTGGAAAATAAAATGGTGCTAAATTACCACTTTATTTTTCATCTCAGGGGCAGGGAATTTGAGGTGGGGCGATGCTCCTCCGCGCAAAGGAGGAGCCACCCCTGCCTGCAATAGAAGAAAAATGTGAATGGCAGAGCCACAGACGAATGGATGACGTGTGGCTGAAAACCTCTATAAGTAAAGGTCTTGTCTAACACAGACGTAGGAAAACCCAATTGTTTTGCCAGCCTCTTGCCTTTAAAAAAGAGAGACAGGAAGAAAGAGACAGATATATATATCATTTGGGTTCCTATCAAACGACCACAAAGACAGCGTAGATATCCATAGATGGTTAAATTTAAACCAATATATATATATATCTATATATATATATATATATATATATATATATATATATATATATATATATATATATATATATATATATATATATATATAGTCAGAAATACATATATATGCTGGCTTTTTTCAAGTGGCCACACCAGCTTTATCTGTGACACAGTGTGTCACCGCCACCCCTTCAAAAATCACTTCTAGAAATGCTGCTGTGCACGTGTGGATCTAGCTCAGTATAGATGCAGTTGAGTCCTCGATCACAGGACTCTATATAGCTTCTATTCTCAGGAGGACCCGGGGATTATAAGTCAACCCTTGGAGACAAAAAGCTCAGGCATGGGCTTCTGGGCTCACTTCAGAAAGCATTGACCGCTATGTGGATTGTTTTCATCATGCCAATTAAGCCACCTGCCTATGAGATCCATGTGGGCTCAACGTCGTCCTGTCCATTTGCCCCTTCAACATGTAAAGAACCTAGCCCTCACCTGAGCTGGACTGTTACTTCACAAGGCCCTAAATTATTAAACTATCCACTGAGGTGCCTCCCTGGAAAACAGCAGGGCCAATTCTAGAATGAAACGTGACTAGAGTCCAATCATGGCTTTTGGTAAAGCCCCTTCTGTGTATCCTGAGCTAGAGAGATGCACCGTGATACACGAGAGGGCCTTGGAGCCCTTAACATGCACATGAAGGACGAGCAGTCGAGACCTGGTCTCCCGAACAGCGTAATGGCTGGATACGATCTTAAAGCTCCCTACCTGGTGCCCTGCAGCCTACACAAAGAAACACACCGCAGGTCCATATTACCCACACAGGTGAGCTCTGCTGGAGGTGGTGCAGTCTGGTCAGGGTCTGACTGGGACAAAAAATAGGCCCTGCCACCAAAATAAAATAGTGAACCAGCTATGTAAAACAAATGGCCCACATTGGCAATGTGGGACAGTTTTGAACTTCTAAATACTTGCTGTATAAATGCGTGTTTTGCAATGTACGTGAGACTGCATTGATTTGATCTTGCGGCAGCCAATGTCAGGGAAATCATGAATAAAAATACGGCCCCTCCAGGCCATAAAACAGGCCCTCAAACTTCTAAAAAAAAACGTCCCTCCCACTGATCAATCAGACCAGACCATCGGGCACTGCCTGCTTGCCCTAGAGGCCAGTCTGACCCTGTGTCTGGTCCATTCTTTTGGTTTTGGTGTGGAAGTCGCTTGTACCTCACCCTCTAGCTCTGCCTTCGGTCTTGCAGCACCTGTAAGTGGTTAAAAGGGTAATAGGAAAACACTGGAACCTTCCACCCGAGGCACGCGCCCCTTAGACGCGCAGGTGAGAAAAAAAGCAGCTTGACGTTCAGCCGGATCGCGGCAGTGCCCTGTGGAAATTTCTGGCCGTCAGAGGCACCTTTGTAGGGTCAGGAACCGCAAGGGAAAAACAGCCCACTTCAAAGGCGGCCTCTGCAATCCGTAGGGGCCGAATAAACACCCTTCTCTAGGTGTCTGCCTCGCTTCTGAAACGAATTTGAGGGAAGATGTTTACATTAACCATAAAAAAATTGTTGTTTTTTTTAAAATAAAAAGTTTAAAACGCGAATGCATAGTGATGTCAGCGTTTAGAAATAACACGCACCGCAATGGAATAATTTAATGAGTGCAGCGCCGAGGAGTTCTTTTGCGACCACAAGTTAAACAGGCTGTCTGTTTGGAGAGCCGGTGCCAGCCTATGCCGGGGCCTGGAGTCCCTGCAGAGTCCCGGGCTGCCAAGCGCAGTGAAAGGGCTCATTGTTCCCGGGTCGGAGCGGCTCGCGCACCACGCTCCCCTCTGAGCCTCTGCGCCATGTTGGGGCGGCGAGATTGCGGGAAAGCAGCACCGAGTCGCGCATCCCGTCTGCGGGAAAAAGAGAGCACGGCAAGGCCGCGTTGCCTCCGCTGGAAGAGCACGATCTACACAGGGATTTAGGCAGGGTGCCTCCTTCCTGACACAGGACGCTGTGCACAGAAAGTGTGTTGTCGCATAAGGTTTCTGAAGAGAAATAATGGAGAAGCATTGCGGCCTGCTCAGAGAAATCATGTTGCAGCACTGTTACTTATGCACATACTGCACATTGTAGCACCATGCGTGTGTAAATAAGGCTGTCATTGATCCCGGGCTTGTGCAGATGGGACATTTTGCTGTACCTGAAAGCGCATAGTGATGCCTCGATCTGCATAAAGAAAGTTGATGGCGAATATAGGGCCTATGGACACAAAATCCTGTTGCGAGTCACCATGTCTCCTGGCTCCACAGTATCCAACTAGACCACAACTGATTCTGATGACAGGGCCAACAGATTACCCTTCCCAGGCAATGTCACTGTGTTGCGGGTCCTGCCCAGCTTTAGAGTGCAGTGTTTATTTCCAGCAAATGTAGGTGAAGTGGTCCAGTTCAGATCAGATGTCTAGTGTTCTAGTTCCAAAGTTAAAAGGTACCCATTGGAGCATATTGACTTCTGTTTTATGCCCTCTCCAATGACCAACCTACCTTATTAGTGATATTGTCAATGCTCTTCTTTATAGCTCCCATTACCTGTACTGATCAGGTTTCTAGCCCCCCCCCCCCAATATTTTTATATAATACAAAATGCCAGGAGTAAATTGCAAGACCTTTTTTATTTGGTTTTGTGGTAGTAGGCTGTTACTCCATAGGGAGGTAAATTGTTAGGAACTCAGATACAATATTAAATATTAATTGCATTCAATAAACGTAATGTCTGGCTGAGCTATATCTTTTAAGATGGCCTGATTTAGAGGCGGGCTATAGAATGAAACCCCAAAAATGTGCTACACTCTTCTTAGCTCCCCAAAACCCCAATAAATGTTTTCTGATGTCTCTGCATACGCAAAGTGCCTTCAAGCACTAAAAGTATCCCGCAAAGTTGCAGTGGAAAGTTGGCCACCCTAGCTGTGATATATGTACAACCTTGAAGAATGTATACCAGTTCTGTGGCACCAGCAACTGCACAGAGAAAGCATTGTGTGGCACTGAGCCATTTGCAGAGAATCATCTGCTTAGACTTAATAAACCTATTATGCCACAGCCATGGGGCCTGCATAGTGCACACCGTGTTGTAACAGCTGGTTTTGCACAGATGTTGTATGCCGTGGCCCCAATGGCACGAGCAGAGAAATCACGTCTTGGAATCAGGTCTGCCTAGTGCTAGAGAAAGACTTTGTTTTGGCCCCGGGGCTTGGGAAGGTAACGCATATCATGACACTGTGATGTGCACGGAGAGAATGGCTTTTGGCACCAGCACCAGGACCTTCAAAGAACATGTTTGGAATGACTCCATGAACAGAAACATTGTACCTTGATACCACACCCTGTGCAAAGAAGTCACGTCATGCACTGAACCTCTGCAGCGAAAGCACATTTTGGCACATGTCTACAGAGAGAAAGAGCCTGTTGTACCTGGACATGTGAGAGCCTCATGTCACACTAATCGTAGAGAAAGAATGGGGCTGGCGGAGAGATAGCACTGCGTGGCACCATACGTGCAGAGAAAACATGGGCCATGACACCAGGCCCTGTGGCAGAAAACGCATGCCGCGGTAACATGGTCTTCAGAAAATGAAAGCCGTGTGCTGAAGGAAAGAAAGTATGTCATGGGTGCACACTGTGATACTGGGGCCTGTGTAGAGAAAGTGTCGCCTTAGCACTCTACTAGCACTGAGAGAATGAGCAGTGGCATCCAGACGCAGCACAGAAAGCAACACGCAGCACAGGGGCCTGTGGGAAAGGGAGCATCAAGACACTGGCGCCTCCCGAGTGCACAATGCATGCTGGCACTGAACAAGCGGAGAGAATGCAAACTGTGGCAGCAAGACTTCAGTTGTTGTGGCACCAGAGCTGCAAAGGGACTGGCCAGAGGGAAAGTGTAAATGGGGCCTGTCTAGCAAAGGCCAGTCATTACACTGTACATGCGCAGTAAAAGCCGATTGTAGTACAGGGGCCTGCAGAGAGTGTGTCAAGGCACAAGGCGCTAGTGGAGAGAACCTATCTCCTAGGCACCTTATTGGAATCGAGGCCTGTGGAAAGAGAAACCACTTCAATATAATGGAGCCAGTCCTTATCAAATCACTAGTCATGAGGCCAGGGCCTTCCCAGGGAGAGCTCAGGTGCCGTTGGGACCTCTTGAGTTTGAATTAGAACATAGAGCCTTTGGCCTGCAGGCTTACGGGCATATAAAAGAATTGGGGTGCATCCTACAAGCAATGGGGCTAGTCCAAAACGACGTGACACGTGACTGGGTCTTCTCCCACCCTAGCCATCTTTCAGAGACACGGTCATGTGAGAAATCCAATTGGCTTATAGTTGAGCCTTCTTCTGTTTATCCTGTAGTAGAACCAGGTTTTTGTGAGTTTGAATGTTATTTATTAAAAAGCACCGATTATATGCAGGAAGCGGGTTTCATGGGACATTGTATTTTTACAAGGTTCCTTCATCACACAGTACGGTCTTTGTACGTGTGTGTATATTAGTTCGATTTCTGTTCCTTATTAAAAGAAATTTCAAAAGTTGAAGTTGAAAAAGTGATGGTTGTCCGAGAGTTTCAGTTCCCACTTTTGGACAAGAATGGTTATTTTACTATATTTACCTTGTTTTTGTATATCATTAAATCCAGCATGCAAGATTTGCACTGCTCAGATATTCAAACAGCGAAAAAGTGAAGTCAAAGCAATCCAGGCTACCTGTTCTACTTGCAGTGGAGTTAGAGCGTTTAAAAGTGCATACGGCTTTTACAAAAAGCAAATAGGTTGTGCTTTACCGTCAATGTTTTTATTTCTCAAGCTATCGGGATGGCTTTTTACGTTTTTGTAACTTTTTTCTTTATTGGGCTGTTCTCCGTTTTGTGAACTGCTCTCAGTCACTGGAAGTGATGTCACAGGAAGCTTAGATGCAGATGCATTCCACATCAACGATGCAAAGTGAAAAGTATCACTAATGTATGACTGTGTTGTTGGTGTTAAAATACAAGAAAGCAACTGCGTACTTTTCACATTTGCTTCTGTGATACATCTCTGAACCTCACTTCCTGTCCCCCTGGAAAGTCACTTTTGAATATAAAGATTTACAGCAGTTCACAATGCTTTTGTAAGGACAACGCTTGCAAATAAAAAAATGAATGTAGATGGAAAAATCTTTCGATTGGGTAAAATTTCAGATGTTAAACCATTAGTAAGCATGAACCTTTTTGATATTGGTCTAGTTACGACCCTTAAGTTTATGATTGCTTAAGGGCATTTGTTTCCTGTACGTTGATGGATAAATGAAGTGCCAGGGCAATGGAAAGCTGGGCTGCAATAGGACTTCTTTTTTTTAAATTTCAAAACCAAGTTCAATGGGCTGGACTGATCTGTGTGTCTCCTGCACAACACAAGTTCGAATCAAGGTTGAACTGGCATAGTCTTTCATTCTTCTACGGTTGATAAAATAAGTACTATTAGGTTCGTGATTAATAACATCTTATGTCAAAGAAACAGTTTGGTTTGTATTGTGACCTACATAAAGTGCCAAAGTTGATTCTCTCCATCCCTCCACACTTTCTAGAGCGGTCACCCCACCGGCCAATACTCCAAGCTGGGCTTCCGGCAAACACATCTACAAAAGTTGGGGGTGATGCAGAGTTTGTCTGCAAAGTTTACAGTGACGCGCAGCCACATATCCAATGGATTAGACATATTGAGCTGAATGGCAGTAAAATTGGACCTGACGGGCATCCCTACCTGAAAGTGCTGAAGGTAAGAGCGTGTATTGGTGCTGATACAAAGAAAGTAACGTTGAACGCTTAGAAGATTTAAGCGCAGAACTATGCAAGTCCAGTTTGACCACTTTCCTCCCAATGCAACACTTCAGGCATCCTCGACATATGTCCCAATTCAATTGACAAATGATTGTTCAGAACAGTGACATCCAGATTAGTCCATGGTCCAATATTTTTCTAAACAGGGACTTTATGAGTCACTTATAGACCAGTGTTCATCTAAAATAGGAATCTTGTCAGTAGTTTATTAACCCATGTTTATTTAAAATAAGGCCCACTAAAGTGGCCTGTGGACGAATAAAAAATATCTGAAGCTGGCATTTACATGGGAGTCTATTGTGAGGTTTAAATTCAGTCTTCATTTAAAGTTCATTTAAGGCACAGCAACCCCTAGGACATGTCTCTTGGCCAATCTGGCTGAAGTAATCTTTCACAAAGAGGGAAAATAGTGCCCAAAAGAATATATCATTTCCTCTGAGTAGTGGACAGAGTGGAAAGCATCACATCTTGTGGTATAGTGGTCACGTGTAAATAAGGGGCCCACTTTAACACAGCAAAGGAACAGTAATTGAGACTTCTTTTCAATTTGAAAAGTTAAAGTTTATTGGAGCCAATCTCTAAAAGTGGTTGCAAGTCGACTGTTGATTGGCAGAGACACTAAGACAAGAGAGTGGTATAGATTTTTTATATTCATTGCCGGAATGTCACAAATGTAATGTAACATCCAAAACCTTCAACCCTGACAGCAATCCCTAAGTGAGTCGTAAGTAACCTTTAAAGCTAAAACTTGACAGAGAAGCTGAAGCTAAGAGAAAATGGAGAAGCGAGCGAGTGAGAAGTGATGGGGCTAAAACATGGGTCTCCAGCTGGCTTTAACATTGGAAATGGCTGGATCAAAGTTCTAACTATATTCATCTGAGACAGTGGCATGCGCAGAGAGCTTTGGACCTATGTTTATTTAATACCACAATGATCTGTGAGACAATATACCATGGTAGAGCAGTGGTTCTCCTGTCGAATAGGTATGCCATTCTCTTCAGCAGCAGTCGCTCTCATGCAGCATCGGACTCATCATCCTTCGTCCCTTCCCTAGTACGCGGCGCCTGCTGGCACCGCATGTCCTGCGCATGCGCTGGTGATCTGGTGACGGGGCCGTTGATACATGTGCTGCCACCAGGTTGCCGTGACCATGTCCTGTGTTGCTCTGTTTCTAGCGCTCTGGAATTAATAGCTCCAATGCCGAAGTTTTGACCCTGCATAACGTGACTGAGGCGGACGAGGGCCAGTACACATGCAAAGTCTCCAATTATATTGGGGACGCCAACCAGTCTGCCTGGCTCACGGTGCTGCCTGCATCAGAGAAAGGTAATGCCACTGTGCGGTGGTCCACAGGCACGCCCACCGCAGGCTGCGGTGGTTTGAAGGCTCATCTTGGTAGCAGAGTTTCAATTCCTATGCCTCATCTGGTGTCAATAGGGTATTCTGGTCTCCTCTTGGTACTGCTGTTGGTCTGGGTGGCCAGCCGCCATGGAAAAACACTGCCCACGCCAGATGTGCTTCTGCCGTACTCCACCTCTCTCTCTTACTCTCTCTCCTTAACTTCTTTTTGCCTAAGCTCTCTCTTTGCTCTATCTCTCCTCTCCACTAACATCAGCAGATTTGAGATGTTTTCAGGCACCTTTTTCATACACCTCCCTCTAATAAAGCCATGGGACACCTAGATGGCAGCAGTAGACTGGCCTAAAGGCAGCTAGAATTACTATTCTCTTGAAGATGGCTTTTAAAATCAGTTGGTTTTAGTTTTGAGTGGCTCTTCAACCAGTGATTACTTTTATTTAATTCCATAAGTAACCAGATCCACTATTTGCAAAAAAATGTTTTGCTTTACTGTAAGTTAGAGACCCTAAATTATTTCGAGTCACTATTACTTTATTTCTAATCAACAATGCCAACGTTTATTAAATTAATCAATTATATTAAATCCCAACTTAAAAAAAATACCCGGTAACTCTCTACTTAACAATTCCATGGTTTAAAAATTGTGAATAACTATAATTTACAACTCCAATATTTTAAAGGCGATTAAATATCCAGTGTAATGTTTTAACTAAGAGTCCTAATATTTGATGATTATACATTTTATTAAGCTATGTTTGATAGGCAAACCATCTCAATTTTTAAAGCCACAAATGCATTGTTCAGTGTTTTAACAAAAACTTTTTTCTAGAAGGGATAAATACAATTTTAAACTTATAATGACTTTTTTCATTTTGTTATATAACTCAAACTACTTCAATGGTAAAAAAAAAAAACACATAAAAATACAACTACGTTTTGTACCATGTCCAATGACAATTCAGCGAGCAGTGCCATTCTCTCTGCTGTTATCCCCGCCACAGATGATGATTCTCTCACCCTAAGAATGCTTCCCTGAACTCCTAGTTTCAGTCTTCCAACCCTTGGAGGCTGTTCCCTGATTCATTCTGTTTTTACTCATTGATTCCCTCTAGTTTCTATCTACTGTCACTTCTTTGAATATTTGTCTACCATCTTCTGTCCTTGATATTCTCCTGTGGACCGGTATAGAACGCGCAGCGTGAGGTGTTTTCCATGATCTCCGTCTTGTGATTGCATGTATATTGAGGTGGTATGTTCCATGCTGGTGATGGGGCTAAGATTCTCCTTACCTTGTTCTTGGGTGGTGAGTAGGGAGCCTGTTGGGTGAAATCTGTCTTTTGGTGGAAGGATTTATGGACGCCAAAGAACCCGAGTACTAACGCTGGCTTACTCAGAAGCTGATGGGCCTCTAGAGCAACATCACCTGACTTCCCTGACATACTGGGCATCTGAAAGGCCGGTTGGGCTGGAGCTGAGTCAATCATGTCAATCTATACGTAATATTTGACTGACACTGCCCCATCCCAGCTCATTTAAATTTCAGAGGTACCATCCCATAATGGATTGAAAAGACGTTTCAAAGCATAGCAATCCACATCATTGAATTGGCATTATACACATTCAATACCCCATAAAAGCGACATAAAAACAACCTGCAAGCAGTCTAGATGTAAGCTGGCGTTTCCTTGTGGAGCTCGTGGTTCTCCGTCCATAACCTCTGCCACTGTGGTGCCTACTTTCTTTTTTCTCGCTCCTGTTTCCTTCCAGGCGGCCGGTGTTAATACCACGGACAAAGAGATCGAAGTCCTCTATGTGCGCAATGTCTCTTTTGAGGATGCTGGGGAGTATACGTGCTTGGCGGGTAATTCTATCGGGATCTCCTATCACACTGCATGGTTGACCGTTCTTCCAGGTATTTATGTTGTGTCTCTCTCAGCCCAAGTACCCTCTACCCCTCACACCCTCCAATTGCCTCCCTTAACTCCCAATCCCTTCCTCTTCCTCTGTTCACTCCATCACAATCAATGCTGCTTCTGCATCCTTCCAGTAATCACTGGTCCTTCCGAGTGCAGTGCCAGCAGGCGGTATTCTGTTATTGAGATTCCTAATTCACTTTTAATGTTCAAAGCTCAAGATCAAGCTTGACCCTTCACCAGACAACCTTCACCCTTGCTGGTGCATGAAATCAATCTGGCCATGCAGTCCCCTAGCAAAATAACCCATTCCCTTTCTGAGGGCTGCAAGGGTGCAGGTGCGCTTTCTCACTTGAAAACCCATGCTCCAGTCACTGTGTGCTCTCTGGCGGACCATATGGGCCGTTCATCACCATGCAATCCATGCCCTCTAGAACCATAACATTTGTGATCCAACTAAGCATGGTATCAGTGCCCCCTCTAATGATACATTCTGCAGCCCCTTTTCATCAGGCAATCATCTGGGCAGCATCACGCAGCATAATCTGTGTGTGCCTCTGACCATGCATCCTATGTCCGTGCTGCCCTCACAGCTTGTGCCCTGCTGATCAACTATAGAAACGGAACCCTGAAAATCTCAATTTGATGATTTCGGAGAGATGCAGAAGCAGCACATCGAAGACCCAAGAGCCAAAGCAGGCCAGCATGACCGCCAACCGGATCCACGTGCAAACATAGGGGGGTGGATGCAACACTGAACAAAGCTATTACAGCAGACAAAAATATAGGAACGGACACAACACTGCACAAAACCATTAGCGAAGGCAAAGGTATGAGTTTCCACTGCAACACCAGAGATCTGTGTGGTGTGCTGCACCCTTAAGAGGCAGAGCCCTTCTCTTGAAGGGTAGAACATGTACCCACACCATTAAGAAGAGAAGGCGGTTCTTTATCATGCCCAACTATGAATAAGCCCTTCGAGCCTGCCACCCATTCCCAGAGGTTGGCACGCCCTATATCTGGCATCTCTTCTTCACGTAGACATGCACTGCAACATGCTGTTGGGGTAAAACTACCAGATTCAGAACAGGCTATAACATGACTTCTAACTCACTGAGGTTTCCCTGAAGACCGGTTTGCTTGACGGCTGGTCTGCGGCATTTCTTTTGGTTCTTGTCATGGGTCTTCGATGCATTTTAGTACTTGATCAATGAGGGAAAGCCATTTATAACATGACCATGGCATCCTATGCTGGGCTCTTGGGCCGTAAACAGCATGCCATTGGGATGCCATGCCAGACCTTGGTGTTTTCTGCCTATCTATAAAACAGTGCATTGTCTCCTGTTGCATGATATTCAGTGTTTGTGGAGGGTGGATGTTACTTCATGGGGACTATTGATACCTGCCTGAATCCCTGTCTTTTTTTGGTACGCATCTTTTCTTTTTTATGTGGATCTCTATGTACTGTCTCTGTTTTTGTAACTGAGTGTTGCCTCAGTATCTCACCTATGTCGATACATATCTTTTTATCATTAGTATATTAGTATTTTTATTTTTTTCCCTGTGTCCATCTGTTTCTTGTCTCCATTTGGGTCTGTGTGTTATATTGGTCTCTTGTCAAGTCTTATGTTTAGTCTCCATTTGTTTCTGTGTCTAGTACAA
This sequence comes from Lissotriton vulgaris, assembly GCF_964263255.1. NCBI lineage: Eukaryota > Metazoa > Chordata > Amphibia > Caudata > Salamandridae > Lissotriton > Lissotriton vulgaris. Next base: position 1,177,393,275 of record NC_141693.1, on the reverse strand, counting down.
TCTTCCCTCTGAAGATATCCAAGTCTAGTCTCAAATTCCTGTGTTGTTCTTTGTGTCTAGTCTGTGCAGCTGGTTACTACATAGCTGCGACTGGCTCTGTTTTTTTTAATGTATTTTCACTGTGGATTGGTGCATCTTGCCCTCGCCTCAGAATCTTGCCAATCTCTCCATATTTTTTCTCAAGTATCCTCTGCTGCTGTTGCTCTTTGTCATTCTGATGTTGCCCTCTCTGCTTTTTTTCTGCAAATCTCCGTGCTGTCTGTCTTATCATCGCGGCTCTTTATCCTGTCTCTGTGACTGTTCTATGTCAGTATCTGTCTCTTGCCTCTCTGTCATGGCTCACATTTCTACCTTGCTGCTGTCCTAGATGTTTCGCATCTTTCTTCTGTTAACTGGCAGCGTTGTGTGTACTGGAGCGTACAGAGGTGGATTATGTGCCTGCTGGAAATAATAATAAAATGTGAGATTGTCTCTGGCGCGATGTGAAATTGCCCGGAAAGGAAATGTGATGCTACTGGGATATGATATGTAATAATGTGCAGATAAAATTCGAGAATGCCAGAGATAAGATAAGAATACCATAGATGTAGTTTGAGATTGCACCTTAAAACTCCCGGATTAAGCTTTGAGCGTGGCCTGAAATAAGATGTGAGTTTGGCTAGAGATAACACGAGAGACTTCTGGAAGATGGGCTGCAAAACTGCCATAAATTAAACAGCGATGGTCCCATTTTTTGGTAAACTTAATTAAACTGTGATGGTCCCATGAAGTTAGATGTAAAGTTTTTCTGAGATATTACATGTGATGGCAACCATAAAAGATATGCGATTGCTTGGAGACACGATGCATGATTGCCCTGAGATCAAATGTGCCATTGCCACGAGATAAGATCAATGATTGCCCAGAGATCAGATGTGCCATTGCCTCGAGATAAGCTCCATGATTGCCCAGAGATGCCATTGCCCCGAGATAAGATGCATGATTGCCCTGAGATCAGTCATGCCATTGCTCACGATAAGAAGCATGATTGCCCTGAGATCAGGTGTGTCATTGCCTTGAGATAAGAAGCTTGATTGCCCTGAGATCAGATGTGCCATTGCCTCGAGACAAGATCCATGATTGCCCAGAGATCAGATGTGCCATTGCCCCGAGATAAGTTGCATGATTGCCCTGAGCAGGGCTCGAAAAATCCACTCGACCGCTCGCATTTGCGAGCTAAATTTAACGAAGGCGAGCTGTTTTTAGGTCCTACCCGCCCTTTCTAGAAAAACAAACTAACTTTTGTCCCCTGTCTGTGAAAACGGAGCAAATGTGACAAGATAACAAGATATAAAGGCATTTTTTTTGCTCACAAAGTTAATGAGCAATAAAGATGCCTTTTAATCTTATCTTGTCACATTTGCTCCACTTTCGGAGACGGAGGTCAAGTAGGTTGCAGTTAGGTCGAGGAGATTTTTCAAGGTACTAGTCCTGCAGGACTAGTACCATTTTGGGGATTTTTCGAGCCCTGCTAAGATTAGTCATGCCATTGCCTCAAGATAAGAAGAATGATTGCTGTGAGATCAGGTGTGTCATTGCCGTGAGATAAGATTCATAATTGCCCTTAGATCAGATGTGCCATTGCCTCGAGACAAGATCTATGATTGCTCTGAGATAAGACGTTCTATTGCAGCAAGATAAATGATGACATTGCTGCAAGGTAAATTGTGAGAGTCTTTTGAGATAACTCAGATTCTACCGAAAAAAGTGAGAATAGCTTGAGATTAAATGCCCTGATAAAATGTTGGCTTACTTGATGTAAGATGTGATGCTGCCCTGAGACAATACGTGAAATTGCCCGTAGATAAACTGTGAGTCCTGAAATATCCCCTAAAATAGCTGGGAAACTGCCCAAAGATAAAGTGTGAATGTGTCTTGGGATAAGATTTGAGATAAATGTTGATATTGCCTGGGTATGAAAGGTGAATTTGCGGTTGGATAAACTAGTTGAATGAGAAACAATGTGAGACTATCTTCAAGTAAGATGTGAGATTCCCAAGGTAGTAGATTGCTTCTGGTGCAGCGACCATATTTGCATTGTATATGATTGGCGTGTGAATGAACTGGCATGTGCTTAGCGTATGTTTGCATCTCATAACTGTCTGCCTTGCCTCTATCCTGCTCTCATGTTCTCCGACACACCAGCATGACCTGCACCCCTGACTCTCTCCCTTCATCCCTCATGCCTGCTCTGCAGACGAAGAACGGCAAGTGGATTCATCATCCTCGGAGTATACGGAAATCGCCATCTACTGTGTGGGAGGCTTCCTGATCGCCTGCATGGTTGGCACCATCATGGTGTGCCATATGAAGGGCAGAGGCAAGAAGTCTGACTTCAGCAGTCAACCCGCTGTGCACAAGCTGAGCAAGCGCCTCCCGCTGCGCAGACAGGTAACAGAAAGTAGATAGAGGGTTCAAAACCCCTTACTTACTAACAGCCAGCCTTTCATTCTCATCTCTGCAGGAAGATTACTCGAAGGGCGCACCCCTTCTGGGATGTATTGTGCCTCGAAGCCTGGGGGTTGCAGTGAATATAGAATTAGGAAGATGTTAGAGTAAAAGAGAAGTGCTTGGGTTTACAAATGTGTGTATTACCTGTCAAATGTCCTGTTGTGATACAGAAATCCTCGCTGCATTACTGAACTAAGAGGTCATCTGTCGCCATGTCCAATCCGCTGATCTGGCGCAGAAAGCTTCACAGTAATGTCCCTGGGTGCCCTCTACCACTCTACCATCATGTCTGGTCCTCTGCTGTGGTGCAGTAGGCATCACTGTTCAAATGACCCAGAATCCTGTGGGCTATTCTGTCCACTTCTGCTGTGAAGTAGAATCCTTGTGTCCAAGTAGTTGCAGTGGTACAGCGGATGTATGTCAGTACAACGCGATATTTTAGATCGCAGTACTTTACAACGCGGTTATTACAACGCAAGTCATTATAACTTACGTTGGAGGGCGCGGATTGAGGAATATTATATGGATTTATATTCCAACACCAGTCCACGTAACAGTAGGGAAGGTGTTGGAATATAAAATTACAATATTCCTTAACCAACAGCGCCATCCAGCGCAAGTCAGCGCGGTAAAGGTTGTGCGGTGTAAACACTGCGTTGTAAACGACGTTTACCGGTACAGCAGCCATTTTTTGGCGAATGAATGGAGTCTTTGAATCATAATGCTGCATCCCTGCTTTGGAACATGAAACAACACTGTACTAGGGCTCCTTCCTCCACAAATACAAACCACGTCCGTCTAGAAACTAGTTAGTGGAATTCAACGAAGTGACCAAAAAACTCAGCAACAGTATATGGAGTTCCGCAAGCTGTGCAGTGCGTTAGGTCGTGCTATTCATGCAGATGTTTAGCACTGGGTGTTTGCCCCGCGCTGGAAAATCAGTACGAACAACACCATGTGCTGCACAAGAGGGCACTGCTTATTTCTGTTTGTCAAGTAGATGGTCTACTTGAGCAGCAGTTTTCTCAACGTGAACTGAAGGTTACTCGACCCGAGCGAAGGGGGCCATCCGCGACCACCCACATTGAGAAATCTCGCCGGGAGGTGGTCTGGAGTAAGATTTTCCTCGCTCGTGCTCGCCAACTTAATGGTGGTGAGCACGAGTGAGGAAAAGCCTCAGTTTTTTCGGAACTTCACATGCTGTGCAGAGAGGGAAAAACTCTGCAAACTCCGCAAGCAGAGTGGAATTTCATGCCCAGGCCTACTCGAGACTATTGGAGAGGAAGAGAGGCCTCTAAGGCTCGTCTGCGTTGAGAACTCTACTACTTTAAAGCCAGCATACCAGCACATCTACACCATGAACACATATATAAAGTATAACATGAAAAGCAGCCTCTGCAGTAGTACTTGATTTCTTACATTATTTTAACAATTGCCAAAATAATGTTGAAAAACATGCTGGAGGCGTACACATAGCATGCTGTATGTGTACCATAGTGACTCTGCAGTGTTAAGAACAAGTCACCCTATGTCCTACTTTAATATGATTCTCTTTTTAGCTCTCCAGAGCCACTGCCAAATAGTGACCATATGCTGAGTGTTTTTTTCTCTGGGGTGGTTGGTTGAAATACCCACACTTCCTGCCCAGTCCACTTCTGCCAGTTTACCTGTGAACATGTACTGTTTCCTGTGTTGTCAGAGCAATTCAAGTTGTGAACCAATCACAGTTCTCTGCAAAACAGCAGAAGTGCTAGACTCTGTACCGGAAAACGTTTTGTGCAAGGAGGTGCCTACTTTCTTGCTACTGGTTCTAGCCAGGCAGAATCTTCCTACTGGACCACATAAGTTGCCTTTCCTGCCACCCTATACCACACTGAACCCAACAAGAACTAGTCTGACTACCCTCCTTAAATCCATGAACCTGCCCTTATATCAGGACTAGCTGGATAACAGCAGCATCACAGGTAGGTGAATGATATGGTGTTGACTCAGCCAAGCGGGTTCACCCTTAACACACAAACAGCAAAGGGACTTCTAACCCATAGTCGCACACCCACACTGGAGAAAGCCACTGTTATGACCCATCCCCCATAGCATCAGTCTTATGCCACGTAGCAATGACATTGGACTTTGGGCCTTGTCCCTTCCTTGTGTTTTTAATTTGCACCCCCAAAAATGCTCTACTCTGCTGCAATGACACAGTCCAGAGCTATTGCCCCATGGTACTTCAAAAGCCTGCTGTAGTGTCCCTGTTGTGATTCTTGCTTGAAACTTAAGCCATGACATTCAGCTGAAAATCCCAATGTCTGACTGTCGGAAGATGAGATACACACTCTTTATACGTATCAGATCAGACCTGACCCTTGCTGTAGCTTAGATGGTGCTCGAGCGCCACAAGAAACTCAAACACAATCATGGGGAATCAAGTTGTAGCAAAGAAAACATTACAAATTTAAGCCCCTCGGCCCAGACCCTTCCTTTGCTCCTTGTAATGTCTACTTCTAGCTCTACCACAATTCGAATGTGACAAGAAATGTCTTTTTTTTAAGTTAATACCTCTGGCTAGCTAATCACCTTTGATAAACCTTGGTGGCATCTGTACTACATTTAATCTGTGATTGACCTTCCTCCCATGAACTCGGCAATCACTGCTTGACCGCAGTTACCATGGAAATGAGAGCCCTGGGGGTCCTGTCAGACCCTCGCAGTATTGGTCTCCGGAGCCCCGGGCCAGGAGTCAGCAGAGGTAATATCCACTTCAAAAATACTTGGCGCTCCACAAAACCAGCAGCAGTTGGATGAAAAACAACACAACTGCTATTTTTCAAATTTGTGCTTCAGAAATCAACTTTACTTTTTTGTTATAAAAGTAAGTAATTTGGTTCTGAAACATTTGCTACAGCTGCCCGAATCACGGTCACCTTCCCAGAAATGGAAGGATCGGGCAAAATTTGAAGTTGACAAGGAGGGGAGACGAGGGCACCAATGCTCTCTCATCTGGCCATCACTGGAGCAGACAAGGGGATAGAAGGTTAAGTGAGAGGGAGCTGTGAAGAGAGGGCAGAATAATAATTCTGGCTTGTCTGGTCTGGGCTGGCCTTCCAAGTCGAGAGAAGAGTACCAGAGGCGGCAGAATTGAAAAGCAGAAGCAGCGAGAGAGGATGCCAGCGCTGGCTCAACTGGCCTCAGAGAGGTGGGGGAGGGAATAGAGGTACCACTGCGTGCCATTCCAGAAATTAACAAAGGGAGTGCCATCATTTACCCAAGGGGTCAGAGGGTAACTGGGACAGTAGAGATTTTTCTAACTTTTTAGAGTGACTGGGGGAGGTGGCTATCAGATTGGGTCAGTCAGAGATAACCATTGTTTCTAGTGCGTGTGGCCTGATATACATGGCCAGCCTCACCTTTGGAAAAGAAGGGTGCAATCCCAGTAGAAGCATGGTGCTTAGGTGGAAAAGATCAGGAAATTATGTATGCAAGTAATTGCAGGTAATCCCTCTCAAACTTGTAACTATATTTTGCCCTAAAAATAATTACAGAAGTATCATCTCATTGGGTGTTGATTTTCTATTATTAACTTCAATGGGGCGATATTTTGTAAATTATATTTAGTACACAGTATTTATGTCAGGATATGTTTTGACAATTATATTTTGCTACTGTGCTACAACACATGACATCACACAACTTGAAATCTCTGGTCAGGGATTGACCAATCCACAGAGGATGTCACTAGAGCTGACCCATGCAGTCTCAATGTTAATGGACACATTGAATTGAAAAGGATGCAGATCCAAAGGTGCCTCTGGTGAGTTACTGACTGTCGAGGTCCTAATATTCTTAGCTTTTGAGTGGAGCATGAACCTACCCACCAATAAGCACCTTTGTGACATGTGGGCAACTTTAAAATGTTCCTCGATCACCATTTGTCCCACCACTGGCCTGCTTCAGAGTTCATGGTGCTGTAAGGCAACAGATTCTTTTGGGACGGGTACTGAGTCATTCATCGCATGTGGGTGAAAGGTGCTGGGTCATCTAATGAGAGTGGATCAAATAAGGGTCTAAAAAGCTCATCATGGTGGGTCTTAAATATCTTGTTCCGAGGGTGCAGACTTCTAAACTTGAAATCACCAATGTGATAGAGCACGTGCAATGTAGGCACGCCACTGTGAAAATATCATACGCATGGGTTTAATCTGGTTTTGGGCATTGTCCACATAATTTTGGTGGCTTTTTTTTTTTTTAACATACTTAAATACATTTCTTTAGCATGTAGTGATCTCACTGGTTCCATCACTTTCATCATAGAATGCTGACTCTAGGGTGCACAGCGGTCTGAAGCCATAGGGGTTAGTGCCTCTCGAGTCCAATCCTTTAGGGTTTTTGTTTTAAGGGCATGTATATTTTTAACACGTTGAGGCATTCTCCAGCATTGAGATGCATTGAATACACTGCCCATTCTAGTGACCCCCAAATTCCCAAATTGCTGATTTATATATTATTGTTCTAATGATGCTTTGAAGGTAGTGCCAGTTTGAGGTCTTTTGTAGTAATGGTAGGCCATGGTGACTTTGATGTGGCAGTGAGAGGGATTTGAGTCCTTGGTAAAGTTGAGGATGGGGACACGTCAAATGAGATGGGAGTCTTTCACACCTTTCTTCTTGGGTCCAAGGCCCTGGCTGGCATTCTGGATCAATCCTAGTCATGCTTGAGCCTGGGACTGTGATCACATCTGCCTCTTCTGCTCTTTCCTCCTGGTGAACAGGTGTCTGCTGACTCCAGCTCTTCTATGAACTCCAACACTCCGCTGGTCCGGATCACCACTCGACTGTCTTCCAACAATGACACCCACATGCTGGCCGGCGTCTCCGAGTATGAGCTGCCAGAGGACCCCAAGTGGGAGTACTCAAGGGACAAGTGAGTATAGCACCGTGTGGGGAGAAGGTAACACCCAATATAATCTGTGACACTTCAAGTACATGCTTCAGAGGGTGGGTGCTGACCATCAAATGAGTGATGCGGATACTGGACTGGGCGGTATGCCTACTTGCGGTGTGGTGTGAATGGTGCAGACGGTGGTTAGTGTAGGTCTGTTGCTTTCTGCCCTTATTTACAGAGAGGTTGGAGGATGCCGTCAAAGGGTAGTTCACCTTCATTGTTATGTAGCAAGTGTAGAAAGTGTGTAACATGGACACACTGTGCCTGGGCAGGGAGGGGGATGGGCAGAGCAGATGAATAGTGAGCATTGAAGCCACTGAAGCCGGCCATGGCGAACCATCGTTTGACAAAGGGGAGCAGAGGTGGAGGCCCTTGGAAGAGAGGGCTCGGCACAATAATGTGCATCAATGGCCAACAGCTGGGTGCGCGTGGTTGGTACATGGTGGATTGTCCTAGGTAAACATCTGCTGATGATGCTGAATGGATGACAAGCCCACCAATTGAGGACTGGTGCACCTTGGGTCTCTCTCTCGAGGGTCGCGTTCTAGATCTGTGCCAAGGGAAGGCAGGTTCATCTGTGACCTATTTTAAAACAGGAGTAGCACATCAGGGGCATCAGGGGCCTGTGCCAAGCACGAACTAGTACTATTATTGTCCTTTCCCATCTTCTTTCCAGTAAGGATAAACACACCTCAACCACATTTCAATCAAGGGCACATTCTGAGTCACTATCGATGAAGGGAAGACACCCTTTGATCAGGGAGGGCGGGCAGACAGGACCCACCTTTGTGCCCCTGAAACATTGCTAGATCCCCAGACGTATGCCTAAGAAGGATGGACACACTTCACGAATGCGCAGACGAGAGTTATCATTAGTCAGTTGGTGCAGTGGCACCGGGGACCAGAGGATGGAGAGCCCCTAAAGTTTCCATGGACCAGGTGCCATAGCTATTGAGACTCCGGCTCCGATTATTTTGTGTGGTGTTTGCTGTCTTGGGCCTGACTACTTGTCGTTTTCTTTTGGAAAGTTGGTTGAGGGTCTAAATTCCTGTGATGGAGCCAGACCCAAAGCAGAAACTACACAACAAAATGTGTGCCAAGGAGGGTGTACACTGACCCCAGTACCTGCCATAAAGTTCGGGGTGAATATACTTCTGTTCATCAAGTGTGAGCTACTTTGTAATTGGATGGCAGTGCATAACTATCCAATCGCAAAACTTCTCAATGTGCCTGGGTGGTGGAGGTGCCTACCTTAGATCTGTGTCCAGTGCCCAGCGAGGACATGCTTGCCTGCTTCCTCCATAGGGACTTATGTGTGCTTGCTTTATGATTGTGGTGGGTGACATGCCCCACTCTGTCTAGTACCTGCTATTGCCTCCATGGCTCATGTGCCCTCTCTCTCTGTAGCTGCTGCCCTGTGCATACTCTCCGACCTCAGTGACGCAATGGCCCTCTCTTTCTGATGTGCCTTTGTCTGTGCTCAGTATAGCGGTCTGACACTGACATCTACCATGGTCAATGCCATGCTCCCTCTGTGCCCATCCTGGGCGACTCTGACTCACTTCATGGTCGTCCATGCCCGCTTGTTCTCTTCTTCTAACAGCTGATTTTCCCTTAATGGTGTAAGATTCCACATTGTCTGCAACATGTCCTCTCCCTCCACAGTGAATGGTATTTCCTGTGATTGCCCAATATGGCTTGTGCGTCCTGTCAGCAATAGCTAGTTGCTCGTTTGCCCTTCCTCCCCCATGCCCAGTGCCCTCTTCCAGTATCTGCAATGGGTGATGTTCCCATCATGGGTGATTTGTCCTCTCCATCTGCAACGGCTTGTCTGCACCCAGGTTTTCTATCATGGCTGACGCGCCCCCCTGCTCCTGGTGGCTGATGCCTGCTGGTGTTTCCCACCACGCCTGACGTGCCCTCTCTTTCAGCAGTGGCTGATGTGCCCTCACTGCCAGCCTCCACCTCTAGTTAGTAGCTGCAACTCATGATGTCCCCCTTCCTTTCTTAGTAGCTGAAGTTCCCTTTTGTGCCTGACTTGCCTCGCTCTGCTCGCCATTGCTGAAAAACATTTAACAAAGTGATAAGTGAAAGCATCAAGTCAACATCATTTGAGGCATGGCTTTGGTTAATGCCCACATTTTTAGTTGTGAAAAAAGCAAGCACAGTACTTAGCAGAGTCAGTCTCAGTATCGCTGAATGATGCACCACATATACAGATATAAATGGTATTGAGCCGATCTCCAAACCATGATAGGTAAAAAGTTTTTTTTTTCCTGCAGTGGGCGTGATGCTCCCCCTCCTTCTGTGTGTCTGGTGTGTCCTCTCTTCCTGCAGAGTCTGACTGTCAGGGCTGATGCGTCTGCTTTCTTCAATGCCACCCTCTCCCTTCCGTGCCTGACGCACCTCCTGTCTCCAGCATGACTTGTCTGCCCCTCTCTCTCTGCTTTGATACTCTTGCATCGTTGCTTGTGCACCCCTCTGTCCTCTATGTCTGATGCGTCTGCTTTCTTCAATGCCACACTCTCCCTTCCGTGCCTGAGGCACCTCCTGTCTCCAGCATGCCTTGCCTGCCCCTCTCTCTCTGCTGTGGTTCTCTTGCATCGTTGCTTGTGCACCCCTCTGTCCTCTATGTCTGATGCGTCTGCTTTCTTCAATGCCACACTCTCCCTTCCGTGCCTGAGGCACCTCCTGTCTCCAGCATGCCTTGCCTGCCCCTCTCTCTCTGCTGTGGTTCTCTTGCATCGTTGCTTGTGCACCCCTCTGTCCTCTATGTCTGATGCGTCTGCTTTCTTCAATGCCACACTCTCCCTTCCGTGCCTGAGGCACCTCCTGTCTCCAGCATGCCTTGCCTGCCCCTCTCTCTCAGCTGTGGTTCTCTTGCATCGTTGCTTGTGCACCCCTCTGTCCTCCATGTCTGATGCGGCTTCTCTTTTCTATGCACGAAGCTCTCTCTCTTCCTGCCCTGGCTGAGGCGCCCTCCGTGTCCCCCAAGAGTGATGCTTGTGTCCTCCGTGACTGCCCCCATGGCTTCCACGCCCTCCACCTCAGTCGAAGCTGTTGTGCCCCCTCTCTCTCCCAAAGGACTCACCAGACTCTTTCTCCACAGGCTCACGCTGGGGAAGCCCCTGGGCGAAGGCTGCTTCGGGCAGGTGGTGATGGCGGAGGCGGTGGGCATCGACAAGGACCGGCCCAAGGATGCAGTGACCGTGGCAGTGAAGATGCTGAAAGGTATGGAGGCAGGCCGTCGCTGCCAGCTGACCCCCGACATGCCCTGGGTTCAGAGGTCACATAGCTGACCTCCACGGCTGACATGCATACATTAACAATCTTGACAGTGATGTGTTCCAGGGCTCAGACTGGCAGACGTGACAGACGTTTATGGTAGGAGCCTGGCTTAGTTGTTATTTTTGTGCAGCAGCGTTGCAGGAAGGTTCTTCCAGAGACCGTCCCCTTTCTGTGCTCCAAACATGGCTACCTTGCTTATCCACCCCTAATCCTCGTGGCGCGGGGAAATCTGCTCATGCCCCTTGGATTGGTAATGCATTCCAGGCACCAGCACCCCACCCCACCAACCCCCCCCCTCCCCTCGGCATGCTATTTCGCCACACGTGCACCCTGCCACTAATAGCCCCAGTCCCCCTTTTGACAGGGAAGAGCACAGTTGTGCTCAGGGATGCGGGTGGGGTTGAAAGGCACACGCTGCACCTCGAGACTCAACCACTGGGGCAGAACCTGGAGGAACAATGGCCACCACTTAGGTGCCTGGAGTTTGCCTGACCCTGGCTCTCATCTCCATGAAACCTCACCTTGTGCTCCAAATTTCTGATCCGACCACTGCCCAAACCCTGATCACCACCAGATGCGGACCGCAAAAGCCCCCACCAACCCCCGAGCCACTTGCCTTATAATACACCTGTGGCCTTCACCCCGCCTCTTCTTGATGCTGTGAGGCTTTAAACAGAGGGAGAGGATCTGTAGCTACGGTAGCCCTACTAGGACACACTGCCCATCCTAGCAGGGTAGCAACTTTAATGTGCTGGCTCCTATGTCGCCCTGCAGCTAAGGTGACCAGCTGGATTTCCACTTTCAGGGAATCTATATGTCTCTCTATTTCTCGCTTTGTTAGAGTGTCCCCATCTCTTCTGTCTCTCTTCCTTTGACTAACATTCTCTATTTAAAAGTCAATTTTTTTACTGAGTTTGTTTGAAAAAAACACAAGTGTGCCTGATGTTGTTTTATTAGAACCTGCTAGAACATTTTTGCCTGAAGGGCTACCTCGCACTTTTAAACCACAATAAAGTATTTAATACTGACCAGTTGTATAGCTGGGTAGGAATGTTGAGGCCCACTATGGGGCGACAGAGACTTGTGTCTGAGCTTGGGATCTCCTATGCGACTCGTTGGCTTCCTGTCAATGCACTCTTCGTGGCTGGTAAGTGATAAGGTCATCCTCTGGTCCAGAATCTCATCACCGACCCTCTCCCTTTCCTTTCACAGACGATGCAACGGAGAAGGATCTTTCTGATCTGGTGTCTGAGATGGAAATGATGAAGATGATCGGAAAGCACAAAAATATCATCAATCTTCTAGGCGCATGCACCCAAGATGGTAAGTCAGGCTCGCACCGTGGGGTTTAGCTGTCCAATCGTAAGGCCAGACTCATAGCAAACCTTGATGTGCCAGACATGCCTGCCAGGTGCAGCCACTGATCTAGCTGCAGTAGAAAGTCATTGCGGTGAGGTCCATGGCATAGTATGCTTCAAAATCTTGAAATACAAATCTATGGTAAAGGGGGTATCATTCTGAATATCAATTCAATCTATAGCTGTCTTCTTTGAGCCACTGCCAGTGTCACAGTTCTTCCAAGAGTTACTTTTCACTGCTCGTGCCTTTGCTTCTGTCATATTCAAATGCATTGGTCTGTGCATTGCCTGATTGTATGGCAACATGCCTAATCACCTGCATGCACCAAACTATGTGTGCTTGTGTCCGCTACCTGCCATGGCCCTAAAATGCGCGTTTTTTCTGGGCGGTTCATTCACCATATTGAGATTGTTAACAAGAACTGTGTTCATTGCTTCTTAGGCCCACTCTATGTGATAGTCGAATATGCCTCCAAGGGGAATCTGCGTGAGTACTTGCGCACCCGCCGCCCACCCGGCATGGAGTACTCCTTTGACATCAACAGAATTCCCGAAGAGCAGATGACCTTCAAGGACCTAGTGTCTTGCACGTACCAACTGGCCAGGGGCATGGAGTACCTGGCATCACAGAAGGTGAGGAGATAGCCATGGTCCCCTTTTATGAGTGTGTGTGACAGCATTGAACTTGCCAGACTCTTAAACTGACGGCTCCCTTCCTTTCGAATATGGATTTAACATACTGGACATGTACATTCTGGAGTGCCTTGGAGTAGGAAGACTACACACCCTTTTGTTCCAATGTGTAGTCCCTCAGGCGGAGCATAGACCTCACTCCCAAGAAGCCACTTGTGCAAAGTGTTTATACACTCCTGAACATTTCAGGTTCAAGGAGTATGTATACCCCCTTGCACACACACAAGATGTCTCTGGATATGCCTCGGGGTTGGGAAAGGTACACACAATTGAATAAGTGATACAATCAGTAATAATACTGACGAGTAAATATTTGATTTCACAAATCCTGATATATGAATGTGGCTGCACATCACTACTGTCAAATAGAGGGCTGGAAAGTGGGTTGAGAATAGCAAAGTACGTTAGCTGCAGTAAAATATTTCCCCCACTGCAACCAGTGAGAGACCTAGGAACCTCAACACTGAAAACACTAGACTGCCCCCATGCTGGGGGTCTCTAGGCCCTATTCTATAGACTGTAGACAATAGTGGACCTGCAAACACTGTGACATTGGTGTCTGTTAGACAGGGGTCCATCAGGCTCTCTGTAGGCCATAACTGCTGGGGCACACCCACCCGAGTACAACCACCTCAAAGATACTTCCTTGAGGTAAGGTGTCCAAGAAGCATGCACTGTGGGCCATCCTTAGTGGATAATAGAAGGGAATTCAATTACTCAAGACATCTGACTCTCCCACCCACAACTCTTCAGCAGCTGTAGGACAGCTCCTTAAACCTCCTCACGAAAGACCCCTACAGTTCACATACAAGAGAGTAGCCCACCTGCCATCGTTTAAGAGGAAGAAGGAGGCACCCATCCCACTCCCACTTGAGGTAAGGCAAGGGGATCTAGAATATTTGGGGAAATAAACAAGTACAACAGCACAGAGAACATCCCTTCACCCTGGGGCACAGCTGTGCTTAATGCAGCAGGTACAGATGAACTGTGGTCTACTAAGTATGCAGAGCCTACAACCACCGAATGATGGTTGTATTTTCCTGTCCAAACAGTGAGGAGGCCATTTCCCTGCATGCACTAGGATTCTGGGCACCCTTGCTAGGCCTCTGGCTGTGTCCCTTCCAGTGACTGACCATAAGGTCCCATGGAACCCATTCCTAGTCTGAAGCAGTCAGACATAGAGGGCTGGATACTGAAGCATATCTTTCCCTGTGCATTGTAGGACCTCATGCCTGAAGCCCGAGGCACTATGGCACAATAACATCTTCCAATATTCACAGGAGCTTCTGGTTATCCCAGGTGCAAATGCAAAAACTGAGGTGCTTGTAGGACTTGTATTCTTGCTCCTCGACTGCGGATGTCTCCACCATATCAAACATGGACGTCAATTCACTAAAATGCAGGGTGATGGAAGTGACATTCTGCACCCTTTGACAGTCAAAATCACAGGCTTGAACTTGTGCTCCACATTGAGCCAATTAGCAGCCTTCTTGTTGCTGTCAGGGGCCAGCAGATTGGCAAGGAGTAAAACCTACTGAAAATAAGCAGGGTTTCTAAACCCAAAAATATTGCCACTTTCATGGCACTGTAGTGGTAGCAAGTGCCAAGCGGGATGCCAGCTTTACAAGTTGCACCACTGGCTACCCCTAATTGACGTCCATAACTGCAACCATGGTTGGCCTTTTAGGGGTCTTAAAATTCACTAATGATTAACTTGGGACACTCAGCTATGTTCTGCTGGTGTTTTTGCCTAGATTTAGTTTATAAAACAGAAATATCAAACAAGTGAGTATGGTTGATTTTAGCCTCTTCCACGGTCTCAGATGCCAGCTGTCTGCTGGTTTTACAAGGACATTACTGGATGGTATCTCCAGAATGCATTTCACACTTCCATTTCTCGCTGCGCCTCTTCATCGCTGTCCACCTTGCTCTCTCCCTCTGCAGTGCATCCATCGGGACCTGGCGGCTCGGAATGTCTTAGTGACGGAAACCAATGTCATGAAAATCGCAGATTTTGGTTTGGCCAGAGACATCAACAACATCGACTACTACAAGAAGACAACCAATGTGAGTTAAATCTCGAGTGACAAGTTTGACTTGGATTTAGGTTCTCTCGTGAATCTGCGCTGAAGGGATATGGCTGTAGCAAGAGTCACTCAATGCTCTGCTATCATGACATACATGCACATTCAGAGATCTGGGATATTGCAAACTATTTGCAGCTTCACCGGAGACTATTGCATTTCGTCTTGCGTTTTATGCTTTTAACTGTACTGGAGTCTCGTTTAATAACATACATGCCATTTTAGAGCACTGGTGTGACTGACCTGCAGCTTTGTGGGTGACTGCAGCCCTTCTGGTGTCCAAGATAATTGCACCTTTATTATCTTCCGAGATCAAGAGATGCCTCTAACGTTTAACTACCAAGTTCGTTGCCTTGATGTACATGTCATTTTACATGATCTGGTGTGGAACATGCCTGTGTCTCAGAGGAGCTGGTCTCAATGCATGCCTGTAACTTTACTGAAGTTTTTGTTGCACTGTCAAGGATGTGGTCAGGCATTATTGTCCAGTTTGACACCTCCCACTGTACCTTGAATCGGCTGCACTGGGAAAGCTGCAGGTCTGAGTCCCTTCCCTAACTGCTACAAGGAGCTGTGTGCTCTGTTGCCTTCTTTATGTTGTTATGCACCTCAATATGTCAATGAAGGCTATGGTCTGGTACCTGCCATTTCTAGAGGTGTGGCACACAGTGGCATGTTGTTGCTTTTCTCATCGTCTTAATTTATTGAAGCCTGGTATTGGGTTAGGAGAAGTTTTTTTTTCTTTTGTGTTCATGGTGCAGTTTTTCCTCCCTGTCTGCTTTCTAGAGGCATTGGCCTGGTGCCCTAAATGTGTTGTTGTAAGTAGCAAGCATAGTCTGCCCTTCCTTCAGCCGCCATGTGAACACAGCAATCCTCAGCCCACGGTTGTTATTGAAACAAAATAGTGTCTCTTTCTGGCTGTGGCATTTTGTCTCAGTGACTTGCTGAAGGATTGTTGGAGTTTTGTTAAGAAGCCATTTGTACTCTGACCGTTTGTGAACGAATCCAACAAGCTTGTGGTGAACTTTGCTGTGCTGTTGTTGAGTCTCTGGTGCTGGCTGCTGTGTTATGGTTGCACCTGCCACCCATGTTGCACGTATGGTAAAAAGACACGTTGGGTTGGTGCCTTCACTGCTTGGTCTCTTGGTGCTGCAGCCACTGACGCATGCTTCGTGTGCCCTTTGCGTCGTGCTATACAGCTGTATTGTGTTGTGATGTCCATGTTGTAGTCCCCTACTCTCTGAAAGGTGCACCCTTCTGCCCGGGCTCGCGGTATGACAAACAGCTGTGATTGGTTGTGCTTTCCATGGCGCAGCGCATTGCTTCAGCTGCTCCATGAAGGCGCAGCCTCGGTGCACTTGTCGAAGTTGTGGTAAACAGCGCTGCTTTGTTCCCTTCTCTGCAGGGCCGGCTCCCCGTGAAGTGGATGGCTCCCGAGGCGCTGTTTGACAGAGTCTACACACATCAGAGTGACGTGTACGCAGTTCCTTACCTCTGTAATCGCCGACCGAAAGAACAAAAGCACCAGGGCAGACATGACAGGGTGCCCGCACGGACTGCGCACTCGCACCGGGGGTGCCGCGCTTAGACGGCCATGATTTTCTGCTAGACTGCTGCCTAATGCCCCGTTACTAATCTGCCCAACTTCAAAGCGCATCAGTGGGACCCAAACGCTAAACCCCTTGTGTCCGAGCGGAAGTCCCCACGACCTGCCATGCAACCGGCGGGGATGCAGAACCGCTCTTCCCAAAGGCCTTACGCAGACAGATTGTGGCCTTCTTCCTGGTCGGCAGACCTAATCCCTGGGCGCGCTCTCCTGTGTCTGGGCCTATTTTTAACGGACGGGGTTGTCTGGGGGTTGTCTGTGTGCGTGAGTGCTCTCAGTTTTGGTTTTGTTGGCAAGCTCGAAACCACTACATGTCACGAAACCACGAGGTGATGAAGTTTTCTTCATTGCTCTGGGAACCATTGGAGAGCAGCAGCATAGCTGGGGAGGGGGATTCCTGGGGCGCATAGAAAAGAAGAAGTCATGGCGCTTTGTTACATCCTTGCTGAGCGTCTCTTGGGTGCGGGATAGGTATGCAATGGGGCTCTTAAGGCTTAAGTCCTTGTAGAGTAAAGCTGTTGGTGGTAGCTTCTGAAGCATTGGGTGATTTGATCACCTGTTTGAGCTCTGAAAGCATCTCTGAATGTACTTGTTTGTGCTGCGACTGTGAGGTGAAGGAAGAAGTGAAGCCTCACGCTTCAAACTTTTTTAGAGTTCTCTTTTAGCAATGGGAACCCTGTGCTTGGGTTTTGGGGGAATGCATAGCATTATTCACTCATTTCAGTCTGTCTATGCAGAGATGTGCCTCATCCCTGAATGTCCTTGGAAGGAGATTTGGGTGGGGGGATGAAACACTATTTCAATGCTTTAGAGAGCGATTACAGCAAACTAACAGGGCTTGGGTGGGCCTAATTGAGGACCAAGATGGGCCCTGACGCCTCCTCTGTGTAAGTGCCGCCGAGTGGTAGTAGCTTCAGCACAGGCACTTGAAGGCAATATTTTGGCTTCTTATTCAGAAGAGTAGTGGCACATTATGGGGGCCTTGTTGTTTGGAATAGGACTTTCTAATGAATGATGTGAGATTTGGGAGAAATCTTATTGTTCAAGGAACTGCACTGAAAGACCATGGCGAGGTGAGAGTGGCCACTGTTGCAAGGCGTGGTCGGCAGAGTTGGGCCTGGAACTGGAGGAGGTGATAGCAGCACAGACGGCTTTGATAGATGAGTGAACACCTTTCACCAACATGTCCTTGTTTCTAGCAGTGGGGGGTAAGGGGTTTGTACCTTTCAGGCTTTGGAGTGTGGCAGTTTTTTTCAGCCAGAGCTGCCTTTTTGATGCTGTGTGCCTTTTGCTTGTTTTGTCTGGTTCTCTAGGGTCGCACTGTGCTCGACAGGCCTGCATCTAATGTCAGTATCTTTCCTCTCTGTCTCTCTGCAGCTGGTCTTTCGGCGTGCTCATGTGGGAGATCTTCACACTGGGGGGGTCCCCATACCCTGGAATTCCTGTTGAAGAACTTTTCAAGCTCCTTAAGGAAGGCCACCGAATGGACAAACCTGGCAACTGCACCAATGAGCTGTAAGGATCCATGCTGTGCGCTTGCTGAACTGGTGTACATTACTCAGGCATTGCTAGAGTGTCTGGGGAGACCTGGTTTTTCTTAGTTAAGAGAGACCATCCGTAATTCACTCAAGGAGCGACTGGTGCCATTGGCGCTGCCGTGGTGGTGGGCTAGTTGCAAGAGACTATCTCAGTGTGAGATCAGTTGCTACAGACTCGGACAGACTGGAACCACAGACTCAGAGAGACCAGGTGCTACTGACTCAGAGAGACCAGGGGGCCCTCACTTGGAGAGACCCAGTGCCACTAACTCAGGGGGAGAACCAGATGAACAGTGATCCCCAAAGGGAGGAGGAAGTCTAAATACTTCTAACCTGGGTGAATGGAGGGACAATTTCCACTGTCTTTTGGGGGAAGTCGCTGCCAATAAGAGTGAGGGGTGGGGAAGATCAGGAGCCTCTGACCTAAGGGGGGACCAGACTGTTCTGACTCGGGAAGTCTAGGATTCACTGAGGGAGACCAGGGAGGGGGGCATCCGCTACTGATCCAATGGCAGAATTCCAATGTAGGTGACAAATTGGGGAGGAGAGGGCCATCAGGTGGTGCTGATCCAGGAGGAACCTGTCTCTCAACAAGAAGAGGAAACCCGAGGCCAGTGACCAAAGGTGGTGAAAGCCTCCAAGTTATCACTGATCCAGAGGTGCAATAAGTGAAATACGAAGCTATGGCCCAGAGATGAACCCTGATGCCTCACAACAGATGCCACTGACCAAAAGTAGTAACCCAGAAGTATGGAAGACTAAAAGATGCCCCCGATTTGGAGGGGAGACCAGATATCCTTGACTGAGAGCGAAGGTCAGCAATGGTCGAGTGGCTAGAAAGACTGTCAGGTGTCATTGACCCTTAGAGTATAAGACTAGTAGCACAGAGGAATGAACAATACATCTTCTCTATGGCCCTGTGGCCCTGTGAGAGGACGGGCCACATTTTACGGATGTGCTAAAGGGAAGGAGGCCACCAGAGGCAAGTGAAGCAGAAGGAAGTAGACCTCCAGGTATCTGTTACCCTGAGAGGAAGAAGGATGCCATGTGACAGTGACTTAGCGGGAAGAAAGGCCAATAGATGGCATCATGCTTGTACATGCTCCCGGAGCAGTGACGGACCCGAAATAGGGCATATGGTGTTGGAGGGTCTACAGGCAGCATTTAGAATGCATAGCCAATTGGGTGAGAGTGGACATCAAAGGTTATCAGAAATGTCAGGTTAGAGCCAAGCCCTGAGTACAATTTTATATTATACAGGTGAAATAGTGCTGTTGATAGGGAAAGTGGAGCAAATGAAATGACATCAGAGAAACTAAGATACAGGAGGGAATGGGAGCTTGAGAAGAAAAAGAAGTCTGTATTGCAGACTAGATCTGAGGGGATTCATGGAGTTGGTAGGAAGTCCCAGTGAGAGAGGAGGGGCAGTAATCAAAGCAGAAGAGGGTCTTGTAGCATGAAAGGGAAAGAGGAGATGGATTTTTATAATAGTGTGCAAAATTGATGGTGTTGGCTGTGGTTGACCAGGAATGTATGAAAACTCATTACAATCTCTGGTCGTGGATGGATGGATCAGTGAGAGAGTGACAGAAAGTCGCAGATGTTTGCGCTTAAGAACAGCTTGTCTGGTTTATGTGGGTTTAGATCTACGAAGTAAGCAGACATCTAGGATTTTATCAGACACACCTCGAGATGAATCATGAAAAGCTGGAAAAACAGAGCTGTTAATCATCAGCCAAGAAGTGGCGGGGGATCCCAAAGCTGTGGCAACGGTAGCTCAAGAAGAGGTGTACCAGGAAAAGTCGAAGGACTCGAAACAAAGTACTAGGGACACCAAATAGTAAGGGAAGCAATGGGTAGGTTTGACCGGACCAAGACACAGAGTAGAAGTGATTAAAGGGGTTCGCTATCAGGGAGCAGAGATGGAGACATCCTGAGAGTTGTGTTTCTATGAGAATAACCTTCGGATAAGTGTCAAGTCCAGCTGATAGGGGTGTGCAGGAAGAGGCGAGTTTGACAAGGGACTGGGTATAAATAGGAAGGCACTTATAATGGACTGTGCGACGGAATGCAGATCGGAAAGTGAGGAAAGGACATGATTTAGAACCTGGCCTCAATGATAGTTGATTAGTCAGGGGGTAAAAAGGATAAGGAGGTCAGACTCAGCTGGGACAGAGAGACCGAACGAAGCATTTTTGAGGGGAGGCAGATTAATAGCATGTATGCGCTGCTCAGAGGAGGCGGACCAGGAAATTCTGGATCATGGACATAGACGGGTTAGAAAGAGATGACATACCCGGGAGATCACAGAGGCAGTAGGGAGTCTATAGGTGTTGTAGAGGTGGCGGTCTCTTTCAGGAAGGAAGAGAGCTCTACTTCTGAGGTGGCAGCTTCAGGGGACTGGATTACAGATATTGGTGGGGGCAGGGGTGGGAGAATGTGAGGATAAAAGTGATCGATTTTATATGTGAAAAATGAGGCAGAAAGAAAGGATTGGATGGACAGACAGGAGTTTGAAAGGGGAAGTAGCTGGTTAAGAAGAGGTTTGAGATGAGGAGGGTTTTTGTCCGACGATGTGATAACAATGTGGAGAAAGGTGTCGTTTCCATGTTATAGTGATAGACTACTGGGTGCACGGGGAAGAACATAGGAAGGCTGACTCTAAGTGGAAGCCAAGGGTCACTCTGTGCTCTTCTTCTCTTCCAGGTACACGATGATGACGGACTGCTGGCGTGCTGTGCCCTCACAAAGACCCACTTTCAAGCAGCTTGTTGAGAATCTAGACCGAATCCTCACGCAAACGACCAATGAGGTGAGAGTTCATTCCTTGGGACACCAGTGACTCACTCCCTGAAGTAACAGTAAAGGACACATCATCTATGGGACAAGAGCTACACACACAATTTGTGAGACTCAAGTTACACTCTCAATACAAGGGGCAAAAGTGACACAGAGCATCCGTGGTCCTTGATAGACATAAACTATGACTGGACAATAGCATACACATGTCTGAGCTAAAACATGAGTGAAATCCACTGCCACTGAGATACTAGTGATCCACGAGTGATGCACATTATGCTGTGGACACAGTTGACATATGCATCATCCTTGCATTCACACTTGCCCGAAAGCAACACCCTAACATGAGTAGCACATAATTATTCAACCCCGAGTGACACACACCATCCTTTCGTGTGTGACAGGTTGAACATACTATTCTCTATGACATGCATGTCCTACGCCATTCCTGGAACAAGAGTGGTGAACACCACTATTGGCCAGTCCCAAGTACTTTCTGTGATCTCAGCACCTCTCTTCCGGCCTCCATTCCATGAATCTCTGACTTGCTTTCTTTTCAATGTTTTCTGAAACTTTCTTTGTTCAACAGGTTTCAGTAGATCACTGAAAGGTAACTAGGCCTCTGTTTTGTATCTCCCTGCCTCTCTGTGGTCATCACACACTACTGAAGCACAGACTATGCAAGCAGAAACTGATCTCATTGGAGTTTCAATTATCATTAATTTGTCCCCATTCTTTCTATCTCCTCAACAGGAATACTTGGACCTCAACAACCCCCTGGAGCAGTACTCGCCCAGCTATCCGGACACCAGAAGTTCCTGCTCTTCTGGGGACGACTCTGTCTTCTCTCCGGATGCAATGCCCTATGACCCCTGCCTTCCCAAAACCCAACACACAAATGGCACCATTAAAACATGAGGCCACACAACCAGCATAGACTGCCCCGTCCCACCAAGAACCATATATATTTTTTTTACGGAAAAAATATAAAACAGCAGAAAACTAACATGGCACTTCTTACTTCCTGGCGGTGCCTCCAGCAGCTGGGGAGTGTGGGAGTCTCTGCCACGGACCCCCAACTTGGATTGTACAGATGGGGGACGAGGACGGAGTCCACTGGTGGGCTGTTCCCCACTGTTTCAAGCTCTTAAACGTCACCAAAAGGTGGTGACTGATGCCCTTCAGAGGCGGATGGACTGCTCCAGCCTTGGCCCCCAAGGCCTAAGGCTTGGTCAGAGGGGCGCCCGCCCAGGCCTGCTGCACTGGAGGCAGACGTGGACTGGGACTTTCTTGTGAATTATGTAAGATTTGGGAGATATTCTATACCAGCACACACTCACAGAGCACAGGCGCAGTATGGTGCTGGATGTATGTAAATATACTCAAGATATGTATAAATATATATATTATATATTTACAATGAATTATTTTTTGTATTGATTTAAAAGAAAGTGATATTTGAAAATGCATCTCGGAGATTGTTCTTTTTTTAACAGTCATTTGAGGAGTACAGCCAGTGTGTAAATTGTACATATGGGGTGGAAGGGGCATATTTAGGCCCTTTCTTCCTCAAACCCCTGCAAATGTCCCCACGCACACCCAAACCATCCTTCCCCCCTACCCCCATCCCCTCTGGAAAGAAAGGAAAGATGGCAGCTTTTACTTTCAGGGAAAACGGTATCAAATTAATTTATTATGGTACAATTAACAGTGACTTTTTTGTTTTTCGAAAAGACATTTTCTGCATATCTGGTGACAGTGAACCTAACTTACTGTTTTGCTTTCCAAGAAACCTGCTAATGTGTTCAAACTGTCATGTTGCACATAAAGCAAGAAGTGTCATTTCATCAGAGGGGTAGCAGAGACGACATCGGATGCCCTTTGACCCCAACACTAGGAGGAGGCACTTTACTTGAAAACTCGATGTTAATAATCAGTGGTTGATATTTTGCACACACACTCAGCTACCAAAAACTGGTAAAACCGAAAGGCATTTTTTAGGTACAGGGAATGCTTAAATCATAAGTGAGTATAGAGGGAGTACAGGCCTATGTTCATTGTGATCAACAACTCCATGTGCTATAGTGGTAGGTGGGGGCTGACAACTCCTATTCTGTTAGACTTGTGTTGGCTAGAGTTTAAATGCTTCTGGGGGAGTGGCATCTCTATGGTCTAACAAATGTCATCTTGCGCTGATTGACAGATCGCTCTGACTGATGGTACATGGGTACTTCATGTAGTGAATGATGTCCCATACCATATAAGAATGTTGGACCGCCGGCTGATAGGGTCTGCCATTGTTGACTGTTTTAAGAGATGTATGTGCCCTGTTCCTTGTGAAGTCAGGAGGTGATGTGAGCCACATCTCATGGTTTTAGGAAGCCAGTGGCAGCTGTGAAGAATGACTTAGTGTATGCACCAGCCTGGGGGGTGAATTTCCCACCCAAAAGCGAGAAGGGGAAATGTTGACCATCCATGTTCAACAAAATGTGATTATCCATAGACTACATGTCTCCTGCAGGATTGATATATCATGGGAAAGGTTTATAAAACAAATGTTGTACTTTTTAACTAACCCCTACTGACTTATTTTTAAAGTTCTCAAAGAATTTTTAGGAGATTTTTAAAAGTCGAAATTGTTTGCTTAAACGTTATTTACAAACTTCAAATCCATGGGGTTGGTTTGTTAAAAGTTATACATAGTTTTTTGCATCTTTTGAAAAACTTGGCATTGTCTGTGCTGAAGCTATATGTTACTTTTCTAACTGCAAAAACACTTGTTTCTCGACATTTTGGGAAAGATATTTGTAAATTTTAAAAATGTTGGCATTATTTGTTAAAGTTGAAAAAAATAACTTCCTATTGTTGAACTTCTTGATAAAAGAGCTATGTATGCCTCTTTAGTAAGCAAGGCGAGCTGTATCTCTGAAATAAGTGTAACTTCATTCGGGAGGGATTTTTGCAAGAATTGGGAATTCGCCTTCTTGGGTGGGACTGCCCTTTTCGTTTCCGGGTGTGGAATCCCCTATACAGGTTTCATCCCAGTGCGACCATTCCAGCAATTTCACTCACCCATACGGCAATTAGTGTAGTGCTGCAACACCTCTGGAATCAAATGTAATGAAAAGCTGGCCTAGCGCGATCACTGCCAAAAAAGTCATTTTCCACACATCAGTATGAACTGCAGCATTGTGTAACAGAGTTGCGGTTGATTGTGAGTGACCCACTTTTCACCCAGGCACCTCAGCATCTCTTTGCTAGTATCCGTGTATCAGGGACGGTTAGCTGGTGGTTCAGGGCGGCAGTCTCGAAATAGGCTATGCTTTATATGTGGCAGCCTTTGCTGTCTCTGCTAAACTTTAATAGGCACTACACCCTCAGAATCTGATTTCACACATAGGCTGTTCGGCCTCTGATGCACGCGGTCATACCTGCCAGCTGATCCCACAGCCAGTGACCCTGTCCCCATCGCTCGCCATGCGCACTTCAGTGGAACCTCTTAGAGGACCATGAAGGTTGACGCAGTCTTTGGCCATTGAAGCACTTTTACTTCCAAGGACTGTCGCTTGGTCGTTCTTTGCTGGTCTGTGGTCTCACTCCTCCCTGGTCGTTGGTTTGGTGCCCTCAGATTGAGTCTCATCCCCTACCCATAAGCTCTGGTCTTGTGCACTCCGATGAAGTCTTCTTTCACTCTCACCATTGTTCCCAGGCACTCCCTTGACATCTCACTCCCCCTCATCACTGGTTCTGTGTGCACCCATGAAGCCTCGCTCCCCCATCATCACTGTCCCGTATGAAGCCTCACCCCCACATCACCACTCCCATGCACTTCCATAAAGTTTAGCTCCTCCCTCATCATTGGTCCCTTGCACTCCCCCATCTTACACCTACACAGATCTTATGCACTTCCATGGAGTATCCCTCATTCCTATTCTTAGTTTGTCTCGTGCATTCCAAAGGGAGCTCACTCCTACCCGGGTCCATATAACTCCCCTTCTCCCTCGTGTATCCCTCTTTCTCCCTGCTCAGGACAGCTTTATGGAAATGAAAACAACAAAGTATTAAAATCTGTTAACTTTTGTACTGGCAATAAAATTGTTTCTATGGAAAGAATATTCTCGCCTCAGTCTGTTTACTTTTTGACATCACGTCCCGCTTATCGCCTCCGCTGGTTCAGCACAAGTGGCATATGTGGGCAGTGAGGGATTGTACTCTGAATGTGTGGAGTGTGGCACCAGTGTAGCTAGGATTTAATCTGATTAGTAACCAAAGCCCTTTCCATCACAATAATGCCAAGGCATGCAAGGGAGACTGACTGCAGCGACCATTCTTTGTACCTTTTGGGATGGCTTCAACACCAGAGGCTCCTTTCAAGATCCACTGAGAATGTCCGACTTCGGGTTATGGAAGGTAAGAAAGAGAAACTTTTCAGAAAGTGCCCTTGATGCGAGCCAAAATACACCTACTCTAACCAACATGACGTCTGCAACCTCTTCTTGTCAAAGGAGCAGAATGAGCAGGTCTGCACTGCCTGTGTTGTGTTCAAGAATACGAAAATGATATGGCTGACACCTAGCTCATACCATGGAGATTGTGGCGGAGGCTGAATTCTCTGCAGCTGAATAGCAGCAGCTCGAGATCAATGACAAGGAGGAAGAGGACGTTTCCGTAGAGGGTGGTGCCATGTTGCTTCCAATGACTGCCGCCAACATGATGGGGAAGACTGGGACAAGGCATTGATATCTTGTGGAACTTATGGAAGGCCACAAGGCATCAGGATCAGGCCCAGGATGAAGACAATGCCAAGGGCTGTGAGTACCCAAGGTCTCCAGACCCTCACATATACTAAAAATCTACCCTCACCGCCCTTCCACCATCGCCTTGATGCGCCACAGCCTTTGGGTTCTGAGTGTGCGTTGGAGCTAAGACAGGACTAATCTGCGCTCAACCCCAATAGAGCTCTAGGCCACAAGGACAGACATGTAGGGGAAACACAGCGCTTGCAACCACAGCAGCACTCGCTACCGACAAAGCCATCAATGCTTGATCAGTCTATGGCATCGACAAAGTCTTGGGCGCCTGCCCTCCTCTGGCATCAAAAAAGCCATTGGAGCTGACCAAATGTACTGGATTGATATAGCATTCCCCAGTGGAGCTGAGCCATACGTCGACTCTGAAGAAACCATCCCAGACGAGCCATACGTTGTCTCCGAAGAAACCATCAGCATTGATAGCATCGACATCCCACATGCTAGTAGAGCACAGGATGAAGAAAGCTGATAAGGTTGTGACAACCTACAAAAATAAAACCACAACGGATATGGAGTTAAATGTTTTGGAAAACCTTCAAGTACTAATGGTTAAAAAACTTTCTCTGGAAGAGGAACATTTGCCTGAGGGGACTCACAAACGGAAAAGGCTGGACACTGATCTATCACAGTCTCTTCCAAAGAAAGAGTATGGAGCATAAGGCCACTACTCCTATGCCACTTGACATTACACCACCTCCATAATCTATGTCACCATTCAGACGATGCAGACACAGGGAGCCCTGGTCATTAGACTCATGACACAGACTTACAGGGAGGCCCTCCCCAAAGCCCAGACCCTTAGGAATGATGTTGTGCCGCCAGACCCAGACATTGAGGTGCCAGTCTCAACGCCTGACGATACTTCATCCTATCGGGTGTCATTCAGTGTGCTGCTGAATACCATAAAGTGCAGATGCATACTACAGAGGAACAAACCCAACTTCTTAGTCGGGACATTCGCCAAGACAGAGCACCACTTCGTTCAATACTTACCAATGATAGGGTCAATGCGGAACGTCTCAACAGAGATATTCAAACACCCAATCAAATTTAAGGTACTAACACCATGCATTGAACAGAAATGCAAATCTTCCCCTACGTATCCACTTTATATCAGGGGACATCCAACAGCTGACTGCCTGCTTGTAACAACTGCAAGGAAGAGAGCAGCCTCCCAGAGTACTGGAGACACACCTCCTCCCGATACATGAGAAAACGCATATATGCAGCAGGAAATTTGTCTGATTGAGACATACAAATGTTTGGCGCATAGCCAACTAGGTGGGTTTGCTATCACACTATAACAGGGCCACTTGGGATAACTTGGAAGAGTTGCTACAACATCTCTGGGCAAGACAAAAGGAGAGAGAGGAAAAGAGATAGTTACAGAAGGAAGGCAAATCTCTTGTTAAAAGTGTCATACAGACCATACCACACAGTCATTATGACTAGGTGCTATACTCCCTATGCTTTTATTACCCAAGAAAGATGGGGCATTCAGGCCGATACTGGATCTATGCCCTCTCAATTATTACATTCTGTCAGAACACTTTCACATGGTGACACTACAGGATGTAAAACCACTACTGCAAGAAGGAGACTTCATGACAGAGTTTGACCTGAAGGGTACCACAAATTTGTGGTAAGTGGACGTCAGTACCAGTTTTAAGTTCTGCCATTTAGGGTGATGACATCCCCAAGATTGTTTACCAAATGCCTAGGAGTATTGGCAGCCCATCTGAGAAGACACAATATTCATGTCTTCTCGTATCTCGATGTTTGGTTGATCAAGAGTTTATGGAGACAGAGCTGCCTGCCGGATACACAGGCCACCATCAATATGTTACACAAATTGGGGTTAAGAATAATACGATCAAATGACATTTACAGCCTCTTCAGATAAAGACCTATCTGGGAGCAATCCTTAATTCTGTCTGAGCCACACCATACCCCAATGCCTAGAGAGTTCTCAATCTCTGGAACCAACTGTCTCTTTTTCAGCCACATCGTCACGTGCCAGTCACAACAGCGATGCGCTTCCTGTATAGCAACAGTTCCTCATGCCAGGCTCTACATGGGGCCTTTACAGGAGGGTCTAGCATCTCAGTTGTCACAAGCAGGGGACAGGTTAGAGGATCTGGTGTTGGTTCTGCCCATGTTCCATCAATCATTGCACTGGTGGGGACAGAGAATCTGCTCCAGGGCAGACCTTTTTTGGACCTGATCCCGCAAGTGAAGATCACCACAGATGCATCACTCATAGGGTGGAATGGGATTATGGAGGACATGATGGGTCAGGGTTCTTGGACGGTCATCAGCTGGTGCTACACATGAATGTGCTGGAGCTCATAGCGATTCGGATGGCTCTAAAAGCCATCCTTCCCAATATAATCGGGAAGACCATTCTTCTCAGAACAACCAAAAACAAGGAGGAACACACTCGATACAGATGTCCCAGCTGGCACAAGACATTTGGGACTGGGCTATCGCCATCAAAATCACCTCTTGGCAGAGTATCTCCCGGTAGTGGACAATTTGGTGGCACACCTGCTAAGCAAGACGCAGCAAAAAGTCCACGAGTGGGATGTCCACTCCTGAATCCTCCACTGCTACTCCCAGTGGTGGGCACACCAAACATGGATTTGATCACCATCGTAGAAAATCCAAACATTTTTCCTCTAGGTGCCACCGTCCACTATCAATGGGTAATGCTCTTTGGAAGAATTTGTATGGGATATTTGTATACGCTTTTCCACCTCTTCCACTCATTCCCTAATTTGACAGGAAACTCTGACAGACATCTCTCTAGATAATTCTAGTAGTTCCCACCTGGCTGCAGCAACCCAGATACAAGACATCCTTAGAGTTGTCTCTAGTACCTCACGAGAGGCTCCCCAACATAACAAACCTTTTCACTTACATCAAGGGCAGGGTCAGGCATCCACACCCCAAAGAAATTCAACCTGGCAATTCGGCTCCTGAAGTCGTAGAGTTTGGATACTGTTATTTGCCTCCAGAGTGTATGGACATTGTAATTGAGGCAATATTCCCAACTACAAGAGCTTGTTATACAGTTAAGTGGAAACATTTAGTACATTACTGTATAGCCAAGCTCATAGACCCTGTACTCCTACTGTACAACAGATAGTATGCTACTTGTTACACCTATAAAAGTCACATCTAGCATATATTTCCATACAGCTGCACCCTGCGGCGATTGCAGCTTACTTGAAGAACCGCAAGCATCAGTCACTTTTTCGTATACTAGTCATTAAGGCTTTCATGGAAGGGTTGAAAAGAATAATTCCACCAGGTACACCAACGGTACCTCCGTGGAATTTAAATGTTGCTCTTACAGGTTGATGTCCATGCCCACCACTGTATGTATGCCCACTACAGTTCCTATCTCTTCCCTAAGAAGAGATAGCAAAATTCATGCTCTTACAATAGAACCTTATTTTCAGGTTTTTCACGATAAAGTCCTTCTATGGACAAACCCCACATTTCTTCAGAAGGTCCTCTCTCTCCTTTCCATTTAAACCAAACAATTGGTTTATCTGTTTTCTTTTTTAAGCCAGAAATTGTGTCAGAGAGATCTCTTCATGCACTTGATCTTAAAAGGTCATTCATGTTCTACATAAACACAACTGCTTTTTGTGGTTTTCTCAAATCCAAGAAAATGAAAGACTATTTCTAAAGCAGGTATTGCACGGTGGATTATGAAATGTATTCAAATTTGTTATATTAAATCCAAACTAACTTTACCAACAGTTCCAGCGCACATTCTACTACTAAGAAATGTGCTTAAATTGCTTTCATAGGCAAAATCCCTTTACCTGATATTTGTAAAGCAGCTACTTGGACCAAATTCACACATGCTCACTAAACACGTTTGGGTGGATGTTCAGGCAAGACAGCATTCTCTTGTGGGACAACCAGTCCTATAGACTCTAGTTCAAACATCTGCACCATCTGATGCCTAGAGCCACCGCAAGAGGAGTACTGCTTTACAGTCTATGCATAGCATGTGTATCTGCACTCAACACATGCTACGAGTATTACCGTATAAGCAACTATTCGTAACGTGTAGTGATGCAGATTTACATGCCTTCTCCAGCCTCCCTGACATTTTCTGGTGTCAGATTTACATGTGTTATATACATCATATATACAAACATGTACATATTTTCCATTTATTGAACACATGTTCATTCTTTTATAATATCTTCACGAGCACCATCCTCACTTGCCATATGCAGGAAAAACTGAACAATCCAACAATGGAGCCGTTGAACAAGTGCATTCTCTCGAAGAGAAGGAGACTTAAAGTTACGTCATCATTAAAAGACTTCATCTAGAAAAACAAGTTGCAGCGCACAAGCCCAACACTGCATAACAGGAGTATGCATAGCATTTCACGCTCAAACAGATGTTTACAAAGTAAGTGACAAACTCCTTATTATCCCACCTGAAAGATACATCCCCACATCGAAGGGATCACGATGATTCTGGTGCAAAAATTAGCACCCGATTACAAATATTGACCTCAAAATGGGGGCATAAAATGTGGATTTAGGTGCTTACTGCACCAAAAAACACGGGTTCCATTATTCATCATGCATTTTTCTCCCAGGAAATGTCGTCATGGGCGACTTCCGAGATTAATGTGGAGGTGCATATCTCACAACTTGTAATTGTGCTAGGTGCGGAAATGGGAGTTACCACACATATCCTAATTAATCGGGCCAACCATAACCAGGACCTAAATAGGAATGCCTGCAGAACAGAGTGCAATCTGAGGAGACACTCCAAATGCCCTGATTTAGGACCCACACTCGTGAGCACTGGAAAATGGCTGCAGCCAGTATCCTGTCTAACAAAACAAGCATATGCTAACATTTGATGGGCACATGATGAAATGGATCTACCCAGTCAAAGGGTGGAAAAATTTAAAGACTAATATAATGCCCCGTTTCTTCCTCCCTTGAGGAAATGGTGGGCAGGGGTGGTCTCTGCCGGGCAGAGCAAAGAGAATATTTAATAGGTACTTTCTGCACAAGCAAGTGAAAAATAACTCCATGTGCACACCGTTGAGTGAAAATCTCTACCCCTTAGTCAAAAAATCCAAACTCTCAACAAAATGAATGGCAGCAAGGCTGACAAACATCACAACCCCATGGTGGAAATGCTTTCTGGGCAGGTGGATTCTTTATTTTGCAAAGATTCCAAGTGTGCCTGCAGTAGAAATATAATTTATTAGCCAGCCTGTACAAGTAGAAAATCTGTAACTTTGTTCCAAGCTTCAAGCTTATGAAAACCCACCTTCATCAGACCACCCCCAGCCAGTATGGAGTATACCTGCACCTTTTCCCTATTAAATGGTCAGCTCAAAGAATGTCTTTCTTTAAGTGTATTTATAAGTGCATGATGTACACATACACCTCTTGGCGCTGTAGAGTAACATTTCTTAACTTAGGGTAAGAAAGAGCAGCAGGTACCTAGAGCAGCAATGAAATAAAATAACTATGGTATAAAAATCTGGTTCTCTTCTCGTATCTTTCTTAAAGGAGGTAAGACAAAAGTTAGCACACAAATGCTAAGCCATCGTGTTCCAAATTCTGGTTGCGGCGATTAAGACGGCTCTGTCTCCATAAGAGACCCATTTAGACTTGTGAATATGTGCAAAGTATTATCTGTTGAGCGTACATATCTGGGAGTGAGGGCGTAACATGAAAATGTAAAGACAAGCCTTGCAGGAATAAATAGCTTTATGTAAAATAGTTATAGCCTTGAAGATGTCTCGACTGCGGATAGGTAGCCAGAGAAGTGATCGGAGAACCGGAGTAAAATGTTCATACCTGGAACATCCTTTAAACACTTGTCACCAGTAGTGAATGAGTGAATGAGTACAGATTTGTATAGCGCTGGCCAGAGGCGCAACTAGAGACAAATTTCGGGGGGGGCTAAGAAAAAATTTCGGGTGGGGCTAATTCTTCCAACAGTATGCAGAGTGGAGTTGCGGGGGCTCTCTAAAAAGGGGTGAAAAAACAACAAAGCCTCATTAACAAGCAAATGGTCTTTTAAAGACCTGTGAAGTACTCAGGTGTGGCTGTGTTGGTGCCCGGGACGCTGTCTCAGCGGGGCTGACACACACGACAGGGGGGAGGTGCTGAAGCTAGGGTGACCAACTGGCATTGGTGAAAATTCAGGACGGTGAGTGTTAAAATTCAGGACAAAGGGTCAAAATTCAGGACACAAATTCAGGACAGGAGGTCAAAATTCAGGACAAAACTTCAGGACAATAGGTACGTTTTACAGACACATCAGAGGTCGCGCAATAGTATATAAGTAAACCCAGCCATTTCCAAACATATTCAACCGTTTGCAAACCTATCCATCATGTATCCTTCCATCTATCATTTCACTCATCCATCCCTTCATCCATCCCCTCATCCATCCTTTCACTCATCTCCATTATCCATCCATCCATCCACCATTTCACTCTATCCATCTGTACACTTATCCATCCACTTTTTATCCCATCCATCCATTCACTCATCCATTCAGCCATTTACCCTTTCACCAATCCAGCCATCCTTTCACTTACTAATCCTTCCACCCATCCACTATTTTAGTCATCCAACCATCCTCCCTTTCTCTCTCCATCGACCCTTTCACTTAGCCATCCTTCCTTCCATCCATCCACCCACCTATCCATCCATCCATCTACTCAACCACTCATGAATCCATCCATTGATCCTATCACTCATCCATCTATCATTTCACTCCTTCACACATCTATTCATCCTTTTGTCCATCTACCCTCCCTTTCACTCACTCATCCATCCTTACATCCACCCTTTCACTCATACGTCCATTCATTCACCCATGCACTTATCAATCCATCAATCCATCCATCCATCATTTCACTCATCCACCTACCCCCCCATCATCCACCCAACCATCCACCCACCCACCCACCCACTCATCCATCCTTTCACCCACCCACCATCCAATCCACTGATCCATCCTTTCACCCACCCACTATCCACCCACCCACCCACTCATCCATCCATCCTTTCACCCACCCACCCACTCATCCATCCATCCATCCATCCTTTCACCCACCCACTCATCATCCATCCATCCTTTCACCCACCCATCATCAATCCATCCTTTCACCCACCGACTCTCCATCCATCCTTTCACCCACCCATCATCCATCCATCCTTCCCCTCATCATCCATCCATCCTTTTCCCTCATCATCCATCCATCCTTTTCCCTCATCATCCATCCATCCTTCTACCCACCCACTCATCATCCATCCATACTTCCCCTCATCATCCATCCATCCATCCTTCCCCTCATCATCCATCCATCCTTTTACCCACCCCCCTCATCATCCATCCATTCCCTAATCATCCATCCATCCATCCTTTCACGCACCCCCTCATCATCCATCCATTCACCCTTCCCGTCATCATCCATCCATCCTTCCCCTCATCATCCATCCTTTCGCCCACCCCCTCATCATCCATCCATCCCCTCATCATCCATCCATCCATCCATCCTTCCCCTCATCATCCATCCATCCATCCTTCCCCTCATCATCCATCCTTCCCCTCATCATCCATCCTTCCCCTCATCATCCATCCTTTCACCCACCCATCCTTCCCCTCTATCCATCCCCTCATCCATCCATCCATCCCCTCACCCATCCATCCATCCATCCCCTCATCCCTCCATCCCCCTCATCCATTCATCCTTCCCCTCATCAATCCATCCTTCCCCTCATCCATCCATCCTTCCCCTCATCCATTCTTCCTTTCATCCATCCTTCCCCTCACCCATCCATCCATCCATTTATCCTTCCCCTCATCCATCCATCCATCCATCCATCCATCCATCCATTGTTAATCAGTGTGTGTGCGATTGTGCCATTTCTTTATTTTCTTACATTATAGACTGCATGTTTGAAGAACCGAAGTTTGCTTACAATTTAGTGACGGTAATTAAGCTCTGTGAAGAGAACCACGTGCTGCCTCGTCTAATCAGGGGTGTAATCTGGCTGAGTCTCGGATGTTTGGGGCCCTGGGTAGAAATGGAACGTGTGAGCCCCCCTCTAAATAGCAGAGACATGACACATTCAGGGCTGTTTGCATGTGAATAGATGACGCTGCTCCTGAACCGGCAGCCCCTCCCTCTCAGTCACCTTCGAAGCACATCTTAACAGGTCATCAAGGGCTGGAGGTGTGAGGGTAGCCATCCCGCTGTGCCTCTCCACTGCTGCGGGGCATCTGAGGAGCTTTGGTGCAGCATCGCAGTGAAGAAAAGAGGTGGGTGCAAGCTGTGCCGGCTTTAGGGGGAGGCAACCGGTGCCCTGTTAAAATGACGGACAAATGGCGTCCGTTAAAGATTCCTTCACGGACAACGGACAGACGGCCGAAATTACGGACTGTCCGTGAAATTTACGGACGGTTGGTCACCCTAGCTGAAGCCCTTTGAGACCAATGGGCGTTGCACGCCTGGAGAGAGCCCAGAGATGGCTACATATTACACATTAGTGTTATGTAGTTTTATATTACATCTTTGTGTTGGGTAGTTAGCTTGAAAACCCTGTTTAAAATGTTTAGGTTTTATATACTTGCATGAATAAATTGTTGATATAACAGTGGGCAATGGTGAGGGACCTCGGATTTATGTAATACAATGGCTGCAGGGTTTACCACATAATTATAGATTTACCACAGTTGCCATATCATTTTACTACCTATTCTTTAGAATTAACAAAGAATATTGCTTCTAGCTAATGATGATGTAGCCTTGCGGCTAGAGCGGTGGACCTTGGACCTGGGGAACCGGGTTCAAGTCTCAGCAACGATGGTCAACATCCTGTGATTCTGGGCAAATCACTTAATCTCCCAGTGCCTAACAAAAATGAATGTGTACATCTGTAATAAAACTGGTGCTCATGTAAAGCGCTCTGATACTCGATGTCTCGGGTCTAGTTTATGCTATATAAAACTCTAAAAATTAAAAAAAAAATATATATATATATAATGTGCCACCTAAATGGCAATTTTTTAGACACAAATTAGATAACCTTGCTGCATAATGTGGTCCTCCAAGCCACATACTCTCAATATTCTTCACAATGTAAAGCTCCGCAGAGTGGTTTGGGGGATATCATTTTGATGATGAAATCTATATTCAATGGCAATCCCTGTGAAATATGGGTTTGTATACTACTGCATTATGTGTAATAAAAGCACCTAAATATGTAGTATATTAGTACTAAGGAACATTAAAGCTGTGAATTCTTTGTGAACTCCATCTATCCCAAGACATTTATAATCCTAATTGGAATCAAGGAGAGATCCACCCTCCGCGCAACTTCCCCAAACAGTCAGTGTGCAAAAGACCGAGACAGTATCTAAGAACAAAATGTGACGCAGATCATGCCTCTAGGTAAGCAAGGGCTTGTAATTAAGAGTTGCTGCTACCAACAAGCAAAGGTGACACATGTCATGCACTCACTCTCTTCTGCCTGAAGTGGCGGGCTGTTATTAACTTGAGACTGTATTAATATAACTGCATCTACAATGGCCCTCCAGCTTCACGGCTCAATCGGTTGCAGATGGCCCAGAATGTCTCACCTGTCTCAGCGTTGGGTAGAAGCGATTATGGTACAGTAGCAGCTCTAAATCCCTTCACTGGTTACCAGTTAGAAGATGGAATCCTATTCAAACTTGACTGCTGGATGTATACATGTATACACTGCTGTAAGAAGAATATATGTACTTGGTCCTCCTCTATCTATCCAGCAGAATCTCACTCTACTGTAACATGAAAAATCTAAGAACTCAGGATGAATTGTTTTTGAAAGTCCCAAAAGTCAACTTTAAAATTAAGGCTTCTGAGCTTTTTCTGCCCCAGTCCCATCCATCTGATTGATTGATTGAGACCATATATAAAGCGCTCACAGTTACTTCAGTAAGAAGTGTTGCGATGCTCTGAGGAGAGTGACAGTGCCAATCAACTCGGTCAGTAAGATCTGGACTCTCTCCGCGAATTGCTGAGATATCCGTCCAACTTGACTTGCTTTAAGAAGGCACTAAAAACACATATTTTGGTGTTACGGACCCACATAAGACCCGCACAAAGAGTCCCCTTTGTAGAAGTGCATGTGTGAGGAGTGGCCTGATAGGTAGGCAGGATTCAAGCAGCGAGAGATACCACATTCAATCACAATATGAAATGACCTGACCCCTTATGAGAAAGGAGAACATCATATCATGAAATCCTTGTTTAGTTCATTTTAAAGCTCTTCTGTTTTGTGCATTGATTTAGTAAGGCATTGGAGTGCTGTAGATAGTCGTAGCAATAGGGAGAAGAAGCAGGGCAATGTATGAGCCCTGCTAACTTGTCAATTTCTCCTACAGGGAGAGGTCTCTTTCAATGCCAATGTCCTTATATTATGTTCAGGTGGCATACGAGGCTCCTTCTGCTGCCACGGGGCCTTGTTAATACATCACACATACCAGTCAGCGAGCCAGGCCGAACCCATCAGGGCGCACTAGAAAACCTTTAACCGATCAATACGTTGCTTCTCTCAGCCAATGTTTTCTTAAATATTTTATTATACAAATAAGAATGGCCGGGATGTGACTTAATATGCAGTGTGTGCTATAGAAGAGAATTCCCTCAGTCTTGTCAGAGCGGGAAATGTTTGAGCACTGCGTGGAAGACTCAGAAATGTTACTATCCACTACTACTGTGTCCACTCCTCATGAACTTGGATGTGCATGACTGAGGTACAGGACATGGACTCCCATCATCTCAGTGAATTATGTCTCACTGCTACAGACACTCCTCAGATATGTTGCGTCACTTATGGTGACGCTGATGGCAATTCACCGGCTTCTGCCTGTGACGTTCTATCTAGACCCAGACATCTAAAAGCGGCCTTGATGTTGCAGTTTTATTTTCGAACACTTAACTGCCTGGGCACAACAACAGCAAGAAACAGGCCCCCAAGGCACAATGATGTCATCTTGTGTAAATGGTAGTAGAGCTCTGATGCCTAACAGGGCCTGGTTCATGCTTCAGTAAATTGAAAAATAAATACAGAAATACATTCCATAATTCCCATGTGGCAGCACTCTGTCTGCAAACAAGAGGCTCTTCTTACTCCCAATATTATGTCACGGTTAACACTTCAAACACTTCACATGTA
Source organism: Lissotriton vulgaris (assembly GCF_964263255.1). Taxonomy (NCBI): domain Eukaryota; kingdom Metazoa; phylum Chordata; class Amphibia; order Caudata; family Salamandridae; genus Lissotriton; species Lissotriton vulgaris. The sequence goes on along the minus strand of NC_141693.1, from coordinate 1,177,356,433 downwards.
ATATGAATGCAAAGGCTTTGCCTCATCTAGTACAGCTACTAAGATTGCAAGTTTTACATTCCTGCGCTCCTGTGATGTTTTGGCAGGCACAGCACAGATTAAACTGTCATTTATTTACACCTTATCCCCACGTCTTCCAATTAAAATGCCCCAAAGACAAAACAGTTACCGAAGGAAACTATGTCAGCCCTTTTACTATAGTTAAACCAAAGCGCCATCAAATATTTACCAAGATGTGCTGCATATTCAAGGAGGAAATCGTCACTGTGCGTTTAGCTCACCAAATGTACAAGTCCACTTTTATGGCAGAGCGTGCCTAGCCCACGTCATTTCCTAATTGTCAGAGAGCTGCAATGTGTAAGCAGGTCTGCGGCGGGTTTTCTTTCTCAAAAGCCTCATTTGCAAGTAAATGGTCTTTTAAAGACCTGTTAACTACTCGGGTGCGGCTGCAATTAGATGCTCGCCAGCCCCTGCCCGCGAAGCTTTGTCAGCCCGGGCTGACACACACGACGGGGGGGGCTGAAGCCCCGTGAGCCCAATGGGTGTTGCGCGCCTGGCGCTGGCTACCCGTGGACATCCCAGCGCTTTAGACCCATCTCAGACAAATCACTCAGCAGAACAGGAAGGTCTTCAGCCGCTTTCTAAACTGTAAATGATTAGGCTCAAGCCGCAGGTAATCGGGCAGCTGATTCCAACTTTTTGCTGCCTGTACTGTAGTCTCGAGCTTATAAGTCTTAAACAGGGCAAACCATGTCTGTGATTGTTGAACTTCTTTAAATCAAAGCTCCAGTTCAAGACTTTGCTGTTAATCATAGGTGCCACTAAGAGGCGCGCATCATCTAAGGAATGACCAATACTTGATTAAAATGTAAACAGAAAAGGAAGTTCGTGTGCGTTCTCCTGCACGCGCGCTCCTCCTTGAGTTTTGTTTCCGGGTGAAATCTCCTGCTCAAGGGGCTGTACTGAAAGGCGGCGAAGGGGCCGAGCAGTGCCCGCGTTATCCCGGGCAACGCACCCTTCCTGTTGCACGACTTCAAAGGATCACAGAAAACCGCTCAGTTTGGGAGAAAGTATGCCCTCTCCTTGAGCGCGCAGTGGGGGCAGACAGCGCGGGGTGGAGGGGGTCTCACACACAGGCTCCTGTTACAGTGCTGGAAATGGAAACCACATGGGGGAAATATTCCGAAAGATCCGTCCTGTGCGCGAGCGGGAGCAGGAAATCGGAACATTTTAAGTCAAATTGAGTAAATGTTGAGTTCTGAAAGTTGAATGCAGCAGGGCAGGGGGTAGGGTGGGCAGATCCTTGCGCATCTCGAGACCAGGGCCTGGTTTCGCCATAATTATGGTAACTTTGAGCTAGTCACTGAACCGCACTGTTCATTCATCTCAAGAGGAAGTTGCCATTGCCAACCAAGGTGTCAGTTTCACGGAGATTTCGGTCAATTTCCTGGGAGATCTGGAAGTGCTCTGATACATTTATGAGAGGATGTGAACAAAAGAACATCAACTTCTCAGTGCCATGTATGTGGAAATTTTGCATTTGATCAAAGAGCGGCATGCTTCAACCGTTCTGAAGAATTTTTGGTGCATTTCGTTGCCTTTTATTTATATGAAAAATAATGTGCACCTCACAGACTCGGTAATCCCTTGACACTGCTTATACTGATGTTATGGGAAGATTTGCCACATTTATGTGGTAATGTAGCCTCACGGATATTGTATTTTAGAGAGCTCCAGCACATCTTTTCCAAAATTCAGTGAAAGGTTTGTACTGTTTTAGTAATTTCCTGAGGGTCCTGGACTAGCATTATCCATGCAGGGAGAGGTGTGTGTCCAACGTACAAGCAATGACAGACACCACCTGGAGTCCAGGGAGCTTCAGGTAGAGTAGGATTGGTGTGCGGGTGAAAAAACACTGAATCGACAAGAGGAACACGGCACTCGTGTTTGAAAGAAAAGTGATGCTCTTTTTTCACAATGCACTTGCATTCTCTACATACCCCAAGGTATGCCAGATTGATTACGGGTGCAAAAAGAAATGCTCATATATCCCCAGCCCTAAGATCTCTAAACTGGCTACCCCACGAAGCAAGAATACAGCTAAAGACTGCCTGTTTGATTCTTAAAGCCCTCCATTTCAAACCCACGGATTACCTGGGCCAAAAGCTAGAATTATCTGGAGGGGGTAGACCACCAAGAAGTGCAAATTCTCTCCTCTTGAAACCTCTGACTTTTTGCAAAATGAGAACGTGGCACAGAGCTTTCTCTGGCTCAGCCTGAAGATCTGGAACTCTCTCCAACCGGAAGTCCGCAGAATCCCCTCCACGGCTGCCTTCAAACATGAAGTAAAAATAATCCTAATTAACAAGTTTTTGAAGTAAATGGTCACGGCTCATCTGTTTTCTCAATGTCCCTCTGATTAGATTCTTTTTGGTCTAACAACAGTAAAGCTCAGGGTTGTCTGACCTTTTAAGTAATGTTTGTTCTCCTCCTAGTACACTATGGTATTAGCTAAATATGATATTCACTGTTACCCCCTTTGCCATTTTCCCTGTACTATTTCCTTCTCTGCCAAAATGTGAGGCGCTCTGATACCCTTCGGGGTCATGTTCGCGCTATACAAAACTTTATAAATAAATAAATTCCAAAAAGGAAGTGAGTGGAATGGACATACCTACACCAAACCTCCAAGCAACAAAAGACTGTAATCCCAAATCTGCATGTGCGTCCATTAGATGCTAACAAGTCTTGAAATATGCCTTTAGAGAACACAACACTGACACGTGTAGTCTATAGTGACCTGACAAAGTTACACCAATATGGGTATAGTCAATGTGCCATATTCAGGGTCAGATTGACCTAAAGGGCAATCAGGCAGTGCCCGATGGGCTGGTATGACAGATCAGTGTGTGGGCTGGTTTTTTAGAAGCTTTGGGACAGTTTTATTGCCAGGTAGGCCGTTGTTTACTGTTGATTTCGCAACTTTTACCACTAAACTATATGTTTTGTTCATGTGGACCACTCCTATTTTGGTGCCCAGGCCTATTTTTTGTCCCAGTCTGACAATGACCATGTTGATATGCAGCTAAAAAACTTCTAACAACTGCGAGTGATAGATGACAGCCAAAGAGACGCAGAAAATACTGTCTCTGAGGAAAAAAGGTGTCAATGCGAATGAAGAATAGGAACGAAAGGGGGCATTTTTGGACTGATATGTAGGGAATTCAGAACATTTACAGACAAGGTAGCCAGTAAAGTAGCCAGTTTGTCATGGGCTCTAGTGCAAGGAAGAACATTGTCCCAGTGGCCGCTGTTTGAAGTGTGACATATAGAAATAACCAGTGTTCAGTGGGAAGCTCAGGCCACTTGTCCCCGGTGCCACTGCACATGTGCGCCAACGGAAACTACGCCCATGTAATGTGCTGATATTAAAATTCCAGAAGTGCAGGGTTAGACTTAGTCGGGGTACAAAAAACTTGTGAGATTTCCACACAAACATGTCCCCCTGAAAGATCAGAAGGGCTGGTGCAAAGCCAGTTACAAAAGCGGCTATGCGGAGTTTGGGACAGGATTATTTGGAAAGCTACTGCCTCTGAACTGAGAGCCAGAGACAACTGGCTATTTGGAAGCCTCACTCTCCAGGGTGCATATTACCTGCCATTCTGTTTGCTCAGTGAGGACTTCTAGCCAGACCATGTTTTCTCTTTGAAAATAGGGTTGCCACAGCGATGGGCACGGTGGGCATAACTCACCCTATGTCTGGGCCAGCACTGCAGTCATCGTGGAAAAGATGAAGCACTTCATCCATTTTGCCTGTCATTTTTACAGTTTCCATCATTTTTCTACTTCCCACCTGTCACTTAAAAATATCTTCCACTTTTGCTAGTTGTATATTCTCGATGAAACGTAAATCTCTTGGCTTGCCTTGTGACTATAGATCCGCAGTATGAGGGATTTAGTTTGCATTATATACATGGTACCTACTTAAGTCATTTACTGACTGGCTGATGACCTGCCAGTCCGCCAGTGCCTTGAAGACCCTTGCATCCTCCTGACAAGCAGACCACCACACCCCGATCTAGAGATCCCCTCTGGCCTGTCTGAGATTGTTTTGGTGGTAGTGAATCCACAGACGTGGAGGGAGCACTTTTATCGGGCCCACACATGCCAGTCGCCACCTTGTCTTGGCAGCTGGTTGGCACATTTCGGAATTTCACAAACAAATCCACAAAGCAGCGGTTTGATTTGAAAATACAAACGAATTAATGGCCCAGAGACGCACAAGTGTGTGTGGTGTTCATTGTCGCTCAGGTCTGCAATGCCTCGCATGGTAGCCCCGGGCAGGAGAAAGATGTGCTGGAAGCCTCGCCCTCAATACAGTAGATTTCCCAATCACTGACAGAGCAGTCCTACAGTGGATGGGCCACTGGGTCATGAGTTTCTGATTATGAAGCAAGCTGCAGCTCTGACACTGGAAACCTAGTGGTTCCCCACCTCTAATTGAGATGGAGGTCTGCGTGAGTATGGTGGGATGAGCACCCTGCTGATTCTCGGCAGAGTTTCCGCTCTGCCAAACTCCATTTTAGAGCATTGGATTTTTAAAAACTGAAAAAAAGCCCTGAAACATTGTGTACGGTCTGGGCTTCTGAACTCATACTGACACACATCTACATAATGAGAGTTAAAATATTCATGGCAAAGACAAAAGATGCCTTATGTGATCTAAATGTAGGGGGCCGTCGCAGCAGACAGCACGGTTGCCCCATCAGTCCTGCAAAGAAAGAAGCACCCGTTGGCAAAACTAATAGATGTGACGTGAGCTGCAAATCTTTTAGCTTTGTCAATGCTTGTTTGTAATAGTTTTTGTAAAACTTTATAGGTGAGGCAGAGACTTTTAAGGCATGGGCAAGGTGGGCAATTGTCCAGGCTCCCCACCTTGCAAGGGCCCCCTGGAAAAGTGCACTTGCTCTCTTTGACTTCTGTCTTTTCTATTTCTATATCTAAACTTCTCTCCCTATCTGTCTATCTCTACCTTTGCCTCTGTCTCTCTCGTCCGTTGCATCTTAAGAATTTTTGGGGTCCCAGGAAATACATCTGAATTGTTTTTGAACCTTCCAAGGGTCCCCCAATTATATCTTCCCCAGGAAAATCCTTAACATTACACTGGTGGGAGATGCCGGATCCTCACCAATATATAACAAGCATTTGCAATGCAATAGGTCTCGCATTGGGAAAGTTTGAGCTATTGGTATTGTAAATGACACATTTTTTATTTATGTTTTGTTCTTGAAAATAGCAAAATGAATAGCTTTGTCATTTACAATGCCAATAGTTATAACTTTCACAAATGTGACCCCTACAGCATTTGTAATGCAATATGTGTTGTATTTACATGACTTACATGTATTGATATTACAAATAACAATGGCTTTTATTTTTTTAAATAAATAATACTTAAATAAAAGTTATTGTAATTTATAATGGCAATAGCTTAAACTTTTGTAAATAACTTGTGAAGATTTTGTTCAGAAGTATTTTATTGTGACGAAAATCCAAGAACAGAAGTGAAATATGAACATATTTTTGTTACATTTGTAATAAAGCTTGAAACATTGAGAGAACATATTTGAACCAGTTGTTGTTGAATGGTTGCACAGATTGATGCTGTGGTGGCGCTAAGTGATGTTGTAATGGCGAACGAGTGATGCTGTGGCGTTCAGTGATGCTGTGGTAGCGCATAGTGATGTTCTGGTGCCCCTGAGTGATGCTGTGGTGGTGCTGAGTGATGCTGTATGCTATGCTATGTTGTGTTTTGCTATCCTATGTTTTGATTTGTTATGCTATGCTATGCTGTGTTTTGTTATGCTATGCTATGTTTTGTTATGCTATGCTATATTTTGCTATGCTATGCTTTGTTATGCTATACTATGTTTTGTTATGATAAGCTATGTTTTGTTGTGTTTTATTATGCTATGCTTTGTTTTGCTATGCTGTGTTTTGTTATGTTATGCTATGCTATGCTATGTTTTGTTGTGTTTGGTATGCTATGTTATGTTTTGCTATGCTATTATATGTTTTGTTTTGCTATGCTATGTTTTGTTGTGTTTTGTTAAGCTATGCTATGTTATGTTGTGTTTTGCTATGTTTTGTTATGCTATGTGTTGTTGTGTTTTGTTATGCTATGTTTTGTTATGTTATGCTATGTTTTGTTATGCTATGCTATGTTTTTTATCCTATGCTTTGTTTTGGTATGCTATGCTATGTTTAGTTTTGCTATCCTATCCTTTGTTTTGTTATGCTATGCTATGTTTTGTTTTGTTTTGTTATGCTATGCTATGTTTTGTTGTGTTTTGCTATGCTATGCTATGTTTTGTTATGCTATGCTACGTTTTGTTGTGTTTTATTATGCTATGCTAAGCTTTGTTTTGTTATGCTATGCTATGTTGTGTTTTGTTATGCTATGCTATGTTTTGTTGTGTTTTGTTATGCTATGCTATGTTTTGCTAAGCTTTGCTATGCTATTATATGTATGCTATGTTTTGTTGTGTTTTGTTATGCTATGCTATGTTTTGTTGTGTTTTGCTGTTTTGTTATGCTATGTTTTGTTATGCTATGCTATGTTTTGTTATACTATGCTATGTTTTGTTTTGCTATGCTTTGTTATGTTTTGTTGTGCTTTGTTTTGTTATGCTATGTTTTGTTATGCTATGCCATGTTTTGTTGTGTTTTGTTATGCTATGCTTTGTTGTGTTTTGCTATGCTATGTTTTGTTATGCCATGTTTTGTTTTGCTATCCTATGCTTTGTTTTGTTATGCTATGCTATGTTTTGCTAAGCTTTGCTATGCTATTATATGTATGCTATGTTTTGTTGTGTTTTGTTATGCTATGCTATGTTTTGTTGTGTTTTGCTGTTTTGTTATGCTATGTTTTGTTATGCTATGCTATGTTTTGTTATACTATGCTATGTTTTGTTTTGATATGCTTCGTTATGTTTTGTTGTGCTTTGTTTTGTTATGCTATGTTTTGTTGTGTTTTGTTATGCTATGCTTTGTTGTGTTTTGCTATGCTATGTTTTGTTATGCCATGTTTTGTTTTACTATCCTATGCTTTGTTTTGTTATGCTATGCTATGTTTTGCTATCCTATGCTTTTTTTATATGCTATGCTATGCGTTGTTTTGTTATGCTATGCTATGTTTTGTTATGCTATGCTGGTGAGGGTGTGTGAGGGTGAGTGAGGGTGTGGGGGTGTGAGGGTGAGGGGGTGTGTGAGGGTGGGGGTGTGAGGGTGAGGGTGTGTGAGAGGGTTGGGGGGGGTGAGGGTGTGAGGGTCAGTGAGGGTGTGTGAGGGTGGGTGAGGGTGAGGGGGTGTGATGGTGAGGGTGTGAGGGTGAGGGGGTGTGAGGGTGAGGGGGTGTGAGGGTGTGAGGGTGAGTGAGGGTGTGTGAGGGTGTGTGAGGGTGAGTGGGTGTGAGGGTGAGGGCGTGTGAGGGTGAAGGTGTGGGGTTGTGAGGGTGAGGGGGTGTGAGGGTGAGGATGTGACAGTGAAGGGGTGTGAGGGTGAGGGTGATGGGGTGTGAGGGTGAGGGTGATGGGGGTGAGGGTGACAGGGTGAGGGTGAGGGTGTGTGGTGAGGGTGAGGGGGTGTGAGGGTGAGGGTGAGGGGGTGTGAGGGTGAGGGGGTTTGAGGGCGAGAGTGTGTGTGAGGGTGTGTGTGAGGGTGAGGGTGTGCAGAGGTGTGAGGGTGAGGGGGTGTGAGGGTGAGGGTGTGAGGGTGAGGGGTTGTGAGGGTGAGGGGTGTGAGGATGAGGGGGTGTGAGAGTGAGATGGTGTGTGAGGGTGAGAGGGTGTGTGAGGGTGAGTGAGGGTGAGGGTGTGTGAGGGGGTGTGAGGGTGAGGGGGTGTCAGGGTGAGGGTGTGTGAGGGTGAGGGGTTGTGTGAGGGTGAGGGGGTGTGAGGGTTGAGGGTGTGGGTGTGTGAGGGTGAGGGGATGCGGGTGAGATAGGGTGAGGGTTTGTGAGGGTTGGAGTGTGTGAGGGTGTGTGAGGGTGAAGGTGTGTGAGCGTGAGTGTTTGAGGGTGAGTGGGTTGTGAGGCTGTGAGGGTGAGGGAGGGTGTGTGAGGGTGAAGGGGTGAGGGTGTGAGGGTGAGGGGTGTGAGGGTGAGTGAGGGGGTGTGAGGGTGGGTGAGGGTGAGTGAGGGTGTGAGGGTGAGTGAGGGTGTGAGGGTGAGTGGTGAGTGAGGGTGTGTGAGGGTGAGGGTGTGTGAGGGTGAGAGGGTTGTGAGGGTGAGGGTGTGTGAGGGTGTGTGAAGGTGAGGGGGTGTGAAGGTGAGGGGGTGTGAGGGTAAAGGGGTGTGAGGGGATGTGAGGGTGTGAGGGTGAGGGGGTGTGTGAGGGTGTGAGGGGGTGTGAGGGTGAGGGGGTGTGAGGGTGAGGGTGTGTGTGAGGGTGAGGGGGTGTTGGGGTGATGCTCTGGGTCCTGTGCTGTCGTTGAGGGTGCATTTCTGGTTGTTTCTCTGTCTACACGTCTGGTGGGTGACTTTTGCTACAGAGGTCGTGGTCACTCGAAGTCCTCTTTGAGACAGTAGAAGGTGAGCTGCAGCTGGACTAACAGGAGCCACAGGCACTGTTCTCTCTCCGCTAGCCCAAGGTGCAACAGGTGCAGTCCAGCAGGCGGTGGAGCCTCTCTTTGTGCAGTCCAGCAGTGAGCAGGGCAGTCTTCAGCTCTTTTTCCAGTTCCGATGTGGAATATATGACGTTATTCCGCAAACTTTATTCCCGCATGCCATGACTCCGCATTTATTACAACGCATGAGCCATTACTCCTCAGTAGCATCACTCCACATTCTTTTACCCGCATATAACTTTACCACGCATGCCTTTACAACGTAAAGGCATGTGTGGTGAAGTTATAAACTAACTAAATGTACTTACCATATATAAATATATATATATCTGCTCCAAGTTTCCCAACCGGTAGAAGAGCACTCGAACTGCAGTTTAAGCAAACAGCTTTTTGTTAGGTTTGAATTCGCCATGCTTGCCGAATCCATTCACAAGTGACCTTCATTAATACGCCTGACGTGTTTCGAAGTAACCTTCTCTTCAGAGGCGATGTCAGTCTGTAGTGCGTGACCTGACACTCACCAGGATGTAAAATAGTCCATTATTTTGTCACGCCCCCAGTATGGAGGTGAAATCTTCGTGAGGCATCCTGGGTGATGTAGTGGCAGGTGAGTTACCTTCCCTCTATGGGTGCACTGTTTATTTAGAAGTGTCGGCAAAAGTTCAAAGCCCTCAAATGGGCCTCGGCAAGCGGGGCTAGTTCACATCCTTTGACCTGCAATTTCCACTGTTAGAGCTGCGTTGATATACGGGGGCGTGACAAAATAATGGACTATGGCGAATTCAAACCTAATAAAAAGCTGTTTGCTTAAACTGCAGTTCGAGTGCTCTTCTACCGGTTGGGAAACTTGGAGCATATATATATATATATATATATATATATACATACACATATATATCCTTAATAATGCATATGCATATAAATATATATATATTATTAATTTATTTTTTTAAGAAATATTTTTTATATATATATAATATATTTTTTTAAATCACTCTTTTCACCCTAAAAACTAATTCCACCCTGATCCCTTAAAATACCCGACCACCCTTCAACACTAACCCTTCCTGACCCTAGAAATACCCCTGTACCCCAAAACCAAAACCTAGCCCTGAACCCTAAAAATACCCCTGTACCCCAAAACCCAAACCTATCCCTGAACGCTAAAAATACCCCTGTACCCCAAAACCCAAACCTATCCCTGAACCCTAAAAATACCCCTTGTACCCCAAAACCCAAACCTATCCCTGAACCCTAAAAATACCCCTGTACCCCAAAACCCAAACCTAGCCCAGAACCCAAAAATACCCCTGTACCCTAAAACCCAAACCCAGCCCTGAACCCTTAAAACAACCATGTACCCCAAAACCCAAACCTATCCCTGAACCCTAAAAATACCCCTGTACCCCAAAACACAAACCTATCCCTGAACCCTAAAATTACCCCGGCACCCCAAAACCCAAACCTACCCCTGAACCCTTAAAAAAACCCTGTACCCCAAAACCCAAACCCATCCCTGAACCCTAAAAATACCCCTGTACCCCAAAACCCAAACCTATCCCTGAACCCTAAAAATACCCCTGTACCCCAAAACCCAAACCTAGCCCTGAACCCTAAAAAAAACCCGTACCCCAAAACCCAAACCTATCCCTGAACCCTAAAAATACCCCTGTACCCCAAAACCCTTAAAATACTCCTGAACCCCTAAAACATATACCCCAACACCCCCAAACACACCCTTAATATACTCCTGAACCCCTAAAACATATACCCCAACACCCCCAAACTAAAACCATATACTTACCTTACACTTAAATATTAAAAACATAAGCTTTTACCATTCATGCTTTTACAACGAATTTCGTTGTAAAAGCATGCGTGGTAAAAGCATATAAGATGTAATGGCATGCGTTGTAATATTTTGCGGAGTAATGGTATGCGGAGTGAAGGTATGCGGAATGAAAGTTGCGTTGTGAAGGTGTTTTACCTCCGATGTGATATGAGGTGCAAGGTGCCAGGGGTGCTATATTCCCAGAAAGTGCCCTTGAGGGATAATGTGTCACTAGCCAATGAGCTACCAGGTCCCCTCCGTATCGGTGATGACTTTCTGGCTATGTGTGGCATCTAGCAATCCCAGAGTGAACTATTCTGCCCACTTTCTTGATGTCAGGACCCTTCCTCGGATGTTAGGAGAATGTTAGCCTATTCTAGTGGTGTGGCTACCTGTGGGCTACACGCCCACAAGAAAAGCGGTTATGGCACTGGTCTCCCCTCTCTGTCCCCATCGCCAGCCCATCTACCTGAACGAAGGTTAGCCCCTCAGGAGTGTGAACGACATTTGACCACCAAACAGGGCTTCACCTTTGAAAAGAGTAGTTGCCTGGGAAAGGGGAGGTGAAACCTTGCCCTGTAGCAGGCTGATAATGTTCCTAAGCTGGGGACAGTCACACTACTCCCCAAGAGAGCTGAAAGTGTCTGGTAGATATAAACCGTGTGAGGCCACTGGACAAACTGGGTCAGAGAGTGGCAACTTTCAAAAAGTTTAATTTCTTTTGATAGTGACATTAAATTTGACTTGGGCATCAATGTGGATTTAATGCCACAATTAATTTGATACCTTATCGTACCCAGCTAGGTAGCCCCATTTACATGTTAGCTGGGCTGAGGGGTCAGCTAGTAACCATGTGCTAACCAGTTGGGCTACTAACTCTTCCACATCAAAATGACAATTTAGGAGTGTTGCTGTTAAGACATATGTAAAAATACATGCCCTTCTTAATAATAAACAGCTCCCTGCCTTAGGGCTCAATAGGCCTACCTTACGGGGGACTTACATAGAGTTTTAAGGGAAGTGGGGGCTTTGCACTTAGTTTGAACTGCAAAGTCGAACTAGCAGTTTTGCCTCTGCCCTTCCAGCCTGCAGTGGCAGGCTGGAAGCCATTTTGGACTTTGTCTCACACATGGTGGCACAATCAGTGCTGCAGTCCTGAGTGGACATTCTGTGTGCCATATACGAGGGACTTATAAGTAAGCCAGTCTGTGCCGATTGGGGGTAGCCAATTCAACATACATTGTGTAATGGCTTAGAACATTGGCACTGAGGTCTGGTTAGCCCGCCTCGGTGCACTCTCAGAATCAATAAACCAGCAGCATCTGTCCAAAAATGTGGCAGTGAACATGCAAAATGAGGCATTTCCTTACAGGGATAATATGGTTTTAGTAATAACATGGGAGTGTCTCCAGCCAAAGTTGAGTGATGTAATGCCTGATGAAATCATATATACAAATTCAGCTCCAAAAGAAACACTTACAGTCCGTTTGGTAGGAGCGAGGGTCAAGAGATGCACTTGAAGTCAGTAAAGAAATTAAGAATAGTGCCCAGATTTTATGTCCAATTTTTTTTAATTTTATTTATGTATACATAAGAAAACAACAGTAAGAACAAGTACTATTAGTGAATATTTGACTGCAGCTATCAAATAACATTCTTTCATGAGGTAAAAAACAATATATTACAATATTGTGCTGTATTATGGCATTTATATAGCGCATCATACCCTGTTGTCCCTGTGTGGGGCTCTAAAGCAAATTACCAGATGGGCAGCACTTTACACAGTGGGGGAGTTGGCGGCTGGGAAAGTGCTACTTGTTGTGAAACTATGTAGGAAGAGTTCAGCTGCCATAAATATGTGGGGGCAGATTTACAATAACTGGCGCATCCCTGCATATCAGCAGGAATGCGCCTGGCATTGTGCGTCAGGGCTCCGCAACCGTGGAAGGGCAGCATTTACAATGCGGCGCACCATGGGGCAAAAATGGCACAGATGCGTGACGCATCTGTGCCGTAAAGGCGGCGCATTACTGGAGTTGCGACGCAGCTCCAGCAATGCTCTGGGGGGCCCTATCTTTGCCATGCTGCGTCAAATCTTACACCTGCTTCAAGCAGGCGCAGGGTTTTGACGCAGCATGGGCTCAAAAGTGACTGAGTGAAATCTTGCAGCCACTTTTAGGAAGCGTTCCTGCGCCGGAATGCCCCCCCCCTCGCGCCGGAGCGCCTATTTCCGGGCCAGGGCTTTACAACATGACGCATCTCCCAGATGCGTCACGTTGTAAATACCCTGCACCATGGTGTGTCTTTTGCGCAACCGCTGCGCCACATAAGTGACGCAACGGCGGCGTAAAAGAGGCGCAAGGGGCTTGCAAATCTGCCCCGTGGTATTTTCGGTGCTTGTCTTGGGACTTGGGATGAGTGTCTAGAAGTATAATGGCGAAAGAGGTGTGAGAGATAGGTATGTACATTATAATTGTAATTATATATTTTTTTACTCAGCAGATCCTGGGTTATGTTTCATGGTTTCTAGGATGCTTAAAGTTGATGTCCCATGCTGACTGCAGCAATTTGGCCAACCACTCTGTGCAGTGTTGTACGTCTGAGAGGAGGACAGACGTGAGAGGGCGAAGGGGGATAGCGACAGCAGAACGAGGCACAAATCTATGAGATGGTCTCTGTTAGATGTATTGGTATTTCAGTTTGGGGGGTGTGGACACGGGGATATAAAGGCAGGTACATAGCATCAACAAAGTGAAAGGGGCAGCCGGGTCCTGTGTGCATGTCCACAAACAGGTGCGTAATAAGAGAAAGCCCAGTAAAGTATTTGACAACATGAACAAGGCAGAGATACCATCAAATGAGAATGATGCCAAATTGGCAAGAATGAAAGCTTGCCACTTGAGCAGTGTCCAAGCACCTTTTCAAAGACAGAGAGTCCTGCAGGCGTGGAAATTCAGCCAAAGTTGGCAACCTGAGTAGAAACTAAACAGGCTTTAAGAGCCTATATTTCACCTACTCCTGTTAGACTGACGCATGACATATGTTTTGAAAAACAACAGTGACCACAGGAAGCCATAGGGAATGCACCAAGTAAATTTCACAAGTGGTACATTGGTGTCCTCACAATGGGCCAGATGTCCCTGATGGCATCTTCATAAGTCAATCAAAAGATCATTTTAAAACCCATCAAAAGCAGCGGACAGATCCAGTGAGATCGACTGCCATGGCCATATATAGTAATGGCCAATAGGTTCTTTTTACCAATATCTGGCAGGAATGTATTGTAATTAGCTTTAATCAACTCGTCATTAATTTAAAAAAATGGAACTTCATTGGTCTCTACTGAGTCACTTCAACCTCTTTAAGGTGATCTTATCCTCAAACCAATATTTCAGAAAATCTACCTAGGCTTAGCTCTAGAAAGCCAACATTTGACGTTGGGAAAATGATGTTGTCTCCATCCAAAAGAATCGTTTTTATGTAGCCTTTGAAACCAAAACAGGGGTGCGAGATTTCTCCCTTATCTTCAGTGCAAACACCCGGCACAGAGGCAAGAGAATACAAGAGATCAGTATGAAGGAGATGAGTCTACAGAGATCAAAGTAAAGGAGATCAGTATAATGAATATCAATGTAAAGGGGATCAGTAGCAGCTTTGCCGACAGCCACGACCAAGTGAGTGAGTCCAGGTAAAGGTATGTGGTGTAATAATTAGAAAGTTAATGGTTTCAAAGAAGCCTCCGAGGGTTCTGATGCTCTACGTTTTCTGGTGAGGTTATTTTAGGATGCATTGTCATGCCTGGGTGATTTAATGTGCCATTTGATTTATTTTCAACCTGTGTAAAATGTACTTTCATGCTGGAATGTTGCCTGAAAGTATCGCAAAGTAGCACCCTTTGCATTACTCTACGTTAAGGGGGTGTTTCGTGGGTGATATATGAGTGTTCCCATGCAACCACTCATAGTTTTTGATGCAAAACCCTATCTATCAACACGAGTAGACAGGAGTTTGCACCAAAAAATAACACACCATGAAAGCAGGCGTGAAAAAGAAGAATGATCATATTTCTCCTAACCTTTCACACTTTGAATGTGTACCGCATTGAGCAACACATTCAATGTGAGGACAGTGTTAAGTTTGTCTAGGCATAGTATTTTGCAGTGGAAGGGTATCCTACAGTGTTTAATTTGTTACAAAATAGGTGCCAGGGCTCTCGTCAGGAGGTCACTGCAGTTTGCACGGCACATTGCCCCTGCCATGCTGCCAACGATAATAACAACACAAGTACTAGTCATCACACTCCTACAAGTGTGACAATTAAGACTATTTCAGGCCTCCAAAGCTATAAGAATGGCTTGGACGGTTGGTAATAGTGATTTCTAATGTTTATTGAAAGATGAATTACCTGTTGTTGCGGTAATCTCCAAATTAGCCAGACAGCGTCACCTTGTGGTAGCTGTCACAAGTGCCAGTGTTGAGAATTAAGTGCCGGCGCCCAGCACCGGAAACCACAGGCTCAAATTAAGCACTGATCCTTTGAGTACAAAAACCTATGTTAGACTCATGCAAAGACAGTTCCACTGTGGGGCAAAGGTGTATGCATGGCATTCAGCAGTCTAATTGGGTGCCAACGCTAAGAAGAGAGCTGGATTGTGCCATATCTTAGTATATATGGTGCTTTCCTGCTCTCTTCTCACCACACAACGCAGCGCAGCAACTTTGGGTGCTGCGTTACATTGTGCGATAGTTTTGTCAAGCCTGGCCACTGTTTTCTTCTGCAGGGATGTTTCTAAAGAGTCTGGGGTGCATGAAAGGGCACAGCAGTAGTATATTGATATGTTTAAAGCTTTAGATGCCACGCTTACTTGCAAGAGACAGCCAAAGTTGTGCCAGCCGAGTTGGTTCATTTTTCCCCCTTAGAGGCAGAGGTTTTGTTGTGTAAAATATAGGGCAGACAACAAGAAAATTAAAAAGTAAGGGTAGAGTTTAAGCAGGGGCTATGGTTTTATCAGAATGTATCATGTTGATTGTTTAACAAATTCGTTTATTGGGTGAGGGGATAAGTGCACATCTCATGCAATAATCACACTCTTTGTCAGTGTGAACCACTAAAGTCACTAAATAAACCTGAGCTCAACCCCTTGGTAGCTGTGGCACAGAGCAGACAGGCATCCCTTAAAGGAAATGTGTAAAGTATTTATGCAGCGCTAAAACAGAAAGTCAAAACGCAAAGCAATTAAAATACCAAAAGGAATTAGAACAATAGAGAGACATGTAATAAACAAAATGTCACCAAAATAACAAAACTCCAATAATGAGAAGCAGAGATATGAATTTTGAAGGTTTTAAGTAAAAATAGCACCAAGATGCACAAAGTGTCAATGATAGGTAATGTTCGCAGAAGAACAGGACCTAGGCGCAGGTTGATGCTGACTGCAATGGAGCGTGGGTTAGTTACACCAATCATGTTCATCTTCAGGAAAGTATTTTACCTTTTGAGTTAGTCTTTAAAGTCCCAGTCCACCACAGGCGTACACTTCTAAATCCCCTAGGTCCTCTGGGAAGGCAATTAGAGACTCACAAGGTGTCAGGAAGAGTCCAACAGGAGGGTCCAGTCCAGGTCAGCTGCCACTGCTTAACTGGGCAGTTGCTGGAAAACACCTATTGTAGCTTGCTGTGTTTCTGTAGCTTTAAAAGGGGTCAGCCTTATGATCCTGGAGTCCACTCCGGTGTCTTTGGTACAAGAGGAAGAGCAGGTGCAGTCTTCTAGGCTCTTCTTGGTTCTCAGACAGCAGGTCAAGTCCTCTTCCGATCTTCCACAGATCTAGGAGTGTTTTGAAGTTGTTCCCTGGAAATGACACATTGTGCTTGTGAATAGGAATGACCCTTGTACAAGCTCTAACCAATGGGGTAAAGGTTCCTAGGGCTAACCCTACCTACTTTGTTTTTTTCCAGATTATTAAAGTCTTCAGCCACAATAAACCTGGGCTTTGAGCACTAGTGGTGTGTGTACTATGGTAATCCTAGTGTCATCTAAAACCATAATCCAGTTTGAGGTAGTCCCTCTACCCCTAAGAAACTCAGAGATAGCAGGCTGGTGGAACAAAGCTAAGTTTTCCAGAAACCAGACAGTGGATACACAAGAATAGTTCTGACATCCCGTCCTCGCTCTTTGAAGTGTGCCACGTGAGGCAAATGTAAAAAATGTAAAATCCTAGCAGACCAGTCAAGCAGATTTTGACACTCTGGCAGGAATATGGCAGTAATGTAAAAGAAGAGGTCCACTGTGATTGGGACGTGCCTGGCTGGGGAGGCAAAAGAAAGGTTCAGGCATGTGTGTTAGCTACATCTGCCTGTGACAGGGTAGGCCACATTAAATTTAATCATGTTCCTGGTCCCAGTCCACACACCATCCTGTCATGGGTGCACAACACCTCCCACATTCAAGGCCTTTTGTACATGTCCCGGGAGCTACTTCACACGTCTCCAACTCTTGCACTTATTGCTGAGTAGAACTCTCCTCAAACTCATAAATATCTAGAGCATGCGTACAGCCCATCGTATATTTCTAAATGATAGATTTCATCTGCCAAACCAGTGAATTGAAAGAAGGTAATGGGTATGTTTCCCTAGATTCCGCAGGTGATGAAAAATGTAAGGATAATCTTCAGAATTGTTATGTTATGTATAGAATTAATTTAAATTAATTACAAACATAAAGTTACCTTAATTTTTAAATTGAAAAAAGGTTATTCAAATGATTGAAAATTAAATAATGATTTTTAGTTTATATATCATTTCATAACATTTACTTAAATGTATATCGTTTTTCAAGAAGTCTAAATAAATTTATTAATTTTGACATTAGTTCCTATGGGGTTCTATTTTAATTCTTGCCCTCCATTTGTTTTGTATTGGAGGGTGTTGCAGTACCATTGGTTGGAAATGTATGTGACTGGATGTACTCCAGGTCAGAACTAGAGTACATTTACTTATGTTTTGGGTTCTTTTTTACTGTCATAACTATAGTAGTAGGGTTTGTGAATAGCAATGGGAGTATTCTTTTTTCGGTGGATGCATGTACCTCCCTAAACACCTCCTAGGCCTTCCTTAACCCCTCCTAAAGCTTACCTAAACCCCACCCATTTAGTAATAAGTATTTCCCACTTTTCAGCCACTCCCCCGTCCTGCCCGCATTTGCTACTAAAACTTATGTGTTGGTTCACAGAGATCTCTACACCGAAAAGATGAGAGGTGGAGTCAGAAACCTCCACCTGTGGGTTTGTGAATAGTATTTTGTAGTACGTGAGTACTGCTATTGTAGTACTACTTAACATACTATAAAATGCAGTTTGTGATGGCACACAATTTTTACAAATCATCCACAAATTCCTATATATTAAGCATGATATAAACAGTATGGGTTTTGCAGTCTGGCAGTGTGTAGGCGAACGCTGTGTTTACTATGTGAATAGAGTATTGTTTGCAGTCTTTTCTGTCTGCATACACAATGTGCATTTCTTTATGTGTGATCGTTTATACTAAGTGCATAATACAAAGCATGCGGTGTTTACAGTTTGTGCTCCTTGCTACACTAATCCCACTTTACAAACAATGCAGTGTTTCTAGTATTTGTAAAAGCCTACAGTAAGTGCCTAAGGAGAACAATGATATGTGTACAGTCTCCTGTTGTTCTACCTTCACTAGTAAGTATATGATTCGAGTAATGCTGTGTTTTCATATTGCGCGTGTGCGCAATAGACTTTTACTACAAAAATAGTGCAGTGCTTACACTGTGTGTAGACATCTCACTGTTCCCAATTGGTATTCATCATGCACTTAATTAAATAATAGCTATGCCCTGCAACTCTGTCCGTTTCTCTATTTCCCTGTATTCAGGACATGATAACCCTGAAAATGTGCATGCTGCTGACAAAAATCTGTTCACCTGATATGGCACCACAAGACAACTTTGTGCTGGGCATTCTATGAATGATCCATGTTATTATTACCGTTGGTGGGACAAACAAAGAGCAGCATTCTAAACAGGCTGTTGATACACAGCACACGCTCACTATTAACACTTTCAGCACTTTCACATCGTAAAAATGCTAAACCAATAGCCAGTCACCTAAGAAAGTGACACTTCGAGGCGCTGTGTTGTACAGAGAGTATACATACACAAGAGGTTGGAACTTCAGCACAGCCTGCTCTAGCAGCCTGAGGCCCACTGGTGACATATGTGCATTAAAAAAGGCTTAATACTATGGGGCTTATTGACAAGCCCATTATGTCGTCAGTGCGTCATTTTTTTTTAAAGCACTGCTGCGCAAATTGCAGACCCATATCTACGAGGTCACGGAAGGCCACCCTGTGTGGCTTTTCATGGCCTCGAACATATGGAGTAAGGCAAAGCCGCGCAAGTTACTGCCTTGCCTTACTGTGCGTCAAAGAGGCGTTCCGTGGGCATTGCAGTGGATGTTCCTACACAACACCAATGGATTTTGACTCATTCCCATACTCACAAGCACCTGTAAACCTGGGAATAGGTCGAAAGCCTACGCGCAACGAGGAGAAATAACTTTATTTCTCCTCGTTTTTTCCTCTTTCTTTGTGTGCTGCATTTGTAGCACACATAGAAGGCGGTAAATGTCTCCAATGATTGCTTTCCTGCACAAAAACAATAATTTCTACAACGCAGACACCCTTGCACTGGTGCCTGCATTGGCAAAAACCAACCAAAACAGCACCTGCGCAGTGAGAAAGCACAGGACTGCGTCTTGTATTATAAATACAACACATTCCTGCCTTTCCTTTTGACGCAGGCTAGCAAAGCAAAGTGACTTATTGCGCTGCCTTGCGTCAAAAACTTGTAAATGAGGCCCTAAATGCTTTGCAGTGAAAAATGAGCAACATCTCCGGCTTAACTGCTCGCTGCCAACAGCCCTGCAGATCCTTGCCCACACACGTGCGCTCCATCCTATCCTGAAATCCGCCTCCGACTAGCGCCCGCCCAATGCCCCGCCTCCTCAAGATCGCTGTCAGGAGGAGTGTGCTGCACTTGCAAGAGAGCATATTGCATAAGGCGGCAGACAAAGAGCATCCTGTCCCCAACCGGTGCAACCACCTGGGAATAGGATCTGCCTGAGCCAGAAGCCCAGGCTGACATTTCTCAGCTGAAAGGGTTAGTACACAGGGGCCCTGCACCTCACTTCAGGGCAACCGAGCTTGACTGACTGAGTTCAGCACGAATCGAGCAACCCCCATTATAGATTCGAAGGCGGGGGTGCAAATTAAGGCTTTAGAGAACAAAGTCTTAACAGCTTTGCAATATAAGACTCCTGGAACAGAGGCAGTGATGTAGGAGGAACCCAAATGGGTGACATCAAGTAGGGGACGCTCAGAAGATCAAGAGGCTTTAGCTAGGAGCAGCGCCCAAGAAGAGATGCCGAAAAACCATCCATGTGTGCTCTGTGCTTGGTGCAGTCCGAGTGGACTCGTCCCACATCTCTCATGCAGCCACGTTTCACGTCCCCTAGAAGCACTGCACTATTCGCACCACATGCTTGGTGCAAGTATTGCACTGATGCGAACAGTTTGTAAAACTGCATCACTTGTGTCATATCCATTGTGTAGCCAATGCTTACAGGCTGTACACATTACGCTGCTATGTGAACTGTGCCCATTGCAGACAGGCACAGACTGACTGAAAATTGCAATCAAAAAGATCATGAACTTCATGGTTTGTCTTCAATGTGTTGCGTAATTAGACAGGTGGGTGAACCTGGAGCGTCTTTTTCAAGCAAATTACTAGCAATCTGAACCCTAGGCTCTGCCACCAACCCCCCAGGCACAGCTCTGGGGGTGGTTGGGTACAGTGCCTGGCTAGTGGTCTGGCCGGGAGGCCAACCCCTGCATGCGCAGCAGGGGGTTGGCTGTATGCAGGAAAGGTGGGCACAGGGTCTGCAAACAACCCCAGCTGCGCACAGCCAAAGGCCCTGCCCAGAGGGGGTTGGGTGCAAGGCTTGACCAGATGTCCAGCCCTGTGTTCAACCCCCACTGCACACTGGCGAAGACAAAACACCAGCTCCTAGCTAGACAAGAGCAAAATAGTAAAGTCGGCTCCCACCGGCACCCTTGAAGGGTGCTGCCTGGGAAGCGGTGTGGGTACCACGGGTGGAACCTGTGGACCCACCCAAAAAAAGTCCAAGAAAATTGCTAGTTCTCTCTGGCACTCAAACATGTGTGTTGGCATTGGAGCTGGGGGGGCCACAGGGGAGATGGGCTTACCCTACAGACTCCAGCATTTTAAAGTTGTTGTGTCCCCCTGGTGTGACCAGGATACTCAAATATAAACATACATTTTTTTTTAAAAGAAAGAAGCGATGAACTAAACAGAGTAACCGCTCATTTTATACCACTGCTCTTGCTGGGGACGCCATGCAGTGCTTATGACCTTAACTATTACAGCACTCATTGTATAGCATTGTTTATAACATCACTAATTACACCAGAAATTATATAATTGATGACATCAATGTGCATGACAGGGCACGAGTTACAGTAACTTCAGTTCACTATCACTGGTGAATGTCAATGTTTAAAACAAAATTTAAGACGTTATGTTTTATCTGACATTTTCACCTAACTATAAAGTCACTTCAAACTTTTTTTCAGCTAACTTCTGATTTAACAAGCATTGGCAAAGCTGATGGGTCATATATTTAGCACCAGACACAGAGCTTTTGGAATTGCCAATGCTTGCTCGACTTAGCATCACCTTCAGTTTTAAAAGAATTTCAAAATGGCCCCCACTTGCAGATGCACCCAAGGCCATTCTGCAATTCTTTTTCGGAGAAGCCATTCCAAAATGGCCGCTGGTTGATCATCATCATTTATGTTTCCTTTAATGTGCGTGCCTGTGCTGCCGTGCAGCTCCCTTAACACTTCCATGCATTTTAGCTCTAGAAATGCATATGCTTAATTTAATGAAGTCAGTGTGAAACAACAGCATAGACTTCGTTTCACTGGTTACTGGGCCATGTACTGCTTCAGGTGAAAAGAAGGACTGTTTAATTAATGCTCAGTGTCCTGCGTCTGGTTTCCCTTTGAAGTGTCCCAGGCTCTCCTTCTCCTTCCAATCACCGTGGCAGCGCTAGGACAGGGAAAGATAAAGGACCTTTTTAACACACATTTAGCCTAATGGCACTGTAATCATCAATTGCAGGGATACCTTTCAAATTGAAATAGTGCTTTTCATCTTTTCTACTCCAAATCAAGGTGCTCCCTACACAGCTCATAGCCACACCATACAAAGTATTCTTGCTGTTTTGGGAAGGCGGGGAGCAGCGGAAACATCAGTTTTCTCTTATTTAGCAATCCTTTCCTCTTATCTGGGAGGGAGGTAGAGGAGTGTAGTTTGACATCCGGATACAAGAACCCAAGCGTGCCAGAGTCCTGGCAGGCAGCAAGAACCCTTTCTTCCCAAAGCGCTCTTAATTTTACTCAGCTCCTGTTCACCTGAGGTGTTGGTGGACAACGACAGTGCATCAGTAAGTGACAGAGTCAATGAAGTCCCAAACAAGTACACAAAAGAGTGGGCCAGATTGAGGGCACAGAGTAAGAGAGAAGGGAGTTTCCAATAGGCGGGAGAAGAAGGGTGGAAAAGTAAATGTTGCTCTTTAATTTGTGGGCAATGCCTTCTTTTTACACATCGGGGTGTCCTTTAGTTCACTTTCTTCAGAAGGAATCCACTCAGATGAAAGGACAATATAAAAAAATCTATTTTTCCACCTTTCACATTGCATACCTTCCTTTCCAACTAGTATTATGCCCAGAAACAAGACAAAAACAGCATTCAGCGCTGGTAATAAAGCTGAGAACAGTGCCTTTAAAGACGGGAACAGCCCCATATAAGCAAAACAAGTACCATAAGAAGGGTACGGTTAATTTATATTAATTACGGTGTTTAGAAATGCCAAAAGTGAGGTATATAGCACTACATAAAATACATGGGCCCTTATTTATGAGGCCTTGCGTCAGTTTTGCGCCGCCGGTGCGTCACTTTTTGTGACGCATCAGCGGCGTAAAACATGCGCCCTGTTGCGCCATATTTAAAAAGTGACGCATCTAGGTAGATGCGTCACTTTTTAAACCCCTGCGCCACATTATACCTGCGTCAGGTATAATGTATGCAGAGGGGGCGTTCCCCCGCAAAAAGCCTCGTAATAGTGACGCAGTGAAATCTATGGGATTTCACTGCGTCACTTTTAGGATGCTGTTGCGTCAAAATCTTGCGCCTGCCTCACAGCAGGCGTAAGACTGACGCAAGCCCTTTCACATGGGGCTTTCCCCATGTGAAAGGACACATTGCTGGAGTTGCGTCACTTTTGTGACACACTCCAGCAATGCGTCACTTTTGCGCTTACAGATACGTCAGAAACACTGAAGTATCTGTAAGTCCTTGCGACATGATGCGTCATACATTAAATATGACGCATCATTGGTGTCGCAAGGAGTGCGCAGTGAAAAGTGACGCATCGCTGTTTTCACGCAGCGATGCGTCACTTTTCATAAATGAGGCCCATGGTTTTATGATGTAGAATGACTAATAAAGGCAGAAGGGAAGAGGGGAAGGGCAAAGGTCAATGCTCTTCTATCCCATCTCCTTTTGCAGACTTTACATTCATGCCCAGGCCAGTCCTCCTAGAATGTTCTCACCTTCTATAAACTTTACAAGTCAGGCCAGTTCAAGTTGTCATTATGTTTCAAGTCAATTGCATAAGTGTGCATGCCTTATATTATGCACATGAAGAAGCCTGTGCCATAGAAACAACACTACAAGCCATTCTTTGTTAGAGCACTGGCAGCTCAGCCAACTCTGAGGAAACCATACAACATATGCTCTTCCTTTGTGCTCTTTATGTCCCTTTCTTTAGAACGTGTATATTTACCCCACGACAGCACCCGAGGAATGAACGAATGTAACACACAATGCAGATCTCCAGACTGGCAAAGCACTATTCTTTATCTCAGAGTTTGGAGAAGTCAGCAGTCACGTGCTTTATACTATAATGGAATGTATGATATGTTTCATGTCCCTTAGTAGGAGCTGGGGTGCATTAGCAGACAGCTAGCATGCCACACCTTGAGAAAGCGCTAGGCTGGTGGAGTGTTGAATTGTAGTGCGAGTTTTTTGTGAGGCGGTTTGGCGTTGTGCACGATTGACCCCAGTGGGTCTCTGATAGTTGCACTGGTCGCTGCACCTAAATATATAGTGGAAGGCGGAAGAGTAACAGAACGCATGTGGTTTACATTAATTTGATGGTTGTGCTTGTTTAAAGCCGCCTCTTTGGAGTCCACCTAGGAAAGACAAAATAAATCCATATTCATGCACTGTTTACAGGCAATCAGAATAGACTAGCTGATTCAGCTAGTTCAACCAATAAGAGAACTGGCCACTTTTTCTCCACATCCTCGAGACCCTCACAAGTGATGCAGCCGCGCTCTACCAATCCGATTGATTGATTGAAATATTTCATGATAGAGGTGCAACCATCAGACATGCATAGGAAGAACACATCATGGGATAGCTCTTTAGAGCTTATCCAGGAGCGTCAAAGACTAAACCTGCAGTCATGCTCTGGTTACAGGCCGCCTGTGTACATCATCTAAAGAGTGCACTCAGGAGAGCTAGAGGGCCGACCCGCAGCCATGCACACGATGAATGCAGTGATTTGAAATGTGACCCAGGAGTGACCGTAGGACTACCCCCAGGCATGCTCTGGCTACAGGCACCCCGAACCCCTAAAACGTACTGATGTGAAGGCCCACACACAAATGAAGCTAATCCAGCCTTGTATACGGTATATACCACGGTACATCGGGGCTAATTTACGCCTGTGGTGCAAGAGCGACGCAAACCTTAAATCAGATTTTTAAAGCCACTTTGCGTTACTCCGATTGGGTTCAAAAATCCGGAGTAACGCAACGGAGCGCAAATCACTGTGTTGCATTACTTTGACCTGGGAAAGCATCCCATGGGTGTTGCGTGGGTGTTACCATGCAATGCCAATAGATTTCGATGCATCCCCAGTTTTACAAGCACTTGTAAACCTGGCATTGCGTCAAGGTGTCCCTTCCTGCACAAAAACAATCCTGCATGCAACACAGGAACCCTTGCACCATGGTGCAAGGGAGCCTGCTTTGCTGCTAGGTAGACCATTGTACGCCAGCGCATGGGAAAGGACAGGACTGCGCTGTATTCCATTAAATACAAGGCATTCCTGCCCTTGCACTGAGTCTCAAAGCTCATAAACGAACCCCATTGTCCTGTGTCAAAGTGGCAGGAAGTGAGGCTAGTCCGATGGCAGTTCTATGAGGAAGGCGCATCATCTGAGCACAGACTGAGGCATTTCTGTGACTGAGGTACATGATCTTGAGTGTGTGAATGCAGATCAAGGGCAGCTGCATGATTAAAGTTGTATGACTCCCGACAGGGGGCAGGTCTGTAATGAGGAGCAACTGCAGAGCTGTGTGGATGCAGACCAGGGCGGGTCTGTGACTGATGTGCAGTCTCAGGGGAGCATGAAGGAAGAGTGAAGGCATCCCCTGGCTCAGGTGCATTGTCAGAGCACTGTAATTATTGTAGGTTGCTGACAAGCTGCAAACCACACATGGAAATGGTAGATGGGAACAGTGCTGAAGCACTTTAAAAAAGAAACCATAATTGTATTTTGGACGTGAGGCCCTCAAAAAATGTTCGAGAATCAAAAAGGCATACCATTTGGAATTGAGTGCTCTTTAATGATATGTTAGGCTATTTGTTTAAAAAATGGACTGGTTTGACAAAGTAAAAATACTTCAAAATTGCAGCTTTGTGCAAAGTAGAAAAACAGCTCCAAGTTGCCCCTCTTATCTTGCTCCAAACCCCACACTTAGCCTCTCCAGAATGGAGTAAGTTGCTGACGTAGAGACACAAGCTGCGTCTCTGTTTTGTACATAGAAAACAGGGCTACCATGCGGGTGGGCGGCGTTCCCCACTTATTTTAGGGGGGGGGGACACCGCCCCCCCCTGCCAAACAGCTGGACTTAACTCTTTGGCCTCTCTGGGACGAGGAGCTCGGCTCCTTTCGTGACGTAACTTCCTGTCATGACGTCACTTCCGGTGACAGCGTCCCCCCACTTCTTTTTTTACGACTTGTGCCCTGATAGACAAGGGATGTACGCACATAGACAGTGTTATGTTGCACACGTGAAAATAAAATTAAAGGGAACATTGATCACCATATATGCTCACACACTGGTAGCCATCTTTGCATGCTTTTCTTAATGAAAAAATATTTTAAGATAACCTCCTTTTGGTATTGCATTGTTCCAAGTGGCTGAGCGTATTTTCAGTTGGTAAATTAAAAACCAAAAACGTATGTGTCTGAGAACTAAAAGAAAGTGGTTGTGAAGCAGCGTGCATGTATTACAAAAACAAATAATAACAATAATAATATACATTACGTGGGACAGGAAGGGCAGATGTGGGAAGCTCTGAATTTGGAAGTGAGTAGGGAAACCAGTGGGCCATAAGCAGTGTGCAGCTGCCAGGACCTCATTAAGGAAATGGTGAAACAAATATAAAATATTGAGGCAGGTGTGGGAGCAGGAGGGGTGGAAGAGCAACAGATGAGCTGGGAGGCAATGGGGAGTGATAGTGAATGGACCGGGAGGGAGAAAAAAAATTGAGGAACTCCAATGAAGTGCTGAAAGACGATCCTTTCATTTGGAGTGAAAGGATGCAAGTCATCCAATCAGTAACAACGTAAAGATATCAATGCTCTAGGTGACGCGCAAACACAAGAACAGGGAGGAAAGCCTTTCAATGAGGATCAGGGAGCTGGGGGTAGACAATAAAGCCATGCAATCATGAGCAAGTGGCTGACCCAAAGCCTATTACATGTATATTCTATTGTAGACAATAAGGCCCAGATTTACTAAGAGTTGGAGCAACGCAGCAAGACAATTTGCTGTGTTGTGTCAAATGGAGAGAGCAGAAATGCATCATATTTACTTGTAGCGCCAACACAGGAGTACCGTGCGCC
This sequence comes from Lissotriton vulgaris, assembly GCF_964263255.1. Classification (NCBI taxonomy): domain Eukaryota; kingdom Metazoa; phylum Chordata; class Amphibia; order Caudata; family Salamandridae; genus Lissotriton; species Lissotriton vulgaris. Next base: position 1,177,329,886 of record NC_141693.1, on the reverse strand, counting down.
ATGATGCAAGGGTGCCTGCGTGACAGGCAGAATTGTCTGCACAAAAACAATTCTCAGAGGCGTTTTCCTCTTTCTATGTGTGTTGCAGAATGTTGCCCACATAGAAAGAGGAAATAATGAGGGGAAATAAAGATATTTCTCCTTGTTATGCCTCTGTTGGGATGGCATTCCATTTTGACACATTCCCAGGTTTTATAGTCTTAGTACATCTGGGAATGTGCCAAAAACCATGGGTCTATGTGTGGGAACACCCGTGCTCCACCCATGGAATGCCTGCCCATCTTGCTCTACCTTGCGTTACACCGGATTAATAAAACCACGCAAGGTGGCTGTGAGTGGTTAGTAAATCTGACTTGAGGACTTGCATTGCTTTGCGTCGCCTTGCGTGATGCATGCTGACACAAGCCTTTGGTAAATCTGTGCCCTGATCTTCATCCGCGGACAGCTAAAGCTGTCTGTAGGCAAGATCTAAAAGGGAGGCAACGTCTGCCTCACTCATATGGAATTCTTAACAATAAGGGTTTCGCTGAAGTGTACAGTTTTAATTACTGTATTTCTATAAGGCGGAGGTATTTACTTTGGCAATATCCGTCTGATTTACTATGCCAAATACACACTTTCTATTGTGCTGCAAGCATGAACGGGTGTGTTGGAAGACTTTTTCATTAATTAAAAAGGGTGGGTGGGGTGATTTGGAGTACTTTATGCACTGAGAAGGCAGGGGTAGAGCCTTGATGGGAGAGGAAGGCAGGCTTCATCATGCTTGAAGATTTTGATAACACCGACACTCTAATTTATACTTTCATTTTTTTGCAGTAAGCTCAATGAAGAATGAGGAAAAAATACAGTTTGGGTTCACATTTTTTCCTTATAATTTCAGTCAAGCCGAAGATGTGATTTTAGTGCTCCAAAATTTGAGGTGTTTTGGAGTAAAAGGTGGGGATAATGTGCAGAGAAACAACGGACACTGTCTCCGCAGTATTTCCTCACATTATCCTTGACCTGCCTGTTTTTTGAAGAAGCAAAGCCTTCTGCGAAGCCCAGAGAATGCATTTTTAATCCGCCTTCTTTTAGCTGGTGGTTTTAATATTGACAGTGTCCCTTGGATTGACATGTTTGTCACAGGATAGAATTCTCAGCTTCCCAGATTCTGCACCTTGAGTTCTTCACAGAAAGCTTGGGGTCAAGATGCTCTCTCAGTCCAGTGGCCGAATTCCCTGATGTATGCCTTCCCTCCTGTCCTTTAATTTCCGAGGTTCTCAGGAAGATCATTCTGGCGAGGGCTCATGTTCTTTTTGTTGCATCTCATTGGCCTTAATGGCCGTGGTTGCCCATCCTCCTTAAGCGAGCAGTGGAGGATCCTTGGATATTTCCAACTATACTTCTCCATTACGGGTTCTACTACTTCCAGAAGCATTGCTGGTCAACCTCAGACTAGCGGCCTGGAACTTGAAAGGTCGAAACCAACTAGTTTGGGTTGTTCAGTAAAAAAGGTTTCTGCAATTCAGCAGTCCAGAAAGTCTTCTATGCTCACAAGTTATTCCAGGAGCTGGAAGAATTGTGGAGTATGGTGTAATTCAAAGGGATTGTCTTCTGTCTCCTCCCCATTTGGTGTGTCCATCTTACATAGTCAATGGGCTGCCATAGGGCTTTTAGGGGCCTGGAGGTTCTGGAGATTGAAAGCCTGGTTGTGTAGATTACTCAAATGTTTTGCAAATTAGAGGCTGTTAATTCACTTTCCCATTCCAGGCTGGGAATTCCTCAGAGTTCTTAAGGGTTCCACTTTTGAGCCACTGCACTTGGTTCCTTCGAACATTTTGACTCTTAAAGTATTTTTTCTAGTGGCTATTATATATAATATATGGTAGACAGCCGGGTGAGATTGGGATTTTTCTGGTAGATGAATCATACTTCAAGTTCTTTCCAGACAGGGTAGTGCTCAGAACTGACCAGTTTTTCTTTGAAAGTGGCTTCATCTTTCTATTTAAACAACGATATTGTTTTGCCTTTTTTGTTCAGACGAAGAGATTTGCATCTGTTAGATGTTCATAGGGCTTCATCTATTTACAAGGTTTGTTCAGCTAAATATAGAAAGGTTCAATTTCTTTTGGTAACTTTTATAACTGGTAACAGGGGCCTTCACCCATACTCTTTCACTTTGAATAGGTGGGTTAAGCAAACAGTGTTGCTGGCTTATCATTCCTTTGGTACCGCCCCTTTAGGGCCTGTTAAGCGAAAACCTACAAGTCCATGGCAACAGCATGGGAAGCACACACAGGTGTGTCACTTAAGGATATTTGCAATTCAGCTGTTTGGGCCTCTCCAAATACATTTGCATCACACTATAGTCTCCAGTTAGGGGGGGTTTAGTTCCACTGCTTTTGGGTCCGTTTTTTTTTTAAAGTGTTGGATTGACATGTAACTTGAATAAATACACTGAGTGTGGCATATGATATGGCTCTAGTAGTATTTCTTCTTGGTTTGACCGTATAAGGGAGGATGGCTTTGGTATATCCTCATTAGTAAGGACTTGGATGAGGAAGACAGTTGAGGAGTAAATGTGTGGATTACTTACCGGTAATCATACGTGTCATACGCGGATGACACCCTGCTCCTGTTTCCTTTTAAAACCCTTACCGACAAAGTGAAAAATTCTTTTTGCAGTGATATGAAAGCTGCAGCAAATTGGATGTCCTCTAATTGCCTACAGTGCAACGTAGGTAAAACGGAGGTTTTACTTTTTGGGGAAGCAAAGTTTTTATGGACACCGGACTGGTGGCCGCAAGATCTTGGCCCGATCCCAGACCCTAAATTGGTTGTGAAGAATCTAGGAGTGCGTTTAGATCGCAAACTTTCTTTCAAACAGCATTGTAATATCACGGTGGGTTCTTGCTTCCATGTCATTGGACTGTTGCGAAAGGTCTTTCCTTTGCTACCAGACTTCACCAGGAAGACCTTGGTGCAAGCTCTGATACTTAGTCGTTTTGACTATTGTAACAGCCTTTTGCTGTCAACCAATGATGGAGTGCTAGCCAAATTGCAGATGCTTCAAAATACTGCTGCCAGGCTGGTATTAAATGCCCCACCTAGAACACCGTCTAAACCTCTCTTGGACAAACTGCATATGCTCTCAGTCCGCAATAGGGTAAAATGTAAGATCTATTGTTTAATACATAAGAGCCTAAACGGACTAGGGACATCGCACTGGAGAGATAAATTCATTCCCTACAACCCGGTGTGGTCCCTCAGGTCCAGCAATAAACTTCTTCTGAGAGTGCCTGTTGCTAGAAAGGCCAGACAAGGAGGAAAAGCTTTATCTGTAGTTGGTCCTACTCTATGGAATAAGCTTCCCCTTGAACTGAGGCAATGCCCTGAACATCTAAGCTTCAGAAAGAAGCTTAAAACTTTCCTTTTTCAAAACTAACCTACTATCCACTGACTGCTTGAATTTGCTTCTGGTGTTATGGGCGTAGAGATACTCCGGTAGGAGTGATTCAAGCGCTTTACAAACCCGCAAATAAATCTTCATTACTCCGAATCGTAGTCTTCCTTGTCAGAGTCCTACATTCGCTCCTTCCCATATTTTGATACAGTTCTAATTGAGTTGTGCTTGATATAAAAAGATATGAGGAAGGGCTTGTCCTTCTTTTATGTTAATATCATTAAAGGGGAAGGTCTCTCTGTGAAGGGAGTAAGGTTGTATTTTTCTTTTCTATTGTTTCAGATGGTCTACTTTGGAGACGCAATCCTCCTTAGTAAGGACTGGATGAGAAAAACTACATCTCGGAGTACAGAAGATTACCGGTGAGTAATCCAAGCATGAACCTTTAATATTCCAGGGGACACTTCCGTGATCATTTTTTTTAGGCAAGGGAAAATTTGTGTTTTGCCAAAAATCTGAGAAAATGTTGTATCGATGCTGAAACTCAAACCTGGTTCCCCAGCCCTAAATTCGGCAGCTTTGGCCATAACACCACATCCTCTCAGGGATATGAAAGACAACAAAAGTAACTACAAGTGAAACACATGCGCACATTTATGTGCACTTCCAATAAGGTGAGTTGCGGTGATCATCCGCCAACTCAACTTACTAGTGGAGAAGTGTGGCTCATGGTGTGGAGAAGTGTGGCTCATGGTGTAGAGCAGGCAGACCCGGAAGCTGAGGTCAGACCCGGGACCAGGGTTCAATTCCCGACGCGGCAGGGTCTTGAGCTCAAATGTCCAAGGACTCGATAATTCTCGCTTCGGTGCCTGCTCTAATCATGGGTTCTCACTCTGCAACTCTGGGCATTAAGCTTGCTTAATCTCCACAACGGCCCCCCTGCGGCGGGATGCCTGGCTTTCACCTTGGGGATGCCCTGTAGGGGCTATCTCACAGGGAAAAGCCAGGACGGGTTCCCAATGCAAGCGCCGGGAAACCTCCGGGTAGCTGTGCGCTCAATAAATGCAATAATAATAATAATAATGTGTGGAGGAGAAAATCAAAAGAAAAGCATGGGGCATATTAGCAACAAATAGCGATATTTATCGCCAAATGCACTTAGCAAATTATTTTTATCGCTGCCTATCGCTAGATATTTTAGCGGAGGAAACATGCTATTAGCAATGTTTTTCTCCATTGTGCTAAAATATCCAGCTATATCGGCGAAATGCGAGAATATCGCTGGAAATCCAGCGATATTTCGCATTAAAGCCAATGGGGGCTTAATCTGATAATCCACCCCCATTGACTATACAGGTAAGTCAACTTTTTAGCAGGTGTTAGATTCTAGCGATAATCGCGCTTAGCACAATTTTTTTTATCGCTTCGCCTGCCTTGCTAATAGGCGATAGGGATGTATGACGTTACAATGCAAACATTCACAACGCATGCCATCACAACGCAACCATTACAACGCAGGTGCCATTACAACGCATGCCATTACAACGCATGCCATTACAATGCAGGTGCTATTACAACGCATGCCATTACAACGTAAGTATAGGTAAGTATTACATTTTATTAATATTTTTTTAATTTAAATTAAATTACAAAAATTGTTTATTAAATTATCTTAATTAATTTTTAATTTTTTAAAATATATTTAAATTTACAATTCTATCTCCTTGGGTGTATAATAGTAGGGTTAATGTTGGATAGTGTAGGGATTAAAATTACTATTCTAACTCCAGGGTGGTGTAATAGTAGGGTAATTGTTGGATAGTGTAGGGGTTAAAATTACTATTATAACTCCAGGCGGGTGTAATATTAGGGTAAGTGTTGGATAGTGTAGGGGTTAAATTTACTATTCTAACTCTAGGGGGTGTAATAGTAGGGTAAGTGTTGGATAGTATAGGGGATAAAATTACTATTCTAACTCCAGGGGGCTGTAATAGTAGGGTAAGTGTTGGATAGTGCAGGGGTTAACATTACTATTCTAACTCCAGGGGGTGTAATAGTAGGGTACGTGTTGGATAGTGTAGGAGTTAAAATTACTATTCTATCTCCAGGGAGGTGTAATAGTAGGGTAAGTGTCGGATAGTGTAGGGGTAAAAATTACTATTCTAACTCAAAGGGGGGGGGGGTAATAGGAGGGTAAGTGTTGGATAGTGTAGGGGTAAAAATTTGTATTATAAAATATTAAAATTAAAAGAAATTAAAATTAAATTAATATTAATAAAATTAAATACTTATCTATACTTACGTTGTAATGGCATGCGTTGTAATAGCACCTGCGTTGTAATGGCATGCGTTGTAATGGCACCTGCGTTGTAATGGTTGTGTTGTGATGGTACTGCGTCGTAAAAGTTGCGTTATTATGGTTGTTCCCCAGGCGATAGCTGTGTTAGCGACTGTTTTCAGTTGCTAACAGTTTGTGTAAGCCCACTTTGCATGTCATTAGTGATAAATATCGCTGACATGCAAAGCGGGTCCCAAACATGTAGCTATCGCCTAAAAGCTGTCGGTAACTGCTGTTAGCGACAGCTTGCTAATAGGGCGATAAATTTATCACCGCTTTAGCCGGAAAAAGTCCTGCTAAAGCGGCGATATCGCCCTGGCTAATATGCCCCCACATCTTTTAGTTTGCATGCGCTTTTCTTTAAATATGACGGAAAACCAGTGTACAGAATTGTTAACTATGCATGAGCATACAATGGGTGGAAAAAGACCGCATGTGCAGTCAAGTATACATGAGGGTGTGAGCAGAGAGGTGTAGAGATGGAAGAGTGTGCGTGGTGTGTGGCAGAGAAGAGAATGAACATGGAAAATCACAGCTCGAGGTTCTCTATGGTTATTATTTTCTGTAAACCGGAAAGAAGTCCAAAGTTGACGACTGGTAGCCAATACAACTCTGCTGTAGTGCAAATGACCTACCATTCTCTGCCATACCTTTTATACTGTAGAGCTTTACCTAAATGGGTGGCAATTGCGTCGATGGGTGGCAAATGATGTCTTCCCATCCAGCATTGGTATGTGGTTATATAAAGCTATGTTATATGTTTTTTGGACAGCACATATTGACCATTTCTTCCATTGGTATTACCACATAGCGCTTGGGATAGACACACCATATCGCAACACTCATACATTCGAGTCTGGCTCAACTGGAGATGGCAGGGGCCTGGTGATGTCAGGCAGAATAGTAATTTTCATTGGAAGCGGGAAGAGGTTCTAGTCATGATGTCTGTATCTCCCTATAAAAGTGTCTTTGTCCCTATGCATGTCAGAGTGTCTTCCAGTCCACTTGTGCAGGCCGGTGCATCCCTGTCCAAGTATGCCTTTCAGTGTTTTGCTCTCCTACTGTGAGTGTCACTTTGTGCTTAGCAGTGTCTCCTTGTCCCAGTGTGGACTGCTCTGTGCACCTGTCTAGCTGTGCATGTCAGTCTCTCCCTCTCTCAGTGTCCATGTGTCTCCTGGTCCTAGTTTCCGTGCCTATGTCTCTTTGTCCTCCTGTCAGAGCCTTCTTGTTGTGTTGCACTTTGCTCCCTGTCCTTGTGTATGTGTCTCCCTGCCCCAGTGTCTCTGTCTCCCTGCATCAATGGCTGTACTTACACTCATACACACGGGGCCTCATTCACAATATTTTAACGCACGGCAGGGCAGCAAGCCTTCATTCTGCGCTGGCTTGCGTCAGAATAAAAAGGCAGGAATGCACTGCATCTACAAGATACAGCGCATTCCTGTCCTTCTCCCCTGTTCCGGCGCACAAACAGCAGCCATGCGCCAACGCAGACACCCTTGCGCCATGGTGCATGGGTGCCTGCGTTGCAGAGGTAGTTGTTTATGTGCAGGAAGGGACACCTTCCTGCACATAAACAATCATTAAAGGTGATTTGGTCCTTCTATGTGTGCTGCACAATGCAGCACACAGAAAAAGAGCAAAAAACAAGGAGAAATAAAGGTATTTCTCCTCATTGCGCCACTCCTGTGCCTCTCCTCAGTAGGCGTAGGATTCTGACGCTTTCCTAGCTTTACAAAACCTTGTAAATCTGGAATGTGTTTGGTTCCATGGATGATGCAGGGGAACACCCACAGCAACACCCATGGAGCGCTCCTTTCATGTAGAGTAATCAGTGAAAGGGGCTGATATTTACAAGGCCATGAAAAGTAGCTCAGGGTGACTTTACGTGGCCTTCTAAATATGGGCAGGCACACTGCGCCGCCGGTGCGTCTAAAAGACGGACTCACCTGCAGTGCAATGGGCTTGCAAATGAAGCCCTCAGTGTTTGTCTTCTAGTGTTGGCGTCTTCTCTTTCCAATGTCTGGTTCTTCTCTAACTCTGTTATCTGTGATTGTGTTTGCATGTTCAACTGTTCATATCTCACTGTACCACTCGTATTACCTGCCTGTTTGAAGGACTGTCGGCCTATTTCCCTATGACGATTGCTTCCAGCTATGGTGTTCATGTCACCCTTTCACAAAACAGGGCAGGAGCACCCTGCCTGGCATACCAGCACACAGGTTACCCTAATAGATTGCGGTAAATGCAGTGCATAAAACGCTCACTATAGTTGAAAGTCTTTAGTTTTCACCATTGTTGGTGCAGCCTGTGTAAAAATAGGGGAATAATTACCATAGGGATATTAAGTCAAATGACAATTGTTTAAAGAGTTGTAAATAGAAAGCAATAGCTGTGAAAAATCAGGTGTGAAGGTGAACATTTAGAAATAATTCTGAAAATAACAGTGTTGAAATAAAAGGTTGAAAATTAAGGTTAGGAAAATGCTAATATAGGGAACGTGCACTTTCATGTGTTTCAATTATTTGTAAATTCTTCATAAATATGCATTCTATGTGAAGAGGTCTCCCACAAGTGAAAGACCATCACAGTTCAGATACAATATTAACAATGAGCTAGACCACAGAAGTTGAGCCCTCACTTAAACAGAGAGGGGCAGATTTACAATAAGTGGCGCATCCCTCCATATTAGCAGGGATGCGCCACTTATTGTGCGCCATGCCTCCGCCACCATTGATGCGCCGCATTTACAATGCGGCACACCAATGGGCAAAAACAGCACATATGCGTGACGCATCTGTGCCGTAAAGGCGGCGCATTTCTGGAGTTGCGTCGCAAGCGCGACGCAGCTTCAGCAAGGCTCTGGGGGCCCTATCTTGTTAATGCTGCGTCAGTCCTTACGCCTGCTTCAAGCAGGCTCAGGGTTTTGACGCAGCATGGGTCCCAAAGTGACTGAGTGAAATCTTGTAGATTTCACTCAGGCTCTTTTAGGAGGCGTTCCTGCGCCGGAACGCCCCCCCCCCCGCGCAGGAACGCCTCCTTCTGGCGCAGGGCTTTACAACGTGATGCATCTCCCAGATGCATCACGTTGTAAGAACCCCGCACCATGGTGCATCTTTTGCGCCTGCGCTGCGTCACAAAAGTGATGCAACGGTGGCGTAAAAGGGGCGCAAGGGGCTTGTAAATCTGCCCCAGAATGTGTGCACACTCCAAGTATGTGTACCTCATTCACTCATAGGTAGTACCACTGCCATCAGGCAGCAACGGAATACCAAATTATGCAGCAGGATGAGCTAACTTATGCATCAAGAAAATATAAATTATGCAGCATAATGCAGCCTGATGCGGCACATTCTATGGCAACAATATTTTATGATTTTGTCCTTTTTAACACCCATTAATATTGTCTGAGCAAAGGTTTAATTTCACTACAAATTGAACACCTAAAAGCAGCAACCAGGAACTTTAAGGTGACAGTTAACCTTGGAAAATGGTCTGCTGATGTGCAGCATCATCTACTGCAGTTTTAAGTAGCCTTTGATACATTTTAGATAGAATTGTTTTGTGTAGAAACTGAAAATCATGCAGCAGATGGCAGAATATGTGGCAAATGTGGTAAATCCATAAGTATGCAGCAAATGCTACAGTTGCAAAATGGCCTAATTCCAAGGGCCCTGTCAATATGCTATTTTTGTACCTTGTAGGACAGGAGGCATGAAAAAAACAAGACTTCCTGGGAGACCGGGCAGAGGGTGGAGATGGAGGAAGACTTTGGAAAGGAAAGTGTTCTACCACAATATTGAATGTTTAATACCATTTTGCAACAACATTGAGTGCAGGATCTTAAGGAGGAGTGTGCATTCAGGGCAATAAGGGCCACTTATACAACTCCTGCGCTCCAGCATTATACCAGACTAACTCTGAATAATTTGACTAGACACCTGAACATTTGTCTCTGAACATGAAGGGAACACAAAATCCTGCTCATCTGAACAGCCCCAAATCTGCTAAATTTTAGAAGAGAGCTCAAAAGACACATGCTCAAAGGGGCAATCCAGATGAAAAGAAAACAAGCATTTGCAAGGCAATAGGTTTTGCATTTACTAGAGTTTGAGCTATTGGCATTGTAAATGACAATGCCTTTTATTTGTGTTTTATTTTTAAAACAGATAAATAAAAGGCATTGTTGTTTACAGTGCCAATAGCTTAAACTCTTGCAAATGCGAGACCTATTGCATTGCAAGTACGTTTGGTGCCCGTGCTACAATTTATTTTAAAAAGCGTTAGGAGAGAGCGTGTCCTGCCTGCAATAGCAGGCCCGGCAAAGATTATTTGAGTAACATACGTAACAGCGGGTGTCGCCATGGTAGGTTACAATATAAGGCAAAGCAGTACTAAGGAGGGACTACTAAGCCCATTGACCAATGAACAGCCACAGTTTACAGTGGACAATGACACAAGCCAATGAAAAATGTGGGCAGAGAGTGGGCGGAGCTTCAAGTTCCTACCTGAATACAGCATGCCGCGCAGAGCAGAGAATGCGCTGCACAGGCTCGACCTAAAAAGAAATTTTCTTTACTCAGTCTTGCATCTCTAACAGTCACTGACAATAGGCATCCCTGGGCGTTGCTTTGTTGGATGACGTCTGCTTGGGTTTTGAGATCTATTGTTGTGACATCTCTCAGTGAATGGGCCCTTTGAAGCACACAGCACGATGCAGTAGCAGTCGACTTCTGTTAACTGTGCAGATCTCTCTGCTGCCTTTCGGATAGATCTGCGCTATATGAGGATCACTGAATAGAGACTGGTCTACATGTATACAACAGAAGAAACAGGGGAAACCCAACTGGTAAAAGATGGGTATGAAACCGATGTAGTACTTTGAGGCGTCTGTGTATGCTTGGGCTGAGTGAGTATGCTGTACAACCTTGACTGATTTAAGAAACTTCGAGAATTAACAGGAATTGTCTTCATAGCATTTCATTGTATGTCCAAAATGTATTTGCTACCAGTTGGATCAGCAATGAAGCGTGTTACTGGTCGACTGGAATGGTCACTATTTTATGAGAGAGATATGAACTTAGGGCCCAATTCACAGAACTAACTTGAGACAAAATCCTAAACTTACTACCATGTTAGTATTCACAGAAGGCACTTACTCATTTTGGTATTCACAGAAGACACTTACTCATTTTGGTATTCACAGAAGTTAGGAGTCCTAATTTTAGGACTCCTAAATGCCTTCTGTGAACACCGAAAGTCCTAAAATTAGGATTTTTCTCAGTTTAGTAGTAGTAAAGTTAGGACTCCTAACTTTAGGACCCCTAAATGCCATCTGTGAATACCGAAAGTCTTAAAATTAGGATTTTTCTCCGTTTAGGAGTAGTAAAGTTAGGACTCCTAACTTTAGGACTCCTAAATGCCTTCTGGGAATACCAAAAGTCTTAAAATTAGGATTTTTGTTCGTTTAGTAGTAGTAAAGTTAGGAGTCCTAACTTTAGGACTCCTAAACTGAGAAAAGTCCTAACTTTGCGACTTTAGGAATTCACAGAAGGCATTTAGGAGTCCTTAAGCTAGGAGTCCTAACTTTAGGACTCCTAAATGCCTTCTGTGAATACCGAAAGTCCTAATATTAGGATTTTTCTCAGTTTAGTAATACCGAAAGTCTTAAAATTAGGATTTTTCTCCGTTTAGCAGTAGTAAAGTTAGGACTCCTAACTTTAGGACCCCTAAATGCCATCTGTGAATACAGAAAGTCTTACATTTAGGATTTTTTCCATTAAGGAGTAGTAAAGTTAGGACTCCTAACTTTAGGACTCCTAAATGCCTTCTGGGAATACCGAAAGTCTTAAAATTTGGATTTTTCTCCATTTAGTAGTAGTAAAGTTTGAAGTCCTAACTTTAGGACTCCTAAACTGAGAAAAATCCTAACTTAACGACTTTAGGAATTCACAGAAGGCATTTAGGAGTCCTAAAGCTAGGAGTCCTAACTTTACTACTCCTAAACTGAAAAAAATCCTAATTTTAAGACTTTCGGTATTCACAGTAGGCCTTTAGGAGTCCTAAAGTTAGGACTCCTAACTTTACTACTAGTAAACTGAGAAAAATCCTAATTTTAAGACTTTCGATATTCACAGAAGGCATTTATGAGTCCTAAAGTTAGGACTCCTAACTTCTGTGAATACCAAAATGAGTAAGTGCCTTCTGTGAATACCAAAACGGTAGTAATTTTAGGATTTTGTCTTGTTAGTTCTGTGTCTGTGAATCGGGCCCATGAATTTTAAAACACAAGCAGTGCTGTTTACCCTCTCGTCTGAGGCATACATTTCATTTTCTGCAAAGTGGTTAGTTGTGGGCGACTGTTTGCGCGGTGTGTGTGCAAAGGCACAACTCGCCTCCAATCAGTACCTGGCAGATTCATTACATGTGGTGCTGATGTCACCTAGTTTGCGAGGCTGGGGTTCGAACTTGTGCAGCGAGAGTTTAAAGGCTCCGAACACAGCACCGTGGCCCTCATTACAAGTGGTGCAGGGTTGTCTTGCGGCCTTGTTTTTCAGCAGTAACACCACTCAGCATGATTGCAAGTGTTCAGAGAGGTGGCATTATTCTATGGCATCCCCGCATCACTTACTTCTGCAGTCTTAGCACTTCCTCATCTGCTCGCACATTTCAAATGTGTGACAGAAAACTGACCAGTTTCCATACTTGCAACGAATGCCGGTGAATGTAATAGTAATACCACCAGGTAACGATGATACCACACCCAGTATTACCACCTCGTTTTACTGCTCGACTCATAGTGACGCCCTCCGTACGGAGGGGCTCATCAACACGCCCTTCGCGCAGCCGGTACGCCACTTTTCCCCATTTTAAAAGTGACGCACCGGCAGCGCAAGGGGCTTGTAAATAGGCCCCGGAGTATTTAAGGGTCCCAACAACATGGACACTGAGGGCGAATGCTGCGGCCCCACAGGGATCTACGGTGAGAATTGCCGGGCTTGGACAGAAGAAGGTCTGTACACCTAGTTGGAAAAGGAATGTCGTGAATCCCAAAACACAATGAAATATTTCTCATTCTTGGATGACTCCGACCAACAAAAAATGCAAGCGCTTTCTCTCCAAGAGCAGCAAACAGAGCGCTGTTTTTGAAACATGAATTGATGGCTTCTCGCTGCAATCGAGGACAGCAGATTCTTTCCAGGGGACTGTAAAACAAGTTTTCTCCTGTGGAACCGAGGTGTGCTTCGGCCTCTGTCAACAGCTGCATATTTCGGATGGAATTCGGCGCAGGTTATGAAAAAAACCCACAGACTATCATCTTGTTGGCGTCGCTTGCCTTGGTGAGATCTGCCGAGCAGAGGACTGCTGGGACTTGCAAAGCACTTCTTCCCAGACCTGGGGGGACGTGAGGAAATTAATTAATGTGATATAGTGACACCGAAGGGGTTCTGGCCCGGGACTGCGCTCCTGGCCCTTGGGCACCTTCCTTGGAGTGTGAAGACTCTGTTGGGCTCCAGGCCCTGGGGGTGCTTAGCCTACCCCTGCCAGGGTCCCAGGGTCCCGGTGCCAAGCCTTGGTTTATGCCTCCAGGGGCGAGATCGGGGTTCAGTGGAGGGGCACCTACAGTGCAAACTCTGTGCGGAGTAAGGTTCAGCCATTGGGCGCCTACCACATCTACTGACTGTAGAGTGAGTGCCTACAGTGCCAGCTCTGTGCGGAGTTAGAAACTACAAGTATTGGAGCAGAGTTCCGCCGTTGGGAGCCTACCACATCTACTGGGGCAGATTTACAAGCCCCTTGCGACACTTTTGCGTCGCTGTTGTGCCACTTTTGTGATGCAGCGGCGGCATACAAAATGCGGCCAATTTACAACGTGATGCATCTAGGGAGAAGCATTATGTTGTAAAGCCCTGCGTCACATTATACATGCGTCAGTTATAATGCATGCAGGGTGGGCGTTATCACGCGGAAAGCCTCGTAAAAGTGACGCAGTGAAATCTACAAGATTTCACTGCGTCACTTCTAGGACGCCACCGCATTAAAAACCTTATGCTTGCTTGAAGCAGGCAAGGGAGTGACGGAGTGTAGTGGAAATAGGCCTCAAAATGCTATGCTGGAGTTGCGTCGTGCTTGCGACACGACTCCAGCAATGCGTAACTTTTGCCCCAACAGATCCATCAGAATTTCTGACGCATCTGTCAATCCTTGCTCCATGGTCCTCCGTATTGTAAATAGGGTGCATCCATAGTGGCGCAAGGGTTTCTCAGTGTGGCGCAGGGAAAGTGAAACATCTCTAAAGATGCGTCACTTTCTTGTAAATCTGCCCCACTGACTGCAGAGTTAGTGCCTACAGTGCCTGCTCTGTGCGGAGTTAGTAAGGTTCAGCCATTGGGCGCCTACCACATCTACTGACTGTCGAGAGAATGTCTAAAGTACCAGCTCTGTTTGGAGTTGGTAAATACTGGGCGAAAGTAGGGTTCAGCCTTTTGAAGGCTTCCACATCTGTTCTAAGCCTGGGCAAAGCACTACGCTACGCTCGCGTAGTTTGCAAAGTTTGCGCTACTTTGCACTACGCGAATTGCACGTAGCACAGTGCAAACACACGTAGCGTAGTGCAGCGGTCATTTTTTGCTTGCTCGCGGTCCTCAATGTGAAGTTGGCGACCGCGAGCAACTAAAATGACATCCCGGGGAGACTTTTTCCTCGTTCGCGATCAGCAACATCAAGTTGCTGACCGTGAGCGTGGAAAATAAACTTCCTGTTGAGCTTCTCAACACGGGGAGGTCAGGTTCCTCATTGCGAGTGGTCGCTTACACTCACGACCGCTCGCGATGAGAAACTACCAGTCTGCGTTGAGAAAGCTGCTGCTCGAGTAAAAATCTACTCGAGCGGCAGTAAAAGACAGCTCGCACTGTGCAATATGTCGTTTTCAATGATTGCACAGTGCGAAAAAGCATCCGGCACTGTGCAATCATCGCGAACAGTGCACTGCGCAGTTCGCGTAGGGCTATGCATAGCCCGCGAAGTGCACTTCTCATAGCTAGGCGTAGCGCTACTTCGCAAACTACACCAAGGGTTAATCTGTTCTCTGTGGAGTTAGTGTACTCAATACTAGCTTATTGTGGAGTTACCATCTACTGCTTCAGAGCGGGGTTCAGCGGTGGGGCCCTTACAGTTCCAGCTCTGTGTGAAGTTAGTAACTACAGGGACGGTACAGGGTACAGGTGCTAGCCACCTATCGCATTGTCCCTCTGTGCAGTGAGTGTGAGAAGTTGGCCCGATATGCGGCGTTCGCTATTCTAGCGACCGCTATGTATCGTTCCAAACGACCCTTATGGTGATTGGTTGTAAGTCAACCTACAGACCAGCTATCCTAGTAGCGTGGATACGAGCAGTCTAAGGCTAAAGACTCGAGAGGGCGTGTTAAGCCAGCTGTTATACCATCACATACCCCTTGAACACCAAGTGAAAGGACACCACACAAGTGTTATGAAAATAAACAGTATATTTATTAAGAATCCCAACAGCCCTGTACTCTTTATGAGGACAGGGTACTAAGCACAAACCAAATCTTTTAGGAAAATACTTCAAGTGCACAATTAAAACAAGTGTCCGAGGACACGGAAAGTTTAGTGGTCTCGGGCGGACCCGATAAGGCAAGTCGGAAGCGAGGGACTCGGGACCCTAGAGTAAAGAGGCTATGCAGGCACCGAAATGCCGAAGTTACCTAGCCACGAGGGCTGCGGCTGCACAAGTCTTACAGGCGTCGGGGGTCTTCGCTGACGAGCCAGGAGCCGGAAGAAAAGGAGTTGCTGGCCGGCGATCAGTGATGAATAGTTCGTAGAGATCCAAGCCTGGATCAGAGAGCGATGATACCTGAAAGCAGAGGGGACCAAGTTCGTACTACTAGCCAGTAGTCAGAGGGTGCCAGGAGGGCACCGGTTGGCCGTCACCTCGACCAGGTGAGTGGGCGATGCTAGGCTCTGCAGTCTCACGGACCAGGAGGCGTTATCGGCGACCAGGATGGAGGTGCGAGCTGTCCCACGAAGAACGATGCTGTCGGCGTCGCTGGGCCCAGGATTGGGGCAACAAGCCTTGGCAGATCTCGGGCCACGTGGTGGGCCTAAGATGGCGTCTTGGATGGACCAGGAGGGTCCGGGGTGCTCCTCTCGAAAAAGGGAGCAAGGGCCGGTCTGGAGCAACCAGACCATCAGTGTTGGTTGTCGGATGTCGTCAAGGAAGGGCACAAGCCAGCGGCTAGTGACCAGACAACGTGCTGAGCAGCGAGCAGAAGGGCCCCACGCAGATCGTGGAGATGCTGGGAGACTGCACTTCGGTGCTGGAGCTGCTCAGGGTCGGGGCTTCTCGGACCCCAGAGCACTCACCAGAGAATTGCTTCGATGGTCGTGCTGGTTAAGAAAGCGTGCAGGTTTTGATGATGGCCGGTCCCTCGAGGTCTCGTCGCACCCACAGATCACAGCTGAGCTGATGACGTGGGTAGAGGTCGGAGGTGCCAGGGAAGCCGGTTCTCGTCGAGCTGGGCCGTCGGATCCTTGAGGGAGGACTTGCAGCAAACCGCAGAGTTCTTAGATGGTGCCCGCTGATGCAGGGTGACTACTCCTTAGTCACAAGGGAGAAATCTTGAGAAGAGTCTCGAATGTCCTTTCGTAGAAAGTAGTTCTTGATTCAAAGATGATCTAATTTGGAAGGGTCCCCGCTCCGGCCTTTATTCTAAAGAAAGGGGTGGGTACATGACTAGGTCCTGCCCTAAGGGTGGGACCAGGAAGGGGGGTAGTTACACCCCTCTCCCCTGCCGGACTTTCCCCAGGCCAGGGCTGGCGCCCCTGGAACTGGTTCTGACCGGCAGATGCGTAGTGAGCACCGGGGTGCCACTCCGCAGTCACCTTCTCGCAAAAAGCCCTACCTACCCAGAATACACAAACCCTGTCTGGGACGGTGCGAACACCGCCCTCGACAGGAAACCCTTTGTCCAAGCGCTCCTTGCTGGAAGGACTCCCAGCAGCAGGGGGTCAGACTCGTGTCTGTGGTGGCAGCATCCATTTTGTGGAGCTGAGGCTTTAGTTAACTTTAACCGGGGTTCACAGTTACGTACATGTCGTGTCCCTCTAGAAGGGCGGAATGCTAACCTCGTCGCCCGAATTGGTGAGAGGGCAGCATCCCGATTCGTATGACACCTTACTCGACATGCCTTGATAACGCGACACCGAAGTTACCGATGTGGTACGCGTTATCGTGGAACAGCCATTGGGTCTTGATTCCGCAAGCTGCAACCGGGCTCGGCTCGGGCCAGAACCCAGCTCACACGAGCCCAGGCACTCTGCCTTCAGGATTGTCAAGGCCTGCCATAGGAGTGACTGATAGGAACTCGGGTGTCCATTGTATGGTTAGATATAGAGCTACTATACCTAAAGCAAAGGGTGATTACACGACTTCGCCCCAGCTGTCATGCAGCCAGTTGTGTCAAATTTAGGAGGCCAGCCAGGGGTGGCATAATACATGCTGCAGCCCCTGGCGGCCCTGGGTACACCTATGCCCTGAGTTACAGGGTCTGATAAGGTGGCCCAGTACCAATTGGTAAATGCACCTAGGGTACATATCGTAATTTAGAAAGAGAACAGCCAGGCTGTGGGTCTGATTGGCAGGCCCACAGCCAGAGAAAGTCGTAAACCAGTGAAACAAAAGCAAAAAATCTGGGTGATCATAGGATTGCAGACCCTACTCTCCTACATGACCCCCCCCCCCCCCAAACGTCGGAACAATAAGCTAACCTTGACCAGGTGAGTCTTCTTGTTCTAAGTGGAAATATCTGGAGAGCCCATCGGCATTGCCATGATCAGTACCAGGTCTATGTTCCACTGTAAAGTCCATCCCCTGTAGGGAAATGGACCACCTAAGCAGTTTGGGGTTTTCACCCTTCATCTGATTTAGCCATAAGAGGGGCTTATGGTCGGTCTGAATCTTGAAGTGAGTGCCAAACAAGTATGGCCTCAGCTTCTTCAGGGCCCAAACCACAGCAAAGGCCTCCCTCTCAATAGCTGACCAATTCTTCTCTCTAGGGGTCAGCCTTCTGCTTATAAAAGCAATGGGCTGGTCTTGACCATCAAAATTCAGTTGAGAAAGAACAGCTCCCACACCCAACTCAGAAGCATCTGTTTGGACAATGAATGGTTTGGAGTAGTCCGGACTCTTAAGGATAGGCGCCGTGCACATGGCCTGCTTTAGGTCATCGAATGCTTTTTGACAGCTCGCTGTCCACTGAACCTTTTTTGGCATTTTCTTGCTTGTCAGTTCGTTTAATGGTGTCACGATGGAACCATAGTTCCTGACAAACTTCCGGTAGTATCCAGTCAGGCCCAAGAAAGCTCGAACCTGAGTCTGGGTGGTTGGAGGAGCCCAGTCCCTGATTGACTGTATTTTGCTCTCCAGTGGCTGAACCTGGCCTCCACCTACAAGGTGGCCCAGGTATACAACCTGTGTCTGCCCTATCTGGCACTTGGTGGCCTTGATAGTGAGGCCTGCTGCTTGCAGAGCCTCTAACGCTTTCCGCAGGTGGACCAGGTGATCCTCCCAGGTGGAGCTAAAGACAGCAATATCGTCTAGATACGCCGCACAGAAGTCATCCAGCCCAGTAAGGACTTGATTCACCAACCTTTGGAAGGTGGCAGGTGCATTTTTCAGACCAAAGGGCATCACCACAAACTGATAATGCCCACCAGGGGTAGAAAATGCGGTCTTAGGCTTGGCGTCCTCAGCTAACCTGATTTGCCAATACCCAGCTGTCAGGTCAAACGTACTTAGGTAGTTGGCCGAAGCCAATCTATCGATAAGCTCGTCTGCCCTTGGTATTGGGTGGGCGTCAGTCTTAGTGACTGCATTGAGACCCCTGTAGTCTACGCAGAACCTCATCTCTTTCTTACCGCCCTGGGTGTGAGGTTTCGGCACTATTGTAAATTGTAAATTGTTGTGTCTTGTAAAGCGCACTGCTACCCGGAGGCCTCGTAGCGCTATAGACCGCTGGGGAACCCGTCCTGGCTTTCCCTGTGAGATAGTCCCTCCTGGGGGTCTCCAAGGTGAAACCAGGCATCCCCGGCGTTTGTGTGGGGCCGTTGTGGAGATGAGGCAAGCTAATGCCCAGAGTTGCCGAGTGTGATCCCTGGTCGGAGTAGGCACCGATGCGAGAATTATCAGTCCGCTGATCCTGGTCCAAGACCCTGCCGCGTCGGGAATCGAATCCTGGTCCCAGGCCGTTCTCTGCACTCAGGTCTGCCGCCTCTAACCAGTGAGCCACACCTCTCCACTAGAACTACGGGACTAGCCCAAGGGCTATCCGAGGGTTCAATGACTCCCAGCTCCAACATTTTCTGCACTTCACTCTTGATGCAGTCTCTAACGTGATCAGGCTGCCGGTAGATTTTACTCTTGACGGGCAAGCTGTCACCAGTGTCAACCTCATGGGTGCACCAATCGGTCTGACTGGGTGTTAGAGAGAACATATGTCTGAAAGACTGAAGACCCTGTTTACAGTCTTTCTGTTGATGTTCGGAGAGGCTGCCACAAAAGACAACACCATCGACCGATCCATCGTGAGGGTTCTGAGTGAGCAGGTCGGGGAGAGGGTCACTCTCCTCTTCCTGTCCCTCATCTAGGGCCATGAGCAAACTCATGTCCTTCCTGTCGACATATGCCTTGAGCCTGTTGACATGAAGCACCCTATGGGGGCTCCGGGGAGTTCCCAGGTCGACCAGGTAGGTGACCTCTCCCTTTTTCTCCAGGATGGTGTAGGGCCCGGACCATTTGTCCTTGAGTGCTGCTGGGGCCACTGGCTCCAACACCCACACCTTCTGTCCGGGCTGGTAAACATTCAAGATAGCCTTTTGGTCATGCCAAGCTTTTTGGAGTTCTTGGCTGGCCTTAAGGTTTTCAGATGCCTTCTCCATGTATTCAGCCATCCGCGAGCGGAGGCCAAGCACATAGTCCACTATGTTGGCTGCAGGCTTTTTGAGAGGTCTCTCCCATCCTTCCTTCACCAAACACAGGGGTCCTCTCACAGGATGCCCGTACAAAAGTTCAAAAGGGCTGTAGCCAACCCCCTTCTGTGGGACTTCTCTGTAAGCGAATAAAAGGCAGGGGATCAGGACGTCCCATCTACGCCGAAGCTTTTCAGGTAGTCCATGAATCATCCCTTTTAGGGTCCTGTTGAATCTCTCAACAAGCCCATTGCATTGTGGATGATAGGGTGTAGTGAACTTGTAGTTGACACCACATTCCTTCCACATAGCAGTTAAGTAGCTCGACATAAAGTTTGCACCTCTGTCGGAGACGACCTCCTTAGGGAAGCCCACTCTGGAGAATACTCCAACTAGGGCTCTTGCCACAACAGGCGCTGTAGTGGTCCTAAGGGGAATAGCTTCAGGATACCTGGTGGCATGATCCACTACCACCAGTATAAATTTGTGCCCTGATGCTGTTGGTGGTTCCATGGGACCGACGATGTCGATCCCCACCCGTTCACAGGGCACCCCCACCACTGGCATTGGTATAAGGGGGGCCTTTGTCGTGCCACCTGACTTACCACTGGCTTGGCAAGTGACACAGGAGCGGCAAAACTCCTTGGTATCTTCGTTCATATGAGGCCAGTGAAAGTGTGAGACAAGCCTGTCCCACGTCTTTGTCTGGCCTAAGTGACCTGCTAAGGGAATCTCGTGGGCCAAGGTAAGTAGGAAACCTCGCTGAGACAAGGGTACAACCAGCCTCCTGGTCATGCCAGGCTTGGGGTCTCTTGACTCAGTGTACAGGAGTCCATCTTCCCAGTATACCTTGTGGGTACCTGTGGCGTTCCCAGCAGCCTCAGCAGCAGCCTGCTGTCTGAGGGGTTCAAGAGAAGGGCAGTCTAACTGGTCCTTCCCCAGGTCTTCCCTTGAGGGTCCCCCTGAACCCAAGAATTCAACTTGATCAAGTTCGAACTCTCTAGGCTCAGTTTCCCTCAATTCCTGTAGGTCAGCCTCCTCTGAGACTTGATCCACGACCTGGGGCAAGGGGGAAGGCGCAGCCTTAACCCTACCGCTCTTTTTCTTGGGAGGTGTCTGGTCCGTTGTTCCAGGATCCAGCACCTGTTCAGTGGGGCATTTCCTGACCTGTGACCTGGTCACAGCGAACACATGTGCTGGCAAGCCTAACATTTCCATGTGAGTCCGGTGCTCCACTTCTGACCATTGTGATGACTCCAAATCATTGCCCAACAAACAATCCACTGGGAGGTCTGAACTAACTACAACCTTCTTTTGGCCAGTTACCCCTCCCCAGGAGAAAGCTACAATTGCCATACTGTGATTGGTAGTGACATTGCTTGCATTGGTCACCAGGAATTCTGTACCTGGCATGATCTGTCCAGGGTCCACAAAGTTAGGTGTCACCATGGTGACACTGGCACAAGTGTCCCTATAGGCCTGAGCCATTTTTCCGTTTATGAAAGGTGTCTGTCTGTATTTGCCCAAAGTATTGGGGCTTACGTCAGGGGACATATCCACATCCCCTGTACTGACAAGGACAGCCTGAGTGAGTGTACCAACTAAGTTGTCACGCC
Source organism: Lissotriton vulgaris (assembly GCF_964263255.1). Lineage (NCBI taxonomy): Eukaryota > Metazoa > Chordata > Amphibia > Caudata > Salamandridae > Lissotriton > Lissotriton vulgaris. Next base: position 1,177,308,562 of record NC_141693.1, on the reverse strand, counting down.
CCTCAGAACCCAGGGTTAACCCTACTAAACCCTTGGGAGGTGCACTACCACTGCTGGCTGTACTAGGGGGCACAGGTGCCTTAGGGGCTGCAGTGGCAGGAGTCTGCCCTCCTTTCTTGGTGCACTCACTAAACCAGTGAGATTTACTTTTGCAGTATTGGCACCATCTTTTAGATTGGCCTTCTTTCTTCTTTTGGGGAGCCTGACCCCCACCCTCTTTGGGTTGTTGGGGACCTGTCGAAGACTTCTGGTCATTTTGTTCCCCCTTAGAATCTTTACCCTTCTGGTCTGCTTTCTTCTGACCACCTTGATTCTGGCCCTGGTTCTGTTTAACTCTTGTTCGAACCCATCTGTCTGCCTTCTTTCCCAATTCTTGGGGAGAGGTCAGATCCGAGTCGACAAGATGCTGATGCAACAACTGGTTCTGACAATTGTTTAAAATTTGTTCTCTCATCATCAAATTATACAATCCTTCGTAATCAGTAACCTTACTGCCCAGCAACCAGCCTTCAAAAGCCTTCGTGGCACAATCGACAAAGTCAGACCAATCTTGAGACTGCGTTTTCTGGGTATCCCGGAACAGCACCCTGTACTGCTCCGTGGTTAGGCCAAACCCTTCAACCAGTGTACTCTTCAAGACGTGGTAATTATTAGCATCCTCTACCCTTGTGGTGAGGAGCTTGTCTCTACCTTTACCTTCAAAGGAGAGCCACAAGATAGCTGCCCACTGACTCTGGGGAACACCCTGCACAGTGCAGGCTCTCTCCAAAGCAGTAATCCATTTGTGGATGTCATCCCCTTGTTTAAAGGGGGGCACTATCTTACCAAGGTGTTTCGTATCAAAACTCCTTTCCCTATTGCTAGGTACAATGCTGCCACCAGTGGGGACTGCCCCACTTAACTGTTGCTCTCTAGCAAAGGCAAGCCTCTCTTTGGCCAGGGCAAGTTCTTCCCTTTCAATCCTCAGATTAGCTGCCCTTTCTTTAGCTTCGTACACTCTCCTCTGAGGGGACGTCATCCCTCTTTGAGAAGAGTTGTGAGAGCCATTGGTTTGAAGGGATCTGCCAGAGTCTCTTGACAGAGATCTGGCTCGTCCATTCCCAATGTTAAGCTGACCTGATAGCGGCCCCGGGGGTCCCCCAGTACCACTGTCATGTTTGCTTAAGTTGGACCTGCTTAGTCTGACGACTTCTACCTGTCCCTTATCTGCCTCATCCCCAGAGGGATCCTCATTCTCATCATCCTCTACATCTTCAGTCTCAGTTGAGAGGTGGATGAGGTCAGGATCGTCTCTGGTTCCCTCGAGGGGAGGCATGTCTCCTTCTGGATTAGAAGAGCTAAGACGGGTCTCAGCTTTTCTGGCATCATAAGTCTCCAAGAGACCAATCAGAAAGGACGTTGTGGGGTTAGACCCCTGCTTGATCTTCCTGGAGTGACACACCTGTCTTAACTCCTTGAAGCTCAGCACAGTATATCTTGAAGGGATGACCTGTGGAGGGTCAACCGACACAAGGGGAGACTCAGAGTTTCCTCCTTTGTCCGACATACTGTTTCTAGTGTGGTGTAAGTGATGCACCTACCTACACTATGTGTTTACCTACTGATCCCTTGCTAAGAGTTGCAGCCAAGGTGTGCTAAGCCTTGAGGAGCTACAACAGCTGGTTCAGTAGAACTCAGAGTATTCTAAGCTTCAGTTATATGTACTAACAGTACTTATGTGATCTTTCAACAAGATATTCTTAGGATACGTGTGGTAAAACAACAGCAAGCTCAAATCCCAACCGCTGCTCACCAATGTGAGAAGTTGGCCCGATATGCAGCGTTCGCTATTCTAGCGACCGCTATGTATCGTTCCAAACGACCCTTATGGTGATTGGTTGTAAGTCAACCTACAGACCAGCTATCCTAGTAGCGTGGATACGAGCAGTCTAAGGCTAAAGACTCGAGAGGGCGTGTTAAGCCAACTGTTATACCATCACATACCCCTTGAACACCAAGTGAAAGGACACCACACAAGTGTTATGAAAATAAACAGTATATTTATTAAGAATCACAACAGCCCTGTACTCTTTATGAGGACAGGGTACTAAGCACAAACCAAATCTTTTAGGAAAATACTTCAAGTGCACAATTAAAACAAGTGTCCGAGGACACGGAAAGTTTAGTGGTCTCGGGCGGACCCGATAAGGCAAGTCGGAAGCGAGGGACTCGGGACCCTAGAGTAAAGAGGCTATGCAGGCACCGAAATGCCGAAGTTACCTAGCCACGAGGGCTGCGGCTGCACAAGTCTTACAGGCGTCGGGGGTCTTTGCTGACGAGCCAGGAGCCGGAAGAAAAGGAGTTGCTGGCCGGCGATCAGTGATGAATAGTTCGTAGAGATCCAAGCCTGGATCAGAGAGCGATGATACCTGAAAGCAGAGGGGACCAAGTTCGTACTACTAGCCAGTAGTCAGAGGGTGCCAGGAGGGCACCGGTTGGCCGTCACCTCGACCAGGTGAGTGGGCGACGCTAGGCTCTGCAGTCTCACGGACCAGGAGGCGTTATCGGCGACCAGGATGGAGGTGCGAGCTGTCCCACGAAGAACGATGCTGTCGGCGTCGCTGGGCCCAGGATTGGGGCAACAAGCCTTGGCAGATCTCGGGCCACATGGTGGGCCTAAGATGGCGTCTTGGATGGACCAGGAGGGTCCGGGGTGCTCCTCTCGAAAAAGGGAGCAAGGGCCGGTCTGGAGCAACCAGACCAGCAGTGTTGGTTGTCGGATGTCGTCAAGGAAGGGCACAAGCCAGCGGCTAGTGACCAGACAACGTGCTGAGCAGCGAGCAGAAGGGCCCCACGCAGATCGTGGAGATGCTGGGAGACTGCACTTCGGTGCTGGAGCTGCTCAGGGTCGGGGCTTCTCGGACCCCAGAGCACTCACCAAAGAATTGCTTCGATGGTCGTGCTGGTTAAGAAAGCGTGCAGGTTTTGATGATGGCCGGTCCCTCGAGGTCTCGTCGCACCCACAGATCACAGCTGAGCTGATGACGTGGTTAGAGGTCGGAGGTGCCAGGGAAGCCGGTTCTCGTCGAGCTGGGCCGTCGGATCCTTGAGGGAGGACTTGCAGCAAACCGCAGAGTTCTTAGATGGTGCCCGCTGATGCAGGGTGACTACTCCTTAGTCACAAGGGAGAAATCTTGAGAAGAGTCTCGAATGTCCTTTCGTAGAAAGTAGTTCTTGATTCAAAGATGATCTAATTTGGAAGGGTCCCCGCTCCGGCCTTTATTCTAAAGAAAGGGGTGGGTACATGACTAGGTCCTGCCCTAAGGGTGGGACCAGGAAGGGGGGTAGTTACACCCCTCTCCCCTGCCGGACTTTCCCCAGGCCAGGGCTGGCGCCCCTGGAACTGGTTCTGACCGGCAGATGCGTAGTGAGCACCGGGGTGCCACTCCGCAGTCACCTTCTCGCAAAAAGCCCTACCTACCCAGAATACACAAACCCTGTCTGGGACGGTGCGAACACCGCCCTCGACAGGAAACCCTTTGTCCAAGCGCTCCTTGCTGGAAGGACTCCCAGCAGCAGGGGGTCAGACTCGTGTCTGTGGTGGCAGCATCCATTTTGTGGAGCTGAGGCTTTAGTTAACTTTAACCGGGGTTCACAGTTACGTACATGTCGTGTCCCTCTAGAAGGGCGGAATGCTAACCTCGTCGCCCGAATTGGTGAGAGGGCAGCATCCCGATTCGTATGACACCTTACTCGACATGCCTTGATAACGCGACACCGAAGTTACCGATGTGGTACGCGTTATCGTGGAACAGCCATTGGGTCTTGATTCCGCAAGCTGCAACCGGGCTCGGCTCGGGCCAGAACCCATCTCACACGAGCCCACGCACTCTGCCTTCAGGATTGTCAAGGCCTGCCATAGGAGTGACTGATAGGAACTCGGGTGTCCATTGTATGGTTAGATATAGAGCTACTATACCTAAAGCAAAGGGTGATTACACGACTTCGCCCCAGCTGTCATGCAGCCAGTTGTGTCAAATTTAGGAGGCCAGCCAGGGGTGGCATAATACATGCTGCAGCCCCTGGCGGCCCTGGGTACACCTATGCCCTGAGTTACAGGGTCTGATAAGGTGGCCCAGTACCAATTGGTAAATGCACCTAGGGTACATATCGTAATTTAGAAAGAGAACAGCCAGGCTGTGGGTCTGATTGGCAGGCCCACAGCCAGAGAAAGTCATAAACCAGTGAAACAAAAGCAAAAAATCTGGGTGATCATAGGATTGCAGACCCTACTCTCCTACATGACCCCACCCCAAACGTCGGAACAATAAGCTAACCTTGACCAGGTGAGTCTTCTTGTTCTAAGTGGAAATATCTGGAGAGCCCATCGGCATTGCCATGATCAGTACCAGGTCTATGTTCCACTGTAAAGTCCATCCCCTGTAGGGAAATGGACCACCTAAGCAGTTTGGGGTTTTCACCCTTCATCTGATTTAGCCATAAGAGGGGCTTATGGTCGGTCTGAATCTTGAAGTGAGTGCCAAACAAGTATGGCCTCAGCTTCTTCAGGGCCCAAACCACAGCAAAGGCCTCCCTCTCAATAGCTGACCAATTCTTCTCTCTAGGGGTCAGCCTTCTGCTTATAAAAGCAATGGGCTGGTCTTGACCATCAAAATTCAGTTGAGAAAGAACAGCTCCCACACCCAACTCAGAAGCATCTGTTTGGACAATGAATGGTTTGGAGTAGTCCGGACTCTTAAGGATAGGCGCCGTGCACATGGCCTGCTTTAGGTCATCGAATGCTTTTTGACAGCTCGCTGTCCACTGAACCTTTTTTGGCATTTTCTTGCTTGTCAGTTCGTTTAATGGTGTCACGATGGAACCATAGTTCCTGACAAACTTCCGGTAGTATCCAGTCAGGCCCAAGAAAGCTCGAACCTGAGTCTGGGTGGTTGGAGGAGCCCAGTCCCTGATTGACTGTATTTTGCTCTCCAGTGGCTGAACCTGGCCTCCACCTACAAGGTGGCCCAGGTATACAACCTGTGTCTGCCCTATCTGGCACTTGGTGGCCTTGATAGTGAGGCCTGCTGCTTGCAGAGCCTCTAACGCTTTCCGCAGGTGGACCAGGTGATCCTCCCAGGTGGAGCTAAAGACAGCAATATCGTCTAGATACGCCGCACAGAAGTCATCCAGCCCAGTAAGGACTTGATTCACCAACCTTTGGAAGGTGGCAGGTGCATTTTTCAGACCAAAGGGCATCACCACAAACTGATAATGCCCACCAGGGGTAGAAAATGCGGTCTTAGGCTTGGCGTCCTCAGCTAACCTGATTTGCCAATACCCAGCTGTCAGGTCAAACGTACTTAGGTAGTTGGCCGAAGCCAATCTATCGATAAGCTCGTCTGCCCTTGGTATTGGGTGGGCGTCAGTCTTAGTGACTGCATTGAGACCCCTGTAGTCTACGCAGAACCTCATCTCTTTCTTACCGCCCTGGGTGTGAGGTTTCGGCACTAGAACTACGGGACTAGCCCAAGGGCTATCCGAGGGTTCAATGACTCCCAGCTCCAACATTTTCTGCACTTCACTCTTGATGCAGTCTCTAACGTGATCAGGCTGCCGGTAGATTTTACTCTTGACGGGCAAGCTGTCACCAGTGTCAACCTCATGGGTGCACCAATCGGTCTGACTGGGTGTTAGAGAGAACATATGTCTGAAAGACTGAAGACCCTGTTTACAGTCTTTCTGTTGATGTTCGGAGAGGCTGCCACAAAAGACAACACCATCGACCGATCCATCGTCAGGGTTCTGAGTGAGCAGGTCGGGGAGAGGGTCACTCTCCTCTTCCTGTCCCTCATCTAGGGCCATGAGCAAACTCATGTCCTTCCTGTCGACATATGCCTTGAGCCTGTTGACATGAAGCACCCTATGGGGGCTCCGGGGAGTTCCCAGGTCGACCAGGTAGGTGACCTCTCCCTTTTTCTCCAGGATGGTGTAGGGCCCGGACCATTTGTCCTTGAGTGCTGCTGGGGCCACTGGCTCCAACACCCACACCTTCTGTCCGGGCTGGTAAACATTCAAGATAGCCTTTTGGTCATGCCAAGCTTTTTGGAGTTCTTGGCTGGCCTTAAGGTTTTCAGATGCCTTCTCCATGTATTCAGCCATCCGCGAGCGGAGGCCAAGCACATAGTCCACTATGTTGGCTGCAGGCTTTTTGAGAGGTCTCTCCCATCCTTCCTTCACCAAACACAGGGGTCCTCTCACAGGATGCCCGTACAAAAGTTCAAAAGGGCTGTAGCCAACCCCCTTCTGTGGGACTTCTCTGTAAGCGAATAAAAGGCAGGGGATCAGGACGTCCCATCTACGCCGAAGCTTTTCAGGTAGTCCATGAATCATCCCTTTTAGGGTCCTGTTGAATCTCTCAACAAGCCCATTGCATTGTGGATGATAGGGTGTAGTGAACTTGTAGTTGACACCACATTCCTTCCACATAGCAGTTAAGTAGCTCGACATAAAGTTTGCACCTCTGTCGGAGACGACCTCCTTAGGGAAGCCCACTCTGGAGAATACTCCAACTAGGGCTCTTGCCACAACAGGCGCTGTAGTGGTCCTAAGGGGAATAGCTTCAGGATACCTGGTGGCATGATCCACTACCACCAGTATAAATTTGTGCCCTGATGCTGTTGGTGGTTCCATGGGACCGACGATGTCGATCCCCACCCGTTCACAGGGCACCCCCACCACTGGCATTGGTATAAGGGGGGCCTTTGTCGTGCCACCTGACTTACCACTGGCTTGGCAAGTGACACAGGAGCGGCAAAACTCCTTGGTATCTTCGTTCATATGAGGCCAGTGAAAGTGTGAGACAAGCCTGTCCCACGTCTTTGTCTGGCCTAAGTGACCTGCTAAGGGAATCTCGTGGGCCAAGGTAAGTAGGAAACCTCGCTGAGACAAGGGTACAACCAGCCTCCTGGTCATGCCAGGCTTGGGGTCTCTTGACTCAGTGTACAGGAGTCCATCTTCCCAGTATACCTTGTGGGTACCTGTGGCGTTCCCAGCAGCCTCAGCAGCAGCCTGCTGTCTGAGGGGTTCAAGAGAAGGGCAGTCTAACTGGTCCTTCCCCAGGTCTTCCCTTGAGGGTCCCCCTGAACCCAAGAATTCAACTTGATCAAGTTCGAACTCTCTAGGCTCAGTTTCCCTCAATTCCTGTAGGTCAGCCTCCTCTGAGACTTGATCCACGACCTGGGGCAAGGGGGAAGGCGCAGCCTTAACCCTACCGCTCTTTTTCTTGGGAGGTGTCTGGTCCGTTGTTCCAGGATCCAGCACCTGTTCAGTGGGGCATTTCCTGACCTGTGACCTGGTCACAGCGAACACATGTGCTGGCAAGCCTAACATTTCCATGTGAGTCCGGTGCTCCACTTCTGACCATTGTGATGACTCCAAATCATTGCCCAACAAACAATCCACTGGGAGGTCTGAACTAACTACAACCTTCTTTTGGCCAGTTACCCCTCCCCAGGAGAAAGCTACAATTGCCATACTGTGATTGGTAGTGACATTGCTTGCATTGGTCACCAGGAATTCTGTACCTGGCATGATCTGTCCAGGGTCCACAAAGTTAGGTGTCACCATGGTGACACTGGCACAAGTGTCCCTATAGGCCTGAGCCATTTTTCCGTTTATGAAAGGTGTCTGTCTGTATTTGCCCAAAGTATTGGGGCTTACGTCAGGGGACATATCCACATCCCCTGTACTGACAAGGACAGCCTGAGTGAGTGTACCAACTAAGTTGTCACGCCCCTCAGAACCCAGGGTTAACCCTACTAAACCCTTGGGAGGTGCACTGCCACTGCTGGCTGTACTAGGGGGCACAGGTGCCTTAGGGGCTGCAGTGGCAGGAGTCTGCCCTCCTTTCTTGGTGCACTCACTAAACCAGTGAGATTTACTTTTGCAGTATTGGCACCATCTTTTAGATTGGCCTTCTTTCTTCTTTTGGGGAGCCTGACCCCCACCCTCTTTGGGTTGTTGGGGACCTGTCGAAGACTTCTGGTCATTTTGTTCCCCCTTAGAATCTTTACCCTTCTGGTCTGCTTTCTTCTGACCACCTTGATTCTGGCCCTGGTTCTGTTTAACTCTTGTTCGAACCCATCTGTCTGCCTTCTTTCCCAATTCTTGGGGAGAGGTCAGATCCGAGTCGACAAGATGCTGATGCAACAACTGGTTCTGACAATTGTTTAAAATTTGTTCTCTCATCATCAAATTATACAATCCTTCATAATCAGTAACCTTACTGCCCAGCAACCAGCCTTCAAAAGCCTTCGTGGCACAATTGACAAAGTCAGACCAATCTTGAGACTGCGTTTTCTGGGTATCCCGGAACAGCACCCTGTACTGCTCCGTGGTTAGGCCAAACCCTTCAACCAGTGTACTCTTCAAGACGTGGTAATTATTAGCATCCTCTACCCTTGTGGTGAGGAGCTTGTCTCTACCTTTACCTTCAAAGGAGAGCCACAAGATAGCTGCCCACTGACTCTGGGGAACACCCTGCACAGTGCAGGCTCTCTCCAAAGCAGTAATCCATTTGTGGATGTCGTCCCCTTGTTTAAAGGGGGGCACTATCTTACCAAGGTGTTTCGTATCAAAACTCCTTTCCCTATTGCTAGGTACAATGCTGCCACCAGTGGGGACTGCCCCACTTAACTGTTGCTCTCTAGCAAAGGCAAGCCTCTCTTTGGCCAGGGCAAGTTCTTCCCTTTCAATCCTCAGATTAGCTGCCCTTTCTTTAGCTTCGTACACTCTCCTCTGAGGGGACGTCATCCCTCTTTGAGAAGAGTTGTGAGAGCCATTGGTTTGAAGGGATCTGCCAGAGTCTCTTGACAGAGATCTGGCTCGTCCATTCCCAATGTTAAGCTGACCTGATAGCGGCCCCGGGGGTCCCCCAGTACCACTGTCATGTTTGCTTAAGTTGGACCTGCTTAGTCTGACGACTTCTACCTGTCCCTTATCTGCCTCATCCCCAGAGGGATCCTCATTCTCATCATCCTCTACATCTTCAGTCTCAGTTGAGAGGTGGATGAGGTCAGGATCGTCTCTGGTTCCCTCGAGGGGAGGCATGTCTCCTTCTGGATTAGAAGAGCTAAGACGGGTCTCAGCTTTTCTGGCATCATAAGTCTCCAAGAGACCAATCAGAAAGGACGTTGTGGGGTTAGACCCCTGCTTGATCTTCCTGGAGTGACACACCTGTCTTAACTCCTTGAAGCTCAGCACAGTATATCTTGAAGGGATGACCTGTGGAGGGTCAACCGACACAAGGGGAGACTCAGAGTTTCCTCCTTTGTCCGACATACTGTTTCTAGTGTGGTGTAAGTGATGCACCTACCTACACTATGTGTTTACCTACTGATCCCTTGCTAAGAGTTGCAGCCAAGGTGTGCTAAGCCTTGAGGAGCTACAACAGCTGGTTCAGTAGAACTCAGAGTATTCTAAGCTTCAGTTATATGTACTAACAGTACTTATGTGATCTTTCAACAAGATATTCTTAGGATACGTGTGGTAAAACAACAGCAAGCTCAAATCCCAACCGCTGCTCACCAATGTGAGAAGTTGGCCCGATATGCAGCGTTCGCTATTCTAGCGACCGCTATGTATCGTTCCAAACGACCCTTATGGTGATTGGTTGTAAGTCAACCTACAGACCAGCTATCCTAGTAGCGTGGATACGAGCAGTCTAAGGCTAAAGACTCGAGAGGGCGTGTTAAGCCAGCTGTTATATCATCACATACCCCTTGAACACCAAGTGAAAGGACACCACACAAGTGTTATGAAAATAAACAGTATATTTATTAAGAATCACAACAGCCCTTTAGTCTTTATGAGGACAGGGTACTAAGCACAAACCAAATCTTTTAGGAAAATACTTCAAGTGCACAATTAAAACAAGTGTCCGAGGACACGGAAAGTTTAGTGGTCTCGGGCGGACCCGATAAGGCAAGTCGGAAGCGAGGGACTCGGGACCCTAGAGTAAAGAGGCTATGCAGGCACCGAAATGCCGAAGTTACCTAGCCACGAGGGCTGCGGCTGCACAAGTCTTACAGGCGTCGGGGGTCTTCGCTGACGAGCCAGGAGCCGGAAGAAAAGGAGTTGCTGGCCGGCGACCAGTGATGAATAGTTCGTAGAGATCCAAGCCTGGATCAGAGAGCGATGATACCTGAAAGCAGAGGGGACCAAGTTCGTACTACTAGCCAGTAGTCAGAGGGTGCCAGGAGGGCACCGGTTGGCCGTCACCTCGACCAGGTGAGTGGGCGACGCTAGGCTCTGCAGTCTCACGGACCAGGAGGCGTTATCGGCGACCAGGATGGAGGTGCGAGCTGTCCCACGAAGAACGATGCTGTCGGCGTCGCTGGGCCCATGATTGGGGCAACAAGCCTTGGCAGATCTCGGGCCACGTGGTGGGCCTAAGATGGCGTCTTGGATGGACCAGGAGGGTCCGGGGTGCTCCTCTCGAAAAAGGGAGCAAGGGCCGGTCTGGAGCAACCAGACCAGCAGTGTTGGTTGTCGGATGTCGTCAAGGAAGGGCACAAGCCAGCGGCTAGTGACCAGACAACGTGCTGAGCAGCGAGCAGAAGGGCCCCACGCAGATCGTGGAGATGCTGGGAGACTGCACTTCGGTGCTGGAGCTGCTCAGGGTCGGGGCTTCTCGGACCCCAGAGCACTCACCAGAGAATTGCTTCGATGGTCGTGCTGGTTAAGAAAGCGTGCAGGTTTTGATGATGGCCGGTCCCTCGAGGTCTCGTCGCACCCACAGATCACAGCTGAGCTGATGACGTGGGTAGAGGTCGGAGGTGCCAGGGAAGCCGGTTCTCGTCGAGCTGGGCCGTCGGATCCTTGAGGGAGGACTTGCAGCAAACCGCAGAGTTCTTAGATGGTGCCCGCTGATGCAGGGTGACTACTCCTTAGTCACAAGGGAGAAATCTTGAGAAGAGTCTCGAATGTCCTTTCGTAGAAAGTAGTTCTTGATTCAAAGATGATCTAATTTGGAAGGGTCCCCGCTCCGGCCTTTATTCTAAAGAAAGGGGTGAGTACATGACTAGGTCCTGCCCTAAGGGTGGGACCAGGAAGGGGGGTAGTTACACCCCTCTCCCCTGCCGGACTTTCCCCAGGCCAGGGCTGGCGCCCCTGGAACTGGTTCTGACCGGCAGATGCGTAGTGAGCACCGGGGTGCCACTCCGCAGTCACCTTCTCGCAAAAAGCCCTACCTACCCAGAATACACAAACCCTGTCTGGGACGGTGCGAACACCGCCCTCGACAGGAAACCCTTTGTCCAAGCGCTCCTTGCTGGAAGGACTCCCAGCAGCAGGGGGTCAGACTCGTGTCTGTGGTGGCAGCATCCATTTTGTGGAGCTGAGGCTTTAGTTAACTTTAACCGGGGTTCACAGTTACGTACATGTCGTGTCCCTCTAGAAGGGCGGAATGCTAACCTCGTCGCCCGAATTGGTGAGAGGGCAGCATCCCGATTCGTATGACACCTTACTCGACATGCCTTGATAACGCGACACCGAAGTTACCGATGTGGTACGCGTTATCGTGGAACAGCCATTGGGTCTTGATTCCGCAAGCTGCAACCGGGCTCGGCTCGGGCCAGAACCCAGCTCACACGAGCCCACGCACTCTGCCTTCAGGATTGTCAAGGCCTGCCATAGGAGTGACTGATAGGAACTCGGGTGTCCATTGTATGGTTAGATATAGAGCTACTATACCTAAAGCAAAGGGTGATTACACGACTTCGCCCCAGCTGTCATGCAGCCAGTTGTGTCAAATTTAGGAGGCCAGCCAGGGGTGGCATAATACATGCTGCAGCCCCTGGCGGCCCTGGGTACACCTATGCCCTGAGTTACAGGGTCTGATAAGGTGGCCCAGTACCAATTGGTAAATGCACCTAGGGTACATATCGTAATTTAGAAAGAGAACAGCCAGGCTGTGGGTGTGATTGGCAGGCCCACAGCCAGAGAAAGTCGTAAACCAGTGAAACAAAAGCAAAAAATCTGGGTGATCATAGGATTGCAGACCCTACTCTCCTACAGTGAGTGCTTATAGTACTAAGTCTGTGTGGAATTAGGTATTATAGAGTAGTATAAGTAGGGTTCAGCCTTTGGACACCTTCCATTTCCGTTCTTTGTGGGGATAGTGTCTACAATACTAGTTCTGTGTGGAGTTAGCATCTAGTGGGTGAAAGTAGGGTTCAGTGGAGTGGTGCCACCTCTGTGCCGAATTAGTAGCTACAGGGAAGGAGTAGGGTTTCAGCCATTGGACCTCTTCTAGATCTGCTCTTTGTGGAGTGAGTATCTACAATACTAGTGCTGCGAGGAGTTAGTAATTACAGGGTTAAAGTAGGGTTCAGCCATTGGGCATCTACCACGTCTTCTATCTGTGGAGGGAGTGCCTATAGTATTAACCCTGTGTGGGGTTAGAAGCCAGTGGCGGCTCCTCCGCTAAGGCAGAGGAGCGTCTCCCCACTGGTTTTTACAGTGATATAAAGGAAAAATAAAATGATAATAAATGGACATTATTATCTTTTTATTTGTTCCTGCTGCAGCAGCTTTGAGGGGGCGGAGCTGATCTAGTGAAGAGGAGAAGGGGGAGTGGTGAGCACACTTTGTAAGTGAGCGCGCATGTTTCGCCGGCCGTCTCGGGCTGACATAGCCACCACATTGTCAGCATCAAGGAACTCGAGCCCTGCATCCAATACACAATATTAATTACCTCCTAACGTCCTAGTGACATTGTGCCATTGAGCTAGAATTAGCAAAATGTGATAGAGGAACGCACTCTGTTCCATGTTTGCATACAGCGATGCAAGTACTACTGGCCTGCTGTCTAGTATGCCATGCACTGCTGCTTTCACTTGTTAACAGTTTGGGTACGCCCACTTTGCATGTCATCCCTAAATTGATATCACTTGTCACATCCACTCACACATGAAGTGGAGGACTGACCCTGTTGGCATAGAGCAAATTGCACATCACATTCCAATAGTCCGGACACCACATTCCCATTGATGGAGACACTGAATGGCACATGTCCAACGCTGACAAAACATTCATGCTCACTTTGCATGTCCTCCACCCAGGCTGTATTGCAGCCTGGGTGGTGAACATGCCCTGGCTTTCACTGCCTGTCTCAGCACCAACCCACGGCACTTGGACCAATCACAATGCAGCAGGAAGGTACGTTTTTTCATTTCCATTTTATTTTTAGAATCATCCCCCCGCCCCAACATTCCCTAACCCTGCCTGCTGCCGCTGTTAGCATCCACAGGTGAGGACAGGGTTCATCAACTGGGCATCTATATTTCTTTACGCCTTGGCACTAATTGATGCAACCATTAGGGTGGCACCTGTGGCGGTGATGTAGAGGAGACACAGAGTGACAGGAGGAATGCCCTCACTGTATCCTCCACTAGGCCCTCCTGCGCCCAAAGCACTGCCCACCGTCCTCAAAAATGCATATCAATAGTGCATGTCCTCACAGCCCACCGAGCATCCCTTGTTCAAACAATTCAATTGAGTCTTTTTCATGCAAATGAGTGCTCTGTGGGAGGGAGTGAAGAGGTCCCTTTTATAGACTCTCTTCAATGACTGAATGACTGTCTGAATTAGAGTACTAATCCCTCTCACACCGTGTCCTTGTCCTGATGCAACAGAAAACACTAATGAACCTAGAGTTAATCCTAAATATTCAGATTCCAGGCTTTCCTCATCACAATCCTTATGCCACAACAAATACTGCATCCTGTTATGTTATTATGTTATGTTATGTTATTATGGGTCTTCTATAGCGCACGGCTACTCCAAAGGAGTGTCCCGGCGCTTTGTGCTCCAGACCCAGGGAAGGAGACAGGTAAAACATAACAGAAACAAAAAGAAAGGCAGAACCAAAGGATCTTGCAGACACCTCTTTCCTAGCTATCCCAAAACAAAAATAATTTTCCAAGATGGCCCTTTTCCCTGTATCAATTGACTTTTCATCTAATACAAAGGGAGAATGCAGTCACCAGAATCTTCTGAAATTAACATAACTTTACAGAAGGACCGTGATCGAAATCTATACCCTTCTAAATCAGGAGGGAGGGAACTTAGGACTGTGACCAGGAAGACCTTGACTCGGATTAAAGAGCATTACTGGTAAGTACCCAGGTCATTACCTCCCCGTCCTCATTCCCCATCCCAGCCATTATGCTATGATGTAACAAGCAAGAAGAATTTATGTCGACCTCTGGTCATTACTGTAGAAAACATTAAAAAAGCAAATGAAAACAATACTCACTCCAACACTTGTGAATGTATTTATAAATATAAACATAAATCACAATCTATTGTCTCACTGAATATAACACATATGAACAAAAATCTGCAGACAACGATCCCTCACCTGTTAAAAAGGGTTCCAAAGACAACCGGTAACCAAAGACCCTTTTATGTTGCCCGGCGGTATCGCCTCTATGACCCACCAATATTAATCAATGAAGAAGCAGGCGCTGGAGACTGGAAGGCGGGAAACGAGGATTTTATTCTCTCCGGAGGAGAACACATCAATTCAGACAGCAAGTATCGTCACGAGGTGCTCTAACCACATCTCTGAGGCCTGGCCTCTTATACTAGGGTTTACAACCTTTATTGCACATAACACATTCTCGTAATATTTTAATACTTGAAAGAACATCCTCGGAATCTCCCCTCCAGACCCGTTCCCACATACATTTACAGTTGGATTCCCCACCCCGGTCACAACAGGTGATGGTTGTCGCACAGCAGGGCATTCCGCCGATTCACGGAATGCATGGGGTTTGGTCGGATCTCATGGGGTGGGGGCTTTGATCGGTTCGGGGGTCTTTTGATGGGGAGGGGAAACTTCCTACTGTACGAGGTAATAAACAGTATCCGCAGAGCCAGGTGGCGGCCTGGGAACAGGGAAGACAAACGGGGACACAGGAAAAGGGTTTTGCATCAAAAGGGATTGAGGCCATGAAAGGAATGAGGGGAGGTGTCGCGCTGGGAACAGGATGGGATTCAGTGGTGGAGCTGCGCTGAAGAGGGGTTTATGACCCAAGGCATGAGAGAGCGGGGGGGTTTGTCAGTGTACGGGGGATGCTTGCGAGGTTAAAGGGAGAGAGAGACGCGCTGGCTATCAGCAAGGGGCAGGGAGGCCATGGCATTCAAAATGGCTGCCGCTTACGCGCATGAATGGGTTTGAAAAGGGGCAAGATGGCGCAGATAATGTTCACCAAGTTTGTATTTATTTTCTACAGTCCTCCCTTTAACATTTCCAAGACATCTTGCTGGCCTATTTCCTATCTACATCTATATGCAGCGATCATAAGTAAGGGAGAGGGGACTTAGGCGAAAGAATTGTACATAAACATCACATTATAAACATCATATTGAAAAATCTCATCAGTCAGTAGGCGGGTTCATTGTTAAGTTGGTTGCAGGAAAAAGTCATCGTAATGCAATATCAGACTAGAATCACGTAGCGAGGGCGTTGGGTACAGATCATAGAATAAGAACTGGTAAATTATCATATAAATAAGTCCTTTTTGTATACGGTGGGTGCATAGTCAGTCCAATGGTGATTGGGAGGAAAAGGAGATACAGTAAAAATATCAGAGTTCTTCGTTGTCCTTTTGTCGTCTTCTGTCGGCACTGTTGAACACCTGGATTACCTATCAACAGAAATGTTCATGTGGATCGAGTCGTTGGGGGTAATTGTGAGATCAGTTCGTTTCTTGAGTCTCTGTGGTGGGCATTTCCTGTTGCTTCCATCATCTCCAAGGTGCTTGGTAGCGGGCAGAACCACAGACTTTGTTTATCTTTTCTTCGGGGGCGACCCTTGGTGGAGTTCTAGGTCACCGTTCTGGGATTTAACACAGTTCGTGGTCTACTTAGTCGGAGCTCCCTCCCTTTTGACGTAGGGAGTACTCTTCTCTGGGTAGCTCAGTAGGATTTGGAGGAACTTGGGAGTTCGGGTGGAAAGGTGCGGGTGTGAACAGTCCTTATGGTAGGTCGGAGGAAGAGGGGATGGAGCAAGGCCAAGTCGGGAACAGATCAGGGGGGGGGGGCGGAGAGTTTTGCGTCAGGCGAGTCCGAGACCATGTTCAGAGAGCGGGGGCTTTTTGGCACACGTTGATCATAGAGCAGGGGCTTCAGGTCAGCCCTTTCCTTAGCTTTGTTTGAAACAGTGCCCCGTCCTGCGACTCCTTACTGCCGTGGTCTCGCCTTGGCCTCCGTTGCTGACGTTCCACAATCCGCAGTCAGGCCGCGTGCTCCCACATCCGGTCTCTTTCTCCTCCGACAGTGATATCCTTAAATGAGTGTTGAAAAGACAGTCTTTAGAGATTTTGCAGAAAAAGGTAATTACATGAATCTATTTTCTTTCCCAACACCAAGCGACTAGTGTAAGCACTCGCTACATTTGAGATTTTCGCGGCTTACGTATAAACAATTGATGATGGGTTTGCTGGATTCCTTGCAACTTCCTTTTGTTGGCTAATTCTTTGACGCTTTGATGATTATTACGTTCATTTGTCATATGTCTATTATAGTAGATGTCAGTTCTTCTGGCAGAGACCCATTTCCCTAGTACGAGTCTTGCAAGGCTAGGCTAGTCTTCAGGGCCTTGTATTTTACAAAAAGTGCAACGTGCTATTCACCATAGTCTGATAAGCATCCTTCTGAGGGATGAACATAGGCTAAACGAGTCTGCATTACATAAAAACATCTTATTTTCAACCATGCCTACTGCAACAAGTTCTTTCGTTTTTCAATCTAATTTTCAACTTTGCACACATCCTTCTAACTTTCTATATGTTTGATGTTTGATGTTTGTGTGTTTTTATATAGCGCACGCACACTCCATGGAGCATCTTGGCGCTGTGACTTCATTACTAATAGATTGTCAAAAAATATTAACTGAGCTTTGAGATGTTATTTAAACAAGGGTTTTGCATCTTGAATCGGACAGTCCATAGATCCAGGTTTTTAATGATTTTTTAAAGATTTTTTCTGATGAAGATGCTCTGAGGTGAGCCGGAAGTATATTCCAGGCTTTAGCACCTAAGACTGCCAGTGATTTTCCTCCTTTGGTGGCCAATCTGAACTTAGGAATGGACATTAGGTTGGCCGTAGCTGATCTGAGTTCTCTGTTCGGATGGTATCTGTGAAATTTATCAGACAGATATTTTGGGCCGCGCTTATGAAAGCCTCTGAAAGTGATCAAGAGGATCTTGTATAAGATACGTTTCTGGATGGGGAGCCAGTGCAACAAGTCCAAAGCGGCTGATGCTGATGACCTTCTATGCCATCTCAAAACCAGCCTGGCCGCCGCATTTTGAACCATCTGCAGTTTATGCAGGGTAGATTTTGCCACCCCTGCATACAGACTGTTGCAGTAGTCAATTCTCGAGGTAATGAGAGCAATTGCTACTGTACGACGGGCAGGCAAGGGTAGGTAGTCAAAGAATTTGCGAAGGCCTTTGATGATGTTAAAACAGACGGCGGCAACTTCCTTAGTTTGCTGTTTAAAGGATAGCATGTCGTCGAATTTTATTCCTAGGTTTCGTGTTGCACTGATGGTGTTTGGGGGAGCTTCCTCATCCGAAGGCCAACATGTGTGTGGGGAGAAGATATTGTTTTTTCCAAAAGGAAGGATCTCTGTTTTAGCAGAGTTGCATTTGAGATGGTTGTTATGCATCCAATTAAAGGTCGCAGTCAGACACTCTTTCAGGACCTGTTCGGCCCTGTCTGTATCCTCGTCCAAGACTAGGACCAGTTGGGTGTCGTCTGCGTAAGCAACTGTGCTTACATTATGAGAAGCAATAAGATTGATCAGGGGTGCCATGTACAGATTGAAAAGGGTAGGGCTCAGACTAGAGCCCTGAGGCACCCCTGAACTGATCTCCTTCTCCTCTGAGTAGAATTGGCCCAATCTGATTATCTGTTTTCTATGTAGTAGAAAGTTTTTGAACCAATTCAATATAAATCCTCGCAACCTGGTTACTACAAAAACTCGGGAGGGGTGGTTTGCAATAATTATTAAACTTATCCTCGGGGAAGGAGGGATCTGATGGATACCAAACTGGGGGCATTTTGGGTAGATGGGGGTGTCTCGATCATTTCTTACAGCTTGGGGTACGGAGACAATTTTCAATGGGGATGGTCGCATCACCACAGACACATTTTTATCATAGGAGCCACTGACAAAGAGTTCCCTGAGAGTGGGTCAAATTTAGGGAACCTTAGTCGTCTTACCTGTCCCTTTCCTATCGGCCAATTTAAATTTCATCCATATTTTAGTAGAAAAGGAGAGGTAGTAACGTGGTACCAATACAATTTTATTTAGGACAGATTTGCACAAATACTTGTGGTATTTGGGGCCAATCAGGAGGTGCACCAGGTTCGCCAATTAGGTGCCAGTTGCTAGGAAGAGGGAAAGTGTGGAGGGGTGGAAGAGTGAGTGAGAGAAAGAGAGAGAGAGAGAGAGAGAGAGAGAGAGAGAGAGAGAGACAATAGGCCGAACAGTACACGTGTGACATAGAGAATGACCGTGTATTGTTTGGGCTATTCAGTGCGTTACCCAACGTTAGACGTTTCGGGTCTGTGTTAGGAGGTGGGAAGCATGCAGTTTTGGGACAGAAAAGCGTTAGATTTGGTAAAAAAGGTCGTGAGAGCGTCCTTGTTGTGCCATTTTGTAGCGCTAGTCCGTCTTCATGCATCGGGCGTGACGTGGTTCCAGATCCCTTATGATACTCTAATCGGGATTCTAATGTAACCTGC
This sequence comes from Lissotriton vulgaris, assembly GCF_964263255.1. Lineage (NCBI taxonomy): Eukaryota > Metazoa > Chordata > Amphibia > Caudata > Salamandridae > Lissotriton > Lissotriton vulgaris. Next base: position 1,177,289,758 of record NC_141693.1, on the reverse strand, counting down.
AGAGGGAAAAAGGGGGAGAAAAAGGGGAGGTAGGGGGACAACATTCGAACACATCAAATGTAAGGGCACGAAAATCCTTTACTTACCACATACTCGTACTTGTCTCTTCGGGATATAATCCCTTAGGGTTCTGGTTTCTTAAAGTCATGGGGGCAGGCAATGTGATAGGTGGTTCATGGGGAGGTTCGAGGATGGCGTTAAGGATCGTGTGTAGTGAAAAACGCTAAAAAGAGGGATCAGAGGTGCCTAGCGCGAGGTACCCGGTTTCGTAGATGTATCCGGTCATCGGGGTCCCAAAATCATTCCCAAAGCTGTGATGTTCTTAAGGCATACCAGTTCTTTGTTCAACCCTGTACCTTAGTACCTTCGACCACCATATCCTTATAGCAATTTATCAATCACACCATTTTACTTTACCCATTCTCTGAAGTCGAGGTCCTTCTTCATAAGCAGTGTATCATACCTTCGTTTTGACCATCAACCCAGGGCCGAACAACCATTTCTCGGATAACCTTAAAAAGAGAGCAGAACAGTTGCGCACAGAAAAACCCTCCCACCGATACCCGTATTTACAAAAGTACGCGGAGCCTATCCATAGCTTCTAAGACTTTTATTTGTAGAGTTATTCAGTACGTAAAAGGTGAGAGCGCAATTCATATTTTGGCCTGACATGTCGTCGATGGAAGCACATACAGTAGGGGGTTATTTTGTAGTACAAGGACATGTAAAAAGGTCTAATTAATTATTTGTAAGTAACCAAAAACATTTCATTGCGTGACGAAGGAATCAGGGGCATTTCAGTTCATAGATGGAAACACAGTCAAGCTCATCGTAATCACATTTCCTAAATGCAAACCGCGGGCGTGCATCATGAGCGACGTTATGTATCAGTTACAACAAATATCAAAAATAAATTGTTCATTGAAATCAACATTTTTACAGAACCTCTTCTTAAATGTTTGCCAAGTGCACCCTCCTCCCTTTAACATTGAGTGCGCAATGGTTCATATATATACATATATATCTTAGTACATCAAGTTTCATTAGCTAAGGAACACCATGAGGCACCCGTAAGTTCCATTGATACCAGCGCCATTTTGGGCGAGGCCGGTTTAGTCCGGAAGTAGCATCAGGGGCAAAATATCCCCGACAATTGGCGGTTGGACCAGAGTCCCTTTCGGTAGTCCAAAAGAAAACTGTGCTAACAAAGGGGCTGGTGGTGTGGACCGTCAATCAAGAGAGGGAGGGGGTAAAGTCTCTCTTACCGGGTCATGTTGATGTTCAGCCGGAACTTGCTCGAGTTCGTTAGCCCATAATGTTCCTGGGTGGTTCAGACGGAAGCTGATGCAGACACGAGAGCACCGCCATCTTGTTGCTGTGCCGTGGTTATTTCATTTGAGATCAATGCAGCTGTTCCTCACCGGAAGCCTGAAGGGGCCGAGGACTCTTGGGACTTTGGTAGAATCTTCAAAGTCGAGGGGATGTTTTGTCGATGGTGGGGGGTTGCGCCCAGGTGGGCAAGCGCCCGAGTTGCAATTTCGGACAAAGTTACTCCAGCGGCCTAGACCCGCCTTTCAAGGGCCCAGACGCCATTTTGAGGCCCTGCAGCAACCTTTGCCGTATCCATCAGGAGCGGAGGAAAACTTCTTGTGATGGCGAAAAACAGAGCATCATGCGGTTGGAGCAGGACATTTTGGTTCGGGGCGCCAGGGTGCAGCAGTGGAGCCTTCATCTGGGGAGGTGAGGGAGGCTCACCGTGCCGTCTTCCTCTCCCGGTGCATCCTACGCCGTCTCTTGGAATCAGGGGCGCACATGATGACCACCCTACACCCCTGATTCCGACTCTTGGGGGACCACTGTACATCCGGTACTCCGGAAATATGCCCGTCGGACATTGTATGTCCTGTACTACGCAAGTATACCAGCCGGGTCTTGTATGTCCTGTACTGAGAAAATATACGAGTCGGGCATTGTATGTCCTGTGTTGCGGAAATATACCAGCCGGACATTATATTTCCTGTGCAGCGTAGGTATATGGCCGTCGCCCGGCTGGAGGACATCGGCGTCGGGCCAGGGCAGGGAAGCCTCCTACCTGTGGAGGTGGAAGAGGCTCGTCCGCGTCGCCTCTTCCTCCCTGCCCACCCTGCATCCGTTCGATGGAGGAATTCGTGATGGCCGGACCAGGAGATATGAGGGAGGGGGTCATTTTCATCCGCCCCCTCCCTACTCGCGGCCCGGGGGACGCCATCCCTGGAAGGGCAGTATGGGAAGACCATTTCATTGCCCGCTGTGTGGGGTCTCCAGTACCTTCTCGCCAGCAATCTCTTTTTGGGCTCATGGTTGCTGGCAGGCCCCGCCCCACACGTGCTATGTGTTTCGGATGGGCGGGACCATCGAACTGTTACATTTCGAGGACTTCCGGAGTGAGCATAACATGTTTTGTATTTTTCCTATTAGTCAAGTTTGCTTTTTAGAGAGTTCTACTAGTTATTCTATTTACTGTTGGTTGTGTGTTTTACCGTAATTAAATCCTAAGTTATATAATAGACGCTTGGCTTTCTTGAATCTTTTCTCTAACGGGGGGTTGTTTACACTGACCTGCAGTTGTGTTTGTTTTTCAGAGTGGGGGAGCAACAGAGAGCAATCAGTCCCAGAACTCCAACATGTCGTTAAAATTTGTCTGACGAAATCTGTGCCACCGAGCATAATCGAACGGGGTGGTCCTGTCTGCTCTGTCTGCACTAGTCTGATTGGTTTTTATCTCACGTCTTTTTCCTTTCTGTCGGTCCGTCCTTTCTGTCACCCCTTCATTCTTACCTATGCTTTGCAGAGTCGGGCATTGGGCTTTCCAGTGTCCAAGACATTTACAGAAAGCACATTGGTTTTGTTTTAAATCTGTCCGTCCTGTGCGTAATGTCGGGGGATTACCTTCAGGTCGTTGTGTTCCGGGGTTGGCTTGTCGGCACATCCCCTTACACCATTCGCTTTTCATGTCTACTCCTCGGGGCTGTGCCATCGCTGGCCCTTCCCTTTGCCTACTAGACGTTTGGAGGTTTGTCCGTCGTGTCCCTTCACCTTTTCTAAATTCGTCGCTTTCCCTTCGTTGCGTGGCTTCTTTGCGCCACATACCGAGACTATCGAGCATAATAGGTGTTGTTTCATTCCTACGAAGGGCTATTTCTACTGTTTCTATTTTGTCGAGATCAAAGGATCCTCTCAGTGGCCACTGTCTTTCTCGATCCTCTTTCGTATATTTATGCCACAGCTCACTGTAGGCTATAGCGATTAATCCATGCTTCATGAACATGTCCTTATTAGGGGTGCCTTCCAGCGGAGCCGGATGGTTCATCTCTAATAAGCGGTCCGGGTAAAACAGGCTACTGACCAGTGGGGAGAAGACAGGCATGACGGATCACAATGGGATAATAGTCAGCACTACCTATCTTATCACTGCGCGCAAAGACTAGACAGAATATTTCTATTCTACGTTGTTTGCACGTAGTGAATACCTCATGAACCAATTCTGAGCAATCGATCAACGTTAGGTCAAAAATAAAAAATCAATATGGTCAATGGGGAGAATAAGTAGGCTCGCAAAGGTTCGCGTCACCTACCCTTTCACTATCTGCAAAGAGGGGACCTAATCTTCCCTGTTTTCAGACAGAGAATCTCCAGAAAACAATCTATAACAGTTAATCAATGTTAGGTCAAAAATAAAAAATCAATATGGTCAATGGGGAGAATAAGTAGGCTCGCGAAGGTTCGCGTCACCTACCCTTTCACTATCTGCAAAGAGGGGACCTAATCTTCCCTGTTTGTAGACAGAGAATCTCCAGAAAACGATCTATAACAATTAATCAATGGGGGGGGGGGGGCAATTGTTCAATGGGGAGGGGGAAAATAGGTCCGACGGGTGCGTACCTATCCTTCGCTGTTTATAAAGGGAGAGCCTGTTGTTTCTCCGTTTGCAGACAGCGAATCTCCAATAAATTAACAAAGAGTAATACTAGTATTTTCACAACAATTATCAATTACTTCCAATTATCTATCACTATCGCAATTTCGTCGTGTTTACACGACCTTACCCGGACCGCATGGACAGTTTCTCGTCTTCCGGATCCAGCGCCCGATCGTCCTCTTCTCTTCGTACTTCTCGTGGCACTCCTGATGGTTCCCAGTCAGGACCGCAGATCACTCGAGAGAGGTCTGTTCGGAACCAGTGAAGTTCGGATGATCGGCTGTCAGACGAGGGTCTATCGGACAGGGTACCTTCCGATCGTTGCAGTCGTTCACTCTGTCGTCAGGACCTCTCCCACTGGATCCACGAGTCGCTGATGGGCCCCACGTTTGGGACGCCAATTGTTAAAAAGGGTTCCAAAGACAACCGGTAACCAAAGACCCTTTTATGTTGCCCGGCGGTATCGCCTCTATGACCCACCAATATTAATCAATGAAGAAGCAGGCGCTGGAGACTGGAAGGCGGGAAACGAGGATTTTATTCTCTCCGGAGGAGAACACATCAATTCAGACAGCAAGTATCGTCACGAGGTGCTCTAACCACATCTCTGAGGCCTGGCCTCTTATACTAGGGTTTACAACCTTTATTGCACATAACACATTCTCGTAATATTTTAATACTTGAAAGAACATCCTCGGAATCTCCCCTCCAGACCCGTTCCCACATACATTTACAGTTGGATTCCCCACCCCGGTCACAACAGGTGATGGTTGTCGCACAGCAGGGCATTCCGCCGATTCACGGAATGCATGGGGTTTGGTCGGATCTCATGGGGTGGGGGCTTTGATCGGTTCGGGGGTCTTTTGATGGGGAGGGGAAACTTCCTACTGTACGAGGTAATAAACAGTATCCGCAGAGCCAGGTGGCGGCCTGGGAACAGGGAAGACAAACGGGGACACAGGAAAAGGGTTTTGCATCAAAAGGGATTGAGGCCATGAAAGGAATGAGGGGAGGTGTCGCGCTGGGAACAGGATGGGATTCAGTGGTGGAGCTGCGCTGAAGAGGGGTTTATGACCCAAGGCATGAGAGAGCGGGGGGGTTTGTCAGTGTGCGGGGGATGCTTGCGAGGTTAAAGGGAGAGAGAGACGCGCTGGCTATCAGCAAGGGGCAGGGAGGCCATGGCATTCAAAATGGCTGCCGCTTACGCGCATGAATGGGTTTGAAAAGGGGCAAGATGGCGCAGATAATGTTCACCAAGTTTGTATTTATTTTCTACACACCTGAAGATGTTAAAGGGGCATGAACGTGTGAAGGTCTGGTAATGTAGTACTGTAAATGTCTTTGATTGATGTCCCTTGAAACACAACCCAGAAAGTTGCTATTTCTCTTGTTGACATTAATTGAACAATACCAGGAAGCTCGGCTCCCTGAGAAAAATAAGCTATAAAGATGGCTACCTGCAGTCAACGAGAAAGAGTAGAGTATTACGGACTAAGACACCTACCAGAAGCACCAAGGTAACACACATTGAATTCACTCTTTGAAAGTTTGAAGTAAGGATCAGATAAATAGAAAGAGATCTGTGAAGCATATGTAAACTTAGCTCTTCATCCATTGAATGGGATCAATCAATCAACTCGAATTTGTAGACCATGGCTAATCACCCGCAAAGGTGTGCAGGTGCTGGGTTCTTGTTAGGATCAGTTCGAAAAGCCAGGTCGTGAGTTCCCATCTGAATTCCAGGAGAGAGGCTGGTGTTCGGAGGTGCAGGGGAAGGTCTTTCCACGACTTTGCAGAGAGGTAGGAGAAGGAGAGTCCTCCACTGTTGCATTGGCGGATGCAGGGAGTGTTTGTGTGGGGGAGGGAGGTGGAGCTCAGGTGTCTGGAGGGTTGGTGGAAGTTCAAGCAGTGGTTGATGTATGTTGGTCTTTTGTAGTGGAGGGCCTTGTAGGCTTGTATCTGCATCTTGAATTGGCACCTCTTCTGGAAGGGGAGCCATTGGACCATCCTGAGGTGGGGGTGTGATGTGGGCCCATTTGGGGAGGCAGAGGATGAATCTGGCATCTGAGTTCTGTATTGTCTTGAGTCTTTTTAGGAGTTGGGTGGTGAGTCCTGTGTAGTGTGTTGTTGATGGAAAACACTTATAATACTAGCTCTTCTGAACTATGAAAATGAGATAGAACATTTTGGCAAACATTCTGCATCAGGATGTAAGACAACCTTTTTAAAAATATATATATATATATTTTAAACGGCTTCAAAGCCACAAGAGCCACTTCAGTTGAACTGCCATAAGCCACCAGGGGCTCATATTATCAAGATGTGCGTTAAAAAACGCACATCGCACATTTCCCTATCGCCGGATTTTATCGCCGTGATAGCGCGTAATTATCAACGTGCAACACGTAGGTGATATTAAATCCGGCAATAGTCCGCAATAGTGAACATTAGCGCGTGAAAACAAGCGTTGTTGTCACGCGCTTTGTGTGCCTTGATAATATGTGGGGGTGGATTCAGCTTTATGATCCACACCCCCATGTTATCTATGCCTAACACCTGATCAAAGCAGGCATTGGAAGACCTGCGATAAACGAGTTTATCGCAGGTCTCCTTCTCCCAACGCCTGCCTTGATAGGTCTCCTTCTCCCAACGCCTGCCCTGATCAAAGCAGGCGGTGGGAGACCTGCGATAAACAAGTTTATTGCAGGTCTCCTTCTCCCAACGCCTGCCTTGATAATAGGGTGTTACCACCTCCAACCACATTTTACATGTGGTTGGACGTGGGAATGCCCACTTTGCATGTCATTAGCGATGTTTCTCGCTGACATGCAAAGTGGGGCGGTATGAGGCTGAGGCAGGCATTAGCATGCCCTTGTTGATAGGGCGCTAGAAGTATCGCCCCTTTCTCGGCACAATTCGCCGAAAAAGCGGCGATACTTCACCTTGACAATATGGCCCCAGATTTTACGTCTCAAGTTCTAGCTCCCCAGCTGGAGGCGACTAAGGGAAGCCTGAGGAAGGTATGGAGCTTTGAGAGGGGAAGGATGGATTGGAAGGACCCAAAAAGGGTGAACTGAGAGAGCTGTAGGAGAAGAGGAAACCCCAACCTCTGACCCGGCATTAACCTACCAAGATCGCTTCTGCACGGTCATCCTGAATCTTCCTTATGACTTTGAGAATCAGCTGGAAAAGAAGAAACACATACAGAAGACTCGAAGGCCAGGGAATGGAGAGAGCATCACAGGCCTTTGGGTTGTGTGGCAGCCTGGAAAACTTCAGAACGAATGTGTTCTCTGCCGAGGAAATGTGATTTAGCCACGGGCACCAAAACTACTCCTAGATTTTCAAAACCAGGGCTGCATTAAGACAGCGTTTTACAGAGGGAAAATGCAATTTAGTTGTACCACTGACTGGAAGATACACTGATGAGAGAGAAAAAGGATACTTCTTGGCCCAAAGGCAAATCTCCTGCTACACCTGGGCAAAGAGGGCACCCTCGATCCTCCCTGATGGCTGATGCAAAATCTGACTGACTGCTTGGCAGTCCAGATTTGAAATGGGTGAAGAACTAGCAAGAGGGCAGACTGCAAATAAATTATGTCCTGCTGTCATCTCTTTCGAATTGAATGACACTCCTCTCTCTGTCTGGTTCCAAAAGTCCTGAATCAACAAAGAGTCACCCCAATCCAGCTTTTCCTTGGCAGCTTGTGTGACCATCTGGGGCAGTGGCCTATCAATATTCCCCATGGTGCAGAGGGCCCTGAGCTCCAGAGGGGCCCCTCTGGCACTGTGCATGGGTGGCGGGCCTCTGCTTGAAAGTTCCTGCCTGGGTCTGGTGCATGTATGTAAGAAGCAAAGGAGGTGACGGTGGTACATAGGATAGCACACCAATTCCAAGTGATATGCTGTCTAAGATTATCAATATAAGAACAACAGAATTGGTGCCCCTCAAGGTAACAAAAACACCCCACTACCACGGATCTCACTACAAAGCAGTTTCAGAGAACTCCTGTGCAAAAGTTAATAGAACCACTGTACCTCGGCACTCTCCAATAGTTATGTCACTATTATTGATAGTGTAACACATTTACTATTCAGAAACAATGTGACTCATCACAGGAAACCAATCCAATCCGATAACTTCTGCAAAATTATATTTAATATCAAATGACAATGTTTCACTAAAATTATAGAAACCCTGTGATCAAAAATGCAATCCAAAACCAGGACACGTATTATTTAACAAAAATATCAATATTGCTTGTTGATCCACGGAGGTCATATTCATAAAGCCTCCCTGTTGGCAATGATGAAAACAGCCAACACGTGTTACGAATTGTAAATGTGTTACACTATTAATAATAGTGACATAACTATTGGAGAGTGCCGAGGTACAGTGGTTCTATTTGGTGCATGTGGGGCCTTTCATATATTGTGCAGGGAGTCCCCCTCAAGTTTCATTACAGCACTGCCTGTGGGGGCAATTTGAACTTACATACGGGTTCTCAGGAATTAGCCACTATTTCAAGTTTAGATGCACCTGCAGTGACACAAACACCAGAGTCTCGTATTCCTGACATACCAGCTACCAAAAGTGAAAGAGACGGAGCTCCAGGGGCTGGAAAAGAAGTTGGACCCAAGAAAGCACCAAAGGCCTCAACCCCTGGACCATCAATCCTTCCTTCACAGAAGCCACTTGCTTGGAAGGAGAGATGAGAGAAGAAGAAGCAGTCACTCTTTCCACGATTCCAGCAGAAAACCTGCCCCAAGTCCGTGTGAAATATAGCGCCTATGAACGTTAGAGCTTGGGTCCGAAGGAGCTCTGACTTGAGGTGCAGGAGAAATTCTGAAGAATATTGCAGACCTGCAGAACTTCCTTGAGCCCCTTAGAGAAAGAAGAAGCAGCAAATAACTAGTCTTCCAAGTAAGGGAAGACCTGCATTTCCTGACAACGAGTATTACCCACCGGGGGCACACACAACTTTGTAAAAAGGTTCAGAGTAGAAGCCAGACCAAATGGAAGGTAGGAATTAGTTATACAGACCCAAAAGGTAAAACCCCTTAAACTTCTGAAACTTTGTGCGTAGGCATGCACACAGAAGGTCTATGGGTGACTTTAAATAAAGGAAGAAAGATCTGAAGCACCACCATTTTGAATGACTGAATGGAAACAAAATGATTTGACTCATTTAAGACAAGGCAAAAATCCCCTGACACCTTCTGGGTCACATTCAGAAGAGAATACAATTCTGGATGTTTCTCTGAAGCAAGAGAAATTATTTTTAGCTTGTCAAACAAGTCCTGAGCCCTTTCGGAAGGTTATTTTGCTTCCTTATGAAATGTGAAGTTATAAGGATGGATTATGTTGGATTGTTCAGAAAAGGTATTGAATATTTAGTTTTAACCATCTCTAGGGCTCAAAAGTTTGAGACTGGTGTTGTCCAAGTCTCCAAAAAACACCTGTCCTGCCGCCACGGAGAGATCTGGACAAATGGTGAAATAGTCATGCCTTTAGAAGAGCTGCAGTGGTTGAAAAAAATGGAAGGCTGGAACTGGGGCTTGTTGGTATTTTAATGGGCCCAGGTGCAGTACCCTACCTCAAAAGGGCTGCTTAGATGTCTTGTGTGTCGCTCCAGGGCCAAAATCCTTTCTTTCATAAAAGGCACAAACCTATCCACAAGACTGCACAGGAGTATTCAGTTTTATTGCCTGCTATTCTGGCCTAACTCCTGTAACCGAGACCTACAAATATTGGACCCTGAAAAGGATATGTGCAGAAGCAGAGATCTCTGTTCCACATTTACCTTCCAGGAGCGCATCCAAATGTGCCTTCTGGCAGGGATGGATGGCCCTGAAGCTTGCAGCATATAGTGAATCAAAAGACACATTGGAAAAGAAGAAGACTTGAGGCTCCTTTTGTAAGAGGGTACATTCTATTCCCTGATCCATCTATTGGTTAACAATTAAGCAGAGACTGGATTGCATAAATCCTATAAGTGTTAGTCCGAATGACAAGCGGGAGAGGCATCTTTCAGATGTCATTGTGGCCTGGTGCCCTCAGACAATAGCCCAGCCATCAGAAAATCAACTTTGACGACTGATGGGAACTCATCAGCAACACTCTGGAGGATAATGCTTGGACAGAAATCTGAGAAACTATTGTCTTTCCACCCCTCTCCACTCATATGCCTGCACCATCTGAATTACTCCAATTAAGTAAAAAGATTCCGGTTCCTTCTTTTGGTATTGTGTGAAAAAATTCTCCACTTGCCCATGTTGAGAATGTCTAAGGAAGGATAAATGATCTCTAATATGCAAAAGAAACTCTGAAAGCTCAGTACTGTGAGAAAAATGGTCCCTCATATTGGGATAATCTGGATCATACATGATATCTGATATCTGGACTCCCCCATCCCCCCCCCCCCCGACAGGGCCGTCTGTAGCGCTGCTGTCCTCGAGGGGTCGAAACAGGCACGCAATACGAGGAAACCGCCAGGGCACTACAACTCCCAGAAGGACCTGGGCGCGGGCTAACCGGAAGTGGTTGTGGGACCAGAGATATAAGCAATCCTCCTGCGTAGCTCAGTGCTTATCAATCTTGCCATCGTTTCAGGAGAGAGAGAGCTTGTGCGCGGACGCTTGCCTTCCCGCTAGGAGGACGCCGAACAGAGTTGTGCGCGGACGCTTGCCTTCCCGCTAGGAGGACGCCGAACAGAGTTGTGCGCGGACGCTTGCCTTCCCGCTAGGAGGACGCCGAACAGAGTTGTGCGCGGACGCTTGCCTTCCCGCTAGGAGGACGCCGCTTCTTTTCCTTCTCGAACACTTAGAGGTAGGAACTTGTAAAGCACGGCCGTGCTATAGAAATTGATTCTTTTTGTTTTCCTTTAGTCCTGAGGCGAAGTGACATTTCCGTTGTTGTCATACTTCGTTTACTACCTTCAGTGACAATAACTAGTAGGTTCTATCGAAGCCACCCCTGTAATCCTTTAAGGGGGCCTAGAGGTAAAGGAACGCTTGAGTCTTAGGATTGCCGTACCATTACTACATCACCCAGAATCCTTTTGGGCATATCCCCAGATATCTTTTGTAAGTACGGAGTTTTCCTAAAATCCTTTGGTAGTCTACGAACTGTAGGCAGGGAACTAATGGTCTGTTCATTTGTGTTTTCCCAGTATTGTTGTGACTTGAAGACCTCCTTCCCTTGTGACCAGACCAAGAGGGGTACTTCTCAACAACATCCTCCTTCGTTGTTCTCTCCCTTTTTCCTGGAGTGCCTTCTGTCCCTTGCAGGTGTATAGTGCAGGGAGATTGGGCATTTTTTGGGAACTGGGTGACTATTCTTCGCGCTGTGGTCCCCGCCGGCCAGTACCTGAAGGTTAGTGGCTTAGGGTTTCTCTTCTTGGGATATCTGAGGGTTACTAACCGCTACAGATTGATAAGCCCAAGTAGACAAGCCGAGCCTGGACCATGGAGCCAAATGTTATGTTAGCCTCGCTGGTAGAAAGCCTTAATGCGCTTCAACACGAGGCACACGCATCACGTACCGAAAACCAAGAGATGAAGAAAGAAATGAATACTATGAGGAGAGAGGTAGCGGGCATGGTGCGTAAAGGGCAGGGATCAGGATCTTACATAAGAGAAGCAACCCTGCCTCCCCCTGGACATCCAGTAACGCAATCCCCTCCCCAAGGAGCATCAGGGGGTGGGTTCTTCGTCCCCAATGCCATACCTCAGTCCTCCACCGACCACACTCCTACGGTGCATGTCATACAGAACACGGGCATCCCTCTTGCCCCACCTGAACGCTTTCATGGGGACCCAAAGAAATTCGAGACATTCCTAAATCAATGCCGGCTCCACTTTTTGTGTAAGCCTGCGGTGTTTCAGGACGATGCCTCCAAAACATCCTTTATGATGTCCTATATGAGTGGGAACGCGGCGAGTTGGACAATACCGTTAATGGAGAAGAATGATCCGGTGTTACATCATTTCCTTGATTTCTGTTCTGCCCTCCGGAGGTTGTTCGACCGCAAAACTCATATGCTGTCCCTGGACAAAGAACTTATTACATTACGCCAGGGGTCGCAGGACCTATTGACCTATATCACCGCTTTCAACAGACTGGTGGTTGAGACGGACTGGCCACAGGAGAAGCGCACCTCGTTGTTTTATCAGGGGCTTCGAAGTGAGTTAAAGGACGTCTTGTCTCAAGTAGTCCAAATGCCTGCCAACTGTGAGGACTTGATAGATCTTACGGTACAACTCGACCATCGCCTGCTGGAAAGACGGGGAGACCGGAATCGAAGCGACATGAAAGGATGGTATCCCAAACCCAAACCATCGGCAGAGGAAGGCTCTAAGAATCCAGAGGGGGTTGAGCCGATGCAGATTGGGGGGATCCGAGGCCCGCTGACAACGGAAGAACGGGAACGCAGACGAAGGATGAAGCTTTGTCTTTACTGCGGTAAAGGGGGGCACTTCATACGTGAATGTCGAGCCAGGGCCCAACAACCCGAAAGAAACTCAGGGCCACGAAAACCTGTTATCCTGGGAACCAAAGAGACGTCGGAAAACTAAAAAGTCCGGCCCAGACGGAGGTCGCTGGGTTGGACGTGAGACAGACATCGATCTCCTCACTCCTTGCCAACACGATGATGCCAGCAGTGGCCCATATAAACATGCCGGTGACCTTAGTTATAGCCGGGGAAAACGTTACTCACGTGGAAGCCCTGTTGGATTCAGGAGCCACAGGGAACTATATAGACCTCGAATATGCTGCCTCCCTTGGAATTGCTTGGGAGCGGAAGAATGAGCCAGAAAACATCAAAGCTGTCGACGGCTCTTCCTTGACCTCAGGGCCGGTAACGAAACATACGGTGCCTCTCCGTATGCAGCTTGAAGAACACCAAGAATTCATCCAGTTTGACTTAATAGCGGCGCCACAGTTCCGCCTCATCCTAGGCATGCCCTGGCTGACTCTCCACGATCCTGATGTGAGCTGGTCAGCACGAACGGTGACGATGAATTCGGCCTACTGCAAAGAGCATTGTTGCAAAAGTTTCCCGGAGGCAACCGATGACGATGAGATCCCTTGGGCGCATCATTTGGCTGTCTCTTGTGCGGAAACCCCAAAGAAGGCCAGCTCTTTACCCAAGGAATATGAGTGCTTTCATGAACTCTTTGACAAAAAGAAGGCAACAAGATTACCCCCGCATCGTGTGTACGACTGCTGTATCGATCTTCTCCCAGGGGCTGCGATACCTTGCAGTAGAGTCTATGCTCTCGCAGAGAAAGAGAACCAGTATTTGAGGAAATACATTGATGAAAACATGGCCTCCGGATTCATTCGCCATTCTACTTCCCCTGCCTCATCCCCTTTATTTTTTATTCCGAAAAAGGACTGCGATGAATTGAGACCCTGTATCGATTATCGAGCACTAAATAGTATCACGGTCAAAAACAGGTACCCCCTTCCGTTGATATCTGTGCTGATGGATCAAATCAAAGGAGCCCGCTATTTCACCAAACTGGACCTTCGTGGGGCCTACCATCTTGTGCGCGTAAAACAAGGCGACGAGTGGAAGACCGCCTTCCAAGTTTGGGCTCTTTGAGTATAGGGTAATGCCATTCGGACTATGCAACGCCCCTGCCGCCTTCCAATATTTCATGGATGAGGTGCTAAGGGGATTGCTAGATACCATATGCATGGTATACATAGACGATATACTCATCTATTCGAAGACCATGCAAGACCACGTACAACACGTCACTGCAGTGTTAGAACGCCTGCAGCAGAACGAATTATACGCTAAACTGGAGAAGTGTCTGTTTCATGTCCCAGAGGTGTCCTTTCTAGGCTACGTGATCAATGCTAACGGTTTCCAAATGGAAAATGGAAAGGTAGAGGCCATTAAGAACTGGGCTACGCCACAGAGCGTCAAATCCGTGCAGAGTTTTTTGGGCTTTGCAAATTATTACAGGAGATTTATAAAAGATTTCTCCAAGATTATCCATCCCATCTCCTGTCTGCTGCGAAAAAACGTGCCATTCCAGTGGGGGGAAGAAGCAGACCTATCCTTCCGCACCCTCAAGGAGCGATTCACTCAAGCCCCCATTTTGCGCCATCCAGATGCCCAACTACCATTCATACTTGAAACGGATGCATCTCAATACGCTCTGGGAGGGGTCTTGTCCCAACGACATCCAACAACTGGACAAATACACCCCGTCGCCTATTACTCCAAGAAACTGAGCCCAAGCGAGATCAATTATTCCATCACGGATAAAGAATTGCTCGCCATCAAAAGAGGCTGCGAAGAATGGAGACACTACTTGTGGGGGGCCCGGCACACCTTTGAGATATACACGGATCACAGGAACCTTTTGTTCTTGAAAACGGCGAAGGCACTCACGCCAAGACAACTCCGATGGACACTCTTTTTCTCGGATTACGATTTTGTGATCAAGTATCGTCCCGGCCCTCAAAATGGGAAGGCCGATGCCCTTTCCAGGAACCTGGACATCCTTGACTCTGACACCCTAGACCACAGCGAACCACCTTCTATCTTGTCTGAGGGTGCTTTTCCGGAAAGCACCATTGCCTTGCTCACATCCACGGATTTTCTCGAGGACATTAGGGTATCTTTGACGGAAGTCGATATTCCAACTTGGCTCCAAGAAGAACCCCTAGGGCGAACACAAAACAACGACCTTTTGTATCATCACCATGCCTTGTATGTCCCGGACCCTGGCCTACAGATGCAGGTACTTACGTGGGCTCACGACTCTGTACTAGGAGGGCATTGGGGTATATATAAAACGATTGCCACCATAGAACGGTCTTTCTGGTGGCCCAACCTCAGAAACGAAGTCAAGAAATATGTCCGGAATTGTTCTGTGTGTGCACAAAGCAAGGCGATACATAACCGACCAGCTGGGTTGCTCCGCCCGATTCCCATTCCTCCCAAACCTTGGCACACTGTATCAATGGACTTCATTGTTGAAATGCCTTTGTGTCAAGGAAAGACTACAATCTTGGTCCTCGTTGACCATCTGACCAAAATGGGCCATTTTGTACCGTTGGAGGGACTACCAAACTCCGCAGACCTAGCACTCGTGATCCTGCAACATCTTGTGAGAGCCCATGGCATCCCATCCGTCTTTATTACCGATAGGGGTTCGCAGTTTACATCCCGTTTCTGGAAAGCCCTTTGTAAAACGCTGAACATCGATGCCCGGCTCTCAACGAGTTACCACCCTCAAACGGACGGAAAAACAGAACGCCTCAACCAGACCATAGAGCAGTACCTGCGATGTTTTTCCCTGCAGAACTCTACGGACTGGGTCACCCTCCTGTGGATGGCGGAGTTCACCTATAATAACACCGAGCACTCCACCCTGGGCTGCTCCCCATTTTTTTGTCTTTTGGGATATCACCCGAACATTCTTCCTTTTGAATGGCCTGTAGCATCCCCGCTGCCGAGCATCCAAGAACACCATGCTCATCTGCATGCGGTTAGGGTCGACGCCATCCATCATCTGTCAGCGGCACAAGCAACACAGAAAAGACATGCGGACAAGAAGCGCAGCCCAGAGCCAGTGTACGAGGTGGGGGACAAGGTATGGCTCTCCACGAGGTATATCCATCTCAGGGGTGTCAACAAGCTAAAACCCAAATACATAGGTCCTTACAGTATCGAGGAAGTGGTTAACCCTGTGGCCATGAGAGTGTCTATCCCTCGCACCTGGCATATCCATCCTGTGTTTCATGTGTCCCTTCTCCAGCCCTGTCCCGTAGAGACGAGACTGCCCGTTCATCCCCCTCCTGTGATAGTAGACGGGTTGGAAGAATATGAGGTGCAGGAACTGTTGGACTCAAGGCTGTTTCGGGGAAGGGTTCAGTATCTAGTACATTGGAAGGGGTTTGGTGTTGAGGAAAGGACATGGGAACCTGAGCAGAATCTCCATTGTCCCGAGTTGGTGGTTCGCTTCCACGAGGTGCATCCGGGAAAGCCGGGTCGACCGCCGAGTCGGCAGTCCTTAAGAGGGGGCTCTGTAGCGCTGCTGTCCTCGAGGGGTCGAAACAGGCACGCAATACGAGGAAACCGCCAGGGCACTACAACTCCCAGAAGGACCTGGGCGCGGGCTAACCGGAAGTGGTTGTGGGACCAGAGATATAAGCAATCCTCCTGCGTAGCTCAGTGCTTATCAATCTTGCCATCGTTTCAGGAGAGAGAGAGCTTGTGCGCGGACGCTTGCCTTCCCGCTAGGAGGACGCCGAACAGAGTTGTGCGCGGACGCTTGCCTTCCCGCTAGGAGGACGCCGAACAGAGTTGTGCACGGACGCTTGCCTTCCCGCTAGGAGGACGCCGCTTCTTTTCCTTCTCGAACACTTAGAGGTAGGAACTTGTAAAGCACGGCCGTGCTATAGAAATTGATTCTTTTTGTTTTCCTTTAGTCCTGAGGCGAAGTGACATTTCCGTTGTTGTCATACTTCGTTTACTACCTTCAGTGACAATAACTAGTAGGTTCTATCGAAGCCACCCCTGTAATCCTTTAAGGGGGCCTAGAGGTAAAGGAACGCTTGAGTCTTAGGATTACCGTACCATTACTACATCACCCAGAATCCTTTTGGGCATATCCCCAGATATCTTTTGTAAGTACGGAGTTTTCCTAAAATCCTTTGGTAGTCTACGAACTGTAGGCAGGGAACTAATGGTCTGTTCATTTGTGTTTTCCCAGTATTGTTGTGACTTGAAGACCTCCTTCCCTTGTGACCAGACCAAGAGGAGTACTTCTCAACAACATCCTCCTTCGTTGTTCTCTCCCTTTTTCCTGGAGTGCCTTCTGTCCCTTGCAGGTGTATAGTGCAGGGAGATTGGGCATTTTTTGGGAACTGGGTGACTATTCTTCGCGCTGTGGTCCCCGCCGGCCAGTACCTGAAGGTTAGTGGCTTAGGGTGTCTCTTCTTGGGATATCTGAGGGTTACTAACCGCTACACGTCTCTACCATTAGGCAAGACTAGACGGCCGCCTAGGGTGGCAAAAGGGGGAGGGTGGCAAAAAACATGAGTTTGGGAATATCTAATGTATTAATTCTCCTAGCTTGATGTCAGGGGGAGAGAGTGATGGTAGTAAAAAGGAGGGGGCGGCATTTTTCAAATCTCGCCTAGGGCGGCAAAACACCTAGAAACGGCCCTGCCCCCCGAGGATCCCTGGGTCAGGAGGCTGATCTCTGGTCTTTAAAGATGCTGCTACTGCTGGTTCAGTCATCTTTTGTGTAGGGAATCGAGAGGAACCCCTTGAAACACCAAGGGAAATAGGGTTATACAACCAAGAAAGGGAGGATTCCCCTGGGGACGAACTCAGTACAGATTGTAATACCAACCTTACAATGTCACAAATACATACAACAAAAAGCAAAGAAATACTTAAAAATACATTTATTATGAGAAAAACTTAAAAACACAGTGAAGGGTTAAGCTGATCTAGATCCCTACTTCTAAAATACAATTAAAAAATATTTTGACAAAGAGTACATACAATTGCGGCCTGCACAATTCAAAAGACAGAACACTTACAACATTCAATAGTTGAATACAATTCGTACATTCTGGCTCCGCTGTGGGGACACCGATGTTGTATTGCTATTACATTAGCATATCAATTTTGGTGTTCGAGACTTGAATTATACTAAAGAATGCGTTGACGCGTTTCAGTGGGTTCACTTATTCAAGACCACCTTTATCAAGACCATAAATTTGCTGTTATAACTGACCCCCTTTTCATGAAAAGCATTTCTTATCCCTTGGGTTGGGGCAACGACAGCTAACCCTTGTTTGTGACAGCAAATTTATGGTCTTGATAAAGGTGGTCTTGAATAAGTGAACCCACCGAAACGCGTCAATGCTTTCTTTAGTATAATTCAAGTCTCCAACTCCAAAATTGATATGCTAATGTAATAGCAATACAACATCGGTGTCCCCACAGCGGAGCCAGAATATACAAATTGTATTCAACTATTGAATGTTGTACTTGTTCTGTCTTTTGAATTGTGCAGGCCGCAA
The DNA here is from genome assembly GCF_964263255.1 of Lissotriton vulgaris. Taxonomy (NCBI): domain Eukaryota; kingdom Metazoa; phylum Chordata; class Amphibia; order Caudata; family Salamandridae; genus Lissotriton; species Lissotriton vulgaris. The sequence continues at coordinate 1,177,271,735 of NC_141693.1, read as the reverse complement.
TTGTATGTACTCTTTGTCAAAATATTTTTTAATTGTATTTTAGAAGTAGGGATCTAGATCAGCTTAACCCTTCACTGTGTTTTTAAGTTTTGTATTTTTAAGTATTTCTTTGCTTTTTGTTGTATGTATTTGTGACATTGTAAGGTTGGTATTACAATCTGTACTGAGTTCGTCCCCAGGGGAATCCTCCCTTTCTCAGTCATCTTTTGTACCATCTGTATTAAGGAAGCACCTCCAGGTGCACCAGCCTGTTCATTTGAAGAAGTAGTATTTGGGGAATTACAATCATGGTGCTTTTGGGCTGGTTTTCAAGAGTTCTCCATAGCTGACACTGAAGACAATCCCACCCTAGCAAAGGCTGGAGGCACCATCTCAAATTTTCTGGTGTTGGCCAGCAACATAGCAGTTACGTTTTGCTGCCCTCCCAAAGTATTAAATCCTGATTTTGCAAGGTCTGGGTTGTGAGGGACCAGGAGGATGATAATAATGTATTCCTCCACTGAAATTTTAAAGACGATATGGGCACTTAGGGGCCAACTCATAAAATCATTTATGAGTATGCAAAGTTGTACTCTTTTACATACTCTGCCATGTCTTTGTGAATTAGACTTGAATTGTTAAATTTCCTTTTAGTAAATTGCAAAAAGGGCACAATCTTTTATATTTGCAGGTTCTCGTGCCAGCTCCTCCCTCGACTGTTCTCCTGTTCAGTTTACCTGCAGTCCGCTATCCTCTGCTGCCTGTCTATCTGCTGCCCTCTGATTGTCCCCCCTTTACTCGTTTCTTGCTCTATTTTACCTTTCCTGCTCATATTTCTGCCCTCTGTTTTGCCCTTCTCTGCTTGTTTTTCTGCCCACTGTTTTGCCTTTTCTGTCTGATTTTTCAGCCCTCTGTGTTGCCTTTTCTGGTCATTTTTCTGCCTTTTACGTTTTATATTTTCTGCTCGTGTTTGTGCCCTCTCTATTGTCCACTTCTGCTCTGTTTTGCCTCGTCTGCTAATGTTTCTGCCCTCTGTTTTGCCTTGTTCTGCTTGTTTTTCTGCCATCTGTTTTGCCTTTTGTGCTCATTTGTTTTCCTGTCCTCTGTTTTGCCTCTTTTTACTAGTTTCTTCCCTCTTCTTGCCGTTTCCTCAAGACCTTGGGGCATAATATCAAGCCCAATTTTGCCACTTTAGCGGCCATTTTCAGATGAAAAGCGGTGATTTAAATGTCGCTCTATCATCAAGGACACGCTAATGCATGTTTCCTTGAGTTAGCAGCCGTCTTCTCCCCACTTTGCATGCCAGTGATTATTATCGCTAAGGACATGCAAAGTGGGCGTTCCTCACAGAACAACATGGGTAAACATCGCTAAAACTGCATTGCAATATTTACAACGATGACCCAGACACGCAAATCGATGATCAAAGTAGCGCTAAGGCCCCTTTATCGCAGGATTTTAATTCCTGCTATTAATCTGATTTAGCCATCTGTAACATGGGAGGTGGATCTCAGGGCTAAGTCCACACCTGACTATTATCAAGGTTTACATTATCGCAGGTCAATTTTTCACTGCTTTTCCCACGCTAATGCATGTTATCACCCTCTATCGCTGGATTTCACATCGCCTGGGTGAAAAGCATTCATAATACGTCGCCAACCCGGCGCTGCAATCCAGCGATAGACGGCGATAATGAAAATCGCGCTACGCGCGATTTGCGATAATTATCGCATGTGTTTGATAATATTCCCCCTTGTTTTTTTCGACTGAGACCTCGCAACAGAGCCCAGATACCCCCATGGGTGACACTGCTGCACTCTACAAATGCTGATTGATTGATTGAATGTATATAAATAGTCACCAAATATTCACATTTTAGATATTTTAGGGCCAATTCACAAAGGCCTGTAGGAGTACTTAAAAGAGTACCACTCTACATACTCCAAATGCCTTTGTGAATAGCATCTTAGATCAATGCTCTACTTAATAGCTGCAAACAACCAAGACAAGGCAGAAAATGTAGGCAATATTAGGCTCGCTGGAGCAGGCAACCTGCAATTCGAAAAATGGGTGATAGAGCAGACCCCTTGGTTAAAACAAAGGACTAAAACTCAAATGAATAAACATAATATCAATGTATAAATAAAAATATATTACAGCTCTTGACAAGACAGGGAAAAATCAAGAAGGTCTGATGATTGCTTTTTCCCTTTGTATTATAGGTAGAGGCAAGGGCGAAACAGAGACAATGCCATGTTGGAACGGTTCTTTTAGTTTTAGCAAGGCTTGGTAAACGATATCTGTAGTGGAGTATTTGCTCATAGCGTAAGGACTTGGACTAGGAGCACACGGTTGGAGGGAATAGCACTGTCTGTGTGAAGCTCTCTACCTAAAAAAACATGTTTATTGTTCCCAGTACATATAAAGAATGATTATACTTATGAGCATAACATTTGAGGCTTATAAGTCTGGTGCACGATACGGTTGGGAGCAATACACATTCAAAGACACTGAGGCAGAGAAACGTTAGTTGTGCTATTCACCATCACTAATCGCCAGCCCGCGGTGACTCTTATGCGCCCCCTTTTATGATCTCAGCCTGTGGCTATGTTGTACTCACTGAGAGCCCGCTGCATGTCCATTCGCCCACCTACATGGGCCCATATTTTGTTAATTTTACTAGGGCAGCCCCGGGCCTTATAGACCAGTCGCTCGGCACTTATGCGTTAGTCGATATTATTTTCCCACACTTGGATGGTTGGAACCATCCTGCCCCAGTACCCCAAGTATCTGGCGATATTGTGTCTTGTCACAATGAGCGCTGCATTGCAGAAAGTTTGCATATATTTACCTAACGTCTGTCCCTCCAGACACCAAACATTACCAGCTGTAGAGCAAGGACTACCAGTATATGGACCCCCTGCGGCAAAATCTGCCCAAGTAGCTCTGCAACCATGGGCAACCCCACAGTGTATGCCCTAGAAAACCCCTCTGTTTACAACCCCTCAAGCATATATCACTGTCGCATCAGCCCATTGGGAATAGCCTGGCCCTTGTGTAATAGGCCCTGTGCAGAATCTTTAGCTGAACCAACTGAAAACCCACCCGTATGGCCACTGCTTGGGGGTATCTACAAGCTACCCCTGAGTCACCTTCCTCTATTTGGCCAAAATCTTGTTCCCATCAATCTCTCAGTTTATACAGCACAGGTAGCTGGGAGCATATTGTATGTTTGGTAAATTGCATGGTTCGTCAATGGGGCCCTCAGCACCCTGTAATCCAGTGGAGTCTCCTCCTCTATGAAGCTCAATGAGTAGCATACCTCCGTATGAGAAACTTCAAATGTTGCTATCTGAGATATTGACTCTTTGCTAAATCATATTGGTCCTTCAGCTCTCAGAACTGCATCATCGTTCCATCCCGCCAATTGTCCCCCACCTTGCAGATGCCCAGTATGTCCCACTTCCTGTAGTCCTCCATGCCTCTTAGTCCCTTCAGAGCCTCCAGCTCCTGCAGGAGGGTTTCCAGCATCAGTCTGCTCCTCCATCCCAAGAGCTGTGTGGCCTTTTTCCATATCTTGCCCACCATGGCCATGGGGCCCATTAGCCATTCAGTCCCCTCCCTGTTGAAATAGCCCTCAGGATCCATTGCCCGTCTGTCTTCCAGCAACTCTGGTTCCTTCTGTCCCGAGAAAGCCAAGTCATGGATCACTAGCAGGATGGCTACCCAGTAGCAGATACAATAACAAGGGGAGCTTAGAGGGAAAGACGGGTACCATAGGAAAGCCCTCCACTCAATGAAATTCAAACACAAGAAATCCCTGTACCCACGACTTTAGTTAGCCATCATCTAACAGGCATGAGAACATCCTATACTAGAATCTTCTATCGTAAAATTCTAGATCTACCCCCTCTTAATTCTATGATTGGTTACAGGTAGTGGTATGCGACAGTAAGCTACCAGCCTTTTTAACTCAGCAGTGCATACCTTATTTGGTAATAAAGTGGTACAGGTCACAACGCAATGTACAAAGTTCCCGGGGTGGAACTAGAGGAAAACTAGAGTATGTCGAGTGAAGCGTGAAAAGAGAGGTAGAGAAAAGCCAAAGAAGGGGAATACCCTTGTTGGAACTAAAACCCGCACACACCTAGCAAGCTAGATGTCATGCTTCATCATATGGGTTTTGCTCCTCATCAGACTGGCGCTGCAATGTCTGACGGGCACCCGTAAAGGGGCTCTTTATCGGAGATCTTTTGTCCCGGCCATATGATGCATGCGGGTGTGTGGGAAGAAAAAGGGTGTAGTCGTAAAAAAGTGGTGAAGGTTAAAAAAGGTAAGTCAATCCACAATGGAATTTATTGGCGTGGCTGACTCCCTTAGTTAAAATAGTGGGAGGGGAGATATAAGCTATGGGTAGTATTTAAGCTGTATACCTATAACCCTCTGGACAGGTCAACAAGTTTCTCGCCTGGGTGGCGATTCGTCAGGACCTTAGTGAGACGTACTACACAGTGAAAAAACTTAGTGTTCATACAACCTTATCCCTTGAGGTCGTATGAGGGCAGGCAAAGAAGTCCTGCTGAATTAGGGTGACCTAGAGAAAATACATAACAGAGAAGGCTATGTGGCAGTTCTGTATATGTTGAAAGGTCACACACAACACAGATCGACAACATACTCGTGAGTGAAAAAGGAATAGTGGCTGCACAATTAATGGTAAGTGCATTTCCTAGTGGAAAGATTGATTTGAGATAAAGTTTAAGATTGTTAAAAAGACGCTAAATGAGAGGACCAGAAGTAAAGGCACACAATAACTGATCTTACCCTAAAGGAGATCCTAAGGTGCCCCACAGTCTGCTCCAGTGGGACCTGCACGTAAAGGTCAGGAACCTGGGAGGAGATGGAGTGAAGAGCAATCAATAATGCTCAATAGTGGTTGCCCGACGTGGATCAGCACTCACAGAGTGGAAATTGCCGACGGGGTGAGTGGAAATCGGATAGACCTAATGTGAGTCGACGTAACCATAGGGAAACGCGTGAACCAAAGGCAACACGTAAGCTAACGTCTGGTTGAGATTGATATGCAGGTCAAGGAAGGGAATGGTAGATTCTGATATGGTGCCTGTGAATTTAAGAAAGGGATTCTGCAGGTTGATCCATGTACAGAAGGACTCACAGGTGATGCGGTCTCCTCTCCATAATACGAGAATGTCGTCTATATACCTTCGCCACAAAGTCAGATTGTCTCTGAAGGGGTTGTTAGTGGCACCATATCAGAATCTACCATTCCCTTCCTTGACCTGAATATCAATCTCAACCAGGACGGGTTGAAGACTACCCTGTACCGCAAAAGTACTGATAGGAACAGTCTCCTCCTCTATGAGAGCCACCATTCTGGGCCTCTCATTTAGCGTCTTTTTAACAATCTTAAACTTTATCTCAAATCAATCTTTCCACTAGGAAATGCACTTACCATTAATTGTGCAGCCACTATTCCTTTTTCACTCACGAGTATGTCGTCGATCTGTGTTGTGTGTGACCTTTCAACATATACAGAACTGCCACATTGCCTTCTCTGTTATGTATTTTCTCTAGGTCTCCCTAATTCAGCAGGACTTCTTTGCCTGCCCTCATACGACCTCAAGGGATAAGGTTGTATGAACACTAAGTTTTTTCACTGTGTAGTACGTCTCACTAAGGTCCTAACGAATCGCCACCCCGGCGAGAAACATGTTGACCTGTCCAGAGGGTTGTAGGTATACAGCTTAAATACTACCCATGGCTTATATCTCCCCTCCCACTATTTTAACTAAGGGAGTCAGCCACGCCAATAAATTCCATTGTGGATTGACTTACCTTTTTTAACCTTCACCACTTTTTTCACGACTACACCCTTTTTCTTCCCACACACCCACATGCATCATATGGCCGGGACAAAAGATCTCCGATAAAGAGCCCCTTTACGGGTGCCCGTCAGACATTGCAGCGCCAGTCTGACGATGAGCAAATCCCATATGATGAAGCATGACATCTAGCTTGCTAGGTGTGTGAGGGTTTTAGTTCCAACAAGGGTATTCCCCTTCTTTGGCTTTTCTCTGCCTCTCGTTTCACGCTTCACTCGACATACTCTAGTTTTCCTCTATTTCCACCCCGGGAACTTTGTACATTGCGTTGTGACCATTCTCTCGTACACGTACACTGGACCCCGTTAAAAATTGTCCTTTTACGGTTCCTTTTTTTGTCATAATAAAGTGGTACAGTTGGTGTGACTGCTGATTTTACTTTCACTCTGTATTGTCTGTCACGTCAGGGAGCTATGCTCTGAGCTCCTTGTTCTGCACTTTTATTTTCATTATTTGTTTCACACTTTTTTGTGTTGTGACACGTTTGTCTATTGGAAAAGGAATGGCAACCAATGATGAGAAAGGGGCAAAGTATTGGTAACATCTGCCAATTTCCCCGAGGGTGTTCGCCCGTGAGGTGCCTTCCTCTCCGCCACACATTTTTTCTGTTTTGACTGTTTGTGTGTGGTTGTATGTATTGCCCCAGCAAGGCTGACATCATAGGTTATGTCGAGTTGAATACACACTGGAACCCCCTATTAGTAGTCACAAACAGTGGTTTAGCATGGACAGTAGGGCATTAGAGACAATAGATACCCAATCATAGAATTAAGGGGGGTAGATCTAGAATTTTACGATAGAAGATTCTAGTATAGGATGTTCTTATGCCTGTTAGATGATGGCTAACTAAAGTCCTGGGTACAGGGATTTCTTGTGCTTGAATACCCAGTAGCAGAGCCACAGGTTCAGAAGGGCAAAACCTCCCTCCTGCATCTTCCTAGTTAATGTTGTCAGTGCAGTCCTTGGCGCACCCCCATTCCACAACAGCAGCCTCATTGTCTTGTCCTCAGGCCGGGAGAACCTGTTACGGACTTCAAACATGGAATTTTGCAGGGCACGCAAGAACTTAGGCAAGTAGATCATTTTATAGAGGGTCCCCTGCCCAAAGCAACTGGTGCGGCCGTCATCAGCAGCCCACGTAAGCCTCATAATTCTTGAGCATCCTAGTTAGATTTTTGCTTTGAAATAGAGCCTTATCAACAGGCATGTTGATCCCTAGTTATGTCAATGCTAACCTCTTCCCACTTTAGGGGGTACCCCCATGTCTCCCAGGGTCTCCCGTTAGTTAATGGGAAGGATATTGATTTGCGCCGATTGATGTTCAGTTCAGAGTATGTGCCAAAGATTCTAAGGTTCTGCAGAGCCGGTGGGATGGATCAGCTCAGTTCCACTAAATATAACAGAATGTCATCTGCATATAAAGATATCACCTCTTCCCAACTGGGATTCCTGCGGAGTCCACGTATTTGTACGTCCTCACATAGCCAAGCTGCCAGAGGCTCAGTGGCATGGCAAATAACATTTGGGGGACCGGGGACATCCCTGCTATGTGCCCCTGCCCAGGCTAAACTGCGCTGAGGATGTGCCATCAGCCTTTTGCGTGCTCATTGAGGAAATATAAATTTTATGGTCAAGTTGTGTTCCCTAGCGCGTACCCCACCGACTCCATGTACCAGCTTAAAGTGCATGTAACTTCCCTCCTGTGTCAGTTATGAAGACGCAAATACATTTGCGTCCAACGTTAACTTGTCCTCTTTCAGATCCACCCTGAATGGATTAAATAACCCGTTCCTAAGTATGCTATGCCACCGTCTTTTTGTAGTGTACTTTACATGTTTTCCTGCTCTGGCAAAGTAGGCCCTGAATTTCTGCCATCGAGCCTCTTTTCTGGCTTCTGACTCTGACAGCCTCAGCCCAGGCTGCCTCTGTACCCGTGAACTCTGACTTACTTCCAGCGCGGCCCATCGCGCTCAGCTCAGCCTGCTTTCTGCCAAGACTGACTATAACCTTCGAGTTATCTGTTCCGCTCTTCGAAAATGCATTCCTGCCTACTAGCTTCAGTAAACATCCTCCCCAGCTGCAGAGCCAAAGGGCCGACCTGTCTCAGTGCAAGTAATTCATAGCTTCTGTTACCATGCTCCCATGGAAGGCCCCGTGCCCCCACGCTTCTCATGCAGACACTTAGGCGCTTATACACGCATCCACAGTTAGTATAGAATAGCTTCTGCCCTAGAGACCTTTCCGTCCAGATAATATGGTTCCTAAACATCAGATATCAGATATGATAGAAGTACAAGTTGATCTGACATGCCAGACTTCTGTCTCTTTCCGTCAGTGTAAATGTCAAGTCCCCTGCACCCCTCCAGTTTCACGTCTATCACACGTCATGCAGCTGCGCGCGCATCCAAGCTTCCGATTTCTGCTGACATTGCAACATTTCTGTTAGTGCCACCCCTTTATGACACCCATCTGTGACGTTTCTAGCACACACCTCCAGTTCACGCCTAGTCCACGCCTTCTGATTACGTACTAGTAACACGTGTATACTGTTATCTTGTCTTATCTTGTCTTCTCTCAGCTGTTACGCCTACTATACTGTTTCCTATGACATGAATTAAGTATATAAGCTATGTACTGTCAATAAAATGTAGCGCTCTATCCCTTCTTTCACCCCTGCGGTGGGAAGAACATGATATTATGGTCCTGACCATTCCTTTTTGAGGAATAAAACCCCTAAGAACTCTAACACCACGGACTCTGGTTCTTTCTTTCCGATTTGAGTTATTATTGATTAAGTACTTACCTGCATAGAAATTAAGAGAGTAAATTATATATTTACGTCATTTTGGCGCCCGAATAGGGACCCCTCCCCCACCTCACGCGCCGGTTGGTGCGTTGCAAGCTCTGTCCCCTGCCATCAGTTAGATGGAAACTACGCGTACCGGCAGGATTTCCTGCATCTCCCTCTGACCCACGGAGGTGACGAAGACTGCGATCAGTGCCCAGACGAGGCGGTGAGGAGTGCGGAGGATCCCGACCAGAGCCTAGCCGAAAGAAGCAAGGTCCGAGGTGTCAAGAGGCCCACCAGTTTTCCGAAGTTTTCCGAAGTCGAGCCGAGTCGAGTCCAGTCCAGTCGAGTTTTCCGAGGCCTTCTGTTTCCGTGCTTCCCGGTGAGTACCATTGCTGGGACGTATCTAGACGGGTTTGGGTACACAAGTCCGGTCTGCACTGTTTTTAGGCAGTGTATCTGTACTGTTTAGCAGTATATCTAGTATTCTGAAGTTCTGCACTGTTCACCAGTGTATCTGTACTGTTTAGCAGTGCATCCAGTATAGGGGGTAGTCATCTATGTCTCAAATGTCTTTTCATGTGATTAATGTCGTGGTATGAATGTGACCGTTTTAATGTGCATTATTGTGTTTCTTGTATAAACTAGCTGTATCCAGTATTAAGTAGTAAGGATTGAGTATTCAGTAATAAGTAAACAAGATGCCGTTTTTCAACAAGTTAAAGCAGATAGGAACTAGGAAAGGGATACTAGAGGAAGAAATTCCTATTCCCCCTAGGGACACTCCAGGTAACTTTATGTATCACAAACATGGCATAGATGCCATATTGTATCTAGAGTTATGGGCCGACTATACCAAGCATCTAGACGAAAGACACAGATGGCCTGTTACCGGAACATGGGATGCCGAGTGCATCATGAAGGTAGAGGAAGCATTATGGAAAAAGAAAGCTAGACAATCTCAGAAAGACGCCATAGAATTTTGGCGTAAGGAATCACACAAGCGTACTGAAAAAGCGCTACGTAGAGAAGACAGACTTAAAGAATCAGACAAGGCCCAAGAAAACGAATTAGTTACTGAAGGGATCCGAGTAAAAACAGAACAAATAGACCGTGCCCGAAACAATCTCGTAAACGGTATGTATCTCGCGGCCGAGGGTACACCTGAGGCCCTATCAGAAATACCGAAAAACTTACCGCCGCCATTAGTTCCAACTAAAGTAATGCATAAGACTACTAAAGACATATTCCTAAATTCTTATCTAGAGGACGTAGCACCGGCTTACACCAATCTGCCTGTTCGTGCCTTGCCTACTGACAGGGACGGGGGTGGCACCCCACCCCCAGATCATGTCCCGCCGGTACCGCGACAGACCTCCCCCGTTCCGACAGCCCCGCCACTTCCCGCACCCAAAATTGACCTACCGAAACCACGTCTACCTGATCCTACTAAACGACAAATTCAAGTTCAGATACAGACTCCACAGGGAGATAATGTCCAAGCATCCGCTTCAGGAGGTGCGACCGCGGGTCTTCGGACCCCGCCATTAACACACAGATTCAATCTCAGGGATATGCAGAGTCCTCTCACGTTCAGGTCACCCCGCCTTGACGCATTAAAAGAAAACCTTTCAGTTTGCAGATATGATCCAGTACCCGGAAAAGACGATCTAATGATATTGGCATCACTACGGTTAAGATCTGCTACTGATATCTTGCTATGCTATGTAGGAATGAAGGACCGTCTAGATAGAATATATGAGTTTGTTCAGACAGGGAAAGACCCTGACAGTATCAAGGATGCCATGGAGAAACAGAAAGTTGACGTTCAAGCACAGATACTACGTTTTTTCATAAACTGCCTAATAAGAGAACGAGACAGGCCTGGAACAGATCAGAGTGAATTGGATGCACTGAACAAGTGGGGTCAAAATATAGCTGAAGGAAAACATGACAAGGGGACTTGCATAGCCAGTATGTACAAGAAAATTAGAAAGGCAGTGATAGCAGTACACCAAAAAGAGAAAGAGAAAGCTTCCTCCGAGGAGGAAGAAGAACTTGAAGTACCAGAAAGGACTACAGATACTATAGCGTATGTAGGTAAGGGAACTTACCTTAGGAAAGGTATCCGTCCAGAAAGCAAGAGAGTTTTTCTCTCTGCTTTAACAAACCCGAATTCTTCTGAACATCAGTTCCAGGAGACTGATAAAAGACTACGAGAAAGAATGGGGTACCACGTACTCAATTCGATGGATGAACAAGAACTAGCCCGGTCAGCCATATTATGGGCCGAAAATCCAGACATATATAATGATGACACTTTAGCACAGACGTTTCTGAACCTTTCCCCAGACGAACAGAAATTAGCAGGTGTATACATGATTCAGCACCTCCTCACGAAATACAGAAACCAACATTCCGATCCAGGTCCCTTACACGAAACATTAGAAGCACTACTCATGGACAGATGGAGAGGTTTCAGTACCAAGTTAATACAAATAATTCTAGAACAACGACATAAATATAACACTTTCGTAAGCTCTGAATATGTTCCCGCCCCGCCTCCAGAAAGGAAAATGTACCACATGCAATGCGGGAGTGGCATTGAAAGCCAGAACCCCTTACGAGAAGTACACCCAGTTATGGGTGCGGATCACCTCTTGAAACGTGTATATGTACACACGCCACTGACTAAGTTAGAACTGTTAGAAATGAAGAAACTAGTCCCGTGTCATGATAAAGACCCTGCAGGTTTTCACAGAGAGCTTAAAGACATGTTACTGATGGGGGATTACACGTATGAGGATATCATGAAAATGTTAAAGGTACTGCTGCCCACGGGCATCTACGAGAAATTAAAGGAAAAAGAATGGGAGGTGGGAGAGAAAAAGATTGTATGGGCAGAAATAGAAGACGAAGAAAGCAAACGTGTCCCAGGGGTAGGCCTTGGGGATAAGACTAAAGCATTACCCGGTTTAATAGTACAGGTCCTGCCAAGATTATTGACAACTAGAAAGGAAGATTGGGACGCCATCTCGTCCTGTAAACAGAAACATGATGAAGATACTAGTGACTTCTATTCAAGATTCGAGAAATGTTTCATTATTAATAGTGGCCTAAAACCAAGTAGCGAGTCATATCCACACCTTTTTGTATCAAAATTAGTCGAGAACTCCCTACCATTAGTTAAAAACAGAGTGTACAAAGTTGAAAGTACTTGGCAGGCAAATACGCCATCCCAGATGTTACAAATGTTACAATACCATCAGAATAGAATTAGAGAAGAACAGGATCAAGAACAGAAGCGCATGAAAGACACAAAGATGAAAATGTTAGTAGCTCAGACGGTCCCAGCCGACGGTCAAAGGAAGGGTGGGACCCAGACAAGTCACACTACAGCTCCCGTTAAAGGAACGTGCAATTATTGCAAGCAGCCAGGTCACTACGTATATGAATGTCCAGTTCTGAAACATAATATAGCAACAGGGAAAACTAAAGAAAGACTGCATCCGCCTAGACAAGATCAGGTCCAGCAACAGACCTCACAAAATGTACAGCCCATGCAGAATACACAGCCTATGCATGCCCCATCTCATACAGCACAGACAGTAGCAGTACCACAGCCCATTGCCGCGACTCAGCAAGTTTCACAACAGATGTACCAGTATGCCCAATCTGCATATCCAGATTACCCCCGATATACATGAAACAGCCTAGAGAGGGAAGGTGGCTTGCCTCTTATTGAAATTCCTGTAGATCAAGAAGGTCCTTATGTACACAGTCACGTATTGGGAAAAGACAGAAAGTTTTTAATTGACACAGGGGCAAGCCGCACCACAATCAGCCATAATGAAGTCCCAGGGGCACCCCTCTCAGGCTCACAGAATGTTTCCCTTGGTTTTTCAGGACAGCCTATTGTAAATGAAGTATCGGAACCAGTACCCTTGGCTGTGGGTCCATTATCACGAGTTACAGATTTGTTACTTACGAACTCATGCCCAGAAAATCTGTTAGGAATTAAAACATTGAAGGCTCTAGGAGCTATAATCTGCTGTTCCCCGGAGGGAGTTAGACTCTTTCTACGGGATTTCAAGGGTCACTATGTGTTGCGAGAATTCGATGTCAGATTGAAAAATGTACCAGATCACCTATGGGCAAAAGGCCCAACTGATGTAGGTTGTATGCATATCACACCATACCGTGTTACACTCAAGACAGGAGTTGTTCTACCACGAATCAGACAATACAAGTTACCACCCGATGCTGTAGTGGCTTTACTGGAAATCATTGAAGAGCTTATAGCACAAGGAGTGGTCGTCGAGACTGACTCCAATATCTGTAACTCACCTATCATCCCAATTCTTAAACGTACTGACCCCAATGCACCGCCAGTATATCGGCTGGTGATTGATCTTCGAGAACTGAACAAATGTATTGTACCACAGTACCCTGTGGTCCCCGATATCTCTTCCCTATTGACAGCTATTGATTCAGAAGCAACGTTCTTTACTGTAATTGATCTCAAGAACGCTTTTTTCAGTGTACCTATTGATCCGGAGAGCCAATATCTCTTCGGATTCAGTTTAAATGGACGAAGTTTCAAATTTTCCCGCGCACCTCAAGGATTCACAGAAAGCCCCAGCATCTATAGTCAAGCACTGAAAAGGCAATTAGATTGTATTCAAATGCCAGTTAACACAGCTTTACTGCAATACGTCGATGATCTGTTGATCACCGCACGAAGTGAGCCCGAATGTGAACAAGCATCACTGACAGTTCTACATTTTCTGGCAGACAAGGGACACAAGGTGTCTCCTTCGAAGCTGCAATTCTGTGTTCAGCAAGTTGTGTACTTGGGTCACTTGCTGTCCAAAGTGGGGAGACAGCTCACTCCCGATCGCATTCAGTTAATTGTAAATATGCCACGACCCCAGACACAAAAGGAAGTGCGGGCCTTCATAGGCCTCACCTCGTACTGCAGACAATGGATTCCTCAATATGCATTTCTAGCTAAACCACTCATCCAGTTAACGACGCAGGAGGCAGCAACCTCGACTGCCCTCCCTTGGACTCAGGAACATACACAAGCCTTTGAGGAATTAAAGAAAGCATTATGCCAAGCACCAGTTTTAGCGACACCATGTTACAGTAAACCGTTTACACTTTTTGTTACAGAACGTGATGGTACAGCATTGTCTGTCCTCACTCAAGATCAAGCAGGTTCACATAAGCCTTGCGCTTATTTTTCAAGTACATTGGATTCAGTAGCCCAGGCACTGCCTGCATGCTTAAAGTCAGTAGCAGCAACAGCATTAGCAATAAGACAGAGCGATTCAATTGTTTTAGGCCATCAGTTAACAGTACAAGTTCCACACTCTGTAGAGGTTCTTTTAAATAGAACCCAGACTCAGCACTTGACCATAGCACGACTGACAGGTTACGAATTAACACTATTCCAGCCACACATAGAAATCAGACGCTGCAGCATTCTGAACCCCGCAACACTGTTACCTACAATTATGACAGATCCAGCCCCGCATGATTGCATAGAGATCATTAATGCCGTAACAAAGCCCCGACGAGACTTAACAGATGTTCCATTGACAAATCCAGACCTGACACTTTATGTGGATGGTTCATGTATGAGAACAAGTACAGGAGAATTGGTGGCCGCGTATGCCGTGACCACTGAAACCGAAGTTAAAGAAACACATCGCATTGACACACTGTCCGCTCAAGCGGCAGAGCTTATTGCTCTGACCCGAGCCTGTATTCTAGCCAAGAATAGAAATGTCAACATATACACTGATTCCCGTTATGCGTTCGGAGTTGTACACGACTTCGGCATGTTATGGCAAGAACGAGGTTTTCTGACCTCTCATGGTGCCAAGATCCAACATGGTCCCCTCATTCAAGCACTGCTAGAAGCAATACATCTGCCTTCAGAAATATCCGTCATGAAGTGTAAAGCACATACTAAAGTCACAGATTCTGTTTCCCAGGGTAACGACCTGGCAGACCAGACAGCGAAACATACGGCATTGACTCACACTCAGACAATTGACATGACAAAGACAACCGGACTGACACATTGTATGACAATCAGAGATCCCACACTAGATGTTATCGATATTCAGACACATGCTACCCCAGAAGAAATAAAGAAATGGATTGAACTAGGAGGGATCCAGACAGATCAAGGTTGGATGACGAAGGGAAAATCTACATGGTTTCTCCCTGACTCTATGGTTCAAGTCATGATTAATACAGCACATAGTCCAGCACATCTAGGAGAGAAAGCGATGTTAGACAGTTTACAAAATCTTTGGAACAATAAACACTTACGAGCAGCAGCGAAACAGAAAGTGCGTACTTGCATGATCTGTTGTCAGTTCAATCCAGGTAAAAGCGTCCCTGTAGAGCAAGGTGGATTTCATCCTCCCGATCACCCTTTTGAAGTCCTCCAGATGGATTATATCCAGATGGACTGTTGTCGAGGATTTAAATATGTTCTCGTAGTTGTTTGTGCTCTGTCCCGCTGGACCGAAGCATACCCAGTCCCAGATTACACTGCTCCGACCACTGCCAGGCAGTTGGTTCGTGAATTCTTCCCACGGTACGGCTTGCCTCGTGTCGTGTACTCAGATAACGGTCAGCCATTCTCATCCGCATTAATGAAAGAAGTTTCTTTATTGCTAGGATACCAGTGGAAATTCCATTGTGTCCGACACCCCGAAGCCGCAGGCCTTGTAGAGAGGCATAATCAGACATTAAAAACACAACTTGCTAAAATATGTAAAGAGAAAGGGGTCGACTGGATAGTCGCCCTGCCAGTGGCACTATTTTATATGAGAATGGTTGCCCATTCGAGATCAGGGCTATCCCCGTACGAGGTGGTTTTTGGTAGACCACCGAATATGTGGGGGACGCCCATTCCAAAAAAGATTACTGATGTTGATTGCAATATGCTGACAGATTACCTTGCCTCCTTGATGTCTGCACTCCAATCATGTCGTTCACAGGTTGCCGCAGCCTTCCCTGACAACACTGATGTAAAGCCACATGATGTCCGTCCTGGGGACCTAGTATTGGTGCGAAATTTTGATAGAAAGAGTCCGTTGGAGCCCCGCTGGAAATCGCCGAAGACCGTCCTTCTCACCACGAGGACCGCCGTGAAGATCGAAGGGAGAAAGGGGTGGGTCCATACGAGTCATGTGAAAAAATTCCATGAACTGAAACCAGACCGAGACTCGTCCACCCCCACCAAAGACTGTGTTGAGCCAAAAGACTTTACAGTATCTGAACGAGAAAAAACTCCCCAAGAGGAGTACCGATCGAAACTCCGATCTAGCAAGTCAGACAGTTTAATTGTTTAAGTCCTCCCCTAGGTGAATCGGTTAAATAGTTTCTGACATGTATCTCCTAGATCGAGATAGAGAGAGAGAATTCAAGAAACGTACATACTGTAAATCACTGCGTAGTCACTGTATAGTGACATTGTTAATAATGTTTTTTCTAAGTCTTCTGATCATAATTGCCAGTATACTTCTCCCTATCTACTACCCTATTTTCAGGCGTGAACAATCTGTTTACAATGTCTCTGCTGAACACACTTTTAGCGAGTTACCTCCACACGAACTCTCCTACAGACTTGCGCTGCGCAACAACACATTCATTAGTATGCTACACCATTCCCATCAAACTAATAATGCTACAGACTGCTGGATATGTGGCCGACTCCCTCCCTACCAGAATCACAAGGGAGCTCTGCCCCTCTTTCCGTACCCGTTCACTCACAATGGCTCCTGTGGTGCATGGTTTAAAATAATTAATTCCTTAGATCCTGACATTGCTGTTTTCGACGGGGGTTGGGTTTGGGGAAACCTGAACTTGGTCCTGCTCGACGTCTGTTACCCTGATAAGGAGGGACTCCCCACTAGAATAGGAACTGATCTAGAAAATGAAGTTTATGGATTAGGTAATTATACAATTAGCCTTATGATTCTTACGGTTGAATCCGAAGCCGCACCTGTTATACCCACTATGTCAGTATTGCCAGTCACTGGCGAATTATGTATCAGGAAGAAAGGTTCAGTACACTTAGGTCATAGTAAATGCACTACTGTGATCGAATTCAGTGATCATGGAAAATCGTCCTTTAAAGCTATCAGTCATTCTTACTTTGTTTGTGGTCATACCGCATACATACGTCTACCTCCAGATTGGGATGGTACCTGTTACATTGCATTCCTTCTGCCACCTGTTTTCCTAGCTCCTCCTGATTACCACAGAAATACAAATCTAGTAAAGAATAGACCCAGAAGAGATATCCCACTTGTCGACTACACAGAAACGGCATGGGAACAGTACACTGATTTTAATAAAGGATTCTTTTTCTTCTTAGGACCAGTTCAAAATAGTAAATTAATACGCAGATTAACTAGAACACTTGAAGCAGTAGTGAATGAAACTGCCTCCGCCCTCGGTAATTTAACAGAAGAGCAGTCCGCCATGCGGGTTGTTGTCCTTCAGAATCGTCTTGTTATTGACGTCATCTTGGCAGATAGAGGTGGAGCTTGTAAGGTCATCGGGTCAAGTTGCTGTATTTTCATTCCACAAAACGCACCATCTGTATATCAAGCTATTACCCGTCTCCATAAAATTGCAAATCAGATACATCAGAATCCAGGCACCTGGACTTGGTCCGGTTGGTTCTGGACAACGTTAACAGCTTGGGGATGGAAGATCCTATCCTTCCTAGGCATTGGCCTAGTCCTAGTATTCAGTTGCTGCCTGTGCCTGCAGTGCGGGCCAGCGATTTGTGGACTGTGTGCCACCTCTTGTATTGAACATTCCAGTTTTCTCTCAAAACGTAAACGAAAGAAAGAAGAACAAATGATGTTACAAGAACAAACTTATCGATTCATGAGGATCGATATATCATGAAGGGTCCGTAGGGAACAAGGAGGGAATGAGGAAATATAAATTTTATGGTCAAGTTGTGTTCCCTAGCGCGTACCCCACCGACTCCATGTACCAGCTTAAAGTGCATGTAACTTCCCTCCTGTGTCAGTTATGAAGACGCAAATACATTTGCGTCCAACGTTAACTTGTCCTCTTTCAGATCCACCCTGAATGGATTAAATAACCCGTTCCTAAGTATGCTATGCCACCGTCTTTTTGTAGTGTACTTTACATGTTTTCCTGCTCTGGCAAAGTAGGCCCTGAATTTCTGCCATCGAGCCTCTTTTCTGGCTTCTGACTCTGACAGCCTCAGCCCAGGCTGCCTCTGTACCCGTGAACTCTGACTTACTTCCAGCGCGGCCCATCGCGCTCAGCTCAGCCTGCTTTCTGCCAAGACTGACTATAACCTTCGAGTTATCTGTTCCGCTCTTCGAAAATGCATTCCTGCCTACTAGCTTCAGTAAACATCCTCCCCAGCTGCAGAGCCAAAGGGCCGACCTGTCTCAGTGCAAGTAATTCATAGCTTCTGTTACCATGCTCCCATGGAAGGCCCCGTGCCCCCACGCTTCTCATGCAGACACTTAGGCGCTTATACACGCATCCACAGTTAGTATAGAATAGCTTCTGCCCTAGAGACCTTTCCGTCCAGATAATATGGTTCCTAAACATCAGATATCAGATATGATAGAAGTACAAGTTGATCTGACATGCCAGACTTCTGTCTCTTTCCGTCAGTGTAAATGTCAAGTCCCCTGCACCCCTCCAGTTTCACGTCTATCACACGTCATGCAGCTGCGCGCGCATCCAAGCTTCCGATTTCTGCTGACATTGCAACATTTCTGTTAGTGCCACCCCTTTATGACACCCATCTGTGACGTTTCTAGCACACACCTCCAGTTCACGCCTAGTCCACGCCTTCTGATTACGTACTAGTAACACGTGTATACTGTTATCTTGTCTTATCTTGTCTTCTCTCAGCTGTTACGCCTACTATACTGTTTCCTATGACATGAATTAAGTATATAAGCTATGTACTGTCAATAAAATGTAGCGCTCTATCCCTTCTTTCACCCCTGCGGTGGGAAGAACATGATATTATGGTCCTGACCATTCCTTTTTGAGGAATAAAACCCCTAAGAACTCTAACACCACGGACTCTGGTTCTTTCTTTCCGATTTGAGTTATTATTGATTAAGTACTTACCTGCATAGAAATTAAGAGAGTAAATTATATATTTACGTCGTCATAACCGGGTCAGGTGGCTCAGTGGACTAATGCGTCCATTGCAGGGGCCTGTGTTCGACCTCATGGTCACAGGTTCGAATCCCGGGGGTTCACTCAGCCTTTCATCCAACTGAGGTCGATAAAATGAGTACCATTGAGTTGGGTAACAATAAACATCTGTTATTCAGCGCCAAGATACCCAAGGGTGAACGTGCGCTTTACAAATACACATGTTATGTTATGTTATGTTATGTTATGACGAGCTCAGCTCATCATAACGGCAGCAACGCTTGCACGCGGGGATAATTCCCCCGCTGTGCTGAGCGCTCTAAAGAAACGGGTGTGGCCGTGACGAGCTGAGCTCGTCACGAGCACCGGGGTGCTGTGTGCACCCCCCCCCACCCCCCAGCACAGCGGGGTAATTACCCCCGCGGTGAAGAGTTTAACTATCTTGTGTGCCATGATGTCCCTATAGAGCAGCCCCATCCACTTAAAAAACAATGGGACAAAAGCCCGCCTTTCGTGTTATCGCCATTATGTGAAGCCATCCCAGAGAATGGAACGCCTTTTCGCGTGAATCTTTCTTCAATGGATAGAGAGCAGTAAAACGTGTTGATTGGTCTTTATACCACATCCACTATGTCCAGTGCTGTTAAAGTTTCAGACAACTAACTAAAAATATTTTAATGATGTTTAAGTAGCTGACGGTGACATAATTTAGCTTCAAACCACCACTTTAATTTAGCTGTACAAGTAAATTATTTCACATACCGCTTGTTTAGAGTGTGACATCAGAAAGTTGTAAATTACCGGCGCTATTTTAACTAAGGTTATTGTATTTTTATGAGGAAAATCTAGGACAGCAAGTCTCTTGGAATAATAAATCTTTTTGAGGTAATCTGAGCCATAAAGCCCAGTAGCACAATTTCCCATTGTGCTGAGCTTTACCATCCAGTTTAGCGTTCGGAGAACTACCAAGAGCAAACAAGTCCTTAGCCAGCACGAAAATAGAACAATACACCATCAGAGAAACACATGGATGCCTTCATATACTTGTAATTCTCGAATGCTTAAAACATACTCCATCCCTGGAGAATTTTGTGACTCGCGTAAAATATTTTACTGCCTGCAACATGCAGAACATTTTCTCGTACGATCACAACGGCAAACAACTATGTTTTTTACACATGCACACATAAAATGTTTCAGATATTAATTGTTACGATTGTTAGCTCGTTGTAATTGCAACTGGCTCCAGTAGAAACCAGTTGGAATTTTCGCTGGATTATGATTTTGGGTTTAAACCTGGAATTGAATGACTAACCTAGGACAGTGGCAGACGCCTGATGGATAGGGGGTCATGATGTGTTTGGAGTAGGGCAGCATTGGGTCAGAAATTAATTCATTCCCTGCCTGGTAGACACTTTCAAAGAGCCAGCTGTGCAACAAAAAGGTATCATAATGTAATGGTCAATCCTAAATCTGAATACTCCTCACACCACTAGGCCTCATATCTGGTTATATGCTGCACCACAAGGCCATACTGCCAAGATTCACTGGGGATTTGCACTAGGCATCAACCCTTAGCTTTACAACAAGTTCGCAACTTAAAGCTGCTCACAACGACGCCTCGACCCCCCATTAACCAGAGAGCTAGGCCTCATCATATTTCCCTCACCTACAGGCCTTCACAATTAAAACACACTGCAATGTCACACTGCTTGTCCCCACCTTCCCTGACATGGTGGCATCATTAGGCCACAACACTACCAGGCGCCACCGTTACACCTTACCACCAGCCTTCACCAAGCAGCCTCGCCAGGAGTAGTAAGCGCTATATAAAACAATTTACAATTGCAATATACAAACAAGGAAACGTGGCATGGTCGTGGGGCCAGGCCAAAGCGAGGGCACAGCCCGGCCTCGCCGCCCCCACCCCTCCCCCCGCGATGACAGATGGCAGCAGTTTCTGCCTGTTCACTTCACTTCTAATTGTGCGTCGCTTTCGTCAAAGTGTTTTCCAAACAGTTGTGTCTGCTCGCATTAGTGGGGATATTCCCGGGTTCGTCAAAGGCCAGCAGTGTGAGGGATTGTCTGCTTCCGTCATAACATGGAGGCTAACGGCGGATCACCTTACAGCTAATGGAGGAGGGCACGCGGGGCCCTCAGCTGGGGGGATCCAAGGCGCGCGCTCCACCACATTCATTCCTCAATACTTACAGGACCGAACCACAAACACTACTGTTCATCAATGTGTGCTGACTACTCACAGCACACAGCTAGGAGTGACGGCTTTCTGAGGAGGAACACACAACGTCCAGCTCTGCAGTGGGCACCCGTCGCATCCCACTGTGGAGACCGCTCGCGCCGCTCAGTGGGCACCGCTCGCGCCGCATTGTGAAAACCGCTGGCGCCGCACTGTGGAGACCGCTCACCGTCTATGCTTCCAGAGGGGTAACCCAGCAGCATACAGCACTTCATCTATCGCGGTCTGCTTCCGCGTTCAGGAACCTCCAGTGCACGGCACCACCACAGCTCAGTATCTAGTACCACATCTACCACTCGCGCTTTCTTGTTGAAGAACACCCAGTATACAGCAGGACATCAGTTGTCTGCTCCTTCACTGAAGAACCTCTCAGCACACAGCACCGCATATACCAATCTGCTGTCTCTTTCCTTGTTGAAGACCCCCCCCCCTCTACATAGGACTTCATCGACCTCGGTCTGCTCCCATATTGAAGGACCCCCATCCACTAGACAGTACCACACATCCTCTGTTGTCTACATCCTTATCAAGGAACCCTTCGCCCCCAATCCCCAGCATAGAGCGCCCCAGCTAATGCTGTGTGCCACTCTACCTCCAGGGGGAATGCCACTGCCTCAGCACACAGGCACACAGCAACACATCTGCATGGAACTGACTGTCTCTTGATGGGCGCACCCCTCCACAAGCATGCTCATGTAACTACTGTCTGGTTTCTTCAGCTCCATTCTCCTGGACGTTTTTCTTGATCCCTTCCCTTGCTCCTTTCTTGTAGTTACTTATCTCGCCCGCTTCTCCTGGTCCCTCTTCCTAGTCCCTTGTTCGAGTACCTTCACTTCAACCCGTCTTTTTGTCCCTTCTCACATGCATCCTGCTTCAGATCCTACATCCACTGATCCTTTCTTCTAAGTATTTTTTCACAACACCTTCTGCCTGATCTTTCTGTGTAATGCCTTTGTCGGCTCCTAACTCCCATCTCTACGTCCATTCTCTGGTTCATAACCTCACACCCTCCTCCCGGTCCCTTTTCCATGTCCCATCCACTGACATCTTCTCGAAGCCAAGGGCTGTATTACATAAGGTGCCCTGGGGCACAACAGGCGTTTGCACCCCCTTTCCGTGCCCTTGGTTTTATAGAAGGGGGCGCAGACCCTTCTATAATACCGATAGCGCTGCTACACTTAAAGCGCCAGCGCTATCAACAGAGAGTGTTCCCTCATTTACATAGGGGCATGTCCTATTCAAATGAGGGATTTCCTTTGATTCTGCGCCTGTGCCATATTACTGACGGGGGCGCAGGGTCAAAGACGCCCTCAGGTGGCGCTCTGACAGTATGCCATTTAAAAGGTGGTGCACTGTCCATGCGCCTCCTGACAGCAGCCCTCTGCAGGGGGTAACGGGGGTCCCATGGACCCCTCAGACTTCCCCTTGCAGGTGGGTGCAGTCACTGACTGCACCTCCTGCAAGGGGATCTCTAAACCTCTTTGAAAGTGCAGCCGGGTGGCGCCTACACTGTGAAAACACGGAGCAGCTGGTCCGTGTTTTCCCATGAATGCCCTGCCCTGGGGGCAGCGCAAGTTTGGGGCTGCCCTGGGGGCAGCGCATTCACCATAATGCGGCGCATTGGCATTGTTTGCCCCAAGTGTCTTATGATGGTACCTTTTCCTGGACCCTTTTTCTGCTCCTGTTTTTCTGTCCCTTCTCCTATTCCTCTCTTCCAGTGCCACCTTACAATCCCTTCTCAAAATACCTTCGTATAAGCTATTCTTAGATTGCTATCTCCTAAATCCTTCTCTTTCACCCTTTTACCAATCATCTCCTATAAACACCTACCTGCATACCATTCCTCAGCTCTTAACTAAAACCTTCACACATCCTTTTTCCCCAATACCTTTCAACAGTCCAGTCTGCTAGCTAGTCTCTTTTTGTAAGCTCCTCCCATCCTTTCTCTTGATCCCTTCTCCATGTCACTTTTTCTGAACTCTTCTCACATTTCTTTCTCCTTTTCACTTCATCTGGGCCTTAGATTCACCTCTGTTATGCACAATCCCTTTCTGTTGATTCTGGATACACTGTTTTCACACTGGAAACAGTCCTCTAAAATATGGCATTCACATCCTTCTTCTGTTTTTCATTTTCCTGGAAATATTCTTGATTGTGCTTGTCTAAACCAATTTCCAGTGAGAAGACATGAGGTTGCTTAACAAACGGGCGACTGAATGAAAGAATTTAGAGCCAGATTTACTAAGAATTGTTAACAAAATTCTGGTCGAAATTAGTGCCCAGTATTTTTGAAAACGCTGTTGTAATTTGTGAAAGGACCTATATATTAATAGTTGAGTTTGCAAATTGCTGATTCATAGTTAGTTGCAATTCGACCTAACTCAGGAATATTAATGAAGTAGGTTGTAAATTGTTGCGCACTAGAAATCACAGAATACCACCATGTCTGTGATTGCTTTTAAATAAAACCATTTTTTGAAGTGCAAACTGTTTTCCTTAAAGGAAAACAGGACGCGTTAAAAATGAAAAAAATTAAGATAAACAAACATTTTTTAACCCTTTCGCTGCTGATGACGAGCTCAGCTCGTCATCACCCACGGGTGTCGTGTGCTGATGACGAGCTCAGCTCGTCATCACCCACGGGTGTCGTGTGCTGATGACGAGCTCAGCTCGTCATCACCCACGGGTGTCGTGTGCTGATGACGAGCTGAGCTCGTCATGGTGGCAGCAAAAGTGCAAAATCCAGCACAGGGGGGGAAAATGGCCAGCAGTCATGTGGTTAAGAGAAGGTAGTGGTCCATCTTAAAAAATAGTTTTCTCACCATTTACATAGGGGTGCCTTGAAAGCCTCATCCCATTGCAAATGCTTACCACCTCCTTCGAGGAGGTAGTAAAATATTATTGTCAGGTGCCTGGATTTAGGTCACAAAAAGTAATACATAACACTGCGATTCGGTATTTGAAAGGGACGGCCTAAACACACCCTTTCCAAATACCAAATCGGTATTGGGTTGCAACCTCAAACTGCTGTTTGACAACTTGTTACCATATTGCAGTTTGTACATAAGGAAAAGCATTTTTCCGATTGCAAACCGACCGAGTGCTTCAATCAGGTAGTGTGTGACTGCAAAAATGCTTCATACATCTCGCCCTAAGGCTGGGCCCAAGGCATGTATCAGGGAAACGTTCTACAGCGAGTGAATAGATGGTGTGTGTTTGGGCTTTATTTCCGGGGCAAGCTGTCCCCAAAGCCCATGACAAGACCAGTCCCAGAGAACGGTAGAGAAGCGTGAGGTTCCTCAAAAGCACTAGTGATTGAAACAGACCTAGCCTTCCTCGTGTATAAAGCCTAAAAATACCATTACCCCGTCTCACAGCACCCTGTCCCTACCTCATGCTTATTGGCAGCTCAAGTATCTACCCTACGCTGAGATTGTGAGGCCCTGTACACCTACATCAGATATTCTCCCAAACATGGGGGCCACGGTGGCTCATTAAAACTTGCTGCTGTGTTACAAGCCCTTCATGTTTAGATACACATATTTAAAATTCTGTTTCAACCAGCGATAACCTACAGTTCTAAGTAAGCGTTGCAGGCGGTGGGCTGGTTCCTATTCGTCCTGCTGCACGTCTATGGTCTCAACTTGCAAAAGCACCACATCTTAATCAACATACCTGGCAATTAATTCACATGTGAGTCAGAACGAGCAATCCAGGCACTAGTAGAGCGTTTACCTCTCTTGCCTTATTCTGGTCGCTGTTCTGATTACAGGCGAGTCTGGTAAATAGTTATCTGGCTTTTATCATTGACAACATCCATGTTCTAACAATACTTAATTGTTGAATCATTGTGGTAGTCATACTGCTCTTCCTATCCCTATGTGGGGCACTCGAGCAACTTGAAATAGTGCTGTCTGTTGTGAGCCTATATGGGAAGGGGCGTTGTGTCGTGCATGAGTGACCAGAGAGGTGCTCTTATCTTGAGATGCAATGATGCAGTTATTATTGATGTGGTGAGTCAAGGGTGTAAGAGAGAGATGTGCCGGTGTGAGTTGGTAAGCTGGTGGCCCTACATACCGCTCCATATTCCTGGAAGTTTCTAAGTTGCCTTCAGCCCCTTAGAGGTCTGGCTACAACAGATGGATGTCCACTGGAGGTGTGATGGCTTAGGTATGCATGTCAATTAAGAGAGGGGGTTGATGGGGCAAGGCCGAGATGGCAGAGAGACAGTCATACTGTGCCTGCACTCCCGAACCCTGACAGAGAAATCCGAAGTAATCAGCAGTGCAGAAGCCATGACAGACACCACTGCACTGGGGATGTCTTGACTGACCTGAAGCCTGGAGTTGGGAGTTATGGAGCACCCTGGGCTGGTCAGAAATTGGCCATTGGTGGGGGGCTGACCCATGTGGGTTGGCTGCAAAGCATGGCACGGTCTTATGCCTGTGCATGGGCTGCGTTGCAGAGTGGCGGGGGTCGCCAAAGGACATATGGCTCATCTCTAGCAGAGGAGACCAGCAATGAGGTGAGCAGCTCAGCGGAGCCTAGACAGGGGAACGAGGCAGATGGCCCCGATGCTCTGCCGCTGTCTGAAACTCAACCAATGTGAGGCCTAAACAAGACCCTGAGAGCAAATTATCAGAAGATGGTGCTTGTGGAGTAGAGGTGCAGAAGATGCGTTATTGTACGAAATCAACCTTTTCGAAATGTCCAAACCCTGATTTTTCATCTTTTGCTAGACACTACATTTTTTCTGGCTTTAGAACTTTGTGCACTTTTTCCATGCTAATCAATCCTAAAATGCCTGATGTATTTGATATACCCCTAAATGGTATATTTAACTTACATACAAGTCCCTAGTATTTGGTATAAAACGAACCCCGGGCCAGTAAGTTAAATGTCACTATTTGAATGCAGCACCTATAGTGCCATCTTCTACAGTGAGGGTGTAAAACAGGTTGGAGCCTTCACCTGGCAGTGGATGTCCAGGATCCTGGTTCCGGATATTGACAGCTGCCAGTTGGAGAATGAAACAGAAGATGACATTGAACCCTGCAAAAAGACCAGCACCTGACCTGCTATCCCTAAACACTATACATAAAGTGGAAATCACCCACCTGCAATGTGTGCACACTGTTAATGCACCCACTGTCCCGGTGCCATCCAATACACGATAATAACAATTTTAAAACAGACACAAAGGTGCACCACTAAACACAACAAGAAATAGACACATAACAAATTGTCAAGTCTGTGTCCATGATATTTGGTCTTTGAATATCTTCTTTTATTAAATTAGTGTTAAAAAAACATTGAGGAAAACAGCTGTCGCGTTTCGTCCAGAAGGTGGACTCCTTCAGGGCAATTTGGGCAATATAGGCACTCCCAAGCAATAATTTCATAAGAGTAGCCGTCACAGACGCAAGTTTCAAACAAGAATATGAAAGTTGCTTCACCAGGGTTTAATGACAGCGATGGAAACTTCTACCAATGGATTTTAGGGAAATCAATGAACTTGGTACAACCCTCTAGTTCACAGGACAATTCCAGGACCTTATTTATTTTAAATGGGGCAGGCCGAGGCCCCTGTGCACCCACTAGATTAGCGTGACTTCACGGACCAAATCACACCAGGATTACTGGTACTGGCAATTGGCCACTCATGACCTGGGAAAACGACAGGACACCATAGAGGGGATAGTCCAATCCCAACACTATCTCCGAGATTCCTTGCTGTCATTAGAATTACAAACATTTTGGAGTCACAAATATTAACAAGACAGGCACCCTTGGATTCCCTTTCATACACACCCTTGTCACAGCAGTCTTTAGAAGTTTAAAGGAACCACCCTGGTGCAACAGCGAGACTAAAGAGCTCTGCTCACGGAGAGGTGTCCACTGCTCTTTTATACTGCGTCACACTCCAGTGCAAATATAGAACTCCAGCCCTTACAGAGAGCAGGGGAGTCCTGGTGAACATGGCACCCGCTTGAAGGACACACTGGTCATAACCTCAATTAGCTGAAAGTTAAATCTTCATCATGGCTTTTAAGGCTATTGGTTTTTTTGTGTTCGTTTTTTCAAACAGAGGTACACAGTTTTTTTTCATTCAGCAGTTGATCGCACTTCGTCTGTTCAAATCCTGGGCTCAGTTCGGTATAGGAAGCTGGGCCTCGCCCCGCTGCTCAGCCTGTATTTCGGCTGCTGCCGGTCAGGGTCCTCAACATATAAGATTTCGGGCTCTAATTGAGAACACGTGCCCAGCCTGAACTCCCCGGAATGTTCCTGGGCAGTGCGGTGAGCCAGAGACAAATAGAGAGAGACATGTTCGCGAGGGATGAGGAAGCCGCTGAAATCCGAGCGGCGCTATTTGGTGATGGCGCTTTTAAGCGGCTGCCTGCAGCACAGATTCCTGGCTCCCCCAGAGCTCGTTCCTGGCGCTGCCAGACTCGTTGGCACGAACTCCGAGCTTTGTTCGTGGTTGAAGGGACCTGATCCCACAGCCATGTCAGACGTACGGGAAGCTGTCGACTGTCCTCGTGTCCAGCAGGCCGCTGAAGAGCTGTGACGTACCATGTGTGATATTAGGAAGGTGGCGTCACGTGACGTCCTGCAGGCCTCTCGGCGGACAGGCCTTTGTGCTAAGATGCCTGCTACAGAGGTGAGTGGGCAGAGAAAATACTCGGGCTCTGGACTCCTTGATACGTACTTGGACCCTAAGCGTCTTCACAGAAGCTGAGAGGATTTACTGGCCCTGGCCTTTGAATTGAGGGGCTGGGTTCCGCCCAGACCTCCCTATGAAGTCCGCATCTCAAGTGACCACCTCCCTCCATGCCATCCACATACAGATTCATGACTTGGACTTTTACCCCACATATCAATGTTTTCACGTATTTTGGTAGGATTATTTCAGTGTAAGCAAACAAGACTATAAAACCCTGAATGCCATAAATTCCGTTTAAAAAACTTGTTCTGTAACTTCAAAAACGTTTTCACTGTGTGAGAGGCGGGGATGGTTCCTCGGAGGGGGGTGGCTTCATGCCATGAACTGCCAGAGAAACACTTCTGACCCTTCTCCCACCAACCCCCATTTAAAAAAACAAAATCTTGCTGTGTCCTTCTCCCACCCCACCCAACCCCCATGTCTTGTGGTGTTTTCCAAACCCTTAATGGATATCAGCTGTGCAGAGCCTCCAAAGACAAGCTGGAAACCCTACCTGCCCAAGGATTTTCGGGGGATTGTCCTTCTATTGTATAATATTGGTGGTTCGCTGATTGACCGGTGTGAAGGGAGCCAATGCCATGTGATACATTGTGTCAACATGTGAACTCCAGGCCTGGAAAGCCCAAGACGACAAAAAGGGTTGCTGCTGACACGGAGTGACGTTGCCCACTGACAGTGGTAGAGCAAGCTACTTAAGGGAGGCTCAGTTCCCCCAGGCCCAGATAGTGTGGGGTGGGTGCTGTTGCTGTGATAAAAGTTTTTAGGCCAGCAGGATAAACCTTCAAAAGACCGAAAGAACTGTGAAAGGGAGAGACCAGACCCACCAACTCACATGTTGCCACTAGGTGTCACATGATTTTGACCCGCCAACTCACATGGTGCCACTGTGAGTCACACGATTTTGGCTTCCTTCACATGGTCACCCGGTAAGCCGAAATAACGTAGTGTCCGGAAAGACTTGTCTTTGAAGGTATTAAGCAGTCAATGTCCATTAAGGGGTGTGAAATCATCCCCAGATAACAGTGACAACCTCATTTTGAGGTTGAGCCTGGGCAGTGCATCTGCTGCTCTGCCAGACATGCTGTATTAAGGTATGGCATAGAAGCTCTGCCCATGTCCCACCCATCTTTTCAATTGGCTCCTGTTACTGTCCTTGCAAAATCGTTGCTTTTCATTTGTGAATAGTCCCTCCTTGGTACCGTCATGTCTGCATTTGTAACCTCCCATAACAACCGGACTTTTTACTTGTGTTGTTACATGGTCTGCTTTATAAGCCGGTGAGCACTATTTTCTTTATTAATATTCCCCCTATTCCATCCGCAACCTCGTAGCACGCCTCACGTTTTTACTAATATATATATTTTAATTACAACACGGTCTGCTTTAACTATAGTGGCGCGCTTATTTAATTATTTATTTTACAGCGTGGGCTGTTTTTCACATTAGCGGCCACACTTATTTATATATTTAATAGAGCAGGCCACTTTTGCTTTTGCGGCCGCACTGCAGAACTTTTCTAGATTAATTATTTTATTTTCACTTTGGGTGAAAGCGACCCATACATGCTTTCACTTTAATATTGGCTGCGCCTCTTTCTTTAGAGAATACTCACTGTAACCTGAATACGTAAGCAGCATCTACAGAAAGTGGGGCGGCCACCATTAAAGTAATCTCGCATTTGCGAGCGTTTGAGCTATTGGCTTTGAGCTATTGGTAATAAAAATAACAATGCCTTTTATATATGTGCTGCTTTTAAAACACATAAATAAAAGGCATTGTCATTTACAATACTAATAGCCTAAACGCTCGCAAATGCAAGTCCTGTTGTATTGAAACTGCTTGGTTTTTTATGGAGAGAGGGGGTAGTGGAGGGCAGAGAGCCTCTTAGTTAGGTCTTGGTATGAGTCCTCACAAGATGCAATTTATTTGCAAGTTGGCATGTCTGAAAGACACACAGGTTCCCACACACAGATAGCATGTTTAGTAGGGGATCAACATAGTAGGTAAAGTAACTACGCCAGCCGCGACCCGTGCAGGTAAGAGCGGTGAGGCGGGGGGCCAGAGGGGAGGGGATTTCTGCGGACAATGACGAGTGAAAATTAAATAATTACTTCATTTTCCCTCCTCCTCTTCCGCCGAAATCTCCCTCACCCGGCCCGACGCCCCACCGCTCTGACCTGCACGGGCCGTGGCTGAACTACTTGAACCTCCCTCAAACATGCAGTTGGGACTGAAGCTACACATGCTTTAGCCACACACACCCTAAGACTGCAGATGCCAACATATTTCTTCAAGCACACCAGGGACTATAGCTACCGCACACTTCCCTCAGAGACACAGAATAGATAGTAGCAGTTCAAGCTTCTCTCACACACAAACAGCAGGGACAGTAACCGGCCATGCTTCTGAGGTGAGCACTGCAAAGCCAGAGCAACACAAGCTTCACTAAACTAGAGTTCAGGTGGAGTAACTGAAAAACATTTTTCTCACACTGATCAACAGTAGTAAGTAGTTGGTCAGTCTTCCCACTTACACCCCGCAGAGAGAATAATGGGGTAAGCTTCAGCAATACACAACAAAGACTCTCGCTGGCCAAGCTTCGCTCCCTCTCGCGGTCTCTCTCTCTCACACACATTCTGTTCACACAATTACAACTGGTCCTCTCTTACAAACTTGCCCACTCAGTAAAAAGAAAAATGCTGCCCGAGATTCTCAAAGACATTTTTAAAATGGGAACAAGAGAGGCATCGGTGGCGCAAGGACCTTGTAAATAAGCCCCATACAACATTATGGACACCGCAGCTGCCAGAGCCTCCCTCGCTCATGGGCCCATCTTAAAGCATTCACCGAAAAGGGGCGTGACCACCAGTCACATCTGAGTTGCTTCCAGGTATCGCTTTTCCTCACTGACATCAGACGGCAGGCTCGGTCACCTGTCATCAGGAAGGCCTGTACCTGTGCGATAATCCGGTACAGTGCTCCGCCTTTGCACAGGTGACATACACCGCTCCCAAACCTGCAGCCCCACCTCACAGTGCTGCCACTGGGCAGGTGAGAGCTGAGAAAGAAGGCTTTGTGCTGCGCGAGGTCACAGAACGGTGGAATCATAAGAGGGCGAT
This sequence comes from Lissotriton vulgaris, assembly GCF_964263255.1. Classification (NCBI taxonomy): domain Eukaryota; kingdom Metazoa; phylum Chordata; class Amphibia; order Caudata; family Salamandridae; genus Lissotriton; species Lissotriton vulgaris. The sequence continues at coordinate 1,177,240,768 of NC_141693.1, read as the reverse complement.
GACAGGCCTCCGAAGGTACCTTTAGTGTCCCACGAGGGAGGAATGTTCTGGAATTAGAGCTGCTCGCATGCCACATGGATCTTTCGGCAACACCGCCCTGATGTTGCAAATACTGGAATTCACATCTTGTGTCACGTGTATCGGCCACGGCATATACAATGTTTACCAAACTTACATCAGCTGTGTCTGTTTAGGAGGGAGGGCACATTTTGTAAGAGTATTGTGACCTCGGCTGCATTGCTGTTCACCACAATCATGTGCAAGTGTCGTCATAGTCCAGTGGGTTACAATTATTGATTATGCTTTCATATCGCACCAGCTGACACCAGGAATATGGGGCATATTTACAAGCCCTCAGCGCCACTGGGGCGTCACTTTTTTTGATCCTCCAGCGGCATAGCACCATTTTCCTTATTTGCAAGGTGGCGCTAAGCCACTTAGTGTGGCTTAACGCCACCTTGTAAATATGCCCCTTTCCGCTGCATTACTCTGCGGCAAAGGGGCGTGCAATGGGTGTTGCTGTGGGCGTTCCTCCACATCACCCATTGCACTTTGACGCTGCCCTAGATATACAAGGCTGAGGCAGCGCCAAAAACGAATACCAGGGAATACCAGGTGTTAGAATGGCGCAAAGAGGAGAAATTGTTTTCTCCTTGTTTTTTTGCTCTTTCAATGTATGCTGCATTCTGCAGCACACATAGAAGGTGCACATTTCCATTTTTGATTCTTTATGTGCAGGAAGGTGTCCCTTTCTGCACATAAACAATTGTTCCTGCAGCACAGGCACCTTTGCAACATAGCAGCACAGAACCTTAACTGGCGCTAGGCAGATTTTTTTTGTATGCCAGCGCTAGGAGAAACACAGGGGTGTGCTGTATTCTTGTGAATACGGACCATCCCTGCATTTTGAAAACGTCGGAGTGTGACACAGCCAAAATTGGTGCAGCACCGCAATCTGACATTTTTTGTGTGAATATGCCCCTTAGTTTTCAGTGGTCAACATGTCTTTATCAAGCTTAACCTGCATGTGCTGCATATAGATTCAATTAGTCTGTAATGTGGTTAGAAGCTTGCCTCATTTTGCCTCTTGTGGACTGCTTTGTGTGAAAACCAGTAACTTCTGCATAGCATAGACGAGGCACATGACATGAGATTAAACAGTGTCACAGTGTACTTGCAATTGTTTTGAAGTCTTAGCTCACGTTCTCATCGATTTCATGTTCTCTCTTGACTCTACAGGAGAGCTGGTATGTGCAGGTATAGACCTCTTCATCACTGTGCACGGAAACTCAAGCACCCATCAGTGACAAGGCCGCCTAACACATAAAACAGAGGCCTTATACTTGGAGACTGTTTGCTGTTTTTGAGGCTGACCTTGATAGATTTTTCTAATGTTGGTGTACTCCTAACATTCATAGTTAATCTAAAAATAGTATATTTGCAGTAGATTAAAAGACTTGACCCAGACATTTTCACACCCTTTTTACGTCTAATCTGAGATGGCACATGTGCTGTTGCTTGTGAGGCATTTTGCTTACTAAATCGTGTCTTGGAGCCCACTATTTGCTTACCATTCATTGGCTTGATTGTCACTAATATTTGCTGCTTCAAATGGCCGGAGTGTGCCGGGTTCACTTCCTCTTCTTTTCTTTCTCCCTTTAGTGGAAGATGTGAAGGAAGTGACCCAATTAGGGTCACAAGGGTCACTCGTGACCACCTCTCAGCCTTCCATACAAATGAAGAGTCGGTCAGACAGTAGAGAATACAAACCAGGTATATTTTATTCAGGTACACCCGAGTGGACTCCAGTCTGATCAGCCTCCTTGCATTGCTCCAGAGGCACTGACTTCAGCAAGCATGGTGATACATTATGTTAATTGCAGAACCAATAAAGACACGCCCAGACTGGAAATATGCAGTTGGTAACTGGTGAACAAAGGAGATACAGAAGGATGGGTTGTGATCCTGAGACCGGGTACATGCTATCTCTGCGCCAAGGCCACTCTGTCTGTGCCCGCCGCTCTAAGGACGGGAGCAGGCCTATCTAGTGGGAAAGGTATGTAATGGCAAGAACAGTGTATACATTAACCCTGGGCGTAGTGTGCTTAGAGGGGCTACGCGGAGGTCCACGGAGTTGCGAACAAACTCAGTGGAACTCTGCTACGCCGCCCACCTCCACCCCCCCTATTAACAAGTAATTCTAAATTAATTATAAGTAAATTTAAAACCACTTACCGGTCCTGCGGCGTCCCCGGGCTGCCCTCCTCCTCTTCCTCGTCAACTGGGTAATCCTTGAGAAAACTGCGCATGTAAAGTGGCGTTCACTTAATTTTCCAGGACAAATTCTCAAAGCAGTATTTTAGTGGTTTGAAATTGAAATTACAAACTACATTATGTACTGGGAGTTTTTCCCAAGTGCATAATTGACATTTATTACTTTTTATGGCAGACCTGATGTCAGAAGTCCTGTACTAAATAGGGTAAGCCTTCGGAAACCATGTCCCCCTGCAGTTGAATAGTGCACAGGCTGTTTGCAATGACTGAGCCATGCGTAGCTCTGCTGTCAGAAATACAACATTTCTCTCGCCTCTAAATGAGACAAGATCCACGAGTTGGGTGGTTGGGCCATCTACGAATAGTTGGGGAGGGGGATGACCCCTGTCTCCCAGCTCTAAATACACACCTAAGCAGTGTTTCAGGAAACTTGTTGGGAAAGTAGCAGACAGCTTTTCCGATATCAGGATGCTGATAATTTGATCACATTCTGGTGGGAAAATGTGCTAAACATTGATGAGGAAGACTTGAAGATAGGTAACAACAGAGGGCTGGTGAGGATATTGATGTCTATTTTGTCAAATTGCCATGACCAGCATGGCTAGGATATGGCACCTTGTCTTGACATGCGGTATTAGGCCAGTTTTAGAATACCAGGACAGCTAGAACCGTTCTAAATCATTATTTGTAGGACCCCCATGTCTAGACAGTTCTGGAATTTTGTTTCTTACTTCTAAGATTCTGTTGTGGAATATATAATTTTCTATGCTATGTTCTTTGCAGAGGTACTATGATCAGGGCCACTGGAATTATGTGTCAGGGAAGCACCAAATTAAGCGGCAGGGTTAACTAAATAATGCAGTAATAAAAGGCAAATTATGCGGCATAATGCTGCATATTGTTTTATAGTATTACTTAATTATTTGGACATTTTTGCACATGTTAATACAACCTAGGCAAAGATTTCATCTAATTAGTACCAGTTCAACAACCAAATACAGAAACAGGCAACTGAAAGGTGACTAGTTAACCTTTGCGAAGTGCCTTCCAATACGTATAAAGACAAGCTGACACTTTTTTTGTATCTCTTGATTCGTTTGAGCCATAAACATTTTTTTTGCTAAAATCCGCAGCAGATGATGGATAGTGTGGCAAATGCGGCAAATCGATAATTATGCGAAAAAAGCAGAGGCCGCAGAATAATTCCACTGGCCCTGACTACGTTTTATGTACCGAATAGGCTGATGTATGTGCACTAACTTGTCATTAGAATCCCAAGATTTCAGTCATTGAACCCTGAAGGTACTGCAGGACTTGGCTGCACAGTCATCAAAGTACTTGAACTTGTCCTTTATTTGGCACCAGTGCAGCCTTTATTTGGCACCAGTGCTGGCCTTATTTATTGATTTCTCAAGCATGCCAGTACTTGAAGTGTTCAATGATCTCAATGACAATTAATCAGACTACGGTAGTCATACCGTTTCGCTATTCTGTTCCTTTTTTCAATTATAGTTCAATAGGAGCCTAGAAACAAGTGGTACAACCAGAGAGTTCTCAAAACGCCATTATGTTCATGTATGGAAGGGTCTGGCACCCAATTCCTCAGCATATAGGCACTTTATTTGTCACAGATGCTGCCCCCTAAGTATTCTGGTACTTGTAGTATTTTTTTTTTGTGACTGTGGGGGGTGTTGCAACAAGATTTTATTCATTAATAGTTTCTCAGAGCAGCCTACTGGAAGCAGCGTGCAGCCACAGCCCGTGGAGGGAGTTTCGGTGGGGCGAAGAGGCGGGGCCGGGCAGGGGCAGGGTGGGGGGTGCTAAAAACCGGAGTATTGATAATTGAAGGTAAGTAAACAAATTAATAAATAAAACAAATTTCGTTGCTCGCCCTGCATCGCAAAATGTGTTGCAAGGCGCACATAAAAATTTGTTTTATTTATTAAATTGTTTACTTACCTTCAATTGTCCATATTCCGGTTTTTAGCACCCCCCACCCTGCCCCTCCCCCGCCCCGCCTCTTCGCCCCACCGAAACTCCCTCCACAGGCCGTGGCTTCCCGCGTGTATGCTTGTATTGTACATTGGAAGGGTACTTTTTAACCATTTCCATGCCGTCATTTGTTATGATTTCAGCACTTGACCAATGGTTGCCTGTGAGCCCCATCTGCACTTACTTCAGGGGACTAGGACTCTTTTCTGTCTTCACCCGTGTGCCAGTGGACAGGCACCTTCATTATAAGCAAAGTAGGCAAAAAAGCTGATGCATGGAAATCTTGAATTAATCTCAGCCACTGGTAATATCTCAGGAAGCATACCAATCCATAATTATTTTGCACACCATGCCCCAGCAGTTTGGACCTAGCTATATGTAAGTCAGTCTTGACCATGTTCCAGTGGGAACTGTCCAGCCCGAACTGTCAGAGCAGGTGCTCCCTGAACTGGAACACAAGCAAACCAGGACCATGGCTAGGGTATTCACCATAGCTAGGCAGAAACCACTCCTCTAGTCAGAGAAAGTCAGTTGTATACCAAAGACAACCTGTGCTCACCCTCTGGTAGTTTGGCGCAGAGTAGTCAGGCTTATCATCATAAGTAATGTGTAAAGCATTTGCGCAACACTCACACAGCAACACAATGGATACACCACAAAAGAAACTCCCCTCAGGCTTCTATAAAAAATACAAGTAGATTATATTGTACATAAAATCAGACCAAAACTATATGAATCATAAGTAAAATACACACTATGCAGTTACTCAGATAGTACTTGTCATCCTGAACAAGGAAAGACTAAAAACGACATACATCATATTATTAGTACATGTAATGCAAGTTAGATCAGGAAAAAGCACATGAATCACAATGTATACCGATAAATACATAGGGCACAGCGCACCTGTGCTCCTGTTAAACTTTATGTGGTAATCAGACACCAAAACGTAGGGCACAGAAGTACCTGCGCACCTACTACATGTAATGCGGTAGTCCAGGCAAGTTCCTGGCGGTGATCGGGGCCTCCGTGGAGGTTACACCTTGGAATGCCACAGAGGAATCAGTGCCCTCCAAGGTTCGTCCCAAAGGTAGGGAGGGGGGCACTCACTGCAGACTCTCGCAGGGAGACCTCGTTTAGTCCCCCGCATTAAAAATGCCAAATGCAGCTGCGCGTGAGCACACTGTGCAGCTGCCAAAACACAGCATAGGCCTTTTCGGCCTGGCGCCTTAGATGTCGCTTCTGACCTGGGCAACGTCCAGGAGAGGGGGCTCTTCTATGCAGTGCTGGGAGCATGAGTGGGCCTTGGAAGCGGGCCCCTGGTGTCTAAACCTAGGATTCATATGGGGGGGACGGGGGTAACAGCAGCGCCTGTGGCAACAGCGACAGCTCGGTTGGTATATGCGGCTCGGCGGTATGGCCCCACAGCTGCCTGAAGCAGGCGTGAGGCGCCAAAAAAGGGTGGGGTCACAAAAAGCAGATAAGCATACAAGGATCTCTCTGGGAACTCGTAGTGGACAACCAAGTAGTTTGGCGCACGAGGATCCCTCTGCATTACATAGAAGAGCTCAACATGTGCTTTCTGTTAGCAATCAGCTGCGCTCACCACTGGATGATTTGGCCATCCTGAGGCGAGGAGTAGCCAATCACTCCTTATGTAGCCCTCTGCAGTTAGACTCTAAGAGATAGAGTCCTATTGCAGAGGGGCATAAAGGAATATGTTATGCCTTGAGATTGTGAAGAACTGGGGGGGGGGGGTGGGTTAGCCAACAAGCCCCTGGAGAACACTTGGGACACAAAGAGAGCAGCAGGCAGGCAGGGTAGCACACAAGTCCAGTTGCAGGTTGGCAGTCTCTCCAGCAGGCAGCAGGCCAGCACAACAAAGCAAGTAGTCCAATTGGCAGTTCCTCCTGGCAGCACAGCAGTCCTCTGGCAATGTGCAGATTGTAGAGCCCGCAGTATCTGGTTACAAGTCCCATGCAGTAGCAAAAAATATGGGATCAGAGCCCTTGTACTTATATTTAAAAATGTCTTTGATGAAGGGGCGACTACAAAGGAACCCTTAGAAGTGCACAACAATCCCTTTCAAAGCAGCCCTGGCTCCAGACAATTATTAGGGGTAAATCAGCCCTTTGTGTGAGGGCAGGGCACAACCTATATAAATGTAAAGTGTGAACAACCTCTCCCTCTTCCAGCCCTGGAAGACTATCAGTATGCAGATGAATGAAGATGTATATCCTGTCACACCCAGCCCTTCCTGTGTTGGGGCTGTCTGGAAAGTATGCACCAAGTGTAGCTATCACTTAGCCCAGACGTGTATTGGAGGCAGGCTGCAAAGCACAAAGAGTCATTAGACAGAGAAATGCCCACCTTCTAAAAGTGCCATTTCTAAAATAGTAATGTAAAATCCAACTTCACCAGTAAGTAGGATTTATCACACTATTCTAAATATGGCAACACCACTCCTTTCTAATCCTGAAGTGCCACTTTAAAGTATATAAGGGAATTCCCATACTAGCCTATGAGAGGAGTAGGCACACAGCGGTGAAAAACAAAATAGGATGTTTGTCACTACCAGGACATGCCACACTATAAAGGTACATGTCCTACCTTTCACTTACACAGCACCCTGCCCAATAAGGTTACCTAGGGCCTAGGGGTGATCTCAGTGTAATAAAAGGGGAGTATATGGGTTGGCAGGTAGGTTTAAATGCCTGGTCAAAGTGGCAGTAAACTGCGCAGAAAGGCCCTGCAGTGGCAGGGCTTAGACAGGTTTGAAATGCTACTTCTGTGGGCGGCACAAGCAGTGCTGCAGGCCCACTAGTAGCCTTTAATTTGCAGGTGCCCCGTGTAAATGGGATACTATTTTACAAGGCACTTACATGTAAGCCAAATATCCCAAACCAACCATACCATGTTTAGAGGACAGAGCACATGCACTTTAGCACTGATTAACAGTGGTAAAGTGCCCAGAACCCTAATGCTGACAAAAAAGCCAGAAAAATAGGCAAAAGGTTTGGGGATCACCCTGCAAAAAGGGCTAGGTCCAACAGGGCTCATCAGCTTGGCTCAAGTGACACATTGTACATGGGACCCACATCTGGCCATATCCATTCCATTTAGTGTAGCACACTAAAACATACAAAAAAGTATTTGCATACTTCATTACCAGTAGTCAAAGCCACCAGAAATAGTCATCGCTTGATTTCCAGAAAATCAATCAATCGCACGTTTGTTGAGCGCTACTACTCACCCGTAGGGGTCTCAAGGTGCTGGGTGAGGGGGGGTTTCGCAGGATCCAGTCCATCAAGGAGGGGGTCTGTCGAAGAGCCAGTTTTTGAGGTTTCTTGTGAATATGGGGAGAGATGTTGTTTGTCTGAGGTGGAGCGGGAGGGCGTTCCAGGCTCTGGCCGCGAGGAAGGAGAAGGAGCGGCCTCCTGATCTGGCCTTTCTGGTGCGGGGGACCATGGTGTAGGAGAGCTGGGCTGATCGTAGGGTCCTTTGGGGTGCGTGGAATTAGAGTCGTCTATTCAGGTACGCTGGTCCGGTGTCGTGGAGGGTCCTGTGAGCGTGGCTGAGCATCTTGAAGGTGATTCTAGCTTCGAAGGTGAGCCAGTGGAGTGTAAGCAGGTGCTGGGAGATGTGGCAGTGTCTTGGCAGGTTGAGGACCATGCAGCGGAATTTTGGATGTTCTGTAGCTTGTGTATGAGGTTTTTGTTTATTCCGAAGTAGAGTGCATTGCGGTAGTCGAGTCTGCTGGTGACCAGGGCGTGAGTGACTGTCTTTCTGTGTTCGAGGGGGGAGATATTTGAAGGTCTTTTGTAGGAGGCGGAGGGTCTGGAAGCAGGAGGATGAGACAGCGTTGATCTGGCGGTCCCTTTTGAGTTCGGAGTGCAGGATGATTCCCAGGTTGCGTGCTTGGTCCGTGGGGGTGGGTGGACTGCCGAGGGCGGGGGGCCACCAGGTGTCTTTCCAGGCGTCGGGGTGTAGGCCCATGATGAGTACTTCTGTTTTTTTGGTGTTTAGTTGTAGGCAGCTGTTTTTCATCCATTTGGCTACCGCTTCCATGCCTTCTCGAAAGTTGTGTCTGGCGGTGTTGGGTTTGCTGAATAGGGAGAGGATTAGTTGCGTGTCGTCTGCGTATGACACAATGTTCAGTCCGTAGGTTCTGACTAAGGGGGCGAGCGGAGCCGTGTAGATGTTGAAGAGCATAGGGCTGAGGGATGACCCCTGGCGGACTACGCAGGTGGTTGGTGTAGGGTCTGAAAGGAAAGGTGGGAGTCTGACCCGCTGCATTCTGCCGGAGAGGAAGGAGCGGATCCAGTCGAGGGCCTCGTCTTGAATCCCTGCTTTGTGGAGTCTGCGTATTAGGGTACTGTGAGAGACTGTGTCGAACGCTGCTGAGAGGTCGAGGAGGATGAGGGCTGCTGTTTCTTCTTTGTCCAGTAGGGTGCGAATGTCGTCTGTTGCGGTGAGGAGAGCCGTTTCCGTGCTGTGGTTTTTTCTGAAGCCGGATTGGGTCGAGTCGAGGATGTTGCGCTCTTCGATGAATGTGGCGAGTTGGATGTTGATGGCTTTCTCACTGACTTTCGCTGGGAAGGGAAGCAGGAGCATGGAAATAGAAGAAGGACACCAATATTTAGGGGCAGATTTACTATTATTTCACGTAACTCAACTCAGCATGACAACTTGTTGCAGTGCATTGCATGAAAGTGAGAGAGCAGCAATGGTGCATTGCTTATATCTCCTAGCGCTGGTGCACTTATGGCTCCTAGCGCCAATGCAAGCACCCTTGTGCCATGGTGGAAGGGTGGCTGTGTTATGAGCAGAATTGTTTTTGTCTTGGAAGGGACACCTCCCTGCACAAAAAGAATCCTGAAAGACATTTTCCTCTTTGCAGCACGCATAAAAAAGTAATAAATAAATAAATAAATGAGGAGAAACCAGGTGGCTTTGCAAGGCTTAGTAAATCCCAGTTAAGGGCCTGCGTTTCCTTGCATGTCGGAAGGACAACGCAAGCCCTTAGTAAATCTGCCCCTTTGTGTATCGCTAAGCCTTCTTTTTCTATTTCTAGAAACATCAATGGACATAAAAGAAGAACAGTTGCTCTACCTGTAGGTCGGTGTGCATGCTGCTTTTCTAGCTAGGCTGTACAGCCAAAGGACAAGCAGGTGCTCGAGGTAGTTAGGGTTATGTTGCTGCAGGATCTGACCTGTTCAAAATAACAGAAAGAAAAAGCCCTAGCCCACACCCACTCCACACCCAGCAGAGGGTTTGCCTTCCTGTAGCATTGAGCGGGAGGAGTAGAATGCTTGCTAGGCTGGCCCTGGAGCCCCTTAAACAAATTTTGACGACTGGCACCAATTTGTTATCTATACAAATAGAACTCTTCCAGGAATGGTGGATATTGTGGTGTCAGGGGATGGCGCTTATGGTTTTGTTACCTCTAGTTTGTTAAGGGGATTATGTTTGACCGATGGAAAAGAATCTAAGACTGGTCTAGGCTGTCCATCGACTCACGATTGTATGCAAAGGTTAGTGTGTGCTCTGCTTTGGGATGTGAGGCAGTGTGGATTAAACAAAGTGACGTGATATTTGCCCCTACTAGAGAACTGTCTAATGAACCTATGCATCACATGCAATCCCCCATAATAAAATACATGGTGAAAGGGTCTGAAGGTGACTTATCGTCTGGGCATATTATAAAGAGACTCTGGGCCATATTACCAAGGTGAACTATTGTCGCTTTTTCTGCGAATTGTGCCGAGAAAGTGGCGATACTTCTAGCGCCCTATTAACAAGGGCAGGCTAACGCCTGCCTCAAGCCCACTTTGCATGTCAGCGAGAAACATCGCTAATTACATGCAAAGTGGGCGTTCCCACGTCCAACCACATGTAAAATGTGGTTGGAGGTGGTAACACCCTATTACCAAGGCAGGCGTTGGGAGAAGGAGACCTGCGATAAACTCGTTTATCGCAGGTCTCCCAACGCCTGCTCTGATCAGGTGTTAGGCATTGATACATGGGGGTGTGGATCATAAAGCTGAATCCACCCCCCCCATATTATCAAGGCACACATTAGCGCGTGACAACAATGCTTGTTTTCACGCGCTAATGTTCCCTATTGCCGGATTTAATATTGCCTACGTGTTGCGCGTTGATAATGACGCGCTAACACGGCGATAACATCCGGCGATAGGGAAATGTGCGATGTGCGTTTTTTAACGCACATCTTCGTAATATGGCCCTCTATCTCTCCTTGTCGTGTCTGCATTAGGCCCATTTTAAATGGCTGCTGTGACACGCTATGCACTGAAAAGGGCGTTGTTTGGATGGGGATGTGTCGAGTGCATCGAGTTCTGTGCTTTTAATTAATTGGCGCCACCACTATAATCTTGCTCTCTGTTTGGTATAAAACTTCGAAACAAAATGCTGCCTAATATTACTGTAAAGTCGATGCAGGGACTACGGAATGTATGGAGTCATGTCAGTGCAGACTGGGGCAGCATGACTGTTTGTGGATAGACTGGCCTATCCGGCATGGCACAGTGGCTTATTTTTTAGGTGTGATGGGCCTGTTTTGGTTAAGTGGTGGCCAGTCTTTTGGGCACGTGTGGGATAATTTTTACCGATGATGTATCCTCAGAATTATAATGCAACATCAGAATTGTGACTGTCTGATGGATGGGAGGTCACGCGCTGCTTCCATCCACATGGCGGATGCAGAGGGAGCTTCGGAGCTACCAGTGGCGTCTCCTCCGCTAAGGCAGAAGAGCGTCACCCCAGTGCTCGTGGAACAGTGTAAAATAAAAAACAAAATGATAATCCCACAAGTATCATTTTATTTTTAGTATCTGCCAGGTTCGGGTGGGGCAAGGTCAGACTCCTGTGACAAGGGAGGAGTGGTTGCTGCACTCTAAAGTGTACAATAGGGTCAAGGGAAGCACAATCCTAAGCAGATGTAAAACAAGTAATATGTGATTACAAAAAGTTGAGACAAGACAATTAAGTAGGATCCACTTGAAAATATCAGTGAGACTTCTTTTCCAGATAAGGTACAAAATCAATTCTAGTCCATGTTTGTTCATTTCTCCATTTATTCACAAGGCTTCATAAAAAAGAATCAACAAGAGCAGCCAACACGTGTTTCGTCGGTACATCCAATCGGTATCATGACTTTTTAAAGGCTGAATGAAACTATAAGAGCGTGGTGAATCGTGGCCTCGCTCTTTAATAAAAGTATAAAAGTCTGGTCTTGGCCTATATCATATAGGTCATGAATACTGTGCGATAATCTTCAATGTGAGAATTAAAGAAGTAGAAGCTATGTTTTTCATGCAGAGGGACAGTTCCAACATGGATATTCAAAGTTAACAAGTTGTAGATATAAGATGATCAAAATCTTGGCCCAGGCTCCCATTCCCCGTCTGAGTGCCGAACCACAGCGCTCATACCAATCACAATGTTGCATTGCAGCGTTGTGATTGGCTCAGGGGAGCCTGGTTGCTTCCTTCTTCTAGCCAGAGTGGAGGGACGACGTGGGAGAGACGGAGGAGAGATGCAGCAATCAGGTGAGTGAATTTTTCTTTTGTGTAGCCTTACCATCCCACCACCTCTTTTCCCACCCCACCACCCCTGTACCGTACTTGCCGACACTGGGAGCTACATAATGTCGGGGGCAGGCGCCTTGCTAAGAGTGTCGCAAAAATGGAAATAAATCTGGCGAAGCGCTGTCGCCCCTTTCACATTCTCCAACCCCAAACTGCCCCCTGTCTGACAGCTCCCTCCATGTTCCAATCAACATACATTGCCAAGTCCTGCGAGCAGCACCGCCTGCAGCCAATTGGCTTCAGGTGGTTGTGCAGGCCCAGTGAGGAAACTGGCTGAAGTGACACCTTGACTTCACTTAGCACATTACAATCAGTGCTGTTATTCTTCCTCCAAGCAAATACCGGGCCATCGCAGGCCACACCCACTGCACTTTACCTATGCAAAGTAACACACCTCATCATCATTCATTCCAGCGCACTCACTGAGCACACGTTTTAATTCATGTTCATCAATGCTCCTTCAGCAGTCTGACACACTGCTCATTGCCACCATTAACCTCAATTTATTTATTTATTGAGTTTTATATTGCGCTGGCTAGACCCGGAGGTATCAGAGCGCTTTACATGAGGAACAAACATTGTTTCAGCGCATGGTTACAGAGTGACATCAGTTACTGGAGCGTAGTTACAGAAATTAAATGAGTACAAAAGCATAGCATAAACATAAGGAAAAAATAAATAAATTCAGTCTTCATTGTAGAGACTTGGCGCAGCCTGACCTCTGCACAAATTCTTGATGTTCTCGCCCTGTATACCTCCAGGGTCCAGAACATAAAATAGCCATATCAATAAAGAAGAGTGTTGCACTCATCCATCAAGCTATATGACTACGCCTGACCTTCACTTCCTGACCTGAACTTCAATCCCTTCCAGCTCATCTCTTTTTAGGTATTCGGACAAACTATTGAGTCATAAATATCGAGGGAAACGAATATCGAGTTTTTAATATTGTGCCACAGAAATATCGTGATGCAGGAATATAATTGAAAAAAAGATCGATTTATTTTTGGGTAAGTAATATTGTTTTCAAGAATATCGCTTTTGTTAATATCGTGGTCAATATTGTTGTAAAAAATATTGTTTTTAATTATCTTTATGTGTTCAAAAAAATATTGTAAATGTATGTTATATTTTGTTTGTATAATTGTTATTCATGTTTTTATAGTTTGTAATTTTAAGTTATTTATAACTTTATTTTAATTGTTAATAGTAATTTATAGTGCTGTAGCGGGTTGTGAGGTTTATAGGGTTACAAAGGTGGGAAGTTAATAAAGTATAATTAATAAAGAATTAATTTTGAATAAATATTATTTACTTAATAATTAACTATGTAAATTGTGTAATTTTTATTTTTTTAGTTATGTTTTGGGTGCAGGTTATTGGGTTTGTAGGGTTAGGGTGGGAAGTTAAATATGAATTGATTATTTATTAATTGTTTAATTGATAATTAATTATGTAAATTGTGTAAATATTTTTTTAAAGTCATGTTTTAGGTGTTGGTTTTTGGGTTTGTAGTGGTATTGGGTGGTAAGTTAATTAGAAAAATATGAAATTTTGATGAATAAATAAGTGTAATTAAAATATGTAACATATTTACAATTATGTAAATTATTTAATAAATATATTTTTTATGTTATATAGTAGGTGTGTGTTGTGTTTTAGGAGTATAGGATGGGAAGTTATTTAAGTGTTAATTAACAATTCATTATTCATTTATTATTAATTATTTTATTTACTACTTAATATAGTGACTGTGTTATGATTTTTCATTTTATTTATATTTTAAATTTGGGCTACTAGGTATGTGGGAGTATAGTGTGGGAATTTAATTAAATAATAAATGAATGCCATTTTTATTTAATAATCAAAATATTTAAATGTGTAAATATGTACATTATTTAATTGTTTTTAAAATGCTTACATATATTATTTTTATACTCATAGTTTATATTTTTGTTCAATAAATATATGTATTAAAATATGGTATGTGTTTGAAGTGAAGTACTTTCCCTACTGCTGTACAAATCTCTTAAATCCAAATATTTCCCTATTGTTGAATTGCCTGGGGTGGGAATAGTAAATGTTACCCCTCGTGAGTCCAATGCTTTCCCTGCTGTTGCACTGACTGGAGTGAAAATAGTACATTTTACCCCTTCTGAGTCCAACACTTTCCCGACTGTTGTTCAAACTGGAGTGGGAATAGTACATTTTACTCCTCCGCAGTCCAACACTTTCACTACTGCTGCACCGACTGGAGTGGAAATTGTAAATGTTACCCCTACACAGTCAAACGCTTTCCATACTGTTGCACAAACTGGAGTGGGAATAGTGAATTTTACCCCTCCTAAGTTCTTGCTTTCCCTTCTTTAGCACTGACTGGCGTGGGAATAGTAAATCGTACCCCTTGTGAGTCCAAAGCTTTCCCTACTGTTGCACTGACTGGGGTGGGAATAAAATATTTATCATTTATAACATTTGATAGTTTTGTCAGTATTGCCTAAATATATATTATTGTGTATGTGTTTATTTAATTTTATATTTGTTGTACCCCAAATGCATCGTAAGATATCAAGAAATGCATGGAGGCATGCATAGCAGCAGGATAACCAGTCAATCATGAAAGATCACCACAATACTTGCTGGTATATCATCATGGAGACCAAGGCTGCTTAACACTAAACTCAGATGATCTGTAACAAAATCGCACTTGAACTGAAGCTGCATTTCCACTTAGGCCACAAAATAATGCCTCTCCTCAGGTCAGAGAATGACAATTCCAACTTTTTGGACTAGCTACAGAACATACCATTTATTCGAAGTTTTTGAATAACTTTTCTGAAAAAAATGCACCCTATGAGGCAATTGATGAAGACTTTGCTTGGCCACAAATTTGCCAGACAGTGTGTGATGGTATAAAGTAAGCTGTCCCTTACAAAGGTTTGATTCTGAAAGCAAGAGTGTAATCATTGACGCAAATGACGGCTGTCTAAGAGCAGTACTTTGAAAAAATTGACACGGATGGTAAGGAAATCGTAATAGCATTTAAAATCTGTGCGCTAACTCCTGCATTGGAAAATTAGTGCGTCATTGAGATGTTGATGAGATATATTTGGGGTTTGGAACAGTTAACCCAGTTTGTGTGGGGTTCACCTGTGCTGTAGTTGTGTTGTGACCGTATGCCTCTATCTAAAGTGTATGAAACTTATGATGTTCGAAACATGCTATGAGTGGAGAACAAGGTAGCGGATGTCTTAAGCTGTATGCCTTTGCTTGTAAATGAGATTTCCAAAGATGAGTTGGATAACTCTTGTGTTGCAAACTTATATGAAAATTTAAAACATTGTACTAGTGGATGGACTGGAAAATGACAAGGTAATATTGAGGATTATCAATTTTTTGAAGGATGATTAGCCAAAAGGATGGATATGAACAGGAAATTGAATGCCGTTTTGGAATTGAAGAATAATTTGCCTGTGGAGGATGGTTCGTTGATGAAGTTGGATGTGTTATTCCTCTTGATTCTAGTGGGGAAATAATGTTGGACATTTTTCCACAAGGCACATTCCGCTATCACTAAAACAAAGTACAGAATCAAGTACTTGTACTAGTGGCCCGGGGTAGTTTTGGACGTGGAGAGGAAGGCCCAGAACGGTGTGGAATGTACTAATTCAGAAAAGCCTCAAGCTACTGTTAGACCACCATTGCACTCAATCAAGAGGCTGAGCATGCCATGGGAACATATTGGTTTAGATGTTGTGGGACCAGGCCAGCAATAGGAAGGGGAGTTGAAGTATTTGATTGTTATAGTAGACCATTTTTCTAAGTGTCCAGAGGTGGAAGTGATGTGCAAAGCAGATACCAAAGCTATATTAAGTTTGTATGCAGCGTGTTCCAGAGAGAGGTTTGCCTAAGTCCTTGATGAGTGATAATGAGACCCAATTTATGTTAGCATGTTTCCAACGTTACCTAGTTCGAAATGGTGTCAAACACAGGATGACATTAGTTTAGCATCCCCAAAGGCATGGGTGGGTAGAGTGCTTTATCTGAGTGATTAAAGCCATCATAGAACTGGCAAGTAGAAATAAGTTGAATTGGGAAAAGGATGTAATGTGCAAGATTTGGGCTGACAGAATCAGAACTTTTGGACGTACAGATAATAGCCCTTTGGTGTTAATGAAGGGTAGGACATCCCTCACGATGGATAACCTTGGGTGGATGCCTAAATTAAGGATTGATGAGTGGTTGCCTGAAGAAATTAGGATAAAATGACTCGTGCTCAAGAAGTGTATAATAGTAGGTATGATAGTGTACATCGGGTTAAGAAAGGGAGTCTGGTGGTAGGGACTTGGTCATGGTTAAGATGGGTGGGGTAGTGAAGAAAGAGAAGAGCAAGTTTTCCTCACCATTGTCGGTGGAATTTGTTGTGCAAAGAGGAACTCCTGAATGATGGTGGATCCTACCATGCAAGTCATGTAATAAAATGTTGGGAATGATGAAGAAGTGGTAACTGATGCGGACCACTGTGGTTGACATTTTTGTTGGGTATCCACAGTCGGGGGTGGAGCTTTCCCTATGGTAAAGTATACAGAAAATTAAAAAGGTTTATTTAACATTATGATAAAATATTAAAAATAGGTTTTGCTAAATATTAATGTAAATTCATTTATATATTTATTTTAAATGTAGAACAAAATGGAAAATGGTACAGCACTATTAATTTAATTTTCAACTACATCTTTAAAAATCCAAATATATTAAATTAAATAGGAATTGCTTTTTACTGAATATCCCATCCGCTGAATTATAAATACCATAATATCCTATGGGATTTATATTTCGGCGGACTGAATATCCATCACCGTGTTGACGGAGTAACCCATCCACCAAAATCTAAATCAGGCTCTTAGTACTGTTTCTTCTTTTGTGGAAGTAGTAACTTACACTTGTATGTTTGGCTGCACCCTGTTTTTCAGTGGATAGAAACGTATATATCTACTCTTTTAAGTAACTTTACACTTGTATTTTGTGAATAGCCAAAAGTAGCAAAGTTACTCAAAGGTTTGAGTACATTACAGAGTAAATCGCTCACAAGTGTAAGTCACCATTGTAAATAGACCTAAGAGAGTTTCTTGTTTTCACTGTGTGAGATTTAGGAATCTATTAGAGAAATCTTGGCACCCTGGCTGAATGCTTCTGTGCCATCTTTGTTCTAAAGTTGCAGAGAGTATTTATGTATCCTAACAGTCAGCTCTGATATTGATTTTGGCCAGCTCTTGCCTTTAGCTTATTCCTCTCAGATTAGTCCAGACGTGGTCTTTGTCTTCTTTTGTCAGCATGAAGGTGAGGTGGAGTTAGGAATTTCCTAACACAGGAACTCCAAAACAAGGGCATGAAGGAGGGAGCCGCTGTCCCACTTAATTACTTGTTAACCGGTGAAGGTAGCCCTTACAGTGAACAAAAGGGCTGGAAGGGGAAGAGGAACTCCCCAACCTCAATGACACCCTCTGTCTCCTCTCATTCACACTCACAACTCTAGCCTACTACAAAGGATCTCTGGAATGTCATGGAGGAGTCTTGCAATTCACGTTGCTGCCGAAGGCTCTCACCACCTTAGGTACTACTTGGATGTAGGAAAACAAAATGGATTCTAGTGTGACCACAATCTCATGTCCAGTAGTGCTCCACACACATCATTTTAATACAGAGGTTACATATACACATGGGTCATAATGATGGATGGGGTAAAGGACTCGGTTGCAGGGGACTCGCAGACCAATTTAAAAAGTGAAGGAGAGGCGAGTAAGTGACTCACCCTGGCAGATGTAGGTAAAATGACCTATGTTGCCACTACATTCTTATCAGTGTCACCTCTGTCAGTTCCAGTGGCAGTTGGTGGCAAATTATATTGGGGGAGCCCAAAAAATATATACATAACTGTTAGACGGTGGTTCTGACACTATGGGCGGCCCGGATTTTTTATTTTTTGAGCACCTAATTATTGAGCTTTTACTGTGGGGAGCCTCATAATCTGGGACTAACCCACAGTGTACTCATAATGAAGGAGACTGCATGGAGATTTTACTGGTGCACCCCTGGCTTGACTAGGCCACTGCGCAGCAGCTGGTGTAGGGGACACCGTGCTGGTTACATGCAGACACGGGTGTACATGCGTGTGCATATGTGTAGGGGCTGGGCAGGGGAGATTTCAATTGTGCGCAGTCCAGGAGCAGCTACAGAGTGAATGGTGTGGCAGGACTTATGCAGAATTGGGTGGTGACATGGAATAGGCTGCCGAGCGAGACTGAGCCGTTTTCACTTCGTGGCGTGGAAAATGGCGGCCGCTGCAGTGATGTGAGTCCTGGATCCCCGAGAAGCGCTCATCAACCCGTGGAGTGCTGCGACCCGCTGCAGAGGCTGCCTGCTCTGGGAGGTCCCGAAGTCCTCCTCCAGGGGTGTTCCGGCTGCCTGGGATCGCGGCGTGAGGAGGGAGTCGCACGGACTGCGCGGAGCCCTCCGCTACGGCGAGAATCACCATCTCGGCGATCATCACTGTTCAAAGTTCAAAAAGTACTTTATTCGGTTAATAAGTAATAACCATAAAAGCAACAACATGAAATTTCATTTACACAAAAATGTAAAAAGGAGGCAGTTAAAATTCATCCAGACCAATTGATTTCCGCAATTTAAAAACATGTCTAAAAAATTCTGAGACTACTGCAACAACTAAAACTGTGTCCATTCTTTGCAACTCTAAAAATGCTGGGCGACATCTATTTAAGTTCATTTCTTTGAGGATTGGGATAATAAGTTTCCTACGTGGTAAAGTATAAAATTTACAAAAAAATAAAACATGGATGTCAGATTGGGACGAGAATTCATCACATGGGCACG
This sequence comes from Lissotriton vulgaris, assembly GCF_964263255.1. NCBI lineage: Eukaryota > Metazoa > Chordata > Amphibia > Caudata > Salamandridae > Lissotriton > Lissotriton vulgaris. The sequence goes on along the minus strand of NC_141693.1, from coordinate 1,177,222,001 downwards.
TAGGCAAATCATGCGACCACGAATTCATTTCTGGGAAAGTCAAAAGTCTAAAAACAATATTTAATCTGAAACGTGTCAAGAGGAATCTGTCATAATTGGACATAGGCAGAGTTAAATACGGCTGTAATTTATCACCAGTTAATAACAGCTGATGCGAGGTAACCGTCTTTTTATTTACTTCCTCTAACATTCTTTTCTCCTCGAGGTGTTCCATACACAATTTTTTCAACACCTTTCTGGATATATTAACCATTGTGAGAGGATCATCATAGTATTGTTGGCAATCGATTTCTATTAAAAAACATTTAACATAATCTAGCCATTTGAATCTACTCACATTTTCTAGTTTTAGGACGTCCCACAAAATAGCCCGGTTCACGGCACACTCATTTGTTGTCCATACCCTATGCCACAAAAGGATGGGCTGAGTTCTGATTATATCTGTAATGTACGGTTGCCCAAGTTCGGTGTGGCAGATGTAGGTCGCAACACTTTCTGGTATTGTCAGAATATGCCTCATGAACTTATTTTCGGCTATTTGAATTGATTTTAAGTTAGTATACCCCCAGAGTCCAGATCCATACAGAGCCACTGATAGACACGTAGCATTATAAATAGTTAAGACTTCTCTTATTGGTTTCTTACCCAACTTCTTTATAAAATTCTTTAAGGCCATTATTGTTTTTGAAAACAAGAGAGTTCTAGCCTTTACAGCACTTGTCCAAGAGCCAGTCTCATGAAACAGGATACCCAGGTAAGGGAAAGTGGCCTGTTCTCAGGACACCCCCGCGCCGCACGGCCACCAGCTGTGTGTGTGCCCCTCGCCCCTCGCTGCTGCTCGCAGCCTCGTTGTGCCGTCTGCCTTGCCGCCCTAGCTGCCTGCCTCGCTGTTCCCTGCCCCAGCAGTCCCGCCGTATTTTCGTGGTATATTGTGGTTTTGTTGTATTTTTATTGTCTTTTGTATTAACTTTGCTGTTGTCCCCCTGTGCCTTGCCCGCCCAGCTCCCCGCTTCCCGCCGCCGTTCACGTGGCCACGCCCCCTTTGTTTTGTGTCCTCCCTGCTCCCGCCTCCCAGCTGCTCCTCCCTCCCACTTGTCCTTAAATGGCGACCGCGCGGCGCAGGTGAGTGTGACCTCTTCTCAGGACACCCCCACGCCGCACGGCCACCAGCTGTGTGTGTGCCTCTTGCCCCTCGCTGCTGCTCGCAGCCTCGTTGTGCCGTCTGCCTTGCCGCCCTAGCTGCCTGCCTCGCTGTTCCCTGCCCCAGCAGTCTCGCCGTATTTTCGTGGTATATTGTGGTTTTGTTGTATTTTTATTGCCTTTTGTGTTAACTTTGCTGTTGTCCCCTGTGCCTTGCCCGCCCCGCTCCCCGCTTCCCGCAGCCGTTCACGTGGTCACGCCCCCTTTTGTTTTGTGTCCTCCCCGCTCCCGCCTCCCCGCTGCTCCTCCCTCCCACTTAGCCTTAAATGGCGACCGCGCGGATGCGCAGCGGTCACGCGCAGCGGGCGCGGCGATTGTGCGCCGAAGGCACGCCAAAGGCAAGCCCGTCTGTGCCCGTCCGTGCCAGGACCGCGCCCAGTGCCAGGACCCCTGGCCCCCACCGATACAAGACGACCCGACAGACTTACGACACCGCTGCCCTCAACGCACTCAATGCCGGCCGGAACCCCAACTGCTGCCGGGCCACCCCGAAACGCACTCACGGACCTTTCACCTGCAGAACCTGCAAGTTCACCTGCCTCCGAACCTGCACCGTGCCCGCCAAGCCAAGCACCAGCAGCAACCTCAAGTGCATCCTGCTCAACACCCGCTCCGTCCACAGACACGCCGTGGAACTCTGGAACCTCCTCGACACCACATCACCAGACATCGCCTTCCTCACTAAAACCTGGATGAACGCCTCCTCAGCCCCCGACATCGCCATCGCCATCCCGGACGGGTACAAGATCATCAGGAGGGACCGCGTCAACCAGACCGGAGGAGGCATCGCCATCGTCCACAAGAACACCATCCGCATCATGACCGACTCCAACGACATCTTCACCGCCGCCGAGCACCTCCACTTCCAGATTCACACCGACCCCAAGACGACCCTCAGAGGATCCTCATCTACAGACCCCCGGGACCACGCACACTATTCAGGGAAGACATCACGGACTTCATCAGCCCACACGCCCTCCCCTCCACCGACTACATCCTCCTAGGGGACCTCAACTTCCACCTGGAGAACAACAAGGACCGCAACACCGCCGCCCTGCTGGACAACCTCGCCAACCTCGGACTCAAGCAACTGGTCAACACCCCCACCCACTACGCCGGTCACACGCTTGATCCCGTTTTCTCATCCAGCAAGCACATCACCTTCAGCCACTCCACCGGACTCCACTGGACCGACCACAGCTGCGTCCACTTCAGCTTCAGAAAAAACACAACCCACCACCACCCGCATTATGACTCCTGTCATAATGACATAAGTGGCAGATTCTGGCGGTAGATCTACTCTTTTATTTGATTGTCTGTATATATTTTGTGGGACCTTTGCCCCATTTTCCTTATCAACCTTACTTTGTGGGAGTTCCATTTTTTCCCCCAAATTCGTTTTATCCCCCCCTTGACAGCTCTCCTTTCGTTTTGATGCTACTTTAGGAGCAGTCGTCTTCTGTGGTGCAGAAGATGTCTGTGCTTTTTTGGGGGATTTACGAATTGGCTTTTTTCCTACGTGATTGACATTTATGGGGACAGTAGGAAAGGGAGGACATTGTTTCGTGGGGGCAACAAGTTTACAGAGTTTGCTGGAGGATTTATACTGATCAGACCCTTTGCCAGATCGGCTAATAAGAGTGTATTCCCTCCAACTTTTTTATCGATCAGATCTAGCTGTGTATTGATCATCCTAGTTCTCTCTAGGAGAGGCAGCATCAGGGATTTCACTAGGATTTCAATTTTTCCGAGGAGGCCGCCCTCATCAGTAAGACAGTCTGGGCAGTAAGTGGATATTAAGGGAGCCCTAGGAGGGATTAGCGGTTGAGCAGGGTCTGACACTATCGAGGTCGAGTTCCTCTTTTGTACTTTAGCTTGCTGAGTTTTTAAAGGACCACCCCCTCTTTTTTTGGCAATTTTAATCTTAGATGGTGTCCGCTGACTCATGTTGGAGGGAGATAGGATAGATAGCCTCGGAGAGTTCGATAGATCAGCATTATCACTACTGGTGGACAGACTCAACAGAGATGGAACACTATTAGAACCATCCAACTCTTCTCCGATATCCTCCGCATCCTCTACATCCACCAACCTAATTTCCTCCACTATGTGGTTTGTAGACACCGGGGAAGCCACAGTCCCTATTTGCCCTAAAGAAGATTGCTTCCCCGTTATTAAGTCCAGAGAAAGACGCTTCTCCACATCAGCGATTTCCTTCTCAAGTACGTTAAAAACTCTCTTGAAAAAATGGTGGAGGGTTCCAGTAGCCACCCCATTTGTAGTGGCAAGAGTGATATTATAATTTTTTCCAGCCCGTGAGGACATAGTTACTTACAGCTAGTGCCTGCCAACCGTTTGCAGTAGGTATCACACAAATACAAGATATTATCTGTTCTAAGCAGTGAATAGATGCAGGTTCTAAATGTCTAGATGATGTTAACAAACACCAAGATGTTAAGGGGGTAGCCCAACCCGGTCTTAAACGTCCTTGGACGGCCTTAGACGGCCCGCCCTTTGCCCGGGCTTCGCCCCGTGCTCCGCCCCGGGCTCTGTCCCGCGTGCGTCCCGCGATGCGCGATGGGAAAATTATTTTTAGTCCACACAAAAAGGCGGGCTAGCACAGGAAGAGGCACCAGCTGTGGATTGTGCAAGGTGTGCTGGTCCTCGCAGTCCCGGCCTCCCGCAGTAAGTCCTTGTAATCAGGGTCCTTCAGCGAGTCCTTTACAAGGACAGATTCCAAATAGCAAAACTGGCAATAACACGGAGAGTGTCCCAGTATAAGCAAGGAAACAAACACTTGGCCAAAATCTGCTACGAGCGGCTCCGGCGGAGCGGGGGCCGTGAGCAGTAATATGCCGGTGGGGAAAGGCGGGGCTAGCACGGGAAGAGGCACCAGCTGTAGATTGTGCAAGGTGTGCTGGTCCTCGCAGTCCCGGCCTCCCGCAGTAAGTCCTTGCTATCAGGGTCTTTCAGCGAGTCCTTTACGAGGACAGATTCCAAATAGCAAAATGGGAAATAACACCGAGAGTGTCCCAGTATGAGCAAGGAAACAAACACTTGGCCAAAATCTGCTACGAGCGGCTCCCGCGGAGCGGGGGCCGTGAGCAGTAATATGCCGGTGGAGAAAGGCGGGGCTAGCACGAGAAGAGGCACCAGCTGTGGATTGTGCAAGGTGTGCTGGTCCTCGCAGTCCCGGACTCCCGCAGTAAGTCCTTGTTATCAGGGTCCTTCAGCGAGTCCTTTACGAGGACAGATTCCAAATAGCAAAACTGGCAATAACACGGAGAGTGTCCCAGTATAAGCAAGGAAACAAACACTTGGCCAAAATCTGCTATGAGCGGCTCCGGCGGAGCGGGGGCCGCGAGCAGTAATATGCCGGTGGAGAAAGGCGGGGCTAGCACAGGAAGAGGCACCAGCTGTGGATTGTGCAAGGTGTGCTGGTCCTCGCAGTCACGGCCTCCCGCAGTAAGTCCTTGTAATCAGGGTCCTTCAGCGAGTCCTTTACGAGGACAGATTCCAAATAGCAAAACGGGAAATAAAACGGAGAGTGTCCCAGTATGAACAAGGAAACAAACACTTGGCCAAAATCTGCTACGAGGGGGCCGCGAGCAGTAATATGCCGGTGGAGAAAGGCGGGGCTAGCACAGGAAGAGGCACCAGCTGTGGATTGTGCAAGGTGTGCTGGTCCTCGCAGTCCCGGCCTCCTGCAGTAAGTCCTTGTAATCAGTGTCCTTCAGCGAGTCCTTTACGAGGACAGATTCCAAATAGCAAAACGGGAAATAACACCGAGAGTGTCCCAGTATGAGCAAGGAAACAAACACTTGGCCAAAATCTGCTATGAGCGGCTCCCGCGGAGCGGGGGCCGTGAGCAGTAATATGCCGGTTGCGAAAGGCGGGGCTAGCACGGGAAGAGGCACCAGCTGTGGATTGTGCAAGGTGTGCTGGTCCTCGCAGTCCCGGCCTCCCGCAGTAAGTCCTTGTAATCAGGGTCCTTCAGCGAGTCCTTTACGAGGACAGATTCTAAATAGCAAAACGGAAACAAACACTTGGCCAAAATCTGCTACGAGCGGCACCCCACTGGCTGGGGCGCGTCGTTATCCTGAACGCCCGCCGGCGGCGGTGAGTGGGGATAGGGCGCGTCCGAGGCCCGGGCTGCGGAGGCGGGTTTGGCCTTGCTTCGGGTCCCGGCCTGCTTGCTGCGGCGGATGCGGGATGCGGCGGACGCGGGATGCGGCGCGGGTCCTGGGGGGCAAAGAAGAACTATGTCCACAAGCTTGCAGAGCAGCTGACATTCTGACTGCAGGTTTCCGATCCCCAGTTCCTATCACCCATTGATAGTTTCCTTGGGCCCGCTGCCTACCTGCACCTCAGAGATCCCTAATCAGCCCCCAGGCTTCGTCAAAGAGCTGAATTTGTGCACTGCCCTCCCCCTAGCACAAGTCCTCCCTGCTCGGCTCTGCTTATATATATATATCAATACCGCCACCGCTGTAAGACGGATTGTGGGCGTTAGGGACACGAACATTAGCTTCAGACCCCTGGCTAGCACACAGTGCCTAGAGGCTGACGTCCTAATTCGATAGGACAAATTGTGGCCTAACTGGGCCTACCATTCATCACTATACTCAGGGATCATTGCACTGCCTTCAAGCTTTGACTGCCGGATAGGTCTTACACCGCCACCATCAGAGACCTCCCCTTGGGAGCACATGTGTGTGTGCGCCTGTGAGTGTATGAAAGACTATGTTCACATTTGTGTGTGCTTGTGCATGTCTGAGCATGTCATGGTGTTGACATGTATTTGGGTGTTTTGTATTAGAGCATGTGATTCTATGTGTGCTTGTGTTTGTGCGCGCAGATGTCTCTGTATGTGTGCTTATGTCTGTGCGTGTGATGGTGTGTGCATGTATTTGAGTGTTTTTGTATTAGAGCATGGAAGTGTATGTGTGCTTGTGCGTGTGGATGTTTCTTTATGTTCGCGCTCTGTTCGAGTATGATTGTGTGCGCACATTTGTTGTGTGCTTGTGCATGTCTGTGCGTGTGATGGTGTGTGTGTGTGCATGTATTTGTGTGTACTTCCTTGGGTATTTTTGTTATGGAGCACGTGATTGTAGGTGTGCTTGTGTGTTTTTTTTGGATAGTTTCTGTATGTGCACGTATATGAGAGTGAGCGCATTGTGTGTGCTTGTGCATGTCTGTGCATGTGATGGTGTTTGCGTGTGCATGTATTTGGGCATTTTTGTATTAGAACATGGGATTTTATGTGTGCTTGTGTTCTTGGATGTTTCTGGCTATGTGCTTTTCTGTGTGCCTCAGTGCGCATATGAGAGTGTGTGCTCACATTGATGTGTGCTTGTGCATGTCTGTGCGTGTGATGGTGTGTGCACGCTGGATTTGTTATTTTCTGTCGGCCACTGTCTTGGACTTTAACCGCCTGATGCCTAACCTTAGGATGATCACCAGTGTACAGTACAGTCCCCCGCCTGACCCCAAGATGGCTTCCTTAGTGGTCCCCTACACTTTGTTTTACTTCCCTTGGATAACAATTGGACATTGACCAGACCTTGTAACCTATCCCCTAACCTGCCTACACATCTGGACTTGGAACCTGCGGAACTTACCCCAGACTGTGGAGACCTAGCGATTTGGCTGATGCCCGGTGGAGCTACCATATAGCCAAAGAGAAGATGGGTTGTGGACTCCCCCTCCCTGTCGTCACCTACCCAGCCGGACCTTGGGCAGACTTTCCCCCTCGTATCTACGTCCTGTCTCCCTCCTACCCCTTTACCCTATGCCCTTACCCTTCCTGCTCCATTCACCTTGTCCCCTATGTTCTTTAAATGCTTTTCTTGATACCTATGTAACTTTTAACTGATGTAATTTGCAACATTATTGTCCCTCATGTAAAGCGCTCTGATTCCATCGGGTCTAGCCAGCGCTACATCATTACTCATGAATTAAATGTGTTCCCATTTAGTACTCTTTCTCCCTTTGTCTACCTCCCTAGCTCCTATCCACTCTCCCCTGAATCTCTCACCTTGCCTGCTAGTCTGCCTAGCCCCTGTCCTTTGTGCCCTTTGACTAAGCACTCCTTTTCCCCTTGTTGGGGACAGATCCAATATTTATACTCTGGAGTCTCAGCATATCCGCTGAGAGAGTCCACTGCGCCAAGGGAGCCACTCACAGCTGAGGTATGGTATGGCCCCCCTTGCCAAAGCACTCCCTCTCCCCTTTTTGGGGAAGGATCTAGTATGTAGGCCTTGGAGTCTCAGAGACCCCTCTGAGAGAGTCCAATGCGTAAAGGGAGTCTCCCGCAACAGAGATAGGGAAGTGATACCACTTCCCCTGGGATCACAGCTTACTGGACTTTGGACGTTGCTTTGACTCGTCTACCGGTTTGTGTCCCCGTCGCCATTCCCCTCCTCTTTCCCGCCTTCATTACCTGTCTACCTCCCCAGCTCTTCCCCCCTCCCCTGAATATTTCCCCCTGCCTGCTTTACCCCTTACGTATTTGTGCTTATTGTTTATCTTGACCTCACAAGTAACTATGTTGCCATGCTCTAATAACTGTGTAACCTTTGAGAAGATGGAACCTGTAACTATGATCTGATGCTCATGTAAAGCGCTCTGATACCTCCGGGTCTAGCCAGCGCTATATAAAACCTTTAAATAAATAAACAAATAAATAAATAAATAAATACCCTGGGAAGGAACATGCCAGGGAAAGTCAGTGTGTTTTACTATGTTTTCACTTCATTATTCCCCTATGGGGATGTGGTGCCCATGGCTAAAATGACTTCAACAAAGCCTACAGATTCCAGACCCGCACTAATGTCCAGTGTAGCGGATGTGAAAATGAGTATTCTGCTGAGTTCAAAGTCATATTTGCACTGCTTTTGGGTCATCCAGAAATGTCATATTTCTCTGAGTCCCTGGCTGGGGTCTTGCCCTGGCAGGTTAGATTAATGACCTTTCTTCCCAGAGCGAAGATCTTCCCTCCAAGGAGAAAAGATAGGTGGAGCTAAAAGCCAATTCATCAACCACTGTCGCTGGGTGCCAGGCACCAGGTGGCACCAAGGAGGGAAGGCAATGAGGGGGGAAGGAGTTGGGTTTCAGAGGCCATGTGGCCAGAGACACTGGACGACGCCATGTTTGAACAACCCAGAGCCTGGACAAGAAGGAGGGAGCAGCGGCAGGGAAGTGATGTGTCGCTGTTTGATAGGACACCGAGACTTCCTGCCCGCCCCATACTCAACTTTTAAAAGTACTTGCACAGGAAGAGAAGCTCTCTCTGGGGTGTGGTCTGCTGAAGTGAAAGGTTCTGGAGCCTGGCGCAATGGGCAGTTGGAAGGAGCACCCCCCTGACTGCCCCCCAGGCCCCTAACAGCGCCAGAAGAAGAGCCCAGGACCAGTGGGCAGAAGAAGAGGCCTCGGCGCAGGGAGAAGAGAGGCGCAGGGAGCCAGTGAAGATCGCTCCCTGCAGAATGCACCCTTTTGGAGACCTGGAGGGCGAAGGAGAGTGCTCCAAGTGGCTGGGGGACGCCACCAGTAGCAGGAAGACGCGAACAGGGGGCAGACGGACCCCAGGGGCTGAGATATGGCCCCCGGAAGGTAGGCGACCTTTGACCCCTGAGAAGACCAATGACGAAGCGCGTGGGTCTCCGCCGCCAGTCTCACAGATGCCCCCGGGGTGGGTCAGGTCCTGGGGTCTGCCCCCAGGAAAATCAAAGTCGGGGTGCGCCATCAAGTACCCCGTGAAGTGCCCACCCTGGCCCCCGCCGAACCTGAGGCTGGGGAGCGCCGTTGCGCTCCCCATGAAGAGATGCTGAGGGACGAGGAGGCAGGAAAGCGCTATCGCGCACCCTCCACGAGAATGGGCCATCGCGCTCCCCGTGAAGATTCACCCCTACGGGGGGGCCAGGAGCCCACTCTGGCCCCCGGCGAAGAGGAGTCGAGCCCGGGACCCTAACTTCGGGCCCCAACGAGAATGCGGACGTTGGGGGGGCACCATCGCGTCCCCCCCGGAAGTTAGCCTAAGGGCCCGGGACCCCATCCCCGGGCCCCCATCCCCGGGCCCTGGAGTGTGGTCGGAGGAGGAGGAGTGTCGTTGCACTCCCCCGAGGCAGGCACAAGATTCTGTGTCTGAACGCAGCAGACCACAACTGTAGGGCCGGTTCACGCTGCAGCACGTGAGGGTGCTGGCCGTGCGGGGAGCCGGCGGGACAGCCGGGGGTGGGCTTCCCAGGCTGCCATCCAACGCGTGGGCATGCGGGGGTCCTGGAGGGGACCGGGACCCCTAAGACAAACAAGAGAAGTGCCAGGGTGGGACAGGGCCCCCGAAAATCGGGGGATCAGCCGGGGTGGGCTCCCCGAGCCGAATGACTCACCTGGGGGTCCGGGTGGGACTGGACCCTCCCACAAACATCCAAAGCAGTGTGGGGCACACGTCGCGGCTCTCCCCAGCACAGCGGGGGAGCCGCTCATTTAATATGTGGGAAATCAGCATGAAGCGCCCCAGAATGCCTTGCAAGGCATTAGGAACTCTGCTGTTTTGGATGCTGGTGGCCCCCAGAGGAGGGGAGTCACCCTGGTTTGTTGAAAGAGGGACAGGGGGAGCTGCAGGAGCATCACAGCCTCCCCAGCCCAAAGAAGAAAAGTCCCACCCAAAGGGGTCGATTAGGATGGCGGACAGACTTGCGTCCGTCCGCCACCCCTGAGTAGGAGGGACCGTCCGCATGGGCAGCGGAGGTCCCTCCATGGCAATTAGATGTGACCGCCACCCTGGCGGTCACATCCTGTATGTTTTACATTGCGGCGGGTGCTGCTTGAAGCAGCAACCGCCGCAATGTAAAAAATGAAAGCAGTGCATTTGCATGCACAAAGCGGCAGGCACCGCAAGGTGCCTGCCGCTTCGTGCACGCAAAGGCAGGGGGGTACCTATGGTACCCCCCATGTGCACCCCCCACGCAACCTTCACCCAGGGGGCCCACAGCGGGCCCCCAAAGTGAATGTTCGTATGCTTTTCCACGGCGGAAAAGCCGCCGCGGAAAAGCATTACTGTCCCTACATCCTAATATGGCTGGCGGTGTCTGATAGACACTGCCAGCCATGTTAGTGCTTTCCCGCCGTGGTCGCCTTCCGACCGCGGCGGAAAAGTGGAGGACAGATTGTGAGACCCACCAGCCATCCTAATTTGGCGGTGGGTCTTTCAGGCCTCCTCGGCGGATTCCCCGCATACTCCGGGCCGGCGGTGGCTTCCGCCGGCCCGGAGTATGCAGGGAATCTGCCATCATAATGACCCCCTAAGTGTCTTGGGGAATTTGAGAGAATACCCCTCATGGGCTCAGCATGCATTTTAAACCTTCAGGGCTGGAACTTATGTTCTTCAGCTGAGGGTGATTGAAAAGTGCTTCTGGAAGTGAAAGGCTGAGATGATGGATGTCTGGAAGAAGGCATTCCCTGCAGGTGAAGAGGTGTAATTGCACCACAAATACTTGTATTAGCATTGTTCTTTTAGAGGGACTGACTTCAATGTGAAGCATTGGTATAAGGTGACGTCATAAGCAAAGTGGATTTAAATGGCTAAAGACTCCTGCTAGGGTGTCTGTCTGTATTCATAACTTAATCCTGTGATCATCTGTGATGCCTTTAGGGGCTGTAACTGCACTGCATTTTTAATGATATCCAAATGTGCTGAGTACTGTCATTCTAAAGTGTGCGTAAACGCTTCGGTGAAGGCCCCAGACTGTTAGCCTGCATACTGTATGGTCAGTAGGAGATGCTCACGCAGGGTCATGTGTCACCAAGGCAGGTGTACCCCTGTTTAAGGCTCTTTGAGGTAATGGGGGGGGGTCGCCACTGGGATGGTGCCAGTGCGCAGGGCCCTCGCTCCAGGTTAAGTCCAATTCACTGCATTGGGGGCAAGATGATGTGCATATATGGGAGTGGTGGTACTAGACCCCACCCCCCACGGGAGGGGTGGAGATGTTATGCAATGTCACAAAGTAATTCCAACAGCTTATGTATATTTGTAAATTGGTGCATAGTATTGAGTAGTGTGTGTGTTTAATAAATGTACTCTTACTTTTATAAAGCAAAGTACAGACTGGACAATCAATTATTGAGTGTTATTTTTGCGCACCTGCAAATGCCGATTACTAGCCCACACCACCTCCCTTGAGTAAGCCTCAGACTGCTCTGCAATGCTACCCTCTGGGAGTCAGGTGCTACAATTGGGTGTTTGGTTCCCAGTGAAGGACAAATGTAGACATGTTATTTGTGCAGGCCTCACAGATGCTGCCTCGTTTTCCAACAATAACAAATACAAATAATACACATATACAAATACACATATACACATAACACATACACATAATACACATAAGAAATACACAATAATATACACATTAACATAAATATACACATAAACAAATCACTTACCTTACACTTCCGCTCAATGTTCTGCAGTACATCCTCGTTGTTCTGCAGCACGTCCTCAAGCGCGAAGCCCACAGCCAACTCTGTCATCCAATCAAGACTTTGTTCAAAAGCGTCTTGATTGGATGGAGCAGGCTGGCTCCACACTCCAAAAGGCACTGTAGGCCTGTGCCTGTTCTCCAACCCAGCCGGGTTGGAAAGATTTGAGTTGCGCATGTCGGTTTGGCTGTAGCAAGGAAGCTGGACAAACCAACATGCGCAATGAAAACTTAGGTGGCCGCTCCTCACTGCTACCAAACACTGCAGAAGTGACAACTGGCCTGCGTTGCCCTCGCACTCTGTTTGTTGGCAGAAAGTGTAAAAAATAAAATGGTAATCAACTTTTTTTATTACCATTTCATTTTTGATGCTTTCCGACCAGCAGTGTTGGGGGGCGTAATGGGGGTCGACACTCCTCTACTCCCACGAAGGAACCGCTTCTGGAATTGGGGCCAGTGGCGGTTGCTGGCAAATCACATGGGGGGGGGGGCAAAAAATAAACACACAATATATACACACATATATACAAATACACATACACATATAACACATACACATAATCCACATAATAAATACACAATAATATACACATTAACACAAATATACACATATAAAAATCACTTACTTACAGCGCGAACGAGACCCGAGACATCGGGTATCAGAGCGCTTTACATGAGCACCAGTTTCGTTACAGATGGACACATTCATTTTTAGTAGGCACGGGGAGATTAAGTGATTGGCCCAGAATCACAGGATGTTGAGCGTCGTTGCTGAAACTAAAACCCGGTTCCGCAGCTTGGAGTTCGACTGCTCTAGCCATAAGGCTACATCCTCTCCACATTTACGCTGTAAGACATCAGCTACAGACATTGAAAAAGGAATTATACATAAATGAGTGTGCTAATGAAAAGGAAGCAGCGGAGGAAGTAACAGGCCTTGATTTAAAATGAGAAATGTATTCTGAAACCTGATATGAACTAGCATACTGCGCTTGCGTTGCAACACCACAAAATCAGAGGATGCATCGGGGGCAGGTACCGGAGGTCTGCAACATTTTCGCAACAGGTTGATCCTTCTCCTTCAGCACAAATATGGTGAGTCTGTCCAATATCACTCGATGTTCTGCAGTACGTCCTTTTTGTTCAGCAGCACATCCTCCGCGTGCGAAGCCCACAACCAACTCTCTCATTCAGTCAAGACGCTGTTCTAAAGCACCTTGATTGGCTGGAGCGGGCTGGCTCCACTCTCCAAAAGGCACTGTAGGCCTATGCCTGTTCTCTAACCCCGCTGTCCAAGACAGATGGGTTGAAGAGATTGGAACCTTCGGGAGAGGAGCGGGGGAGGAGCATGAAGGGCCCAAAATTTGATTTCGCCTGGGACGATATCTTGGCAAAGACTGGCCCTGTCAGCACAGACCACTATTTTATTTGTCAAAGTAGCCCAAACACGAATAGCTGCATCAATCAAGTTGTTCTTGTAATGCATCAACCGAGAGGTTCTCCAATGTCCTCTGGCATGGCTGCGGCATATGCGAGGGATCTGTGAGAGGGCGAGGTGTGTGGAGTGGAGGTTCCGTGGGAAGATAGTTGGTGGAAGTGCAGGCGGTGGTTCATGTAGGCAGGTCCTTGACCGTGGACGGCTTTGAAGGCGTGGGTCAGAAGCTCTTGAAATGGCATCTCATCTGGACTGGGAGTCAGTGGAGGTCTTTTATGTGTTGGGTGATGTGGGTTCTCTTGGGCAGGTTGAGGATCAATCTGGTGACTGCGTTCTGGACCGTCTGGAGTCTTTGCATGAGTTCGGGGATGGTGCCTGCATAGAGTGCGTTACCGTAGTCCAGTCAGCTGGTGATGAGGGCCTGCGTTACCGTCTTCCTGGTGCTGGTGGGAAGCCACTTAAAGATTTTGCTGAGTATTCGGAGCGCGTGAAAGCAGGCTGTGGAGATGGTGTTGACGTGGCGTTTCATGGAGAGATAGCTGTCAAGGACGATGCTGAGGTTGCTGGCGTGGTCTTTCGGCGTGGAGGTGGGTCAGAGTTCCGACGGTCACCAGGAGTCATTCACGAGGATAGTGTGTTTGCTGAAGATCAGAACTTCAGTCTTGGCCATGTTGGGTTTCAGTCCTTCATCCAGGCTGAGACATTCTTCACACAGTTGTCGAAGTTGGTCTTCATTGAGGTGGTCTCAGCTGACAGCGAGAGGACGAGCTGGGTGTTGTCAGCGTAGGAGATGATGTTGATGTTGTGTGATCTGATGATGTCTTCGAGTGGTGTCATGTAGATGCTGAAAAGGGTAGGGCTGAGGGATAAGCCTTTGGGGAAGCTGTAGACGGTGTGCTTGTTGTGTGATGCGAAGGGAGGGAGGTCGGCTCTCTGGGTGTATCCCCTGAGAAAGGAAGCCGGCCATCTGAGCACGTCGTCTGTGACACCAATCTAGCTAATGTGATCGATGTGAGTGTGGTTGGAGACAGAGTTGAAGGCTGCGGAAAGGTGAAATAGGATTAGGGTGGCTGATTCTCCACTGGCGAGTAGGGTGCGGATGTTGTCTGTTGCGGCAATCAGAGATGTCTTGGTGCTGTGGTTGGTTCGAAAGCCTGATTGGAAATGGTCCAGTAGTTGGAGGTTGATGGCCTTCTCCAGGACTTTGGCAGGGAATGGGAGCAATGAGATGGGGCAGTAGTTCTGGAGCTTGCTGCGGTCTGCCGAAAGTTTCTTGAGGAGGGGTCTGACCTCTGCATGTTTCCAGGCGAAGGGAAAAGTGGCCGTACTTATCGAGGCGTTGAGGATGGTGATGATTTGGCAGCTGATCTCATTTCTTCCAAGGTTGAAAAGTTGGTGGGGGCAGGGGTCGGTTTGAGCTCCCGAGTGGATGGAGTTCATAAGAGTGGTTGCGTTTGGTGTGCTGATTTGTTCCCATGCTGTGAGCGGGTGGTCTGTTGAACGCTGAGGAGGGTGGAAGGTTGGGGGCCTCCTGTTTTGCAGCTTTGATCTGTCAGTGGTTGGGAGCATAAAAAGACAGTGATATTGACAAAAATATAAACCTCGATTTTTTTTAACTCCTCTTTTAGAACTTATGGAAACTTGAGGAATGAAGCCGCACAGAAACACAAGCTTATGTTGTCCTTGTCTGCGGAGGTGTGAGAGACCTTTTCCAGTTATTTCTCTGAGGCTCAAGCGACATCGCTTCACACAACAGCGTTATTATTGTTACAATTTTCTGGGTCCAAGCAAAATAGTCTTGACAACAGGCTTTTCTCTGAACTCCACGATTTCAGCGTACTCGCTTCCCCAGAGCCCGAGGTGAGAGCGCACCAGGGCCCGAGTCTGGAGCCGGAAGCTTCCGTTCCAGGTAGGTGGGAAGGAGTGAAAGATTGAAGGAAAGGGGCCATCAATCAGGGGGGAGATGTCAGAAATGTGCGCAGCTCGACTCGAGACACGCAGTATTTCAAGCAGCGGAGCCAGCCTGCCTCGCCACCAAGGTCTGCTTGTAATATCCGGTCTCCTTGCAAACACTTCTGGCGGCTCGCGCCGCAGACTAGTCCAGAAACGGACAGAGTGGGACACGCATGACTCTTGAGAGGCCTGAAGGTCAGTGCTAGGGTCAGTCTGGTTTTCTAGTACAAGACACATGCATTTCTGTAAGGCCGGCTCGGCAGGAATCAGACACACGAGGCGACGAGAGCATTTTAAAGGGCAGTGGGGTTGGCAAGCATGACAGGCAATGGAACCTCGCTGCACTTCCAGGTGGGCAGGCGCTTCTGAAGTGCTGGTAGGGCTGGGGCAGAATTAGTCCTGGATTAGGCCGTGATGTCACTGCTTCTGAAAAGGCTTAGGACTTGCCGCTAGCCATGTGTGAGGCTGCAGGTGCTTTGAAAAGGCTGGTAGGGCGGGCATAGGGTCAGTCGCTGGTCTGAAAATGCGCTGCAGTTTATAGTCACATCATTTCATGGGTAAAAAAGCATGCATGGACCACTCTGTCAAACGTCATACCTTTTGAATAATATCATTCTACAATTGGCCAGAGGCACAAATAATGACCGGCTTCAGGGGGACGAGCCAGTGATATCCCCCAGGGCTATAATGAGTTTCTTATGGAGGTCCAGCATTAAAGGGGCTCTGCGTGGCGATCATCACAGGGGCCTTACTGCTCCTGTCTCCATAGTTATTCTAGCGTATTGTAACATTTGTATAGCGCTTCCATGCCCCGAAGCGCTTAGTGGTGGCGGAGTCTGAGTGATGTGCATGGCTAGCAGAGTGTGAGAGTTTATGAGGCGGGTCTGTGTGTTTGGGTAGAATGTTGACGTAATGCTGGGGAGTCAGTGGTGGGCCCCAGTCATGCTGGGGGTCAGTGGTCATGCTGCAGTGAGCTTGTGGCTCAGCTGCAGCCTGGAGAGAAGCCAAGGGATGTAGGAGAAACAGAGGCGCGAGTGTATAAATTTATACAGCGTTTTATAGGAAATGTTCATTCTGAACGCCCTTTTGGCTTGGGGTCTCCAGTCGAGATTCTGGGGGGTTCCCCAAAGTAGGAGTTGGTGCGGTACCTCCATAGGTTTCGCAACAAACGCTGGATTGATAGTTCTGTGTGCATTGCAGATTGCACAAGCTTTTCAACAGGGCTCAGTACACCTTTCATCTTTCTGAGATCGAAACGAGCACCTCAGCTTTAGGTAATGATAACCACGGTTATTGAAGCGCTCAGAAAAAGTTCCCTTTCTGGTGTGCGCTTCTACGTGGTTGATACGACTATGATGAAACAAAAAGACAGAAAGGGACTACACAACTAAACCCCATCTGCCCATCTTCCCTCGAGTGCACTGCTGCAGACCCTGGCGCTGCCTGACACATTCCTCCCAGCCCCGAAGAAATGCTCTGTTTATGTTGCAGAAACAATTAAAGGCCTTTCGTGGCCTGCTCCCTGTGCACCACCCCGCCGGTAACAGGAGAGGCATTTTTATTCCCTGCCAGCACTTCCGGGTGCCATGCACACTGGGCCTTTATGGGATGCATACAATGGCCCCTTTACACGGGCCTTCAGCTCAGAATAACAATACATTGTTTATACAGCGCACGGCACCTCGGTTACATGCCTGGGTTCATGCTTATACAAGGGGCACAGATACCCCCTCCCCCGAGCTGGGCCTGCAATATTTCCGAAGCCCCAGGGGGCCAGGAATGTATATTGTACAGTGGAGCTGTAATATACAACGAACCCGCACACCCAAAGCCGCGAGTGCCTGTCCTGCAAGCCAGGCCTCTGCCATACCCACCCACGCCTTATACATCGTAAATCCCAGGACCGCAGGCCACCCAGTGGGCGTCTGTCCTGCTCCCGCCGTAGCCCCCCAGGGCTGTATGCTGAACGCATGGGCCTCTAAGATACTTAACACTTCGCCCCTCAGGGCTGTACGGTGGGCCTCTGTCCTACTCCGCACCCTAGACCCCCCTGCCCAGAACTGTATGGAGGGCCTCTGACCTACGCGCGCCCTAGCAACCCCTACCAGTGCCTACGAGTACTGTATGGTGTACATTGGGCCTCTCTGTGACGCTCCAGACCCTGCCCCCTTCCCCCTTGGTGGTCTTCAGAGGGTATTAGACACTCGCATTATGTTCACTCTATGTTAGAAGCCAGAGATCGAAGTGAGGAATAAAAAGTAGGGGAACTGTGGGTGGAGAATCAGGGGGGGGGAATAACCGAAGATTGGATCAGTGGGCGGAGTCAGGGGTGCGGCTAGAAATCGCAAAACATACCAATTTTTTGTACTTTTAGCATTTCACTGACTAGTTACAGCTTATAAAGGGGCATATTATCAAGGGGGTTTATCTCCGCTTTCTTGGCTTTAAAAGGCAAGAAAGCGGAGATAAAATGATCTCCCTATTACCTAGCTGTCGCTAACACCAGTTAGCGACAGCTAGTCGGAGATAGCGACCATCTTGGGCCCCGCTTTGCATGTCAGTGAAATGTATCACTAATGACATGCAAAGTGGGCATGCCAAGATGTTAGCGACTGGAAACAGTCGCTAACATCGCTATCTCCTATTACCAACTTTTGGAGATATTCGCGCTAAGCGCGAATATCTCCAAAAGCTAACACCTGCCCCTGAGCAGTTCTTAGCCATGTTATCCAATGGTAAGTGGATAACATGGCTAAGAGCATTAGCTCGGTAATGCATGAATATCGCTGACTTTTCAGCGATATTCATGCATTTCGGCCGATTTTTATCGCTTAGGAGATAAACCTTGATAATAGCAAGGTTCCTAAGCGATAAAAATCGCCGCAGCTCGGCGATAAAAATATTGCCGCTAAGCCAACATAGCGGTAATTATCGCTAGTTGTTGGTAATATGCCCCAAAGTTATTTAATTAAAACAATGGATAAACATGTTTATTTGAGGTTTAATTCAGGAAAAAGCAAATACTCCTAGGGAATACAGGTTTATGTAAAGTGTGTAAAATATAAGCAGGAATAATGGCATGGGAGCAAATTCAGGATGGTGAGTGTAAAAATTCAGGACAAGGGGTCAAAATTCAGGACAGGAGGTCAAAATTCAGGACACAAATTCGGGGCAACAGGTATGCT
Source organism: Lissotriton vulgaris (assembly GCF_964263255.1). Taxonomy (NCBI): domain Eukaryota; kingdom Metazoa; phylum Chordata; class Amphibia; order Caudata; family Salamandridae; genus Lissotriton; species Lissotriton vulgaris. The sequence continues at coordinate 1,177,203,753 of NC_141693.1, read as the reverse complement.
TTGCAGACACCAGTGGATGTCATGCAATAGTATATAAATAAATAGGCAAGGAACATAATGTAGATTTTTCTAGTATTCATGAGGGAAAATCTTAATTTTATTAAAGACACGGAGGCGAGTATTATGCTTTCTAATCTTGCATTTAATTGCACAGCAGCAAAGATAAGCAAAAACTACAGTTCCCAGAGGGCCAGAGAACAAACTGGGCCATGGGAATGAGAAAAAACGAGAATGCAGTAACCAATCACAGAGGACCTATTAGATAAAGACCCTAACTGACTGCGCAGCTTCCTCTTTTCGCTGGCGAGCAGATCATGGATAGTCATTAAACAAAGGGAAAATGAATAAAATTAAGGATATAGCCAAAGTCAAGGAACATAAGTCTTGTATCAGAGGAATCCAAGGAAGAAGACCAAACAGGAGTCCAGGAGGAGGATCCAGGAGCACTGGAGTTGGAGAACTTGGAGGTGAGGACCGTAGGAGTCGAAGGGTAGATCTCCTAAGATGAAGCCGGTGGCAGGGCTGGATTCGCTGTAGGGAGGGAGAACAAATGTTAATAATGTTGCGGCGGGATAATACTCGCCTCCGTGTCTTTAATAAAATTAAGATTTTCCGTCATGAATACTAAAAAAATCTACATTTTATGGCAAGACCGGAGGCTCCTATTATGCTTGTTTAAAGCATATTAACAACATCAGAAGCCACAGTATGAACAGGTTTACAATAGAACATGCGAAATATACTGTCATTTGACCAGTCTGCTGATCTCAGAATGTCTTCCAAACGAGAGCCAGACCAAAAGGCCTTAGAAGCCATGGCTCCCCTGGCCGAATGAGCCCCGAAAACGGAGACATCAATTCCGGCAAGAGACATGACCCAACGGACCCAACGGGCAAGGGTAGGAGAGGAGACAGGAAGATGGGGTTTACGAAAGGAAATAAGGAGTTGAGAATGAGAGGGCGTTCTGAGATCAGCAGTTCGTTGTTCGTACACTTTTAAACATTGTCCAACACACAATTTGGGATGAGCTGGAAAATAAGGATAAAACACAGAATCCAAATGAGTCTTAGTACGTCTGCGTATCTGAAAAAGAACACCTGTAGGAGAGAATTGGCGAGCAGAAACATCTAGAGCCTTAACATCAGAAACTCTCTTAATGGAAACTAGACACAGTAACATGGTAAGTTTAGCAGAAAGCATCTTGAGTGAAAGAACAGAATTGTCTGGCCAATTTGTAAACAATTTAAAAACCACTGTAACATCCCATAAAGAGGTATACTTAGCCAACGGTGGTTTCGCACATCGAACACCTTTCAGTAGACGACAAATCAGAGGGTGAGCACCAACCGGTTTACCATCAATTTGGGAATGGTAGAGAGAAATGGCTGAACGATAGAGATTGATAGTGCGATAAGCCTTACCGGCACTGGCTTGCGAACCAAGGAAATTAATGATGAAATTCAGAGAGGCTGAAATGGGATCGAGGTCCCTTTCCAAACACCAGCTTGTCCAAAGAGACCAGGCGGATTTGTATGCTTTGGAGGTTCCAGGAGCCCAGGCCTGGCTGATAAAGATCGAAGCCTCTTGTGAAATGAGGACGTCAGAAGTGGAAGGCTGGAAACTTTCCAGGCCGAGAGCGTCAGGGAGGAGTCGAGAATGAGACTGTGTTGTTCCCCCAGGGGATTGAGTAGAAGATCCCCGAAGGAAGGAAGAAGGACAGGGAAGTCCACTGCCATCTCGAGAAGAGTCGGAAACCACACCTGCGCTTGCCAGAAAGGGGCTACAAGAACCAGAGACGAAGACTGGCGGCGAACCTGAGAAAGAACCCTGTTGATCATCAGAAAAGGTGGGAAGGCATAATGTGGATGACAAGACCAATCCTGCAGGAAAGCGTCTGTCGCCAAGGCCAGGGGATCTGGGCGCCAGCTGTAGAACCGGGGCAATTGGGAATTGAGCCGGGATGCAAAAAGATCGATAGAGAAAGGGCCCCAAAGATGGGAAAGAGAATGGAAGACGGATGGACAGAGCTTCCAATCGCTGGAATCTCGAAGAAATCTCGAGTGCCAATCCGCCACGCTGTTGAGATCTCCAGAGAGATACTCTGCTGTCAAAGAAAGGTGATGGGCGAGACAGAATTCCCACAGACTCTTTGCTAAGTCCGCCAGGGGTTTGGACCTTGTTCCGCCGAGATGGTTGATGTAGCGAACCGCAGAAACATTGTCCATACGAAGGAGGATAGAACAGTGAATCCTGTTTTTTGAAAGGCTTTTGATCGCAAAGGAACCTGCAAGCATCTCTAAACAGTTGATGTGCAACTTGGACTCCTCGGCGGACCATGAACCTCCAGTCGAGATTGGTCCACATCGGGCGCCCCAGCCCGACAGGCTTGCATCGGATTCTAAGACAAGATCTGGGGCAGTGGCGAAGATAGTGCGTCCGTTCCACGCATCTAAATGGTCTATCCACCATTGAAGCTCGGTGCGGGACTCGGGATCTAGTGCCACGAGATCCGAATAAGCGAGGCCTTGCCGTAGGTGTCGAATCTTTAGGAGCTGAAGAGCGCGATAATGGAGAGGGCCAGGGAAGATGGCCTGAATGGAGGAGGAGAGGAGACCGACGATCCTCGCTAGGGATCGGAGGGACAAAAGAGAGGACTGAAGAACGGACATAATCTCCGCTTTGATCTTGGAAACTTTGGAGAGAGGAAGGCGAAGGGACGCTGCAGCAGAGTCCACCAGAAAACCCAAGAATTCCGTGTTCTGAGACGGAATCAGAGATGACTTGTCCGTATTGATGAGAAAACCCAGGTCCAAAAGAAGAGACTGAGTCAAGAGCAGGTCGGAGAGGAGAGACTGTTTGTCGGAATTCATGAGGAGGATATCGTCCAGGTAAATAATTAGTCTTATGCCAAGAGATCGAAGATAGGCGACCACTGGTTTTAAGAGTTTTGTGAAGCACCAGGGCGCGGATGATAAGCCAAAGGGAAGAGAGGTGAAACAATAGTTGACACCTGCCCGCTGGAACTGAAAAAACTTCCATTGAGAGTGATGAATGGGAACCGTGAGGTAAGCATCCTGAAGATCCAAACGGACCATCCAGTCGTTGGGGCGAAGAGTGTCCCTCAGATGCAAAATGGTTTCCATTTTGAAATGGCGGTAAACCACAAACTGGTTGAACCACTTCAGATTGATGACCGTGCGGAGCTTCTTGTTTTTCTTTTGAACTAGAAAAATGGAGCTTAGAAAGCCTGAGGAGTCGAAGGGAAAAATTTGAATTGCTCTTTTTTGGAGTAGAGCCTCGATTTCGTTTGAAATCTGAGATGCCATGAGAGTTGAAAAGACGAGAGGGGGAGGAAGAGAAGACTGAACGGGAGGGGAAATAAATTCGATTAGGTAGCCTTGCACTGTGCTTAAGACCCAAGGGTCTGAACTGAGAGTACACCATTTTTGAAGGAACAGTTTTAAGCGACCCCCCACAGGAGGGGAAGAAGAAAGGCTTACCTTGCTGGTTGGAGTTTTGACGATAGCTTCGTTGACCTTTCCCTCTGAAGCCACGGCCACGTTGGGGGTAAAATTGGTATATTTACAACAAGGGGTGGTGAGGGACGGAGTCTCTGAATTAAGCAGAAAGCTCTCACCCAGTCAAGAGATCAGGGCTAGATCCAACACCGTTTTTTAGCTCACTGCACCATCCCAGTTTCAGAACCTGGCTGTATGCAAATTAGTCTGTTCCTGTCCCAGTGCATGATGGGAACAGGGCAAACCAAACTACAAAAGCCAATTCTTACACTGGGAAGGAAACAAGCTCCCGGGGACCGGTTTCTGGCATTACAGCCGTCTTCGGCCCGGTTTGCTTGAATCCTGATGGTGCAATGAGCAAGGGTCTCACATCTGAGAATACCCTTCCACGCTTAGGGTGGACAAAAATATTTACAACAAGGGGTGGTGAGGGACGGAGTCTCTGAATTAAGCAGAAAGCTCTCACCCAGTCAAGAGATCAGGGCTAGATCCAACACCGTTTTTTAGCTCACTGCACCATCCCAGTTTCAGAACCTGGCTGTATGCAAATTAGTCTGTTCCTGTCCCAGTGCATGATGGGAACAGGGCAAACCAAACTACAAAAGCCAATTCTTACACTGGGAAGGAAACAAGCTCCCGGGGACCGGTTTCTGGCATTACAGCCGTCTTCGGCCCGGTTTGCTTGAATCCTGATGGTGCAATGAGCAAGGGTCTCACATCTGAGAATACCCTTCCACGCTTAGGGTGGACAAAAATATTTACAACAAGGGGTGGTGAGGGACGGAGTCTCTGAATTAAGCAGAAAGCTCTCACCCAGTCAAGAGATCAGGGCTAGATCCAACACCGTTTTTTAGCTCACTGCACCATCCCAGTTTCAGAACCTGGCTGTATGCAAATTAGTCTGTTCCTGTCCCAGTGCATGATGGGAACAGGGCAAACCAAACTACAAAAGCCAATTCTTACACTGGGAAGGAAACAAGCTCCCGGGGACCGGTTTCTGGCATTACAGCCGTCTTCGGCCCGGTTTGCTTGAATCCTGATGGTGCAATGAGCAAGGGTCTCACATCTGAGAATACCCTTCCACGCTTAGGGTGGACAAAAATATTTACAACAAGGGGTGGTGAGGGACGGAGTCTCTGAATTAAGCAGAAAGCTCTCACCCAGTCAAGAGATCAGGGCTAGATCCAACACCGTTTTTTAGCTCACTGCACCATCCCAGTTTCAGAACCTGGCTGTATGCAAATTAGTCTGTTCCTGTCCCAGTGCATGATGGGAACAGGGCAAACCAAACTACAAAAGCCAATTCTTACACTGGGAAGGAAACAAGCTCCCGGGGACCGGTTTCTGGCATTACAGCCGTCTTCGGCCCGGTTTGCTTGAATCCTGATGGTGCAATGAGCAAGGGTCTCACATCTGAGAATACCCTTCCACGCTTAGGGTGGACAAAAATATTTACAACAAGGGGTGGTGAGGGACGGAGTCTCTGAATTAAGCAGAAAGCTCTCACCCAGTCAAGAGATCAGGGCTAGATCCAACACCGTTTTTTAGCTCACTGCACCATCCCAGTTTCAGAACCTGGCTGTATGCAAATTAGTCTGTTCCTGTCCCAGTGCATGATGGGAACAGGGCAAACCAAACTACAAAAGCCAATTCTTACACTGGGAAGGAAACAAGCTCCCGGGGACCGGTTTCTGGCATTACAGCCGTCTTCGGCCCGGTTTGCTTGAATCCTGATGGTGCAATGAGCAAGGGTCTCACATCTGAGAATACCCTTCCACGCTTAGGGTGGACAAAAATATTTACAACAAGGGGTGGTGAGGGACGGAGTCTCTGAATTAAGCAGAAAGCTCTCACCCAGTCAAGAGATCAGGGCTAGATCCAACACCGTTTTTTAGCTCACTGCACCATCCCAGTTTCAGAACCTGGCTGTATGCAAATTAGTCTGTTCCTGTCCCAGTGCATGATGGGAACAGGGCAAACCAAACTACAAAAGCCAATTCTTACACTGGGAAGGAAACAAGCTCCCGGGGACCGGTTTCTGGCATTACAGCCGTCTTCGGCCCGGTTTGCTTGAATCCTGATGGTGCAATGAGCAAGGGTCTCACATCTGAGAATACCCTTCCACGCTTAGGGTGGACAAAAATATTTACAACAAGGGGTGGTGAGGGACGGAGTCTCTGAATTAAGCAGAAAGCTCTCACCCAGTCAAGAGATCAGGGCTAGATCCAACACCGTTTTTTAGCTCACTGCACCATCCCAGTTTCAGAACCTGGCTGTATGCAAATTAGTCTGTTCCTGTCCCAGTGCATGATGGGAACAGGGCAAACCAAACTACAAAAGCCAATTCTTACACTGGGAAGGAAACAAGCTCCCGGGGACCGGTTTCTGGCATTACAGCCGTCTTCGGCCCGGTTTGCTTGAATCCTGATGGTGCAATGAGCAAGGGTCTCACATCTGAGAATACCCTTCCACGCTTAGGGTGGACAAAAATATTTACAACAAGGGGTGGTGAGGGACGGAGTCTCTGAATTAAGCAGAAAGCTCTCACCCAGTCAAGAGATCAGGGCTAGATCCAACACCGTTTTTTAGCTCACTGCACCATCCCAGTTTCAGAACCTGGCTGTATGCAAATTAGTCTGTTCCTGTCCCAGTGCATGATGGGAACAGGGCAAACCAAACTACAAAAGCCAATTCTTACACTGGGAAGGAAACAAGCTCCCGGGGACCGGTTTCTGGCATTACAGCCGTCTTCGGCCCGGTTTGCTTGAATCCTGATGGTGCAATGAGCAAGGGTCTCACATCTGAGAATACCCTTCCACGCTTAGGGTGGACAAAAATATTTACAACAAGGGGTGGTGAGGGACGGAGTCTCTGAATTAAGCAGAAAGCTCTCACCCAGTCAAGAGATCAGGGCTAGATCCAACACCGTTTTTTAGCTCACTGCACCATCCCAGTTTCAGAACCTGGCTGTATGCAAATTAGTCTGTTCCTGTCCCAGTGCATGATGGGAACAGGGCAAACCAAACTACAAAAGCCAATTCTTACACTGGGAAGGAAACAAGCTCCCGGGGACCGGTTTCTGGCATTACAGCCGTCTTCGGCCCGGTTTGCTTGAATCCTGATGGTGCAATGAGCAAGGGTCTCACATCTGAGAATACCCTTCCACGCTTAGGGTGGACAAAAATATTTACAACAAGGGGTGGTGAGGGACGGAGTCTCTGAATTAAGCAGAAAGCTCTCACCCAGTCAAGAGATCAGGGCTAGATCCAACACCGTTTTTTAGCTCACTGCACCATCCCAGTTTCAGAACCTGGCTGTATGCAAATTAGTCTGTTCCTGTCCCAGTGCATGATGGGAACAGGGCAAACCAAACTACAAAAGCCAATTCTTACACTGGGAAGGAAACAAGCTCCCGGGGACCGGTTTCTGGCATTACAGCCGTCTTCGGCCCGGTTTGCTTGAATCCTGATGGTGCAATGAGCAAGGGTCTCACATCTGAGAATACCCTTCCACGCTTAGGGTGGACAAAAATATTTACAACAAGGGGTGGTGAGGGACGGAGTCTCTGAATTAAGCAGAAAGCTCTCACCCAGTCAAGAGATCAGGGCTAGATCCAACACCGTTTTTTAGCTCACTGCACCATCCCAGTTTCAGAACCTGGCTGTATGCAAATTAGTCTGTTCCTGTCCCAGTGCATGATGGGAACAGGGCAAACCAAACTACAAAAGCCAATTCTTACACTGGGAAGGAAACAAGCTCCCGGGGACCGGTTTCTGGCATTACAGCCGTCTTCGGCCCGGTTTGCTTGAATCCTGATGGTGCAATGAGCAAGGGTCTCACATCTGAGAATACCCTTCCACGCTTAGGGTGGACAAAAATATTTACAACAAGGGGTGGTGAGGGACGGAGTCTCTGAATTAAGCAGAAAGCTCTCACCCAGTCAAGAGATCAGGGCTAGATCCAACACCGTTTTTTAGCTCACTGCACCATCCCAGTTTCAGAACCTGGCTGTATGCAAATTAGTCTGTTCCTGTCCCAGTGCATGATGGGAACAGGGCAAACCAAACTACAAAAGCCAATTCTTACACTGGGAAGGAAACAAGCTCCCGGGGACCGGTTTCTGGCATTACAGCCGTCTTCGGCCCGGTTTGCTTGAATCCTGATGGTGCAATGAGCAAGGGTCTCACATCTGAGAATACCCTTCCACGCTTAGGGTGGACAAAAATATTTACAACAAGGGGTGGTGAGGGACGGAGTCTCTGAATTAAGCAGAAAGCTCTCACCCAGTCAAGAGATCAGGGCTAGATCCAACACCGTTTTTTAGCTCACTGCACCATCCCAGTTTCAGAACCTGGCTGTATGCAAATTAGTCTGTTCCTGTCCCAGTGCATGATGGGAACAGGGCAAACCAAACTACAAAAGCCAATTCTTACACTGGGAAGGAAACAAGCTCCCGGGGACCGGTTTCTGGCATTACAGCCGTCTTCGGCCCGGTTTGCTTGAATCCTGATGGTGCAATGAGCAAGGGTCTCACATCTGAGAATACCCTTCCACGCTTAGGGTGGACAAAAATATTTACAACAAGGGGTGGTGAGGGACGGAGTCTCTGAATTAAGCAGAAAGCTCTCACCCAGTCAAGAGATCAGGGCTAGATCCAACACCGTTTTTTAGCTCACTGCACCATCCCAGTTTCAGAACCTGGCTGTATGCAAATTAGTCTGTTCCTGTCCCAGTGCATGATGGGAACAGGGCAAACCAAACTACAAAAGCCAATTCTTACACTGGGAAGGAAACAAGCTCCCGGGGACCGGTTTCTGGCATTACAGCCGTCTTCGGCCCGGTTTGCTTGAATCCTGATGGTGCAATGAGCAAGGGTCTCACATCTGAGAATACCCTTCCACGCTTAGGGTGGACAAAAATATTTACAACAAGGGGTGGTGAGGGACGGAGTCTCTGAATTAAGCAGAAAGCTCTCACCCAGTCAAGAGATCAGGGCTAGATCCAACACCGTTTTTTAGCTCACTGCACCATCCCAGTTTCAGAACCTGGCTGTATGCAAATTAGTCTGTTCCTGTCCCAGTGCATGATGGGAACAGGGCAAACCAAACTACAAAAGCCAATTCTTACACTGGGAAGGAAACAAGCTCCCGGGGACCGGTTTCTGGCATTACAGCCGTCTTCGGCCCGGTTTGCTTGAATCCTGATGGTGCAATGAGCAAGGGTCTCACATCTGAGAATACCCTTCCACGCTTAGGGTGGACAAAAATATTTACAACAAGGGGTGGTGAGGGACGGAGTCTCTGAATTAAGCAGAAAGCTCTCACCCAGTCAAGAGATCAGGGCTAGATCCAACACCGTTTTTTAGCTCACTGCACCATCCCAGTTTCAGAACCTGGCTGTATGCAAATTAGTCTGTTCCTGTCCCAGTGCATGATGGGAACAGGGCAAACCAAACTACAAAAGCCAATTCTTACACTGGGAAGGAAACAAGCTCCCGGGGACCGGTTTCTGGCATTACAGCCGTCTTCGGCCCGGTTTGCTTGAATCCTGATGGTGCAATGAGCAAGGGTCTCACATCTGAGAATACCCTTCCACGCTTAGGGTGGACAAAAATATTTACAACAAGGGGTGGTGAGGGACGGAGTCTCTGAATTAAGCAGAAAGCTCTCACCCAGTCAAGAGATCAGGGCTAGATCCAACACCGTTTTTTAGCTCACTGCACCATCCCAGTTTCAGAACCTGGCTGTATGCAAATTAGTCTGTTCCTGTCCCAGTGCATGATGGGAACAGGGCAAACCAAACTACAAAAGCCAATTCTTACACTGGGAAGGAAACAAGCTCCCGGGGACCGGTTTCTGGCATTACAGCCGTCTTCGGCCCGGTTTGCTTGAATCCTGATGGTGCAATGAGCAAGGGTCTCACATCTGAGAATACCCTTCCACGCTTAGGGTGGACAAAAATATTTACAACAAGGGGTGGTGAGGGACGGAGTCTCTGAATTAAGCAGAAAGCTCTCACCCAGTCAAGAGATCAGGGCTAGATCCAACACCGTTTTTTAGCTCACTGCACCATCCCAGTTTCAGAACCTGGCTGTATGCAAATTAGTCTGTTCCTGTCCCAGTGCATGATGGGAACAGGGCAAACCAAACTACAAAAGCCAATTCTTACACTGGGAAGGAAACAAGCTCCCGGGGACCGGTTTCTGGCATTACAGCCGTCTTCGGCCCGGTTTGCTTGAATCCTGATGGTGCAATGAGCAAGGGTCTCACATCTGAGAATACCCTTCCACGCTTAGGGTGGACAAAAATATTTACAACAAGGGGTGGTGAGGGACGGAGTCTCTGAATTAAGCAGAAAGCTCTCACCCAGTCAAGAGATCAGGGCTAGATCCAACACCGTTTTTTAGCTCACTGCACCATCCCAGTTTCAGAACCTGGCTGTATGCAAATTAGTCTGTTCCTGTCCCAGTGCATGATGGGAACAGGGCAAACCAAACTACAAAAGCCAATTCTTACACTGGGAAGGAAACAAGCTCCCGGGGACCGGTTTCTGGCATTACAGCCGTCTTCGGCCCGGTTTGCTTGAATCCTGATGGTGCAATGAGCAAGGGTCTCACATCTGAGAATACCCTTCCACGCTTAGGGTGGACAAAAATATTTACAACAAGGGGTGGTGAGGGACGGAGTCTCTGAATTAAGCAGAAAGCTCTCACCCAGTCAAGAGATCAGGGCTAGATCCAACACCGTTTTTTAGCTCACTGCACCATCCCAGTTTCAGAACCTGGCTGTATGCAAATTAGTCTGTTCCTGTCCCAGTGCATGATGGGAACAGGGCAAACCAAACTACAAAAGCCAATTCTTACACTGGGAAGGAAACAAGCTCCCGGGGACCGGTTTCTGGCATTACAGCCGTCTTCGGCCCGGTTTGCTTGAATCCTGATGGTGCAATGAGCAAGGGTCTCACATCTGAGAATACCCTTCCACGCTTAGGGTGGACAAAAATATTTACAACAAGGGGTGGTGAGGGACGGAGTCTCTGAATTAAGCAGAAAGCTCTCACCCAGTCAAGAGATCAGGGCTAGATCCAACACCGTTTTTTAGCTCACTGCACCATCCCAGTTTCAGAACCTGGCTGTATGCAAATTAGTCTGTTCCTGTCCCAGTGCATGATGGGAACAGGGCAAACCAAACTACAAAAGCCAATTCTTACACTGGGAAGGAAACAAGCTCCCGGGGACCGGTTTCTGGCATTACAGCCGTCTTCGGCCCGGTTTGCTTGAATCCTGATGGTGCAATGAGCAAGGGTCTCACATCTGAGAATACCCTTCCACGCTTAGGGTGGACAAAAATATTTACAACAAGGGGTGGTGAGGGACGGAGTCTCTGAATTAAGCAGAAAGCTCTCACCCAGTCAAGAGATCAGGGCTAGATCCAACACCGTTTTTTAGCTCACTGCACCATCCCAGTTTCAGAACCTGGCTGTATGCAAATTAGTCTGTTCCTGTCCCAGTGCATGATGGGAACAGGGCAAACCAAACTACAAAAGCCAATTCTTACACTGGGAAGGAAACAAGCTCCCGGGGACCGGTTTCTGGCATTACAGCCGTCTTCGGCCCGGTTTGCTTGAATCCTGATGGTGCAATGAGCAAGGGTCTCACATCTGAGAATACCCTTCCACGCTTAGGGTGGACAAAAATATTTACAACAAGGGGTGGTGAGGGACGGAGTCTCTGAATTAAGCAGAAAGCTCTCACCCAGTCAAGAGATCAGGGCTAGATCCAACACCGTTTTTTAGCTCACTGCACCATCCCAGTTTCAGAACCTGGCTGTATGCAAATTAGTCTGTTCCTGTCCCAGTGCATGATGGGAACAGGGCAAACCAAACTACAAAAGCCAATTCTTACACTGGGAAGGAAACAAGCTCCCGGGGACCGGTTTCTGGCATTACAGCCGTCTTCGGCCCGGTTTGCTTGAATCCTGATGGTGCAATGAGCAAGGGTCTCACATCTGAGAATACCCTTCCACGCTTAGGGTGGACAAAAATATTTACAACAAGGGGTGGTGAGGGACGGAGTCTCTGAATTAAGCAGAAAGCTCTCACCCAGTCAAGAGATCAGGGCTAGATCCAACACCGTTTTTTAGCTCACTGCACCATCCCAGTTTCAGAACCTGGCTGTATGCAAATTAGTCTGTTCCTGTCCCAGTGCATGATGGGAACAGGGCAAACCAAACTACAAAAGCCAATTCTTACACTGGGAAGGAAACAAGCTCCCGGGGACCGGTTTCTGGCATTACAGCCGTCTTCGGCCCGGTTTGCTTGAATCCTGATGGTGCAATGAGCAAGGGTCTCACATCTGAGAATACCCTTCCACGCTTAGGGTGGACAAAAATATTTACAACAAGGGGTGGTGAGGGACGGAGTCTCTGAATTAAGCAGAAAGCTCTCACCCAGTCCAAGAGATCAGGGCTAGATCCAACACCGTTTTTTTAGCTCACTGCACCATCCCAGTTTCAGAACCTGGCTGTATGCAAATTAGTCTGTTCCTGTCCCAGTGCATGATGGGAACAGGGCAAACCAAACTACAAAAGCCAATTCTTACACTGGGAAGGAAACAAGCTCCCGGGGACCGGTTTCTGGCATTACAGCCGTCTTCGGCCCGGTTTGCTTGAATCCTGATGGTGCAATGAGCAAGGGTCTCACATCTGAGAATACCCTTCCACGCTTAGGGTGGACAAAAATATTTACAACAAGGGGTGGTGAGGGACGGAGTCTCTGAATTAAGCAGAAAGCTCTCACCCAGTCAAGAGATCAGGGCTAGATCCAACACCGTTTTTTAGCTCACTGCACCATCCCAGTTTCAGAACCTGGCTGTATGCAAATTAGTCTGTTCCTGTCCCAGTGCATGATGGGAACAGGGCAAACCAAACTACAAAAGCCAATTCTTACACTGGGAAGGAAACAAGCTCCCGGGGACCGGTTTCTGGCATTACAGCCGTCTTCGCCCGGTTTGCTTGAATCCTGATGGTGCAATGAGCAAGGGTCTCACATCTGAGAATACCCTTCACGCTTAGGTGGACAAAAATATTTACAACAAGGGGTGGTGAGGACGGAGTCTCTGAATTAAGCAGAAAGCTCTCACCCAGTCAAGAGATCAGGGCTAGATCCAACACCGTTTTTTAGCTCACTGCACCATCCAGTTTCAGAACCTGGCTGTATGCAAATTAGTCTGTTCCTGTCCCAGTGCATGATGGGAACAGGGCAAACCAACTACAAAAGCCAATTCTTACACTGGGAAGGAAACAAGCTCCCGGGGACCGGTTTTCTGGCATTACAGCCGTCTTCGCCCGGTTTGCTTGAATCCTGATGGTGCAATGAGCAAGGGTCTCACATCTGAGAATACCCTTCCACGCTTAGGGTGGACAAAAATATTTACAACAAGGGGTGGTGAGGGACGGAGTCTCTGAATTAAGCAGAAAGCTCTCACCCAGTCAAGAGATCAGGGCTAGATCCAACACCGTTTTTTAGCTCACTGCACCATCCCAGTTTCAGAACCTGGCTGTATGCAAATTAGTCTGTTCCTGTCCCAGTTGCATGATGGAACAGGGCAAACCAAACTACAAAAGCCAATTCTGTACACTGGGAAGGATACAAGCTCCCGGGGACCGCGTTTCTGGCCATTACAGGCGTCTCTCCGGCCCGGTTTTGCTTGAATCCTCGATGGTGCAATGAGCAAGGGCTCTCACATCTGAGAATACCCCTTCCACGCTATAGGGTGGACAAAAATATTTACAACAAGGGGTGGTGAGGGACGGAGGTCTCTGAATAAGAAGAAAGCTCTCGCCCAGTCAAGAGAACAGGGCTAGACTCCAACACCGTTTTTTATGCTCACTGCCACCATCCCAGTTCAGAACCTGGCTCGTATGCAAATTAGGCTGTTCCTGTCCCAGTGCATGATGG